>NC_090921.1:214523839-215782727 GCF_040938575.1 Ambystoma mexicanum | reverse complement strand
AACATATTTCAGAATGAGCACCGTAGAAATCGATATGGCCAAGAAGCACCTCCTATCCAACTTATTTATCAAAGGTGAATGGGTGGAGGACGAACATGATGTGGTTGTGCATATTAAGTAGTTTTGCATTTTCACCCTAAATTACTAGGGTAATACAGGGTAATCCAGACATGGAACCCTTGCTCACTATTTATAGAGAGGCACATCTCCACCTCATTGATGAGGCCCAACCAGGCCGAAACACGTGTCTGGGGTTGCTGTTGGTACTCTTGTTCAGAAGAGAATTGCCTGGAATTTCGGTGCTGCACTGCCCTTGGCTAGGACAAAGACGCTTCTGTAGTGCACATTTCTCTTCTGTGAAAGGATGGTGAGCTAAAGACTCTGGTTCAGACTCTAACCCAGGATATAGGCCGGTAGAGAGACACTCCCAGGACCCCCTTGTTTGGGCATATTAAGTAGCTTTGGGTTTTCACCATAAGTTATTAGGGTAATTCAGACGTGGAACCCTTTCTCACTGTTCTTAGAGAGGCACAGCTGCACCTTACTGACGAGGCCCAACCAGGCCGAAACAAGTGCCTGGGGTTGCTGTTGGTGCTCTTGTTCAGAAGAGAATTGCCTGGTATTTTGAAGCTGGCCTGCCCTTGGGCAGGACAAAGACTGATATATAGTGGAAATGTATCTTCTGTGAAAGGATGGTGAGCTAAAGACTGTGGTTGAGACTCTAACCCAGGATATAGGCTGGTAGAGAGACACTTGCAGGAACCCCCTTGTTTGTGCAAGCCAGAAGGATGCAGGAGGTTACCTTTGTAAATGTTGACATGTGGCAGAATAATGGTTTGGATAATGGTCTATTGCATTAAGTTCTAACAGACTTTTATATGAAACAAACTACTAAAGATGAGTAGATTAAAATTTCTCAGCTCACAGAATATATGTACATCCATTTGCTGATAGTGGAAGAACGACATCAGAATAGTGTGGCCTCTGTGCAGAACCAGGTTGAGCTTTTGAATGAAGCCCAGCAAGAACTTAAACTAAAGTGCAACAGAGCCACATGTTAGGGATAGAGCAAGAAAGTTTCATTTAACAGCTAAAAGATTAATTAAAAACACAGCAACCAGAAAATGCCAAGCGTGCAATGCAGTGCTCTGCACTGCAAGAGGAGCATAAAGAATGTGTCGAAAATCTGGGCGCACTGCAACACAAATTAAATGATCAGGTTACTCATAAGAGAGTCATGGTGGAGGGAATAATCACATTCCAATCGCAAATAAAACAAAAGAAAACCAAAAATAACCAATTAATTATCAAAGGGATTGACTCTCAAGGTGAGTTTGATCAGATGAACCAAGATCGGAACACCTTGAAACAACAGAGAAAGCAGTTGAGGGAAGAAAAAGACATTAAACCAAAAGAATAGTGTTGTGTTTCAGGAAGTGCATCAGTTAAGGACATATGCAGAGCAAAATGAGTCAGTTTCTCAGGAACTGACTGCCATTAGGCTAGAAAATGCCCAATTAATAGAACGTATCATGCAAGCAGAGATTGACCTATTGCAGGCAGCACAGTGCAGAAATGGGTACAAGGAAGAGTCTCTTGAAACTGAAACTCTCAGAGTGTGCGTGCACGTTGTAAGCCTCGCAAAATGAAAATGAGTCCAATTGTGAAGAAATCAAGGGACTAAAAGATAGATTAATGACCTGAAGCAAAGTGCTAGAAGCCACGCAAGCACTTGTGTCAGAATTAAAAACTCAAATCTCTACATCCCACCTACAGACAGGGACAAAGAAAAAAATAGGTGTGAGAGGTTGGCAAATGAAATAGCCAAATACAAACAGACTTTGAGGCACCCTGACCAGTCAGGGCGTGGGAAGGTGCCCTCCGATCATGAGAGTGGTGACCACTTTACCAGGGACCTCAAGCCAATTAACCACTTCAGATGTCCAGAGTGCAGCTGAGCAGCTCAACTAATGTGTACCACTTCTCAAGAACAGAGAAACATGAGGCAGCTGGACTCACTGAGGCCTAGTCCAACTGATCCAGAAGGCCAGGCCTTATCTGACATCGATGAGGATTCATGGTTACAAAGCAGAAGGGAAGGTGGCTGGACCAGAAGGCTCTGGGAAACAAATAATACCCTAGCGAGTACGCCTGACCAGGAGAACTCCTATGATGAAAAGATCAGGGAGTTGGACTGGCAGAAAATTAAGCTACAAAGGACCACCTGGTTCACTTTGCAGAAAGATGAGAGCCAGAGTTCAGGAATCAAAAGAGTTTTAAAAAACTCCACACATTCAGGGAGATGGGGGGGAATTCCCCCAGCATACCTTGAAGGAGGGATGATGAGGGTGAGTACGCTCCTGTGCAAAAAGGGGATTACCCTGAGAGTTCATGGCACCACAGGAGAGAAGAGTCCAGACCCTGTAATTCTGTTTTTGTTTTCCCAGTCTCACATAGGTAAGGAGCTCCTAGATGACAGGGAATGGACCAGCAACATTAGCAACTTGAGTCAGAGGGTGAGTGGACTCTGGTGCAGCGGAAAAGGAAGTCTGCAAAACAGAAGAAAGGTCTTGTGAAAGACCCAATTTGGCAGATAAAGGCCATACAGAGCTTTATGACTCCCTAACATAAGAATGCCAAATATTCGTTATGGGAGCATCCAGAAATATATTATGACCCAATTAGTAAGGGATTTTCATGAACGTCCTGGATTGGGTGATTGAACAAGCCACCAAGATCTATGTGGTACAAAATCCCTCTGAAAATAAAAACAACCCTAAAAGCCCAAAACATCCAACACACCTGCCGCTGCAAAGGTAACGTAGGTGAAACATACCACTCCATTGGACTTGGAGACATGGGGCCTTAAAAATACTCCTTATGCAAACAAGCAGGACGACAGGCAGCGGAGACCATCGGATTCAGCCCAATCGCGGGGGAGTCAGGCAGGATACCAGACAAATGACCCATCTGACCTTGCCACCTATGTAAGTCCAAAATACAAAAGGTACAAGACCTAAATCTGCATATAAATATGGACTCCCCTGGCACAAGAGGGGGGTGGGGATCCAATCAGCTAAGTACCTCTCCAGGAAACTTCCCTCCAAAATTTCCTCAAGAGGGAAGTAATACTCCACTTCCCAACTTGAACTTCTTTCCCAGGTACCCCCAAACTCTAATTTCCAGAATAATCCTCCTTTCTCTCCCCACTTTCAGGACAATAGATTCCTGAACCCGGGTGATGGGAGACCTAGGATGGACAGTTATCAGGGAAACTTCCAATACCCGACCTACTCCAGGGAGAAGGGACAGTTACCCTTTCCAGGAGCAGCAAAGGCATGAATCAAGACCTCCAAACCAACCAGAAAAAATGTCACAACTGGAGCGACAAGTCCAACAATTAAACCAAGACCTGGGTCACATGCTGAGGGCTCACTCAAACCCTCAACTGGAATATGCTGCCTAGAATAACGCAACATCCGAGTCTGAGGCCCCGGGTCGGAAGTGACTGGAAGAAAATTCCAACAACCAACAGGTTCCTGGGAGGGTGACCGTGGGGTGGGGAGGTGCGAAGCCCAAGCAGAAGCATCCTTTCCCACTAGAACAAAATTCCTGGAAACCTCGGAGCTTGAATATGAATCTTCTACCCCAAAAAAGCATGGAACCTAAAAAACAGAGGGTAAGTAGGAGAAAGCAAAATGACTCACATTATGGCGGAAGTCCACATCATCCCTATTGAAGGAGAAGAATCCCTGGAGGATTCAGGAAAACAAATCTTCTCTTTCAGGGATGGAGGAATCCCCCAAAGGAAACATGGGTGCCAAAAGACCCTGATTTTGACAGGGTAAATATGGAGACCGACACAGAGCAAAACGTTCTTAAGCCCAAACAATGTCACCCAGATGATCCAGGCATCACAGAGGTATTCTCCCCCAAATAAGTTCTGAAAACTCTCTTCAGAAAAAGGGGGACAGCAAAGAATCAGGGGAAAACGGGGACTTCACAATTCCATCTGTTTCTGGGTGCAAAATCTTTTTTACAGATTCTCGGACTCCGACACAGAAAACTGTCAAGATCACACAGTTTCAGAGTTCAATATAAAAAAGTTAACCACCAAACTAGCACATAATGCATATTTTGTTTGCCCCCTTGAGGATAGAGAAGGAAGATATCATGCTCCTGTTCAGGTACAGATTCAGTGTACATTATCATCACTGGTGGATACTGGATCCCAAGCCACCCTCCTGTCCAAAATGGCCTTCGACCAGCGAAATTCAGGAAGGGGGAGAGTCACCAAATTCCTCTCACACCTTTTCCATCACAACTCCAAAACTTTGATGGGAATGATATTTCCATTGAAGGGACTGCGGATCTAGAAATAAAAATTGGGCGACATAGGGTGAAACACCCAGTTATAGTCGTGGCTCCAAAGGGCACACCTTGTCTATTGGGAAATGACCTCCTTCGAAAGTTATCACCCCTGAACGACTCTGTGAACAAGGTCCTCTAAACCCAGACTAACTGGCCGTAAAGTTTTGAGTAAAAGTCAAGAAACAATTTGTTTATTTCTCTCTGCTTAGTCTCAATTCCACCATTTTGATTTGCAATCGAAGAAATGAAACAATCACCGTCCACTACCTTCAGTCTGTATGCCAGCAGCTTTCCAGCTCTTTCACCATTTTCAAAATAATGTATTTTTTGCCTAAAAAGAGCATAGTCCACTTGATTTGAAATTATTTTATTAAGTTCAAACTTGGCTCTCCTCAGATCATTCTTAGTACCTTCGTCTCTGCTACTCGCAAACAGTTTATCCAGTCTTTTTGCCTCATTGGAAAGTCTCCGGATTTCCTTTGCCCTCCTTTTCCTTTGCTTACCGGTCCTATCAATAAGAAGACCACGGGCAAAGCACTTCAGTGCGTCCCACACTGAAGAGATTTTGACATCATCAGTTCTGTTGATCTGCACACATTTCTCAAGTTCATCTTTGATTTCATCCCTGATCAGTTCACCTTTAAGAATAGAAGAGTTCATCCTCCATCGTGGTGATTTTATCAAAGTGTATTGTAAAGAGAGGCTCAGAGACACAGGCACATGATCGGACAGTGCAGTAAGTCCGATTTTAGAATCATAACAACTGGAAGTTACCTGCCCTGAAGTTAAGACAAAGTCAACGCGGGAGTACGTATTGTGACACTGAGAATGAAATGTAAAGTTCCTTTCACACGGGTGATCCAGTCGCCATATATCTGCCAGATTAATTGTGATTGTAAAATGCTGGCAATGCGACTGGAACCAGTGATTACAACTCTAATTCACAAAAACCAGGTTGGATTTGTTACAGGTAGGGCTGCGGCTGACAATATGTGACGTCTACTGTTGTCTATGGAACATGGTCATCGACAGAGAGTAGCCACTGCTGCCATTTCTTTAGACGCTGAGAAGGCATTTGATCGAGTGGACTGGGCCTTCTTGTTCTCCTGCCTGAAGAGGATGCGCTTTGGTGAAAAATATCAGCAGTGGGTACAACTTCTGTACAAACGCCCATCAGCTAGTGTGCTCACGAATGGCCTAATTTCTGATTCATTTACACTGCACAGCGGCACGAGACCTGGGTTGTCCTCTCTCTCCATTGTTGTTTATCCTGTCTATGGAACCGCTGCCGCTCTGTCTGAGGGCAGACGTGAACCTTAAGCCAATAATTGGAAATGACCGTGAAAATTTGCTTTGGTTATATGCTGATGATTTATTGGTTGCACTCCAGGATGCAGTTAATTGCATTCCCCATTTGATGCATGACATCCAAGAATTCGCTGTTGTATCTGGCTATAAAATTAATTGGAGCAAGTCGGAGATCTTACCTCTCAATGATCTGTGTGTACGTAGTGCTTGTGCACATTTCTAATTCAGCTGGTGTAGTGATCGAATCAAATATTTGGGCATCTGGATTGGTGCAGACGTGGTGAAGTTGCCAGCTTTGAAGTTTGGGATGCTCATTCAAAACTTACAATCCGACATAGCCAGATGGGGGATTTTACATTTGTCCACTTGGGGGAAAATTAACTGCATTAAAATGAACCTGGCTCCTCGAGTGAACTATTTACTATCTATGTTGCCCATCAAGGTTACTGGTCATATTTTCAGAGCAATAGATAAACTTATGCAACAGTTTATTTGGAATGGGAAAGCACCCAGATTAGCTATATGGAAACTACAACTACCATTGAAAAAAGGTGGGATGAATTTACTTCATTGAATACCATCTTTCTTTTTCAACTCGACATCTCTGTCAATTCCTGGTTCCGAACAATGAATGTTCGCAGTGTGTGATGTGGGAATGTGGCGCTAAGTCCCCGTTGGAACCCAGAGCTCTGCTGACTTCGAAGAAAAATAACTCGATGGGAACGAGTCCTCTGACTGGTTTTCTTCAGGATTGCTGGTGTGATATCTCGAAGCGCATGAAGGCAGACCCTTACCTGCACGCGGATGCCTCCATTTGGTTGAATCCTGCTCTGAAGAGTCAAGGGAAGGTTTTGTTTTGGCCAGAGTGGTTCCTGGCGGGAATAAAGTACCTCTGGGACCTAATAGATGGAGGGAATTGGATCCCATATGCACCGCTGTGTCAGACTCATAATATGGCTGGTTGTTTGTTTGCTGAGTATAGAAAATTGAAAATGCGGATGATGTTGAGAGATTCTGGGACATTTGGAATAGATTCCTGGAGGTCTACGTTTAAATTTTCTTTTTTGTACACAATGGGATGTCTCTGTTGTTGTAATTGCTATTGCTGTGCGAATTTATATCTGTAATCATTTGATTCAATGTTTCATTGATTTTGCATTGATGGCTCCATTAGTTAACCAATTGCTTTCTGGTTTTCTGTCCTTTCCTGGTTTCTGACTTTCTTTCTTCTATCCTCTTGTTTTCCCCTTTCTTTTTAGATTTTCTCCTCTACAAAACGGTTTTGTTTTTTATGTGCTGTTAATTTAATTTTTTGTCTAGACAATATATTGCTCACTTCAGAACAAGAATCAACTGATGGGACTTCTACGTAGACATACTTTTAATTGTACAAGACAATTCTGATAGATAAAACAATACAAATGTTTCAACAGACTAACTGGCCAATCAAACTAAAACAAAGGACACATTATTTGAGTTTGATTGGCACCTGCCATGTGATGTAACAACTAACCGACAAAATAGAATTCCATTTCAGGAACAATCAAGTCCCAGACATCACTGTCATCTCTGTAGGAGAACAAACTGATGATGGGAACCCTTCTCCATTCTTGAGCAAATCAACCTCCCTCCCAGTTTTAAGTGGCATTCCACACTGCAGGGAAATACTCCGAAATTGTATACCAATCCAAAATCGGAAGAAACCCCAAAGCCCATGACAAAAAGATGAAAAACCGGCTCAAAGTCTGACTGACATTCAGATAAAGGGTGAACAGCTGTTTTTCCCCATTCAGATAAATGAGGGGGAAGGAGCACGCTCTCGCCAGAGTATACCTGTATATCAACACAAGCTTCATCAAGCAAAGCAAAGCATTATTCAGGAAACTCCCAAAAGATCAGAGCATTCCCACATTTAAATTGATTGATAAATGGGAAGTAGGCCAGCAAACCACACATTCCAAACATCTCCTGGTGTATGCTAAAAATGTTCATTGGCGACAGAAGCAAAGAGCATAATTGTTGGGTTTTGAGAGATGTCCCTTCTACCTTTTATTTAGGCAGTGACATTCTCAATTGATTCACAATTAATTTGGATCTGATTAATAATAAAGCCTGGTCCCAACTGGGGAGGGGGGAAGCCCATGGGCTTTGACAACAATAAGAAAGCATTCCAATCAGCTCAATTGCTGCTTATGCGGTTGAAGTTCAAGTGAGAGAAGAGGTTACCATCCCAGGAAACGTGCAACAATTTACAATTCCCCTCAAAATTAAGCAAGGACAGAACCTCAAAAATCAGGACGCCTATATACATTTGAATTATCATCTCCAACAACAAGGTTTGTATTTACATCCAACACTGATAGTTGACCTAGAACACGACACCATTTGAATATTGGTGGATAACAGCGACTCTCGAAGTATCACTAATGGCGGTTGATGCCCAACATTATTCTATTGATTTAGGTAATGAGTACATTGGACCAATACCAATTGACTGCTTCAATATCAATGACAGTATCCCCTCTGAAAAGATTTCCACCAGCCAAGGGGGGAATTTCTTGGTGTACTCTTCCTGTCCTTATGGAATTGAAGAGGTGACCTGTGACATAAGGAAGGATAATGTTGTATTCCGAGTCAACAGTGACTATCTTCCATCCATGAAACCTCATATCCAGGCCAACATCATAGCAAGAGATTTCTCAATCCAACTGGAGGATACCGCTGAAAATGCTGATTCCAAGGTCTTTCCATGCTATTGGCAGATGGGCAAAGAACAAATCAATCTCACTGATGCCTGTGAGACAGAGGAGAAAATACAGAAGTTGAAGCAGATGTTTTTAGATTTTCAGAATATAATTTCAGTGGACTCATGTGACTGTGGACACAGATATACATTCAACCCCCATACACACAGACCCAGAGATGGCTCCAGTATTTGTGAAACAATACCAGTTATCTCTCACGTCCATCGATTCGCTCACTAAAAACTTAGAATCCCATGGGATAATTCATCCAATCCACAGTTCCTTTAACAACCGGGTAATGGGGATGCTCAAATCCAATGGCCATTGGAGATTTTGTGCATACCTAAGAGAGTTAAACAAACAGGTCCACATGTCAAGATGGCCCCTTCCCTACATCGATCAGGGACTGGCCCAGATCCAAGGGTCAAAGGGGTACCCCGCCACTGACCCGACAACGGTTACTGGACAGTACCCATGAGCAGCAATACACGTGGACCCAAACCCCCTTTGGCTACATAAACTCTGACAATTAATTTAACATCTTACTACATAAGGACATGCCCATTTCGGGCGAAAGGAGAACCTGTCCTATGTAGATGATGTCTTAATCAAGAGCTCAAGTGACATATAGCAACATATAGCAGAAATACGGTATGTTCTGACCCAGTTTCAGCATGCTGGGGCAAAACTGTCCTTCCAGAAGGCAGAGTGGTGTAAGACCTTCTTAGGGCACGAAATCACCCCTGAGGGTCTCTGTCCCCAGGCGAAAAAGCTGAAAGAATTATTGAAATTGAAAGACCCTACTAATCTGCAAAAATTAAGAAGCTTTCTTGGATTCACAAATTATAGTAGAAAGTACATTTAAGACAACGGAGAGGTCACTCAACCTGTGGTCCATATATTAAAGGCCGGGATCAAGTGGGTGTGGGGTGCGGAACAATCTGAGGCAGAAAAATAATTAAAGAGAAGCCTTTCCCAAGCTCCTTGTTTGGCTTACCCCATAAAGAACAAAGCGTTCTTCTTGGAGACAGGAGTTCAGATACCTGCCTAACAGCGGTATTGAATCAGAAGCACGACAAGGTAAACAAAGTAATCGCATACGCAAGCAAATCTTTGTCCCCTGTGGCAGAAAAATTCAACAATTACAAAAAAGAAACTCCCAAGTATTGAAAAACCTTCGATGACTATCAACGCTATAACGCTCCTGCAATTTGTTACCTCTCGCAGCCCAACGGTGGCTGGACAGATATTTTTAAAATCTTAAAGAAATCTTTTGATGTGACGTCAAGTTTGTTTTCAAATTGTTTATTCCTATGTTTTTCTCTTCTTTTTCTCTCTCTCTCAATCTTGTATTTAATTTTGTTTATGATGTATTTGCATCAATAGAAATGACAGATTTAATGTAAAATGAAAATTATTAAAGGTTGATGAACGCAACCATAACAATAAAAAAGAATGGAAAATGACTGTCCTTTTATCCAGGGAGAGCACATCATTGTGGACACTCCTCACCAACCCTTGCAATATCTCTAAAGTGACAGAATCCGGGTGGGGAACATTAGTAATTCCAGAATTACTTCCTGGATTCTGTCCATGCAAGGCTTTCCTGTGGAGTTCGGATATGGCCAAAACAAGAAGAGTACTTGGGTGGTTGTGCTCAAGAAAACTGTCTTGAGGACGAAAGCCTAAGGACCAGTGACAATATGGAGGCTTGCCTGACTTCCCAGCACAAAGTCTATGAGGAAGACACATGTCAGGGGATACCCACAGTTTATGTGGATGGGTGTTCCTACCATGTTGACCATAACGGGAAAAATAACTAGTGGCTGACATTGGGAATGCCTGGGTGAATGATATACCAGAACACTCTGTCGGTTACAAAATAGGACCATGAAGTAGTCAGGTGGCAGAGTTGATGGCTGTTTGTCAAGCCATCCTCACTGCTGTACACTGCCGACTCCAAGAACTGTTCCTAATCACTGATTATGTCAGGAATGGGTTTGTGGAACACCTGTTTAACTGGAAAAATCAGGGCGTGCTGTTTGCAAATAATACATCACTACTGATGATCTGGTAACCTCTGAGATAACAATTTCTTGCAAACAATCGGACGTCACTCCAAAATAGAGGGACCAGACAAGACCGGAAATTACTTGGCTGACCAGTTGGCAAAAACCAGAGCTCTTCACAGGGATTTCATAGAAACGGAATCCCTGTTGGGGGAAATCCAAGTCACTGCTGTCACCAGGTCCCAAACCCATGCCAACAATGATCTCTCAACTGCCCGTTGGAGTAAAGAAGCCCCAGATGCAGATTTGATTACTGCAGAAAAAGAGGACCCAATTATTGGGAAATGTAATCAACATATTGAAGACCCTGTGAATTTTCATCTGACAATCTGTTTATAATGGGAAAGAGGATTGCCGGGTGTTGATGAAGTTTTACAAAATTTCTGTTTTGGTATAAAGATCCCTTTCTGGATGTGACCTGCGGGTGGTACCTACTTCATTCTGAAGCCTGATGTCGTCAGGCCCATGATGCAGCCACTGCCGGTCATTGGGGGTTTCATACATTAGAAATCTTGTGCGAGGTCGCATACTGCCAACACATGGGTCAAGACCTCGACATCTGCTTAAAAGGGAGTCTTGTGTGTGCACAGTTTCAGCCAGCTTCTCTCACACTAAGAGCTCCGCCACAATAACACTGCCTTAGGCCTTATTGCAAGTTGATTTCATTGGGCCATTGATTCTCTCCTCTAGACGAAACAAGTACATGTTGACTGTGACATACTTGTTGACAAAGTGGGTAGAATGTCTTACGGCCCCGTATTGTAAGGTTGAGACAGCTGCCACACAAATGATCAACAACATCTTCTCTCGTTTCGGCCTCCCTCAAAGGATTGAGTCGGATTGAGAAAGTCATTTTACCAGTGAGGTGATGACGAGGTTGTGGGAGATTCTAGGGGGTAAAAAGAAAACTCTGCATTACTTACTGACCAGCCTCGAGCATGGGATTCGAGAGGTACAATAAGACAATTGTGTGCATCTTGAAGAAGCTTGTGGCAGACTCTGCAACTAGTTGGGGCATCCGATTACTGCTTATCCTTATGGCCATTAGGTCCACGCCGTCTTCTGCAACAAAAGTGTCTCGATTTAAGCATGACTGGACAAAAGATGGTGAGTAAAGTAATTCATACTCATGCAGAATGTTTACAAATCAGGATGAGAAAAACTATGTTGGTAGAAACATTCATGTATGGGAAATACATGTCAATGTGTTTTGTGATGTTGTGTTTTTTAATTGTATGTCTATACTACCTGGGAAAGAAGTACTGTATAATATACTTAACCTCTCTTTTACTTTAGCAGATCCAATGATATGATATGGCATTTATAATGTAATAACTCCTTACCTTCACAGCCTGGGGGTCAGAGATTCTAAAAAAGGGAGGAGTTCCAGGACCAAACCCCAAGATACGAATACAGTGGCACACAGACAAGCAAAAAGAAAACAAAAAAAACACTCTCCCTTGCTCTTTTCTACAGGTCCCCCTAGTGAAAGACTCAGAGGGGGGACTTGTGGAGTGAAAAAAACAGCCCCAGAGTGACAGAGATTGAGAGACAATGCAAGGCCCCATTATAAGAATGAATCTGGGTGATGTTAATAACTATTGGAATATGAAGTCCAGTCCAAAACACTTCTTTTCCAACATGAGGCCAGGTGAGTGAACGAAAAAGGGCCTCCCTCAACTTTGTCAAAATGGAAAGGCACTCAGCTGAACGAGGGTGTGCCTCAGAACAGTAATATTGCTAACTGTGTCCAATGGAAGACATTTGATGCTGCAGATGCTGACTTTGTGTAAACTGGCAAAACTGGCAAAAGGCACATTTTGACAGAATCAAAACTGTGGCAGTACACATGGGAAAAGATACATTGAAATGCTGTGCATTTGACAAATAAAAAGGAGGGACTGTGCCTTACATTTAAAAAATGAAACCAAGTGCCTTTTTCAATTTGACACAGAGAAAGACAGTATCTTTCCACAAATAAACTGATATTTAAATGCAAGGCCTACTTGTTGTAGAAGTGAACAATAGGTTCCTGTGTTAACTGTGGCCTATGTGTGAATAATACTGAAAGTGAGACTCATATATTTTTTAATTATTGTTTTAAGGAAAGATTTAATGCCTGGACAACAGGCCCAGGTGAAATACCAAATGTTACATGTTAAAAAAACATCTTTTCAATTTAAAACGCTATTTTCTCAGAGATATGCATGTAACTGGCTGATGCTGCTTCCCCCACTGAACTACTGTGTATTTTGAACTGTGACATCCAGACCTTTGGCTGAGGCCCACTAGGAAAACAAGTCGAGTTTTCAGTTTAAAATGCAAAAAAATATAAAGAATTAGATCAGAATTGTGGAGGTTGTAGATAAACAGGTGTAACTGAAGGGTAAGCTCATGAATAAGTGGAAGGACTTGAGAGCTAATAGTACATGAAACGAGTAGGGAGGCGTCCTGCCACTTGTTTTTAGATCTCTTTACCTATACATTTTGGTAAAGGGTGATTATTTAGCATGCAAAAATAGGATTTGGCAACAGCTTTATTACTTAGCTAGCTGTCAAAGGATATTCTAAAAAGATGAGCAAAAGAGGCCCTTGGATTGCCACATTTTTTAATTTTCTTTTTAAGAAAAAAAGGGATTACTTAGTGCTAGTAGCTGCACAACATCTTCTATGCAATTAATTTTACAAGAAGATGTATAGGTGTTTTTTAAGGTACATCGTTCGTCAAAATACATTCATTTTCTCATTTTCAGAAGTGCATTTGAGAAAGGAACAGAAAACAAACATGTTTATGGCAAACAACTTGAAAAATACAAAAAAATTAATAAACAAATGAAAAAACCTAGAACCATCATTCACAAAGTTTTTTGTCTTAAGTAAATAATAAGTGCAAGACAACTGGTGTCTGTAAGTTCTTAGGAAAACAGGGACCTAGTCTTTGGTCTACGTCTGGAGACAAATCAACTTATGGACGGGATTGGAGGAAATAAAGCCTTCAAACTTATTTAGTCCCGTGACGTTTCGGCTTAGAGCCTTCTTCTTGGGCCTTGACTTGGTCACCCCTGTGTGTGGTAAACGAGAAAAAGTATTAAATAGAAAATACATAAAAATGCGGGGCAAACTTGCTATTAGGTGCATCTCTATAAAGGGATGAGTCTAGTGCTAGTGTGGCCTGCATGCATTAAAATAATTAAAGACCAAGTGGGGGTACAACATTTGCAGTTGTCCTGTGGCTTGCTGTAGCTCACTCACTGACCTGGACAAGTGTGCTTGGTTTAGACTGGCTCCACGTGGTTGGAGGCACAGTGTACAATTGGGCTGTGAGACCGCCGTTCTCAGCGGGATTGATAGTAGAATATGGGCGGATCCACTGTCACAGCTTCTTTGGTTAGGAATGTGCTTGAGGAGGCAAAAGAGAAAAGAAAAAGAAGACAACAATGTGTGTCTCATTGATATTCTAATGTGGGCTGATAGAACATATGCCATATAAGGGAGCCCCAATTACCTTGGCGCACGTCCAAGTGCATTCAAATGGGTGGTTCTGCGCTGGTAGTAGCAGGGGGGGGAAAACCCTTGTGCCTGCAACTTAGATAATGAAGTAGGGAGGCGCGGTTGTGTTCACAGTCCTAGGGCCCTTGGATCTGCGTCGGAACCGTCTATGGGGGACTGCTTAGTGCCCCTGAAACAAGTAGAAAAGAAAAGAAATCGTAATCAATTAATGTGAAAGCAATTAAGGACTCGTGGGAATGGATATGCGCGGGCTAACCAGTCCATATGAAGGAGACTGGTATTACGGTGGAGGACTAGTGGACAGGAGGGCAGAATGTAAAGTACTGCTGTTCCTGTTCACAGTCCGTCTATCATTGTATTGTGTCTTTACCTGGGGCGCTTGATTTTGGCTCGAGGTCGTTATGTGTCGCTCCGCAGCTACTGTAGTTCGCGTAGCTTCAGTGGAGGGACTGAGCTGTGCGTATAATTTAGGAAGTGCGCATGCGCCTGAGACCAGTGTCTAAGAGCCGCGCATGCGCATTTAGAATTCTGTCTCTAAGTTGTCATGGCACCCGCTTGTGTACGTGCGGGAGCCTAGCACTCGCAATCATGAAGATTTTTGCTGTGGTGGCGAGGTGCATGCTCGAAGTAAGGTTTGGAGGGGAGTCTGTGTATGGGGTCCTCTCGGGTTATTAGTAAGTTCACATGTCAACACAAACTAGCTATGCAGACATTTATCTAGAAATCACCCTCTTCAGCAAAATGGCGCACATATTGTCATACTTATAAAATGAAATAAAGGTACATTGCTTCATTAAGGCTATCACAGGCATTGTAAACAGTCGGTTTTACAGCAGACATAGTTGTGAATATACATGCAAAGTTCAAAACTCTCACAGGTAATTATGATCTTGAACCTGGTCGGGCCATGTTTTCAGATAGAAGGCCAAGTGAACAAAAACAATTATATAATCACAAACAACTTGTTCGTTTTGGATTCATGGATTACAGCCCCTATTTGGCAACTTAGTGATGTATGTTAGGAACCAGGTAGCCTAGAGAAGGGGGGGGGAGAGGGGAAGATAGGAAGGGGGGGGGAAAGGGGGGAAAGGGGGAAGTATCCCTACTGCCCATGGATGGTTGGTGTGGCCTCATTAAGGCCCTTTGTAATAGTTTTAAGTTTGAAAATCCACCAGAGTTCTTTATGAATAAGAGCATTAGAGGTATTGGTGGTATTAACTACTGTGTCAGCCACCCACCAGCGGATGTCCTCTGCGCTGTGTTGAAATTCCATATAATGTGAGATTAGTGGTGCTGTATGGACCCGACATCGGATCCTTGAGCGATGTTCGCCAATTCTCTTGTTGACCTGTCTCTGAGTTTGGCCAACATATCTGAGACCACAGGGGCATTCGATGATATATACCACATTGCTGGTCTTGCAATTAGAGAAGTGTTTGATTTTCCACTCTTTTTCTTCTACCTGGAATGATGTTGTTTTTCTCGTGAATCTACATACATTGCATGTGCCACATGGATAGTGTCCCAGTATTTCTCTCATATTCCAAAGTTTGGTCCTTTGGGATTTCTTATTTAGCCTCGCATGAGTTAACAAATCTTTCAAATTTTTGCCTCTTTTGAGGGCCATTCTTGGAATCGGTTCATTTGGAAGACTTAGTTGTACCAGTGGCCAGAATTTCTTAATGATGGTTTTAAGTTTGGTCGTGTTGGGCCCAAAGGTAGTGACACAAGTCAGTAGTTGTTCACTTTCTGTATTGCGCGTTTTCGGGGTGAGTAAAATCTCCCGAGGAGTGTACTGGGCGCGCTTGGTGGTGTTCCGAATAAGTTTCTTCGGGTAGCCTCTATTGTGAAGTTTGAGTTGCAGTATACTGGCATGTTTTTTATACTGTTCCAGTTCCGTGCAATTTCGCCTGAGTCTTAGAAATTGTCCAAATGGTAGGTTATTGCGAAGGTTCCTGGGATGGTTGCTTCTGTAATGTAACAGAGTGTTCCTGTCTGTTTCTTTCCTGTAGAGGGAACATATCAGTTTTTCTTCTTTAACCCTGATCTCTAAATCTAGGAAGCTGATCATATGGTTGCTTTTGCTGAGTGTGAATTTAATTTCCTCCGTTCGTTGGTTGGCCCATTCCAAGAATTCCTCCACCGGGGTGTTAATATCTTGCCATATGAAAATGATGTCATCAATGAAGCGGTGCCAATGTGCAATCTTATCCCGGAACGGATTGTGTATATTCAGGATGTGTTGTTGTTCATATTCTGACATAAAGATCACGGCCAAGCTGGGGGCAAATGCTGCTCCCATAGCGGTCCCGCTGACCTGTAAGTAAAAGTCTTCATCAAATGAAAAGAAATTGTTTGTGAGAGCCAGTTCTAAGAGTTCTACTATGAAAGCCGCTGGGACTCTGCTTTGTCTCATATGGTGTATCAAGTGTTGATGGATGCATTCTAATGCTGCATCTTGGGGAATACTCGTGTAGAGACTCGAGATATCCATGGTGACTAGGTGGTCCCTTGTAGGCTGGAATGTCAAGTCTTCAAAAATGGCGATGGTAGCCATGGTGTCTCTTAAGTACGTAGGGGTTTCTTGGCTCAGGGGTTTCAAAAAATGATCCACAAATTTGCATAGTGGTTCTAAGATTGAACCACATCCTGACACAATGGGTCTGCCGGGGGGGTTTTGTTGATTTTTATGTATTTTTGGTAGGGCGTAGAACGCCGGTGTTCTGCTCTCTGATGAGTTGAGAAATATTTCTTCCTTTTCTGAAATCCACCCTCGTTCAAAAGCAAGTTTAGTAGCTTCTTGTATCTTGGTCTTTATTTCCTTGGAGGGATCTTTTCTGAGTTTTTTGTAATTCGTGGTGACTTCTAAAAGATTGTTGACCATGTCTTTATACTGGGTGAGACTCTGCACTACTATCCCTCCACCTTTGTCGGCCATTTTTATGACGATTTGATCGTTGGAGGCCAGTTGTTTGAGTGCTTTATGTTCTTCCTTAGATAGATTTGGTTTGGCTTTGGTGGTCAAGTCCTGTAGTTTCGAGATTTCTTTCTTGACACATTTTTCAAACGAGATAATATGGGACGCAACCTCATTATCTCTTGGGTAAAAGTTGGAAGGTACCCTTAGGCCTGAGTCTTCATCTTGTTCAAGGGGTTCCTTATCTTGAAAGAATGCTTTCCGTCTTATAGTTCTGAAAAACGTGGAAATTTCTTGATCAAGTTGGAACCAGTTCGTTCTAGTGGATGGAACAAATGACAGCCCTTTGGTTAGGACCTGTATTTCTGCTTTGGATAGTGTGAACCCTGAGAGATTAAATATGGGTATGTCCTCTATGGTCTCCGTTTGTTGCGGCGCCCTCTGGGTGGTTGATTCCATTGTGGGTAATTGAAGGGATAGTATGGCATGGGCATAGGCATCGGTGGCGGTGGGCCCCAGTAACGGCCTCTGGGGCCCCCTCTCCCTAAAAAAGGGAGCTGAGGGGGTAGTGGTTGGAAATATCCTCCTTGCTGCTCTCTGCCTGTTGCTTGTGATTGGTCATCTGATGAACCCGAGCTTGAGGTGTCTGAAAATGAGACCCCTTTTCTTCCGCTTCTCCTTGGACCAGTTTGATTAGCTGTTCTTTCTTTTTCTTTTCTGTCTTTGTAGTCAGGAGATAAGTAAGGGTATATGTTTTCTATTTTAAAATTTTGGATGTCCTTGGCCAGTTTCTTGTGCTTCTTTTCTAATGTAAGGGCCATAAATTGATCGAAGGTGGTGTTGATTTCTTTAAGCTTGTCTCGTGCATTTTGTAAGTCTGTGTTGGTAAGAAATTTTTCTTCTTCCGCCTCTAGGTCCAATTTAATTTTAGCATGTATCCTTTTGGCCGTAGTTATAGTTAGCACCATCAGATCTCGTGAGCATTTCGTGGATATCTGACTGAAGCCAAGCATGTATTCTTGATCCTCCAGGAATAGTGCTGGTTCGTTACGAACAATTAGTCCTAATGGGACCATGTGGACCCTTAGGTATTCCCTAAGAAAATGTCCATGAACTTCTGTCCGGAAACATTTCTTTTTTAACTTCAGCAAGTCGTCCCCTGATGCAGCCGAGGCGATATGTTGCTGGGCACCGTTGAGATTAAACAGAGTTGGTCCCTGAATAATATCTGAAGTTTCTTCTTCAGAGAAACTTAAAACTTGTTCCATTCTGGAGATGGAGTGTATAGGTCAGCGAGTGAGTATTAGGCAAGCTATGGTCATAGAATTGGTTGGGTTGGAAAACTAATTTCGAAATATTAGTTTGTAAGACCCTAGTATAGCAGTTGCTATATCTTAAACTTGTGTAACTGAAGGGTAAGCTCATGAATAAGTGGAAGGACTTGAGAGCTAATAGTACATGAAACGAGTAGGGAGGCGTCCTGCCACTTGTTTTTAGATCTCTTTACCTATACATTTTGGTAAAGGGTGATTATTTAGCATGCAAAAATAGGATTTGGCAACAGCTTTATTACTTAGCTAGCTGTCAAAGGATATTCTAAAAAGATGAGCAAAAGAGGCCCTTGGATTGCCACATTTTTTAATTTTCTTTTTAAGAAAAAAAGGGATTACTTAGTGCTAGTAGCTGCACAACATCTTCTATGCAATTAATTTTACAAGAAGATGTATAGGTGTTTTTTAAGGTACATCGTTCGTCAAAATACATTCATTTTCTCATTTTCAGAAGTGCATTTGAGAAAGGAACAGAAAACAAACATGTTTATGGCAAACTACTTGAAAAATACAAAAAAATTAATAAACAAATGAAAAAACCTAGAACCATCATTCACAAAGTTTTTTGTCTTAAGTAAATAATAAGTGCAAGACAACTGGTGTCTGTAAGTTCTTAGGAAAACAGGGACCTAGTCTTTGGTCTACGTCTGGAGACAAATCAACTTATGGACGGGATTGGAGGAAATAAAGCCTTCAAACTTATTTAGTCCCGTGACGTTTCGGCTTAGAGCCTTCTTCTTGGGCCTTGACTTGGTCACCCCTGTGTGTGGTAAACGAGAAAAAGTATTAAATAGAAAATACATAAAAATGCGGGGCAAACTTGCTATTAGGTGCATCTCTATAAAGGGATGAGTCTAGTGCTAGTGTGGCCTGCATGCATTAAAATAATTAAAGACCAAGTGGGGGTACAACATTTGCAGTTGTCCTGTGGCTTGCTGTAGCTCACTCACTGACCTGGACAAGTGTGCTTGGTTTAGACTGGCTCCACGTGGTTGGAGGCACAGTGTACAATTGGGCTGTGAGACCGCCGTTCTCAGCGGGATTGATAGTAGAATATGGGCGGATCCACTGTCACAGCTTCTTTGGTTAGGAATGTGCTTGAGGAGGCAAAAGAGAGAAAAGAAAAAGAAGACAACAATGTGTGTCTCATTGATATTCTAATGTGGGCTGATAGAACATATGCCATATAAGGGAGCCCCAATTACCTTGGCGCACGTCCAAGTGCATTCAAATGGGTGGTTCTGCGCTGGTAGTAGCAGGGGGGGGAAAACCCTTGTGCCTGCAACTTAGATAATGAAGTAGGGAGGCGCGGTTGTGTTCACAGTCCTAGGGCCCTTGGATCTGCGTCGGAACCGTCTATGGGGGACTGCTTAGTGCCCCTGAAACAAGTAGAAAAGAAAAGAAATCGTAATCAATTAATGTGAAAGCAATTAAGGACTCGTGGGAATGGATATGCGCGGGCTAACCAGTCCATATGAAGGAGACTGGTATTACGGTGGAGGACTAGTGGACAGGAGGGCAGAATGTAAAGTACTGCTGTTCCTGTTCACAGTCCGTCTATCATTGTATTGTGTCTTTACCTGGGGCGCTTGATTTTGGCTCGAGGTCGTTATGTGTCGCTCCGCAGCTACTGTTGTTCGCGTAGCTTCAGTGGAGGGACTGAGCTGTGCGTATAATTTAGGAAGTGCGCATGCGCGTGAGACCAGTGTCTAAGAGCCGCGCATGCGCATTTAGAATTCTGTCTCTAAGTTGTCATGGCACCCGCTTGTGTACGTGCGGGAGCCTAGCACTCGCAATCATGAAGATTTTTGCTGTGGTGGCGAGGTGCATGCTCGAAGTAAGGTTTGGAGGGGAGTCTGTGTATGGGGTCCTCTCGGGTTATTAGTAAGTTCACATGTCAACACAAACTAGCTATGCAGACATTTATCTAGAAATCACCCTCTTCAGCAAAATGGCGCACATATTGTCATACTTATAAAATGAAATAAAGGTACATTGCTTCATTAAGGCTATCACAGGCATTGTAAACAGTCGGTTTTACAGCAGACATAGTTGTGAATATACATGCAAAGTTCAAAACTCTCACAGGTAATTATGATCTTGAACCTGGTCGGGCCATATTTTCAGATAGAAGGCCAAGTGAACAAAAACAATTATATAATCACAAACAACTTGTTCGTTTTGGATTCATGGATTACAGCCCCTATTTGGCAACTTAGTGATGTATGTTAGGAACCAGGTAGCCTAGAGAAGGGGGGGGGGGGGAAGAAAGGAAGGGGGGGGGGAAAGGGGGGAAAGGGGGAAGTATCCCTACTGCCCATGGATGGTTGGTGTGGCCTCATTAAGGCCCTTTGTAATAGTTTTAAGTTTGAAAATCCACCAGAGTTCTTTATGAATAAGAGCATTAGAGGTATTGGTGGTATTAACTACTGTGTCAGCCACCCACCAGCGGATGTCCTCTGCGCTGTGTTGAAATTCCATATAATGTGAGACTAGTGGTGCTGTATGGACCCGACATCGGATCCTTGAGCGATGTTCGCCAATTCTCTTGTTGACCTGTCTCTGAGTTTGGCCAACATATCTGAGACCACAGGGGCATTCGATGATATATACCACATTGCTGGTCTTGCAATTAGAGAAGTGTTTGATTTTCCACTCTTTTTCTTCTACCTGGAATAATGATGTTTTTCTCGTGAATCTACATACATTGCATGTGCCACATGGATAGTGTCCCAGTATTTCTCTCATATTCCAAAGTTTGGTCCTTTGGGATTTCTTATTTAGCCTCGCATGAGTTAACAAATCTTTCAAATTTTTGCCTCTTTTGAGGGCCATTCTTGGAATCGGTTCATTTGGAAGACTTAGTTGTACCAGTGGCCAGAATTTCTTAATGATGGTTTTAAGTTTGGTCGTGTTGGGCCCAAAGGTAGTGACACAAGTCAGTAGTTGTTCACTTTCTGTATTGCGCGTTTTAAAAGAAATGACCTTTTAGGGCTGACACGACCCCAATAAATGGCCTCTAAGAGCTTTAATGGATCTTCAAACACTGTGTAGAAACAGGCATCTACTGATAAGCAGACGTTCAGGTCACATGTGAATGGGGAGAAATTAAACTCATGAGGGGCTTTGTGGGGAATATGAAACTACGACCTTCCATAGATATGCATTGCTATTGAATAACATTGGGCCCCCTTTTCTTGAATAAAAAGAGAATTGCACATCTCATTGAGCTCATCCAGGACGGATATTAAAGAGCATAAAAAGCCCATCAGCTCCTTGTGAATATTAAGCATGTGATGTATAGAATGGGAGTTAGGAAGAAGACTATCATCCTGACCTTCTCAAAATTCAGAGGAATTTGAAAGTGGGTGAGGTGATAGATTGTGAAATTAATGTTTGAAATGTGAAGTGGCATATTTTTCACAATTTTGGATCACTGGCAAATCGTGATAAATGATAGCTCCTCCCGGGAAGGCAGGGCCAAAATAAAAGTAGTATTCCCTGATTCGCCATGAAATGTAGAATTCTAAAATATATATGTTCATGCAGTTATCTGAAAAATGAAGGTAGTTGCCATGTAGTGAGATTTTGTGTAAAAAAAATGCAAAAAACATGTCATTTTGAAATGATGCATCTTCCTCCTCCCCATTATCCATAATACAGACCTCTAACTTCCTTACCCTACCAGCTGGCGGGAGGGGGAGAAAGAGATGTCCAATCCGTAGCGTGGGAATATTCATAATATTTAAGTGTCATCAGCACTATATATCAGTTTTCAATGTAAAAGGGATAGAAGGGGAAAAAAGCGGAGAGCAGACTGACAACAACAGAGAGCTGACAAAAGAAAGGCTGACACCCAGGAGAGCAGATAGACCGGAGACCCGGGACACTCTCTGGGAAATGTTGCCTGGAAGCTGGGAGTCCTATCTGAGAGAGAGAGAGAGAGAGCCCTAAAATCTGGCTGGATGGACCTTGCTGTGGATAGAGACCAATAGCGTGACCTGCCTACCTATTCCTGAAAGAAGGTCTAAAATCTGGCTGGCCACCTGGGGTAAGAACATAGATCTCCCATGTAAGTAGACATATCCCAAAGTTATCAATTGTGTGGAGAGCTACCTGCCTTAATCCCTTTACATTAGTGAGTGGGGGGTCAAAACTGTGTGTTCCCTGAGCATATTTCACTAAAGAAATCACGTAATTAATTTGATTGGAGGAAAACACCATATCTGTTTAAACCAGAAGTGTGAGGGGAAGCTGTCTGTTTTAACCCATTCCTTTTCATTAGTGGGTGATCTTCCATTAGTGGAAAGCGGGATGTAAAAGCATTATACGCTTAGCTTATTTAACTAAAACCATAATTTATTTCATTCCCATTCAGCAACCATTGGCTGATGTTTTTGTCAAAATGGTCAGAATCTCACTGCATAGTAAATGACTCTAGTCTTTAATGTAATTGGGCAGCCCTGCTGCTCATTTGAATGTACCAGTGTCCCCAAAGTAAATAGCCCAACACATTGGGTTCCCTGTGAAAAAAAATTCCCATTCATTCCAAATTCCCCAAAACCTGCATTTCATTTAAATGTGTGTTCCCCAAACGCTTTTCCCATTGAGTTATTTCCCAAACCTTGCCTTTTAAATAAAAGCCAAAAACGAAACTCCCCTTATATTCTCACGCCCTGTACCTTGCCTTCAAACTAAGGAGTCATATATATCTGATGCCTGGGGTGGGGGTGGTTGGGAAAGAAGAGCAGGATGGTAGCCCAAGCCATCACAGTGGGTTTAAATTTTCTATCTGTTAATATGCAAAGCAATCCTATGTGTGTTTTGATTTCAAATCTTCAAATTCTACCTGTGTTTGTTGTGGTAACTAATACATGTCAGTCAATTGACGCCAGCAATTGGCATTTGTGATTGTTGTATTATATATTTATTACTATATACTGGCCTGGTTTCTAGCTTATTGTTGATACATAGCTTATCTGCTGAATGGTGTTATGTAGGTTGGAGGCCTCACTAAAGTTCAATCTGCCAAGCACTTTGTTGTGTGCCACCTTGCTTGGGTGAGAAAAGCAACCCCCGGGGTTGAGACCGACCGTCCAATAAACTGTGACAATATTTACATACCTTAGTTTCCATCCATATGTTCATCCTTCCTCTTCATTCCTCAGATGGTTCCTCTGCTCAACTTTCATTTGGCTCCTTAATCAGTCCACCACATCTTCAGAAAGCACAGCCTATTAATCTGGTCTTTGACCAGATTGATATTCTCTTACTTATCAATAAACTCAGTACATTGAGAACGCCAGGTCCCGATGGTCTGTCAAACTTAACACTTAAAGCCCATCCAGAGCAATGGGCCAACATCTTGAAAATCATCTTTCGCAACATCCTTAAGACAGATGTCATCCCACAATCGTGGAAACAGTCAATTATAATCCCAATATTCAAGAAATGTAATAGAAATAATCCCTCAAACTATCAACCTATTGGATATACCGGGGAAGATATTCGCTAGACTAATATTGAGAGACCTCACTCTGTGGCTAAAGGACGCTAGTTTGTTTGATCACGATCAATCAGGCTTTGTAAAAAAGATAGGCACACCAATTAACCTACTGATATAGACAACCTTAAAAAGACAAGCTATTACTACTAAGCAGCCCATGTTTTTAGCCTTTATAGACTTCAAACAAGCCTTAAACTCGGTAGCAAGAGACATACTGAGGTGCAGGCTGCCCACCACACCTTTTAAACGTGATATATATGAATTTTACTCAGAAACATCGAGAAAAATTAAACAAACCCAAGATGGATTGCCACACAGGCCTTAAACAATCCTGTATTTTAGCTTCAACTCTTTTTAACTTTTATATTAAGGATATTAATTTGTTTTAGATTACCCTTGTTCGTTTCCTCCACAACCTGGTCCTGGGTTTGTATCGTGGCTGTTCTATGCTGATGACCTCGTTATAACTGACTAAACTCCCACAGGACTCCAATGAAAATTAAAGGCATCGGATGAGTTTGCACAGAAAAATGGATTGATGATAAACACCCAGAAATCCAACATCATGATATTACACTCCACGACCAGAAAAAAGTTTACATGGATACTCAATAACTCTCTGGTTAGCATAGTCAACAAATACACATATCTATGCCAAAATATTGATAACAAGATGACTGACCAACCTTAGTTAAAATGCGAACCCTGTCATCTATTGCTGCTATTTATTAGGATAATTATCTTGTTCCATACTTCTGCTTAAGCCTTAACTGTGACTTGAATAAAGAAATGCTGGGTCTGCATGGACATGAGATGACATGCTGGAATCTGACAAATCTGGAACAGGCTGATCATTTCCCCCTGTACCATTTAAGAGCGTTTTAATTTCCCGGATTAGCTAAGTTTCTTCTGCTTCCATTTCTTACGGCATGCCCAGCAACTCCACAACAGAAGCATATGTTGAGGTGATGTCTTTGTTTCCTTTCCTCACGAGAGACTGATCCCTATATGCTTCCCAATTATGTGGGTTCCGTTTCCATGGACTCTAAAGGGTTTTTATATGTTTTGTTTTATTATAATAGTCACATTTAGGTTTTTAAAAAAATAAAATCACCATACACAAGTCGTAGTATCCCAATACAAGTACTCACATCAATAATTAAAATGTCAAAATGTACATGTACTGTTAGTACAGACAATATGGGGTTGTATTGCTGAATACGCCGAGTAGATCTTCTCCACTACCATTTTGTTTTTTTACCTTTCTTGACCAAGATGATATAGGAGGACATTACAAGGTTGGAGGTAATGGAAAAACGATGCCGTTAAGGGATTACCGGCACCGCATACCTCTCCGGGCTATTACGAGTGAAGAACACGGTATTAGCGGCACCGCTGATACCGTGCTCCCCCCATGCGCACAGGCACACGGCCCTTCGGTCCGGCAATACCGGGATGCCGCTAACAGGAGGACATCGCAAGTCAGGCAGACATGCAAATAACGGCATCATGAAGGCGGTAATAAGGGATATCGGGATGCTAGCAATACCAGCATCGCAAACCACCCGCAAACAGCTATGTGCAGTGTTCCAAACTGCCACAGGTGCACACAATGGCCCAGCACAAAAGGAGCACACACACACACCACACCCCTTTCCACACCAAAATGATTCCACTTGTAGTAGCAATACTGGGGCTGGAGGACATGCTTGCATTGCAACACCAGTAACAACAACAACAGGCACCACAGAGGAGACACAGGAGGAGAAGGATGTGAGACAGGCCCAGCAAGTCCCACCAGTGCAGCCAGTGGTACCATGCAGGCAGCCCCCAATCCCTCATCAGAGCCAGTCCATCCAACCTAACCCCTGGGCAGATCCACACCATGTACCGTCTGGACCGGGACAACATCACCACCATCATGGACATGATACACAATGACATTGTCAGCCTGATAGAAATACGCACCGCTATGCCACCTCTACTGAAGGTAGTGTCTGTGCTCCACTTTCTGGCCACAGGCACCTACCAGCACACAGTGGGGCAGATGCATGGCATATCACAACCCTTATTTTCTCGCATGCTGAACCAAGTGCTGGATGCCCTCCTGAAGCACTCCAGGAACTACATATCCCTATCACGGACTGCCCAGGAGATATTTGACACAAAAGTTGAATTCCATGCACTGGCAGCCATGCCAAATTGTATTGGTGCACCCAAGTGGAATTGGTGGTCCCGCATGCAATGGAGGCGGTGTACCGCAACCATAAGCTATATCATTCCATCAATGCACAGATGGTATGTGATTCCAGCAAGATCATCACACATTGTTGTGCCCGATTTCCTGGATCAACTCATGACTCAATGGCCCTACGCAACTCCACGCTACATGGAGTGACATGCAGGATGACGTGCCTGGCTGCTTGGTAAGTTGCATGACAGGCACATGGCAATGTAATCGGGGGGGGGAGAGATGTACACACCACCATGGTGTTATTGTTGTGGTGACTGCATAATGTCCACATCCCAATACACTGTGCCCCAAAGCATCCCAAACTGAACATGACAACAAATCGCCATAGCAATGATGGAAGTTGCACACCAAGAACATCATGCCGAACTACCTACCACCCCAGTTCCCACAACACATCCACCACCCATCATCAGTCCTCACCCTCCATAACACAATCCAGCAACATGCTGCGAGTATGCACAATGTACATGTCTGCAGCAAATCACTACACAGGACAAGCATCCACGAGAGTGCACAAATCATAACCACCAAGGGAATCCACTGCTTGTCACAGGGCCACCACCACAGTAGTGCAGCATGTCACCATGGGAATAATGAGCGCAGAATGTCAAATAATGCAGAGACTACTGCCAGCACTAGCAGTAAGTAAATCATACTGAACACTACACATCACATATTTAAAACAAACACAGCGGATTGCGTCCACAGTACATGGGCAACATCAAGGAAGTGTACACCGTGTATCATCTTGAAGATGCAATCCACAACATAAGACCATGGCACAGCACACATTGTGGCAAGGTAAAATATGTCCATACAACCAGGGACATGTGCATGTGTACCACAAATATCTACAGGCATGTGTGATATGTACAGCTGTCCATCATGATTTGACCGACACCTTATTTTGCACCCATGCAGGCGATAGTGGCTATCCCGTGAAGACGTGGCTCCTCACCCCTGTCCGGAACCCACAGAACAGGCATCAAGAGGATGACAATCTTGCCCATACCCATACCCGTGTGGTCATCGAGCAGACCTTGTTGCAGGCATGATTTCGCTTTCACAGCCGGTCTGGTAGGGCACTCCTCTACAGGCATGAGAAGGTGGCCAAGATCATCATGGTGTGTGTCATGCTGCACAACATGTACATCTGACGGAACGTGCCCCTGCCCCCTGACATTGAACAGCAACCACCAGGGGATGATGAAGAAGAAGAAGACGTAGGCGCACATCTTTGCGGTGGCGATGCACAGGAGGGACGTGCCGTGATCCAGCCTGTGATTGGCCAATATATCTGAGATACATGGGTGCAGAGGGTGCCATGAAAATGGGACTGAGGGCACTGGGCGTGGGAGTACATGGACACTATGCACTGTAAACCAATAAATGACACATACACAATAAGGAATGTCCACTCAAGTATTTTTTTCACGTACACAACAGGAGTATTAAACTGTAACAAGTAAAAAGTGCTCATACTCTCCACCTCTCCCCCTCCCCCACATCTGCCCACACACTCTCTCCCTCCTCCCCCCACAACTCCCCCACACACCCTCTCACTCCTCTACCTCCCCCTCCCCCACATAACCTATCCTCCCTCCCCCTCCCCCCACATCTCCCCCACACACCCTCTCACCCCTCCCCCTCCCCCCACAACTCCCCCACACACCCTCTCTCCACTCCCCCTCCCCCCACAACTCCCCCACACATAGTGTTCTATCGAATACTGTAGGTTGCAATTGCCATAATCAGGCTGCCCCTGCTACTTTTTCCCACTTCCCGCATCTGGTGTCTGAGCACCGCAAGGTGCGCGCAGCCCGGCGAAGGGGGCCGGTCTGAGTGGAGCTCGAGGAGGAGGCCGTGCCCGCTTGCTCCAGTCTTGGGGCAGGACGCTCTGTCTCCAACGCATCAGCTATTCAGGAAAGGACCTGCCTTACTAAAGACAACTCAATGGCCTGTCTCAAAGAGGCAGTGTTGTCCCGGCCCTCCTGCCTTGCCTGGGCATGGTCCGCAACAAACTGACTATCCCTGTCAGCTCCTCCTGGCATTGCTCCGTGTGTAC
The DNA here is from genome assembly GCF_040938575.1 of Ambystoma mexicanum. Lineage (NCBI taxonomy): Eukaryota > Metazoa > Chordata > Amphibia > Caudata > Ambystomatidae > Ambystoma > Ambystoma mexicanum. The sequence continues at coordinate 215,754,652 of NC_090921.1, read as the reverse complement.
CATTTGCTGCACCCCATCCCAGACACCAGTGGAGGTGGATGCTGCATGTGGCAAGTGTCCCAGATTATGTGCCTCCACTGTGGGGCTCCAGCTCCCTTGCCTTGGCTCCCCTCCAGACTGCTTCTGTGCGCTGTCATTGGTGGTGCTCAATGGGGTGATCTGGGGTGATGGGGGGGCTGGGTGTGCCAGTTAAGTCTGATGACTCATCCTCCACAGGGACACACACCTGGCCTTGGCTCTGTTCATCCTCATCACTCTGAGGTGCTGTGGCTGCCGCCTCCCCGACAGAGCTGTTGGTAGCTGAAAGGACATCTTCGGCCACTGGCTCCTGTGCAGTGGGCACAGCAGTTGTGGGCACAGTTGCGTTGGCAGTGGCCCATAGCCACACCAGTAACGTAGCATCCTGTGGTGCCTTCCCCTTCTGTGGCAGTTGTGGTTAGCTTGGGCCTTTTGATGAAGAAGGCCTGTTGCCTTCATCACTGACCCTGGCCACCTTCCTAGGAGTTGTTGCCGGTCACGTTGAGTCTCGGCCCTCGCTGTCAGGATCTAAGCCTGTGGGGGACCGAGAGAGTGACAGCATCAGTGATGGTTCTACATGCATCATGCATACATTGGTATTATTGCTGTTCTACACATTAGAGTGGATTAGGTATTTGAGTTTTGACATTCAGGTTGCTTGCTATATGGGGCGAGCATGCAGGCATACATCAGGTTAACACATGTTTGAGGTGGTGTATGCTGTGTAACAAGCTTTTTTGTTGTGGACTGCGTGCAGTGTGACAAATGCTGTTCCCATCTTTGTGTGATGTTTCTCCAGTATGGCATTGGCATGCTACATGCATGTGGATGTGTCAGTGCTGAGGACGGCATCTATGCAGGGATGTGTCCATTTGTCTGTAATGGGCCATGCATTGCCTCATGGCACGGTCAGATTGGTGGACTATCATCATACTTTGCATTACAGTGTTTTCTTAGGACACTCACCTCCATCTGTTGATGATGTGGCGCCATGTTCCATCTCACCCACTCCTTCAATCGACTCAATGTCGATAGTGCTGGCGCAGGTCTCCTCCCAGCGGCTCAGTTTAATAGGAGAGCTAGGGCCACTGCCAGTAGCCAGGCCCTGGCTCCGGTGGCCGACATGATGTTACGCACTCTGAGGCGCAGGTCGTCCCACCGTTTACGCACGTCCTTCACTGTGCGGGGGGTGTTCCCAACTGCGCTCACTTTATGGGCTACTAGTTCCCAGATCTCTTTTTCCTAGAGCTGGGCTGCTCTCTTGAGGTCGTTTGCGAAGACAACTGCAGCATTTTCAGCCAGCGAGTTTGCTAGCATTGTGAGCTCGTCCTCTTAGAACCGCTCCTTACGCTGCCATGATGCCCCTTTCTTCACTGCCTTTGGCCTGATGCTGGTGTAGTAGATGTTTTTACTCTGTCTGAATGTGGCTCCAGGTCCTGTGCAGTGAGTATGGCAATGGATTGTGTTTTTAAAGATGGCCGCCGTGCCCTTTCCCATTCCGGCGTGATGACGTTACTTCCGGTCACTGCTATTAACGGCGACCAATAATAGTGGTGACCGCTAATGTCATATCCTTTGATGCCAGGCCCGTTGTTTAGAGGTGAACGGCGGCGGTAGTGCTGTCTGCGCTTCCCATGAAGCCGCTGAGGGGCTTTTTTGGGACTTTAGCGGCATGCCGGTAGTGTCGTTACCGGCATGCTGTTACGTTCGTGCACGCAAACTCATAATGGGCCACTGTTAGCGGCCTCTTTCCTACAGGGACACAGTATTTACTCCATGCCAGTAAAAACTATTTTTTACCTCGTAATGAGGCCCATAGTCTGTTAGAGTACTATGGAGGATCATTATTTGACTAATAGAGCCTCTCAAAATACCTCGCTAGAACAGTATCCATTGTACATCATGCGGCCAGATGGTCTGAGAAGCGAAACTTCTAAACAGAATCACATAGGATAATACATCCCCGTTATCCTGAACATGACCTAAAAAACAGTGCAGAACTTTGTATATCTTGTTAATATGGTACCCCTACACTCAGTATATGGGGTAACCAATACTGTTTTTTTTTCCAGATTAAATAATATGGTACTTTGATTGATTAGGAGCATATATTTCTTGTTCATTAAGACAGTGTATCTGTTGCTGGGTTATAAATTGTCCTTAGTCTTCGCTGTGTATTCAGTAGGCATGGGAGTGCTGGAACATTCAGACCCATTCCGGGCAGTGGTGGGGTAGCTGGCCTGAGAATGGGCTAGGTTTCACTACTTCATATACGGACTCCAGATGTGGATGGGCCAACTCAATTTCTCCATGTGGTCCCGCATGGATTTCCTCACTAGACTTTGTATGGGAGGAAGGAGTCGTTTTGAGCCCCCGTACATTCCAGGCTAAAACATATGTTTTGCTCATTCAATTTTTGGAGGTACACCCTCAGCCGAATGCCGATGACGGGTGGGAGGTAGCCATTGAATGACACCTAACCAATGTGTTTTGCAGGACCCCAGGACTCCATCTTGTATTTACAACAACTCCTCCTTTTGCTAGGCCTCACATGAAACTCGCAGAGGCAAGCCTGCATCTCTCCCCTGTACAGCGCCGCGCACAGTCAGCATGATCGCCCCCACCACCTCCCTTCTGTCTGCGCTGCGGCTGTCCTGTTCTCACAGAAACTTGGGTGTGAATTGTTGCAAGCTGACAGTGTATCTCTCTTCTTCCTATGAGATCATTGCCCTGTGTGTGACTCAGCCGGAGCCTGGCCCTTGGAACCCATTTGTCTCCATATAACTGCCCAAGCTCATACAGCCCCCTCCATTAAGAGTCACTGTCCTAATGAACCCCGAGCCCTCAAACTCTTTGATGTAGCAGAGGTGGGAACCTGGACCATGGGCTGCCCTTAATTGCCCCACTGTATAACTAATCCAGAGCAGACCTATATTCTCTGTGTACTAACACATCGCAACACCCATGTTTGATCCTTGAAGCACCTGATAAATGTACCGCAGAATCACATGTGAGATAAGGAACCCAGACCACCTTGGTTTACAATTTATCTATGTTAATGCGTTATGATGAACCTTTGGTGCCATATTAAATCGTGCATGCGTGACTACTGGTGACCAATCCTGCTATGTTTTTTATTATATTCATGGGAATGACTGCCTTCATTTGGTGAACCCAACACAATAGCGTTCTTTTTCTCTTTGATGCGAGAAGTCCCCCGGCCACAACGGCGAGATCCGGGGCACCCCAATCAAGGCTGCCCACCTACGGCAACTGGTAACCTTACAAAAACATGTACACCACTGAGAAGGTTCCATGTGTCCCTGCTTTGCGAATACCCAGCCCTACCGCTCACCGGAGCTGGGTTCGGCTCTTGATTGTGGGGCGGCACCCTGATTGTGGATTGACCGGGCACGGAGGCTCTCGGATCAATACGGACATGTGAGTATTGATTGCGAGTGATCATAAAAAAAGGGAAAGGGAAGGGGGTATTGAAGGGACAGTAGGTGGGTGTGAAGCGCGGGGGGACTCTTTTTTGACTATTCTTTTCTGCATATGGCCATTAGGATATTATAAGAGGTGACGAAGTAAGAGGTGATACAGGAACCTAGTTCCAAAAAGGGGTGGAAGGCTTTGTACTAGTACTGGAGTTTATATGGTGAAGAAAATAAATAATTGGGAGTCTTGCATAAGGAGAAGGCTCTGGAACTTAGTTGTGATTTTCTCTTTTCTTCTTATCTATCTTTAGGAGTAAGTGTCTAGGTTACGGTCCAGAAGGGTTCCAGGGCAAGGTGAAAGAGGGGAATAGAAAGTAAGGGGGAAAAAGTCTGGGTTCAGGTAAGGGGGGTAGCAGAGGAAAAGGAAGGCAGGGTTTATGTTCTATGTTATATGGTGTTAATACAGTATGTAACAAATTGTTATGTTCAATGTTATGTGGTCAGTGTGTTTGTCATTTTTTTTGCTGATATAAAGATCACATTTTTGCAAAGTAATTACGGTTCTTGAGACAAAGGCACGGTCAAAAGATTTTGTTGAACTGTTATATGAGAAAAGGTTCTTGTGGTGAATATATTGTGACAAGATAACATAACAGGTGGCTTTAGTGTGTACACACCTCCACACACACACCCAATAGCGAAGAGAAAACACACGATGGAGGCAGAAACACCACTCATGCACATATGCCAACAACTCCCCATGTACAGTGAGAAGATAAAAAAATACCATGAGCAGTGGTCAGCGGAAATAAAAGGGGATGGGAGGTCTCAAATATTTTTTGGCCCCTAGGTAACAGGGCATGCAAAGTTTTCAGGCATCCCGCAACCATGCTCTTCCCTAACTCAACTCTGAACATTGTGAAAACCAAGGAAAGGGTAAGCCGCTCTCTTTCTGCAGCATGCATATCATAGCAGAGAGGCATTTCATTACAGAGATGCTGAGACATGTATCTCCCTTTTTTCCCCCACCCCTCCTGTCACCCATACAGGTGGGCAAACAATAAATGCAGACAACGCTGTATTTAAGCAAGATAAGGCATGCAGTCTGGTGCCTTTGATAGCCTTGAAGAAAGTTATACATTAACATTAATCCACTGAAACCGGTCGACTTATAAACAACCCAGTCTAGTGAGATACAAAAAATATCACAGCTGAGGGTTTTGTTTTCTTTATCTCTCTCGAAGAAACTGATAGAGAGACATCACGAACATTAGACAGAGTGACCTAACGATCTATAGGAATCTCTGGTAGTTAAGTGGGGTCATTACTCTACTAATTGAAACCAATCACAAACTGCAGGTCATTTTTACAGCAGTGAGTCCTCCGCAGTGGTGCACGGACAAAGTATCATCTATCACCAGACAAGAGGACGACTTTTTCTCCATCCCTTTTAATCAACCTTTTTGTAAGTTTAGTTTTTTGATTTTTCCCCTTTGTTTTTTAACTGTTTCTGCTAGATATAGAATCCAAAATAAAATTCAAAATAATTTGTTTGAATAGCAGATGACACATGTCTACTCCCTCGGTCTAGCATGTGCCTTTTAGCCAAAAAACTCATCCTGTTGCAGTGAGAACCCATGACTCTTGATAGGGCGAGTTTTCACTTCCGGCTGTCCCGCTACTCCCCGACGAGCACTGAACGGAATTTTGTTAATAAAGGCAAGACTGAAATAAGGGCAACACATGGTGGTGCACCTGAATTTTTAGAAATAATTAACCTGTGTGTGATAAGAGACTTGGGTAACCCACAGATGGCAACCCCGAACAGTCCTTTGTGTGTTTTGTAGGTCTCAAATATGGCCAGAGGAGGGGTCTTTTGACAAGTCAGTATTGGACCTAGCAGCAACTTATTTGTCAATTAAATATAAAGGCAAGCAACTCCAGATTAGAAGAGAAGTGCTAGATTTGTGGAGGTTGTTCGAGCAGGTGCCCAGATTAAAAAGGTAACAGCAGAGAACAACTGCCCCAAACTGTAAATGCTGGGGACGAGGGAGGAGAAGGGAAGGAGAAGGGGAAAGAACCCAAAAAACAGTACCCAATGCTAACTAAGCTAGCTGAGGGATATAGTGAGCCCATGTATGTGCCCAAACCAAGCGCCTCCATGCCGGCAGTGGCTCCTCCTCCCCCTTATGATCCAAAAGGGTTGTATGGGCCAACATGTGTATCACCAGTGAATTTAGGGCAATTAACACAAGACTTGGAAACTCAGATAACTATGACCCAAGCTGAATTGGCTCAGTTAAGGGAAATAGGCGGGCAAAACCAACTTCTGCCCGGGGGCAAACAGACACCGCCGCCCCAGACACGCCTACCCCAGTAAGTCCAACAGAAGACAAAGACACCCCTAAAAGTCATACAAGGGAGCAGAGGAGAAAAGGAACTGGCAAATGAGGACAGGGGAGAAGAACATCAGACAGGGAGGAAGAATATTGGAGTGACATAGATGAGTATAAGGGGGGAGCAGAGGGGGTGGCATGAGTACACCAAGATGACCGCTCTTGAGTGATGAAGGAGAGGAGGAAGGGTGGCACCCTGGGAGGTTAAGAAGTAGGATTGGGAGAATGGCCCTAGCAAGGAAGAAAGGGACGAAGATGAGTCAAAGTAAAGGGAAGTCAAATTTACAGATGCCACTGATACACAAGGGAGCAGGGAGGCCTCATTATGTTCCATGGGCACAAATGGATCTGGCCAATTTACTGAAGATGTTGCCCCCGCTCTCGGGGGGGGGGGGGAGTAAGTGGATGTATGCTTTGAGAAGAATTCAGCGGGTGTTCCGTTGGCAATTGGTGACATCAAAGGTTTGTTGTTATCCGCAGTGGGTGACCAGGCGAATGGAGTGTGGGTGAAGGCTGGATTCCCAGGGGTGACATTGGCTTGCAACCACCACGATGGGGCGTCATTTAACAATGTGAGGGCACAGGTGTGGGACGCACTGAAGAGCACCTTCCGAGATACGCCCCATTTACAATCAGTGATGCAATGCAGATTTACAATCAGTGATGCAATGCCTTATGGAGGAGGTCAGTGATGCTGCGGCTTACATTTTTCGGGTGCAGGACATGTGGAGGGCGGAAACAGGCACGGCTTGGGACCAATCTACCTCACTCTTTTACTTCATTATTAAGCCAGGCCTCCCAAAGGAAGTACAGAAGGCTCTTCATAAAATTGCTGGGATAGACGCCAAGGGCTAGCCAGAAATAAAGAGCTTCATAGTACATCACTGTAGGAGGATCACAGAGAAGGAGAAAGATTGCACAGAAAAGGTTGGCAGATGAAGCAAAGCGTGTGCAGACTAAATTAGTGAAGGTCGCGGCAATAGTAGCCGCCCTCCCCACGAAGCGGCAAGGAGAAGGGGAGGAGGGACCAATAACGATACAAGCAAGAATGGCAGCCACCTGGGCAGCAAACGGACAGGAGCAATGAGCCGGAGAGGAGCAATATGGAGGGCCCCAGTGGCAGGGAAGGGCTGGAAGAGGAGGACGACGAGGTGGATACCGGAGGACAAGGACCCAGATGGGGAGGACAAGGAGTATGTTGGTCGTGTGGTAGATGGGGCCACTTTGCAAGGGAATGTTGTACCCGCCCCATGGCATATTATAAAAATGAACAGTATGGTCAGCCCCACCCAAGCAGCCCATACGGCTTGCCTATGGGTGGATATAACCATGAACCAACTGACCCCCGTTATGAGCAGGAACAGAGAACACCACCACAAGACACCAGCGATATACACAACAGAACTACATGGTAAATACGTGCAGTAACCCATTCGCTACCATAGCAAATGGCGGGCTTTTCAGAGGAGCAGCAGTGGTGGGGGACAGTGTCTTCACTCACCCCGTGACAAAGAGACACCCAGAAAAGGACAGCCCACAGAGAGCACGTGCGTGTCCAACCCCATTGAGAACCTTTAGCCCAGATGAGGAACCACTGGTGGGGGCAGAGATAGGCAACAAACAGTTCATCTTCATGGTGGACTCAGGGGCAGAAAAATCGTGTCTAAAGGAAGGCACGTTTCAGCTCTCGGACCGGAAGTTGGAAACGCAAGGATTCTCTGGGGCGGTGGTCATGGTTCCCTATACTGAAGAATTGGAGGTAACAGTTGGGGGGGGGTGGTGCGAGCACCCCTGTTGTATCACAAAGAGTCACCAATAAATTTACTAGGGTGGGATCTTCTCAGTAAGCTTAACATGACCATCTCCTTTACAGAAAGGGGAATAGTGTGCTCAATGCCAGGTGTATGTGCCATGAGAGCAATGATTCTGATAAACACACTTGCTAAGAGTCTGGCAGTGCCAAGTGACCCAGACATGTTTGTACAAGGGATACAAGTTCTAGCAAGGGTAGTGCCAGAAATAACACGTCAAGAGTGGAGAGTGCCTTCCAAATTTGTGTTTCACCCCGTAGTTACCCCAGAAGTGGTACCAGGGTCGATACTGCCCATAGATCTACAAGACATGCCCGTATACGCGCAACCAATAGCAGTGATAGGGTTGGACACGCATGGGTGTAAGTGGAGAACGGTGCTATTGGTAGATCCCAACATGGCGCTGTGTGACTTAACGGACGAAGAGCTATTCATTGACAGTGACACTGATGGGGAAATAATCATGGAAATATGCATTCCATGTGACATAATGATTGAGAACAGGCAATTTACAAACCCCTTAATTGCCATTCTCAGTGCACCCCCAGCATTTTTCGATGACGTCATGCAACAGTGGCAACTGCTTTATGGACGACAAATCCCCATGACGTGGGGCTCCTGCAAGAAGTAACGCCTGTTAAGATAAAGCGCAAACCCGGTGCAATGTTACCCGAGTAAAACAGTACCCCTTGTCAAGAGAAGCAGAGGAGGGGATAAAAGAACCCATACACACACTATTGGAAGAGGGGATAATTGTACCATCAAACTCACCTTGCAATACGGCAATTTACCTGATCAAAAAAGCAAAGGGCGGAGTTTGGAGGAGGATACAGGACCTATTCCCCCTTAATGATGTCATCCAAAAAGTGTTTCCATTTGTCCCAAACCCCATGCTAATTTGTGTAGTATCCCAAAAACATTGGTGGATTTGAAAACTGCATTTTTCTCAGTACCACTGGACCCAGAATCACAGTACCTAACAGCATTTACCCTGGGGGGAAAAAGATATGAGCATTGCAGTTTGCCCCAGGGGTATTGTGAGAGCCCAAGCATTTTCAATAGAATACTGCATGAAGACCTTGGTAACAGACACAAAAAGCACAATAATACAGTATGTAGATGACCTTTTAATTTGCGGAGAAAGTGAAGAACACTGCAGATCAGATTCAAGAACACTGTTAAAATGACTGGCCTACAAAGGGTACAAGGTAGACAGACAAAAATTACACTACTGCCTAAAAGAAATGCTGTACCTGCGGCAACTGACATCAAAAAATGGTAAGAGAATACTCCCAGACAGGGCGGCAGAAGTACACGCAACTATCAGACCCCATACTGTGTGGGATGTTTTTACCCATGCATCCGAGCCCTACCTCAAAAACTGTGCAGTACTGGCATTGAAAACATCATGATGGCCAGAGCTTCCCAGAAAATGCCCAGGGAAATGCATGAAGAATAGGCTGCCACCCATTTTTGCCGATGTTATGGGCACAGAAGGGCACTGCCTAAAACCACCATTGGACTACCCACACAGTAGCCTGAAACCATTGGGAAAGGCAATGCTGATTGCCAAAAGCAACCTAGAATTGTGGGGAATACATTTTCTTAAATCCCAAAAATGGGTGCATTACCAGTACTCACCACTATCAGAAAGCCGGCGTTTTAAAACAACACCAGACTTTTTTTGTGTAAAACTGAATAAATGAACCCAAAGCAGGCCAAAGAAAGACTTACTGAGAGGTGGATACAATGTAAAGTTATATTCTGAAGTGACTTGAAGGCTTATAACAAGACTGGCTGAGCTGTGGATTTCAGCAGTTTAAGTAAATTTGGACTGAAAGACACTAAAAATCTAAATGTTTAAAAGAAATGAGTGACCTACTTTTGAGTGTCACATAGGTTGCAATTGTTTAAATGTCATAGTTTTAAACTTAGAATCAGCATTCTAGCTGTATATGTAAAAATGTTAGTTTTATTTGAATGCAGAAAACTGGGTAACTAAAAGTGACATTAGCTGGGGCCTGGCTTAAGGAACTGGATTCTGCTTGACAACTTCCCCCCAATTGGAGTGAAACTGGATCCACAGCAGTTCCCAGGCCTAGCTGCCTTTTGCTGTTCCCACCAAAAGGGATATGACACTTCTCTGATTGAATTACCTGGGCTCTGCAGGAAATTGAACAAAGCCCTGTCCTGACTCAGGCAAATGTTTTATTGGTGGGAGTCGTAAATGTGGCTTCCTCCTGGAAGGAAAGGGGAGGAGCACTGCCTGTGAGAGCAAGCTGGCTTGGCAGAACTGGAAAAACCAGAAATTCAACCTTGTGCTGGGGGGAAACCACACCCCTTTGGGGCCAGAACATAACTCTAAAAAGATGGATCATTCATAGAGCGGACTTGTGAAAATTTTATAAATGATACCATAATTCTTGTGATTTTTCTGCCCACATTTTAAGAGGTTTTTAGAACCGGTGGTATGATCTGGGGGCAAGCTAGCAGTTAAGAGGGTATTACGTAAAATGTATGCATGTTTAAAATCTGACACTTCATCAATTAATGTCCATACTCCTTGCGCACATGTGTGTAAATTTGGGTTAATATCCGAAATTGCAAAATCAGTTAAAAAGTGCAAATGTTGCCATTTCTGAATGCAAGCCCTCAGGAAGAGCAGATTTGGACACGGTATACCTCCTGTGATATGTGATGGGTGCATGTAATTTTAAACAAATGTGTACCTGTGCAAATATGTCTTTTTGATCAAATATAGATTGTGTGTAATTTGACAGGGGAGTGTCCTTTCTGAAAGCCATTAAATGACATCATTCTGACACACACTCCTGCTCTCCAGTAAGAACGCAAAGAATTCTCCAACCTATCAGAACTCTGAAGGGGTTGGGCCGAGAAAGCTTAGCCTCTCCACCCACTTCAAAACACATAAAAGCAGACAGTCAGGACAGATAGGGACATTCAATTCCATTTGCTGCAACGCACTCTGCCGGTAAACACAACATCCAGAATATACTAGATTCAACACTTAGACTTTAAAACTCCAAAGAACTTGATTCAGAACTCAAAGCAAGGGCCTAAACCCACAAACTGAGAACTCTTCTCAGTCAGCCTCAGCATCCAGCAAACCTAACAGCGATAGTCGCATCCAGGAGCCGTGCAGATCAGCGCTGGGTACAGAGAAAGCTGTGCAGAAAGATCCAGAAGCAGTGCTGTACCCAGAGAAAGCAGAGCAGTATCCAGAACGAGAGGCAGAGCAGAGCTGACCCACACCGCTGTTCGCAGAACCAGAGAGCTGACCCAGAGACCGTCCGTGGCGAGTGAAGAAAACCTGACCAGATCCGTGGCGAGGCCCATTCTATTTCTAAATATATTGTGAGTACCTAGCAGAACTGTGCAGAACCAATCGCTTAGTTAAAATAATATAATTCAATCTATTTTAATCTAACCAGAACTGTCTCCTAGAAGTTGTACCTTGTCATTTTGCAAAACTGTCACTTGTCACTTTGAATTTTAACATTCCAAATCCGAAAAACTACCTTTATTTAATCGCTCATATCTCCGTTACCGTTTGTCTTAGAGACTTGCAGTAACCTGGGAATCTTGTCTTTTCAACTGACCTAGAAACGCATTCCTACTCCCTATATTTCCGCCGCAATCACGAAAAACGCACTCGCGAATTTGTCGCGATTTGCAAATTTCTCCACGTTTGAAAACAGCAGCTTCCGTGCTTTCATTTGACAAAAATCCGTTTAACCTGCCAATCATTCCTAGAACATTGCTAAAGTAAGCCTGAACTAATTTAAACCAACTAATCATCAACCTGAACCTCCAGAGGGAATTAAAATCAGTTTAGCACATTTTCACTTCATTGCCAGCACATATAAAAGCATTTTGGGCCTGTGTTTTAAACTTCTGTGGTCTAAGCTGCTGGGGTGAACTGAATTACATTTGATTGCATTTCTGAGAACTGTGTGCTTTCCTTCCATTTCCTTGCATTGCATCAAGGGGGGGAGTGCATTGCCAGAGAAAAGTGATTACATTGTTTTGTTGAAATCATATTGAGTATTTTCTGTATTGCATTTCATTCAACATTGCATCCATCAGAACTTATATAAAGCATTCTCTACCACCTTATTCTTCTGTTCCTATTCACAAGTGTGCTAGTGCCAGACTATCCATTATTGATTACTGATCAGATTAAGTGTGATATCCAATTATTAATTTATTATAAAGTGTGATATATATCTATATTGTTTAAATTCTCAAATAAACCTTTTAACTTGCAAAACAGAACTATTTCTTGGCTCAGTGGGGTCAGGGGGATTCCAAGAGAGGGGTGTTATATAGGGGTAGTCATCCAGAACGCATGAACTGGACATAAAGATATATCAATAAGGGTTTCCATTCAGTATCCCAGACTAGGCATTGACTTAGCTGTAGTGTTGAATTGAATCCTATTACAAATTGGGGGCTCGGGCCGGACGTTTGGGTTAGATCTATCACTTGTGCAGATTAATACAGTGTGCTAGCTGACCAGATACACATATCCGGTCGGATCACCACGCTGTGTTACGGTGTAAAGCACTCCTCAAAGGAACGCTATAAGGAAAAGGTCTGTTTTGCAAAAATAAAATCTAAACTTCTGTAAGTCAGGAAGGAACTCAAATTCCAGAATGACGACCTTGGTAGATATGAAAATAGCCAGAGAACACTTCTTACATAAGCTATTTGTGAGAGGTGAGTGGACTCATCAGGACCAAACAGTCTGGTTGCAGGCAATCGCGCAACAGGTCACTGAAACAGGGTCAGATATATGGGGAGATCAGGGTCCCCTACATGGGGCCCTGAGTGAACTATACATGGCCCGAAGGCCAAGGATGAGCACCACAAGATTGCCAGGGTATCAGCATATTTATATTTACATATGGGAGCCATGCAGGGCAAATGTGCTGAAGGCCAAGATCTGGCGAGTAGGCAACTGCTGGCATTACAGAAGGCCCAATCTGATCTGGACTCTTCTGAGCAGAGGCTGCAGAGGAGCCAGGAGTCCGAAAATGATAGTAGGCAGTATATCATTAAAATAAAAGAGGACATGGATATCCTGCAACAGGAAAAGGCTGACCAGGATACTAGATTTCTGGCCCTGCAGAAGGAGCACCAAGACAGTTTGGACTCCTTACTGCAGAGCCAGAAAAAGCTGGAGCAACAATTAGACTTTAACAGGTCATGCACGGAGCAGGTAGCCACCCTGCAAAGTCATCTAGATAGAGTGAAGGCAGAGAGCAACAAGCTGATTTTGAAAGACCTGGACACCCAGGCAGAGTTTGATGAAGAACGCCAGAAAGCTGGTGCCTTTCAAAGGCAGAGGGACGACCTGGCGGCACAAATGCAGGCTCTTAGTCAGGAAAGAGACGCTATAGGCCAGGAAGTCTGCCATTTAAAAAGAAAAACAGAAGAAAATCACTTGGCCCTCCAGGGGCTGGGTGATCTCCAAAAAGAACACCAGAACTTGTTAGAACACACCAGGAGGGTGGAGGATGCTCTGGCAAGAAAGGAGCAGGCCAATAGGGACACAGTTCAGGAGGTAACCCTCCTGCAGCAAAGACTGGCCCAGTGCTCCAGGACCAATCAGGAGGCACAGAGAGAGAATGAGGCTCTCTGCCAGCACAATGATAGACTCCAACAACAGGTAGCGATGCAGGAGAGACTGATAGAGTCTAGTAAGGCCTTAACTGAGGAACTGAAGGCGCAGGCTCTTGCATTGCAGCAGGGAGCAGGGGCGGATAGAGATGAGGTTCGCTGGGAAAGAGAAACTCCTGAGCATAACCCCAGGAGCCCTAGTACCAGAGGCCTTTATCTCTCTCAGTCCCTGGACTCTGCCAACCCCATGCCCCCTGGCGCACATGAGCACAGGGCCACAGGGATGGCAGATTACTATCCAGCCAGAAGCATGGGGCTCATAGGCCAGTACCACCCAGGAATGGAGGGGCGGGCATCCGGGTATGGGCACCCAAGCACAGTGCAATTTAATGGGGAACCCCAGGAAAGTAGGCCCATTAAGTGCATCCTGAAAACCTCTGCCCAGTTAGGTCAGTGGGGGGGTACCCATCAAATCCTGGCAGCAAGGAGGGATCTGAAGACTCCTCTGAGCGGTACAGGACACAGGAGACCAGGTCCCCACATTCTGTCAGCCATTCCCAGGCTCGCAGAATCCGGGAAAACCTGGAAGAACAGACGGGAACCTCTGGGAGCAGTGCCTCTGAGTCAGAAGATGAATGGACCAGGGTTACCCGGACCAAAAGGGCCAATAAGACAAAAAGGGCCTTGCTTAAGGACCCCTTAAAGCAGATTAAGGCAATCAGGAGCGTCATCATGCCTTATCATAAGAACGCCAAGTATTCTGTTTGGGAGCACTTAGAGTTGTTTGAGCAAATGACGGAGACTTTCCATTTGAAGGACAGCCAAAGCTGTATTCAATATGTAAAGTGGACCTTCTCCCCGGAATACTCCAGTTTCTTTGCGGGGCTGGAAGACCAAAATCATTTAAGATGGTCCACCTATAAGGCGGCCATCCTGAAACATTTTTCTACTCATAGAAATCCTCAAGAGGCTCGCAAGGCAGCCTACAATTTACAATGTGGGGAGGATCAGGCCCCACAAGAGTTTGTGCAGGAGTTAAAGCGTGCTTTTGCACAGACCACAAGAAGGGTGCGCACGGATAGCAGAGAATTTATTAATACGTTTTTCCATGCCTTGCCCAAATACATAATGACCCAGCTCGTGAGGGATTTTCACGAGAAAAGATCTTTAGACTGGGTCATTGAACAGGCGACCCGGATCTATGAGGTGCAGAAGCCAATAGAAAATAAAAATAATGCGCCCAAAAACCCCAAAGCCAACAACACCCCTGCTGCTGCCAAGGTGGCAGAGGTAAAGGTCACCCCCGTTTTAGATTTGGAGATGGGGGGCCTAAAAACCTACCTGCACCTAATAATGCTAGGCCCAGGAGGTCCTCTGGCCAGTCACAGACAGGGAGCCAAGGAGGCAGCCCCACAAATGGGGTCCCTCGCTCTCCTGATTATGTAAGTCCCCGTTACAAGGGAAATCGACCCATCCTGGGTTATGTGTGGACTCCTCCAGCCCAAGGGGGGGGATCCAGCCAAGCACCTAACCCAGGGAACTTCCCTCCTAACTTCCCACAGGAGGGCAGAAACTCATCAAACCCTGAGCAGAACTTCTTCCCCAGGTATCCACCCAATTTCCAGCCCGAAAATCCTCCACCCTTCTTTCCCCAATTCCCTGAGCCCAGACAACCGAATCTGGGAGAGGGGAGGCCAAGGGTGGAGGGGTATCCAAATCTTCCCAACCAGGGGTACTACCAAAGAAGGGATAGCTACCCTTCCCGGGATCAGCCCAGGGGAGAAAACAGGGCCCCGTATCAGCCTGAGCGGGTTTCCCAGTTAGAGCGCCAGGTTCAAAACATGGCGCGGGATCTGGGTCACATACTGAGGGCTCAGCAGAACCCTCAGATCGGCATGCCGGCGCAGAACGCACCCAACTCTGGACCTGGTGCTCCAGAACAATGACGGGGCAGCACCCCGATAACTCACTGGTTCCCAGGGAGGAGGCACAAAGGGAAGGGGGGTGTAAAGCCTTGGAGGAAGCTTCCTTCCTCACTTGTAAACAGCCCCTGGAAACCCAGGAACCGGAAACAAAATCTCTTGCCCCTAAAAGTCTGCCTCCTAAGGAGCAGAGGGGGGGTAGGAGAAACAAAAGACCCAAACAGACTCAGTTTGAGGAGGAGGTACAGGTCTTCCAATTTGAGGGAGAGGGATCCTCAGAAGATCCTGGGAAAAGGATCTTCTCCTTCAGAGATGGGGGAACTCCTCCCAAAGAAAAATGGGTCCCAAGGGATGTCAATTCAGACTGGGGAGATGTGGAGACTGAGCTACCGCCACCCACCATCACATCCCAGAACCAACAGCAAGGAAATCCCCTGGTTCAAACCCATCCTGATGACTGCCCCCAAAAAGGGCGGGGCAGCCCAGAACCGGAACCAGGGGAACCCACAATGGCTCTGATCTCCAGTTGCCAACTTTTTCTTTCAGATTCCCAAGGCTCTCCACAGAATTCTGCCCAAATTTCTTCTCCTGCAATGTCCAAAACCAGAAAATTAGCCCACCAGTTGTCCAAAAATGTGCATTATCTGTGCCCCCTTGAGGAGAAGGAGGGAAGATACTATGCCCCGGTACAAGTACAGGGGCAGGGTACGATTTCAGCGCTGGTGGACACGGGATCTCAAGCTACCCTTCTGTCCAGAAGGGCCTTTGATGAACTGAATGCAGGAAGGGGAGGGAATTACCAAATTCCTCTCACCACTCTTCCTGGACAACTCCAGAACTTTGACGGGAAGGAAATTCCCGTCGAGGGGACGGCAGATTTGGACATTAAAATTGGGCGACACAAGTTGAAACACCCGGTCATAGTTGTGACCCCAGAGGGCCTGCCTTGTTTACTAGGGAATGACCTCCTGAGAAGGTTGTCACCCATAATAGATTGCGTAAACAAGGTCCTCTGGACCCAGACTAGCCGACCAATAAAATTAAAACCAAGTGTTAACCATGTTAGTTAAAACGGCACCTGCCACATGGTTGAACAAAAATCTGACCAAGTAGAATTTCACTTCCAGAACAACCAGATTCCAGACGTAACAGTAATAGCAGTAGGACAACAGACTGGTGATGGGGGGTCCTCTCTATTTCTGAAAATCAACCTTCCTTCCAGTTTAAGGTGGTATTCCATGCTGGAAGGAAACACTCTGAAATTCTATACTAATCCACAATCAGAAACTCCCACTTCTATAGTCCAGAATGATGTGAAATCAGCTCAGAGCCTGGCTGATATTCAGCAAATTGGAGAGCAGTTGTTCATCCCTGTTCAGCTAAATGATGGGAAGGACTCTGTTCTCGCTTGAGTGTGTGTGAACAACGGTAAGAGCTTCATCAGCGAAGCCATGTTCCGCCAACTCCCAAAAGATCCAGCCATTCCCACATTCAAACTGATAGACAAATGGGAAATGGACCTGGAAGCGCCTAATTCCAAACATCTCCTGCCAAGCAGGTGTATGCTCAAAATCTCCATTGGCAACAAGAGCATAGTCCATAATTGTTGGGTCGTGCGAGACGTCACTGCTGCCTTTTACTTAGGCAGTGACATTCTCAATTCTCAATATCTCAAGGGCGAAACATGTTTGGGGATGCTTGGGGTCTCGTGCAGAAGGGATGTGGCCTAGCAGTTCGGGCTGGACTGCCCCTTTTGGGGTGGGGCCAAGCCTGATTTGCATATGGTCTTTCCCTTCTGTAATGGCTTGGCAGGCGAAGAACGGTGGTCTGGAGGGTTGCCCAGAGCATTGCCAGTGGTTAAGATTAATTCTAAACCTTCCAGCCATCACCTCTTTGTTTTTGCTATGTCACCCCGAGTGGGACGGGCATGCCCAGACGTGGGTCCCGTGCCTGCTGGGCCTAGAGACCCAAGCTACTCCTCACTGATGAGCCCCTACAAGGGCGAAACATGTTTGGGGATGCTTGGGGTCTCGTGCAGAAGGGATGTGGCCTAGCAGTTCGGGCTGGACTGCCCCTTTTGGGGTGGGGCCAAGCCTGATTTGCATATGGTCTTTCCCTTCTGTAATGGCTTGGCAGGCGAAGAACGGTGGTCTGGAGGGTTGCCCAGAGCATTGCCAGTGGTTAAGATTAATTCTAAACCTTCCAGCCATCACCTCTTTGTTTTTGCTATGTCACCCCGAGTGGGACGGGTATGCCCAGACGTGGGTCCCGTGCCTGCTGGGCCTAGAGACCCAAGCTACTCCTCACTGATGAGCCCCAACAAGGGCGAAACATGTTTGGGGATGCTTGGGGTCTCGTGCAGAAGGGATGTGGCCTAGCAGTTCGGGCTGGACTGCCCCTTTTGGGGTGGGGCCAAGCCTGATTTGCATATGGTCTTTCCCTTCTGTAATGGCTTGGCAGGCGAAGAACGGTGGTCTGGAGGGTTGCCCAGAGCATTGCCAGTGGTTAAGATTAATTCTAAACCTTCCAGCCATCACCTCTTTGTTTTTGCTATGTCACCCCGAGTGGGACGGGTATGCCCAGACGTGGGTCCCGTGCCTGCTGGGCCTAGAGACCCAAGCTACTCCTCACTGATGAGCCCCAACAAGGGCGAAACATGTTTGGGGATGCTTGGGGTCTCGTGCAGAAGGGATGTGGCCTAGCAGTTCGGGCTGGACTGCCCCTTTTGGGGTGGGGCCAAGCCTGATTTGCATATGGTCTTTCCCTTCTGTAATGGCTTGGCAGGCGAAGAACGGTGGTCTGGAGGGTTGCCCAGAGCATTGCCAGTGGTTAAGATTAATTCTAAACCTTCCAGCCATCACCTCTTTGTTTTTGCTATGTCACCCCGAGTGGGACGGGTATGCCCAGACGTGGGTCCCGTGCCTGCTGGGCCTAGAGACCCAAGCTACTCCTCACTGATGAGCCCCAACAAGGGCGAAACATGTTTGGGGATGCTTGGGGTCTCGTGCAGAAGGGATGTGGCCTAGCAGTTCGGGCTGGACTGCCCCTTTTGGGGTGGGGCCAAGCCTGATTTGCATATGGTCTTTCCCTTCTGTAATGGCTTGGCAGGCGAAGAACGGTGGTCTGGAGGGTTGCCCAGAGCATTGCCAGTGGTTAAGATTAATTCTAAACCTTCCAGCCATCACCTCTTTGTTTTTGCTATGTCACCCCGAGTGGGACGGGTATGCCCAGACGTGGGTCCCGTGCCTGCTGGGCCTAGAGACCCAAGCTACTCCTCACTGATGAGCCCCAACAAGGGCGAAACATGTTTGGGGATGCTTGGGGTCTCGTGCAGAAGGGATGTGGCCTAGCAGTTCGGGCTGGACTGCCCCTTTTGGGGTGGGGCCAAGCCTGATTTGCATATGGTCTTTCCCTTCTGTAATGGCTTGGCAGGCGAAGAACGGTGGTCTGGAGGGTTGCCCAGAGCATTGCCAGTGGTTAAGATTAATTCTAAACCTTCCAGCCATCACCTCTTTGTTTTTGCTATGTCACCCCGAGTGGGACGGGTATGCCCAGACCTGGGTCCCGTGCCTGCTGGGCCTAGAGACCCAAGCTACTCCTCACTGATGAGCCCCAACAAGGGCGAAACATGTTTGGGGATGCTTGGGGTCTCGTGCAGAAGGGATGTGGCCTAGCAGTTCGGGCTGGACTGCCCCTTTTGGGGTGGGGCCAAGCCTGATTTGCATATGGTCTTTCCCTTCTGTAATGGCTTGGCAGGCGAAGAACGGTGGTCTGGAGGGTTGCCCAGAGCATTGCCAGTGGTTAAGATTAATTCTAAACCTTCCAGCCATCACCTCTTTGTTTTTGCATTCTCAATCGCTTTGCCATTAGTTTGGACCTAATAAACTTCAAAGCTTGGTCCCGATTAGCGGATAATCCCATGGGCTTTGATGATCCAGAAAAAGCATTTAGGTCAGCTCAATTGCTACCTTATGCAGTTGAAATTCAGATCAAAGAGGAAGTCACCATCCCAGAAAGGACCCGACAATTCTCCCTGGAAGTGAAAGTTAAAAGAGGACAAAAATTGCAAAACCCTGATGCTTATATTCATCTAAATGCTTCTCTCCAACAGCAAGGGTTAGGGGTAAACCCAACACCATTAGTCAACATAGAACATGACACCATTCTAATAGAGGTGGATAACAGCGACTTAAAGAGTATTACTCTAGCCGCAGGCACCATTATTGGAATGGCGGTTGATGACCGACATTTTTCCATTGATTTAGGTAATGAACTGTTAGGGCCAATCCCCAAGGACTGCATTGACAGTGACAGTGAGGACAATACAACACCAGACAGGATTTTTACCCGGCATGGGGGTAACTTCCTGGTGAACACTTCCTGCCCCTATGGTAAGGAAGATGTGACTTGTGAC
Source organism: Ambystoma mexicanum (assembly GCF_040938575.1). Taxonomy (NCBI): domain Eukaryota; kingdom Metazoa; phylum Chordata; class Amphibia; order Caudata; family Ambystomatidae; genus Ambystoma; species Ambystoma mexicanum. The sequence goes on along the minus strand of NC_090921.1, from coordinate 215,735,011 downwards.
TTCAGGAGGGATGAGGTGATTTTCCAGGTCCATGAGGGCTGCCTTTCCCACCTGAAGCCTCCGGTCCAAATCAGCACTCTGACCAGGGACTTCTCCACCCAGCTGGAGGAGGCCGCGGAGCTAGCCAAACCAGAAGTCTTTCCAGGCTTCAGGCAGATGGTGGAAGAGAGAGTCAACCTAGCTGATGCCTGTGTGACTCTGGAACAAAAGCAAAAGTTGAAACAAGTTTTCTTGGATTTCCAAGATCTCTTTGCGGTAGACTCATATGACTGTGGTCGCACTGACATCCACACAACAACAATCCCCACGGACCCTGGCATGACCCCTGTGTTTGTGAAGCAATATCGCTTGCCTCTCGCATCAATGGAGTCCCTTACTGAAATAATTAAGAACCTTGAGTCCCGGGGAATAATCCGTCCAGTCCACAGCACCTTCAATAATCCGGTGCTGGGGATATTAAAGCCAAATGGCCAGTGGAGACTCTGCGCCGACCTCAGGGAGCTCAACAAACGGGTCCATACTTCCCGATGGCCTCTTCTCTACATTGACCAAGGGCTGGCCCAGATTCAGGGATCACAGGTATTCACTGCAATAGACCTGACCAATGGATACTGGACTGTGCCTTTCAGTAGGGAGGACCAATACAAGCTGGCTTTTACCTTTGGGGGCCAGCAGTACACATGGACCCGGACTCCCTTCGGATACCTTAACTCCGGTAATGAGTTCAATATTTTCCTACATAAGGCCATGCCCGACCTGGGTGCGAGGGATAACCTGGCTTATGTAGATGATGTCCTCATCAAAAGTTCATCTGTGGAGGAACACATAGCGGAGATCCGTTATGTTCTGACGCAGTTGAGGGCCGCCGGAGCAAAACTTTCCTTTCAGAAAGCACAGTGGTGTAGAACCTGTGTTAATTTCTTGGGGCATGAGATTACTCCTCAGGGTCTCTGTCCCCAGGAAAATAAAGTGGAAGCACTTCAGAAACTGAAAGACCCCACAACTCTGCGGGAACTAAGGAGCCTCCTTGGACTGACTAATTACAGCAGAAAGTTCATTGAGGGCTACGCAGAGATCACCAGACCCCTGATTCATCTCCTGAAGGGGGGGTCAAGTGGGAATGGGGTCCAGAACAAGCCGAGGCAGTAAAACAACTCAAAAGAAGCCTCTCAAAAGCGCCTTGCCTAGCTTACCCTGTCAGAAACAAGGAGTTCTTCCTGGAGACTGGGTTCTCTAATACGTGCTTGACGGCAGTATTATACCAAAAGCATGACAAGGTCAATAAAGTAATCTCCTATGCGAGCAAAACGTAATCCTCTGTGGAGGAAAAATTCAACGATTGTGAGAAGGCACTCCTGGCAACGGTGTGGGCATTGAAGAATTACCGCCCGTTTATCCAGGGGGAACACATCATAGTGGAGACTCCACACCAGCCTCTGCAATATCTCCAAAGTGACAGAATCCGGGCCGGAAATGTGAGTAATTCCCGAATTACTTCCTGGATTCTGTCAATGCAAGGCTTTCCTGTGGAGGTCAGATATGGCCAAAACAAGAAGAGTCCCCTCGCGCAAGGTCTGGCTGACTTGCATGATTGTGCCAGAGAAAACTGTCTCGAGGACGAAAGTCTAAAAAATCAAGGACAACATGGAGGCATACCTTAATTCCCCACACAAAGTCTTTGAAGAGAACAAGTGTGAGGGAATGCCCACTGTCTATGTGGATGGATGCTCTTACCATGTTGACAACAACGGGGAGAAAGAACTGGTGGCCGGCGTAGGGAATGCATGGGTGAATGAGTCCCCAGAACCCTCCGCTGGATACAAAATTGGTCCCCGAAGTAGTCAGGTGGCAGAATTGATGGCTGTGCATCAGGCCATCCTCACTGCTGTCCAGCATCAACTCCACGAACTGGTCATAATCACAGATTCTGATTATGTACGGAACGGGTTCGTGGAGCACCTGGTTAATTGGAAAACCAGAGGCATGTTATGTGCTAACAACAAACCCTTGAAACATGGGAAGTTGATCCAAAACATTGATGATCTGGTCACCTCGAAGGGAATGACCATCTATTGGAAGAAGATCAAGGGTCATTCCAAAGTAGAGGGACCAGACAAAACTGGAACTGACTTAGCTGATCAGCTGGCCAAAACCGGGGCCATCCAAGGGGATCTAATTGAGATTGAGTCCCTGTTGGGGGAAATCCAGGTCACTGCTATCACTAGGTCCCAGACAAATGCTCACAACGACCTTTCAATTGCACAATGGAGTAAGGAGACCCCTGATGCTGATTTAATTACCGCTCAGAAGGGGGATCCAATAATTGGTAAATTTTACCAACACCTTGAGGACCCTGAGAACTTTCCCCTGACGGATACCGATTACATTGGGAAAGAGGACCTAAGAGTGTTGATGAAATGTCCAAAAATGTTCCGAATGCAAGACGGTTTGCTGGTAAGGAAATCCAAAGCTGGCCACGATCAGTGGGTGGTTCCTACCTCATTACGAAGCCTGATGTTAAGTCACGCCCATAATGCGGCCACCGCCGGTCATAGGGGGTTTCACACAACACTGGAAATCTTAAGAGAGGTTGCATACTGGCCACACATGGGGCAGGACCTTGACCAATACTTGAAGGGGTGTCTTGTGTGTGCACAATTTCAGCCATCATCCCTCACGCACCGCGCGCCTCTCCAAAAGCGGGGAATGACACTGCCATGGTCAGATTTGCAAATCAACTTTGTAGGCCCTGTGATTCGCTCGTCTAGAGGAAACAAGTACATGTTGACCGTTACATGCTTGTTTACCAAGTGGGTGGAATGTCTCCCAGCCCCAAATTGCAAGGCAGAAACTGCAGCTGCCCTGATGATTAACCACATCTTTTCCCGTTTCGGCCTACCTCAAAGGATTGAGTCAGACATAGGTAGCCACTTCACCAGTGAAGTGATGACAAAGATGTGGGAGATACTGGGGGTCAAAAGGAAGTTGCATATTGCTTACCGGCCAGCTTCTTCTGGGGCAGTAGAGAGATATAACCGAACCATTGTGAGCATATTAAAGAAGTTTGTGGCAGATTCTGGGCCAAGTTGGGATATCCGATTACCTCTGGTCCTAATGGCCATCAGATCTACCCCTTCATCTGCAACCAAAATGTCACCATTTGAGTTGACGACTGGGTGCAAGATGGTGCTTCCTCAGCATTTGCTCTACAGGACCCAAGAGCAGACACTGATAAATGCCTCCACAACTCATGAGTATGTGGAGAATTTAAGGAAACACCTTCAACATGCTTTTGCTTATGCTCAGCAGAATCTAGAAAGATCAGCTGATAGCATGAAGACTCACTATGACCTGAAGACTTCCAGGAAGGAATATCAGGTGGGGGACCGGGTCTATCTATACAATTTCCAAAGGAACCAGGCCAAACAGCGAAAATTGTTGCCTACATGGAAGGGACCCTTTGAGATTATAGACAAAATCTCCCCTGTGGCCTACAAGATCCGCATCCCCAAAGGCGGTTTGGCAGAGGGGGAAGACAAGTGGGTCCACATTATCCAGTTGTAGTGTTGCCATCCCAGGCACACTCTGCAACAACTGGAGGAATCCTCTGGAATCCTAGAGGGTACTGTCTCAGACTAATTCAGTTCTAACTTAAAAGATCCTACATATCGCCTATCAAATTCTGAGTTTCTCAATGTGGGTGTTTTCGTTTTTGAATGCAAAAAGAAATGTGCATGTTCATATGTTTTGACTATAAATTTATATGCCACCCCACTATATCAATGGTGGGGGAAAAATGTCCATGAATAGGTATTGCCGCTCTTCCTTTGTCGTCCTAGGAGAAAGAAAACCTGTAGACTGGCCAAGGAGGACGATCCAGAGACTGGGAGGATGATCCGGAGACCGGGAGCAGAGACGCAAGGGGCCCAGGGTACCGCCCAATATTCCCATCAGGACCGGCGAGGAGAACCGATCGATCAGTACCGGATGGAGGAAAAGATATTGAACTGTGCCATCTATTGGAAGAAGATGAGGAAACATCCCAGGTCTTGCGAGTCCCATCAGTGAAACAGAATGGCCATCGCAAGAGGGGGGCTTGTGGGATGTTTTTACTCATGCATCCGAGCCCTACCTCAAAAACTGTGCAGTACTGGCATTGAAAACATCAGGATGGCCAGAGCTTCCCAGAAAATGCCCAGGGAAATGCATGAAGAATAGGCTGCCCCCCATTTTTGCCGATGTTATGGGCACAGAAGGGCACTGCCTAAAACCACCATTGGACTACCCACACAGTAGCCTGAAACCATTGGGAATGGCAATGCTGATTGCCAAAAGCAACCTACAATTGTGGGGAATACATTTTCTTAAATCCCAAAAATGGGTGCATTACCAGTACTCGCCACTATCAGAAAGCAGGCGTTTTAAAACAACACTAGACTTTTTTTTTGTGTAAAACTGAATAAATGAACCCAAAGCAGGCCAAAGAAAGACTTACTGAGAGGTGGATACAATGTAAAGTTATATTCTGAAGTGACTTGAAGGCTTATAACAAGAGTGGCTGAGCTGTGGATTTCAGCAGTTTAAGTAAATTTGGACTGAAAGACACTAAAAATCTAAATGTTTAAAAGAAATGAGTGACCTACTTTTGAGTGTCACATAGGTTGCAATTGTTTAAATGTCATAGTTTTAAACTTAGAATCAGCATTCTAGCTGTATATGTAAAAATGTTAGTTTTATTTGAATGCAGAAAACTGGGTAACTAAAAGTGACATTAGCTGGGGCCTGGCTTAAGGAACTGGATTCTGCTTGACAACTTCCCCCCAATTGGAGTGAAACTGGATCCACAGCAGTTCCCAGGCCTAGCTGCCTTTTGCTGTTCCCACCAAAAGGGATATGACACTTCTCTGATTGAATTACCTGGGCTCTGCAGGAAATTGAACAAAGCCCTGTCCTGACTCAGGCAAATGTTTTATTGGTGGGAGTCGTAAATGTGGCTTCCTCCTGGAAGGAAAGGGGAGGAGCACTGCCTGTGAGAGCAAGCTGGCTTGGCAGAACTGGAAAAACCAGAAATTCAACCTTGTGTTGGGGGGAAACCACACCCCTTTGGGGCCAGAACATAACTCTAAAAAGATGGATCATTCATAGAGCGGACTTGTGAACATTTTATAAATGATACCATAATTCTTGTGATTTTTCTGCCCACATTTTAAGAGGTTTTTAGAACCGGTGGTATGATCTGGGGGCAAGCTAGCAGTTAAGAGGGTATTACTTAAAATGTATGCATGTTAAAAATCTGACACTTCATCAATTAATTTCCATACTCCTTGCGCACATGTGTGTAAATTTGGGTTAATGTCCGAAATTGCAAAATCAGTTAAAAAGTGCAAATGTTGCCATTTCTGAATGCAAGCCCCCAGGAAGAGCAGATTTGGACAGGGTATACCTCCTGTGATATGTGATGGGTGCATGTAATTTTAAACAAATGTGTACCTGTGCAAATATGTCTTTTTGATCAAATATAGATTGTGTGTAATTTGATAGGGGAGTGCCCTTTCTGAAAGCCATTAAATGACATAATTCTGACACACACTCCTGCTCTCCAGTGAGAACGCAAAGAATTCTCCAACCTATCAGAACTCTGAAGGGGTTGGGCCGAGAAAGCTTAGCCTCTCCACCCACTTCAAAACACATAAAAGCAGACAGTCAGGACAGATAGGGACATTCAATTCCATTTGCTTCAACGCGCTCTGCCGGACCACACATCATCCAGAAGATACTAGATTCAACACTTAGACTTTAAAACTCCAAAGAACTTGATTCAGAACTCAAAGCAAGGGCCTAAACCCACAAACTGAAAACTCTTCTCAGTGGGCCTCAGCATCCAGCAGACCTAACAGCGATAGCCGCATCCAGGAGCCGTGCAGATCAGCGCTGGGTCCAGAGAAAGCTGTGCAGAAAGATCCAGAAGCAGTGCTGTACCCAGAGAAAGCAGAGCAGTATCCAGAACCAGAGGCAGAGCAGAGCTGACCCAGACCGCTGTTCGCAGAACCAGAGAGCTGACCCAGACCGCTGTGCGCAGAGACCGTCCGTGGCGAGTGAAGAAAACCTGACCAGATCCGTGGCGAGGCCCATTCTATTTCTAAATATATTGTGAGTACCTAGCAGAACCAATCTCTTAGTTAAAATAATATAATTCAATCTATTTTAATCTAACCAGAACTGTCTCCTAGAAGTTGTACCTTGTCATTTTGCAAAACTGTCACTTGTCACTTTGAATTTTAACATTCCAAATCCGAAAAAATACCTTTATTTAATCGCTCATATCTCCGTGACCGTTTGTCTTAGAGACTTGCAGTAACTTCCCTCTGAAAGCTGGGAGTCTTGGCTTTTCAACGAACCTAGAACCGCATTCCTACTCCCTATATTTTCGCCGCAATCACGAAAAACGCACTTGCGAATTTGTCGCGATTTGCAAATTTCTCCACGTGTGAAAACAGCAGCTTCCGTGCTTTTATTTGACAAAAATCCGTTTAACCTGCCAATCATTCCTAGAACATTGCTAAAGTAAGCCTGAACTAATTTAAACCAACTAATAATCAACCTGAACCTCCAGAGGGAATTAAAATCAGTTTAGCACATTTTCACTTCATTGCCAGCACATATAAAAGCATTTTGGGCCTGTGTTTTAAACTTCTGTGGTCCAAGCTGCTGGGGTGAACTGAATTACATTTGATTGCATTTCTGAGAACTGTGTGCTTTCCTTCCATTTCCTTGCATTGCATCAAGGGGTGGGGGGGAGTGCATTGCCAGAGAAAAGTGATTACATTGTTTTGTTGAAATCATATTGAGTATTTTCTGTATTGCATTTCATTCAACATTGCATCCATCTGAACTTATATAAAGTATTCTCTACCACCTTATTCTTCTGTTCCTATTCACAAGTGTGCTAGTGCCAGACTATCCATTATTGATTACTGATCAGATTAAGTGTGATATCCAATTATTCATTATAAAGTGTGATATATATCTATATTGTTTAAATTCTCAAATAAACCTTTTAACTTGCAAAACAGAACTACTTCTTGGCTCAGTGGGGTCAGGGGGATTCCAAGAGAGGGGTGTTATATAGGGGTAGTCATCCAGAACGCATGAACTGGACATAAAGATATATCAATAAGAGTTTCCTTTCAGTATCCCAGACTAGGCATTGACTTAGCTGTAGTGTTGAATTGAATCCTCTTACAACTGTGAGGGACATGCAGAAGTTTCTCGGCATATGTAACTATTGCCAAGCATGGATAGTAGATTGTGCAGCATACACCAACCCCTGTTACAAGCACTAAAAGAAGCTCAAAAAGAAAGCTCGGGGATCACATGGACTCCAGAAATGAATACAGCATTTGATACATTAAAGACCTAATTTCCACAGCGCCAGTTTTGGATACCCCATACTACGAACGCAAGTTCTTCTTATTCTCCCACTGTGACGGAACACTCATGACAGCAGTGTTGACGCAGAAAACATCTCTAAGACACAAGCCCCTGGCCTATTACAGCAGCACACTTGACGCAGTGATGCAAGGCCACTTCACGTGCGAACAGGCTCTCGCAGCCACCGTGTTCGCAACCATCAATAAAAGCACCACCATAGTGATGGGATGTTCAGTGACATTGTTTGTGGAACACTCCTGGTTTGCTATTCTAGAAAAATAAAAATCTACATTGACAACACAAAGAGCCACAGCATATGAGATATTATTCAGTTCAAATATACAAATTGTTCCCTGCAAATCAGTAAACTCAGCAACATTCATCACAGAAGCTTGCACACTGGAGGACATGCAAAACCATGATTGTGCCACTTATGAGGGGAAAGGTGACGACATACCCAAAGCAATTGAGAATGCCTTAGAGGAGGGAGAGGTGTATTTTGTGGATGGGTCAGATGGGTCAGCATCAATCAGGAGAGAAGCACGTAGGCAGTGGCAGTGCGACTGGAAGATGGAGAATATGAAACAATAGTGCAAAAGAGATTACCAATGCATTTTTCAGCTCAGGCAGCAGAGTTGGTAGCATTGATCGAGGCAGTTCACGCAGCAAAAGGGTGCACAGTAACGATTTACAAAGATTCAGCATACATGACGACAATGGTGCATAGAGGGTTGTCAAGGTAGGGGAGGAGAGGATTCAGGAAAGCAGATGGGACAACGGTACAGAATGCAGAGCTTTTAAAAGACTTAATAGAGGCGTTAGCAGAACCCTCCATAGTAGATCAAGTGAAATACCAGGCAAACACTAGTAACAGTGATGTTATCTCATTGGGCAACGCGGCAGCAGATGCCACCGCGAAGGAAGTCACCTATTTTAACAAACATATAAGAGGAGAACTCGTACTAAAAGGAAATGAGGAGGGGGAAAAAGGGACAGGGTATAATTCTATGTACATATCACAAATTATTGACCTGCAGAAAAAGAGCCTCCATTGAGGAACAAGAATTGTGGGTCAAAAGAGGATGTGCACTATCAGAAACCGATCTCCTTTGGTGCCAAAATAGCACAGGGAAAGGGGTAATGCCCCTAGAATTGTTACAAATAGCATTTCAACAATTGCACTTCCCATCACACGCTGCAAAGCAGCATATAGCAGCTGATATACAGGAAGACTGGTTGGTCCCAGGGTTGCAGGAACACGTGGCAAAGCTGACAATAGAATGCACAACATCTCAAACATATAATTCAGGAATGACCCTAAGAACAATGAGATGAACATTACGCCCTGTCATCAGACCGTTCCGTGAACTGGATATTGATTATGCAGACATGGGAGAGAGGAGCAAGTTATCTCATTGTGGTGGTCTGCCCTTTTTCACGGTTGGTGGAGGCAGGGCCCTGTGCCCACCCGGATGCGAAATGTGTGGCAACATTTTTAGTGAGAGAGGTTTTCCCTCGGTGGGGCATATGTGACGTCATAAGCTCCGACATTGGAATGCATTTTGTAAATGACTTGTTCAAGACAGTAACATCTTTATTGGGCATTAACCACAAATTATGCTCCATTAATCACCCGCAAGCAAACAGGATTGTAGAAAAGATAAAGGGCCCCCTCAAAAGCAGATTGTCCAAATTGTGTCACACCCTAAAGAAAAATTGGGTGTATTGCTTGCCCCTGGCACTATTTCAACAGAGAACACAACCCAGCAAAGACCACCAGTTGTCCCCGCACAAGATAGTGACAGGGAGACGCATGCATACTCCAATATCTCCCATCAGGAGGGCATTAGATGCGCACAAAACAGCCACAATACTAGAAGAAGAATTCCAGGAATATTTAACACAGCTAACAAAAGCAGTAAGGAGTATAGCAAAATAAATTGCACCGCCCTTTAAACGAGAGAATGAAACAGACAATGTCACAGTTGCAGACAGCCCCAATACACAGTTAATGCCTGGAGAGATGGTATATGTGCGCAGTTTCGTAAGGCGATGGAATGCTCCACGATTTCCTGGCCCATATGAAGTGATATATTGAACACCAACAGCAGTGAAAGTGAAGGGCCTGAAATACTGGATACATCTCTCGGACATACGAAAAGCACACAACAGCATAACAATTGAGGGAGGGCAACAAGAAGGGCACGACATAGCTGTGCCATGAGGGAATGAAAGACACATAAGACAGGTATGCCAGAAAATAAAGTGTGAGATCACATAAAAAGGAAATAACAAATATGATTACAAGCGTGCAAAGGGAAAATGTGTATATGCCTATGTAAATTGGTTAGTAGCTCTCCTATCTCTCTCGCTTTCTTTTCTCTCACTCTTTCTTTCCTTCCTTTGTTCTCTCCATCTCTTGTTTCAGCATTTTACAAACTTGGTACTGAAATGATTTATGACAAAATGTGAAAAAGGTAATGATAAATATGAATGTTTACTTAACCCATTATATCTCACTCTATAGGTACAAACATGGTTGAGAGGAGGGCCCTCAATACCAGCGACACAGCAATAGATAGAAATAGGGGAAATGTTATTATTAGGGCCTACTCCTATGAGTGCGGCCTATATTTTGATGTAATAGTTTTTTCTACAATGCTGTTGTGCCTTGGCATTTACTGGGCTATATCTTTTATTTGAATGGGTATAAAAGAGGGGTGGTGGGGGTTAAAATGGTACAAGAGGGCACCCACCTAGTATGGGATGGTTTTAACCTAATTTGGGCCCACAAAGTGTCAATAACCGTCACTACACTACACGAAACCAAAACTATCAAACTCCCACTGGTTGAATACTCAGTAATTGACACCCCCGATTATGATCTCAATGTGCATGATATGAATAACCCTAACACTGATGCATTTATGCTGCCACATGTTTATGTTTATACAGCCACACAACCTACCTCAAGAGGTGACTATATGTATGATGAAGCACAAACCCCCACCGTAGACCCCGACACAATGTATTGGCAGCAGAATAATGAAAACAGTGTAAACACAGTATCTGGAATATTCCCCATCCGTCACGAAAAGTTATTAAAAGCTCAGACTGGCCTAGAAGGGAGCAGGAGGTGGAAAAGGGGGGCAGGGCAGCAATGGTATGACGCATATCGTTGCCTGGGTCTAGATGCAGTAGAAGACCCACGTCACCCCGACCAATCAAACAAGTGGTAAGCAGATATGAGCAACATGGCAAAACAAGCAACTAGTGAAAGTTGCCATTTGTGCTCCTTGATACCCCATGCATCATGGACCCCAAAAATCTTATTGCCACAAGAGGCGTCTAGTGCTGAGGCTCAGTGTCTTATTCATCTTGCACTGTGTAGAATTAAAAGCACCTGCCAAGCACACACAGTTTTGTTGCAACAGTTGCAGAATGAAAAAACCTGCCAGAGCAAACCATGAGGAGTGATCTGCGTCAAAGAGCCATTCTTTGTTATTAAGGGGACACTGTTCATGGACAATGATGGCAAGAGGAGCAAGTGATGTGCAGAGCAGAAGCATTGCGAGGACTTGCGGAAGAGAAGTTGCAGTGGATCGAGAGAACATGCACTCCAATCTGGTTCCAGCACATTGCCAAACTAACATGGATAACAACTCTTGAAAAACCAATCAAGGTGCAACGTGAAATACTGTATGAACTTTGTTTCCATGGAGAAAGGAAGGTGCCCTTGGGCGCAAATAAACACTGCAAAAAGACACTCATACTGCCTGACATGAAGAAAGGAACGGCAGTGTTAATGGACACTTACTGGGTGTGCGGCAAACAGGCATACTTGCACCTCCCGCCATCATGGAGAGGAACTTGCGCCCTGGCTATGCTGCACTCGACCCTGATGGTAATTCCTGAAAGCCATGTCCAAGGGGAGAGGGTGCCCACTAAGATGTCCCAGGCACCCTGGTCTACAACTGTCACGAAAATAGAGGGCATCAAATTACATCTCTTCAGAACTATTAGCACAAGTTCCTGATAAGTTTAGGCTGTTCAATACAGCAAGTTTTTATTTCTCGCATCACCCATACCAAGCATTCAGGCTCGAGCAAATGCAAAATGGCTATAGATTGTCCGGTGGGAGCTGATCCAGTTGGCCAATGACACCGAAGAAGGATTCAACGTCATCAAGGTAGATCTTAGAGCCCTGCGACTGATGACCATGCAGAAAAGGTATGTGCTGGACCTATTGACAGCAATGAACGGTGGTGTTTGCCAAAAAATCAGGAGTGCATGTTGCACATTTGTGTCTTCTGCCGACGCAGACAATGGGACCCTGTTGCATGTGATAGTAGCAGTACACAGCCTCGGCGAAAGGATGAAGGAAGAGTGTGGCATGCAACCAAGTACATGGTTCGACAACCTGTTTGAGTGGGTCCCATCGTGGCTAGGGATGGCCATTAAAATGCTGATACCAGTCATCGACTTTTTTTCTACTCCTTTTATGTTTGTGCCAGGTGGTACTCAGATGCTGTGCACAATCCATGCCTAGCAGTGCAATGATGATGGTAACCATGGGCAACACAGCAAAGGTGCTTCAGGTTGCATGGGACACCCAGATCCAAACTGGGGAGAGCGCAGAACCCAAATATCGAATGACCGCAGTATATAACACGGGATACAGGGTAGATGACCTTTACCACACCACGATAAAAGAACCCTATGAATTAGAATGGTATGAAGAGGTATGGGTGGATCTCTATGGGGATGGTGGGTGCATTTATATGACTTGCACCCCAGATGAATACACCCAGAGAGTTGAGAGTCTCAGATCGGTGTGCAGGGCTTGGATGCCAAAAAGGGAACCCCAGCTTGGGATGAGGCAGTGGCTGAGATGGAAGAATGAAAACGTTTGAAAGCCTTAGCATCTTTGTTACTTTAGTAACAAAAGGGGAGGAATGTATGGGAGGAAGAAGCCGTTTTGAGCCCCCCAACATTCAAGGCTAAAACATATGTTATGCTCATTCAATTGTTGGCAGTACACCCTCGGCCGAACCCCGATGACGGGTGGGAGGTAGCCATTGAATGACACCCAACAATGCAGATCACAGGACTCCATCTTGCATTTACAACAACTCCATCTTTTGCTAGGACTCACATGAAACTCGCAGAGGCAAGCCTGAATCTCTCCCATGTCCAGCGCATTGCACAGTCAGCCTGATAACCCCCACCACCTCCCCTCTGTCTGTGTTGCGGCTGTCCTGTTCTCACGGAAGCGTGGGCGTGAATTGTTGCATGCTGACACTGTATCTCTCTTCTTCCTCTGAGATCATTTCCTTGTGTGTGACCGGGCCAGAGCCTGGTACTTGGAACCCATTTGTCTCCACATAACTGCCCAAGCACAAACAGCCCCCTCCATTAAGAGTCACTGTCCGAATGAACCCAGAGCCCCCCACCTCTTTGATGTAGCAGAGGTGGGACCCCGGACCATGGGCCACCCTTAATTGCCCCACAGTATAACTAATCCAGAGCAGACATATATTCTCTGTGTACTAACAAATCCTGACACCCCGGTTTGATCCTTGAAGCACCTGATAAATGTGCCCTAGAATCACACACGAGTTAAGGCACCCAGACCACCGCACAGCTGCCCCCCTCGGGTCTGGGTCAAGAATGCCCACCTTGGTTTACAATTTATCGATGTTAATGTGTTATGATGAACCTTGTGTGCCATACTAAATCATGCATGCCTGTGATTACTGTGAAGTCTAGCTTAGCCATAAATTATAGCTGTGGACCCAGCAAGACCCATCACCCCTCACTGATGAGCCCAGCTGCCCCACAAGCCTCTAGAAGTAATAACTTCAGCTCCAGCCAACCAGCACCGGCACTATTATACACTGTATAATGTCTAATGTTAACTTGTCCAATTAGAAGCATTTGTGTATCCCGTATAGAACACGCCATAGATGACACGTTTTGGACTTTGCGTGCCCCATTTTATCTTTATATAAAGATTACCTTTTACTCACTCGCAAGTTCTCCTGGTCTCATTCCCTACTGGGGTGTGTCCACTGGTGTCCAATCCTTCTATGTTTTTTATTATATTAATGGGAATGACCGCCTTCAACTTCTTCCTGTACGTTACTATACCTTTCCTTGTAGAGCTGTGCAGGATTAAAATAATGGCACATTTTCTTGCCTAGATGCTGCAACATTGGCTTATAATTTTTTGAAAAGCTGTGACTAATTCTTTGTCTACTGACTCCTTGGTTAGGGAGAGTAGAAATAAAGGTTGCACAATCTCTCATGCCCTTGACCTCAGAAAAGCACACATAAAATCCGACCAAGACAGAACTACTGTGATGAATCCAATGATATTATCACCCCTTTCCCAGAGGTAGCCTCTGCTCATGTGGCCAGGGGATGGCAGCCGCTACCTGATCCTGACCTTGGGGTGGATATTTGAGGGAGGACCACATGGGTGGAGGCGACCCTCAGGGGGTGGGGGTGAAGCAACATTATTGGGTGAGACATGCTATCCCCCTTGCCCTTTTAGGGACACCCCTTCAGTACCTCAGGCCGTCATGGCATGTTGTGGTCGTAATCCTCAATATTCCCCAACACTTAGTCATAGAACTCTCAAATACCCTGCAGTGTTATCAGTAACAAAGACTGGCGTGAGGAAGAGAGCAACCATAATGAAGAGTACTCTGCTAGACCGAAGTGAACACTCTAGCTGTTGGAAAAATCCAATTGGCTCCAAACAGCTCCCTTCACTATCACGGGAATTCAAAGATAAACCCGTGCAGAGCTGCCATGAGACACTACTGACTAGTGATTGGCGGGAGACCAGAGCGGTCAGCTGGACATGTAAGCAAAGAAGGGACCCGAGACCAAGCAGCCCGCTGACGCGAGACACAGAGCAGAGGAAGCTCTGCCACGTATGCCAGAGTGGGGAAGAGGATTGGGGAGTGTTGGAGATTCTGAGGCTTACAGAACCACAACCAAAGCGGAGAGGGGCACACGCAGAGGACGCCAAGGCCGCCAAATAAGGAGGGCAGTGAACAAGAGAGCTGGGACATTGTGAAAACCACCAAGTGAGCAAAAGTGAATCTCGGAAAACCAAGTGTTGTGGGAGTCTGGGACCCACACCCAGAATCACATATGCTGTAAAGAATCCTCAAGGAAGACTTGTACCCTTTGAGAGGTTGACCTGGCAGGAGAGTATGCCAGGGAGACCACGAGAACGAACAGAGTACAATTAAGACCTGGCAGGAGAGTATACCAGGCATTGTGCGAGTCTGGGACCTGCACTCATACGTGTAATTGTTGAAGTATACTATGTCAGGAAGAATCATAACCTTAGAGATATTGTTCTGGCAGGAGAGTATAACAGGAGATATGAGAGAGTGAAATCAACATTGACAAACCCGGCAGGAGATATATAGGTGTTTTGCGAGTCAGAGAATCCAAAGGAAGATTCATTCCCTGTCATGACTCCTGCCCCTAACCCTCATAGGCAAGGCACTGGAGACAGGCTATGATCCTCCATAATGGACTTAAAGGCCTTCCCATCTCATCTGAGACTCTCCTGGAGTCAGTCCTGGCGCATAAGGCGCCAGGCTCATGCATAATGTGAGGAAGACTTGACTACTGGACTTGTTAATGAACTTTTGTTCAATATGGATGTCCCCACATAGCTCAGTTCTATGAACCGTGCTATGCGGTCTAGTGTTTTGGGTGTGGTCAGGCCTTGGGATACCTAGGATACCTGGGGACTATAAAAGCCATGCCCGGGCAGAGGAACATGCTTCGTATTACTCTGTGGTCAGCAGCGTGACGCTCATAACGCTCAGCTCATTCTCCAGAGATCCGCGCCTGCCTTCCTGGAACTGTGTACCTGAAAGAACAAGAACACTATCAGCACAACACTTACCTGTGAGTAGAATCCTGTTCGCCATTCATAGCTCCTCTGGTCCAGAGAACACAGCATCTCGGCGGTGCCTCCTCCTTCTTCGGAACGCCGCAACCTGGGAAGAAGAGAACAAAAACAGCATTAGTAAGCGTTTCCATATTCCAATTCTAAAAATTGCAAGAACAATGACACGCTTACCTGGATTCGAGCCGCTCTTGGTCAACATCCGTTCCGGAACATAACAACCACCTACAAAAGAGAGGAAACACAGGTTAGCACATGAAGTCAAGAAGGCGCCGTGTACTGCGCATTACTCACCGCTTAGTGCTCTTTCAGCCAGCATCCATTCTGGGACATTGCAGCGGCCTGCAAGAAAAAAGAGAGACATGTCAGTACAAGAAGAGGCGAATAGCACCGTGCATCGTGCTTTCAGTCACCGGCTTGTGCTCAGCCCCAAGCAGCACACCACCAATGACCTCTTCCTGCACCTAGAGGAAGGAGAAGAGAAAAAGGGCAAGAGAAAAAGAAAGATCACCAAAACTGCAAAACCAATAAACCTACCTTGACGGACTGGAGTTACAGCAGGTCTGGACTCATAGGGCCCGCACCAGTGAAGCAACTTGGCCACGATGCGCCCACATCAACAACGTACCCCTGCACCGAGAAGCAGGACGGAGAGCGCATCATACAAGAAAGCAAGGTGAGGAGAAGACTTAAGGGGAAAGTTTGGTCCTCAAGGAAGGTGGGAGCCAAGCAACAAGAGACAGTAAGGCTAAATCTGATATTCCTGTATTTCAGGCCCAATCCTCGGCCGAACAGATTCCAAGGGAGGGGTTTGAGATTTCAAGTGGTCCAATCAGGCTGAGTGGCGTCCCCGTGGATATCAGGTGAGCATTACATTCCCTTAGGATTTTTAACTGAATTAAAAGTGGAAAAGGAAGTCATTTCCCCTGGAGTGAGCTGCAATATCAAGAGGGGGTTATCCTCTTCAAGTACAAAGAACTTGGTTATTATTTTGAACTTTTGCTTGCTGGAGAGAAACCCGGGCAAGGGAATCAGTCCATGTAATCGTAAACATCGTTCGTTTGGAACCTTTGTTGGATTTATATGTTTTTGCTGAACTCGAACATTTGCATCAAGACAAAGACACTACTCTTAACACCTTAGAGTTACTTTTAGAATGAGGGCTAGTATGGGATTTCGGACACAGGGCATTTTGCTTTAGACATCTTGACACAGGACAGGCCCTTAGTTTTTGGTTGAGGTAGGGAAATACCTCCTAGATTAGGGATACTGAGGCATTTCCCAACCCCTTTATTATTTAATAAAGGTTTAGGCCAATCACCATCCATGAGTCCTCTGTGCCTGTGTCTCCTTTCTGGTTCCTCACACTACATAGCTATACAATATGAGTAAAGTACCCCTCACACTCCGTGCTTGGTCAATATAGTTAAATAATGTCTTTTTTTAAAAAGTGATCCATAACATTAGTATCCCAAAGTCCTGAGTTGGTTTGCTGATTCAGTTTATTTTCTGGTAGTAACTAGTGCAAAAAACTCCTTTAGCCCCATTAATATATGATACAACAATAAACCATGTTGCTGCATTATACATTTCTGCCTCCATGAAGAATAGCCTAAGTATGAATCAGATAATGAGCCTGTCACAGCCAATGCCAGGTGGCCACACAGGCAGCCAGAAACACAAGCATTACCCAGGCTTGGCACAAGGTCCAGCATCAGTATTAGCCTAACAGTAGTAGAGGTGGGTAGTAGGCAGTAGTAGTCGGCAGTCACAAGCTGCCAATCCGGACTGAACCTCAGAGCACCCACACATATTTATAGACGCAAGTGAGTCAACTACTCTGCCCCTCCAATAAGTTAACAGGTTAAAAGAAAAAGTCCAGGGAAAGGCAATTCACAAATGCTTTGTAATGGTCCCCATTAAGAACCATTAAGGCCTAAGAAAACAGAAACGAGATGTAAAGTTCTGCGTTTCATTTCGCCCAATTGTGATGGACACAAAATTAGCGAACTATGAGGCATGATACGAAGGGTGGGGGTATAACTTTCAGACCACACAAAGTACAGCATGAGCAGAGAAACACACAATTTCAGACCATGCGAAGAGCTGCTGTCTGCGAAAATAAGGGAGAAGAGGCATGAAAATTTAGAGGTATGCAAAGAGCCGCTATGTGTGTGAAAAAAGCAAAGGAGGCACGAAACACAATGGTGTAGGCCAAATCAACTGCGAATACTGCAAGTTCCACCTTGCTTTCAGATATTTCAGCCAACCCCACCCACAACAACATGAGCCCTTTTTGCAAAACTGATTAAAGACTAACTACGCTCCTGTGACTGTAATAGCCCTAAACCCGTGGCCCAGACAAGCCTATATTTATGGCTATTTTGGGATGACTTTTCAAAATATTCAGAGTAAAATTAAGTAGGTCGGAATAAAGAGTGCAAATTATCTGTCCAAAAATAAAGTCACCCGCAAATAAAGCACTGGCTTGGATAGTGTTATTTCGTCAGAGAGGAAAGGGCAAGGAAAAGAGTCAACCGTAGGCAAAGGGTATACACTTCCCATATACACCAACAGAGCTATTTATAGAAAATGACAATGGGAAAAAGGCTAAAGTCTATTAGAAATTATAAGATTAATTTTTGGGTAAACTTTATTTTTCATATTTGAACTTTGAGAGATGTGTTCAGAGGAGGAGAAGGCTTTCATTATTGCAATGGGAGGGAAGATACATGTGAAAGGGAAGGTAAAAGCACCTCAATGAAGACCAAGTGGGCATGATATCCAAAACTAGCCAGGCTGCAGTCCCACTGGAGGCTGGGCTTACATTTCAACCACGATGGTTGTATCCTACTCTGTGTTCAGCCTCATTGGCTTTTCTTGGCTACTCGGGTCAGCGAGAGATGGGCTTGGGACAGCAATAGATGAAATTCCAAGTGCAGGCATAAGGCAACGGGTGGGGCAAACAAGGGAGCCATTTCAGTGGACAAAATGTGCCATTAGCGGAACCATAGTAGCGATTGATACAGATAGGTCTGGGGACTAGTTTCTTTCAGAGCCACTTGGACCTTTATTGAAAATGTATTCACTTTTAAGTCTGATCAGATGGTGGTGGCATTTAGTTTGCCCTGAATGCATATAGAACCGATTCTGTAAACCATTAAGGCTGGTATCTTCTTTCCAAGTGGTCATCATCTGGTCAATATAGGAAGGAGGAGAACCAATTGCCAGGTAACCAACAAGGGCTACACCTGGAAAGTAAGAGTCAGGTGACCAGGGGATATGGTTCTTCCAAATAGGTGAGCTTGTCAAGTTAATAAGAAACAACTGCTGGAATTTCCAATAGGCGTTGGGGGGGGTATCAATCCCTTTGCTAGTTGTGGAATTGGTCATCCTTGCATGCCTCGGAGGGTGGCAGCGCGACAAGCGCAGAAGCAGACAAGGATGCAGCAGCCTGCGAGGAGTGTGATCCCTAGTAGAATGTAGACCAGTGTGGTTATCCAGAAAGCGTAGAGATACAGCCCTTTGTGGCAGTATTCCGGTGACGCGGTATCCGTATATTCTGGGGCATAAATAGAATAGATCCAGACATTCCCTGCAACAGAGACAGAGAGACAGGTTAGTACAGCTTTCTGCTGAATAAAGATAATGTGACCTAGATCTGAACACTGCATCAAAAGGGAAAGGCAATTTAGAATGAAGATGGGATTGGGGGCCGTAGAAGGAGGAGAGAAGAAGAAAAGGAAGGACAGAAGGGATTGAAGACTGGAGAACAAAATAATTCAGCTGAGGGAAGCTGGATGAGGTGAGGGGTTGATAGCAAAGGAGGGTAAAATGGAAGAAAGAGGCAAGGAGCGAGGGAAAGGAGAAAATAATGAAGGAAGGCGAGTGGAGCAAAGGAAAGGAGGGAGGTAGACAATGCCAAACCCTGAAACTGGGATCATAGGTCACCGAGGAGGCAAAGCTCGAAACCTGGATCCCCTGAGTTTTTGTGCACGCGCTGCGGCAGGTGATATAGAACCGCTCTCCAAAACACATGGCAGTTGCCCATATTCACCTTCATTTTCTACCCTGCCCTTCTGCTGCCAGTTGTATTGTATGAGACTTCCCAAATATGTATATCTTTATATTTGAGAATACTGCCATGTGTCCCCTCAGTTCCCCCTCTCGGACCCACCTCTCGAGCATACATGATTTCTCTCATTGCAGGCTTACTTTGCTTAAAGGTTCCTCTAGCAGGGGTACGAGGGATGCAGAGTACCCTGAAGATGAACATCCTAGCCTTGCAAACTGACATGGCCTAGGCTGCTACATGGATTACTACCTAGCAATGAGAGGTACAAGTGTAATGTTCATTCATTCCACCTGGCCCAAGCTCTTTCCTAGTTTATTTATTTTTTTATTTATATAGCGCACTAAACCGAGGGGCATCAAGGCGCAGTTACATGAACCAGTTACTCACAGGAAGGATGCACAGATAGTCAATTGCGGCATCAAGATTAGGATCACTATCACTGTTTTAGGCAAACAGGAAGTCTTTATAGATTGGTGGAAGGTCTAGTATGATGGCTCGCCATGCAGGGCCAGCGTAATAATTAATAATAATTTGGCATTTATATAGCGCTATGAACCCTCAGGTATCTGAGCGCTGCTTATTATTACCCACGGTGTGTGGTGCTCATTTATCGACCTCGGAAGGATGAAAGGCTGAGTTTGGCCCTGCCGGGATTCGAACCTGCATCAGCAGGCTCTGCACGGATGTCAAAGCGGGCGTTCTACTCGCTGTGCTATCGGACCGGCTGCATTGTTTGGCTTGGGTGAATAAAAGTTTACAGAAATACTACTCAGGACTATCAGTCACACCAGAGCCCTACCCATAGTTCCAGACCATGTTAGAGCATTTCCCCAGTTCTCGGCTCAAGCCGAGAAGTGTAAGATAATGTCCCAAATAGCGGGACTGGGAGGCCAGCCAGGAAGAGAATGTATTTGCCACAACCACAGAGAAGTACTCACCTGCAATGAAGAAGGCCAGATGAAAGAGGGTAAAGATTCCTTGCAATGCCAGAATAGCTGGGGATGTCTGAGGAGGGTCCCTGCCATCCCCGCAAGGCAGACTGGTCAGAAGGATGATCACCAAGCTCGAGATGCCAGAAATAATCAGGTAGTATGGAATGAGGTGCTGCGCTTTGCACTGACTGAAATACACAGAACCTGCGGGAAAACAGAGGGCTCCATTAACTTAGCAGAATTGGCATTAGAGCGCACCTTCCATTTTACAAATCCACCACGCTCCCTCTCAACAAAGGCTGTAATAACAAAGCAAATGTGCATTTCAATAATTTGGGGGACAATAACTCGCAGGATAGCAGTGCCTCAACCCCAACCTCATAATGAAATATTAAACTAAAACATTGTCGCTCAGCCTCTCCATTCCCCATAAAAAAACATGTAAATAAATGTATTAAATGTATGTAAGTAAAGTATTTTGAGGCAGTTAAGCCAATTATAAGGGGACATACTAAGGGTGCTTTTTAAATTATTTTCTGTAATCCCCCACATTTGCTGAACTCTTCAGCACTAGCTTTTCTGAGGAGGAGAAACATGCCTTTGAATTAGCACAAGAGAGCCTGGTTACTTCTGTTGTCTGGGGCATAAACTGGGGCTGTACTACTGTATTGTATATCATGAATGATAGCTACAACCTTTGGGACAATGCACCTCCTCGGGGCCTGGTCCAAGGATGGACCAACTATGTAGCCTGGGAGTGCTCTCTTGCCCATGCCTGTGGCATCTGTTCAAATATGTAGAAATGCATGGGATTGCAATAGAGGGCTAGCAACAGAGTGCTGTGCAACAAAAACAAAGTTACATGAAGCAGGAACAGAGATAATATAAGGGAAAGGGGAGGCCATCACTGATTCAGTAGTTCGTATCCGAAGAGGTGCTTTCTTTGGAGAGCACAATCTTCAGTCACTCCTGAAGCGCAGGAGAGAGGGCATCCATCTGATCGATGGAGGTAACTGATTCCAGAGTGCTTCTGTATAGCCGAATGCCCGTTTTGTCTTTTTTGTGCTCCTTGCTTTACTGCCTGCTGTGGTCATTGCTCCTATTGGTGTGTTGGGCTCCTGAGAAGATTAGATAGATTTCTTGCCATGTATGTAGGTGCTTTTGTCATCCCCTTGTAGGAGATGCAGACTGATTTAAAAACGGTGGGGGCTTGGGAGGACAACCAATTAACCCTAGCAGCGCCTGGTTAGCTTGATAGCAACAGCTACCAGGAGCTATTTTTTTCTCCCTGGGCCAACTGATGCCAAACAAACACACCTATGTGACGGTTTACATCTTTTATGGAGGTTTGATTTGCGGAACGCTACGTACTAGATCCTTAATCCCCAATGGTAGTTCCTGGTCACTTATGAATACTGGAACCCCAGGAGCGTCTTTCAGCTCCTGCTCAGCCAATCTTAATTTCGAGCCCTGCCCCTCTTTGTTATTCATGGGGCTATGAAGGAATGGGAGGGAAAGGAGAACGGTCTCACTACACGGTATGATCTTCATATTCTATATTTTGGGTGACTACATTTGGTCAACTCTACCAAATGCAAAAACTACATATGTGTATGTGTGTTTGGGTAGAGGAGGGCATGGAGGTGGGGATTGTGCTGGTGTGGGGTAGTGAAGGTGTGCATGGGGGCAACTCATAACAAGGTTGCATTAAGGTCAACCAAAATGTAGACTATCAAAATGACTGTCAAACAATGTAGAACTCTTACAGACAGTTCATCACTTAAATTCTGCATCCTAATATGAGGACTGGCATTGCCTTACAACAAGTGAACTACCCCGGTGTGGACAATGCTAACACACCTTAGTAGCCCACAGTGCCAAAGAAGATGGTTACACACCCCATGGGCACTGGCAAAGTGCAGCATAGCAGTGGCCATGCTGCAAGATGTCCCACTTGCCACGGTAGACAGACTGTATGAACAACACTCACCGATAGTGATGCTTGCAATCGCGATGGCTGCTGTGAAGACCTTACTAGACCCTGCAAAGGAAGCAGAAGATCAGGTTAAGGGAGGACAGCAGCAAGGGGATCCAAAGAAAAGGTCCCTGGATTGAATACAACATGGTCAGCACTGCCTCTTAGGAAAGATACACTTGGAGTAGGGCTGCTGAGGTTCCAGCACTCAATCTCACGTAATGAAATTCATACCTTCCATTCAGAGAAAAACTGCTCTGCTCTCAATGCTGCCAAACTTGCAACTTCTAATCCTTTGCCAAAGGTAAAAACTGAACACTGTTAATTTAAGTAAATAAAGTAAAAAGACTTCCGTTTATCACTGGGAATGGAAGTCTTTGTACTAGGACTATGCTTAATGTAATATGTGGCGATCCAACTTGCCCACGTTTAAGCATTAGAAGGTATTTTCTCTTGGTATCTGGTATTATTTAATTACTCTCACGTTTTGAGATGACAATATCACTGTTGAACGTAAGTCTTTCAACTTGTCTGTGATCAATGTAAGAGTGTGCACAGCTAACTCCCACATATTTTACACTGGGCCGGGGGAGCCCGGGATGCTTATAGCGAAAACCACTGCAATTATAAATACAACGTTGTTGTATTTATGATTTCCATGGTTTTCTAACCATGGCAATCGTAAATACAACAACGTTGTATTTATAAAAGTACTTCGCTGCTCTCTGCGTCTCACTAATGAAGCAAAAGCTGCCACTGTAATAAAAGCTACTAGCAGGTGGCTTTTACTTCATTATTGTTCCGAGGGCAGAGATTATCTCAAGCACAGGAGGCTCACCCATTTCACAAAATGGATGACTCCTAGTGCTTGATTTTAAAGGGGTTTAAACATTATTTGTGTAACATTTTACATAGGAACTTTAGTTAAAAAGAGGTTTATTACATATTTTGTATTATTGCCCATCGTTTAAACCCATGAAAAATGTTAGCGCACTATTCCTTTAACAAGGTGCATGTTTTCTTTCTTTAGCATCGGCATCTTTGCTGTTCATACCAGAGCTGCACCTCATCTTGGAGGAGGCAGATGCTACTGCACCACCTCGTGGGGTGGCACATGGACCAGGCGCAAGAACTGTCTATGCAATTACCCGGAAGTGCAGGAAATACAAGAGGAACGGGAGAAGGCAGGGAGTACTTTCGATAGAGCACCAGGCAATTGATGTTCCCCTGTGCTGCCTAGTTTGCTTATTGAGTGGAGTTCTTGCAGGTAGACTGTTTCTGCTACAACACAGGAAATCGCAACCACTAATGTCTGTCATTTCATACATAAGCCTGTTATTAAGTGAGCCTACCAGCCACTGAACATGCTGAATTGATGTCCGTTAACTGACACTACGAAAAAGGGTCACATCAATAATTGTGTTAATAAATCACAGATCGTAACCAAATGGATTAATGTGAGGAACATTATTATTCTCATATTCGTTTTCATATCACTTTGCATGCTATTTTAGCAGTGAATAACACATTGTGCATAGAGACACTGATAAGTGTTTGCTCCCATTATTTGGCATTTATTTTTTGCATGGCATTATTGTGGCAATGGGATGGCGCCGCTCGGAGTCTCCACACGGCTGGAGGTTTCCATCGTCCCCCGCCGGAGACCACGGGATAGAAGGTAAGTGGGGTGGGAGGAGGGAGGAAAGGCTGGGGGGAAAAAAAAAAAAATCTTACCTGCGTCCCCGGCACGGGACGAAGGAAGCCTCCAGCCATGGGGAGGCTCGGAGCAGGGATTGCCCCGTTTAGAGCCTCCTCATTGGCCGAGGGGCTGCCACGCCCCTCGCCGGGAACAGAGTAGCCGGCACGCACGGCGTGGACGGGAATACCGTGTGGTATGGCTCACAAATGAGCCAATCACCACACAGTATACCCGTTCAGCCGCGTGTGCCGGGTACTAATGTTATTCAATTATGTGTCCCATGATTAACTGGACACATAATATATTTTGCCTGTTACTTTATAAATATGCTTGGATACAAGTACATTTTTACAGGCATCATCATTTAGCCACCCAGAGAGTCAAATGACAAAAAGCAGGAGGCTCCAGATTCCTAGTTATCGCAGCCAAATAGTGGAATATCATGCCCCCAGAGCTAAGAGTAGACCCTTCTCTCCGGTCTTTCTGTAGAAGCCTCAAAACCTGTCTCTTTAGCCAACACGCCTATTAAACCACTACTTTCTGGAAATGTAACAGCAAAATGAATACAATATATTGTCACTCGCTCATGACCACTGCTTAACCCATGCATGCAAAGATAGTATTGCTGAAGCATTGACCCAATGTAACCCCTGTACTCTGACTAAGCATCTAATGTAACCAACTTCTAAAGTATTAGAGCTCAGATGCCTGAGCCAGAGTAATCTTGCGACTAAGACTACAATGTAACCAACCTCTTAAACAATGTAGATCAGTTCTCTGAGCCAATGTAACTAATCTCATAAGTACAAGCGCCTAGATGCCTGAGGGCTTGGTGCGCGGTATAAATGCACAAATAATTTATTGGACTACTTGAGTTTCTTAGAAATCTTTATGTTTTTTTACACCTGCAAAAGACCCCTACTCAGTATGCTCCTGGATGTACAGATGTTCAATGTACTGTGCAAACAGAAGCTGCATTAATAACAGTGGGACCTCGCTGTAGAGGTCAAGCAGCGGGCAGAAACAGGCTCATGGCTTCTTTTTCACTTTATGCTTCAGTTATCCCCTCCTTTGGTCTATCACACCATTTATACAATGACACTTTTCAGAATCTCCTAATTATCTTCTTTTTGCCCCTATTTATTCCACTCTTTCTGCCCGCTTACTGGCAATCTAACCTTGAATGTCTGACCACTGTTTACATTTCAGTCCATCTGTGACAACTCTTGGATGTCGTCACTTCTACCTGAAGGGGAGCCTCTTCCCATGAGTCCAGGGAGGTGAGGACACTACGCGATAGTCTCCCTGGCGACGGTTCTCAGCGGGAGGATCTCTTGTAGAGAGACTCCCCCTCTAGGGACAAGGAAGACCATCCAAGGAAAACATGGTATGCCAACCCTTCATCACCTCCACCCATCTTCTACACATCCCCCTATCCCTTCACTAAACCCTCTGTAGCCCACACTTTCATTTGCCTCTGTAACATTGAAAACCCAATAGTAACTGAGGCGAGGAAGAGTAGGGATGAATTAAGGAGGACTTCACTGGAAGGTACTGGGACAAGGAAAATATGCAGAGGAAGGAAGAGTCCTCAAGAGAATGTATGCACATGTTCTAGTTGTTATGCTACATTTGGAATAAAAACGAAGGATGGATTTACGAAAGGGAGAAGTCGTCCCAGGAGAAACCACGGGGAAGTAAGCAGTTCGTCCGGGTATGGAGAAGAAGCCAGTGACTTCAGAAAGAGCGAGAGAGCCAGGAAGTCCCTGTTCGGTCTACAGAAGCAGAACCGAACGGAAACCCGGCAGACAGAAGGTTAAGGCCTGCAAGAAGCCTGGACAGTGCGCAGCAGGCTGATGTGTACGCAGAGCGAAGAACCACGCTGTGGAGCCACAGCAGCCAGCCAAAAGAGCATAGAACCTAGGGAAAGACCGAAGCAGAAACCCGGAGAGCCACAGACCAACCGGAGGAAGCCAGCAAGAACCCAATGGTATCTGGGTTGCTGGGAAGGTTGGTGAGGACATAACAGAGTTGTGGAAAACTGAGAATACTGACCAGGGGTGAGGAGGGAAACCATGGGAAAGAGACACAAATACAGGTCTGTATCCTGCACCAAAAGAGTGAGAAGGGTGCTCCAAGTCATCTTCTGCGTGGAAGTACCTGGCAGGAGAGTGAATCAGGTCTGCCAAAGCCTAGAGGAACTTGTGCAAACTATCCTCTTCGTGGCAGTGCATGATTAAGAAAGGCCAGGGGAAGGGAAAATTCCCCCTGCGGTTGTGAACTGTGAAACCAAGTGAAGAGGGGGCCCAGGGGGAAGGGAGTCATTCCCCTGAAATTGTGAAAGGGTGAAACCAAGTGAAGAGGGAGTCCAGGGCAAGGGAGTCATTCCCTCTGGCTATATGTGGAGAAAAACAGAGTCAGATGCCTAGAGAAGGGAGTCATTCCCTCAGGTAAAGGTCCCATCTACAAATGGAACTGTGATCCGCTGTCCGGAAGAAGGTGGATAGCTTCCACCATACCACCACTCCCCCGTGTACTGGACATGGGCAACAAGAGTAAACGGAGACATCTCTGCACCCACTAGGCTGGCTACTCTCTGGTGTCACAGATAATTCATCTGGTCCACAGGCTCCAAGGAAAAAGAGGACAGGTATCTCCTTTGCCAAAGTACTCATTGACAGCCATTACTCCAGAGGACAAGGAGGCCCTCGTTAGCGTCTGCAAACCACAAAGAGAGATTATCTGCAGTCTGTTCAAACATTTGGTCAGTTTCTAGCAGCATCAGCAATGGGTTGAAAAAGTTAACTTTTTTAGCTCGGAGAGCAAGGCATCCCTTAATCAGAGAAACACAACTCTATCCTTTATCCATAGCAGGCCAAGCCCAGGCTTGCAAGAATATGATCACTGAATTTGGAAGATGGAGTGACTGCATGACTGGCAATTACTGAACAGGCCCCACCCATGCAAGCACCCTACCGGCTTATTCAGGGAAGTCTCTTTCCCACCCTGTTCCAGCCAACACACAACATGCCTTGAGCCTTCAAAGACTCTCCAGGAAACACTACAAAGTAGCACATTCCATTCCTGACTAACCACCCTCGGGAAAATGAATACTTGTTTCTTTCTTTCTTGATTTTTATTAAACAATATCTGTAAATAAAACAAAAAACAAACAGCAAAACTGTGGGTGTTCTCTGTCTGTATGCACAAATGGTAGAGATAATTCCCGTGGAAAATCAAAAAGTAAATTTGACATTACTAAACATCAGCAACCTGTTGATACAATTATCCTCTGGGGCAGTGGGAGACCACAGATCTTTCCTCCACTGTATTCCAACATTTTCCACTACTGTCCAGTAAACAGCCCTCGACTCAACACAATTTGCCTTTAGCCATTCCCCACAACAGGTTGAGTAAAACTGCTGTTTACAAACGCTGAACGAGTGCACATGGACAGATAGAGTATGGTGCAGCCAGAGTCTGGTGTGTGGTGGAATGGAAACATTTAAATTCAATGCATGTTGAATGAAGGTATGCACCTAATAAAGATGAAGAAACCTATTAGTCCGTATAATGCAAACCAATAGAATCCTGCTGTGATAGTTAGGCCAGGTTAGGATAATTGTGCTCTCGTCTATATAGAGATGCGACTCTGTGTTTTCTGTAAGATACTTGCACATGTGTACGTATTTCTGCTTGGCAGATAGAAGGGAGAATTGACAGTAGGCCATCCCTTATGTTCCCTTTTGAGAATTGTTACAGGTAGGTCTAGAGAAGTGGAAATCCCTCCTAAAGGGAGCCCGGCTCACTTTATACTTTGTGGCGACAAGAAATGACAAAAGTGTTGCCATAGTTGATACTATAAACATTTATTCAAAGAAAAGACAAACCTATCTAACCATCTAAATCATCAGGAAATCTGAAAATCTGAAAATCCAAATTAAAACTGTGTCCCAGTTAAAAGCTCCTACGCTATCCTGGTCACTGCAATAAACAAATACTAGTTCTGGTTCTGATATTGAGTTCCAAACCCCTCTTCGTATACCTTGCTCGACTAGCATCTTGGGTTCCAAAGTGATCGCATTCGTCTTGACGGACTGTACCATAATGGGGAGTGTAATGTTTTTCGGAATCACCCCAAAGCAAATGCGCACAGAAACCAACCCTGCTACAAGTTCAACTTTCGTGCTGCAGTCATGAACTCATGCTAGAGAGACAATTCAAACATATACATTAAGCATTTATTTGAAAATTAGTAAATAACACATCAATATGGCATTAATGGGAAAAGGAGTACAAGTTATAGGTTACAGATACTTAGAGCACAGTCTCACATTCCTTTAAAGCCAATGCCCAGAAGCCGGTTCAGCATAAAGACTGGCTTCTCTCTCTGGTTGGCACCCCTCTGATCAGGCACTGCACAGTCTTCTCTGTTCTGGACCACAATCCCTGTTCCCTCCTACTCTGGTCAGCCCTCAAGTTAGAACATGGCAAGTAAGGAATTGCTTCCTGAGGGCAAATGAAAGCCTGGGTGCCTGCATGTGCTTGGTGCAAGTCCACGGGCGAGACCCTCCCTCCTCTCCGGGGTGCAAACCTTTTATCAGGTGGGCCCGTCACTCAAGGTGATGTAACGTTTATCGTAATTTCAGTGAGAAACATGTCTTCTAGTGGAAAAAACTCCATGCTGCATCTATCCAATTGCTCTCCCCCAATCCCCTGTCAATGCCTGTTTGCATATAGGAAGTGCTGCTCTGGAATGCACCTCATTAGTCCAGTCCGGGTCAAGCTGTTTTTTCTCATGCAAACACGTACCCATTTATAATAGATGGCAGAACAGCTCTTGCGAGCAGAGTGTTACAGGGAAAGCCGAATACATGTATTGCGATTAACCCTTTGTGAGCATTTTCCGTGCTTTTCTGTTTAAATGTAGCTCTCTAAAATAGGCGCCTAAGCACTACTTAACCCCCATATAAGGGAGACTAGTCCAAGATTGCCAGCATTCAGTACCCTCTTCGAATAAGCTGTCAGCTCTATTTCAAATACAACAGGTTAGATGCTCAATATCAGTATGTTTAGTTCAGCGGGTTTACGCACCTGCAAAGCATACTTTCATCATTACATTACACGGACTATCCCTCCAGCAAGCTGAGGTACACCTAGACCCATAATGTAGTGCGCACTGTCATTGGCAAGGAGGATGTCCCCTGTCCTGCCTGAAATTGGACACGAGTCACCGAAGCCTGACCTGTCCCCTCTGCAGGGTACAACCTCAATCTTGTCCTCCTCCTGAATCATCTGCTAGGAGACTACCGCCATCTGCCACCTTTTGCTCTTCAGTCTCTTGCAGCAACATCCCTTGCACACCCTCCTCATCCTTCTCCCTGGGGCCACCGACACACTCCTCCCACATCCCACATCTCTGCTTGGTTATATCATTAACCTGCTTTCATGAATATATGCAACCTTCTGCAGAGTCTTTGCATTGTCATCCACTCTTTAAAATATGTAATGTGTGTTGTTGTTATAACATGTAACACGCCAGCTACTGCTTCTTGCCAATAAAGAAAAGTTAAAAAAAAACAAAACGACAACCAAACTGCTCTTTTTGTCTGTGGGTAAATTCTGAAATATTACATGAGCCCGCCAAATATAGGCTAGTGGATTTGGTACGGCCCGCGAGATCAACCGGGTGGAAGTTCGTGCAGCCTTTCCTCAGACTATAAGTAGCCTGACATAGCTAATATCATAGGATGGGTCTTGGAGGTGTGACACATGGAATAGCCACACAATGATGGTTCTACCCACCCTAGCTAACATTACCTGACATCGCTGGAGGCACGCTGTACTCCCTGTATACATTCAGGAGGGGAGAACTTGGGGTTTCCTGTGCACATTCATCCATGTTTCCGGCTAGGTCTTCACTGTGTCAGGGGAAGGACTGTGGAGAGAAAAAGTGAAGCGGTGAAAACACACCCAGGTTTACCACAAAAGTAGTTCAAGGATGTGTTGCACAGCATGGCATGGCATTAAGGGCAGAGTAGGTTTTTAATCGTTATTCAAAAACCAATAGGGAATCCCCTTGAATGGAACTCCTCAGAATCGAAAAGGCCCACAAAGAGAACCACAACAGAAGGACATTCTCGGTATACCCCCCCAAAACTCTGGAATGATATGGTGTGGCCCTTCAGCTAAGACATCCCCCCACCTTAACTTTGATTAGACGCGCAAACTCATCACTTCTTTATAAGGCTTTATTTTCTGTTCCTTTATGTCTCTTGGCTGCTCTCCCTCCCTTGTTCCCACTATACCCCAGCCCCCTTCAACCATTAGTTACCATTGTGTCCTATGATTCAACAATGTGGGGTATGCCACGAGCAATCATCATTGTCGAACATCCTTCCACCCCCAAATAGCTTGCAATGTAACTGCTCTGCCTAGAACAAAAAGCCCATTAGCAATCCCTAACTAAACAAAATGGAGGAGGCAAGTGTGGCAGTTTTTATGGCTATCACAGAGAATGCTTAATTGAACAAAAAGATGCCAATTTAATCATCAACAAGTGCAACTTTAAATAACGCCCAAATGAAGGTATGTGTTTAATATACTTCCAAATGTAGCCTGAAAGTTTGATACATATGGTTTGCCTCCACCAAATGCCATCACTTTATATTGTTTTTGGCGATATGGTGGTGAAACAGAAAAGGCAAAGGATGTCGAGAAGCAATAAACGAGGTTAATATGACAACTGACGATGCTATTGCCATGCATTGGCTGCGTTACAGAATGTTGTGTTTGGTTCCCTGCTGCTCACAATGCTTCTCCTGCCAGCATTTCTCAGTACACGCATGAGCAAACAGCAATATCACATCCCCAGACATGAGGAACAATGTTCCACTGAAATAGTAGCCGGATGTAAGGGCAAAGCCATTGAGTTCCTAGTACACCAGTGTGGGGTGTGGCATACAAAATGGCAACAGAAGGCATAAGACTGTCCCATGTCCGTAGGAAGATGGCACTACAATGCAATGCCAACCTTGCACCACTTAAAAAGAAGTGAGTTTGAGCCTGAATTGGACAGACCTAAGAGAGAGAGTGGAAGGGAATGCAAGCGAACATGTGAAGGCGCTCTCAGATCCCAAGAGGTGCCCAATGTAAGAAGTACATATTTTTGGGGGTTATTGTTTGTCTGATAGAATGTTCAAAGGAAAAAGCAACAACGATCGATGTTGGGACTGTGGGACTGTCGTGGCTGTTGAATGCATTTATTGGAGTTGCATGCATACAGTTTCCCCAGAAATAGTTGTTCAAATAATGGGTTACAATGGCACAGTACTCTGAAAATTAGGTAAACGGTCACAATGTTTCCAATAGATTTTGGAGGGTAGCTCATGAAAAATATCCACTTGCTGTGTACTGTTGGTCACTTGCATCAACACTTTACAACACCTTCGCATGATGCCTTTTTCACACAATATAGGTCAGTGCAGGGGTCTGCAACCTTTGGCTGTCCAGGTGTGTTGGACTACACATCCTATCAGTTCTAGCCAACATAGTCATTGTTGAGGGATCATGGGATTTGTAGTACAAAGCATCTGGAGAGCCAGAGGTTGCAGACCCCAGTGTCAATGTAAAAAAAACATGTACACACTAGATGTGCTCATAGATTTCCAATCCCATGCTGGCTGTACCAAGATAGGCCACAATTCCCATATAGGAGCATAATCATATTTGCTTTGGTTATAATGCCATTAATGATACTATAAGAAAACATGTCCATGTTGGCTCTGCTACATATGTCGTTACCCCCACGTAAGAACATACTTTCGTTGGTTTTGCCAGTACAAATGACATGCCACAGTAAGAAAACCCTTCTAGACGGTCTTAACTAATATAGGCACTTATGGTCACATAGGAGCACTCATAATAATGCTTTACCTGTGATACCCAGCACACATTTCCATGCCACAGTAATACTATATGGCGGCTGGCTGTGCCAATGTAGGACAGTCAAGCCACAAAATCACACTTATGTTTGCATTATCACTGATGGTCAGTCAGAAAATGCTATGCCACAGTAATAGTATAAAGCCAGACTGGCTGTGCCAAAATAGGCCAGTCTAACCACATAATGTCACTTATCATAGATAAGTCAAAATTCTGGCACAATACTAGTATAACGCAAGACTAGCTGCACCAATGAAGGCCCGTATACACAAGAGATAACATTCATCAGGATTGCTTTATCATTAATGTTCAGTAAAAAATGCCAATCTACACTAATTATGGCCAGACAGGATGTGCCAAAGTAGGCTAGTCTAGACAAGTAATAATACTTAGGTTTTCTCAGACATTATGCCCAGTAATAAAAGCCATGCCACGTTAATAGTATATGGCCAGACTGGCTGTGCCACATTACACATATCATTAGGTTTGCTTTATCATTATAGCCAGTAAAAAAATACCACCACACTCCAAATCAGCAGCCCTGGGGCCTAGAAAAAAAACACACACACACACACACACACACACACACACACACACACACACACCCCCCCCCCGTCCCCCCCCTCCCCCCTCCCTCCCACCCCCCCCCGTCCACCCTCTCTTTCAAAAGCACACCCTAATACCCTACACTCGCTCATTCACGTGCACACCCAGGCTCCATGCAGTTGCTCATTCACATGCACATGCATCCATACATACATGTACTAAAACATTCATACTTTTATTATTTTCTTACCTTCAGCCCTGATCTGGACTCTTCCTCTTTTTGCCTTGAAGCAGGCACTCCGGCTCTGATGCAGCACAAACAGAAACTAGCAAGAAGGGAGCGCTTCCTGGTTCTGGAACATGAGCGCTCTATCCACAATGCTCCAGGCTGTGCAATGTGTGTGTAAGCCCAGGAGCGCCCTACGAAACATTCAAACATGAAGTTACCCAGCCTGCATCCCCAATGGGCCATGCAAGACTAGAGAAGCAAAACATCGCCAGACTTGCATGTCTCATTGGGGATTTGTGCTAGGGAACATGAAGCGTCCAAGGGAAACTAAGTTTCTCTTTGACAGTAAAGCCTAGTCCAGGAAAGCTCCCTCAACTGTTGTAAGTAACGATGGGGTAAGTTCAGTGTTTTACACTTGGTTAGCTTTATTTGTCCAGAATGGGTGGCAGGTCGGTGCAGCAGCACCCCTTATGTATGAGCCACCACTGCAGCGGGACCACCAATGTGAACCCATATACATGCTCTGGGCATGAATGACGGTGACAGTCTTCTGGAATGATATGGAGAAAGAACTGAAATGGTGGTAGGAAGGCATCTGCATCTGGAAGCCCTATTAGCAATCTTGAGCCAATGTGTTCAAGTCAGGGATTTGAGGAGGATGAGATAATATGGATACAGCATTAAATCACCTGCACCAAGAGAGTAATACCGAAGCTCTGGTAATTAGCAGAGCAGGCTTTGAAATGTGGCTTGAGGGATCTGCTCAGACTAGTAGCCTTAGAGAAAGCAGAAATAAGAAAGGGCCCATCATTACAGCTCACAAAGCTAGAATACCTCTTATTTTATATTAACACTTCTACTATTACTGTCA
This sequence comes from Ambystoma mexicanum, assembly GCF_040938575.1. Classification (NCBI taxonomy): domain Eukaryota; kingdom Metazoa; phylum Chordata; class Amphibia; order Caudata; family Ambystomatidae; genus Ambystoma; species Ambystoma mexicanum. The sequence goes on along the minus strand of NC_090921.1, from coordinate 215,701,370 downwards.
TGGAAAACTATTTAGCTTTAGGAACATTGCTATACACAAATATGAATCATACTATATTAGTATAAACAGGAAACTATGCTAACCAAAGACTTAAGTTCATATCCCAGCTTTATGTGCTCCTCTCCAATTCATTTGACCTCACTGTACATAATAAAAGTAGGATCATCTAGCAGTGAATCACTTAAGCGTGAGTAAGTGAAGTAACCCAAACCCCGAACGCTCAAGGTTGTGCATGGAGGGCATGGGTGGAGGACAAGGTAGGAAACAAAGGGCAAATGTTGGCTCATATGGTCGCCTGTGGGCAGGGCAGAGAAGGTTAATAGAGGCAGCTCTCCAGGGTTCCAAGCCTGAAGTGTCCTAGTGGGTTTATGGAGTGGGAGGCAGGGGGCAATACTAGTCTGCTCTCTCCACCACAGATGTGGTGCCTGGCATCCTGCCTGCCTATAATATGTATGATACATGGCATTTATAACGCGCTTATATACAAGTGTTTCAAGGCGCGACGAGGAATGGGAGGGGAAACAGATGGAAGACATAAAACGATCCTACATTGAGATCGCGCAAGTGCAGGGGAGGGGGGCGGAGACAAAATGTGCAGGGGGAAGGGGAGGGGGCAGTGCAGTAGATAGGATAACAGTGATATAAATAAGACAATAAATAAAAGGGCGGCCAGCCGGTGGCAAGTGCAAGGGTAAGTGCAGACAACAGGGGTCAAGTGCTAGTAAGGGCTGTAGGGATACAGAAACAGTCCCTGAGTGCAAGGGTTGCCAGGGGGCAATGCAGGTGTGCAACTGGCAGGGAGGGGACCTGGGTCCGGAATCAGAGGGTAGCCAGGAAAACAGTGCAGTTTCAGCTTTAGTAAGGAGATCAGCAGAGGAGAGGAGGAGAGAAAGCAGAAGCAAAGAGGAAGGTCTCAAGATGATTCCGGAAGCATAGATGGTTCTCCTCAGGTTTCAGAGAGGCAGGGAGGCTGTTCCAGAGTGAGACCCCAGCAGAAGAAAGAGATCTACCACCAACTCGCTGCTTTGAGAAGTGAATGACCCGGAGGGAGTTGAAGGCGGATGAGCGAAGACCTCGAGAAGGAAGATATTTAGGAAGAGAGAGAGTTGAAGGTATTGAGGTCACCGGCCCCAGAAGGCCTTGTGGACAATGAAGAGGGTTTTGAACTTAATTCTCAGTGCCACTGGGAGCCAGTGCAGAGATTTCAGTCCTGGAGAGATACGATCTCTGGGCTTAAGGCCAAGGAGAAGTCTTGCAGTCCTGTTCTGGATGAGTTTCAGAGGGCGGAGAGTAGAGTCAGGCAGATTTAGAAAGAGGTTGTTGCAGTAGTGAAGCCTAGAGAGAACCAGAGCTCTGGAGACAGAGAGCTTCTGGGGGAAGGAGAGGAAAGGAACAATGCCTCCAAGGAGGTGCTGCTGGTAGTGTGACGCTTTAGAGACGTCAGAGATGTGAGGAGAGAAGGAAAGTGTGGAGTCGAAGGTGTCCCCAATGGTTTTAGTCTCACAGGTGGGAGCAGGAAGAGGGCCAAGAGAGGCCCTCCAGAGAGTGACAGGAAAGGAGCGAGCAGGTGTGCCGATGAGGAGAATCTTGGTCTTACTGGCATTAAGGCAGCATTGGCGGCACACCACTCCTGGATGGCGGACAGTCTGAGATGAGAGGAGAAGAAGAGGTGGCCGAGTCGAGCCTGAAAATGAGTTGAGTGTCATCCGCATAGCACTGAAAGTTGGGGCAGAGAGCAGAAATGCGGTGGGGGGGGGCAGAGAGCAGCAATGCGGTGGGCAAGAAGTGCCAGGTATTAGTTGCACAGCCAGGGAGAGAAGTTAGACCCCTGGGGAACACCACACGTAGAGATAGAGGAGAGGCAGGACCCAAGTTGGACCTGGGAGGATCGATCAGAGAGGAGGTAGGTCAGCCAAGCCAGGGCCTGACCGGTGATGCCCAGGTTATCATGGAGACGGTTGAGCAGGATGGCATGGTTGACCGTGTCAAAGGCAGAAGAGAGATCAAGTAAGATGAGGACACAGGGGGTGTTGGAATCAAGGTTGGAGAGTAGGTCTTCACAGATGTTCAGGAGAGCAGTTTCTGTGCTTCTGGCAGCTCTGAAGCCAGACTGATGGTCATGGAGACAACCAACAGATTCAGTGTGAAGATTAAGCTGGGAGATGGCCAGCTTTTCCAGGAGTTTGCCAAGGAAAGGAGTGATGGAGATTGGACGATAGATAGCCGGCCAGGAAGGGTCAGCAGAAGGTTTCTTTAAGCAAGAGGGTGCACAAGGGAGCACTTCAAGGGGGAGGGGAAAACTCCAGTGGCAAAGGAGTGGTTGCAGAAATCAGCCAGAACAGGAACCAGGGTGCCAATGTGGTTCTTCATGGTTTTGGACGAACAGGGGTGAACCTGTTTTGACGAGACTTTCAGAGATCGGACTGGTCTAGAAAACTTGCCTGAGGAGAACAGGGGAAAGGCAGAGAAGGAGGGAGGAAAGGTGGCCGAAGAAGGGCCAGAGGAAGAGCAGGGAGTAGAGGGGGCAGGGAAAGAGGAAGAGAGAGAGAGAGGACAGGATGTCCTAAGTTTTAGGGATGAAATGAGAAGCCAGAGTTGTGCAGAGGGCCTCGGATGGGACAGGAGAGGTAGAGACTGCAGCAGGAATGGCCACCTCCTTGCAGATTTTAAAGAGTTCGGCCGAGTTATTAGATGCTGCAGAGACGCGGGCTTGGAAGTGGGCTCTCTTCTCGCTGCAGACAGAGAGCCGGTATTGCCTTTGGCACAGGCAGCAGGCCAGTTTGTCAGAGGATGAACCGGAAATGCACCATTTTCTCTCAGCCACCCTGCACTTGCGTTTAAGGGTCACGGGGTCTGAGTCGTACCAATAGTTGAACCTGGCTTTGGATTTCAAGCGGATCCTCATGACAGGGGCAAGAACATCAAGAGAATCAGATATAGCAGAATAGTGCATGGAAAGGGCTGTGTCAGGTTGTGAATCAGCCAATGCGGGGGGGGGCACAGGGAGAGGGGGAGAAAGTGACGGCGAAAGCCTCAACTGACACACGCTTCATGGGTCCGATAACCGAGGAGGTAGGTGGCAGTGCTGCAGTTGGCTTGGCTTGTTGAGTGGGATAGAAAGGGGAAGGTCTGAGATCAGAACATCCAGAGTGTGCCCTGCAGAGTGAGTCAGGCCAGAGGGGGGAAGAGGGAAAGAGAGAAAGAATGAAAGAGAGAAAGAGATAGGCAGAGGTCACGAGAGAGTCCAGTGGAAGGATAGGAAGCATCCAGGTGGATGTTGAAGTCTCCTAGAAGGAGGAGTTGAGTGGTGGAGACTCTGAGACAAGCCGTGAGGTCCGCCCACTTAGAGAGGAAGGAGGAGATCTGACCAGGTGGCCGATAGATGGTAGCCACAGTAAGGGAATGGCCAGGAGAGAGTGAGAGAGAGAGCCTGCAGACGAGGCATTCGAAAGAGGAGTAGGCCTGTGTAGGAAAGACAGAGGCAGGAATCCACTCATGGAAGATCAGGGCTACCCCCCCGGAGCGGTTGGATCTGGGCGCAGAGAGGATCCTGTAGCCATCAGGGAGGAGAGTGTCAAAGCTTGTGACAGAGCTGGCCCGGAACCATGTCTCGGTGAGACCGAGGACATCAAGGTCAAGTTCCACCAGGAGGCGGCAGATGTCAGAGGAGAGTTTGACAGCTGAGTGAGAGTTTAGAGTGGCAATATGGAGAAGGTTGCCATCCTTGAAAGACTTCCGTGGAGGGGTACAAATCAGAGGTACGCCCTGCAGAGGTGTAGAGGAAGACAGAGGGGGGGGCATTCGTGGAAGGAGGTGAGGGCAAGGAAGCCGTGGAGGGGACAGCAGGAGAAGAAAGGAAATTGATGAGGCGCGGGAAGCGTCCATCTAAGAGGAGAAGGTTGGCTTGAGGGCCTTGCACAAAGACGGTACCATTCTGGTAAACATTAATGATGCCCTTAGAGGAGTGGAAGGAGGCCAGGAAGGCCTCCCACCGGGTGCCACCATTAATGGGAGAGGAAGAGAAGGGAGAGAGCACAGAGTCCATATGTTGAGTCCATTGGTCTGGCGATGGAATGACGAAGAGGATGTCAGTGAAAGTTTGCCTGGAGGAGGCACCGTTATAGGTGTCAGCGATAGGGAGGCCTGGGTTGGAGACCAGGATGTCCTTTTTAACTTCTTCCTACCAGATATAGTGAGGAGAGCAGAATAGTCGATAGAGAAGCCGTTAGAAAAGATAGGACGACAGGCACTAAGTGGTAAAAAGGTCCGCTAGATGAGTGCTTTGCTAGGAGGCAAGTCCCAGCACGGCACTACTTTCACAGTGCACTTTTTAAATACTTTCACAATGCCATTTTAAATACTTACACAATGCAATATTAAATACAGGAAAATCACACCAAAGATTGAGTGTCCTGAATAGGGGGGAAAGGCCCAAGTTTAACAGAGCAATTTTACATACTCACAATGCAATTTTAAATACAGGAGAAACACACCTAAGATTGAGTGTCCTGCATAGTGGGGGAAACGGCCTAGGTTTAACAGGTACATTTTAAATACTTTCACAATGCAATTTTAATGACTTTCACAATGCAATACTAAATACAGGCAAAAACACACCTAAGTTTGAGAGTCTGTTATATAGCAGGGTAAAGTGAGGTTCTATCCATAACCCGGGCCACTCTTACCTTCCCTAAATCGCTGCTGGTTGACGGCTGGCCACTGGCTTCTCCTGCTGACACCTGCAGACACAAAACGAAGCCACTTCAGAAAGAGACACCTTTTGCCTGGGGCCCTAAGCCACAGGCGCTGCACAGGCAGAGGGCTGCCCTGGAAGGGTCAGACATGATCAGCAGATACCAAACGGGAAGGAGGGCGGGCTGGAAGGAGGGAAGGTGCAACAACCAGGAAATGGAGGCTGGGGAGGGGAGAGAGGGAGAGAGGCATCTGTCGCTGGAGCGCTGCAAAGAAAGTGAAAATACAGTAGAATAAGGCCAAGTAGGCTCACAGTGACACAAGCTCACCTCAAATCACAACACCAAAGTCAATGGCTGGTAGAATCTGCCTTGGTATGTTGCGCCTTAGGGGTTAGTGGTTGCAAAGCCATTCGTGGGGTGGGGAATGGCCTTCCTTCCATGCAGACGGACTGGAAGTGTCCTTCTCTTCTGCAGTTGGCGCACCTTTGAGAGAGTGCAGGGCATGTACCCGAGTGTGGAAACGCCTTTCTGCAGTGGTAGCACTGCCTTTGTGGTCTGGGCCCTGGTGGACCGGCTCTTCTAAAGAGTGTGGCTCCTCTGTCACCTGGTTGCTGGATTGTTGGTTGGATAGCGCAATGAGTTCATCTTTGTCTTCCTTCGAGCTGGGGTGCCCTTCATGGATGCTGCCTGTGCATCCACTCTCTCAAAGATTCTCGCCAGCTCGCTCACTTCATTGATTGAGAGAGGTTTCTTCAGCAATTGTTTCTTGAGAGCAGGGGACAGGCATCCCTCTTTCACTCGCAGTCTTATTGCCTCACCCAACGAGAATGCATTGAACTGACAGTGTGTGCCTTTAACTCTCAGGCGAGTGATGAACTCATCGACTGTCTCTTCCCCTCTCTGCGTACACTGATTGAACATGTATGGTTCATAGTCTCGATTGGGTTCGATCACAAACTTCTTGTTTAGTGCGTTGATCAGCGAGGTGAAATCTGGTTGATCTTATGGAGGAATTGTCCTAACGAGGGTCTTGATTTCGCTGCCAACAAGGTGTCATGGCCACTTGCCCAGGATCAAAGGAGCTGCACCATCAGGTTGTGGGAGCAAGGGGTAGCATGGTTCATGCACGTCCCTTTGGGACGTTTATACACAGGGGACCCGGTTGCTCTGTAGCTCTGCTGGGCCGCAATCACACCTATTTGGGAGAAAGATAGACATTATTACAGAGCTGACAACAGGCTGTGAGAAAGACAATACAAATACTTCAAGACAAAGAGAAAACTGAAAGACACTTACCAGAAAGGCATGGAATAGTCGCAGCTGGACTGGACACCACGTATAAAGGACCAGTGAAGGAACTCGGTCCTCATCCTAAATGCGCCCCCGCCAGAAGTAGTAGAACAGAGATCTCACCATTAATAATCTACAGGTGAGCCTTTATGGGTCGATGCATGCTCACGGAAACCAAGCTATGGGAAGAAGGGTTTGAGAGGGAATGCACTCACAGGCCAGCAAACTTACGTCCTCTCATATCTACGCAGGAGCAGTGTTCCAATTCATCGCAGCAGCACACAGACTATTTACAGCGGGAGAAAGCAGACAGGGAGGGGGTGTTCTACTTCCTGGGATTGCTGCAACCGTGCCCCAACATTCCCGTAGAGACCAGGTGAGCGTAACACAAGGTTTATGAATACGTCCTGTAGGTTAGGTGACTTGTCCTCACCGGCTGCTTTAACAAAGTGGTTAAAGTCGTCCATCCACTCGACGCACCTCGGACCTTTATCCACTTGCGTGGTAATGGTGAACGGGAGTGGCACGCGCTGCAGGGTTGACTTGGACCTTGGCGGGGTGGCGTGCCTGGGTTACTCATTGCGGCAGGTGTGGCAGTTTAGGTTTGGGCACCCCTAATTGAGTACTCCCAGGTTTTGGTTGCCATGGCAGCGCCGTGCTGCAGGATCACAGGCACTCAGGAGGTGCGCAGGTAGCGCACTGGAGCAGGAGGTCGTGAGGCTGGGAGGTGTAGTGGGATCACCTGCCAGCTGGAGGCCTCCGGTGTGCAGGAGAGCGCCTCGTTGCCAGTTGTTCAGCCTTGTGGGCTTTCAATAATACAGACGCGACACCGGAGGATTCGGCAGCATCTTTATTACAAAACTACATGCATACTGCCCTTCATCCCTTGAACTCCTCCCCTTCCTTGTTCTTCCCCCACGTGACTTCTTCGTCTCTCAAGGGGACAGAGACTAGTAACAGCATCCGTAATGGGAGGCAACTAGTTCGCCATGTGAGCCCTACTGTCTCTGGTTCTTTTTAAGACTAAGTGTAGCTTTGCTACGGTGCTGGCTACCTGACTCCCTAGGGGTCTCCTAACTCTCCCTCACCTAGCCAAAGCTGTTCTCCTCCCACCACTCCGTTATCCCTTCCTACCTCGACCCCCTTTAGTGTTACCTCTTGTGAGGAACCTGATGGCGTCCTCACTTCATTTTCCCCAGGATCCTCCTCTCAGGTGGCCAGGGAAAGGTCATCGCTTTTGGATCCTGACCCTGGGTGTGGATATGCGAGGCAGGATCCCCTGGGCGGATGGAATTTGGGGAGCGGGGAGATGACGTCCTTAGGTGAGACATGGTATTCCCATTTCAGAATGTAACCTCTATCCCTCAAGCCTTTGTAGGCTCCTGTCAGCCCTTTCCCTTTTGTTCCCTCCAGGAGTGGTGTGTTGTGTGAGATGCGAGGGATAACGGAGTAGTGGGAGGAGAACAGCTTTGGCTCCAGTGTAGAAGAGGGCCAGGAGAGATTTTACGTGTGTGAGAGAGAGAAAGAGTGATGCCGGGCGGAAGTAGGTACCAACCATAATTCCCTAATGCTAAGAGGTGCTAGGTGAGGGAGAGTTAGGAGACCCCTAGGGAGTCAGGTAGCCAGCACCGTAGCAAAGCCAGACTTAGTTTTAAAAAAGAGGCAGAGACAGTAGGGCTCACATGGCGAACTAGTAGCCTCCCAAAACTACCATTTCAACACTGGGACGAGGAAGAGTTCAACTAGGAGGATACATCCTCATTTGGGAGAGATAAACACGATATCCAGTGAGTTTACCAAAAACATTTTTTCAAGGCATTTTTCACCAAAACAAAAATTCACCAAAAAAAAATACTGATTTTCTTATATAAAATGCGGGGGAGTAAAGGAATAAAACAGGTGGGGGTGTTAAAACATAGGGAAATCGGGGATATGGAGGGGTGAGCCCCCCAAATAAAAAAAATAAAGAATTCAGTATGTTTTTCAGTGAATTTGCTTTAGTGAAAAATGCCTAGAATGGTTTTCGGTAAAATCACATAGAACTGATAAACACATGTCTGCCTTATATTCATACAGATTCATACACATGACACATATCAGTCAAGTACCAAGACGAGGAAGAATCAACACAGAGTTATGCACACTCTTTTAATTCAGTTAGCCCCAAACACCACTTTGGTAATGAGACGAAGAAGAGGGCTATGGAGTTGTGTCGATGAAACAGCCACGGATGTCCAGCAAATGAGTTTTACTATGGTCAGGCAATTTAACCTGATGGCCCACATCTGTAGTCATTTTACAATTCCAATAAATATTAAATGCCTTGCTTCCCAGGAACACAAAAGCAGGCTGCAGAGGCGGGCTGGAGAGAAGCTGGCTGGAGAAAGAGGAGCGGGAGGCATGGGAACCAGGAGCTGTGTCAATCAGGAGAGAGGGACGACGTGGCATAGGCTGGGTTTGAGGGTCTGGAAACCCTGCAAGCCCTCCTAGCCAGGCACATGCAGCGGAAGATGTGTGGCGCCAAAGCACCCCAGTAGCTGCAAGAGCCAGGAAAGAGAGCAGTGCTCTATTACATCTGCAAAGGGAGAGCTGAGTCACGGGAAGCAGTTAAGCAGTGCGAGGAGCAGAGGGAAGCTGAAGGGAGCTGCCATGTGGAACCGGTCAGTAAAAACAGGGAAACTCTTACTGGGGCGCTCAGGGAGCCTGAAACATGCATTCTTAAGTATCGAATTAACTAAAAATGGTTAAAAGCACTTTTGAATGCTGAAACAACTGCTAGAGAAAAATACAACGAACTGAAAAGTGTCATTAGCGATTTTGAAGGTTCAGATACTTTTGAATACCGAACGAATGGGACAACATTAGAAGCACTTTTGAATGCCGCACAGAGTAAAAGCAAGTTATGCGTACTTGGGATAGAAAGGAAGCAAAGTGGTGCAAGAAGCAGATACCACGGAATGAATTGTTTGGGACAAGTGTTGGAAAAGCCAAGAGAATACCTAGAAGGGTATGAGAGAAGAAACCAAGTATTGGGCAAAGACAAAAGAGTTCAAGGAACTGCAGGTTATGGGATAACCTGTGTTGGCAAGAGCCACAGGAATACACAAGGTATAGCAAAGTGCATGGTAGCCAAGCAAGCCACGGTTAAGTGTTGGAAGAGTGTGACACTGATGAAAGAAACAAACTTCACTTATAGAGGAAAGCAATGGACAATTGTTGATGAAAAGCAGATAAGAAGGGCTATCGGGTGGATGACCTGCAATGGGTGAACTGTGTCGTCCGACAACTGCGCCTAGACAGAGTGCCCCCCTATAAAGAAGCTTGAGTTTTGCAACAGCCGCTTATGTGAATTTGAAGTCAAGAAAGACAAGAGAGCTGGGAAGTGTCCAAAGGAATTGTATTGTTTTGAAAAGATGAAAGATTTGAACTCTTGGGAAAGCGGATTATAAACCGAGAGCTGGAAGGAGCTATGAACTTTCTTTTGAACACTATCATTTTGATGCCGTCATCCCTAAACATTGTATACAGTTAGTTGTGAAGGCATGTATACGATTTCAACACAGACTGTTATTTGATTTGGACATTCTGACACACAGACTATTCTTTGTTTACTTTAGGTAGGGATATCCCACCTTAGCATAGGGCAAGTTAGGCCTTACTTCATCCTATCTTTTGAGTTGAATAAAACTTTTGAGTACACATTTAAATCTGTTGTCTGTGTCTACTTCATGATGCCTTCACAAATGGTATAAGGAATGTGATACGGGTCAACCGATACAAGTTGTTGAACCCTAAAATGTGAAAAGTTAAGTCTAAGAGCATCGTGCCCCTTAGTAGTCACCAAGGGCTCTATTGGGTTTGATATCTGTAGCAGTATGGAAGAGATTATTCCCCTGGGTGAAAGAAGACCGATACCCACTAACTGGTTTCTGACTCCACCCCAGATACCTACATCAGATTGGCTCCCAAATCAGGACTAGCACGTAGGCTTGGAATTGATGTACTAGCTGGGTTTATAGATCCGGACTTTAGAGGGGACATCAAAGTATTATTACAGAATCATTGAAGGGATCCCTTCCAAATCTATCAGGTGGCTACAATTGTACAAGTGCTGCTCGAGAGCAGTGTTCCTTAGGATAAAGGAAGAAGCCGGGAAAGAGGTAACAGATTGAGGTACTTGAGGCTTTGGGAAGGCTGATTATACACCTGACGCCCCTCGAGACCCCTGTGAGAAACTTGAAAGTGTATCACCCACTAGCCCCCGGGGATCTGTCATCCAGGGGGCCAGGACATGGCCATCGTTTTTGGATCCAGTTCCTGGGGTTGGACCAGTCAGGAGGATCACCTGGATTAAGGGACTTTGGATCCAGTTCCTGGGGTTGGACCAGTGCGGGAGGATCACCTGGATTAGGGGTCTTCAGGAAGTGGAAGTGGGACAGCGGACGGCGAGATGCGGGATTCCCTTCCCTTTAACACCTTTTCCCCATTCTACCAGGTAGGAACTCAAACCCCTCATTCCCCTCCTTCCGACACAAACACTTTCTCACGGACAGCTCACTGTGAGAGAAAACGGACTAACACCCGAGCTGTATACCTGACATGTCCAAATACAATGGCAAGGCAGGGTCAGGCAAATACTGATCATTACACACAACGGACTTCGATCACACTGCCCCACACGGATAAAAGGCGGAGCACGAAAGCACACTCTGAGCATGGCAAAACACACGAGGAAGTAGCAGTTCCAAGATGGCAGTTTAACACAAGGAGAAAGACGGGAAGACCGAAGAGTGTGGCAAGGAGGTGAAGTACCCTTGACCTTTTCAGAGAAAGACTGTTACTTTCGTGAGACTTTGAGAATAAGAAACACTAGAATCAAAGCTGAAGAAACGTGCATTGTGTGTCGGAGCTACATCAATAGCCAAGGCGGGGAGGATTGTTTGCCGCTGTGGTACTGTCCTTGGCTCCTACAACAAAGCAGCGCCAGTAAAGTCAGCACAGCTGGTGAGTTGGGGAGTCTGATACCAGACCGGTCTGTGTTAAAACCAAGGTTGCAAGCTGCCACATTGTATAGAGAAAACTGGAGAGAACAGTGTGTGAAGCGTATGTGACAAGCGACACAAATAAAATGAAACAGCAGATGAGTGACTGAACTTTTGAAGCCAAGACAGATACACTTGGATGTCATCCTCAACTTTAGCCTGCGTTGCACCTACATAGAAATGTGAATGTTAGCATGTGCCACACTTGGATGGAATTCTTAACCTAGCCTGTGTCGGATGTAGATAGAAATGTGTATGTTAGCATATGCCACACTTAGATGGAATTCTTAACATAGCCTGCGTCGGTTCTAGATAGAAATGTGAATGTTAGCATAGGGCACACTTATATGGAGTCCTTAACTTTGGCCACCATCGCATCTAGACAGGATTTGAATGATGGCATGCGCCACACCTAGATGGAATCGTGATCACTGGCCTACCTGAAATCTAGACAGAATATGGAGGATTGGCCAATGCCACACTCAGATGGAATACTGAATGATAGCAAGCATCACACCTAGACACAATTGCAAGGACAGCAATGCCAACCAACCAATCCACTAACAATTTCATCCCTCTGCATACACCTCTCAAACTCTAACCAAACACAACCACAAACCTCAAACGCAGCAAACCGCACAAACATCACTACAGTGCAACAACAAAACAAACCACACAGACTTGCACAACAGCACACAACGACTACTGGCCGTAAAACACCCCAAGCCCAGCCAACGGACCCACCGGGCTGAGGCTGCCATCAGCACATCACTGCTCTCTTGCACATTTTCAGCTTATTCCCACTAACTCACCCCCCCCTTCTCCCTTTTCAGAGCCGCATTGGTTCTTGGACCTTCAGCCATATTGTTTCACAGTGGAACACCGGAAGGGTCAAGACCAGGGAAATGTCAATTTGCTCTTGTGGTTTCCCTGTGAAACATCTAAGACCAACCTGCATGGGGGAAGGGTATGTGAGGTACCTGAGGGCATCCTCACTTCTTTTTCCCCCAGGATCCTCCCCTCAGGTGGCCAGGGAAAGGCCATCGTGTTTGGATCCTGCCCCTAGCAGGGATCCTTTGGGTTTAGCTGTAAATCAGGGAAAAAGTCTTCAGTGGTATCATTAGATCACTAAAACGACCTAACATCGGACATGCCAACATTAGCCATTGCATCCGGTATAGACTGGTCCAGTCCTGGTTTAAACTTTGCGTTCTGGGACTTTTAGTCCTGGATTTTATTCATTATACACCCCGGACTGGAATCTCCCCAAGGGAATGGATAATGTAGACATGCATGCAACATTTCAAGGAACTGAATGTGCAACAAATCTGCATATTTCAATGGCAGTTTCAGCAAGTTTCTTTAAAACACAGGAGTGAAGAAGGCAGAGCCTTTGCTTCCTCCATGTAATCAGAGGAAGGAAAGTGTGACCGGCTGGTGTGGCATATTGTCCTCAGACAGGAGAGAAAATGAATTCTTTGAATTTAGCTGGCAAAAAATGGCTACTTCAAAACAAGCATCCACTGAAGCTTTGGGTGTTAAAATGACATTCCACAGATGCATGCCCACCAATAATAGTCTCTCTTGAAATATTACCCATCTAAATGGTACTTGTTTGAGCAACTCCAGACATAAGATGCCGAATCATGCATGTGTGGCATGTGATTGACTCCAACGCATCACTGTATGCCTTTCAGAGTTATATGCCTGCTAAAAACTCTTCACAGTCCCAACATGGTATTCATTCTAGCGACCTCAGACATATGAAAGGCTGCTTGCGCACTTATTTATTTTTTTACATTTGGAAAGCGCCTTAGCCCACGGGCATCAGGGCGCTGTTGTGACCATTTACATTTAGGACAGCTACAGGCTGGTTGTGTGGTCTCAAAACAAGCATAACAAAAAACAATAAGCTGTACAATGTTACTTTAGCCGTTACGTAGGGGACACCGTCAGGCAAATAGACCTTTTTTAAGCGATTTTTGGAAGGGCCAAGAGGAGGTTTCAGCCCTTAAGTCAGGAGGAAGGGAGTTCCAGTGGTTCACTGCCACTGTGGGGAAACTGGACCCCCTTCCTCTTGCTCTTTTTACCCTTGGTAAGGCCAGGCGATGAGCATGCATAGATCTTACTGGTCTGGAGGCCTTGGCTCTTGAGAATTTCTGGGCTAGATATTGGAGGGCTATGTTGGATAGGAATTTGTGGGTGATGGAAAAAGTCTTGAAGATGATCCTTTCCTGTATTGGTAAGCAGTGAGCCTTCTTCCTGGCACGAGATATGTGGTCTCTTTTTGGAAGGTTCCAGACTGTTTGGAGAGCATTATTCTGGATTCTCTGTAATTTGTTAAAGTTTTGTTTGGATGTTCCTGCAAAGAGGACATTACAGTAATCCAGTCTTGCACAGATGATTGCTCTGGTGATGGTCAGGCAGCTGTCCAGTGATAGGAAATGTCTGGCTGCGTTGAGTAGTTTGGCAGTATAGGCCGATGCAGAGGCGATTGCATTCACTTGTTTGGTAAGGGAACAGGTGGCATCTAGGTAGACACCTAGTGTTTTTACAGTGGAAGAGATGGGTATCTGTATTCCATCTATGGTGAAGGAGGAGAATTGAGCGCTGAGTTTCTTGAGTGTGATGGGTAGCCGGATAATAGGATCTCAGTCTTGCCATCATTTAGGCACAGGTGGTTGGTGGCCATCCACGTCTGGATTGTCGAATAGATTTTGTTGATAATAAGGGAGTCTTCATCGTGGGAGACTGACAGGGGAAGGTAAATTTGGGTGTCGTCGGAATAGTTGGTGTAGAATATGCCGACTGTGTCCAGGAGGTCGAATAGGGGTTTGGTGAAGATGTTATAAGTGACAGGGAAATGCATGATCCTTGGGGATGAGTGGGGCACTAGCGATGTCTGAGAAGAATCTCATGGATCTGTCTGCTAGGCAGAATGCGATCCGAGATGCCGCTTCCTACGAGAAATTGGAAGAGGCTGAGAGGTGGTGGTAAAGTGTTTTGTGATCTACCAGGTTGAAGGCAGCTGATAGATCGAGAAGGGGGAGGAGAGCTGATTTTCCCTCATCTCTAAATGCATCGAGTTGGCATTTCAGATCTAGTAGCGCTGATTCCATACCATAGCCAGGCCGGATACCTGATTGGTGCATCCCTAAAATGTGATTTGTTTCAATGTATAGCTGTATTTTGTTATAGGCTGCTCCATCTAGAATCTTTAGTAGGAAGGAAACTGTTGTCATGAGCTGGTAGTTGTTGGGAGATTGTGGGTCCAGCAAGGTTTTTTTTTAGTAGAGAGTCCCCAGGACTATTTTAAACTGACTGGTACCCCGCTAGACGAGAACAATGAGTTTATGAAACTTGTGATAAAAGGGACCAGGGTTTCAGAACAGTCTTTGATGTGGGTGGCAGGGCAGATATCTCCCTTACATCTAGTTGCTTGGAGTTTCTAAAAATGTTCATTGTATCTGCTTCCAAGACTTCTCTAAACTGGAAGGGTGGTGAGGGTTGTGTTTTAGTTATAATGGGGGTGGGAGGGAAGTTTTGTGGGGCAAACCACGGCTTGTTTCTTTTCAATTTTTGTTGTAGGGAGCTTATTTTACAGCGGATAGCATTCTGAGTATTGGTACACCAGGTCTCGTCCTTGGTGAAAGTGGTGGGTGGCGGGATAGGAGACTCTTGTTCTCTGATGATTTTAAATAGCTTGTGCGAGTTGGAGTTGGTCATGGCTATTCTAGAGTTGTAGGCTTCGACTTTTGCTGTCAAGATGGCCTGCTTGTATTCTCTAGATATAGTGTGGAAGGCGGATTTAGGGATGGTAGTTGGGTCTTTCCTCGATATTGCCTCTGCCCGATTTATTTTAGTGCGCAAGGATAGGACGTCAGGAGTGAACCAGGAGTTGCTATGGCTTGATGGCTTGGCATTTCTTGGGAGAAGGGTGTACTACCAAGTTTACTGCTCTGGTCAGGGTACCGGAGCATAAATCTACTATGATCTCTGGGTCTGTTGAGTTTAGGTGTTCCAGGTATAGAGGTGATAATAGCGGAGAGATGGATTCTTTGGAGATGTTCCGCGAGCTGCAGGCCAGGGTAGGTGGCAGGCCTTGGGTGGCTGGGGGTTGTTGGTTTTACAGGGGGAGGGTAAAGCATAGCACATGATCTGACCAAGGGGAGTTAGAGGTGGATATCTGGCTGTTCCAGTCCGCAACCCATTCCAGAGTTCTCCCTTTGATGTGGGTGGGGTCTGTAACCCTGTGAATGAAGCCTAAGTCAGTCAGGGCTTTTGCCACAGTGGTTGCAGTTGTGTCCAATGGGTCATGGGGGCCTAAATTGAGGTTGCCAAGGAGTAGAAATGTTGAGGGTGGTTTGATGTTGTTCCCAATCATGTGACACGTGACTGAGTCTGCCCTTGCGTGAAAGTCCTTTCAGAGATTCATGCTTGCCAAGATCGCATTTCTATTGCAATGCCACAATCTGTAACACTCTTGAGCCCCTTAATATAAATACAGACGATACAAGGCAGGATTTGGAACTAGAGTCTTTATTCCATGTGACTCCTCTTTCCCGCGTACCACGCCGCAACTGGCGTATTTCCCATATGCCACTCTCCGCCTCCTCCCACGTGGTCCCTCCCACATGGTCCTTGAGGTGAAGCTGCGGACCCATTTAAAGGGTCAGCGCCATTGCCTGGTACAGCAGAATCTACAATGGTACTCATTTTAGGGGCCTCAGAAACACTAAAGGATTTTGCCTACATGCTTAGTATGCGATTGACTTTCCTTCAGCCCTGCTGGCCTTTCAAAAAGGTACAGGCTCTCTCTCTCCTTAATGTAAATTACACATCTCAAGGCTGCTCATTTTACTGACCTCTCAAGGATGAAGGGTTGACCCATGCAAGCCCGATTGAATCAGCCCCTGGGCAGTTTCCAGCCAACTTGGCGCCCAAGGCGAAACACTAGAATGCGCCATGCCCCGCTGCCCCATCCCACGACTGGCACACATCACTGCCAAACTACACATCTGTGTCGGACAACAAAATATCTCCTCAATATCAACACATCATTGCTATATAAATGAAGCTGGTTTCATTACAGTGCAATTAAAGTACTTTACAGAAGAAAGCTAATGTTAAAACACAGCTGTTGCTGCCCAAGTAAATGGTTCTCCAGTCACCTGCTCTTAGGGAAGGCCTTGCCTGAATGCAGTTTCAAACAGTCTGCACTGGCACACTTTAGTGTGACCAGCGTACCGGAGTCTGAGGGACCACTGGCCCTGTGGGAAGGCATTCCTGTTCGTACCAACTCACTCTTGTATTTCACAAGGAGCAATAATAGACTAACCATATTAATTACTTTCTGATAGAAAGTTATAATTCCAAGACAGACAGTCTGGTACACGCCTATTGTACACCTTCAAAATACCACTGAGAGTGGAAAAGGGGACAAATCACGCCAATGAGTGTAAATGTCTGCTTTGCATATAATCAAAGAGCATTTCAGAAACACAACAGTGATCAGAGATCTATATATTTGATAAAGAAGTCTGTGACGAAAGGGTTGTATGTTTCAATCTCTAAATACATAAGACACATGGCTTAGTGCTCACATCACTATTCACAACACTCACCCTAACATTCAAATGTTTGTAACCATGAACCATACATACTCATTCGGACAGATTACGTATTTAGATGCGAGTGTAAAACGGCTGCAACATCAGCCCCAGAATTGGGGTTCAAGGGCTCTTTTGATTCTTGTTTCTGGAGAAATTTAGTAGACATGGGGTTGGGTCTCAGTGTGAGAATGCCCAACCCCCCCAATACAGAAACACATGTAGGAAATTATATCTATAGACAGTAAAGGATACCCTACAAGAGACCCGATAAACAATGCACAAAAAGGATACACAAAGGATTGCAGCTCTTACAAACATTAGCATGACCAGTAATAAGCTGATGAAGCGTTTTAAACAAAACCAGCTTCTAATGCTTTGTAAAGGGTCCACAGTTCCTCATCCAATACCTCCTCACCATTATGCAAGCCTCAAAGGTTATTTCTGCAACAAAAAAAAGAAGAGCAGGCCCATGCTTAACCAGAGCTGGCATTAACATCTCTTATTAGTGCTGGCCTTCAGCTAGTGAAAATCATGGTGTGGCAGTGTAGTAGAAGGGGCGTTTGGCCTAGTGGATGTACAATTTGAGGCAACTTCTTTGATTGCTTTATGTGTTTATGTGTGGGCAAAAGTATGGCATACTTGTCAGAGCCACATACACAAAACGTTCCAGTGTGCTATTGTATGGCCATATCAAGGCTTTTACGCCTTGCAATCACGTTACGGTTCAACAGAAAATGAGCCCCATAGTTTGTATTGCGCTCGTACCCCTGTGTTTCAGGCTGCATGTTACCGCTGCATCGAAGTACAGACAGCATGCTACACAAATGCGGTTTTGAAAGAATCTGTGACGCATACACAACAAATTTGTGCACCACATTTTACGCCGCACTTGGGACACTGCTTATCATGCATGCACGGTAAGCTGTGTTTCCAATTGAAATTTAAACCTCCCCGACGTGAGCATGGCAAGGAGGGTTTAATTCTCATTAACAGGTGTAATTGTAGAGCACACGTTCACCATCAGAGGGGCATCTTGGTGCTGTTGACAGATAACAGATGTTTGTTGTTAACCAACTTTATGGTACTCATTTTATCGCCCTATGAAGGATGAAGGGCTGAGTGGACCTGCCGGGATTCGAACCTGTGACCATGAGGTCAAACACAGGCCACTGTAGTGGATGCATTAGTCCACTGACCAACAGACCTGGCATTGCATACACTCCCTGTCATGTGTGTACAATGTATCCCTATGCGGTCCACCTGCTTATGCACAAGCATAAAGCAGGTGGACCGCATAGGGATCATTGTACACACATGGCAGGGAGTGTATGCAATGACAGGAATGTGGCTCAGTGGACTTGTACATAAAGCAGGCAGACTTCATAGGGATCTCCAGTATTTGCGGTGGCATGAAAATCCACACTGGCACAGATGCTGGATTTATATAGCGAAAAGGAATGGAGCGGCAGAAATGCAAGTAGCGTTCCACCCCTCCTCTCTGCCATAAAAATAATTGAGAATTAGCCCATACATGTTTTCCTTTGATTGATATTCAACATGTGGCTATACTCTACTCACCGACGACCTTCCTTACTGGTCGTGTATTGATTGATTGCTGATCATTCGCAGAAAATATCTTCTTACATACATGCATAATCCATGCACACACAGCAGCGTCTCTTCAGCTAGTCTCACGTACATAGATCTTGTCTGATGAGGAAGCATCCTCTTCTAGTGCCTCTGCACCGGTACAGCCAGCAGCACTACTTGCTATTCACTCTTTCCCCATTACATGCTCCTCAACAATTTGATACAACAGACACCAGCAATCAAGGCCCTAGATGGTCCCGCTGGATCGAAACCTAGCGCAACCTCAACATATATATTGATACTATAGGTTTGCAAGACAAAAGAAAAGGAAGCATCCTCATTTTATCAGTAGGACCTACAGTCCGTGACATCATCTATGAACTGCCAGAAATTAACATTGGCACATTCAATGATCAAAAAACGTGTTTTACAGATTACTTCGCTCCACACAAAAATGTGTATTATGAGCATCACATCTTTCACTCCACCATGCAACACAAAGGTGAATCAATGTATTACTTTGTGATGAGATTACGCTCTTGTGCCAAACACTGCGATATCCATCTTAATTATAACGATGCAGAGCTCAAATCACAAGCGATGGTAGGATGTGAATCCCCTACATTCAGAAAAAAGATCTTTAAAAATAATCCTGCATGCTTGATGAAATTCTGCAAATGGGGAGAACAGCGTTAGCCATCGATCAACACTGTGCTGGCAGTCTACCTGTCCTACATCAACCTCAACTGTGACATGGAAATTACAGTTGGGGCCCGGCAGTTGGTTTGGCAGCAATACTGGTGTAATACAAACGGGACTCCACCACACTTCAACGAATCGTGTTTTATGCAAGCAGGAGCCTTTCTTTGACTGAACAAGCATATTCACAACCAGAAAGGTCCTGTGAGCATTTTCACCTCTATTGTGAAATGTCCACCATACAATAAGTCACTGATCATCGGGATCTTATCACGATTTTTGACAATACTAAAGCTTGCATGTTCCATCACCTCCTTACTGCTGGGTGGGGGCTAAGTGGTGGGATAGGGATGCAAGTGCAACGCCCCAGGCGGGCAAAGAGATTTAGAATGCCCAAGACATATTAGCAGGTGGCACAGAGTTAGCAGTATTCGTTGGGCGCAGCAAAACGCGCATGTATACGCTTGTAGTTAGCTGCGACACATATTAGAAACATGTAGTTACACAGAATAAACAAATGTATTTATGTTGCGGTTGCAGAGGTTAAAGATAGGGTGATGTTTGTATCTAGCGGTAGTGTATGAGGTAGTGTTTTCAGAGATGTGCTTGTAGGTAGCTAATAGAGGTAGACGTGTGAGATGAAGTCAGGGAAGCGTTGGGACCCTACGAGGTCCGGAGGCTAGGGTAGCAAAAGTTACGCCATGTTGGAATCAAAGGCATGGTACAGGTTGCGCTTGCGAAAGGATGCACGCTAGGCCTCGTGTAGAGCTGTGGCTCGGTTTAGTTGATTCAGAGAGGAGTCTCCCTTCCATCCCCCAGAGAGAAGGTATGCTGGCAAGGTCAGAGGTAGCCGAGCTGTAGCGATAACAGTTAATTGGGTCCATCTGCAGAGCTCAGCAGTGCTAGGAGGGGAATGCTGGGTCAAGTGGAGAAGGGTTGGGATGCGTCTTTGAAGGTTAAATTCATGTGAATAGGGAATGGTGTTTTGTGAGGCCAAGAGATCTGATGATGATTTAGAGCACTACTGCCCTCACCCAAAGGGTGGTCACTATTTGAACTGCCGGCGCTGCACTTAAGGGGATTAATAAATAACAGAAATTCAAACAGTAGAGTGCGTCCACGATAGTGGCATCCCTGGGCACCTGGGTTCTCACAGAGATAAGAGAGGAGACATGCTAGGGCCGTACCATGATTTGGGATGGGAGGAGCAGAGGTGATGCCAATGAATTCATTTCCGAGGTCAGGAGGCTTCCTGTGTGTGCCACGGTGTCTGGTATAATGTGGAGACCCATTGTATTATGAAAGCAGAGTTGGCCTCGCTCTTCACACTTTGATCAGGTTCCCACAGGGGGATGCACATCACTCGATGGTAAAGAATGTTTATTCAAAAACAAAATACATTATGGCAACAATGTACCTGGTAGTCAATCAACTCTTAAGTTTCATAGTGACGATAGTAAGTTACATGTTTAGGCAATGTGTTTTAGATAAAGTGTGACAATAAGTTAATGGACTATAGGGCATAATTATACTTGTGTATAGGTGTTAGCCAATGGGTAGTTGGAGATTATGTTGTACTCATCATTATGCATAGCTTTGTTAATCTGTGGTTTTCCGCTATAAAATGATTGAACGTCTTTGGATTGGGCAAGCTCTGTGTTAGTCTGGTTCTACATGACAGTGTTACTTTTGCATGTAATAAACCTTCCTTTCCCTGCAAACAGGGCCTTGGTTCTTTGGCCTACTTGGAATTGTTTTTATCATCCAGATTTTGGGTCATTCACCTGACAAAACTGGTAACCCTGCCGCGCATCCTAGGTCGTGCCACCTGTCCGTAGTGATCAGTCCCACATGCACAACCTGAAGAGGTTTGTGGGTGCCGTGTTGCCAGAAGGCCTGCCAGTTCGCTGGAGCAGGACGTTGCGCACTGTTGTGCAGGTTAAATGATGGGGGACCCACGACGGAGGTGCTCGGGAGAACATACAGACATAAGTGCACCTTTGTGGGAGAAAACTATGCGCGGCTGATGTATGAAATTGAGTGATGCAAATGCGTGGAGAGAATCAACCAACCAACCACATGCAATATATATTATTTTTATAATAGTGGCCAAAGGAATCTCCTCTGATGAGAGGAAAGAGGACGTTCTAAAAAAGGTATCCCTACATATTATCTCCACCATAGGCGATATTTTTGGGGGGGGATAATTTGTGGGAGCGGGTGTTGCGGGGGTGTCCCCCGCAGGGTCCATGGTTCAATATCACCACAAAAATATGACAATATTTTTGTTTCGCAATATTTTTGCAGGGATTCTAACACGTGGAACCGTTCTAACTAGTATGGCAGTGATAAAAGAAAAGAGGAAACAAGCTCCCCTCATACAAGCAGAAAGGTAGCACTGCAAGCAGAAGTAGCAGTCCATTATATAGGGGGTCAGGGATCTCTCCGCCTGGAATAAGGGGGCGTGAGGAGGGGAAATTCCCTCATCTCGGGCCAAGGGGATAGAGGAAGGTTCTACACTATTGTGTAAATAAGTGTGATTTTATGTTTTATGGTAATTTTTGGTATTGATTGTGGCTTAAAATGTGTATTAATTTGTTGTGGCGTGGGCAGTGTTTGCCCAATTGTATGAATAGAGGTGTGTGGTGGGGAGCATCCGTGTGAGAGGGGGAAGAGACTAGCGGGCAAGGGTTGTGTTGAAGGGACCGGGAGTATGGGCATGAGGAGTGTGCGCAGCGTTGGCTAGCTGAGAAATAAGTCATTTTTTTGGTAAAGGAAAAAGGAGGAAGGAATTTTGGGCATCCCTTTCAATACATGTGTTCTGTGCTTCCAGGAAAAGATTCTCAAATACCAGAATGAGTGGCTCACTGGTACAAAAGGGGAATGCATATGCTGCGGCACGAAGACGGAAAAAATATTAAAGACATTTTGGGGCATATGTACACGTATGTGGCCGTGAAGTATAGGGAGAAAATGTTGAGAAGTAGGCAAGGCATTCTTGAACTCTGGAGAATGGTCAAGGATTTAGAAGATGCCCCAGAGGAACAAAAGGAGCAGAATGGGGAAATACCTGCACCTAGTGTCGTCCCCACAGCCCTGCCCAAATATGGGTGTTTCCCCCTGAAACCCGCAGCAGGGTATACCAACCCCCAGTATGTACCCCAATCCGCACCATGCCAGAGAGCTCCCCCTGTTAGCATGAATGCTGCACACGCTTCAGTGGCTAATGCTACTTGAGACCCATAGGTCATGGAAGTAGAAAATAGGGCGCTGAGCGAATTAGAAATGGCGCTCCACAGAAGAGATGAGAGCTGGCGCGAGCATTGCAGGAGCAGGGTGAGGCACTGAAAGTGACAATAAGCACAGAAAATGGAGAACAGGTGATATTTTGTTTCAAATCTATAGTAGAGTGATTAAGGACGTGCAAGTAGCTGCAAGTGAAGATAGCCCCAATGCTGGGGGAATCTAGAGGGTCCATCACAAGCTGTTAGTGTAGATTAGGACTCGACTCAAATGGCCAAAGATGTAGAAGTCACAGAGTAGTAAGTTGAATGGGCATCAGAGGGGGACCGGAGGGAGGACAAGGAGTAGGCAATTCCACCAGTACCGACTCCAAGGGTAGAGAGCCTATGGGGCTCAAGGCTTAGGGTACGACCAGATTGAATTGCTGTAGCAATAGGTAAGGGAGGAGGGAAAACCGCACAGGATAAACGAGTAGGAACACAGATTCTGTTACCAGACAAGGGGCATGGAAGGACAAACATTTTATTAAAGGTAAAAAGTGCAAAATAATCCTCACAAAACCTACACTAACAGGGAATTCCCTATCTGATCTAAGGTCTAAGGGCATTACTCCTATAATTAACAAAACTGGACCTCACACTAACCAGCAAAACATTCAAAGTAAAACATAAACAACATAAATGAGTGAATAAGCCAAATACCAGTGATTTGGAAGACCTTCACCTGTCCTGGGTAGATCCCTTCCCCACGATTGCTGAAAGTCAATTTCTCCCAAATGTTCAAAAAGTAAAGTAAAGTCTTGAACCAGTTCTTGTAAGTTCCAATTTAAATAAAAGTTCACCATACAAAAATCCACTGGTAACAGTTCTTCAGCGTTCTGTTGAAAGGTTCCCCTTCCAATTCCAGACAAGAAAACAGGACCAATGGTATCATGGATATCCGCCTTCCAGGATGGGTTTGCCACAGTTCAAAGAAAAAAGAAACAACTTCTGCTTCAACAACTTACTTTGTATTTCTGACCTCTGCAGTGTCTTTGGTGTAATTGTCGGGATTCTTCTTAGGGTGTTGGTTTCCTCTCGACAACCCCTTTCTGAAACAATTACCATGGGAACTACCTCCTTTGTTACACAGTATGCCACTACTTCAACCAATTTTAGGGTAAGATGCACTGACATGATTATATACAACCACAGTTCTAGTAGTTCTACTCCAACTTGAAATTTTAGAATTGTAAGCTGTTTTAAAGACACAAGTTTCGCCCTCCGCGGGTGGGCAAGGCACTCGTCTTTCCTAGGTTATAAGAAAAGGGCCGCCTCTTTGGCCTGTCTTATTGCACCAATATAACCTGCCTCTGCTTCAGACTGCTCCTCTTTCAACTTCAACATTCTCAGCATTACAGATTGTTGACGTAATGTTCTTACAAGCACACAGCTCCCTTCCCTAGCTTCATTCACAACCTTCATAGTTCCAGTAGTTACTGTGAAGCTGTATTGCCACACTTCCAGCTTTGGATAACAAGGTCACATTTGTATCAGAGGACACTGGACCGTCAACAACTTTAACAACCTCATAATGCGAGTGAATAGATCTCAACA
Source organism: Ambystoma mexicanum (assembly GCF_040938575.1). NCBI lineage: Eukaryota > Metazoa > Chordata > Amphibia > Caudata > Ambystomatidae > Ambystoma > Ambystoma mexicanum. Next base: position 215,677,605 of record NC_090921.1, on the reverse strand, counting down.
GGGCTGGTTTCACTTTAAAAAGGATATTCCTACTGGCTTGGGCAATGTGTGTTCTTCTCAACAGTCAACAACATCTACATTTATAGAAGACTCGTTCTGGATGTTACAAGGATCAATCTTCAAAATAGAAACAGATTCAAGTACACACAACCACTCTTTAAGGAGGAACTTTAACTTTAAAGACCCCCTTTATCAACACAGAGTTATATTCTGGCTCCGGTCGGGAATCACAATTACTCAGACGCGACCGCGCTTTGATGGAACATACCTTTTAACAATTTGGGAAAGTCAGCTTTAGGTTTCCAAGTGATTTGGAGAGTGTTCCCCTTCTTAATTGGAGACACGCGACCATTCCGGTAAAGAAAATGAAAGCTTTCTTTTATACGCAAGCACTGCGACAGGCATTGGAAGTGCGCGTGATACGTTTTCTTTATTAGCAGGACCCTTCACAGCGAGGAACAACTTCTACTCACTCCCACTCTTACACAAGTTATTACAGAGCTGGAAACAGTTACCGGCAAGGTTTGCACAGTGAACCTGCACACAGAGCTTCATTCGCCGACTCCAGGAACACTGCGATTGTGGGCTGTTTCCACTTCCCGATTTCTTTTGCTTCTGCTACTACTTTAGGCAATTTTGGGACCCACACCCCTCAGCAGCATATGTATCTTCGGTCCTGGCCTTAACCACAGGGTGTCTCCTTCACCTCTGTCTTTCGGCTTGCTTCAGTACATGGGTCTTGGGTTGCAGCATGGTCAGAGCTCTGCAGTCTCAGCAACTAGGCGTACCTCATAAGACTTTGATCCCCGGCACATCTCGCTCAATGCATCCACGACAAAACACAGTTTGTGAATGCAGGACCCTCTCAGGACTTGCAGGTGAAATCTGATTTCCTCTTGCCCCCGCGTCCCTTAGGTGAACACACTTCCTCATGAAGTGCCAGATTAGTGCTCTTCTTCTTGTGCTACTACTAGCAGCCTTCCAACTCTTGCTCCAGCTCCATTCTACTTCATCCTCCTGCTACAACCTTTTATGCTTCTTAGGTGGAGCAATTGACTTCAGGTGTAGACCCTCTTCTTCGTCTCAGTCCCTGTGGGATTCTGGAACATGTAGTTCACTTCAACGAAATTAGGTTTTTCTACTTCGATCATTGAATTAAGGGTAGATTTAATTCCCTTAATATTTTCAAAAGATGGATTGCAGTTTTTAACCTTGTCAGAGGAAGAAGGAATAGAGAAAGCAACATTTCCGCTACTCCTTGTAGTATACCTTTGGTATTGAGGAGGACTACGTTTATGATAAAGAAAAAAATATTTGTTACAACCTTAGATTTTACCACCTTAGTTTTAACAGGAGGCCAAAAGATATTAGATGGACAATAAGCCACAACATTTTCTGGCATGGTGGTAAGAAAAGCACTTCCAGGGAGGGGATTTTAGGGTTTTGGTGAGGGATCCACAGGATTCTTCCCACCACACATGGACCGAAATAATGTAAGGAAGGAGTTACCCTCACTCACGGCAGGGGCAGGTAAATGGATAAAGGCACTAGAAAAGGGGACTACAGGGATTAGATTGGCAGTGCGGGACATGAAAAGTGAATTTGCTGCGCTGCTAGGAGAACAAGGTGGGGTACCGATGAATTATGACAACCATGATGGAGCACAGTATGACCGTTGAATGAGACTATGAAACGCATTAAGGTCAGCATACCCAGACATCAGATATTAATTTGATTATGGCCTACACTATGAAGTTAGACGAAGAACCCATATTGTATATAAAATCGGATTCAAGAAATGTGGAGGGTGCAGACTTGGAACCCCTGGGACAAGAACATTATGACAATATATAACATGCTAGAGAAGAGACTGAACAAATATGTGCAAAATGCTTTAGATAATGTAGTAGGGATAGAGGCGAAGGGATGGTCTGAGATTCAGGCAATAATGCTGCATCACTTCTATAATCTGGGTAGCCCTCCATCCACTCTGTGCCTGCCTTGCATCCTGCTGCGCCTTCTACAAGTAACTTTGCCAGCTTCTTCTGAACTAACTTTGCTTCAGCCTTCTATGCCTACTCCGCGGTTTTCTTTTCCTGCTCCTGTCTTGGCCTGCAATGATGCAGAATAGGGTTTTTCATTCCAGGAGACCCGTTTTATAATGTTACAGGGTACGATAATCCATTATATCGGAGCGAGTGTACTAGGAGGGAGCGTTTTTCCACTCCAGGGGTTGAACACATATCCCCAATAGGGCAGCCCACAGAGAGTCTCGACATGCCCAGTACTGTCAGTGCCAACCCGGAAGAAGAACCCCAGGTAGGTATGAGGATAGAGAGTAAAACATTCACCTTCACGGTAGACACGGGAGCTACAAATTCCTGTTTTAATGTAGGCCATATTCCCTGATCATGAAAGGTCATGGACACTCAGGGGTTCTCTGTGGCAATAATGTTGGTTCAGTTTACAAAAGACTTACCATCAAGGTAGGTACCCAAGAGGTGGTAGTCCCACTATTCTTTTCAAAAGATACCACAGTGAACTTGCTGGGTGGGGACCTCTTGAGCAAATTAAACATGACTATTGCATTTACTGAGGACGGTGTTGTGCGTATGACCCAAGGAATATGTTATGTTACAGCTGCTGTGATAAGACAAGCACTTTAAAGTTATGGCGCAACCAGAGGGGTGCCAATGCACCCAGCGCTTTTCTTATATGGAGTAACAGTGTTCATGGGTGTTAGGGAGAATTCTAATTTCTGTGCCAATTCCCTTCAACCTTATAGACCCCCAGCCCATTTGCTGGACTTTAGGACTCTTTAATATTTACCCTGGGGTGAGTGAGCCCTTTTTCTCACTCTCTCATGTGTTTTGACCTGACTTATGTGTTTCCTTTGTTTTTGGAGTCTAACAAACTCCATATCTATAGACATCTACTTTTTGTATGGTGACATACAGCACCTTCAGTGCTGTGTCACAGAGAAATCCTTTAGATTTCTAATAAGGTTTAAATACCTTTTCTTGTGTGAACTACTGTTTCGAAGAATAGTAAAGTGAAATTGACTTTACTTACCTTTTGTCTTTGTAGGTCCAGCACCTCTTGGGTTTTACTCTGTGCATCAAGCCAGGTTTGAGCCCTTTGTTCATTTTGCTTTGGCGGGCTTCAGTACTGAAACCTGCCTCTGGCGCCAATGTGACTGGAAGGGCTGGAAGTGAGGGAGGCTCCCGAAACTCCCCTGTCCTTTGTCTTTAGGAATGCCTGAATGCACCCAGTCCTGATTGGCTGGCTGGCTGTCCTTTCAGGACAGCCATCCTGCTGTTTGGGTGCATGAATGGGAGAAACCTGCTTAAAAGGTGAGGGCTTTGGGAATGAAGACAGAGTCGACCACTGGGAAGAACAACCCGACAAAGAAACCGTGAATAAAGCTTGCTGCATCCTCCTGGCCCGTTGAACTGCCCAGTGAAGCCTTGCTGCTGTGCTGAAACTCCTTTTTCTAATCATCAAGAGAAGCTCCGGAAGGGATCACTTCTTCCCTTGGGTTAGCGGGACCAACTAACCCCGAGACGAACTCCATTGGACCATCTTCCCTGACTGGCTGTACTTCTTTGCTGCTGCAGGAATGAGTGCCAGGGGGTCGAGAAAACTATAGTCTAGTCCAACACCTGGGATCTGGCCAAAAGCTCTGGGAGTTCCAGCACCCTCCAGAAGCAGGACGACCAGAGCTTGACTCGCCTCACCAGAGTGCAGGACTCAAGGAGTGAAGGTAGCCCAACCGGTGTCCAGGATCCACGGTGGTGCCGTTTACCGAGCGCTGACACCACAAAGTGCTGCTGGCCTGAAAAGTGCGCGTAGCTGCCGCCGACCTCCGAATTGCTGCCGCAGAAGTCTTCCAGATGTCCTCCCACTTGTCTCCATGACTGAGGCCCAGGAACCCAGGATCTGCATAACTGCAACCAGACAGAAGCCAGCTGGACCACTCTTCTTCTAACCTAAGGTACTGTTCTGACTTGGGGTACTTAACTCAGTGTGTTTAGCTTTGCTCGTCTCAGTTGAGTCTTGCAGTAGCTACTGTGCTAGAGTTGACTTCAGATCTACCCTTCTACCCTTTACAAGTGTAACAGCTTGTGACCCTACAGTGATTATTCTTCAACAAACTACTTTGTGCAAGACGTTGCTATCTAAGAAGTGCCTCGGCTCCATAGACTGTGCTCCAATTGGCTTTGGCTGTCCCGACTCCCTGAAAACTATTCTAGTTCATTTGACTTTGATACTTACTGTCCTTAATAGGTGATACATTGGTTTTTAACTATTATTGCTGGGAAAGGTTTTCATCTAGACTTCATTGGAAGATTTAAAAGTGCTCACATGCTCTGAGAACCTTTTTAACCTTTATCCTTCCCTTAAGGTTTCCTTTCTACAAACCTCCATATCTACAAAGTGTACTAGTGATATATGATTGCCATTACTGTCCTAGTTAGTGAAGTTACCTCAGGGTGTAGAAGTGTGCATGAAGCATCTCTAAAGAGTATCTACTAGCTGTGTGTTGATTCTGGAAAAGTATTTTAAATTATATTTGTTACACATATTGCCCTTTTTAAAGAATGCTTATTTAAAAAAAATTGATGTTAAATAAATATTTATAACTAAAACCTTGAGTATAAGTTAGGCCTTCTACCATCCTGACATTTAAAGTTAATAAACATCTTTTGTTTGAATTTTAAGTCTGTTGTCTGTGTCTTACTTCATGATGCCTTCACAGTCATCAACACTCAATCAGGAGACGGGACAGAGGCATACAGGTGCGGCGGTCAATCGCCTTATTGATGCGAAGTACAAAGTAGCAGTTCAAAAGGATTACCAACACATTATTATGCATAACCAGCGGAACTCATCGCACCGATTGAAGCACTAGAAGCATCACAAAGACATCTAGTAACAATTTACTCTGATTCAGCATATGTCACATCTACAGTACACTCAGGGTTGTCCAGATGGCGAATGAGAAGGTTCAGGAGGTCTGATGGGATGCCTGTGCAGCAATAGAAATATTGATTTATGTTTTAACCCACCCAACTGTAGTAGCAGTGGTAAACTGTACTACCCACATATCTAGAAAAACCAGATGATACAGCATATCCCAAGGTAGCTCATCAATAAGTACAGCTAACAGTATCTCACACAGCAGATCCCCTCACACAGATAAATGGATTACAGGGTCAGGCACCCAAGGAGGAAAAGGATTTGTGGGCCAACCAAGGGTGCGAACTTTCACCGACTGATCTTATCGCTAGACAAACCATTACAGGTAAAGTTGTAATGTCACAGGAATTGCTTATGTGCGTCCTTGTACAACTGCATTACCCGACGCATATGACTAAACAATATGTCACAGCGGACATACAGGAGGACTTGTTTGTCCCCCACCTTCAAGAGTACATCAATATGTTTGTGGCAAACACCACAACCTGTCATCTTTACAGTACTGGGCACAAACTCAGGATGTTGTGTGGTACACTGCCTCATCCAAAAGGACCCTTTTGAGAGCTCCACATAGATTATGTGGCTATGATCAACAGGTGCAGTAACCCATTATCTTATTGTTATTGTGCATGGTTCTAAATTGAGATTCGATGAGCTGCAGCTAAAACTAGCTCCTGGGTGTCCCTGTAGACAGGAGCTACTGCAGGGAAACTTTGTGTCGAAACTGTGAGATGAACCATCATACAGTACCTTCAAGAAACACATCAAAACCCACTTCAACTAACTTTTCTCCCTTCTTGGTCCCCCTTCTCATTCATCCTATGTAAACAGCTGTATCCGGTCATTGCATTGACAACCAAAGCATCAACAGCCAACCCATCTAAAAAAACGCATCTAATGCATTTTTTTAGATGGTAAAGGGTTTCGCTTAATAAAAATGGGGTTTTTGGGGACCCCCCCATTAAAAAAAAAATTAAAAAAAATAAAAAAAAGGAAAATAAATGCATTAGATGCTTTTATTTTAGATGCTTTATTTTTTCTTTTAGAGCGTATGGCATTAGATGCTTTGGCTGTTGATGGAATGACTATAAACTGTAACCAGCGTCTAGATGCCCTCGGGCTTTGTGCGCTCCAAAAAATTTACAAAAAAGACAAAAATACATTAGTATGAACCATAGTGTTTAAATGTGTATTACATTTGGTCTCATTCGTCTTTATTAACATGCTCAAATACTTTAGTTAATGTCACATTTACATATTTGCATGCAGTGCCCTTTGGGACCACTACATGCAATTAGGACTACAAGTGTAAGCAGAATTTCACCTTTGGTACAAGCCTGTACTACACAGTAAAGTGGTAGCGATGGCTGAGCAGCCAGGCTTATCTCAAGAGTTTAAGTGAGCAGTAGAACAAGTTACAAAAGGACCAACCAATACAGTGATTGAAATATACACTTACTCCAGGTTTCTTGGCAAAAGAATATACATTTATTTACATAGTTAGTTAGAAAACATTACACCAGCACAAGCAGCTCAATATCACCCACTAATAAACCACAAATACGCAACTGGCAAGTAAATGAACAAGTTTAGCTCCAAAATGAAGTGGGAGCAATATGGCACTTCTTATACTTTAAAAAGGGGTATAAAGACAATGGGCCTCATTACAAATCGCCCGGTATGGAAACAACGGTGGCGGTAAACCTGCCGCCACCGTTGTTTCCATGCCAGGCGATCACAACTCCTGCAGGCGGGAGGTGATGTTCCCGCCAGGTCATTACGAGATGCTGCCGGTGTTTCCATGATCCCCATTCCCATTGAGTCCCATAGGACTCAATGGGAATGGGGATTAACACCATTCCGCCTCTGTGATTCCTGGTAATTCCGGGAATCACAGAGGCGGAATGATAATACGAGTCTGGCGGTAACCAGGCGGTTTTACCGCTGCGGTTAGCGCCGGACTCGTAATGAGGCCCAATGTTATTCAAATCAACAGCACACATGCATTCAAAGGCAGACAAAGGGTTTCAGTAACTACAACCAGCAATTCATCTCTTAGGCCTGGACCAAAGTCAATGGTTCAGAGTCTTTGTATTGGATAGCACAGTTCTGGTAGAAACGGTAAAGTCTTTGCCACAGAGTTTAGAAGAATTTGGCTAGGCGAAAAGTTTGATGAATGTTTAGGGAAGGACAAGCCTTCAAAGTTGAGGAAAGTTTCACACACTTTCTCGATGGCCGAAAATATTTTTACAGACCGCGTTTGCACAGTACCTTGTAATTGAAGAAGCTGAGGCAGTTGTTCCTGGCAGTTCGAGCAGATCTCGCAGTTCCTGAGCTTCAGTCGTGGGGACAAGAAGGAAGATGTCGGGAGGTTCCTGCACTGCCCAGGAATGAGGCCAAAAGCTTTAGCAAGAGGTCGATTTAAGGTGCGAGTGCCTTAAAGACCACAAACTGGTTTCCTTCCCTTTGGCTATACAGTTTTCAACAGCACTCCCACCAAACTCGAGGGAAGAAGTTAACCTTGAAGGGCTTCTCTGTCGATTGGAGTTACAGGCAATTCGGACCTGCAGCAGGGATTCACTGGTCGTCCAGGAGTTGCAGCAGTCCTCTTTCTTCAGCTCGTCTTCGGTTCTTTCGTTCCAGTGGTCGACTCTGCTTTCCAAGTCCCAGAGACCTGCTTTTAAACCGTTTTCCCCCATTCCTTCAGCTTGGCGGTCATTCACCCAGCAGGGTGGCTGTCCTTGCCGGACAGTCAGCCAGCCAATCACGCCAGAGTGCATTCAGGTCTCCTAGGAGACTAAGCACAGGGAGTGTTGGGCACCTCATCACATCCTGTCCACCCCAGACACTCTGGCACCAGAGGAGGGCTTTGGCACTGAAGCCCGCTAAAGGGCACGAACAAAGGGCCCAAACCTGGTTTGGTGCACAGAGACAAACACAAGAAGGACTTTTACTAAAAGAAATGGCGAAAAAAGATGACCGGAGTCCAGATAGGTCTGGGGCGTCAGATTGGAAAACATGGCTGACCCGATTGTTTGCTACTGTTGTTAGCGGTCGCGAAAAATCACAGTAGTTGATCTAAACCACTGCCACCAGCCATTTAAAGTAGGAAAAGGTAACATTTTACTGTTACATGAGGGTTTTGACTCAGGGGAAGTTAGGCAACCCCTCCAGCACGCTATAGGAAGATAGTGTGCGCTGTGCGCTGGGTCAGTACATTTAAAAAGACCAGTAAAGCCAAATTAATTTTACATGCTCTGAGACGGTAGTCAGTCCCAGAGAAGGTATTTAAACCTTGGGCAGTCTGAAAGACACCCCTGTGGCACTGCACTGAAGGTGCTGTGTGACACACAGAAAAAGACGATGCCACTGGAGTTGCTTTTAAAACTCCATAACCAAAGAATACAAAAGTAAAACACACACAAAATACATGGAAGAGTGGGGAAAAAAGGCTCACACTCTTCCCAGGTAAAAACATTCAAAATCCTAGAAATTCAGCAAAGTTGCTGGCGGTCTCAAAAGGTAAGGGAAATTAGCACATTTTGAGAATTCTCCCTAAAACTCGTCCACCCCAGACTAAGGGACAGGAGGATTTAATCAGCTCCTGGATGAATCTCCTTACTCCAGTCGGTCAAACATCCTGGAGAGACCATCAGGATTTTGGTGGCGACACCCTGACCTGTGTTCAATGTTAAAATCAAACCCTTGCAGGCTGATTGACCATCTCAGTAGTTTTGGGTTTTCCCCCTTTCATTTGCATCAACCATCTCAAGGGTTGGTGGTTAGTCTGAATCACAAAAGTAGATCCATACAAGTACGGTCTAAACTTCTTCAGTGACCACACAATAGCAAAGCATTCACGCTCAATGGTTGCCCACCTGGTTTCTTGTTCCTTCAGCTTCCTGCACTCACGCTCAATGGTTGCCCACCTTGTTTCTGGTTCCTTCAGCTTCCTGCTGATGAAGCAAATGGGGTGCTCCCTACCTTTCTCATCCAGTTGACTAAGGACTGCACCTATACTTGTATTCTAAGCATTAGTTTGTACAATGAAGGGTTAGTTATAGTCGGGAGCTCTTAGGACTGGAGCTTGACAAAGGGCTTTCTTTAGCCTTCAAAGGCTTGAGTGCACTCCTCATTCCACCGGACCTTTTTAGGGAATTTGGGAGAGGAGACCACATTCAAGGGAGAAGCTATGGTCCCATAGTTCTCTAAAGTTCCTATAGTACCCAGTGAGACCTAGGAAGGCTCTCACCTGGGTTTGAGTAGTAGGGGTGGCTCAGTTTTGTACAGCTTGTACTTTGCTAGGCAATGGTCTGATTTCATCTCCTCCTACCTCATGTCCAAGGTAAACTACTTCACTCTGACCAATTTGACATTTACTAGCCATTATGGGCAGACGGGTCCACTCAAGAGTCTGCAAAACATATCCTAAGTGGTCAACATGTTCTTTCCAAGTCGGACTGAACACTGCAATGTCATCCGAGTATGCCATGCAGATGTCCTCCATCCCATTCAGAACTTGATTAACCATCCTTTGTAATGTAGCAGGGGCATTTTTTAGTCCAAAGGGCATTACCCTAAAGGCCTGCTGGGGTCGAAAATGCAGTTTTCTCCTTGGCATGGTCTGTCAGTGCTATTAGCCAATAGCCTGAAGTGAGATCAAATGTACTGAGGTACTTGTCTGAACCAGGTTTATCCACCAGTTCATCTGTCTTTGGTAAATGGTGGGAATCAGTCTTTTTGACTGCATTAAGAGCTCTATAGTCCACACAGAATCTCACTTCCTTGGATCCTGCCTTTGGTACTAGAACAACTGGACTAGACCATGGACTGGTAGAGGGCTCTATTACCCCGAGATCAAGCATCTTGTTGATCTCCTCCTTTATGTGGGATCTTACATGATCTCACATCCTGTAACCTCTGCTTTTAACAGGTAAACAGTCACCAGTGTGAATATCATGCTGGCCCCAAGGGGTCAAGCCCGGTGAGAGTGAAAACAGGGAGGCAAACTGATTTAACAGAAACTTGCACTCCTCATGTTGTTCAGGTGTCAAATTAGAGAGAGAGATTAACTCCTATTTTCTCATCTAAAGGCTGGCCCCTGAGTAGGTCAGGTAGAGGTTCACTCTCCTCCTCCTCTTGGGCTGAAGCTAGAAGCAAAGCTCCTATGTCTGGTCTTGAGACATAAGCTTTTACGCGGTTGGTGTGAAAGACTCTGGGAGCCTCCTTAGGATTGCCTAAGTCTACCAGATAGTTGACCTATCCAAGTTTACCCACAACCTTGAAGGGTCCTAGCCATTTGTCCTGTAAGGGTGTCTGCCTTGTAGGTACCATAACTAAAACTAGCTGGTCTTGAGAAAACTCAACCATGTTGGCCTTCTGGTCATGCCAATGTTTCACCAGAGCCTGACCTGCTTTTAAGTTATCAGATGCTTCTGCCATCATGTTTGACATTCTCCTCGGAGACCCATTACATAGTCAGTGACTCTCACTGGCTTGGGGGAAGGAGCACTCTCCAACCCCTCCTTAATTAGGGCCAAGGGACCTCTAACTGAATGGCCATAGAGAAGTTAAAAGGGACTAAATCAAACTCCCTCCTGATGGACTTCTCTATAGGCAAATACAAGGCACGTCAGTAGAACGTACCACTTTAAGGACCTGTCATGCTCTTCATTGTACCATTGAACCTCTCTACCAATCCATGTGTCTGGGGATGGTAGGCAATTTAGAACTTGTAAGTTACTCCACAGTTTTTCCACATGGCCTGCATGTAGTGGGACATAAAATTGGATCCCCTGTCAGAGATAACTTCCTTAGGAAAACCTACCCTGGTAAAAAAAATACCAAGTAGGGCCTTAGCAACAGCCTGAACTGTAACAGTCCTCATAGGTATAGGTTCAGGATACCTAGTAGCATGGTCTACTACAACCAGAATAAACCTGTTACCTGAAGATCTTGGAGGGTCTAAGGGACCAACAATGTTGATTCCTACCCTCTCAAAAGGGACTCCTCCCCCCCACTGGGAGAGGCACCAAAGGTGCCACATTCTTGGCCCCTCTCTTGCCAGAGGTTTGGCAAGTGTGACAGCTCCTACAATACTTGTCTACATCAGACCCCAACTTGGGCCAGTAGAAGTATAAAGAGAACCTTTCCTTGGTCTTCTTAAAGCTTAAGTGACCAGCCAAAGGTATCTCGTGGGCTAATTGTAGGAACTGGAGTCTGCTTTCAAGAGGCACTACAAGTCTTCTGTAGTCCCCTGGGATAGACTCAGTCGGTTCACTGTAGAAGAGGCCATCTTTCCAGTACAACCTATGCTTTCCTGGCTCGTGCCCGTCCAGCTGGGAAGCTGCCTGTTGGCGAAGTCCTTCAAGAGTAGGACACTCTCTTTGACCTCTGCCCTACAGGGTCCACCTTCTGCCAGTAAAGACTGCAGCTCAGGATGGTCTGCAGGATCCAGATCTCCAACAAGAGCAAGGTCCTCTTCCTGCTCCGATTCCTCAGCAGCTGATTCAACCACATAAGGTTGTTCCACACACTCAGCCTTAGCTCGTACAGGAGTCACAGGTGTGACTTTGGACAGTCCTCTCGGTGATGTCCTTGTTGGTAGCATAGGAGTGCTGGCTGGTTTCTTCCTAGAGCTTTTAGGTTTCCCCTTTTCCTCCTTCTTCTTAGAAATGGCAGTCAGTAAGTGAGGTATAGTTTCCTCTATAATCTCCCCTTGAGAGCCCCTTAAGGTACTCTCTCTGGCCTTCCTAGTCTGCTCCTGTTTCCTTTTGCTGGGAGGCCTGGGGGTGCTTGATACAACTCCAAGAGTTTTTAAGTCATTCCCCAACAGGACTCTCCCAGGTACTTCACTCTGCACACTTACAGGTATCTTGACAGTCATGGCATTGCACTGGATGAGAGCTGGTAACGATGGAAGCATTTGGACAGGGCCTCCAGCAAGCTTAGTTAGGATCTTGGGTGCCTTAGCAACATCCTCAACCTTGAAAAATGTTTCATCAACTACAGTTATGCTGGCCCCAGTGTCTCTGATGGCAGGGGTCGCCTGACCATTCACAAGAACACTGTCTTTATAATACTCTTTAGTATTATCTGGGATAGAGTTGTACAGATCTAAATTCTGTTGTTCCCACAGTCCCAATGATACTAAAGAAACACTGGCTGAGACTTTCATGTGTTCCTCAGCCAATAAGTGAAAGTTTCCACTTGCCATTGGTTCTTCATCCTCTGGGGAGAAGGCTAAGGAGACAGTGTGGATCCCTGATAGTTTACCCTTACATCTGGGATCCCCTTTCACATGGTTAGTTGACCCACAAGCATAACATTTTCCTAATGTCTTTATGAATGGGGGTTTGTTCTGACCTCCTCCTGGTTTGGCACCAGAAGGTACACTAGCCTGATTCAGTTTCCCAGGGGGCTTACCCTTATTATGTTTGTGGCCCTCTTTTGGAGTGGAAGTATTGGAATTCTCTTTGTTGTCTTTCTTGTGCTGCTTTCCCTCCTCCTTCTCAGTTACCCCAGAATCCTTGTGAGTAGCCCTGTTGGCAACCCACAAGTCAGCAGCCCTTGCTAACTTCTTTGGATCAATTTCCTTAAAGTCCGCCAAGTGCTGTCTCAGCTCAGGATGACATGCATCATAAATAGACTCCAACATAAACAGATTTTTCATACCTTCATAAGTGTTTACCCTGTAACCCTTAACCCATCCATCTATGTTTTTCAAACATTCAGTCACCCAGGTAGCCCAAGCATGCTTGTTGAGGGTCCTAAACCTCTTAAGATACTGTGAAGGGGTCTTCCCAAATCTAGCTATTAAAGCTAGCTTCACAGTTTCATACCCCTTTCTGTCTATATCCCCCAACTCCATTACCACATCAGTTGCAACAGGGGTTAGCCTAGAAAAAAACCAAGGAATCAACGGATTCCCTGTAATGTCTTGAATCCCATGGTTATATTCAAAAGCAGCTAACCAATCCAAAATATCAAGCTTAACCGCACACGTACTTACTGAATCTTTGGGCATGCAGGGTCTCTTAGGACTGGAAGACCTAGAGGACTCTGGGAGCGAACCAGTTTCAATAGACAACTTTTTCCATTTCTAGTGCACGATTCAATTCCGTTTCTCTGAGCCTAGCTCTTGATGTTTGTTATGAGTTTGAGCTTGGATTCTTTTAAACTCTAACTCAAGTCTCATTTTTTCTAAAGAGACAAATTCAGGACTTAATGTTGGACCTGGTGGGGTCCCTGAGGTCAGAGGTTGAGGCCTATGAGCAGGTAGAGGTAAAATGGGGCCTACATTTGAAGACTCTTCTTCCTTATCTAACTCATCCATAACATTTGAGTTACTCTCAGACACATCATCATCCTCATCAACATTGCCACATTTGCTGCAGGTGTGGGGGATTCAGACCCACTCCTCAGACTTTGGTATTCTAACAACTTTTCTATCAACTCAACCTTTTTGCCTTTTACAGTGAGATTCCTAGCTTTACACATATCTCTCAATTGATCAACAGTTAAAGTGACTAGGGTCTCCTGTCTGTAGATGTTCATATCAGTCATGATAAAAACAGTTGCTTTACTAGTGTTGCTTAGCCTTGGAAGGATTATTTGAACAAAGATAAAAGTTGCACTCTCAATGTAACAAGTATACTTTATCCCACTGCTGCCACCAGTGATAGGCATAATCACATGCAGTACCCTTTGGGACCACTACAAACAATTAGGACTACAAGTGTAAGCCCAATTTCACCTTTGGAACAAGCCTGTACTACACAGTAAAGTGGTAGCGATGGCTGAGCAGCCAGACTTATCTCAAGAGTTTAAGTGAGTAGTAGAACAAGTTACACAAAGGACCAACCAATACAGTGATTCAAATATACACTTACTCCAGGTTTCTTGGTAAAAGAATATACATTTATTTACAGAGTTAGTTAGAAAACATTACACTAGCACAAGCAGCTCAATATCACACACTAATAAACCACAAATATGCAACTGGCAAGTAAATGAACAAGTTTAGCTCCAAAATGAAGTGGGAGCAAAATGGCACGCCATATTGGAAAACATGGTTGACCTGATTTTTAGCTACTATTGGCGGTCGTGAAAAATCATGGTAGTTGATCTAAACCACTGCCACCAGCCATTTAAAGTAGGAAAAGGTAACATTTTACTGTTACATGAGGGTTTTGACTCAGGGGAAGCTGGGCAACCCCTCCAGCACTCTATAGGAAGATAGTGTGTGCTGGGTCAGTAAATTTAAAAAGACTAGTAAAGCCAATTTAACCTTACATGCTCTGAGAGACTGTAATCAGTCCCAGAGAAGGTATTTAAACCTTGGGGAGTCTGAAAGACACCCCTGTTCCACTGCAACAAAGGTGCTGTGTGACACAGAAAAAGATGATGCCACTGGAGTTGCTTTTAAAACTCCATAACCAAAGAACACAAAAGTAAAACACACACAAAATACATGAAAGAGTGGGAAAAAAGGCTCACACTCTTCCCAGGTAAAAAATAATCAAATCCTAGCACACAACAGATGCAAAATCAATAGCCAAATATTTAGTACACATCTTCTTTCCTTCCTCTCTGGGGGGATATGTGATGTCCTAAAGTCAGAAAATGCAACTCACTTTGTCAACAAATTAAAGAGATTACAGCCCTGCTAGGAATAAAAAAAAAAGCTCCATTTACCACCCTCAATGAAACAAAATTGTACAGTGTCCCAACGGCTTCTTGAAACAAAATCTGTCAAACTTATGTCATACGTTAGGGAAGAACTGGCTGCATGGTCTCTCTCTGGCTCTGTTCAGCCAGAGAAACCAGCCAGGTAAGGACCACCACTTGTCCATTCATGAGATAGTGATGATGAGAAGGTTGCACACACCATGTATACCTGCACGCAAAGAGCAGCTGAGATTTTAGGGGAGGAGTTTGAGGTGTATTTGAGGGAATTAACCAAATGTCTAAAAGTTCTTTGAACAGCTCGCTCCCAGGAGCGAAGAAACAGCTGCCACACCCATTGTCGACCCAACATTTCTACAGGTGCCTCAGCTATATCTAGGAGATTTCATCTACGTCCGTTCCTTTGTGAGGAAATGGAACGATGATCATTACCAGTGCCCATACAAGGTTATTTACTGATCCTGCCTGCAGTGAGAGTGAAGGAGTTGCAGTATTGGATTCACCTCTCTGATATGAGAAAAGCAACTGGCACAAATCACCTCCTGCAGGCCCTCAAAAAGGATGGCATTAAAAATGAATGTGGTTACTTTTATAGTGACATTCTTGCGACCACTGCGTCCCCATGGGCACCATGCCACTATGTTTTCTATTTAACCACAGCGTCCAGGATTCAAAGGTAATGTAATCTAGTTAGTATTATATGTAGGATGCTTCTGTCTCTGTCTCTCTTCTCCTTTCCTTTATCATAGGTAATTGTATATGGAGTGCGCATATAAAAGGGGGTCAGTAGTAATAAAAGATGATAGAGAATCATTAACATTATGTATAGGGATGGCAAGAAACAGAAAATGCAATAGAAAACAATCAGTATAAGAGGGTCATTTTAGATACAGCACCACCCGAGACAGACATGGGACAATCATATGAAGGAAGTGGGAAGGGCGAGGTCAAATGAGAGCTGCTCTATTTTCGTCCTTATACCCCATGCAACAGGAATGCCCAAACTGCTTATCCGGCAGTAAATGCTACCTCTAATTGCCCAATGTGTAGTGCACCTGGCCCTTTGTAGAGTATGAAGACTGTTCCAAGGACACACCACCCAAGCATTCATAATTGATAGAGATGAAAGCAAGTGTGCGAAGAACCAAGAGCAGGCGCATTGTCAATTAAGACCACAACTGAAATTGGAAGCTGTGCTGTTCAACGACAGATGGGTGAAAAGACTTGGGATCTGTACAGCGGGAGCTCTACTAAGAGTTCTCAGAGGATGTAGTGGCATGTGCAATGAGTAATGTGCTAACATTTGGAATACCTATGTTTCAAAACTCACATGGATTGAACTGAACGAGAAGCCTGTTAAAAGTGCAAATATTGGCACTCTTCTCTTTTTGCTTTGGGGGAAATGGCACTGTACTGGTGGGCACAAATGAAAGATGCAATAAGACCCTATTAATTCCTGATCTGACTAATGGTACATCTGCATAAATGGATATGCAATATGTGTGCGGACAATATGTACATCTCCACCTCCATCTATCCTGGAGAGGAATTTGTTCACTCGCCACTCTGCATTCGGCTGTCCTCATAGTGCCCGATTCACATTTGACTGTCATAAAGATGCCACCCCCAGTCGCAACTAAACCCCCTCCACATCAGCAAGCTCGCCGATCACTAAGATGTCATCAACAAAAGAGATCTAACTGTTCTGACAAGCGGAAAGAGATCCCAGAACAATTCTGTCTGTTCACAAAGACGGAATCCTTTTTTACCTCCCTCCTTGTGCCGGGCATTCAAACTACAGCAAATACAAACTGCCTGCAAATAAAAAGATGGGAGATGCTCCAGATAGCGAACCAGACAGAGCAGGGTCTTAATTCAATAAGAACAGAATTCGGGCTATCCTTATGACCCTCCAGAACTACTATGTTCTTGACTTTCTTATGGCAATGGAAGGTGTGTGTGCAAGAAGAGAAGATCCTCCTGCTGCACATACAAACCTCCCCCAATGACGATGTGGACAATGAATCTCCAACTCATGCCATAGGGCACTTCACAATTTGCGGGTTGGCATGGTAAAGAAAGCTGGAGTGAGTGTGGAAGACTGGATTGATTCAATGTTTTCATTGGCCCGTCTTGGTCAGGGATAACCATGAAGGTGCTGGTTCCCATTGTGGTTTTTTTTCGCGTCTTTTTTTGTTCGTGCCAAATAATGCTACCACATTGCTCCAAGACACTGCATAAAAGTGCAATGATGATCTCTGTGTCGAAAACAACAGGTAAGCTCCCCTCACAAAACACATGTACACACAAACTGAGAAGTGGAACGGAGACAGAACATAGGATGGTGAGAATAGACCAGCCAGTTGGTCCCTCTGGGACACCGTTTTATCCCCACCTGATCCAGAAAATTATGTGGAGTATTGGGTAGACTTGGCAGGAGATGGGGGATGCTGCTGTATAATGTGTACTTCAGAAGAAAATGCCCAAATGGGGGAAAGCTTATGTCACTTGCGCAAGGTGTGGGTACCCAAAGATGATGATTATAGAAGGAGGAAATCAGTAGGGTTAGTTAATGGAGCATTAAATAAAGGGGGGAATGGTAAGATAAGGATGCAAGCGCAACGCCCCTAGCAGGTGAAGAGATTAAGATTGACCAAGACATATTAGCAGGTGGCATAGTGTTAGCAGTTCTTTCGTTGGACACAGCAGAATGCCTTAGAAACACCATGTAGCTACACATGATCCTATTGATTTTGTGGTTCTATAGCATGCTTAATTAGTGGCGGCTAATAAGCTGGCGCCGCTTAAGTTCTCCCGAGCGCGTCATCCTTGGTTCTCAGAATAACTTGCAAGATCAGAACTTCGGCAAGCTGCACGGAAATGGCGTGTAACTTATAATATTAGTGTTAAACCTATTTATACTAATTTATCTAGGAAATATCATGAAAAAATTCAACAGGCTAAACAGAACTTCACCCAACTGCTCCAAGGAGCTTTTTTCTGTGGTCAAATCCTTCATGGCTCGCTTTCTTCCCAGGTACGCTGTGATGCTATAGCAATTTTTTCTGCACGGAAATTGAGGTTATACGCTATCGCATTTTGCTTGACCAGACCACTACTGTGCAAACAGTTGGCCAATTGAGGCAACCTTTCCGCTGCCAGCTGGTCTGACTTTCCTATCTTTGCTCATGATATGGTCCTCCGAGCCGCTGAAGTCAGCAGCTCCCTCCGAACCAGCTCCACTCAAGGTCCTCAAGGACCTTTATACAGAGCTAATGCCGCTGTTTACTCTAGCAGTGAACTCTTCTTGTCAATTGGGCCATATTCCTGAGATGCTCAAGCAGGCCATTGTGATCCCTTTGATAAAAAAAGCCATTGCTGCTGGACGAAACTGACGTATGCAATTTCCACCCTATTTCTTTATTTCTGTGTTTTATGAAACTTCTTGAAGATTTTGTGTCTCCTCTTCTTTCTTGAGTCTTCTTCTCTGTTGGACCCCTTTCTGTCAGGTTTTAGGCCTGGCAGAGGCACCGAGAGCATGTTGGTTTCGGTAGTGGACGATCTAGCAAGGCTGGTCGATGGAGGCAGTGTCATGGTCCTGATATTGTTAGATCTGTCAGTCGCCTTTGACACCATGGACCATTCTATTCTCCTCGAACGCCTTGCTTCTGCTGGCCTATCTGGTAGCAGGTTTTCCTAGTTGACCTCCTTTTTGACGAGCAGGGCCAATAATTATCTCTGTCTCCTTTTCTGTCTTCTGCTGTCTCTCTTTCTTGTGGTGTTCCTGAGGGTTCGGCCTTGTCCCCTATGTTATTCAACATCTTTGTTCGGCCCCTTGTTGAGCTCAACCACTCTCACGGCTTCAGGTCCTACTCATACGCAGATGAAACACAGATCCTGATGTAATTAGATCTCGACCGGGCTGAGGTGTTGGCTCGTCTGTGTGACTGCCTCGCTGCCATGAGAGATTGGATGAGCAGCAGTTGACTGAATCTTAAAACAGGGGTCCTAGTGGTGGGTGCTTCTTCTCCTACCTTGGGCTCTAAGTTCTGGTATTCTTCTTTCTGGTCTTCCTCACTTGGTGCTCCACCTGTTCAAGTGACGGTTGTTAAAAATCTGGGGGTGTACTTATCCTCCTCTCTCCATTTTTCTGCAGGTTAGTGCAGTGTGCAAATCTGGTCACTTCGTATTGAAAGTGCTCCATAGAATTTTGCCATTTTTACCCACCCGCCTTCACCCTGTAGTTGTCTCTTCTCTTGTAAATAGTCAGCTAGACTACTGCATTGACTTTTATCTAGCCCAATCTAAAGGCCTCATTAATCGCCTTCAGTTACTTCTGAACCTGGCTGCTCGAGTAGCTATGGCTACCCATATGGCTCTTACATCAGGCCAGTCTCAAGATCACTTCACTGGCTTCCTGTAGAGAAGAGAATATCTTTTAAATCTTTATAATTGTACATTGGGCAAATTATAAAGATCGGGGCTGTCTTTCCCCAAGATAAGTTTGTTAGTTTTATCCCTGGTAGGGCTCTCCGATCTGGGAACAACTGCTTGGTCACAGTTAATTTCGTCAGAGCAGGGTAGGCAGAAGGGCCTTCTCTGTGGTGGCTGGCAAGCTGTGGAACTCCCTTCCTGCTAGCTTGAGACGTATTAGTGACCATTTTCATCGCCTTCTTAAGACCATTCTTTTCTAAACTCGATCTGTTGTTGCTTTGTTAGGCTGCATCTTCGCGCCAAGATGCCCCTGGTGAACATGCGTGCTCCAAATATGCCTAACATAACAGAATAAACAACAAATGTATTTATGTTGTGGCTGCCAATGTTAATGATAGGGTGATGTAACTTGTATTTAGTGGTAGTGTACGATGTAGTGTTCTCAGAGATGTGCTTCTAGGTAGCTAATCGAGGTAGACAAGCAAGATGGAGTAAGGAAAGTGTTGGGACGCAGATGAGGTTTGTGGGCTTGGGTAGCAAGAGGTGCACCATGTTGGAATTGAAGGCATGTTACAGGGTATGATCACAAAAGGATGCACACTAGGCCTCGCGTAGAGCTACGGCTCTGTTTAGTTGATTCAGAGAGGAGTCTCCCTTCCATCCGCCCGAGAGTAGCTATGCTGGCACGTTCACAGGCAGCTGAGCTGTGGCGATTACAGTTAATTGGGTCTAGCTGCAGAGCTCAGCGGCACTGTGAAGGGAATATTGGGTCGAGTGGAGGAAGGGCTAGGAGGCGTCTTTGAAGGTTACATTCATGTGAATAGGGAATGGGGTTTTGTGAGGCCAAGAGACCTGATGATGATTTAGAGCACTACTGCCCTGACCCGAAGGGTGGTCATCCTATTTGAATTGCACTTAAGGGGATTAATAAATATACGAAATTCAAACAGAAGAGTGGTGCCTCAATAGTGTTATCCCTGGGTACCTGGGTTCTCAGAGATAAGGGAGGGGACGTACTAGGGCTTTACTGTGATTTTGGACGAGAGGAGCAGAGGTGATGCGAGTAATTATGGCAACAATGTACCTGGTAAACAATCAACTCTTGAGTTTCATAGTAACGATGTAGTAAGTCAAGTGTTTTGGGGAATGTGTTTTAGATCATGTGGAACCAATTGGGACTATAGCAGATACTTAGACTTGTTTATAGATGCTAGTCAATGGGGTGTGCAGGATTATGGTGTACTCATTATTATGCATCATTTTGTTAAGTTGTGGTTTTCTGCTACAGTAATATGTAACTTATTTGGGTGCGGCGTGCTCTGTGTTAGTTTGGTTCTACGGGAGCGTCTGCTACTTTTGCATGTAACAAACATTTGTTTTCCTTGCAAACTGTGTCTTGATTATTTGGCCTACTTGGAATTGTTTTTATCGTTGGGGTTTTGGCCCATTCACCCTACCTAAGGTATAAGTTACAAGTTCACAATAATACACAAACCAGGCAAATATGCCAACCCGGCTCATTTCTTGTCAATCCAGTCCAAGGAAACCATCAACTGCAGCAACTACGTTATACAGCAAGCCAAACCTCAACTTACATCACTGTCTGAAATTGAACATCACACCCAACAAAATCCTGTTCTGAACATCATCAGAAGATGCATTGACGCAGGAAAATTGAAGCATCTTAAAGGAATGGCTGAAGATGACTGCTTACGCAATTTAGCATTAGTGAAGCCAGAACTCTCCGTAGTTTTGTCTAACTTCATCATAAAAACTGAACGCATTGTCATACCAGCATCCCTGTAAAGTAAAGTAATTGACGTTGTACATGAAGGACTTTGAGGCATTGTGTACACCAAACAGATGCTAAGCCAAATAGTGTGGCTTCCTAGAATGGACAAAATTAATTGAAACTTGTCATCAATGTGCAACATCTGTCAAGTCTCACACTCAGCCAGAACCATGATACAGTTGACAGGAGGTATCTGGGAAGAAGTAGCTATTGCTTTCTTTGGTCCCACACCAGGATGTACATATTAACTGGTAATCATGGACGAATATTGCAGACACCCAGAACTTCGTTTACTGCCATCCATCTATCCCTGCCCCAGTGGTAATTCCAACAGTGGATAAAATATTCACAGCATAGGGCATGTCCAAAATAGTAAAATCAGACAAGGCCCCTCAATCCGCCCATTCACGAGCAAGGATTTTGCAACTACATGGGGTGCCGACATTGCAGAATTCCTTCCTTATGGCACAGTAGAGAGATTCATGAGGATCATCAAGAAATCCCTACATATTGCACATTTGACCAAGAAATCATTTGAACAAGTGATATATCATCTACTCAGGGACTACTGTAATAGGCCTCACAGTACGAAACACGTAAGCCCCTCTTCACTCATGTTTAGGCAACACAGTCTCCCAGGATGACCTCATTTGAGAAGTAAACATGAAACAGCTCCAGGGGATCATCAAATTAGAGAAACAGAGAACTTGGCCAAAGCAGCCATGAAACAGCGCATTGATACTCAGCAGAATGCAAGAGACTCGACTTTAAAAATTGGGGCAGGGTAATACCATGTCAAGCTTTCACGAACAAGACCACAACTCAGTGTCGACCAGAAACTATGACAATTGTAGTAAAAAGGTTACTCTGGGTACAGGGAGCCATCTGAGGTTTAACTCAAATCTGAAGTCCTATTTCAACCTGATGTACATGTTTCCACATTAGATCGTCCGTCATCAGAGCTCAGACAGAAACTAACAATGAGAAGACCTATCAGATGGGTGTAAGAAAGGAATTCCTAGACGTAAAATTACAGTCCGGGGAAGATGTCTTATATTCAGGCCACATTGTTATGTCTGAGGTTCAACTGTTGAGGGTGGACAAGGGTAGTGACAGCAAGGGAAGGGAGAAAGTAAGGGCAGCGAGAAGTATAAAATAAAGGAGTTTAAGATGCAAAGCTGACATTATAGAAAGTGGTACTTTACAATACTCACTGAAAGACAGTGCATATTAATGATAACAATATCAGGTTTTATGTACCGCTTCAGTCCAGATTCCTCCTCCTTCTAAGCACTGTAGCAATAAATAAGAAATAAATATCCAATCTAATGGCGCTAAATTTACCAACCTCAGAAGGATGAAGTAATGAGTACAGGATTCAAACCTGGTGGGATGTGAGGAGCAAATAGGGGGGCCTAGAGGAGAGTGAGGGATGGTTTGAATAGGTGGGCCTAGAGGAGAGTGAGGGATGGTGTGCATGGGGGGGCCTAGAGGTGAGTGAGGGATGGTGTGCATAGGGGAGGCCTAGAGGTGAGTGAGGGATGGTGTGCATAGGGGGGGACTAGAGGAGAGTGAGGGCTGGTGTGCACAGAATAGTCTGCCTAAATCTCTTTGGTGAAAAATACTGTTATTTATTATCCAGTACTGGACAGTGGGGTAAGGCATGGATAGACATAAGAATTTGTTGAGTAAGCGCTAAAAGCAGTTCCTAGGTATCCAGCAACACCAGAGAGCAGGACTTTTCTGACTCTTTGTTTTCGGAAATAGGCGGTGGTGAAATTAAAGGTCAGAAACAAGGAAAGAGAATGTTTACAAGAATGAGGATGAGCATGTCTACCACATTATCTGAGAGTGCCACCACTGACTTGAAGCCACAGAAACAAGCAATCCTCGAGCATAGGCGTTCCTATACTGGCTGCATGGTGCTAGGAATTCATCTCCCTTTTGACAGAACAGTGTACTTGTGCTAAATCGGGCCACATGGCCGTCGCCTCACATATCACTCTGCCCACCCTCCCCTTGCATCATGATCACAGACCCGTTGCTCTTTTGCTTTGGAGATCACAGAGGAAGCATGCCTTCCTGCTTCAGCCCCATGTCCCAACTTTAGCAGGCCTCCATGCACAGATGCCTGGCTTGCCTGCTGCCTTTCATTTACATACAGGGAAAATCAAGGTACAATCATACTCCTTTTGCTTAACATGTTTTTTGTAATGCATTATATTTTGTCAGATTGGTTTATTGTGTGATTTGTGTACATTTACTGTCATTTCCAAAAAGCAACATATTATTTAGCCCTTGGAAGTCAAACATTAACATACATAACTACCAACTAGAGCTTATCATATTTTGTCAAAAGCCTAAACTCCAGGCAGGGATCAAAGTCTTGGCTTCCCAACTTAACCAAAGTGAGTGATCCGGGGGAATCATTTAATCACACTCTTATTTGACAATATTTGACGTATAGAGAAGTGATTCCGTTCAGAGTGTACACTTTTGTGTTGAACTGGCAAAGCCAAAGATTATGGCTTGCGAAAAGTAAAAATGTTTTCTTTGTTGGAGCCTACTCACCATACAAAGAAATATTAGTTGTTTCCAAATGTGTGGGTCACCCCGAATATCTTGGTTACAGTTGCTGTTACCAGTAGAACATATATAATAAGCTTGAAATGTGGCTACTGCCTCTAGTTATACTTTCAATTCAGAGCGAAAAGATCGAAAAAAAATACACAAGCAATAGAAACTTTTTCTAATACAAGACCTAGGAATGTGTGAATTGGACCAACTTTGTTAAAGGGACCTTATGGTTAAGTTGCACTAATAAAAACATATGAAATTAAATGAAAAAACTTGTAAAAAATGTGTTATAGTTACAAGTAAAACAGAAAAACCACAGAAATTCGCCAGTTATGGTAAGCTAAGCAACTATAACTCGTGCCACCACCATGCACTGCTAAGACTAACATCCAGGACATCAAAGATGACCCGGCCCAGTCTGGCTTTCGCCCCGGCAGGGGGACAGAAAGTGTTCTTGTCTCCGTTCAGGATGACATGGCCAGGCTGGTTGACAAGGGGGGTGTCGATGCCCTGATTCTTTTAGATCTTTCAGCTGCATTCGACACTGTGGATCATGCCACTCTACTCACCCGCCTGGGTCAGTTTGATGTCTCGGGTCAGGTATCGGCCTGGTTTAGCTCCTTTTTGGCAGACAAATCCCAAACTCTCTCTCTTCCACCTTTTCTTTCTAAATCTTCACATCTTACCTGTGGTGTCACTCAGGGTTCTGCTCTGACCCCCATTCTCTTCAACATCTATATCTTTCTGCTGGTAGTCCTCATCTGTTCCTACGGCATCAGGTGCTACTCGTACGCTGACGATACCCAGCTGTTCATCCGTTTAGGTCTGTATTAGGCTGAGGTTTCAGCATGCTTGGACAAGTGCCTGACTTCCGTGGGGCAATGGTGGGGCAAAACCGGCTGAAATTGAAGGGGACACAACTGGAGGTTCTGGTGGTGGGCTCCCCTCCCAACCCTGCGGATCTTTTCCTTTTGGCCCTCTTTGGGTCCACTCCCGGCTCCCTCTATGAAGGTAAAAAATCTTGGAGTGACAGATGTCAGCCAATCTTTCTCTGGAGCCCAAGTCGCCCCGGTATGCCAGCAGGGGCACTTCCAGTTAAAAATTCTTAGGAAAGTGCTCCACTTGATTACACCTATATTACGTCCTCCAGTAGTAGCAGCCATGATCCTGAGCAGGCTGGATTATTGAAACTCCCTGTCCCTGTCACAGCCCAAGGGGCGGATTGGTAGGTTACAGCGCCTCCAGTATTCGGCAGCCAGACTGCCAACAGGCACCCCGTATGGGTCCCATATATCTCCTGTACTTCGCTCCCTCCACTGGCTTCCAGTGGCACAGCATATTCAGTTCAAGGCACTCTGCATTGTGCACCGGGCCCTGCATGGCCAAGGGCAGAATATCTTTGTGTCAAATTTGAGCACTACTGTCCGGATCGCCCGCTACGCTATGCATCGGCAGGCATGCTTTGCGTGCCCTTCTACCTCTGCTCTTGGCTTGGAGGGTGGGCCTTTTCTATCACAGCGGCACAACTATGGAATAGTCTTCCTCTTGCAATTAAATCGCTGTCTAATCATCTAACCTTATGGAAGGCCCTTAAAACCTAACTTTTTTAATGTGCTGCTTTTTCTGGCTTCTCTGCCTTCCTGCTTGAGTAGCTTTTCCCCTCCTCAGCGCCACTATGCCCTCAGGCGAACACTTGCTCTAAATATCTCTAACATAACATAACACTCTCCCTTCCAAAAGGTATTTGTTACCACATCCAGGCGCACAACACCACTGAGCTAAACGGGATTCAGCCCCCCACACCCTGAAATGTGACTTGAGGGTCAGAGCTTCAGCACATAGCTTTTTGTTAGGGGAGAGAAGCCTTTCCTGAAACTGGCTGCTTGAAAGTGTTACTGTTCGTACACAAAAATGTCTTTGCACAAACCGAGCAAAACAAAGCTGATAGTTCCAAGAAAGGCTTACCTCACCTCTCTGCCTAACCAAAATCAAATCCACACACCAACCCCCTCCCCACGAATGCGAGCAAACATTTAACCAGGGATGTCATTTCACCATAATGCCAGGGGTAGCGGAAGTGAAATCAGATGACCCTTGACCTCTGACGTAACAGGAAGTGATATCATTTGACCCCACACGAAGTGACATCACGGGAAGCGATGGAACACAACCTTTACCACTTGACAAAACAGGAAGTAGCATTACACAGCATTGTTAATAGGTACACTACGAAAAATATGGTTACGAGATCACTGTGAAGTAATATACATTTCATACAAGAATGGATCACCATTATATATTAATATCAGTGCTATAGTTAATATCAGTGTGTATAGGCCCATATTAGCAAATTACTGTGAATGCAAGCAGACGCGTTATTATATAGCACTCACGCTTAAGCGCTTCATATAGAACAAATATATATACACAATATCACCCAACCTGTGTTGGTACTCATTTATCAACCTCAACAGGATGAAAGGCTGATTTGACCTTGCCGGGAGTCGAACCTGCAACCTACTGATCACACACACAATGCAGCAGCGAGCGCACAACCCACTGAGCTATCTCACCGGGTATAGCTATCAGAGATCCAGCCACTCCAGAAACAAAGAGCCATATGCTGCTGGCCACAGCGCAGACGCCACAATTTAGAAAGAAAAAAATAAGATATTTTTCTTCCAGGGGTTGCAATGGAGATCTGAGGGGTCGCAGGTGCGACCCCGTCTGACCCCTAAATGACATCCTTGATAGAACAAGGTTATGTATTATTTTGCATCCGAGTGGAAGGGGCTGAGGTGCAGACTTGGTTTGTTGTCAGGCAGAGAGGCCTGAACTAGCAGTGTTAGAGGGTGTTGCATGTTAGCACATTATGGGCCTAATTCACAGAAGCGTTTTACAATAGCAAAACCCCATTGGAAAATGCCCTGTGAATAAGGGCCTATGTATGTATGCATGTGCGCAAGGAGTGTGTATGATATGCACGTGTGAATGAATTAGTGTGTGCTGTAAGCAGAATGGGGTGTTTAAATTAGTGTGTGGGTGTGTAACTGTGTGTGTACTTTTAGGTGCAATGCTGGGCTGCTACTATTTAATACTCAGGTCCACTCCAGACAGCCCTTGGGGTAGAACAAAGGGGGTGGAGTCTCCAGTGTGCCCCACTTGTACTTCCCCCCCCCCCCCCCCCAATGTAGGTTTCGTGGTGCTCCTCCCACATCACATTCATCCACTACCTCAAACACACAACCCCCAAGCATGGTCGTAATTTTAGGGGTGTGGGGGACAAGACTGTTTATCCCCACAACTTTCGTGGCACACCATTTTGTCCCCCTCATTTGGCAGGGATCCCTTTCCTTTAGATGTTATGTCACCCCAAAATTTTCAGCAAAGTTACTCTACTGCCCCCAAGTACCTGCTTGAGGTAGCGTTCCGTGTGAAGTTGCTGGGTGCTCGTTCCAGCAAAACTCTCGACGGAGTCCTGCTCTTCGTCTTCGTATTGCTTGGTGCTTGGTGCTTGTTTCTCGGTGTGCAACCACGAGGGGGGGGCGTGGTCCCGTGTATCCAACACTGATAGTGGCGATAGGTCTGAGCCCCCAGGCGTGTCCTTAAGTACGAGAGCCGAGAAGAGAGACCTTAGACGTGTAACATTGGTGAGCGCCTGGTCCTGCGCGTGCACACTTGTTGCGTCTGTTGTAATGGGTCTGTGTCGTGAGGTGACATCCGAAATCAGCCTATGTCGAAACCCGTCAATAAGCCCCGGTTCCGTGCAGCACTATCGCACTTCCTTTGTGGGTTTGTCGCTTCCTCGTCCGTCGGAGGCCGCTGTGGAAAGTGCACGGTCCTCCTTCACTCACGGGAGGGGCCGGGCCCTCCCTCTGCTGTGGGTAAACAAGCGCTGAGAAAGGGAAACTAACGGGTCGCTGCCAACAGCATTCCCCGGTTGCGATGTAGTCGAGCTCCCAAGGACTGGCACTAAAAACAGACAGCCTCGCCCAAGGCTCACCAGGTGACTCGGCGGTTTCAATTGGGATGGAATAGACGTTTTTAGGGCTCTAATTTTTTCTTTTTTTAAAATGTGGAATTACAAAAAGAAAGTTAAGACACTAAGACTGCACCCCAACATTTGGCTGCAGAACTCTGCCACCCTCATTCCCCAATGTTGTCCTAGGGGCCCTCCTGCCAAATCTCACCGACCACCTGTGCACAGCTGCTTCTTGCCTTCCTCTCCCTCAGTAAGAAGTGGTGAAAGCATGTTTGGGGGCATCCCCTACTCTGAAGGCACTTAGGCGCTCAAAACACACTCTCAAGGTACTTTGCAGTCCAAAACCACCCCCACCTGCCAGGCACATGTGCCAGGGCCTTTCAACTTTCTCATTTGAAAAGGTAAACTGGCATTGGGGGGGGGGCATTTTCCTCGGAGAAAAGAAGCTTAATATAGTTTTATAAATTGTCATTTAGACTTTCCGCTCCCTGCTTTATTATTTTTTTTATTGTGTTTTGGGTTTTAAACTAAACCTTTCACAATTAAAACATATATATATATATATATATATATATATATATGTATATATATATATATATACACAAAGTAAATTCTTTAAATAAGAAAAATACAAGTAAATTCATAAAAATTACACCGGCAATAACATCCTTAATACAAACACTATATGTACAATTGTGAAGGGGGAACACCCTCATCAATTCTCTAGAATGTGTCCAACAAAAAAACATACAGGGCTGTAAGGGTTTATTGAGAGACCATCCTCAACACAGGGAGTTCCTTTCCTCCCCAAACTAGGTGTCACACGATAAACTGTTTAATTTTAGCTCTTTTATCCCGACCTATCTCCAATTCATCGAATACCCCTTGGATCTCTCCCCTGAGATACCAATGAGCCAAGAACCAGGCCGGTGTACAGGAAATATAGTTATATTTATTCGAATGAGATGTTAAAAGAACTCACACTAAAACGTCAAACACCACTTTATCCATGGCACAACAAAATAAACTTTTCTCAACATAAATATATTGCACAAGTGGGTAGAAAAGAACACAAACCACAATTCTTTACTTTCTACAAATTTCACTTCAAGAATGATTAAACTGATCACTAAACAACTACGTATGCAATGCAACTTAAATTTTCCTGCGCGCTTTAATGGCTAGCAGTTTAGTTTTACAAATGTGTGCAAATGGATATGGCAATTGTTTTTTCAGCCACACGTTCGCTTTAAAATAAACCCAGGGTGATTTAGCAGTTGGTTTTTCAGACCCCCCCTACTTAAGTCTGTGTTGGGAAGTCTGACAGAAAAATTTGAATGATTTGTGAATTTTGTATTTCAGACCCCCTCCAGTTAAAGGCCTGTGTTGGGGAAGCAGGATAGCAAAAATAAGGGTAATTGGAGAATTTTGGATTTCAGACCCCCTCCACTTAAAGGCCTGTGTGAGAAAAGCAGAATAGAAAGATTAGCCAATTAAATCACAGTCTATAGTTTTGGCACACACAGGGAATGAGCTTTGTTAATTAAAGATTTTTTAACAAATTAGATCTTGGTGATTCTTTTAGTTAAATTGGCTAAGGATCTACACAGTTCCCACCTGCTATATAGGGACAGGATTTAAGGCCAGCAGACAGCCCCCCCCCCTGCCTTTTTGGTTGCAATGGGTTCACTTCTACTTATATAGAAAACCTCTGATTAAAGTTCAGGAAAGCCAGCTGCATGTCAGGTCCCTCTGGAAGTACAGTGCAGGGGTCTGGTCACTCCACTCTCAAGGATGGTCCCCAGCTCTTCTCCATGAAGTCCAGTCAGACTATTTAGGCCTCCCTAGAAATAGACAGCTCCACCAAGATGCAAGCTCCTTTGGTGAGTCCTTGCGGCTGTCAGAAGGTAGATTTCAGTAGCTCTCTTGCTTCCTCCTAGTGCATTCACTTAATATAGCAGGGATGACACCATCATGTTTACAATCTTGGGGAGTATCCTGCAAGAGTTCTCGCCAATAGGATTGGACCGCTACCCTTCTCTCTCCTCCCAAATCCATCCCCTCTCTAAGGATTGGTTTAGGTGTCTGGTGCAGACATATGGTAGCTTCCATTTGCAATTCCCATTTGTTTGCATGTCAACTGTTTGGCAAAAACTAGTTATGTGTCAAAAAATGTGTGATGTACTAGTAACTGCCATAATATATTTAAATTAGCTTATTGTATAATAGTTCCAAAATAAACGGAACTATTTTAAGTTGTACACATATTCTTTTAAATGACGGAAATGTATTATTTGAGCTATTTAAGTTTATATGTGTAATTTGTGTTTTAGTAACTGTAAATATTATAAAAGTTAAGTTTATTTTGAACTATTAAACAATAAGGTTATTTATTTAATATATTTATTTTCCGATTCAGCTACTCCGGGGGAAGTTAATAAAACAACAGCCAAGTCCTCACCATGTTGAATGGCGGTTAGGCAATTTCCCGCCTTTTTTTACAAAAAGCATAATCGTTAGGAACATGCAATGTATTCACCACATAACTCATTTTACCCTCCACCAGCACGCCAACTCTCACATTCTGGACATGTTAAAAACAGCCAGAAACCCATTTTAGATGGCTATTACAGTTCCCTGAGACACAAGTGGATGAACTTTATATCACCAAAATCACCTGGAAATTAGCTACAAAATGAAACGTACATGTGATCAGTGTGACTTGTGGTTGCTGAGAAAAAGGCTGAATTTATAATAGTCTTTTTAAACAAAGAGCATCTTCATATGTGCAAATATGAGCTTCCCTTACTCCAAGAAATGTGTCTCTCTCTGCCAGTGTTTTTGTTAGTCTCTTTGAAGTTGGCAGCCTGAAGTTATACATTCCTGGCATGCACCAGCTAGAGCATTTGACCTGCTCATAACTGCCCTTTCAAAGACACCAAGTAAGTTGCCTGAAGTTATAAATACCAGGCATGTACCAGCTAGAGCATTTGGCCTGCTCAGAACTGCCCTTTCAAAGACACCAAGTATAGGGGAAGTATGTTTTCAACACCTCTTAGCTGCCACACATTATTGCAGTTGTAAATTGGTGGGGGTGTGTGTAAAAGCCAGGCTTGCAGTGGGAGAGTTCTTTGTGAAGTTTTGCCGATCAACCAGTTTTTCTTTTCCCTTGTTGCTGGTATTTTCCATGTGAAGCATAATATACATTACATCTTGTTTACGCGCACCATGTCTTTTCCATGACATCTTTATGTTGGCAGGGGAACCTTTTTCTCTTGTCTTGCTTTAAGCTGCAAACACACATGCAAAGCTATTTTAGTGTCCGTGTTTACAAATCATGTTGTTCATGTGAAAGGGACCTTTGAATTTCTTCTGGCTTTGTGAATTGAAATGCTGCTTTTCCTTTGGCAATGACAGGTAGGTCTTTTTCACATGGCCCTTCCTTTCTGTTGGTTTGGGGACCTTTGCGTACACTCCACATGCCCCCCCTTTCTTCCAAAATTCTTTTGTGGGGAAGAGCAGGGCAGTGTGAGGGTTTCATCCCACCCCTTTTCTTTTTCATTTGTTTTCGTTGGATCCTGTCCGGCTCAATTTCTTTAATTAGGGAGTGAGTACGCCAGTCTCCCCTTCAATCTTTGGGTTGGGGATGTGGCACAGCTCCCCCTTTCTTCCTTTTTCCGGGGTCCCCAGGGTCCTCCCCAGACTCCCACCCCATCTGCATCCAGGCTGGAATTTAATGGAATTAATTTCTAATAGAAAGAAAAAGAGGTTCAATACTTTTAACACACATATTTCCCCGGGAAGATTAACACAGAATTGGCAAAAACAACAACAGACAATTATAACGGATGACATTTTCACCATTTCACAAAACCTTATTTATTTAGTTTTTTTCTCTTTACAATGATCACTAAGTAAATTACTCCCTGTTTATTACATGGCCTGTGGTAGCGGCCATGTAGTTATGGTTAAGTTGCTAAACCCATAGGAAGAGCACTTTTTTGGGTGGCTTATAACCTCGCTCCCCCTGAACGAATCCACACCAAACCTTGCAAAAAAAAAGTATATGGCACACTCTGAATATTTTTGCAAAGTTTGGTGAGGTTTGGTCAAGGGGGGGGAAGTTAAAGGTGGGGTCCCAAAATTTCTTTTTTTCCCATAGACATAATGGGAAAAAACTTTGCTCATGCCTACAGCCCAAACCGCTGGATGGATTTTCACCAAATTTGCGGCAGGAGCGGCGGCTTGGTCCCAAAAGCATGCTTTTGTTAATTTGGTGTAAATCCGTCCAGTAATTCTTTTTTAAACAACCAAAACGTAAGGCAAAAAAATTGGTGATATCTATGGCCGCACCGCAGACTCACTTCTCTATTCGGTCCATGGACTGGCCTCTGATTGGCTGTTCTGTCTGCCGACTGGACTCTGATTGGCCAGAACATTCACAGACTTTTGCGTGGTCCGCGGACATCGGGACACGCTCGCTGATTGGCTGGTGGGAAAATGTGAAATGCGTCGGTTTTCCTGAAACATCCGCCATCTTGGATTCACAGACTTTTTTTGGGGTCTGAGGAAAGCGCAGTGATAATATTTTTTTTAAAAAAGCAGCATTTCACTTGTCAAACTCAACAAACAATCTCTGGGTATGTGGGGGGGTGAGGATTGGATAGGATATGGCCATAGGAAGCCAAAAAATGGGTTGCCTCACCCCCAGAATGTCCGCGAACACTCCAGATGTCCTGGGGCAGTCCTGTGGTGTTTGCGGACACTTCAGATGTCATAGGATATCTGTACCTATTTCTGCATTAAAGTTTTTGGATGGCTTGTAACTTTAGCGCCACTCAGTGAAACTGCATGTCCTTTTGCAATTTTATTCTAGGACTAATCTTAAATGGTTTTGCAAAGTTTTGTGGGATTATGTCAAGAGAGGGCAAAATTAGAGGGGGTGTCCCAAAATATTGTAAAGGGATATAAATGTGGTGTCGTTTGAGGAATCTGCACAACATTGGGCAAAACGATTTTGGGTCTAGATATAAATGGTTTTCTAAAGTTTGGTGGGATTTTCTCAAGAGGGGGCGAAATTAGAGGGGGGTCTCAACATTTTTAGATGGCTTATAACTTTGTTGCTATTTGACGAATGTGGACAAAAGTTTTGAGAAAGATTATAGACCCAACCTTCAATGTTTGTGTTAAGACTGAATGGATTTTGTCAAGTGGGGGCTAAGTTATATGACTATTGTATGTACATACATTTTGACACTTTAAAAAAAAAAACATTGGCAGATTTCAAGCAAACTCTTGAGGAGTATTGGCAAGGACATTAAATCATGGTTTTGCAAATGTGCCTGTGTTTTATTTTTTGACAAGTGTAATAATGTAGGTACAAAAAATAGTCATATACCTTTGGTGACTGAGGTATAGCCTGTGGCCGTGGGCAGTAGCCAGATTGTCTGGTTCATGGCATAAAGTCATGACTTGGACAATCTGGCTACTGGCCATGACCGATAGGGATGAAAAATGGTATTAAAGTGGCTATGTCTACCTGGGCCCGGCTATGTGGTAAAGTTATTCAAAGGTAGGATAGGTTTGAAAGGGGAAAAAGTGCTTGTGGTAATATGTTCAGAGGGTTTTGCAGGCTGCCATGGCAAGGGAAGAGGGTCTGTGTACGGAGCCCCTCCTTCTCTTTCCATGTTGGCTGTCTTGGAAAAGCGTCCCGCTGTAGGAAGAATAATCCTTCCTCCTTACGGCGGGACACGCAGACGTCCCGCAATAGGAAGAAAAATCTATGTTTTAGCCCCCTGGGTTCCCGCTTTGGGAACCAGGGGTGCTAATGGCCTTTATCCCCCATTTCAGGGGCTGCAATGGAAGATAATGGTCCGTAGCCCTCCTTATTTATTTATTTATAACGCACCAATGCCGGCAGACATCAGGCTGTATGGTTACAGTATTTGTTGAAGAAGATGAGGTGGAGGAAGACAGCTTGCTACTTGCTGAGAAAGAAACAACCTTTCTGAGAGCATTGCGGTCATTGGATTTGGTATGGCGGCGCATGGAGGTGGTCCAGTAGGAGTACTGTCCAGGTAGTATGCGACTGAGTACAGAATTGCACTCCGTGCATTTCACTTGGTAGCTTTACCCTTTGGTACACTCCCAACAGTAACAAAGAACTGGCACACCCATGATTCGATCTTGGTGCTAGATGTAGGCACTTCCTCTACCTCATCTTCTTGGTCCTCTTCATTGTCTTTGAAAGGACAGCACTATTTTTGTTTTGAAGGTCCTCCAGCTGGTGGTGGTGGTGGCTCTTGGGGAGGAGGGATGGCAATAACTGATGCCATTTTTGAGATAAATAGCTAGCAGTTTTGATAAAATTCTTCCAAGTATGTACTGTGTACTAGATTGGTAATGGATAATTACGTACAAAAAGGTGTTGAGTTGTGCAAGGGAAATTTTGAAGTTGAAAGTTCCTAGATCAGTAGAAAATGCAGTTCCGAACTGTCCACGAAGGACGGATCTTATTCCGAATTGTGGATGGGTTCTCGGACACGCCATCATGCCGCGCGCCAGTGTATGGTCATGTGGCAAAGTCCAGAGGGTCCGCAATGAAGTCAGATGTTCGTAGATGTCTACGGATGCAAAACTAGTTGAAATAGTTTCAAAAAGTGTATAGAAGTGTTAAAAATGATTCTAGAAGGTGGGAAATGGCAGAGTTTTAAGGTGACACTGTAAATTGGACACAAATATTGTTATATTAGGTAAGTATGATATTAATAAGTTGTAGGAAAATAGCATGCACTGGTAAAAACCCATAAAATTCACTGAAGAAAAGTTGTTAAAGGGACGTTATGGTTAAGTTGCACTAATAAAAACCTATGAAATTCAATGAAAAAACTTTGTTCAAGGGACGTTATGGTTCAGTTGCACTAATAAAAACCTATGAAATTCAGTAAAAAAACGTTGTTGAAAGGACGATATGGTTACAAGTAAAATGGATAAACACCTGAAATTCGCCAGTTATGGTAAGCTAAGCAACCATAACACGCGCCACCACTGTCCACTGCTAAGACTAACACCCAGGACATCAAAGATGGCATCACAAATATCATTGGTGACATCACTGATGACATCACATGTGCATTTACTTTTCATACAAGGGGTTGTGAATGTAATGTTGGCAAGAAAGTATCAGGGTTATCGGGAGATGTGTAATAAATGACATACTTCATTACGCAATGTAGTGTTCTAAAGAATATTCCATTGCAGTGTTCTATCTAGTACGGGAACCTACTCATACAGAAATATAGGTATTTGCTGCAGCATACACCAGAGGTGCTATATTTGTAATTTTCCAAAGTTATATAATAAAACGGTGACTGCTTCTGTATCAGACTTTTCCGTACTGTGAAACATGTACTAAGTAGCTAATAATGCATCACCTACTGCATATTTCTACTCATGCACACAAAACATAAATAGACTACAATGCATACAAATATGGGGCTTATAGATGGAGAGTAAAGTAAGCAAACAAGAGGCAGTATCATTAGTAACTGTATAATCTACAAGATTGTATTCACGCACAAAAATGATTGCTGTGTTTCAGGCCTGCTTCTTCCCCTATATATGTAGATCATAAGATGCGATTAAATTCTAAGGAAAGTAGTGTAAGAACATGTGAGAATAGCAATATCTATAAATGTAATACCTTTTGAAAGTTACGTTTCTGACTGTCAGTAAATAAAACCACCTGGCCTAGATATGGCAGTGAACAAAAAAGAAGGGGCTAGACATGTGATGTCATCAATGATATTTGTGATGCCATCTTTGATGTCCTGGGTGTTAGTCTTAGCAGTGCACGGTGGTGGCGCGAGTTATGGTTGCTTAGCCTACCATAACTGGCAAATTTCAGGGTTTTTTCAATTTTACTTGTAACCATAACGTCCTTTTATCAAAGTTTTCTTTTACTGAATTTCATAGGTTTTTATTACTGCAACTTAACCATAACGTCCTTTTAACAACATTTTTTCATTGAATTTCATAGGTTTTTATTAGTCCAACTTAACCATAATGTCTCTTTAACAACGTTTTTTCATTGAATAAATATATATATATACATATATATATTGTGGGGTGAAAATACAGTCCCAGAGTGACAGAGATTGAGAGGCTATGCAAGGCCCCATTATAAGGATGAAGCTGGGTGATGTTGATACCTTTTGGAATATGCAGACCAGTCCAAAACAATCCTTTTCCAACACGAGGCTCAGTGAGTGATCGAAAATGGACCTCCCTCAACTTTGGCAAAATGGAAAGGCACTCAGCTGAAGGATAGTGTGCCTCAGAACTGTAATATTGCTGTGTCCAATGCATACCAAAAAGACATATGGTGCTGCAGATGCTGACTTTGTGTAAAAGGGGAAAAGGCACATTTTGACAGATTCGAAACTACGGCAGTATAGCATGGGAAATGATACATTGAAATGCTGTGCATTTGAAAAATAAAAAGGAAGAATTGTGCCTTACATTTAATAAGTGAGGCCATTTTCTGATAATCCTATATTTTCCCCGATCGCCCTGGCTGACCTGCTTTTGGGGCACTAAATCAATTCCCCCGCCCCTGAGCCTGACATTATCAAAACATTCATATTCCCCGCCTCTCCCCGTGACGTTACTGTGCTGCGTAGGCAAACGCGCCCAGTCGTCTTCTACGCGACTCCACACAGAACCCGGAAACCAACACAGATCAACTCACAACACAGCGCGCCACAATTCGGAATATGAAACTGTACTTTAAAATGAAACAGCAACACGGTACATTTGGCAAAGTACATTTATTTGACATTAAATGTTTAGAGAATATTCAGCAATTGACATATGAACTCCGGAAGCCATATATTTTCTTTTATCTGTATCCGCAATAACTGTTCCGTTTCATCTTGAGTCACGCGCTGTTCCTTTATGTTCCTTCCGTAAAAAGAATCACTTTGGAAGCACGGTGAACCGCAAGGCTGTTCCATCAACTAGGCACTAGTCCAGCCAAAAGGTTGATATGTTGCTTCTAGCCACTAGTACAGCGTAAGGGCATGTGGGCCCTTGGCGATCGTCCCATAATATGGTGATCGTGCTCCAGTTGTTGACACGAAGCTGCAGGTGTCTGCTGAAGAATCCATCCGCCGGTGTCTCTAACAGATGGCAGTGGCAGAAAGGGATCAAATACCTGTTATGAAAACAAAAAAATGATAATTAGTCTCGCTAGCCGAACTTCATTAATATTACTCATTTTATTTATTACGGCCGATCAGAAACTATTTGCTTGCAAGGATAGTTCAATGGAGTATGTTCGTCTCTAAAATCAATGCGAAAAGTAACGAGATAAATCGAGGCCAACACACAATGATAAACGACAGTCTACATGCGTGAGGAATGATATGATATATGATATGGCATGTGTAACGCGCCTATACTCAAGTGTTTCTAGGTGTGACGAGGCAGGTGGGGAACAAGGGCAGACAGACAACGATCCTACTATGCCAGGTGTCTTTCTGATCGCGCATGGGGAAGGGCTGTACATGGTTAGTTGAATACAATTTAAATAATAGGGCCAGCTGGTGGCAAGTGCAAGGTAAATGCCGGGAGAAGGGGCTGAAGGATACAGACACAGTCCCGTAGTGCAGGTAGGCAGTGCAGGGAAAAGTGGCTGGGCCAAGTACCGAGATCAGTGAGACCAGTGGACCTGCATGCCCATGTGCCCACTACGAACAGTTTTACTTGCTTTTCCTAGCTCTTCATTCATTCATTTATTCATGCATCCATTCATTAAATCTTCATTCCGGTATAAAAGCGTGTAAAGATTTACTTACATTATATTTGAAATTTCCATTGTGTCTCTTCGTAATGCAGTCTGTAAAACGGACCGTGCTCTTGACAACGATTTTTCATATACTGACCTAAAATGAAACTCGGTCTAGTTTCTGAATTTCCTGCCTTATCGTCTCTTACGTTATTGCGCACTCCCTTCAAATGTAGTTCTTTCGGCATGGTCCCTGTCTCAAGGTAAAAAAACAATAGACCCTTATACTTCCAGTGCGACTTGTGGGCCTCATCTGGGCGCTGTCCTTCACATTCTTTATTTGCAACATCACGTAGTATAGGCATCTGTGAGAGAAGTTTAGAATCCGTCTATGTAGTGCGCCTCAATGTGCAAATGCGAACTGGCTTCTCTCCCAAATGCTACGGCCCGCTTGGCTGGCGCGTTCTAAGTGCCCCAATTTTGTCCCCGTTGTCTGCGAGCTTTGCAGCCCAAATTGAGACATTTAATTTTTGGCAGAAGGTCAGGGAAAGTATAAAGTACCACAGGAGTTGAGTTAAAAGTGAGATTTATTGTTTGTTTGTTTGTTTTATTATTTGCAATACGCAAGCCTCCCCTCCGTTAACAGTGCGCAGCATTTACATGAGATGAGACATGAGAAAAATATATACATACACATATGTGAGGTGAATAGAGAGAATTCAAAGACGACACCCAGCTTGTTCGCCACCCATGATGGTGAAGGTAGGGGTTAGGTTTACAGGTACACTGTACAATAACATTTATTTACAAAAAGACAATCGTATTGCAATTATTTAAACCGGGATTTGTACTTCACAATCAGCTGTGCTTCGGGTGGGCATGGCACAGTCGCAATGTTCGGTGGCAATAGATCACTGCTCTGCACAGAAACGTCCAAAATTCCATATCTGTGCTTCTCTAACACAGCAACAATAAGGCCTTTCACAAAGTCGAACTGCATTTCATCATAGACTGGTTTGATCACCCATTGCTTACTTCGTTTTGAAAACACCTTAGTGTAGCGAGGCATCCTTACTTTACCCCTAGTCCTAGATTGTTCACATCCGACATTGCTGTTATGGGCCAATACCGCTAGTAGAGTCCTATGTCTCATGCCCCGAAAGCTAAAATGCAAGCGCTTTGGCCTGTACTTTAGGCACATATTGTGGAACACCTCCAAATCTCCTGTGTGACAGAATTCTGTCAGTCCTCTCAAATCTCTTGATAGAGTTTTGTCGAAAACAATCTTCTCAATGGCTTTGTGTGTCGGTGAAGATGGAATCAACCACTTCTTCTTCCGTGCCTCCTCTGGGGACAAAGGGCCATGTTCACATTGGTGGAAATGTTCATTTGCTGTCCAGCGGTGAACGTTGGTACAGTGGTGCATCAGTGACCGCCATTTTTCAAGTAGTATTTCCACTGACCCCTCACAAGTTTTTGAGCTCCACCAAAGATGGTTGGTGATAGAATGTGACCACTGCAAAATACTTTCATAACCTTTTTTTTTCCCTGCAGCCGAGATTTTCTTATTGATTGATTTAGCAAGATGCCATACGTCAAATTGATGTTTAATATGTGGGAACTGCTCTCTCATTGTCTTGGCAATTGAAACGTGTCTATCCGTGGCTATGAGGTCGATGTGCATTCCCCTCGATTGTAGATATTCCACTGATTTTATAAAACCTAGTTTCTCCATGGCCACTGAGGATGTACATTGAGTTACCTGCACGACCACCGAACTCACAATTTTCTTACTATCCATGTCCTGAAAGTGGTAGGTGCAGAACTTGGCAGAAAATCCAGGGCTATGGCACTGTCCATCGCCGGCTAGCCTGAAACCTTTGCCTTCGAATGTACTTGCTAGAGACAATTATTCAATTTTCCAAGCATCACTAATGGCCGGAAACAGATAATCACGTTGGTATGTTTAGTACAGCGATTTAGAAATGAAATGGAGTCCCACAAACTGAAAGAAAGCCTCTAACTTTCTAAAACTGGAGCCACTAAAAAGTGATGCAGCTGCACACAGTAGATTGCCTGCTGGCAGTTTCTCCAGCATTGGTTGTGCAGACCATGAGAACCTATGATTTAATCTACAGGCGGCATTTATTTTGACGTTACTGCCTTTTATTTGACGAGTCACATTAATCAATGGCTTCCCACATACTTTCCCTCTAATGGAATGCACACAAGGTTTGTTTTGGTCGCAGGAACTATACCAGTTCATTATGTGCTGCTTAGTATTTGCATAAGTTGCAGAAATGTATAATTGATGTGACTGAAATCTGAACATGTGACTCGTCCCTTGGATGTTCTGTCTTGCACGAGAAGGAAACATGCTTACATTATAGACTGGACCCCCGAAGGATGCAATTCAATGACAATAGACACAGATGAAAATAAATAGATCTATTGATAGCATAGCAATGGAAACTCAAGTCAATACCAATGAGACCAATGAACATAGCACTATTGTGTATTCTACTCGAAAATAGATAGAAATTTTAAAATCTGCGAAATATGACCAGGACACATGGCCTTACCTTGACCAACAAACAGTTGGATTCAGCAAGCAGAGCAGTATGTTGCGGGAGAATAGGTGGATGGCCGCAGGTAGCGCACTGATGGGTATGCTCGAAGCGGTCACAGAAGTTCACGGATAGCACGACGACGAGCAGATTAGCATAGATCTCAGTGGTTCCCAGGTAGCACGTTCAGGAGTTGACTTGCAAAGCACAAAGATGTTCTTATGAGACATATCGAGTGGTTTTTAAAGTATTAGAAACTGGGGTGTGTTTGTGAATGAATGACGTGTGTATGTCGTGGTATTAGGGGGGCGGCCTGCTTGAAGGGGAGGCCTGCCTGGAGACACGGGGTCTGAGAAGGCCATGGGACCGATGGCCCCTTGGCGCGGGTCACCTTTTGAAGTGTACATGCAGTTTGGCACCTTGGCCTTTCGCGCCCCTGACAGCCCCCCATGCCAGCGCTCATCCCCGGGTGTGAACTGCCTTTGATAGAGGGGGGTGGGATGGATGGGCCTGGGGCGTGCAGATAAGGCACAGGAAGACTGCTGAATGGAGACACACTTATGTGGATAGCAGGGGGGCGGCCTGCTTCAAGGGGAGGCCTGGCTGGAGACACGGGGTCTGAGGAGGCCATGTGACCGATGGCCCCTTGGCGTGGAACACCTTTTGAAGTGTACATGTAGTTTGGCACCTTGGCTGTTTGCGCCCGTCACAGCCCCTCATGCCAGCGCGCATCCACCGGCGCGAAACGCCTTTGATACAGGGGGGGTGGGATGGATGGCCCTGGGGCGTGCAGATAAGGCACAGGAAGACTCCTGAATGGAGACACACTTATGTGGATAGCAGGGGGGCGGCCTGCTTCAAGGGGAGGCTTGGCTGGAGACACGGGGTCTGAGGAGGCCATGTGACCGATGGCCCCTTGGCGTGGGACACCTTTTGAAGTGTACATGTAGTTTGGCACCTTGGCCTTTCGCGCCCCTGACAGCCCCCCATGCCAGCGCGCATCCACCGGCGCGAACCGCCTTTATATCAATATACAGTATATCGCCTTTATATCAATGATAGTATATCGTTGCTTATCAATAACAAATGCCACATACCGGAGATTCTTGTGAGCACAGACCCACACTTCAACCGGTGTATTATAGTGGTCAAGACTTTATAATCCAATGGTAAATGTTAGTATAGATATATGTGTGACTTTTATAGAGACATAACCTACTGAAAGACTTTGAACAAGTGTGTTTTAGTGCATGCATTATCGAGAATATGTTATGTTAGCTTAGATAGATA
Source organism: Ambystoma mexicanum (assembly GCF_040938575.1). Classification (NCBI taxonomy): domain Eukaryota; kingdom Metazoa; phylum Chordata; class Amphibia; order Caudata; family Ambystomatidae; genus Ambystoma; species Ambystoma mexicanum. The sequence continues at coordinate 215,636,509 of NC_090921.1, read as the reverse complement.
GTGACCACCCTGCTTCACAGCAACCAGACCTTCCCCATTCGGAGCACAGATGTCTGACGTCCATCCTTGAATGGAGAGACACTTGATTCATTTAAAAAATCGAGACAACCGTTGTTAAAATATATGTGGTGTTTTATTTTGTATCTTATTTTCATGACACAAAAATACAAGACTTTAAAGATTATACAGGTCAGGTTGCAGCACAGCGAGAGAAAATCCCCTGTACTGACTGCTGTCACTCGGGAACGTTTCTCTAATGGCATGAACGGCACAGGCGGGTATCACTCTTCGAACGCGGTGTCCAAGCCTTCCGTGAAGTCACTATGTAAAGGAACGATAGGCCACCAGCCTGTACCACCTGTGAAAAGGAATGAAACAAACTGTTTTTAAATTACCAAGATAAGTTTAATAAACGTTTGTTGTGAATGACAATTCTTGTAACTAATGGCATTTTACACGGACAAATGCTATCTAGACAATGCACACTATTCAACGGCTTACATGCGTTACAATGATATGTAGATGTAATTTTGGATATAGTAGAAGACCATGAAATAGGAGTGGCATGACAAGCAGAGTATACTTACTCGTTACTCGGATTACGAGGACGAACAGTTGCTCGAAGTTCGTGCATAAGCACCATCATTATTCTCAACACGGCCCGTGTGAGACAGTCTGCCCTGAAGTCTGGCAGCTCGGTGATGCATTGCGGTCGTGGCTCGCCTTCAGAAATGTAGGCCAGGCATCCCGAGTTTTCTCGGCAGCAGCAGTTCTCGTCCTCAGTTGGCATTAGCTTGCACCGATTGCATGTGCACCAGGTGGAGACGCCGTCCATTCCACTAGGCCCAGGTTCTTAATCTGTTGATTCGTCCTGCCAACTGCCGTCCGAATCCCCATCGTTTTCGCGTGCTTCCCTTTCCAATAGTTCCTCCTCGGTATACTCGGGCCCGTACATGTAGGGCATTATTGTAGCCATTGTGTGTTAAACAAACTAAAATAATTTATAGCGGTGGTACTGGTATCTGTTCACACGGGCTACAAGCGGCGAAGGTAGCTGACCAGAGCACTGAAACGAGACACAGAATACTCAAAGTAACACAGAGAGAGGAATGGAATCGAAAATCGGCTGCTGTGTGTTGTGAAACGGTCTGTTTATACTTATTGCGGAGAGAGGCGTCCTGCCATTTCCATGGCGACACGTCATTAGCTGAAGCGCAGCGAATGTTGACACGAGACGTGCTTTGGCATTGGGAAATGGGCGGTACGAGTCTGCTGATGACAGGGTCAGGGGCGGGGGAATTGATTTAGTGCCGCAAAAGCAGGTCAGCCAGGGCGATCGGGGAAAAGATAGGATTATCAAAAAATGGCGGCTCCCTGGTGCTTGTTTTCGCGTGCGTTTAATGGAGGAAAACTCGGGTAAGGTCCATAGGAAAGTTTTCTAAAATCGAGCCACTTAGGCTTAAAAAAACATGGCCGATCCATAGGGAGAATAAAAAATTTTACTAGACCATGCCTTTAACTGTGGCCTATGTGCGAATAATAAAGTGAGACTTGTATCATTTTAATTATGGTCTTAAGGAAAGATTTCATTCCTGGACATCAGGACCAGGTGAAATATCAAATATTATATGTTAAAACACATCTTTTCGATTTAAAACACTTTCATTCTCAGAATTATGCATGTAACTGGCTGCTGCTGCTTCCCCCACTGAACTGCTGTGTGTCTGGAACTGTGACCTCCAGACATTTGGGAGGGCCACAAGGAAATTGGGCCTGGTTTTCAGTTTAAAATACAAAGAAATATAAAGAATTGGATCAGAATTTCTGAGGATGCAGATAAGCCGGCCAACAGAAATGAACTTTTGGGGCTGACTCAACCCCAATAAATGGCCTCTCAGAGCCATAATGGATCTTCAAACACTGTGTAGAAACAGGCATCTACTGATAAGCTGATGTTCAGGTCACATGTGAATGGGGATAAATGAAACTAATGAGGGGCTTTGTGGGGAATATGAAACTATGACCATCTATAGGTATGCATTGCTATGGATTAACATTGGGCCCCCTTTTCTTGAATAAAACGAGAATCGTTTGTCTCAGTGAGCTCATCCAGGACTCTTAAAGGGCATACAAGGCCAGCCAGTTCCCTGTGATTTATAGACTTTGAGTTGGGAAGAAACCCATGATCCCGACCTTCTCATAATTCAGAGGAATTAGAAAGTGGGTGAGGTGATAGATTGTGAAATTAAAGTGGCATATTTTTCACTATTTCAGCTTAGGAGCAAATCACAAAAAACAATAGCTGCTCCCAGGAAGGTGGTTTCTGAAATTAAATTAGTATTCCCTGATTCGCCATAAAATGTAAAATTCAAAAATATACACGTTCATGCACTTATCTTAAAAATTAAGGTAGTTGCCATGTAGTGAGATTTTGTGTAAAAAACAAAATGCAACATCATGTCATTTTGAAATGATGCATCTTCCTCCTCCCCCATTATCCATAATGCAGACCTCTAAAGTCCTTGCCCTATCAGGTGGCAGTGGGCGGCTTAGTGGGAGGGGGAGAAAGAGAGATGTCCAATCCATAGGGTGGGAATATACATCATATGTAACTGTCATCAGCGCTATATAATATCAGTTTCACACAAACCTGCTTATTTCTCATTTCCATCTCATGCAGCATACTTTACTCACTTTTTCGTCTCCCTCTTGCTTATACTTATTTAATTGTATTTTGGTTTAGTTGGGTGCCTGACCTCTACTACAGTCACAGGGCTCATTTCCATGATCGTCTGTCTTTTACTTTCAGACCTGCACTCACCCTGCAAGTTTCTCCTCGCTGCCTAAGGGTAGCTGAAACTGATTGGATCTCACAGAGGCTCTGTGTTTAAAGCCTCCTAACTTTACCTGCAGGTCAACTTAGACCATGCTGGGAGTGATCCCATTGTGCATTTTGCTTTTTAAAAATTTGCAAGTTTTTACCTTCTATATTCAATTTGATTTATTTTGCTTTCTGTTGCCGAGTTTCACCCGAGCCTGCTTATTTCTCATTTCCATCTCACGCAGCATACATTATGATTATATTTAATTAATTGTATTTTGATTTCCTTGTACTCCACGCATTGTGGGCAGAGGGTGCTGGGCCTCTACTACGGTGACAGGGCTCCTTTCTGTGATCAGCTGTCTTTTGCTTTCAGACCTGCACTCACCCTGCCAGTCTCTCCTTGCTGCCTCTGTGTAGCTGTAGCTGATTGGATTTCGCTTCTCCCATGTGTAATTTAAGTCGCCCTCAATCTCGGTTGCGCAGTGTCCGAGCGCAGCGGGTATGCCTGCGCCGAACTCCAGCCCAAGTCTGGCCCATCTGCACTCATCCGCGCCTCAGATGGGCCTTGGATCTCGATCCAGCCCCCGCTTCAACGGAAGTGCTTTTCACGCGAGGAATTGATTTGCGTGGCCCCTGCTAATACCACCTTTCCAGCAGACTGGTCCTGTTCGAACCCCTCTGCTCCCAATATTATTATATCATCTCTGGTTCAGATAAGATGCCTTTTAGTGAACTTTCATTTATTAGCGGCTCATGCCCCTAACGGTTATGACCTGCTTCAAGATCTGTCGCCCGACTTAATTTTTCTTACGGGAGCTTGTCTGACCTAATCTGATTCATGTCCTTCTGGAGGACTATAGTATCATTCGACTGAACAGAGAACCCCCGTGCATGCAGAGGAATTACTCTGATACACCGTATGGACCTCACCTTCTCCTTGTTACCCTTTACTCCTGTTCTGTACATGGAAGCATGCCTGTTGTGCATGAAATTCTCAGCATCCTGCACAGTTCATGCTTTGCTGGTGTACAGACGGCCTGGCTATGACGCAGGTTTTGTGCCCAACTTTGTTGCATTGCTTATTGATCTGAGATTGCAATGTCCTTCTTTTTTCATGCTGGGGGATTTTAATCTTCATCCGAGCAATGCTAAAGATGTGTTGGTGGCCAATTTGGCACCTTAATCTTCTACAGCTTGTCGTTGGCCCCATGCATGTGTCTGGTAACGCTTTGGACCTTCTTTTTGTTCCACCGACGCTTGTCAGGATTTATAATTGCTTGGCAGTTTTATTGATGGATCACATGATACTTCCTTTTGGCATTCTGGCCGAGCCCGATCCTTGGCCTATTGACATCCTACGTCCACACTCACATCGATGGTCCGATATCTATCCCGCTATGATTGCAGCCAGCATTGAGCAGACATTGTCCTCTTGTCCTCCCAGAGACCTCGATTCACTGTCTAAAACTCTGCGCAGTACAACCGATTTTATTTATTTATTTTTTTGGCTCTGCTGAAAGCTTGCAAGCCCCGGCTCATCCTTCCTGGTTAGCGGATGCACTGGCTGTGCTTTGCCAGCAGCGTAGACAGGCTGAACGTATATGGCGCTCATTTTACTGCTCCCTAGTATGTCTGGCCTTTTGAAAGGCCACGTCAGTTTACCAATTGGCTATTTTTAAAGCAAAGCAGGTCTACTGCTCTGCACGCATTGAATCTGTTGTTATCTCTCCTCAACAGTTGTTTAAAGTGGTGCAGGCTCTGACTGCTTTGCCCTCGGCAAACAAGGTTATTCCCTCCCCTCAACTTTGCACTTCACTCTCTATGTTCTTTCGAGATAAAATTCTGGCTATTCGCCAGAAGATCTCTGGTTCGCTGGTCACTTGCGGGCAGGAAGTCATTGTAACGGCTAGAGGTTCCATCCACATTTCATGGGAGGATTTTAATCTGTTCACTGAAGATGATATTATTACAGCCACTCAGAGCTTGAAATCTATCTCTCCAGTGGACCCCATTCCTCTTACCATCCTGAAAGAGATTATTCTGTTGATTGTGGTCCCAGTGTCATCAACGGTAAACTCTTCTTCAACAAGCAGTTTTTTTCCTTCCTCACTCAAGCACCCATTATTAAAAAAAAAAAAACAACCTGGATCTTCTTTTACTTTCCAACTTTCTCTCTGTCTCTCTTTTATCTTTCTCCATGAAACTGGTTGAGTCTTTGGTCGCTGCTCTTCTTTGCTCTTTCCTGGAGAGCTCTTAGTGTCTGTATCCTTTCCAGTCCGGATTCCGTCGGGTCGAGGCACAGATTCTGTTTTGGTGTCTGTTACTGATGATCTGGCGCAGATCATCCATGAGGGAGGTAGTAGCATTTTGATTCTTCTGGATCTCACAGCGGCGTTCAACACCATTGTCCATTCCATCTTGATCCAGAGACTTGCCTCTGTGGGTATCGCTGGCCGGGTCCTTGACTGCTTTGCCTTTTTTCTTTTTTGTCAACTGGTCCCAGACACTCTTTCCCCTTCACTTCTGCGCCTCTTCCACTTACCTGTGGGGTCCTCCAGGGTTCTGCTTTATCCCCTCTTCTCTTTAATATCTACCTTCTGCCTCTGATCGTTTTGATACACTCTTTTGGTTTCCAGTGTTATTTTTATGTTGAGGATACCCAGATGCTTATACGTTTGGATCTGGCGCTCAATGATGTGGCTGTGCTCTGTTGTCACTGCTGTCTACAATCTCTACCTAGATGGGCCAAAATTGGCTCCAACTTAATGGCGACAAGACTGAGGTCTTGGTCGTTAAGGTCCCCCCTGATGTGTCACTGTGGTCCACCACTTTTTGGCCAGAAGAATTTGGCCTGCTACCGCAACCCTCTGCAGTAGTAAAAAACGTGGGGGTCATCGCTCTCTGTATCCCTTTCTATGCTCCCCCAAGTCAGCACTGTTTGTCAAGGGGTTTATTTAGACTCCATACTCTGTGAAAAGTGCTTCCTTTTCCTCCAGCGTGACTCCGTCCTACGGTTGTGTCCACTCTGGTTGCTGGATCACCTGATTACTGTAATTCCCTCTATTTGGCCCAGCCAGCTTATCTCATGTGCCATCTACAGCTTCTCCAGAACTCTGCTGCCCGGCTGGCCATGGGTGACTCTTGTTACACCTCCAACTGCTTCATTGGCTCTCGGTGGCCGGTCGGGTCAAATTTAAGGCACAGCACCATGTCACTGATGAGGCCCAACAAGGCTGAAACACGTGTATGGGGTTGCTGTTGGTACTCTTGTTCAGAAGGAATTGCCATAGCATTTCGGTGCTGGACTGCCCATATGGGTGGGACAAAGACTAATATGCAAATAGATATTTCCCTTCTGTGAAAGGTACAGTGAACTAAAGTGTGGCTGCAGACTCTCGAGTGGGTACTTTTCCAAAGAACAAGTCATTTATCCGTGTTAGTTCTCGTAGAGGGGCAGCTATGGACTATTTTCTGACTGTGTATTGTGCACTGTACCTTTTATAAAAGTAGTCCGGAGCATTTGCAGGAGAAATTCCGCCGGTATGTTCCCCCTCGCCGCTTAAGATCTGTCCACACAGTCTGTATTGCAGTGCCTCGTGTCAAGTGTGTTCGCATGGGAGGTTGCTCCTTCTCAGTGGCTGCGGCCCGGCTGTGTAACTCTCTTCCTCAGTCTCTCCGCCTTACCGAGGATCACCTCCTCTTTCGGCGTACCATTAAAACCTGGCTTTTCGCTACCTAATCTTTTTGCGTTCCTTGTAAGGAACTCATTGTGGCAACAGTAAAGTCAGACACAAGTGGTCACAGTTCAAGGATATTTATTAAACTTTGTGCAGGTTGGAAAAATGCTTAACCTAAATCTAAGATGGGAGCAAGCTACGACAATCAAATAATAATAAGGCAGTCCTAGTGGCGTCTTGTCAAATAAAAGGGCCTATACCAAAGAAATCTGGTGCCAATCCTTACAACTAAATAAAAGAAGAGTGTGGGATAGTATTCACAAGAAAGAAAGAAAGAAGGGTTCTCAAAAGATAAGTCAGGATGTGGAAGCCGGGGGTCTCCCCAAGTTTTGAGCATGGGACAATGCAGGATTCCTGAGTGCATTTTCAGACATCGGGACCTTCGGTGGTTAAGTTTCTTTTCTACAAAAAGTCTCTTGCCTCAGATGACCTGATGTGTTCAAAATAACAAACAAAAAGTTCCTTTCCAAATGTTTGTTGGGTGATGACTTTTCAACCCTGGATCCCCCTCTTCCGAGTTCAGACCCACAAAAAGTTCCTAGCAATGTCAGGGCCTTCGGTGGTTAGGTCTCTTGCTTCTGAGGATCGGCTATGTTCATAAATGGACATATAATTGAACTCATAGACCTAGAGTCCTTTAAGACGAGGTAGCAATACTTAGAGGTGGATGGGGATGCAGAAGTTACTCAAACATCAATAATCAAAAGGACTCAGGGAGTTGGCAAAACTGCATTTGTTTCATTTTCAATGGTCTAAAACTGGGAGTACAACGGACATCATCCGACATGGCACAGCACAATCTTAACACATTTCAGAAAAAAACAGTTCTTTTATAACAAAACTCGTCCTCACTGATGTCAGGTTACGTGATAAAACTACAAAAACCTATGAGTAACGGTGGTTGGCTTTCTGGGAACACCTAGATATACGTTCTATATAGACGGGAGTTATGATTGGGTATCTTATGTCAGGTGGACAACTGAGCCCAAATAACTGGTCATCATCATCGTCACTACATACACGACGATTAATTGGTTATACAAACTATAGGGCTCCCAAATACGTAGCCCACTACAATTGGTTTGGCACCCTTGTACCCTTCTGGAATATTCCAGACACCAGCAGCATACAGGCTACCATTACAGGTGCATGGAGAGTTGGTGTGGTCTTGTCTCCCCACCATTTAGCCCAACAGCTATCATCACTCCTACAGTCTGCCAGTCAATTAAGGCCTTGAACTCGGCCTTGCTGAAGCTGTCTGTGCCTGAGAAATAAATGGAGTATGGCATCATTCTGTCTTCTGGTTTTGATGTAGCTTGACCCAAGCTATTTTGATCCCACCCATGTGACTGGAGACCACTCTTTCGAGCCTTTTGCTGCATTTAATAAGTTTAAATGATGAACTTTTGACGGCTTCAATTTGTTTTTCATTCTGCTTCAAACAGGAGTTTGTTCTTTTCTCACGTTCGTTGTAGCCTTTTTGACAGGTGCCCAATTCACTGTGGCCTCGTCTTCTTGGTGCTGGGCCAGCCAAGCCTTTCTCGAAATTCGTCCTCGCCATCAGTTCTAATTCCTACTGCGCCATACACTGAAATCCTTTCTAATCATGGGGTTTCAAGCCTTGCTAAAGTGCATCGTGGAATATTCCGGTTCTGTACATTCCTATATGTATACATTGGTGCATCGCTGCAATCTAATTCACTACGTAGCCAGCCTTTAAGATTACTTTCCCTACTTGCATTGCTGCGTCTGTATAAATATAAAATGACTTGACATCTTATTCAGTGCTTCTTTACATGAGCATCTTCATTTCGATCCCATAATGTTGATTAACTTCGATACTTCATCTTCACCTCTATAGAATCTATATATTTTTATCTTGTGCGTCTTTTCTGGGTGTGTCATTTCTTACTTCGCATGATGTCATCAGTCTCCTTCCTTATTCAAATGCACATTTCTTCTGGCACCCCAGCCAGACAGGCACTATTTCTTTGTGCATTTATATAGGGTTTTCTCAATGGGTACCTTGTCTTGAAGATTCTTTGTGGTACAGGCATTCTTACTGGCACTGCTCATCTAGCCATTTCTGGTTCCCAACATATGGGCAACATGGGGGTGGAGCTTTTGATGGGGGTACTTGGCTCCCCCTCTACACTCCACCCTCTGGCCGACTCATCGACCACTCTTATCACCATTCTTCACATCCAGACATCCTCGTCTGAAGAAATGCTTCTTTAGGACTCATATCTTCACTACTCCTTTCAGGTATCCAGCTGATTTCACATGCTCGTCAACACTCCAGGTCATAAGCATGCGTTGTCCGTTTGGGCTGCAGTAGATCCATCTTCCCACATACTTCTTGTGGTGTCTCGGATACAGAAACATTGTTCCCTCAGGTGCATGAATGCTGGCCTTTACGTAGTCTCTGATTTTTTCATTTGTCAGCTCTTTAGGTTCAAATCCTGATTTCAATCTATCTTCATTCCTACTGCTTTCTTTGCAGTCTTCTTGCATTGTGTGATTATTATTCTGATCACACAAAATCCAACCATGACCATCACTATCAGGGCTCCAAGGAACTTGAATATATTTGCCATTCATTGTGGAACCCACGGGAAGATCGATCCAAACCAACTGTCATCAGCAATGTCTTCCACTTCGTCTATCTTGACGTGCAGGTTTGTGTCAGCATCGATATGGCCTCTGTCAAGGTGCCGTTCTCATCATCGTGAGAAGGTATGAATGTGCAACATGATTCTCCGATATTGGCACAAACACCTCCATCCATAGCTGTGATCATGTCAAGCACATATCTGTTCTGGGGAGTCATCAGTCGTATGGCTCTCAGCTCTTCTTGATGGTAGAGTTGATTGTCTGTAGGAGCTCCCATCTGGTTATCTGTAACCATTTGGTGTTTGCTTCCGTCTGGATCCTGGGCGTGAAGATTATCATGAATATTAATGAAGTCTTACTCATATGGGATGGAATCAAAAGCTTCTATTGACTTGGCTGAGAAATAATTCTCCCTCTTCAATCGATTCAATAGCTTCTTTCGCAGGTGAGCATCTGCCTTTGGGAACTCTCCAATGTTCAGGTCACTTTTTGGAATCACCAATGCTGGAACATGGACAATTACTATAGAACATAGTCCTCCCCAATCTTTGGGCAACTTCATGTAAGCTCTTGATCTACAGGCCCAGCAGTGTTTATGTGTGTGTTTATTATTTATATTGCGCTCCGGGTACCCAAAGGCTTAAGGGCGCAGACAACAAAAAATAAACAATACAAACAAATCTTACGTGAAACAAAAAGGCAGGCAGATTATGTATCAACAACAATGTGCAAAACGTACGACTGAAAAAGACAAAGAAGTAGGGGAACCTCCTTGAACCGAATAAATAATCAATGATTAACTTAATGAAAGCTAGAACACAAAGGAACAAAAACCAAGGAATCTACATTGCGTTTGTAGATTTGTCGAAAGCTTTCGATACCATAAAAAGAGCCAAACTATGAAAGAAAATGGAAAGCTGGGAATGTCCACAGTCACTGGTGGAGAACATCAGAGACTTGTATACGGATACAAGCATCAGAGTGAGATTGGACACAGCGGGTACATTAACAGACGAAATTCAGACAAAAACGGGCTTAAAACAAGGATGCCCGCTGGCACCGGAATTGTACAACCTGTTCACATCAGACCTTAAGGATTCATTTGAGTTCACCCGCTGCTTTCCACCAAAAATAGCAGGAACGCCGATTGGGAGACTGCTTTACGCAGACGACATCGTCCTAATGGACCAGACCCAAATCGGCTTGCAAAGACAGTTTACAACATTACAATCGTACGTGGACTCAAATGATCTGGTAATAAATCCAGAAAAATCGAGAATTCTGAAGTTATGCCCAGGAGGCAATATAAATAGAGGGAAAAAACTAGGATGGTCATTGAAAAACAAAAAAATCTTGGAAGTGGAAGCGTTCACGTACTTGGGAGCCTGTATAGATAATACGAAAAACAACATGCCAAGAATAGTGGGGCTAAAGGAAAGCAATCAATCTAACTGCCCAAGGGAGAATTCTGCGTAAAATATACTGCAGATTCACCTTATTACCCCTAGTATCCTTTTATAGGATGCAAGTGGTGCCAATATTAACATATGGGGTAGAATCACCAACTCCCCTACAAGCCCAAACATGGTCAATCCTGGAGGGCCTGTTTTGGCGGAAAGTGTTACAGCTGCCTAAATCAGTTCCAATACAGCAAATAAGGAGAGAGCTGGCATTGACATCACTTAAAACAATAGCGACATGGAAAATGCTAAGCTTCTATCGAAAATGTCTTGAGGAAAACACCACGGGAGGATTTAGGGTGCTGAAAAAAGCCCTAAAAGACCAATCTGATATAATCCTAACAGAATGGCAAAAGATTTGTCAAGGGATCCTAGCGAACCTCAATGAGTCAGAGGATGACTTATGGATCAATCCAGACAAAACTAAAAAGAAACTATACATGGCAGATTGGATAGAAACCCAAGAAGACAACTGCAAATATAAGAGCTATGAAGACTTCTGGGCCCAGCCACGAAAACTGAACCAGATCCCGAGCTACCTTACCTTATTCCCCAACTGGTACTTCCGTGACCTTTTTTCTGAGATTCATATTGAACATTTTACCGACGGGAGAAATATTACAAAGAAGGAAAAGGTTGGATATCCGCAAAGGCTGCAGAATGTGTAAAATAAAAGGAGAGATAGAATCTCCGAAACACCTTACATTACAGTGTATTGGTCTAAGGAAAGACCGAGAGCTGTGCTTGGGGGACATCATTAGAAGCCATATGACAAGGAATGTTGATGAGTGGTGGAGGACTCTTGTAGAAGGAGAAAAAATGAAAACGACATTAGAACTCATCAGACTAGTGATTTTAATCCTTAAGAAACTAGAGGCGATCAACAACACGACCCAGGCATCATAAGGTGATACCAAGTACTGCAAGTAGGACATCGCTCACTAAATTGGAGATATACTATGGAAGAAGGGATATGTTCAGGTTAAAGGTTTCAAATATGGAAACCATATAATCTGTGTAAATAAATTTAAAAAAAAATAATAATCAAATGATCACATTACAGCTGGAGGATCCCCTCGGAATGTATCTGCACAGTCTTAGGAAAGCAGGTAGTGAACTAGTCCCACACCCTACTAGGACACAATCCTTCTTGCATGCATGCTCCAGTTTTTCAGGTCCATCCTACGGAGGATTTTGAAGTGCGATAGTCTGACCACACCCGGCCCAGTTCTCTGTCTAAGCCAGGCTAGGACTTTAAACCACAGGGCTTCTTTGGGTTCATGACCATTAACCTTGCTGATGTTAGTAATGATTAAGTTTCTCTGATCCGAAACAAAATCCTGAGTGCTCGTGTCTTCTATTTTGGGCATCTGACATTTTCTAATACACAGGTTCTGGGAGGAGCCGAACTTGGAAAGGGCATTCATCTGTAGAGGGGATTTATAGGCCTCTTGGCCTGATTTCTGCGGGGCTGCTATAATGGCAGCAGGTGGTTCCAAAATGGAGTTGACAGTGTTGGGCTTTATGGTTATGCTACTTTTGTTAATCGGGAGTCTGTGTGATGCCAGAACTTCCTTACTACAGTGGTCCGATTGTGAGGCCTTGTCTAGTAGCTCTTTTTGAACGTTGATTTGACAGGCCTTATCCAGGTTACCTGTCCGAATCCCAACACTAAGACAGAAGGATTCATTAGTTTGTGAGGCCATATTCTTGCTCAGTGAGCTTGGATACATGACCAGTTTGCGTAGTGAGTACACTAAGAGTCCCAGATCGAAAAGGCGTGTATATAGCAGCAGTTCCTTAACAATACTGGGCATGAAATCCGGCCAGTGATCGAGTACAGATTGATCTAGGGGGGAGGGAAAAAATCCAGTCTCCTCTTGCGGGACACCAATAGAAGACTTAGGGTGCTCCATGTTATTTCCTGAAGGATTCTCACACCCCTCATGGACAGGGGAGACAGCAGGATTACTAACATACTCCATGGTGATACTATTTTCTGTATTTAGGAAACTCCCTGGTACTGCAGGGACTATAGGCAGTTTGGATTCAGATTGCATATTCTGCAATCTTCGTCTTCTTCGGGTACTGAGAGTCATGACCTCCTGTACCTGATCTCTAGTAGGCCAAGAAAGAGAGGTCGCGGGGTCTGCCTGTCCCATTTCCATTTCGGTCTGATTTGTGAGGACTTTATCACTACACACGGGAATGAAAGGACTGCTTCTGAATCCTTGGGCGTAGATTGTGGACACTCCCTTTTTTACTGGTGGCCATAAAGTAAAATATTCCTTACAAGTTGTAATTAAACAATGCGCCAGCAGGGTAATGGCCAGCTAAGCATGTGTGCAGCCCCTCTCTCCAAGGAAAACTAAGTCCATGTGAGAGACCGCACACCTTCTCTTCTATCTGACCCGTACTTCCCACGCTGAGCAGCCAGAAAGAGGGAAAGGCAAGAGCAGAACACAGCAAAAATGCAAATGGCGCTCTGTGTCTTTTTTTCCCCCGGAAGCCTGAGTATCGTGCCTTACGTTCCTTTCCGATACTCACCGGCTACCTGTTTAGGTCTGTTAAGTCTGTTAAGGCAGCAGTTGCGAGGTACACGTGTAGATCCCAGCACTGGACACAATTTCTCGGTGCTGTAGGCTCTGGAGACGCCGACCGCACTCGCGACCTCCACGGAGGAGCTGCACGAAATTGCAGCCGACACGCCTGCAGGGTCACGCTGATTAGAGGAAAGGACCTAGAATTACCAGTGGACGTCAAGCCGCACGGCCGTAACCGCCGCTTCCGACATCATGATCATTATCACTGCTGTCCCAATGTTTATTCCTGGTACATCAAAGATTCAACCACAATTTTGATTCTCTCCAACCTTTCTTGTGCCATTTTTTCTAAAACACAGCTTTGCATTGTCCAGAGGCACTATCTGTAAAGGACCTCCTTTTTCTTTGACCCATGTCAGTAGTTTTGCCGGCAGAGTGCTATGTGAGAAGGGCAATGTGCTGTTTGGACATCTATTTCAACAGCTATGAAGACCTTACACTTTCCCATAGTATAAGGCAGGAGTGCACATACATAGCATTCCGCGTCAGAAGTTCATTTGCCCACCTCTTTCATAAGCTGATACCACATATTGTTTCCCAAATGTGCTGTACTGTCTAAATATTTATTTAATTCATAATCATCCTGTGTTGTGCCTCTCTTGAGTCTCTTCCTTGCATAATAATTAGGCAACCAAAGATCATGAAAAATGTGTAAAGCAGATCTTCCTCCAAAAGGAAGCCTAGACCCATTGTCATAGAACTGGGTGCTTTCTCATGCACCACTGATGTGGGGACAATCACATAGGGCCTAAGCTTTCTTGAAATATCTAACTCTCCATTGGTTACTGGAGTGGGAAGAATTAGATGACCTCTTCCCTTCTTTGGGCCCACAATATACAAAGCATGAATTATCAAGATTGGAAAATCAATGATAAACATTGAGCAAGCATGTATTATGCACCAGTACATTATGCTCCACCGACAATGTCTCTCCATTCGTCGTTGTCTTTGATCACTCTCTGGAATAGCTAAGTGGTGTATCGACCACATGGTTTGCCTGTAATTACTTTATTACTTTTAAGGGAAACATTTATTTTTTATTCAGGCAATTTCATGAAATAATCTTGCAGCTGTTGATGATTGATTGGATTCTGAATGAACACAAATGTGTTATCCTTGCGCCAAACAAGATGAGAATGAGCTTTAAGCAAATAGAAAAAGATCAAGGCCAGTAAATTGTGAATGTCATGACCCGACAGGACCATTTGTGCGTTCAAAGAGATGTTCAGGTAATTGTCTAATCTGGTCTAGAATTGCTGACAGAAGTCTAATCGCTGGGCCATTCTTTGGATCTTAGACGAAAGTGCGCACATCAACGCGACTGCCAATAAAAGCAGGGTAAGCTCTGAGTATAAAGATGAAGACGGCAAGAAGGAGTCTGTGTACCTCGACATCAGTGAGCACTATATGGTCCACCAAAGAGAAATTAGGTTTGGAAAGAGTCGGGGAACTGCTCCATCTTCCAATCGTCAAACACATAGTCCAAATCTGGCATCCTTTGCTTTTCTTCTGTACTCCAAAGACCAATGTCAACACACTTCTGTGGCTTAAGAACAATAACTCTTACTCCTTGCTGTAGCATATTGTGATGCTGGAAATGCATTGGAGGGACAGGGCCTCCCTGTACTTGTCCTGTAGTCCTTTTTCATTGTGTTCTGTATTGTTTTCTGCTCAGGAGTCCATGTGGGATTCCTGGCAGGGCAGCTCTTCCTGTTTTCGGTTTGGTGTACAGACCCATGGGATACCCTTATGGCACCCATGGGTGGGGGTACAACCCTGTGCCCCTAGTGTATGTTTTTGGGCACTTGTGGGTGGCCCACAGAGCAGGGTATGGGCTGGTGGCAGCTCCATGCTGAATTTGACAGGTCTCTGAGTATCCTCCATTTTGGGATACCCAGGCCCTGCCATTGGAATCAGTTGATTCCTGATAGGAAACAAGATGGCCCCTGTGGCCTCTTGCTTTCTATTGCCTGTTACCTTGTTTTCCCAAAGTCCTGGGAAGCCCTGACTCTGTCCCTTCCCCCTGACTGGCTGTTGGGTGGAAGTTCCATATATGGTGTTGTTGTGAAGTCTAGTCCAGAATGGCTGGAGCCTTCCCAGTGACTGTATGTTGTGGGTACACCCTTTGGGTGGGACCTGCGTGAATGGAGTGTGTGACCAATATGCACTTCTTGTTGTGGCTGTCTGGTTTCTTGTATGAGAGACAAAGACTGAGACAGCCCTGCCCGAAACTGGCCTGAATGCAGTGTGTAGTGTTGAATGGCTGGGTACTTCTCCCAATCCACATTCCTTGTTGTGAGTGTCTGAGAGGGAGGAGGATGGCCTGAATGCACTGTATGCCTGATTGGCTGACTGACTGCATGAATGCCATTCTTTATGATTGGCTGCTGAGTGTGACCCAGCAGTGTGGATGAGAGACAGAATAGTATATCTGGGGACCTCTCACCACTGGAAATTGTTCAGAAGCTGTGTCTACACTTGAAGAGTAACTGGAACTGCTGATCCTCGACACCCAGCTGGAAGAAGAAGATTTGCTGTTGTATTTGCTTCGACCTGATTTGAAAGCTGCCGAATTCGCCGAAAACTGATCCGAGAGAGGACCTGGTAAGGCACCCTCTTCCCATGCTCCGAAGGACCATCGAACACCGCTAACCTTTGCCGAAGTTCCCTGGAAGTCAGACCCTTGAAAGGCTGCCGACCGGAGGCGGGGACCGCTGAGGAGAACGAAGTGAAGCACCCGGACTTCGCCGCTGTCGAAGTCCTTTGCCGCCGACCAGGGTTCGCAGGTTTGTGTAACCGCTGGAGGCCCATCGAAGCCATGTTGCCCCATAAGAGGGGACCGCTTGGCGCTGTGCCGCCGACGACCGGAGCCGCCCGCTCCTTTGCCTAAGTATTGAATCGAAGGACTCCCTTGTCCGCACCGATGACCGCTTTATCCTGCCGTTGAGAATCGAGGCCGCTGACACACAGAGGAGAATCCGCCGGTGGGTTTCCCGCCACCTAAAGGCCCCAAAGACTTTGATGACTCGACACCCTTGCTGGGCCACAGTTCTTCTGAAACTTTTTGCGGTCCAGAACTATCAAACACTGAGGTGCCCCGCACACCTCATCCTCGCAGGACGTCGCCGACGAGCACCACCTGGATCGACGCCATGGTGTCGGCACCCTCAAACTTCTCATCGACGCCAAGTTCACCTCCTTCGACGCCTCTCGACGATCCGTGACTCCTGCTTGAAAGGGGGTCACTCAAGAAGGATCCGTCGACGCTTCTTCGAAGAACTCTGCTCCACCAGGTACATTGGGGAGGTAAAAACATTATAGGAGAGAATAAGACTATTGATCAATATATGGACTGGGCTTGTGCTATATCCTTACTTTACAGGTTGCCCAGGTGGGGGGATCTCCACACAGAACTGTGTCTAGGTAAACGGGGCCAGTAATCTGCCAATTGTTCAACCATCTTGCTTTCCTTCCTCTCTCTACTGTTGGTTTCCTCTTTATTGATCTGTGTGACATTTTGACAGTATAGTTGATGCGCTTTAATGAGATCTAATAATATTTGTGGTACCACTGTAGAACTGTATGTATTTACCATTGTTGATTTCAGATTACAAAGTGAGTTATTGTGATAGTCTACATACCTTTGAATATTAATTATATAAAGACTGTGTTTTCAGTAATAGAGTGTGTGGACATTCCTTTGTGGGGGCTTGGGGACTACACTGTACTTAAGAACCAGCCTGCATCACCTCCTGAGAAGCTAGGCCTTGTCAAGTGGCACAGCGAGTAGAGCGCTCGCTTTGACATCAGTGCAGAGCCTGCGAACGCAGGTTCGAATCCCGGCAGCGCCAAACTCAGCGTTTCATCCTTCCGAGGTCGATAAATGAGCACCACACACCGTGGGTAATAATAAGCAGCGCTCAGATACCTGAGGGTTCGTAGCGCTATATAAATGCCAAATTATTATTATTATTATTATTATTATTATTGATTGCTCGACTACATACCAATAATAGAGAATCTTGGCTGGGGTCCTCTGTGCCTCCCCTTTACCATATAGAGAACAGAAGTACAGCCCCCCCTCCAGCCTTTACACATTTACAAAGAGTGTTTTCCAGGGAAGCCACAGTCCAATGTCACCAAATTCCTGTGGCTCAAGAACAATTACTGTTTTGCACTCCTTCCATGTAGCTATAAGAGTGCCTGCGAAGGAGCCACAGTCCAAAGTACTCTTTGTCTATCTATTGGATAGTCTCTGCATCCTTCTTCCTCGTCATCGATCTAGTCTGCACGTGCTGAACTGCTTCTGCTTGACTTGCTTCCGAATGGGTTGGAGGTGCGAGGGTCTCTCCAGCATAGACTTTCACATCACCTTGATGAATCCAAGCTTGTCTTCCTTGGACCTTGACTGCCGATGGAGTGACGTTCTCCACAATAAAAGGGTCACCAAATCTAGGCTCATGCCACTTCTTTGTGAAATTTCTGATCAGTATTTGATCTCCTGGAAAAATCTTAGGTATAGATAGTTGCTAAATGGTCTTCTTCTGTGTTCTGAGACCGACACCCTGTCCGCTTGACTTGAACTGAAATGACAGAGATATTAGCCTTCATGCATGTTAAGTAATCATGTAACTCAGTTCCTAACAATTCTGCAGTTGTCTGGGCATCACTCCTAGTCCTGGATGTAGGAGTTAGAGGCATTCTCAATTGCCTCCCTGTGACTAGTTTGTGGGGTGTGAGGTGGTGGTCTGAGCCAGGCTGATTTCTCAATACATATAATGCAAGGGGCAGGCAGTGCAGCCACCCCTTCTTCAGAGTCAGTTTCAATTTGGCTATTCTCTTTTTGAACAGACCGTTGAGTCTCTCACATATCCTGTTCGCTTGCGGGTGATCAGCAGAAGAAAACTTGTGTTTTATTCGCAATAATAAACATATTTGTTCAAAGACTTCAATCACAAAATGGGGGCCATTATCTGATCTCAGCACCTCACATACTCCCCATCTAGGAAATAACTCTCGGACCAAAACCCTTGCAGTGTAAGTGGCGTCAGGGTGTGTGCATGGATCTGCTTCGATCCACCTAGAGAAGGGGCACACTACCGCTATCATATACCTATAACTATTACAGACATACAGCATATCAACATAGTCAATATGTAAATGCTGAAATTGACTATTCGGTCGAGGGATAACTCCACTGACTGTTCACAGCATGTGTCCAGCAGTAAACCTTTGACATATGATGCAATTTACTACATAAAAAGCAACGTGTTCTAACAGGTTTGGTACAAACCAGTCCTCCGCAATGGTTGCTGCAAGGCTTTCCCTAGTGACATGTGCAGGGTAGTGTAGCTGTTCTAACGCCACCCTAATAAGGCTACAGGCATCACCAGTTTACCAATGCTGTCTTGTCACCACAGTGCTTCAGTGGGGGATAGATAACACCCCCTCCGTGTCCACAGATCTTTTTCTTCCTGTGGAGCTCCACTTTGAATTTCCATCAACAGAGTTTTGGCAAATGATTAAAACCTTCCTTCGTTATCACAGCCATAACTTCTCCCTTGCTTACATAAGGATTATCAAAAATCGAAATGTCTGAAGAAGTTGCAACTGTTTTAGCTTCTTCGTCTGCGGGTTGGTTTCCACATGAAATAAAGTCGGTTCTCTTAGTATGTGCTGCACATTTAACTATTGCTATGGCTGCTGGGAGCTGTAGTGCTTTTATTAGTCTATCCAATAGCGCAGCGTGTTGCACTAGAGTGCCATCCGCACGGAGGTAGCCCCTTCTTTTCCAGCATGCCAATCCTGCATGCACGGTTGACATCACATAGGCAAAGTTACTGTACACCGTCACTTCCTCTCTTTCATATTTCTCGAGCTCAATAATCAGAGCTACCAATTCTGCAGCTTGTGCTGAAAAATGAAATGGCAGCCTTATGCTTGCCACTATTCCAAATTCTCAATTTTCTCTATATCTCACCACAGCTGTGCCAGTCAGTTTTTCCCCATTAATTTGATCAATTTTTGAATTAACAGCAATAAAGAGGGTTTCTCCACCAGATAACGCGTTTTCTTTCACACGCGACACGTCTTCATATGACTCTTCATAACTAGCGCAGTCATGCACATGTTCACCCTCTGCCACATGTTCGGCTACAAACGTGGCAGGGTTCACTATCCTGCAACTGACTATTTTAATGGCAGGATTCGATATTACCACCTCGTAAGCGGAGGCTCTTTGAGTTGTCAGCTTACCCTTAGGTTTCTCCAGAACAGCAAATAATGCATGCCTAACAAACAATACCATAGAACACCCCATTACTATGCTTGCAGATTTCTCAATGGCGAACGCGGCTGCAGCCAAAAATGGTTCGCAAGGGATGTGATCCCTCATTACTTGGTCAAAAATCCCACTGTAATGTGCTAAGGGTTTGTACCCCAATGTAGTTCTCTGTGTGAGTACTGCAGTCATAACTTCCATTCGTGTGCGAAAATAAGAAAAACTCCTCAGAATAATTGGGAATTCCTAAAACTGGAGCCGTGCAAATTGCTTTTTTCGAATCATCAAACCCCTCCTCCATCTCCTCAGTCTATTCAATCTTTTCCTTATTTCCCTGCGCCTTCTTCAGTGCCTGCAACAAGGGTCTTGTGTATGAACTATAATCAAATACCCATGCTCTTACATAGTTACATAGCCCTAAAACTATTGCATTTGCTTTATCGTGTGTGGTTTTGACGTTTTCATAATTGCCTCAGGTGTAACTTTCTTTCCTTCATGGGAGATTAACTGTCCTATGTACAACACATCTTCATGGCAATACTGCAATTTCTCTTTGTTCCGCCTTATATCCTTTCTGTGCTAGGATAATCATTAACTGAATCGAGTCTCGTCTGCACTCGTCCCCTGTCGTGATGCAAACTAAAATGTCATCTACGTACTGCAGCACAACACTCAGCAAATCAATATTCCTCAGGTGCATTTGCAGGACCCTATTGAAAATGGATGGTGACTCGCAATACCCTTGAGGTAATCTTGTGCTTTTCAACTTAGTATGAAGGAACATAAATGACGTCAGATCTTGGGAATCTTTATGCAACAGGATTGAGAAAAACGTATTTTTCAAGTCAATCACTGTGAAATATTGTGCTTCTGTGGGAATACTGCACAGAATCATCACTGTATTTGGAACTATATGGAATTCTGCCTCTACAATTTGGTTAATCGGCTTCATATCTTGAATTAAACACCATGACCCCTCTTTTGATTTCTTGATCGGATACACTGCGTTATTGCATGGTGACTCCGACGTCCCTAAGATGCCTTGATCCATCATGGCTGATCTAGTCTTAAAAATCACCTCATCTGCCCCTCGAGACATGGGATACTGTCTCGCTCAAGGTAAAATTGCTCCTGGCTTCAGCTTAATCTTGACTTCTCCCACCCCTTTCAACAGGCCTAAGTCATAAGGGCCCATAGTCCATAAGGAGATTGGTATTTTGTCCATGTCCTCATCAAAAAATGTCAGATGCTGCCACACAATCACCATTCGCTGGGGGACTCTCGTCTTTCTCTCTTAATCTAATAAGTCATGCGCATTTCAAACACTACTTCATCATCTGACGGGCTGTCTCTAAACATATCCTCATCAGTGAAATTGGTCAGTCTATATCCTTCCCCAATAGCAATCACTGTTCTCCATGGCCTGCCCTTGTCATCAAATCCTACGAGCATGGCCAACTGCCCTCGTACTATGGCTGCCTGTAATTCCAAGGGAAGTATCTGTCCCCCCTCTTCGTCCATAGCTATCTGTGGTCCGAACAAAAATTCATTAGGTATTCTCATAATTTTACCCACTAATCCAGGTAGCCATGTTAATAAAATGCATACCCCATAGTAAAAACCCTCTGGTTCTAATGGCGCTCCTCACAAAGCTATTTGCCCTGTAAATGCCATAATGAATTCACTCACATTCAAATAATGTATTCCTGGTGTAGAACACACTATGCCTTCATCAGTGAAAGAAATTGTTATATATAACTTCGTCATTAAATCTCAACCCAGTATATTGAAGGTGTCTGTTTCAAATACAAGAATGGAACAGACATATCACACTCTCCTATAGAGACTGGACATTTCTCAGTAAAAGGAACTCTGCTTGTAGCTCCTGAGAATCCTTGAGCATTCATGGCATTACCTGACAGTAAACATTTTCCCCCTCGTATACATGAGCGAGTCACCCTAGTGTCTACTAAAAAAGAAAAGGATTTGCCTTTTATCATGACGTCAACCCTTGGTTCCTCTTGAGGATTAGGCATCGGAGACAGTACTGAACACATCAAGTCACCCAGTGAGCTGTCCTATTGTGGGCACAGGATTCCCTCACTCCACGGTGACACCTCCTACCCTAGGGGTCAATAACTGCCCTGTATTTTAGCTTTGCTGTATCTGTTGCGCTTACCTGGTATCCACGGGAACACCACCCAGCCCTGGTTGGATGATTTGCACTCTCAAACCCTCTCCCGGTCCCTTGGTAAGGCCTCTGGTGAAAGATGGGTCTGCAATATAGGAGAGCTGGATTCAATACCAGATTGTCTTTATGTTTTCCCACCTCCCTTGGCCACAACTCCTTCCTCCCCCTTGGGCCTTCTCCTCACCTTAATATTGTAAAAGGTGGATTCTCCGTCCTGCTCCTCATGGCAGGGGCGCGTAGATGTGGGGGGCGAGCAGCGACCAAGTTACTTCACTGGTGCAAGCCCCCCTGTGGGAACCCAGGCCTGCTGCGACTCCCTAGGTTTGCTTCTTTACAGTCTTTATATGCAGTTCTTATGTTCCTCTTAGTTCGAATAATAATGTCTTGCTTCTTTCCTTTTAGGTATGGAAAGGTATTTTGGTGTTGTAATGCAGTTTGAAGATGAGCATAGGCCGGTAGGCGAAAGTGCGGTGTACGCGATGCTGTCCGGTGAGCAATGCGCAATATGTGGCACTGTTTCGCCTTTTATATTGCTAACATGTCTCTTTTCTCTCCTTGCAGGTCGCGATATTCCTCGCCGAGTGCCGTAATGTTCCAGCGATGACACTGACCAGGAGATGACTTCCCAGGTAAGAATTGAGTGACTTTCTTCGTTCGGGAGGAAACGTGAGTAAACGCTTACTAATGCTGTCTTTCTTTCTCCTCTTACTAGGTTATGGTATTCCAGGATGCATGCTATTCAGGAGGAGAGGAATTCGCTGACGGGCCCATTGGTCAGCACTCACCCTCTAGAACTTGTAAGACAAGATAGCTGCACCATGTGAGGACATGATTCACTTACTCCGACACGACTCAATAACGAGGACTCAGTAGTTTGGCAAAGGGAAGTCCGTTTAATGACATGTACATCAAACAGGGAAGCAAATGGGTATCGGTTGTAGTGCGATCTCCTGCCTCGCTCCGACTTCTGACTTCTTCATGCAAACAGTAACCTTTATAGCAGATTTTTGTCATCATTGACGTTTAACTCTATAAAAAATCATCATGCAATATAATTTGTTTGGAAAGGTAACTTAAGTATAGGTGCTATATCTGTATAGGACAGTAGAGCATGCGGATTGGTTTACTCTTATCGGGCGTGCGTCTACGCCCATCCCTCTACAACACATGTGATTGACGTCACTACAAGTACGACGTCCTATTGGTTCAATTATCTATAGGACCTAGATTACATGGTCCCTTGTGATTGGGCAAGTTACACCCCTAAACATAAATCTCCACTTTAATTAGCAGCATGCAGAATGGACACCCAGGTGCCTAGTGTCCCAAGATTCACCCTTCCTCCTTTCCATCAATCAGTGTTTTAGGGCTATGTGTCAATTAGTTGGCTGGGTATGACCTCGGAACTGTAGCCTCTTATCAGGAAACGTTTTGGCATCCTCGGGTTCTGGATGACATCAGGCGGTGGTACCTCTTCGTGCCTGGCTGGTCACGTGTTGGTTCATCGTGAATCTGCTTAATTTTCTAGCTTTTCGTGCATTTAATTCTGTGTCAGCCTAGCCACCTGCATGGGCCTCTCTTATCTTGACCTTCATGGACGGGCTGGAATGCTCTGTAGTTGGAGTCTTGTGAGCTCATGCTCTCCTCCCCTTCTCTGGTTGACCTCGATTTCTTAAGCATGATCCGCTCTTTGCTGAGTTTCGATTCCGTTTCGGTTCCGCTCCTTCTCCTGCCTTTGGCTGGGTTTTGAAACTTGGCCTGTCAGGCCTCTGGCCGCCTAGGTACGTTTCTGCTTTTACAAAATGGAGTTGCACTCGTATAATGTGCCTTATTGAGGTAGATATATGGTTGGCGCTTGCCACTCTATCTTCTACTAAGCATTGCAGGCAGTATCGATTTCTTAGCATCTTGCATTTCAAGCCTATTTACACACGTTTAACAGGACGGTTGCTTCCATCTTGTCTCGTAGCACCATTTCCTTACGTTTTAACATTGTTTCTTCTCTGCGTCCATTACATTTATTTTCGTAGCTAGAACACTGGCCTGCTTGCCTTCAATAGCCACTTTTGCTCTTTCATGTGTCTGTTCAGGCCCTTGTGTCATTTCCACTGGCCTTCCATTACGGCTTGTGGGGTCTCTTCGTGGACTGTGTGTAGGTATTCCTCATTTCGTATCAGTGGCTGGTATGGCTGTCTGATCGGGTACCGTGCTGCCCAGGGTTGTCGAGTTATGGTTGCTTCAACCGGTACAGATCTTCTTACGTACAGAGGGCAGAGTCCCAGTGCGGCTCTCTGTCAGTTCGTTTGCTCCTCATACGTCACATACTTTGGTGAGTACCCTCTTGGTAGCTCAAAATGAGGGGCAGGGGTGCAGGTCATGTCTGGGACCTCCTTTACAATGCGATGCCGGGTGAAGGAGTTCATACCTTCAGGTGAGTGGAACTGAAGTTGGCAATGGATTTAAGACGTGATACTGTTCCAGGTAAGTTTCGTAGTGTTCTTTCTCTCTCTGCAGGTCCTTGGTTTCAGGTAAGCTGGCATCAAAGAGCGTTACATGTCACACTGCCCACAGCAGAATAACGCAAGCGTGTTCTGCTGTTTGGGTGCGGTTTAAATAGTCTCAGGTAAAGTAGTCCAGATAAAATAGTCCCAGGCCTGCCACACCCAAAGTAGTCCAGGTTAAGTAGTCCCAGGCCTGCCACACCCAAAAGACTAGACCGCATAGCTCAGTTCCTTGTAAGTTAGCTATGTGTGTGCCACCATGTTGGCTGAACCCCCCCAAGTTAAATAGTCCCAAGTAAATAGTCCCATTCTAATGTTGGTCTTCATGATGGTCATGAGCCTGGCGCCAAAGTCGCCAGGACTGACTCCAAGAGAGTCTTGGATGAGGTTTTAAGGCCTTTGACCTGGCCCTAACTGGAAGGCTGACTTGCCAGTGATGGCAAGGGGTAAGGGTCATGACAGTATCTGCATGGGTGCATGCTGCGATTGTCCCTGTGGCAGACTCAATGGTGCTTGCTGTGATTGCAAAGCATGTTGTGTTCATGGTGCTTGTGTCTGATACACTGTCTGATCTTGGGAAAACCCATCCCTACTTTTTGGGCTATATGCTGGAGGCTAAGCTGTCCCCCAATTGAGAACTGCTCATTCTGCACATAGCCATGGCTCCCACATGTTTGTGCTATATGTCCTCTCATTCCATATGTCCAACATAGAGGAGGGAATCTCCTAACCTGTCCTCCCTGCACGCCTTGGTTATCATTTTGCACATTTTGAAAACCACCTTGTTTATTCTGGAAGCCTTCCCTTCCCCTAAGACCTGTTCCTCTGCCTCGTGGCATGAATCCGTTTCCTCCTTGATCTGACTGCCGTTGGTTATTCACCTGCAGCATAGCTGCTGTTTGCTGTAATCCTGGCCTTCTCCACTAGTCAACATTGCTCCTCCTTTAGCATACTTGGATAGTTTCTTCTGCACTAGTTTAGCTTCCTCGATCTTCCTCGTGTCCTCTCTCTTATTATTCTTCTCTTGCAACAATCGGCAATGATGCGCTATGGCCAGCTGTATTTCTGGCCATGGCTTCGCTTCCATACCCACCAGCTTCTTAAGCTGTCTCTGTACCTGTTCTGGCAAACCCCTGACATAAAATATGATAGAATACCGGTATAGATTTTCCCCATGGTTCCAGCGTTTCCAAACTCCAATTCTCTTGAAAATTCTGAATGCAAATAAGCAGATCCTCCCCTTCCTGCATCTTGCGTGCCATTATTGCTCCCATATCTGACGTGTAATAAAATTATATTCTAAGCACCTTCCAGACTGCCGCTCTACAGTTGTTAAACAGCGCGCCATCATGTGATGTGTTTTGCGCAGTGACACCTGAATATCCTGCTCTCGTACAAATGTTGTCAGCCCATTCCTCAAGGATGGCTGCAAGGAGACCCTTACTGTCCCCTATGGCCAGAGTATTTCCTCCAGTCATCTTTTCTAATTCATAAATCCATTTTCCCCCACCCGAAGTTAAACTCGGGACCTTACACCTTAAAGTATCATTGTCCATTTGGGGCCACGTTATAACATGCGGACTAGCCCCTCCTTTCTCTAACAAAGGGAATTGCGAATTCCCAAAATCGCAATTGGCTTCCATCGTTTGCCTATCCATATTAGGGACAATGGTACCTGATCGCCTTCTTCCTGGCAGTGACCTTAGTCGGCTCACATATAGTGGCGAGTCCCCCCTCACACTATGGGATCGCCCTTTTAGGTAGATCTGGCCACGCCACAAGCTCTGGCGCCTTTGGGTTAGGTAGGTCCGGAAAACATCCCTTGGAACCACATGCACTGGCTCCCTCTTCCCCACAGAAGGTTTCCCCTTCTTCGTCTGATATATCTTGTCCCCAACTCGTATGGCTGTCCTCTTTCTCATCCCTATTCAGAGTCAGCCTGTCCAAAGACAAAGCTCGGTGCTCGGAACTGAACAGACTTCCCTCCTTGACTCGTAACTGGGAAATCTCAAATTGATCATTTTTCCCCTTGTTTTTTAATTTACTTTTTGTTCTCATCTCGTGATATGCTTTTGTAATTCTATCTCCTATAGTTCCTTCTTCAAATTCCTCCTTTAGATTTATTCTACAGGGACCTGGCATTGGTTCCTGTGGTGGGAAGAATTCCTCTATGTCCTCCCATGCTACTACGGGATTTGGTTCCATTAGCTCTTAATGCGATCAATGTCGCATGCTCTCTGTCTCCTCTTTCATTCCATTTCCTCATCAAAGGCCCTTTGGTTCTTTGCTTCTTC
Organism: Ambystoma mexicanum; assembly: GCF_040938575.1. Lineage (NCBI taxonomy): Eukaryota > Metazoa > Chordata > Amphibia > Caudata > Ambystomatidae > Ambystoma > Ambystoma mexicanum. The sequence continues at coordinate 215,610,006 of NC_090921.1, read as the reverse complement.
TCTCTCTCTTCCTCCTGTCTTTTTGCTTCCCTTCTCTTATTTGCCCTATGCACTTCTTCATCCTTTCATCTTTGCATTATTTTTTCTCTTAATTTCTGTTCTTCCTCTTCTTCTCGAGCCTGTCTCATTCTTCGATCGCTCTCTGCCTATTGTCATATTTTCTTTGCTATTCTGCCCTTTCTTCCTTTCTTAACTGCTCTTCCTGATACATCTGTTCTTGTCTTTGTCTATTCTTTTGATTAGACACATCTTCTTTCAATCGTTTCTCTCATTCCCCAGTCTTTTTTTCTTGCTCGTCCTGATCTCCCCTTTGCCTTACTTCCTTGATTCTCTTTCCATCAAGTTTGAGCAATATCTGACCCCCCCATCCACTCATTCTGTATGAGTGCTATCTCGTCAGTTTTATCTTGCTCTGCTTTCCATCTCTTAATTTGTCTTTCTATGTCCAGGGTCACACCTGATCGTTCACTTTTCTCTTTGTCCCGTGGGACCTTTAGAGATCACATCTTTTTCTGGAGCGCTCTCTGGGCTCTCATCACTGCTATAAGCAGGCGGTTCATACGTCGGATTACTGTATCCTGACGCTGCTTTGAGCTCCCTGAGTGGATACACTCCATCATCTTTTGCACTATCGCCATTTACTTCAGGCGTGGTAGGGGGAGCAGAAGGCTCATCACCCCCTCTTTACACTGGTTAAGCATCCAATCTACAGGAGGCGGATCTTCCCGTTCCTCCTGATACATCTTCCAAAGCTCCAAGCTAGCTAATCTTTTTTCCAACTTTTTTCCTGTGTTCGCACCATGCAAGTATGTGGTCATGTGTTGCAAAACCGCTTTTGATAGCGATCCCCCTTGTGGCCATGGCATGAACATTTTTTCTTTTGTGCTCTTAACCCATTCTTCACGGTAGTGTTTATGTTTGGGTGCGTGTTTTGGCAACTGGTAATGAACTAAACTGTTTGCAGAGATGTATGAGCGGAGTAACATCCTCCATTGTGACAAGTTTCACTCGACTGTCAATACTTATCGCGTTTTACACAGACAAGACTTTTCAGAAAAATAACACAATATGAGCGTGCATCAATGGTCGCAGCTCCAAGCCTCTATATCTCTCTTTACTTCAATCTACCTACTCAGTCAATATTCTCAATGACTAAATAAATAAATACATTTTTACTCTCGCCTTTTAAACACAATTCTGCTATTTGTCGCTTTTCGACACTTCACTTTTTCTTTGCACATAAAAATACACAGCATACAATACACATAGACAAACTGGCTGTCCCACATATATCTCTGTCAACACGCCTCGTGGCTACTCTCTGCCCCTACGTGACTCCTGATAGGGAGTTTAGATTGTTATCTTTAACAAAATCTATTATGTTCATCACCTATCTCTCCAGGACTGAAATCTCTACACTGGCTCCGAGTGGCTGCGAGGATTAAGTTCAAAACCCTCTGCATTATCCACAAGGCCTTCTGGGGCCTGGGGCCAAAATACCTTCAACTCTCTCTTCCTAAATATCTTCCTTCCCGAGCCCTTCTCTCATCCGTCTCCAACTCCTTTAGGGTCAGCCGCTTCTCAAAGCAACGAGCTGGGGGTAGATCTCTCTCCGCGGCAGGGGCCTCCCTCTGGAACAGCCTTCCTGCCTCCCTGAAACTTGAGGAGAACCATCTCCGGTTCCGGAAGCACCTCAAAACCTTCCTCTTTGCTTCTGCTTTCTCTGTCCCTCTCCCCTGCTAAATTCTACACTCATATTGCACTGAATCTGCAACTGGGCCACTCTCACCGACCTCGGTCCTGGGCCCAGCCACTCTCCACTTGCACTGCCTCCCTGGCATCCCGTGCACTGCGGGACTGTCTCTGTATCCCTACAGCCCCCCCTTCCCAGCACTTGTCTGCACTTACCTTGCACTTGCCACCAGCTGGCCCTATTTATTTATTTATTTTTATTCTACTTACTTGTACTGCACTTCCCCCTCCCCTTCCCCTTGCACTTTTCCCTTCCCCTACCCCTGCACTTGCGTGGTCTGAATGATACCAGGCCTAGTAGGATCGTTGTCCGTCTTCCCCTTGTTCCCCCCTCCCTGCCTCGTCACGCCTTGAAACACTTGTGTATAGGCATGTTACAAATGCCATATCATATCATATCATATAACATTCGGATTTTAAAACAGCCTCTTCTGACGTTCCTGTATGCAGGCCTCTGGGCTTGTCTTTATGGATCGCTCGTCGTCCATATACTCTTTACTCAATACTCTTTATCACTAATCTAATACCCAACCAACCCTCTGTTACTTCTCCCCATTATCATTTTCCCCATGCAATGTACTTTTTGCCACATTTCCCAATCTACTAACCATTCGTGTTCAGCTTCTGACCCTCTGGATCATCTCCTTAACCGTCCACTATAGCTTCGGTCCGCTCAGCTGCCTGTAGAAACCGGGAGGCGATTCCATGAAAGAGGGTCCCGTCCCACCTATCTTTAGTGACTTGCAGGTTTTTACAATTGGCCGGTATCCACAGGCAGCGTCACGTTCCTCCAGCTAAATGGCAGAGGACGTCCAATAGTCCGAGACCCTTAAAAGCCTACTGGGCAGATGGGGACTTTAACTATCACCTCTCTGCTACCACGTGAACTCATAGACCTAGAGTACTTTAAGACGCGGTAGCAATACTTAGAGGTGGATGGGGATGCAGAAGTTACTCAAACATCAATAATCAAAAGGACTCGGGGAGTTGGAAAAACTGCATTTTTGTCATTTTCAATGGTCTAAAACGAGGAGTACAACAGACATCATCCGACGTCACACAGCACAATCTCAACACATTTCAGAAAAAACTGTTCTTTTATAACAAAAACTCATCATCACTGACCTCAGGTTATGTGGCAAACTACAAAAACCTATGAGTAACAGTGTTTGGCTTTCAGGGAACATCTAGGTATACGTTCTATATAGCCGGGAGTTATGAATGGGTATATTAAGTCGGGTGGACAACCAAACCCATACCAAATAACTGGTCATCATCATCGTCACTAAATACACAACTAACAATTGGCTACACAAATTATAGGGCTCCCTCCGTGGCCATCTACATTTGGTTTGGCACCCTTGTACCCTTCTGGAATATTGCACACACTAGCAGCACGCAGGCTACCATTCCAGGTGCATGGAAAGTTGGCGTGGTCTTTCCTCCCCAGAAATTAGGTTAAATATTAGGGCACCTGGCAAAACCCTGAAAAACCCAGGTAGGTATACTAAAATATACAAAAACAAAAGATCAGGGTGAGAGGTCACACCACTCGAACATTCTAAATATATAACACAGTCACTGGAAATACATTTTTCTTCACATAAATGTGTTTTAATAGCATCTGGATAAAACTGATGGGGATCGAGCACCCAGGAGTGTTTGAGAATACAATACAAATAAATATGATCGAGTAGACAGAACTGGATCTTAATGCAAAAAAACAGCAACAGCAAAATGTTACTCTTGGTCAATCATGACACTTGTGCTGTCACAGGGAAGAACATAAACTCAATTTCATGAACATGTATACAAAGAGTCACAAAGAACAATAACATTGCTAGAATGGTGCACTGTTCAGGTGGTATTTAACGTCGACACAAAGGTGTTTCAGCCTAAAGGAGCTGTGAAGTGCAGCTTGGTGGGCAGGCCTTCAACAGGACGTGTGATGAAACAAATGGTTGTCCCGGGATCTCTATCTAAAAACAACAAATGGAGTGTAGTGAGTGGAAACAATGACCTCAAATATAAAATGATAATTCAAAAAGCTCCCACAGGATGCTTGATTACGTAACAAAGAAAAAACTCCCTGTCTGAGGAGCCTGATTCTTACCAAAGACTTATCCAGTGCAAGGGTAAGCAAGACAGTCCATCATCAGTATAGATGTCTGGACTGCATTGAATGAGCCGTGGAGGAACAAGCGTGTACCTGTAATGACATATGAGGATCTGTGAGATACTCTATACAGATCCTGGTGTCATACAAACTCGAATGGTAAAAGCTTACCTCAAACGGTAAGTAATGTCTAGGTTGATAGCGGTGAAGGCACGTCTTGCAGATGGTGTCTGTTGACCCAGATTGTCTAAAGTTACAAAACCTGTGTACAGAAAATGCACATGGGTGAGCAAAACAGCGTTGCTGTAGCAGATGTACTGCAAAAGCCTAAATTGTTCATATTGTTGAATGGAACACTAGGTGGGCGCAATTACCCAAATCACTGGCACAAACTAAACTACACCACGGGTAAGGCGGTGGCTTTGCTAACGCATGTGTGCTACAAGATTCAAAACTGCTCATATTGGTAGATATAACAACTCTATGAACGCGGAAATGGTGGGCAATCCGAAATAGCTCAAGACATTGGTGCAAATGGGACTTACTTCTGTGATTCAAAGTCCTAATCTAGGCTGTAAGTGGCGGCGTCTGCTCAGAACGCCGACAGAGCCGTGCAATTAAAACTGTTACCTAGGCGACCAAAGGTAATCAAACCCCTGCTCACGTTGATAGGTCCGGTGATGGCGCTCCTACCGTGGGGCGTCATGTGAAGAATGACCAATCACCAAATGCCACGAATGCTACGGGCCGGGCCCCTGACCGTGTTGGTATGGTGTACGAAGAATGCGTACTGCAGGATTGTGACGAGGCGTGCGCACGGCGCGTCGCGCTCGGCCAGCGTGACCGCGCAGACAGCCCCTCATCGAGTGAGCCAGGTGCGCGGAAAAAAAAAGTGTACGAGCTCGGCGTCCACGGGCAGCTGCACCCCCAGCTGCACCCCCAGCATGAGCTCAGGGCGGAGAGTACTCAGCCCTTCAAGAATTTTTGTGTAAGGATCACAGTGATGCAAATGCTATCACAAGGACAAGAAAGGCTAGTGAACCATGTCTCCCATTTAAAGGTTGACTATATGTGGGCACTGTAGGGCGATGTATGTGTAAAACATATGAATGCCTGCGCTAACACAAAAATATATCACAGACTGATCGGCAAGTAATAGTGCCCTGGACACCAAATTACAGTCATGTGTACTTCTAAGATTGAGATCGACTGCCAGGGCCAGACCTATTTTATCTTGTGGAATCACATGTTTACATTGTAACAAAATGTGGATGTCATCATAAAATTGATTAATGTTAACAAACATTTCAGTACATAACGATGCGTTTGAATAATGCTAATAGACATAGCAAGGTATCAATGTCTTCAAAACATTTGAAAAATTGACAATTCAGCCCTTTTCCAAAGCACAGCAAGTCTTTCGGTGGACACAAAATTAGAGTCATGTGTACTTATAAGATTGAGATCGACTATCACGGGCAGACCTATTGGATCTTATGGAATCACATGTTTACATCATAACAAAATGTGGATGTCATCACAAAATTCATCAATGGTAGCAACACATTTCAGTACATAATGATGCGTTTTGCATGGTGCTAATGGACATGGCAGGATATCAACGTCATCAAAACATTTGAAAATGAAATCCTTTTTAAAGCGCAGCAAGTCTTTTAGTGAATAGGTCAAAAACCAAATAGGTAAAGACCACATAAAAACAGTGAGGGCTCTAATGACCCTAGTCTGATCCCGCCCAAATGGCCCCTAGATGGTAAAATATAGGGGTAGAAAGAAGCTGAGAGTTCTTAGTTACTGGTTATAGAAATTTTTCCATTCTACCGATACATTCAAACCAGTTTTGACCGTGTCAAGTTTGTGAACTAATTGTTGTTCCACCCTCGTAAGTGCTTTCTCCCTATCACCTCTTCATTTCTGTGGAGTGAGTTTCTGTATGATGGTCCAAGACATATCTTCGTTGGTGTGTCCTAGTCGGTTGAAATGCTCGACCAAGGGTTTGTCCGGTATTCTGTTCTTAATACAGGATCTATGCTCTGAGATCCGCTGTTTTATTGGTCTGGTGGTTTTGCCTATATATAGCAGAGAGCATGGACAGCGTATTTCGTAGATCACAAACTTGCTGTTACAATTTGTGTGAGTTAGTAGAGTATGGTGGTATTCTCTGTAATTGAAGGTTTTAGTGGGAGTGGTGTAGCGACATGCCACACAGTTTCCACAACGGTAGTGTCCCACAACATTTGGGAGGTCCCACAGTGTGTTTGGGGTCTTGATTTCTTCGACATATGTGTGGACCAAAGTGTCTCTTAGATTCTTGTTCTTTTTAAATGCAAATATGGGCTTCTTCTCCAGAGTGCCCTTGGTTTTCTTAAATGCCAATGCATGTTGATGGTCTGTTTGGCAAGATTGCTCAATGGGCTGTATGTTGTGACACACACTAATCTGGTCATCTGAGTTTTCTCCTTCCGTATCAGACATATAGTTCTGTCAGTGTTCAGTGCCCTTTTTCTTTCTTGTTTAATTGATTTTTTGGGGTACCCCCTTTCTCTCAGACGATTTTTTAGGCCATTGGCATGTTGTTCATTTTTCTCTTTGTTGGAACAGTTACGTCTGATTCTCAGAAATTGACCGTAAGGTAAGTTGTATCTGAGGCCCTGCGGATGGTAACTAGAGAAATGTAATAAACTATTCCAGTCTGTTGGTTTCCTGTAGAGTTCGGTTTGGAGAGTGTTTCCTGATCTATATATGTGTAAATCAAGGAAATCCACAGCCTGGTAGCTCCAATCGATGGTAAACCGAATGTGGTCATTACATTGATTGATCCATTGATGGAAAAGATCCAGATCAACTTCTGTGCCAGTCCATATGAGCAGAACATCATCGATGTACCGTCTCCATAGGAGTATCTGTGATTTGAAGGGGTTATGGTCATTATGTATGTGATCTGATTCATACTGGGCCATATACAAATTGGCAACATCTGGGGCAAAAGTAGCCCCCATGCTTACACCTTTTAATTGTTGGTATAATTGATCCTTAAAATGAAAGAAATTCTCCGACATGGCGAGCCTCACACATTCTAAAATGAAATCTGTTGGTGTTGTAGTCACATCATTCCTTTTATTGAGGCAAGTTTTAAGAGATTCTAGCCCCTCTCTTTGTGGTATCGATGTATAGAGAGCTTCAACATCCATTGTGGCCAGAATACATTGTTGCGGTAAATCCAGGTCTTGCAGTATCAGTATAGCATCCGTGGAATCCTTGATGTAAGAAGGCATCTTGCTCACAAACGTTTTAAGGAAAAAATCTGTGTTTAAGGATAACGGTTCCAAAAGAGAGTCACATGCAGACACTATAGGTCTTCCCGGTGGTTGTGTTGGGTTCGTATGGATTTTCAGAAGAATGTAAAATGCAGGAATTCGTGGGTGTGTTTTGTTTAAGAAATCACGTTCTCCCTCGCAAATCCAACCCTCCTGTTCCGCATGTTTGGTTAAACTTGTGATCTCTTCCTGGAGTCTGGTGGTATGATCTCTCATCAAGATTTTATATGATGTTTCGTCCGCAAGAAGGCGTAGGCACTCTTCGTTGTAGTCGGTTGTTGCCATAATGACAATCCCACCGCCTTTATCAGCCGATTTCAGAGTGATGGTGGAATCCTGGTTGAGATCTGCTAGAGATTTCCTATCGTCACGGGTTAGATTGTCTTGGTAGTGATTTCTTCGAGCCAGGCCTTCGGTCAGTGTTTTGGTGACCAATTTTTCAAAAGTTTCAAACTCAGCTGGTATCGTATGTGGTGGGGGCATAAAGACTGATTTGGGCTTAAAACCCGTGGTATTTTCAGACACTTGGTGATTGTCAGATGAGGTCTCTTGGTGTTCGGGTAAGTACACTTCAAAAAAGTACTTGAGTCTGATGTTACCGAAAAATCTCTTCAGTTCCATCTCGGCTTGGAAGGGATTAGCTCTAGCGGATGGTATGAAGGAGAGGCCTTTTCCCAGCAAAGTTTCTTCTGACCGAGTCAGAGTTCTAGATGACAAATTGAAAATGGGGATCTGTTGTCTCATGGCTGGTTCGAATACCACTGGCGGGTCCTCATATATTGTCCTTGTTGTTGTGGCCGTTTCTTGGGAAGTCCCCGTTGTCCCCCCGGGGAAAAAAGGATGTTGTGGAGGAGGGCCTGCCGCGTTACCACCAGAGAGACTAGGATCACTCCCACTGGAGGATGCAGAGCTGCCGGAGAAATTCACAAATTTGTTGCGCCTGTAGGAGTTACTCTGTTGTTGCTGCTGTAGATCGGTATAGTATGTCTCTCGTAGGTAAGGATAGGTCTTCTCCTCCCCGTAGCTACCCAGGTCTTTCCGAAACATTTGAATCTTCCTGTCGATCGTGATCTGTTTAAATTTGTCAATTTTTTCTTCTAATTTTTCCAACATCTGTTTCGCGTCTTGTATTGTTGCGTTCCCCGTGAATTTTTTCTCCAGTTCAAGTAGCTCCTCTCCTTGTTTTTTACATTCCTCCTGGGCGGTATCTATGATCAAAATGATCCAGTCCCTGCTGCATTTGTTTCCCACGCCACTAAAGTTTTTCTTGAACTTAGGGTTATCGATAAACACTCGGGTATGTTTTTAACCTGTAATCCGTCTGGAATGATTCCTGCCCTTAAATACTCGAGCATGAAGGTACCATGCATCTCTGTGCGTATTAACTTATTTTTGCGCTGACTGATGCCATCATATTCATCCTTATGCGATTTCTTGGGCTAAAGCGCCTTCCGGTGTTCCAAGGGTCGTTGAAATGCCCAGTAATTTTTTAAAATATTCGTCAGTATATGCAACAACGTGGACTTTATCTATTGTTCATTCAATTATAGGATATTGGTTCCTTTATTTTGGTCTGTACACAGTACTACAAAAGCCCCACAGCCAAGGGCTGTACTAGGATTAGGTTAAATATTAGGGTACCTGGCAAAACCCTGAAAAACCCAGGTAGGTATACTAAGATATACAAAAACAAAAGATCAGGGTAAGAGGTCACACCACTCGAACATTCTAAATATATAACACAGTCACTGGAAATACATTTTTCTTCACATGTTTTGCTCACCCATGTGCATTTTTTGTACACAGGTTTTGTAACTTTAGACAATCTGGGTCAACAGACACCATCTGCAAGAGGTGCCTTCACCGTTATCAACCTAGAAGACATTACTTACCGTTTGAGGTAAGCTTTTACCTTTCTTCTCATTCGTTTTTGTATGACACCAGGATCTGTATAGAGTATCTCACAGATCCTCATATGTCATTAGAGGTACGCACTTGTTCCTCCACGGCTCATTCAATGCCGTCCAGACATCTATACTCATGATGGACTGTCTTGCTTACCCTTGCACTGGATAAGTCTTTGGTAAGATTCAGGCTCCTCAGACAGGGAGTTTTTTCTTTGTTACGTAATCAAGCATCCTGTGGACGCTTTTTGAATTATCATTTTATATTTGAGGTCATTGTTTCCACTCACTACACTCCATTTGTTGTGTTTAGATAGAGATCCCGGGACTACCATTTGTTTCATCACATGTCCTGATGAAGGCCTGCCCACTAAACTGCACTTCACAGCTCCTTTAGGCCGAAACACCTTTGTGTCAACGTTAAATACCACCTGAACAGTGCACCATTCTAGCATTGTTATTGTTCTTTGTGACTCTTTGTAAACATGTTCATGAAATTGAGTTTATGTTCTTCCCTGTGACAGAACAAGTGTTATGATTGACCAAGAGTATCATTTTGCTGTTGCTGTTGTTTTGCATTAAGATCCAGTTCTGTCCACTGGATCATACTTATTTGTATTGTATTCTCAAACACCCCTGAGTGCTCTATCCCCATCAGTTTTATCCAGATGCTATTAAAACACATTTATGAGAAGAAAAAATGTATTTCCAGTGACTGTGTTATATATTTAGAATGTTTGAGTGGTGTGACCTCTCACCCTGATCTTTTGTTTTGGTATATCTTAGTCCCCAGCAATTAGCCCAACATCTATCATCACTCCTACAGTCGGCCAGCCAATTAAGGCATTGAACTCGCCCTTGCAGAAGCTATCTGTACCTGAGAAATAAATGGAGTGTGGCATCATTCTGTCTTCTGGTTTTGGTGTAGCTTGACCCAAGCTATTTTGATCTCACCCATATGACTGAAGACCACTCTTTTGAGCATTTTGCTGCATTTAATACTATTAAATGATGAACTCTTGACGACTTCAGTGTTTTTTCATTCTGCTTCAAACAGGAGTTTGTGCTTTTCTCACGTTCGTTGTAGTCTTTTTGACAGTTGCCCAATTCACTGTGGCCTTGTCTTCTTGGTGCTGGGCCAGCCAAGCCTTTATCGAAAATCATCCTCGCCATCAGTTTTAATTCCTACTGCACCACATACTGAAATTCCTTTTCAATCATGGGGTTTCAAGCCTTATAGATTCTATATATCTTCATCTTGCGCATCTTTTCTGGGTGCATCAGTTCTTACTTCGCATGGCATCATCAGTCTCCTTCCTTGTTCAAATGCACATTTCTTCTGGCACCCCAGCCAAAGAGGCACTATTTCTTCGTGCATTCCTATAGGCTTTTCTCAATGGGTACCTTGTCTCAAAGGTTCTTTGTGGTACAGGTATTCTTACTGGCACTGCTTGTGTAGCCATTTCCAGTTCCCAACATATGGGCAACATGGGGGCAGAGCTTTTGATGGGGGCACTTGGCTCTACGTGGCCTTACCACACTCCCCTTTTACTCATACACACCACACTCCCCCACACACTAGACCCTTCTTTGTTATCCCTTGCAAGTGTAAGTGATTTCAACCCAGCACTCCAACTAAGTCAATGCCTAGTGTGAGATGCCCAGCAGGAACCCTTAATTTATATATTTTAATGTCAAAAGTTATTTTATTTCTGGACGATGTACCCTTATATAACGCCCCTCTCTTTGAATCCACCCCGGTCTCCCTGAACCAAGAAGTAGGTTTGTTTTGCAAAGTTAAAAGATTTATTTGATGAATTGAACATTATATATACACACTTTTATGAATATGAAAAATATCTAGATATCACACTTATTAATATTTATACACTGATCAGCAATGGGTGATATCACAACAATCAACAATCTCTTTAATCAACAGGAGTATGGGTGAGAAGAATAATGTAGCAGAGAATAACTTTGTGTGGGTTCAATGAAATGCAATGATATGAAATTAATGGAGCACAGAAATAAAACTTGATATGAATTCAATCAAAGAAAATTTAATCACTCTTTCCCCCTGTTACTACTCCTTCCCCCCTTATAGGCAATATGAAGAGATGGAATGAGGGCACACAGGTTTCAGGAATATACAATCAACAATGCAGTTCAATCCCAATTCCCCAGCAAGCTTAGAGAGAACAGGAATGATTTTAAAACAGGTCAAATGCTTTTGAATGTGATTTGAAATGAATGGGAAAAATGCTGAAATGACTTTAATTGCCTAAAAGGGATTCAAACCTAGTGGAAGCTGCTTTGGATAGGTTCAGGTACACACTAGCAATGATAGTTTGGTGATTGGCAGATAGGAAATTGAATTGAGAGGTTGAATGCAAGAAATAGCAATTTTCCATGTGGTGAAATTGAGCCAAATGCAGAATGGCAGAAACTTTTTCGCCGTGCGGGAAACGTGATTGCGGCAAAATTATAAGGAGTTGGAATGCGGCTAGTTAGTTTGAAAGCTGAGGATGTTAGCTTCGATTTGATATTCAGATTTCGTTCCTAGCACGTACGGTTCAAAAGTTACAGTGGTTTTAGTAAAGGTCGATTCTTCTCAAAAAGAGTTAAGATTTCAAATGAAAGACACGCTTTTGAAGATAAGAAACAAAGATTGGCTTACACTAAGGGGCTATCAAGATGCAAGATACCCAACGGGACAGCCACCAGAACAGGGCGCCTTCCCCTCTGACTTTTGCCCGCCAAGACACTTGACTTTCTTCAGCAATATATCAGCGCAAAGATGATTATCACTACAATTATCACAGAATTATAAGGCTTTGGAATGGAATAGGCCCGTCAGGATCTGTTCAAGGGTTGTGGACTGGAATCTGCTAGCCACCGGACAGGATTCAGGTGCTTGGTTCTGCTCTCAGCAAGGCACTCTGGTCTGCACGGCCTCCTGGACTGGATCTGACAGGTTGGTTCTGGGTACTGTTCTGCTCTACTGGTTTGGATCTCTGGGTTCTAGCAAGGGTTCTTGGCAAGAAGCAGCCAAAACAGCACAGCGTGTATTAGAGAACCCTGTTTCCAAGAAGAACTCCTTGTTTTTGACAGGGTAAGCTAGGCAAGTCGCTTGTGAGAGGCTTCTTTTGAGTTGTCTTACTGCCTCGGCTTGTTCTGGACCCCACTCCCACTTGACCCCCCCTTCAAAAGATGAATCAGGGGTCTTATGATCTCTGCGTAGTCCTCAATGAACTTTCTGCTGTAATTAGTCAGTCCAAGGAGGCTCCTTAGTTCCCGCAGAGTTGTGGGGTCTTTCAATTTCTGGAGTGATTCCACATTCTTTTCCTGGGGACAGTGACGCTGAGGAGTAATCTCATGCCCCAAGAAATGTGCACAGGTTCCACACCACTGTGGCTTTTGAAAGGAAAGTTTTGCTCCGGATGCCCTCAACCGGGTCAGAACATAACGGATCTCCGCTATGTGTTCCTCCACAGTTGAGCTTTTGATGAGAACATCATCTACATATGCCAGGTTACCCCTCTCACCCAGATCGGGCATGGCCTTATGTAGAAAAATGTTGAATTTGTTGCTGGAGTTGATGTATCCGAAGGGAGTCCGGGTCCATGTGTACTGCTGCCCCCCAAAAGTGAAGGCCAGCTTGTATTGGCCCTCCCTACTGACAGGCACAGTGCAGTATCCATTGGTCAGGTCTATTGAAGTGAATACCTGTGACCCCTGGCTCTGGGCCAGCCCTTGGTCAATGTAGGGAAGAGGCCATCGGGATGTATGGACCCGTTTGTTGCGCTCCCTAAGGTCGGTGCAGAGTCTCCACTGGCCGTTTGGCTTTAATATCCCCAGCACCGGATTATTGAAGGTGCTGTAGACTGGACGGATTATCCCACGGGAGTCAAGGTTCTTAATTATTTCAGTAAGGGACTCCATGGATGCGAGAGGCAAGCGATATTTCTTCACAAACACTGGAGTCATGCCCGGGTCCATAGGAATTGTTGTTTTGTGGATGTCGGTGCGACCACAGTCATATGAGTCCACCGCAAAGAGATCTTGAAAATCCAAGAAAACTTGTTTCAACTTTTGCTTCTGCTCCAGAGTCTCACAGGCATCAGCTAGGTTGGCTCTCTCTTCAACCATATGCCTGAAGCCTGGAAAGACTTCTGGTTTTGCTATCTCAGCGGGCTCCTCCAGCTGGGTTGAGAAGTCCCTGGTCAAAGTGCTGATTTGGACTGGTGGCTTCAGGTGGGGAAGGCAGCCCTCATGGACCTGGAAAATCACCTCATCCCTCCTGAAGTCACAGGTCACATCTTCCTTACCATAAGGGCAGGAAGTGTACACCAGGAAGTTCCCCCCATGCTGGGTAAATATCCTGTCTGGTGTTGTGTTGTCATCACTATTACTGTCAAAACCATCCTTGGGAATTGGTCCTAACAGTTCATTACCTAATGAAATGGAAAAATGTCGGTCATCAACCGCCATTCCAATAATGGTGCCTGCGGCTAGAGTGATACTCTTTAAGTCGCTGTTATCCACCTCTATTGGAATGGTGTTATGTTCTATATTGGCTAGTGGTGTTTGGTTTACCCCCAACCCTTGCTGTTGGAGAGAAGCATTTAAATGAATCTAGGCATCAGGGTTTTTCAATTTCTGTCCTCTTTTAACTCTCACTTCCAGGGAGAATTGTGGGGTCCTTTCTGGGATGGTGACTTCCTCTCCAATCTGAATTTCAACTGCATAAGGCAGCAGTTGAGCTGACCTAAATGCTTTCTCTGGGTCATCAAAGCCCATGGGATTATCCACTAATCGGGACCAAGCTTTAAAGTTTATTAGGTCCAAACTAATGGCAAAGTGATTGAGAATATCACTGCCTAAGTAAAAGGCGGCAGTGACGTCTCGCACGACCCAACAATTATGGACTATGCTCTTGTTGCCTATGGAAATTTTGAACATACACCTGCTTGGCAGGAGATGTTTGGAATTGGGTGTTTCCAGATCAATTTCCCATTTGTCTATCAGTATGAATGTGGGAATGGCTGGATCTTTTTGGGAGTTGGCGGAACATGGCTTCGCTGATGAAGCTCTTACTATTGCTCACACACACTCGGGCGAGGGGACCCTCGCGAGTGGAAACAAGGCACAATCACCACACACGAACTGATACGCCAGAGACGAGGTTCAATTCCCAAAAGCTAGGGTTTATTGCAAAGCAAATAGTCTCAGTTAGCCAGCTGAGTCTCACGTCCCACATCGTGTGTCTCCAGACCCCGAGGGACGCAAGAGAGCGAGAATTGTACAACAGTTACATATATACAAAACAAACATCTCCCTATCAGTAATGACATGTTCAATACCGCCCATAATGTAGTTCCTTTGAAATGAATTTGATTATTGAAAATTGTGACAAATATGAGACCCTCAGACATTTATTTAGCAACAGTTTGCAATCTGCGGACTTGCAGACATGATTCTTTGTTTTAGGGAACACACTGCTCTTGTTCTTTCAAACAAGCTACGTGCAGGGGAGGGACACATTCCAGGCCTTGCTATCTTCCAGTTTCTATTTGTGTGCTAGGGGTCAACTCGCTCTACAGGGCTCAGTGAAGGGAGGCCGTAAAAGAGAGCATAATTCACGCCATTAATTGTTCGTTCCTACCATCCCTACCGCATCAGTGAGACTAGCTGGCACCTGCGTAGTGATTACATGCCTTGTTGCTTACTTCCAAGGACTTGTGATGGAGGAGACCGGGCATTGCTGTCTGGATTGTCTGCGCTGTGTTTCAACATGCATCTTGTGGCCTTTCTCTATGCATGAGCAGAAATGAAATAACGGAATAGAATAATCTTACAGCAAAGCAGTTTGAACGGAAAGCAAGAAGTGAAAATTCGACAAAATAGCGACTTCTATTCCGATCAAAATAGATGTACTATGGTCATGCATATGAATCTGTATTACTAATACCAAATATATGAGGCGGTTGGTCTTCGGCCAACAAAATACATTGCCTATGCTATAGGAGGGTCATTTCTAGACTCACAAACCCTCCTCTTGGCCGTGAGCCAAACGCCTCATCCATACATTGCATCCTCTTCTGACCAAGTATCTGATTCCGAACTTTGCATACTCCTATAATCGTCATCATTGTCATCCATATTTATTGACATTAATTCTTTCACTGTCTTCATTTCATGATTCATTTGAGTATTCGACCCAGGAGTGTTTTTTTTTGTTACTGTATGTACGCACTCCTCACTTATTTCCGTGCAAATTATTGGTAAACAGTGTATGCAACAACAACATGTCATAAATATTCCTAGTACTGCTACTAGGATTGCAACTAGTTTCCATTCCCATGAGCGTAATGTTTCCCAAAACCAGGAGCTTATGTGTAATTTCCAACTACCTTCTGGATAATGGAGGTCAGAGCTTAAAACGTGCAACTTTTTTATGGCTTCAAAAATAGTAGGCAATGAGACACTTACAAATACGCAACACGATGATCCCACGATTTTGCAAACTCCCCCTTGATCAGCCAAAATTATGTCAAGAGCCATCCTATTTTGAAGTGTAATTAATATGTCTGTTGTCCCATTTATTGTTCTTTCTAATATTCTGGACAGTTTTCTTATATTATAGGAGTTTAATGCTTGGCCCCATAATGGTATAAATGATTTTGTTATGTCCTCCGCAATTAATCCTCCCTCCTCGTCTCGTCATGGTCTTGATCTAGATAGTTTGGCTATGTCGGCTGATCTTGAAAGAAACACCCCTGGAAACAGAATCCCCAAATAACAAGTACCTCCCCAGTTTCTAGGTAACCAGGGATAAGCTTTTCCTCCACATATGAAATAAATAGGGTCACCTACATAAACTGGTTCTTCCTCTTTGTCAAGGAACGCTATATTCATACATCTAGTGAATGTTCCCACTGAATAGGAGTCCTTCTTCTGTAAGCAAAAGGGAACAGAGCGTGGACTATAATTCACTGTATAGGAGGGGGTTACTGTATCTTTATTTCCTTCTAGATTCATATGAAACGTGAATACAGATGATTTATATGGCACAAACAATCTATCGTGTGGCATATCTACTGGTGTTATCAATCGTGTTTTATGAAATATAGAGCAACCTACAGGTTTCATAATTATCTCCTCAAATTCATTCATGTTCGTTTTGTCTAATTGACCCGTTTCACTTTTGTTCCATTTCCCATAATACAATGCACTTAAGGACGCGTAGCATGCAGAACTCAATGGCAGTGGCTGCGCATACCAACCTATTCCCTTACCACCATGCTGGGGTAAGTGAGCACACACACAACAATTGTTTTTTCTCAGAATTGAGTATGTCATATTCATTTTTAGCAGTAGTGTGTTATTTCCATATCCTTCCCTGTGTCTCTCTTCCATTGGGGACAGAGTATGCGTAATTACATGGACTGGGCTTTTAGTGGTAGAAATATTTCTAATAGGTAAGAACACTTCTAATGGGTGTATTTCTTCTAAATACCATAGTACCAATACTGTCATTATCGGTGCTAATATACTCATAACGCACATGACTATTGTTAGGATCAGAATACAATTTTTCCGACAGTGTTTTTTCTGTAATTTTACATGTTCTATACTTAACTCATTATCAGCAGTGGTGCAGGAGGGGGCAGAAGCTGGTGCAGGCATTTTTCTTGATTCTTCTTCTCCAACAATGTTCGTTGTGAATACCTCTTACTCTTGCGCTTGTTCGAATATCAGTAAGTTCAGGAATGTCAACAAAGTGTTTTGCCAGTTCCCATCAGCCTGGATTGTTATACGTTGGGCAAGATTTGTCGTGCTTCTGCATATTGCTCAAAGAACTCCAGAGCAGTTATCAATTGCCTTTATACCATATGAGCCCCTCTTGTCCGTGAGGGGTGATCTACACATGGATTTTCCAAAGATAACACCGGGGAGCCGCGTTCTTAAGCTGTCGAATTTGCACAACTCCCACGCCTCTCTCCCCTAGGCCTCCGGTTCCCACTTCATCTGTGATGGAAAACAGAGGCAACAAAGATCAAGAAAACAAAGATTTGATCACTCCTTGTTTCGAGGCCGTAAACTATACCGCCTTACACCTGGTATTGTGTGATCAATGAAAAGTGCAGGTGCACTTCCGGACTTAGGCTCAGTGCCAGCCTGCGGCGCAACGATAAGTGGTGGGCGCCAAAGTGTCGATGCGGGCTTGGTGTCAACCAGCAGTGATGCAGATATCTGACCATATGACTCGCGGCAAGCCAAACCGTGAAAAGTATTCCTTCAACATCACTTTTGCAGTGCTCATGGCAGTGCAGTCCTTCAATGGATATGTCTCCACCCACTTACTGAACGCAGACACAACCACTAGAACGTATCTCAAGTTTTGACACCTTTCCATTTCTATGAAATCAAAATGGATTACCTCGAATGGCATAGAAGGTGGGCCAAAACTAACTGTTGGAGTCACTGTCCCCTTCCCCACATTGTGTTGTAGACACGTAATGCAATTCTGTACCAATCTTTCTGCATTTTTCTTTATGTGTGTGTTTTGCCATACTGTGGCTAAGTGCTGGACTATCTTTTTTGCACAAATGTGTGTGGGACAGTGGGCCATTGTGACCATCGCGGTTACATAGGAGTTGGGCAACATCCAATTTCTACTTTTCTTGTCTACCCAGCAACCTTCTAGATCTAATTCTGCAGAGCCCTCAGCCCATTCTTTTATTTCATCATCAATGGCTTCTGCCTGCATCTCTTTAACAGTGGCAATCCCATCCTCTATCATGCAAGGCAGTTCCTCTGACTGTACTGTTAACATCTTCGTATTCGAATCAGTGGCAGTTTGCTTTGCAATCCTGTCTGCAAATGCGTTTCGCTCTCCCACTTTACATGTTACCTTTTTATGCGCCTAGCATTTCACTATTGCTAGGCGCTTTGGACACGTAAGTGCAGACAGCAATCGTACAATCAAAGGCCCATGTTGAATTCTGGTTCCATGTGATGTCAAGAAACCCCTCTCAGCCCAGAGTCGGCCAAAGTTATGTACCACCCCAAAGGCGTATTGGCTGTCAGTATATATGTTTACACTCAGATTTTCAGAAATTTCACATGCTCTGGTTAATGCTATTATCTCCGCGGCTTGTGCAGAGTTGTAGGGGATTCTTTTACTTTCTACAATACTTTTCTGTGTCATAATAGCATAGGCAGCAGTTGATGTGCCATCAGGTAATTTGAAGCAGGAGCTGTCACAAAATAGTTCTCCATCTGGCTCTTTCTGTGGGGTGTATGTTAAATCAATTCTTCCTTTCGTTTCTTCCTCAGTAACCATTAAACAATCATGGGGAGGTGCTTCACTCTCACCTAGTTCTCCATTGGGCAGTGGCATTAATTCTGCAGGATTCAAAGCGCTACACCTCATAATTTGGATGTGTGGTGCAAATAGGACAATTTCATATCTAGTCAATCTAGCAGACGTGAGGTGTTGCGTCTGCGTTCTATTCAATAGAAAGTCTATGGCATGTGGCACCATTAAAATTAAGGTGTGCCCCAGCACCATTCCTTCAGTTTGTTTCACTGACGCAGCAGCCGCTGCAACAGCTCGCAAACAACTTGGTATCGCGCAAGCGACAGGGTCCAGCGCGGAAGAAAAATAACCGCATGGTCTATTTCTTCCACCTTGTTCCTGTGTCAAAACAGCCAACGCGCAGCCTTCATTCTCATACACAAACATATTTTGGTGTGCCCAAAACTGGGGCGGAGCACAATGCAGTTTTGAGCAGATCAAATGCTTTTTGGCATTCTTCATTCCATTGCAAAGGCATCACAGCGTCCTTTTTTGTCAATGCCACCATTGGTTTCACAATCATTGAAAAGTTCATTATCCACTGCTGGCAATAGGAAGCCATGCCTATCATGGTTCTGATTCTTTTCTGAGTTTTTGGAATAGGCATACCAGCAATACTCTCTATTCTTTCTGGTGTCAGTCTTCTCCCCTCTTTCGAAAGTAGGTAGCCCAAATAAGCCACCTCCTTTCGAAAATACTAGAATTTCTTCAAACTAGCTTTATGGCCATGTGCTGCTAAGTGTGACAATAACAAGACAGTACTTTCTTTACAAATTTTCTCCGTATCTGCAGCAATTAACAGATCACCTATATACTGTAATAATACACAACCTGTCGGTAGTTCTAACATATCTAATTCTCTCTAATGTTCTTTCAATGCCCTGCTGTAAATACTCGGACTCTCTGTATGACCTTGTGGATGTGCGTGAATGTAAATGAACGCCCTCCTAACGTGAAAGCAAACAAGTATCTGCTATCCTTGTGTATTGGAATGCTGAAAAAAGCATGTTTAAGGTCTATCACGCTAAAATATTCTGCCGAGGCGGGTATCATTGTCAAAATCGTGGTGACGTCTGGGACCAATGGGAATTGAGGATCAACCACTTTGTTCAATCCGCGCAGATCAATTATGAAACAATACGGTATCTCATTACCTCCTTTCTTATACACTGGGAGAATGGGGCTGGTACATGTGCTATCTGTAATTGCTTGAATTACCTTCAATTTTACCAAATCTGAAACAATATGTTTCAATGCTTTCTCTCCCTCCATTGAAATCTTGTATTGAGGAATACGTGGCAACATGATTCCCTCCTTCAAAACAATTTTTACTGGCTCTATTTTCTAGCATCCCACATCATTGTCATTCATTGCCCATATGCAAGCTGGTACTTCACTCAACTCCCCCGGCAAAGGTTTGGACAAGAATTTGGACACTGGTATATTCTGTGGCGAAATTGTCAAGAACACTCCATCAGGAGTGCAATGGATAACTGCACTCAGTTTTTTCAACAAATGTAATCCTAAAAGATGCTCCCCACAATTTTCTGTTAAGAGAAATGGACAATGTTCAGTAAATGGACCTAATGTTACTGGTACTGGATTGATTACCGACGTACCTGCAAACCCTACTGAAATATTACTGTGCCCTGACAGCGGTATTTCCGGAATCAAATGGTGGTCTATTGAGCATTTTTGCTCTCCCGTGTCTACGAGAAAGCTGTGCTCTCTATTCCCGACTTTCATTTATACGTAGGGTCCTTTTTGGTTCACGGGAATAGACACTGGTTCCGACCCCTGTCTTGGGCTGTCCTATTGGGGAAACAACACATCATCCGATGTGTAATCGCCACAATAATATGCATTGTGTTGTGTGTCAAAAATGTTTCCACTTCTGCCTTTATTTTGGCCACTCTGATTTTGGTTATAAGGAACCTGCCTCTGTTTTTGGCTCTGATTCTGAGTGCCATTTTCTTGATTATTCTGGTGTTGCTGCATATTATTATTTCTACTCTGTCCATTTGTTCCCGGGTGTCCCCTGTGCGGTCTTCTCTGACTAAACGCATTCTAATTTTGCAAGTGTGGACATTGCGCTCTCCAATGACCCTCTTCTCTACAATATGCACGCTGATTTAATCCCAAAGGCGCTCCATGCATGTTAGAATTACTTCCCCCTTGCGCATTCCCTCTCCCTCTATTGTGTCCAGTCACTTGCTGAAGTAACACCCTCGTTTTGAAATTTACTCTGTCCTTTTCCTCTTTCTCTTTTTCTGTGTTTACCCTATTTTCATAATATTGGGCCATATGCAATACTTCACTCAATGATTTTGTTTGCCATGCACTTTCCGATGTCATTATTAAGGTTTGAATTGGAGGTATTAATCCTCTCACATACTTATCAACAAATAGCCTTTTACCTGTCTCCGTGCTTACATCCTGTCCACTAAAATCTGTAAACACTTCCTCAAATCTATTGAAATAATCTGTAGATAACTCGTCTTTGTTTTGAACACATGCAGTTAATTTGTCCCATACAATTCATTTTTCTGGAACAATTGTTTTCAGTTTTTGTATTATTCGTCCTGGTAGCGCTGCCATATTCGGAGATGGTTTCTCGCCTGCTTTTCTATTCCCATCCTCTGTTGCTAGATTTTCCCATGTGGCACTGTAAGCTTCCTCATCATTCACTTTCCTTATTTGCTTCCATATGTCTGCTGGCACAATTACAGGGAATATTAAGTCTATATCATTCATATTAAAAATGGACAATCTCAAATAGGACTCTATTTACTTATAGAATCCCGCCGGATTCTTCCTCAAATCGTGAATCGTTTGTTTTATATTATTCACCTCTTGTCTGGAGAACGGGACATGTACATACTGTGCTGTATAATGTGCTTCCGTCACCTGTGCTGGTTGATTACCTGATGCAAGAATTTCTACTTTTTGCACACAAGTAGGTGGGACTTCCCTCATAGGAAATACCGTACTTACTTTTCCTCCTCCCTCCCTCATATGCAATACTATTCCCAAATCGAGTAATAAGGCTGTTGCTCCTGTTCCGCGTTCTATTGCTCTTTTATATATTGCCATCAATTCGGGGGGACTAGCTTGTTTATTGTCTATATCCCTGTCCTGCAAATATTCAACCATCACCTGCAATGCTTTTCTCTTCATTGGCAATGTATATTGATCAAATATTTCGTGCACTTCCATTGTGGGAATACTAGGATCTGTAATCCATCTTAGCGCCTCTTGTATACATATTTTTAATTTTTCACTCGCCTGTTTTGATGGCAGAAGAAATCGCTGCTGCACATATGGTACCGCCTCTTTCCTATCCCTTCTTATATCCTTGCCCCTGTACCCCGGCATGGCAAACATTTCAGCATATGCATTATCAAGTTCATTTTTAAATTCAAAAAGCCTGTCCACATGTTCTTTTATCTCTTCATCTCTCGCTCTACATCGTACCAAGGCATTCAAATCCCGCAACTTCTGTGGTGGTACCATTCCAATTAACTGCTTCCATCTCTCCATTAAATATTCTCCCATGCATTCCAACAGTACCTGTCTTTCGCTATTCTTCCTGAAATCATACATCGAGTCCAGCGTTGATATTTCATCATTTCCGTCTATATACATCTCTGCCTGTTTTCTCTCCTTGCTGACCGCACTACGGGGTACTCTAGTGTACTCACTTTGTGCCGCTCCCTCCCCCTTTCGTCTTCTCTTATTAAAGTGAATTCAAGTTTAATGGGCGGAGGGGGAAGGGGAATGTCTTGAGAGGGAGGTGCGGATGGGACAACGGGGACGGGGAGTGGCTGCTGCGGCGCTGGAGGTGTGGGCCATGGCGCTGCTTGCTGTATGATCTGTGGCTGCACTGGGATCTGGCCAGCTGGGAGGGGCTGGGCAACTGAGGGGGTTTGAGCAATAGGCACTGGTGCAATCCTCTTAGTCTCTTTATTTGGGCGCTCCTGCCTCTTCTCAGTTAATATTTTATTTATTAACTCATCTGATGAATGCAATTCTTGTTGAGGATATATTTTGTCTACCCCCAACTGAACACATCTCTCTGACTTTCTCAAATTATCATCCCATTCCTTTTCATCCTGCTCTTTCACTCTTTCTGTTTTTGACTTCGTGCATTTTTCTCCCTGCTTTTCCAACGAAGCATGGCTTCCTTCCTCCAATCTCTAATGACGTCAAATGCTGCAGGGCGTGTTTTTTTTTCCAGCAATACTTTTTCCAAATAATCTATCCTTGCAATCTCATAACTCCCGTGTTTTGGCCATTGTAAATCTTCTTCGTGCCTGGTTTGCCTATGCCAAATTTCACAAAACATTACCGCCCCTACACTATACTTTACACACATTTCATACGCCGGTGACCCCATGGGTGGCGCGACCTGGCCAGTTTCCAAAGATTGTCTACCGCAGTGGAAAAACCCCATAAGGCAGGAAGACAATACCCCAGGCATGTTTTAACCTTACCCTTGGTTAATTTCAACCTTACCCATGGCGTTTGATTTTGCAAAACCAACTCTCAACCAATAGCAGGGTTATTTAGAATCGGGGCACGACTCACCTGATCAACCAATTCGTCTTTAAAGACGCAATCGTCCGTATACTGACGCAACCAAAAATCGTTGTGTCTGCGTATCTTTGCTCACTCTGCCTCATTTCGGGACCCTCGCCTCCTTGTTCTCTGGCCGGACACGTCGATCAGGGATCAGCTGTGTACAGATCTGCAAAGAAGTCTCTCATCACTTTCACAGGGGCGCACCGAACACCTCTTGATCCCGGCTCAACCGTCTCGTCCTCGCTTCGTTTACCTCCTCTCGCCTTCTTTACATTACAACGTACACAATGGAACAAGTGGGGGAGGGTCCCTATTCGGGCACCATTTTGATGGGGCCCCTACGGGACCCTCGCGTATGGAAACAAGTCACAATCACCACACACGAACTGATACGCCAGAGACGAAGTTCAATTCCCAAAAGCTAGGGTTTATTGCAAAGCAGATAGTCTCAGTTGGCCAACTGGGTCTCACGTCCCGCAACGTGCGTCTCCAGACCCCGAGGGACGCAAGAGAACGAGCATTGTACAACAGTTACATATATACAAAACAAACATCTCCCTATCAGTAATGACATGTTCAATACCGCCCATAATGTAGTTTCTTTGAAATGAATTCCATGATTGAGAATTGTGACAAATATGACACCTTCAGACATTTATTTAGCAACAGTTTGCAATCTGCGGACTTGCAGACATGATTCTTTGTTTTAGGGAACACACTGCTCTTGTTCTTTCAAACAAGCTACGTGCAGGGGAGAGACACATTCCAGGCCTTGCTATCTTCCAGTTTATATTTGTGTGCTAGTGGTGAACTCGCTCTACAGGGCTCAGTGAAGGGGGACCGTAAAAGAGAGCATCATTAATTGTTCGTTCCTACCATCCCTACCACATCAGTGAGACTAGCTGGCACCTGCGTAGTGATTAAATGCATTGTTGCTTACTTCCAAGGACTTGTGAGGGAGGAGACCGGGCATTGCTGCATGGATTGCATGCGTTGTGTTTCAACATGTATCTTGTGGCCTTTCTCTATGCATGAGCAGAAATGAAATAACGGAATAGAATAAGCTTACAGCAAAGCAGTTTGAACAGAAAGCAAGAAGCGAAAATTAGACACAATGGCGAATTCTATTCCGATCAAAATGGACGTACTCTGGTCATGCTTATGAATCTGTATTACTAATACCGAATATATGAGGCAGTTGGTCTTTGGCCAACAAAATACATTGCCTATGCTATTGGAGGGTAATTTCTAGACTCACAGAGTCCTTCCCTTCATTTAACTAAACAGGGATGAACAACTGCTCTCCAATTTGCTGAATATCAGCCAAGCTTTGAGCTGATTTCTCATCTTTCTGGACTATAGGAGTGGGAATGTCTGATTGTGGATTGGTAAAGAATTTCAGAGTGTTTCCTTCCAGTGTGGAATGCCACCTTAGACTGGAAGGAAGGTTGATTTTCAGAAATAGAGAGGACCCCCCATCACCAGTTTGTTGTCCTACTGCTATTACTGTCACGTCTGGAATTTGTTTGTTCTGGAAGTGAAATTTTACTTGGTTAGATTTTTTGTTCAACCATGTGGCATGTGCCGTTTAAACTAACATGGTCGACACTCTGTTTTAACTTTATTGGTCGGTTAGTCTGGGTCCAGAGGACCTTGTTTACACAGTCTATTAGGGGTGACAACTTTTGCAGGAGGTCATTCCCTAGTAAACAAGGGGTGCCCTCTGGAGTTACAACTATGATCGGGTGCTTCACCTTGTGTCACCCAATTTTAATGTCCAAATCCGCAGTCCCCACGATGGTAATTTCCTTCCCGTCAAAGTTCTGACGTTGTCCAGGAAGAAGGGTGAGAGGAATTTGGTAATTCTCCCCCCTTCCTGAATTCAGTTTATCAAAGGCCTTTTTGGACAGAAGGGTAGCTTGGGATCCAGTGTCCACCAGTGCCAAAATTGTACCCTGCCCCTGTATTTGTACCGGGGCATAGTATCTTCCCTCCTTCTCCGCAAGGGGCACAGAAAATGTACATTTTTGGACAACTGGTGGGTTAGTTTTTTTGTTTTGGACACTGATAGGGAGGTGATTTGGGCAGAATTCTGTGGGGAGTCTTGGGAATCTGCAAAGAAAAGGTGACAGCTAGATATGGGAGAGGTTTTGGGTTCCCCTGGTTCAGGTGCTGGGCTGCCCCCCCCTTTTTGGAGGCAGTCACCAGGATGGGTTTGAACCAGGGGATTTTCATGCTGTTGGTTCTGGGGTAGGATGAGGGGCGGCACTAGCTCAGTCCCCACATCTCCCCAGTCTGGATTTGCATCCGTTGGGACCATCTTTCTTTGGGAGGAGTTCCCCCATCTCTGAAGGAGAAGATCCTTTTCCCAGGATCCTCTGAGGACCCCTCTCCTTCAAATTGGAAGATTTGTACCTCCTCCTCAAAATGGGTCTGTTTGGGTACTTTGTTTCTCCTACCCCCCCTCTGCTCCTTGGGTGGCAGACTTTCGGGGGCAGGAGATTTTGGTTCTGGTTCCTGGGTTTACAGGGGCTTTTTACAAGTGGGGAAGGAAGCTTCCTCCAAGGCTTTACACCCCCCTTCCCCTTGTGCCTCCTCCCTGGGAACCGGTGGGTTGTCGGGGTTCTGCCCCGGTCATTGTTCCGGAGCACAAGTTCCGGAGTTTGAGGCATTCTGTGCCGGCATGCTCATCTGAGGGTTCTGTTGAGCCCTCAGCATGCGACCCAGATCCTGTGCCATGTTTTGGACCTGGCGCTCTAACTGCGATACCTACTTAGGCTGATATGGGGTTCTCATTTCACCCCTGGGCTGATCCCGGGAAGGGTAGGTATCGCTTCTCTGATAATACCCCGGGTTTGAAAGATTTGGGTACTCCTCCACCCTTGGCCTCCCCTCTCCCGGATTGGGTTGTCTGGGGTCAGGAAATTGGGGCAAAGAAGGATGGATTGTTCTGGGGTTGAAAGTTTTGTGGGTACCTGGGGAAAATGTTCTGCCCAGGATTTGGGGAATTTCTGCCCTCCTGGGGGAAGTGAGGAGGGTAGTTCCCTGGGTTAGGTGCTGTTTGGTTGGATCCCCCCCTTGGGCTGGAGGAGTCCACACATAACCCAGGATGGGTATATTCCCCTTGTAGCAGGGACTTACATAGTCAGGGGAGTGAGGGATCCCGTTTGTGGGACTACCTCCTTGGCTCCCTGTCTGTGACTGGCCCGAGGGCCTTCTGGGCTTGGGATTATTCTGCTGTGCGGGTGGGTTTTTAGGCCCCCCCATCTCTAAGTCTAAAATGGGGGCAACCCTCACCTCTGCCACCTTAACAGTGGCAGGAGTGTTGGTTGTTTTGGGTCTTTTAAGATTACTCTTGCTTCCTATGGGCTTTTTCACCTCATAAATTTGGATGGCCTGTTCAATGACCCAGTCTAGTGATCTTTTCTCATGAAAATCTCTCACTAGCTCGGTCATGACGTACTTTGGTAGAGCGTGGAAAAAAGTATTGACAAATTCTTTGCTGTCCGTGCACACCCTCTGGTAGTCTGCGCAAAGGCACGCTTTAATTCCTGCACAAATTCTTGTGGGGCCTGATCCTCCCCACATTGCAAGTTGTAGGCTGCCTTGAAAGTCTCTTGGGGATTTCTTTGTGAACAGAAAAATGCTTCAAGATGGCCTCCCTATTTGTGGACCATCTAGAATGATTTTGGTCCTCCAGCCCCGCAAAGAAGCTGGAGTATTCTGGTGAGAAGGTCCATTTCACATACTGAATGCAGCTACTGCTGTCTTTCAAATGGAAAGTTGCCATCATCTGCTCAAAGAGCTCTAAGTGCTCCCAAACAGAATACTTAGCATTCTTATGATAAGGCATGATGACGCTCCTTATCGCCTTGATTTGTTTTAAGGGGTCCTTAAGCAAGGCCCTTTTTTCCTTATTGGCCTTCTTGGTTCGGGTAACCCTGGTCCAATCCACCTCTGACTCAGAGGCACTGCTCCCAGAGGTGCCCGTCTGGTCTTCTAGGTTCGTCCGGATTCTGCAAGCCTGGGAATGGCTGGCAGAATGTGGGGACCTAGTCTCCTGTGTCCTGGGGCGCTCAGAGGAGTCTTCTGATTCCTCCTTGATCCCAGGATTTGATGGGTACCCCCCCACTGTCCTAGCTGGGCAGAGGTTTTCAAGATGCCCTTAGTGGGCCTACTCTCATGGGGTTTCCCACTAAATCTTACAGTACTTGGGAACCCATACTCAGATGCCCGCCCATCCATTCCTGGGAGGTGCTGGTCTATGAGCCCCATACTTCTGATTGGATTGAAATCTGCCATCCCCGTGGCCCTGGGCTCATGTGCGCCAGTGGACATGGGGGTGGCAGAGTCCAAGGGCTGGGAGAGATGAAGGCCTCTGGTACTAGGGTTCCTGAGGTTATGCTCAGGTGTTTCCCTTTCCCAGCGAACCTCGTCTCTATCAGCCCCTGCTCCCTGTTGCCATGCAAGAACCTGAGCTTTCTGTTCCTCAATCAAGGCCTTACTAGTCTCTATCAGTCTATCTTGCATGGCTACCTGCCTGTGGAGCCTGTCATTGTTCTCTGTGCTTACTGTGTTGTTTTTGAGTACTGGGCCAGTCTTTGCTTCAGGAGGGTTACCTCCTGAGTCCTGTCCATACTGGCCTGGTCCTTTCTTGCTAGAGCCTCATCCACCCTCCTGGTGTGCTCTAACAATTTTTGATGGTCTTTTTGGAGGTCACCCAGTCCCTGGAGGGCCAGGTGATTTTCTTCCTGTTTCTCTTTTAAATAGCAGACTTCCTGGCCTAAGGTGTCCCTTTCCTGAGCAAGAGCCTGCCTCTGTGCCGCCAGGTCGTCCCTCTGTCTTTGAAGCGCACCAGCTTTGTGGAGCTCTTCATCAAACTCTGCCTGGGTACCCATGTCTTTCAGGATTCCTTAATTGCTTTCTGCCTTCTCTATATCTAGGTGGCCTTGCAGGGTGACTCCCTGCTCTGCGCATGCCCTGTTAAAGTTTATTTGTTGCTCCAGATTTTTCTGGCTCTGCAGTAGAGAGTCCAAACTTTCTTGGTACTCCTTCTGCAAGGCCAGAATTCTGGTATCCTGTTCTGCCTTTTCCTGTTGCAGGATACCCATGTCCTCTTTTATGTTGACTATATACTGCTTGCTTTCATTTTCTGACTCTTGCCTCCTCTGCAGCCTCTGCTCAGAAGAGTCCAGATCAGTTTGGGCCTTTTCTAATGCCATCAGTTGCCTACTTGCCAGATCTTGGCCTTCAGCATTTTTATCCTGTATGGCTCCAATAGATAAATATAGATATGCCGCTATCTTTGCAATCTTATTTTGCTCATCCTTGGCCTTAGGGGCCATTTATAGTTCACTCAGTGCCACATGTAAGTGACCCTTGTCTTTCCATATATCTAACCCTGTTGCAGTGATCTGTTGTGTGATTGCCTGCAACCACACATTCTGATCCTGCCCTGTCCATTCACCTCTCACAAATAACTTATGCAAAAGGTGTTCTCTAGCCATATTGATGTTTACCAATGTCGCCATTCTGGAAATATTGATTTCCTTCCTGACTTACAGAAGTTTTATTTTATTTTTGCAAAACAGACCGTTTCCTTAGAGTGTTCCCTTTTGAGGGGTGCTTTTACAGTGTAACACAGCGTGATAGCCCAACAGGATTTATGTATCCTATTAGTTAGCATACTGTGTTAAGCTGTCACAAGTGGTATATCTAATCCAGAAATCCCGGACGAGCCCCCAATCTGTAAGTGATTTCAACCCAGCACTCCAACTAAGTCAATGCCTAGCGTGAGATGCCCAGTTGGAACCCTTAATTTATATATTTTTATGTCAAAAGTTTTTTTATTTCTGGACCATGTACTCTTATATAACGCCTCTCTCTTTTAATCCCCCCCCCCCCCGGTCTCACTGAACCAAGAAGTAGGTTTGTTTTGCAAAGTTAAAAGATTTATTTGATGAATTGAACAATATATATATCACACTTTTATGAATATGAACAATATCTAGATATCACACTTATTAATATTTATACACTGATCAGCAATGGGTGATATCACAACAATCAACAATCTCTTTAATCAATAGGAGTATGGGTGAGAAGAATAATGTAGCAGAGAATAACTTTGTGTGGGTTCAATGAAATGCAATGATATGAAATGAATGCAGCACAGAACTAAAACTTTATATGAATTCAATCAAAGACAATGTAATTTCTCTTTCCCCCTGTTACTACTCAATCCCCCCTAATATGCAATATAAAGAGATGGAATAAGGGCACACAGGTTTTAGGAATATACAATCAACAATGCAGTTCAATCCCAATTCCCCAGCAAGCTTAGAGAGAACAGGAATGATTTTAAAACAGGTCAAATGCTTTTGAATGTGATTTGAAATGAATAATGACTTTAATTCGCTAAAAGGGATTCAAAACTAGTGGGAGCTGCTTTGGATAGGTTCAGGTACACACTAGCAATGATAGTTGGGTGATTGGCAGATAGGAAATTGAATTCAGAGGTTGAATGCAAGAAATAGCAATTTTACATGTGGTGAAATTGAGCCAAATGCATAATCGCGGCAACTTTTTCCGCGTGCGAGAAACGCGATTGCGGCAAAACTATAGTTCGTTTGAAAGATGAGGATGCTTCAATTTGACATTTAAACGTCGTTCCTAGCATGTACAGTTCATGAGTTACAGAGGTTTTAGTAAAGATTGATTTTTCTCAAAAAGAGTTAAGATTTCAAATGAAAGACGCGCTTTAGAAGATTAGAAACAAAGATTGGCTTACACTAAGGGGCTATGAAGATGCAAGATACCCAACGGGACAGCCACCAGAACAGGGCGCCTTCCGCTCTGACTTTTGCCCGCCAAGACACTTGACTTTCTTCAGCAATATATCAGCGCAAAGATGATTATCACTACAATTATCACAGAATTATATGGATAAGAGAAGGATTCAGGATAGACAAAAGAGATTCTACAATGCAGTTCTGAATATGTTGGAATGGGTAAGATAGGATTACTTAAAACTAAGAGATTTGCTATGGACATTTCTATGCTAAATACTCACAACTATGGCTTTGGAATGGAATAGGCCCGTCAGGATCTTGTCAAGGGTTTTGGAATAGGCCCGTCAGGATCTGGTCAAGGGTTTTGGACTGGAATCTGCTAGCCAAAGGACAGAATTCAGGCGCTTGGTTCTGTTCTCAGCAAGGCACTCTGGTCTGCATGGCCTCCTGGACTGGCTCTGACGGGTTGGTTCTGGGTACAGCTCTGCTCTACTGGTTTGGATCTCTGGGTTCTAGTAAGGGTTCTTGGCAAGAAGCAGCCAAAACAGCACAGCTAGGCTGTTGAATTGGATGGGCCTTGTGGAGGATTGGTGTTAAAATCAGGTTGCAAGATTCTAAAGGCCAGCTTGAAGGGTTCAGCTTTTTGGATTGGGCCTCCTGCTTCAGGGTTCTGGAGTCTGGATAGTTCTGGAGTCTGGATAGTTCTGGAATCTGGATAGTTCTGGATCTGGATTCTCCTTCAGAGCGCTTCGCCAGTAGATCAGTGATGGGTGTTGTCTTCTCTGGGCCCTCAACAGTCCCTATTTATGTATTTCCCAAGGGGGTGGGAAGGCTGATTATTCTATGCCCAACCCTCTAAGAATCCGATAGGTCAGAGAATTTCCTCTCCCCTTATTTGAGAAGCAACAGTGTGTCATGATGTGTCATGATGTGTCATGTTTATGGTCCAGGGAGAAAACCCTCCCCTTTGTTTCTGTACAGTATATCTTATTTTTCACAGTTTTTTGCGCTTTTGGTCAGTTACTCACTGTCAGTTCTGTACCACACATACATGCACATACCATCTGGGCATATTCCTTTAAAGTTTCATATTTTTAACATTATCACAACTGCTACAAAGTCCACATTTTGATCATTCTGTCTCTGAATATCGCACAAGTTCCAGAGTAGTTTCTACTTGTGAGCAACATTTTCATTTTAATAACCCCTAAATTCCATATTTCTACCAGTTCGACACAATTTTCTATAAGTCTTTTTCAAAAAGATATTGTCTGTGCTTTCTGAATACACAAAATTGTTTGTCTCCGCCTCCAAGGTCTTGGCTGGGCTAGAGAGCAGTCCCAGGCCTCTCTGATTTTGGCATCTGGTTTCAGCCTACACCCGAATTAGCATTTCCTTTGAGTCAAAAGGGAGTCTTTTGTCTCCTAGCAGAGCAACAGGCCAAAGTGCTCCTCCCTTTTCCTTTCACACCTCCCTGCCAGTTTCTTAGCAGAGAGCAGGGGAAAAGATTCCTTTGTTTGGGAGAAGGTTTGGAATGTCTTGGAAGTTCAGTGTAGCTGGCTTTAACTTTTAACACAATGTTTAAAATAGTCTTGTCCTAAAATACAAATTACATTTTTAACAAATATATCCACCAATCTCTTAATTCCAGCCTTTTTAAAATATAGTTTTGAATTGTATCCACCTCACCTCTATTGCTTCTGATAGCAAGTCTTTCATTTTCATACTTTGATTTCAATGTATCAGTTTAAATTGACAGGTTAAGTAATCGCCAGCTTCTGATACAGGTTAGTAGCGGTATGGTGCCCATTTTTGACATATTCTTCCAAGCAAGCATCTTTAAATGTGGATTTTCTTCCGATAAATATGTTTCTGCTGACATTGTGCTTAGGTTAATTCTTTATATACAGTGATGTTCAACACCCAACAGGGATATTGGATCTTTTGTGATGTTTGAGAACCAAGATTTTTTCACTTTCCACAGCCAAGGAAAGACTGATTTTTAAACAGCTCTGTGTTTCTCTTGCAATGCAGGACTGCTTTTTCAAATAGTTTCATTTTCCACTGTGGGCAGCCAAATGATGGGTTTTGGCAGTGGTCTCCTGTGTTGCCACTGACATAGGCAAAAGTGGATTGGCAGCCTATTTTTCAGGTTTTCCTGCGCACTTCAGGATGATTTTAGCGCACATAATGCTTTCCAGCGGCCATTTTGAGGTTTCTGATGCAAGCAGTGCACAGTAATGTTGCAGGGCATGGACTAGTGGGTTAAAACATCCCACAAGCGGGTGGTCTGTGTGTTCACCCGAGCTCCTCCGTCAAGGGGTCCCAATAAGGGCCTGCTCTCTGCTCTCTATCAGGAGCCGCACCCCTCCACAAACAGCAGACAGGAATTCCGTGAAAACTTCTCCTGCACACCACTGCGTGTTGCATGCTTGTGACTTGTTGCTGCAGGTGTGTGCGGCCCCTTCAGAGAAGTGGCCTGGAAGCCGTCCCAGGCGTCACTGGGATCACATCCGGGTCACCAAATGTACAAATTCCCCCACACTCACACCATAAAAAATGCAACTCACTGGGGAAAAAGTCCCTCAACACCTCTTGCAAGGATAACAAGTATTTTATTCCTAAATAATAGGAGTTCACCAACAAAGAGCTCTGCTGCCGTGGAAAATTCTGCCAAAATCTGCATGAGCAGCACATTAAGAAGGTACATAGCATCATCAGTGACCTCATTACATACAGTAGAGATCTGCGCGGCCGGTTGAGACCCTATACATGGACCGACCGCTCCATAAGGGATGCCAGGTCATTGGTCCCAGCCCCTTCTGTCCATCTTCTTCCACGTGAGTGATGTTGCATTCGTCATCGGTAATGAGGTGGATGAGTGGCAATTATGCACAAAGAAAACAATACATCTCTATGTAGCAGTTCACCTGGTACGAGCAGAAAAGGACCTTAAGGGAAAAAACCGAGGTCATTCTAACTCACAGTATTCACTTGATTGCAGATAGGCCTGCACCTCTCCAAGGTCTTCCTCTAGTTTTGGGGTATAATTTTATCCCTCCGTGCACCCCCGCAGCACAAATCACGTGATCCAGGAGTGAAGGCAAGCCCTGCTTTCTGATCTTTCTTGATCGTTCGTTGGTCTAACAGCTTTATGATCAGTGGTCTGGGGCTGGCTGGTACCTTGGAATTCAGGGGTCTTAAGGCTATGGCCTTTGGGTGCTATAACTTAGAGTTGGGACTGGTGGGGGTTGGAGGCCCATGCCTCCTTCTCGTGAGATTGTATCATACAAAGACGCTTCTCCCTCCG
The DNA here is from genome assembly GCF_040938575.1 of Ambystoma mexicanum. Lineage (NCBI taxonomy): Eukaryota > Metazoa > Chordata > Amphibia > Caudata > Ambystomatidae > Ambystoma > Ambystoma mexicanum. The sequence continues at coordinate 215,576,850 of NC_090921.1, read as the reverse complement.
CCCGTGGCCTTAAAGGACACATTCTTCCCAGAGCACAAAGGCTGACAACTTTTAAGACAAAGAAGGGTTTATGGATCTCTGTGGCTCTGGCCTTTCCCATCAATGCCCGGGGTACAATCTATTTCTTCCCGCATGTTCACAGACTGTGATGCTTGCTGCTGCTCCGTGTTTAGGCCTTACGTTTCAACATGGCTGCTAATATCTAAGATGGCGTTTGTCCCTGCATCTGTATTACATCTACAAAGCATTGTTTAAAGCACTTTAAGAGCACACCCTACCCCCTGGTCTCTTGCGTTACATCTCACGGTCTTTGCCTTATCCTAAACTGCTTGAGGTGTGAGAAGGTTGTCTCCCCTTCCCAACATTATTCCACAATTACTCTGAAGCTTTGTACAAATAAGTGGGGCCAGACCAAGCTCGTTTTATATTGGCATAACAAGGTCACAGTTTATTATGACATATTTACAACAATAAACACAGCCGATCGGAAACACCTTTTGTTTAGTCTTCCTCAGCCCCCGCTTTAACCTTTGATCTCTTTTTATTCATCGCAAGTCAGCTCTCCTTTTTACATTATTGGCATGCGGGGGAGCACCGTTATCCTTTTCTTTCCACCAACCAAGGTTGGAAGCTGACAACCAAACGGGGGGTGCACCTCTTTATCGGACCTTGCCACCCCTGCTCGATCACCTGAGTAACCAACTGTCTGCAACAATATATAAAAAACACATGAAAAAAACTAAAATAGAAGTCATGATAGGGTGTGGAGCGTGGGACACGTTTCTCCTTGCAGCAGGGGGATAACGCGGGGAGAGACTTCTCCCCCCGTGCATCCACTATATAGTGGCCCCAATGATGTTACCTGTTGGATGTGCGAAGATACCTTCGTCCTTCAATCAGGGAAGGGGAGGCGGCTTCCTCCCCTTCCCAAGCCCCCTTTTTGGCCTCCTTTTCCCCTTCATCCCGGATCACCATACCTGTAACCCCAGCTTCCTGCTCCTTCTCCTAAGCACTGGGGGCCTTAGCCCCTTCTTTCAGGGGGGCGCATTATGTGGATTCCTTAGGTGACCCTCCTTATCTTGCAGGCCCACGCCTCAGACTGCAGAGCTATCTCACCTCGGCTGATGCAGATCTTCGAGATTCAGGCCTTAGACAGCAGTTCTATCCCGCAGGTGACGCCGATTGTTCAGGTTTTGGTAGCAGAACAGTGGGGCAGGGTACATTTCTTACAAGTACAGACCTTAACCAGCAGGACCATGATACGAGAACACTTTGGAGACGTATTTAACTTTTAATTTTGTGATACTTGTCAACCCCATGGATTTAAGCGGTAGAGACGCTTTTCATAAAGTACTTCGTCTTTGGAATTATGCAAGACATCCAACAATGTTTTTTCTTCTTGTGTCGGCAAAGGCAGCTGTCCATAGCGCGCGATGCGCATTGTCATTTTAACACTATGGCCCTCATTACGAGTTCCCCGGTAAAAGCGGGTTCATTACCGGCATGCCGGAATGAGCGGGTCCGTGCTCGTATGAACCCGCTAACAGCGGGTGATTACAAGTGCGCGAGCACGTGCGTTCCCCCATGCCGGTAGTGGCAAAACCGCCATGCCGGTAAAGGGCCACCAACCCCCCTATACCAGCATTGCGGGGCCCGCCCATAGCGTTACCGCCTCACACCAACCACTAAAAAACGGACCCGGAAATTACATCATCGCGCAGGAACGGGAAATGGGCCGGTGGCCATCTTTAAAAACACAATCCATTGCCATCCTCCACAACCACCAGTTCTTTTGTGTTGTTCTGTGGCAGATTAGAAGCAGGATGTCCAAGGCTACCAGGAAGGCGACCCCCAGGAAGAGAAAACAGCGTTTTTCAGACGCTGAGCTAAGTATGCTTGCTGATACCCTGGCCCAGCATGCAGACATGATCAGGAGCACCGACATGAAGCATGCGGCCCAAACCAAGAAAAAAGAAGTCTGGCAGGAGGTCGCACAGAGGGTGTCGGCAGTGGGAACCACCCCAAGGAGTGTGCGCAACTGTCGGAAGCGGTGGGATGACCTCCGCCTCAGGGTGAGGAAGATCCTGGCGGAGAACAGGAGGGCCGCAATGGTGACAGGCGGGGGCCCACACTCCCCAGTGAAGTTGACGGCATGGGAGGAGACCGCCAGTACCTTTATAGATCCTGAATCCATAGAGAGAATCGGAGACCAGGAGGTGGGCGCTGCATCATCCACAGAAGAAGGTGAGTGACCCATCACATCCATGTAGGCCAAACCATGATGTGGCACAAGTGATGTGGAAGTGAGACTAGGCAAGGCAATGCATGTCCCAGGCCCACATCAACATATCCAGTCAAGAATGTGTGCCACACCCTGCAACACACGCATGCTGAGTGCCAATCCCAATCCCAACACAAGTGCAACATGACCTAACCGGGCCCATGGAACTCACCAAACAGACACCATACCAATGCCGTGCCACCAGCCATGCATTGATTGCCCACATGCCCCCTCAGAACACCAAATGGATACAGAGGTGGAGAATGAGGGTGACATCATGTCCGGCACACCCACCCCAAGCCCCATTACCAGCCAACCCCCCCCCCCTACAGAGGCCAAGAGCATCGATGATCCCTGCCTCCACGACTCGGACCTTGGAGACTCAGACATAGGCCTCTTTGAGGAGGACTGTGCCTTGGACGTGGGCCCCACGCAGGTGCCATCCGCCACCCTGCCATCCGCCACCCTGCCATCCACCACCCTGCCGACCACCACCCTGCCGACCACCACCCTGCCTACCACCACCCTGTCTACCACCACCCCGGTCACCAACACTCCTGCAGCCAACGACTCCTTCGAGGTCCGCCTGTCAAGGGTTGAGGCACGACAGGAGTCGATGCTCCAACTGATGCAGCAACAAATATTAGATGGAAATGACTCCATGAGGGCCATTGCTACAGCCATCACAGCCAACACTGCTGCTGTTGGGGCATCTACAAGTGCCATGAGGGAGTGTCTGGGGGCACTTACACAGGCCCTGCTTGCAAACCTGCCTCATATGCAGCACCCACACCTTGGGGCAGGCATGGGACTGACCATCGACACCTCCACTGCCACAACCCCTTCTACCTCGGCCCAATCGAGCCCCGTGCGGTTGACGTGGAGGAGTGCATGGCGCTTGACCATGGCACCCCCAGATCCCAAAGTAGCAAAGAAATAGAGTGGGCAGACAATGACATTTGGAAAATGTATGTTGGTCAAGGGACCAGTGTTTGTTGTACATATGGGGACATTTGGGGTTTGTAGGGTGGGTGAGGGAGTTTACTTGGGTATTATTGGGGTTTGTGGGGTGGGTGAGGGAGTTCACTGGGGGTTGTGAGGGGATTATGGTCACATTATCACGTGTCTGGAAAATACACCCGTTGTGTGCAAGAAAATCATTGGCTGGACATACTTCTTTTTGTGCATGTACATTTAATGTGTGATGGTGTACAGTGGGGCACTTCTGACAAAACAAGTGTGGATGTCCACATGCAGCCAGTGTGTCACAGGCACATTTCTTTCATGGTCCCTGCGTTTCAAAAGTATTCGTCAATTAGTGCTTGGCGTACAGCATGGCCATCCCATGCATCACGTACTGGCAGGGAGGCTCCTTCGCCTCCGTCTCCATCCCCTTCATCCTCACCCGGCCCATGCATGTCAATGTCAGGTGGCAGTGGTACATTCCTTTGGACGCACAAGTTGTGCAGCATGACACAGGCCATGGTGATCTTTGCCACCTTCTCAGGCCTATATAGGAGTGCCCCACCAGACCTGCTTAGGCAGCGGAACCGCGCCTTCAACAGGCCAAAGGTCTGCTCATTCACAACACAGGTATGAGTGTGCACACAATTGTACTCCTCTTCATGGCTGTTCTGCGGGTTCTGCACAGGGGTAAGTAGCCACGGCCTCAAGGGATATCCTCCATCACCTGCAAGCAGATACAAATAGGTGTGTGTCACTCTGAAGTGCCACCTTCAGGGAGCACAGTCATGGCAGCAGCTATTTGGTGTGGGCATGCCCATGTCCCAGTACGTGTACAAAATAGTCACCTATATGCAATGTATAATCTAAAGAGGTGTGGTACACTGGATGGGGTTCAATAGATGATGCAGGGTGTAATCATGCATGCTGAGGCAGATGTGCTGTTGTAGTGCAACAATGTTTAGCCTCCAATTCATGCTGTATATTCTTTTCTATGCATGGTCACACTAGCCGCATTGCCACAGTTGCCATCCTATTCAGTCATGCATTGCTTGCCATCACCATGGTGCCCTGGTTGTGCCACTTACTTGTTGTCATCCATATGCATTATTTGTGATATGTGGCCCAGTAATGTCATGTTCCGTTTGGCTGGTTCAGGTGAGGTGTGTTTAGATCTGCATGCATTCTCCAATCACTGCCTATTGCCACCCAGGTGCACTATCCCCCCCCCTTTCCCACCCGGGTACGGTAGCCCCCCCCCTTCTGCATCCGCACACATCAGTACCCCACAGCATGGCCATGGGCCTGCTGTGCAACTCACCGAGCAGCCAGGCACGTGGTCCAGCATGCGTGAGAATAGTGGTTGTGAAATGCCATGCAGCTGGCCCACTGTGTGTTGGTAGGTGCCTGTGGCCAGGAAGTGTAGCACAGACAGCGCCTTTAGTAGTGGGGGGATGGCAGTGCGTATTTCTATGTGGCTGGCAATGTCAACCCCTGAGGAGATCCACACCCTGTACCGGTTGGACCGTGACACCATCACCACTATGGTTGAATGGGCTGGGTCTGGTGCGAGGGATTGTTGGCTGCCTAGAAGGCATTGGTGGCTGCGCTGGTGGTAATTGCTGGGCCTGTCTCACCCTCCTTCTCCTCCTGTGTCTCATCTGTGCTGCCTGTTATTGCTGCTGTAGTTGTTGTTGCTGTTGTTGCTGTAGTTGTAGCAGTATAGGCATGTCCTCCAGCGCCATGATTGCAACTGCTAGTAGTAGCATTTTGGTGTAGGAAGGGGGTTGGTGTGTAGGTGTGCTCCTTTTGTACTGTGCCACTCAACATTGCCTACACCTGTGGGGGGGGTGTGGTGTGTGGGTGTGCTCAGTTTATACTGGCACACCCTCCATTGACTCCACCTGTGGGGATTGGGCTCACCTGTGGGGCAGCTGCCTTGTATCCTGCTTGCTGTTTGCGGGTGATCCGCGATGCCTGTATGGCCGGCATCGTGCAGCCCGTGATTACCGGCTTCGCGATGCCGGTATTTGCATGTATGCGTGGGTTGGAATTACCCCCTATTACCGGCATGCCGGTATTTGCTCCCTGAAGGGGCGCGTGTACGCACCTATGCCGCTATTAGCGGCACCGTTATTTAGGGTACCGCTAATACCGGGTTTGCAGGTCGGAATGCGACGGGACGGTAAACGCTGCCGGTATTACCATACCGGCATTGTTTTTGCCTTACCGGCAAATCTCGTAATGAGGGCCTAAAACAGCAAGCTCCGGGATAAAAACGAACTACGTTCAGCATGCAGGAGAATCATGTGATTTGGGGGCGGGGTTGACCCTACGAGAATTGCTCCATGTGGCATGACATTCCTTTTGCTTGGCTGCTCTGAATGACAGAAAGGGGCGCAACCAAAGGCTTAATGAATTGGTGGCGGGGAGGCATACGTTTCCCCACACGGAGTTCACCCAAAACATTTTGGTGCAGTACTGAAGTTATGTTATGCTATTGGGATTAAAACAGCGCACCACTGGATGTGAAAGAAATGGGGTGGGTTAGGCTTATTTATTTATTCATTGGATCTTTGTAAGGCGCTTATACAACAAATGGTGTTTCAGAAGAGAAGGAAAATCAAGATAGCTTTGCTGAACTTGCCCGTGCCTCGCCATCTCCTCCAGCAAGCCTCTTGTGCTGCATTCCTGTTATTTCATGCTGTTTTCTTTTAGCAGTGAACTTGTAAAAGCCCTGAGTTTTATTAATGACAGCAGTAGACCATGCAAATAGTGTGTGACTGGAGGTTATTTCGCTGAAAGTCTCAGCCCCTGTCAAGTTGATAGTTTGATGTGCAAATGGTGTGCACATTATGCTTAACCCCACAAAGCATACCTGTGTCAAACAATGACTGCAAGCAGGTGACTATCACAAATGCACTTCAGGGGTGGGCTTAACTCTTGGAAGCAGTACATCCTATTAGATATCAAGTTGTCCTACATCGCTTATAAAACAATCAAAAATTACTGCCTTTTAGGAAACATTCAGTAAATATAATCCACTCACACCCATTCATCTTATAATTTCCGTGTAGAGAGTTTTTTTCTTTTCCTTTAGCTTCCATTTCTCTCTTTCTTAAAGTTGTTTGCCAGGGCTGAGCCTGGCACCCCTGCGACAGCCTCAAAAACCCCTTTAAAACGTAAGATCAGCACTGCTGCCTTCATGTGGAGGTAGGGTTTTTGCCCCCTTCATTTGCCACCAACAATCCTGGGGTATGGCCGTCGGGGTGGGGAGGTAGGGGGGGCTATGCTGCCTACAGTGAACCTGTGTGAATGAAGGCATTCTGGAACATCCTGTCATGAAGGACAAGTGACACTTTGAAGAGAGGCATATTAAGTGCTTTAACCTGCAAGTGTCGACCGATGTTTAGTGCAGGGAGCTGCAGGGCAGGTTATGGGCCTGGGGTTTCTCCATTGCTACAGTTGGATATAATGTGAATATTGACAAGCGTCATATATAGACAGGATTGTGAATATTAGCCAGTGCCGGATCTAGATTGAAATGCAGAGATATTCACGCACCACATCCAGAAATAACGTCGAAATTCAGCATACAACCCTTCTATATAGTGAGGCCAATAACCAATGCACTAACAATTTCACCCCTCTGCGTACACCTCTCAAACTCTAACCAAACAAAACCACAATCCTAAAGCACCACAAACTGCACAAACTTCACTACAACGCAACAACAAAACAAACCACACATAGCCGTGCACAACAGCACATGACGGCTAACGACCGGAAAGTACCCCCAAGCTCAACGAACGGTGTTAACCGAACTAAAGCTGCCAACAGCACATCACTGCTCTCTTGCACTTATCCCGCTCGCTCCCCATTCCTTTTCAGATCCGCCAGATCACCAGGGGACCACTACGGTGCTGATAGTGCGCGGTAAAAATATTCCTTTAACATTAACATAACATACACCGATGATGCAGTGCAGCCTGGTGCAGCATCTAGCCGGCTCAGTCCATTCGCAGAAGTACTCGGGCTACTAGCATTGCATGAACTGCCTTACACTTTGACCCCATCCATTCTGCCTTCTATCCACCCCGCCTCCAACGCTCTTGCTCGGTCCCCTACCTGCTCGTTCTAACCCATCACTCGGCCCCTACCTTCTGCCCCTCTTCTTTCGCTTCATACCATCACACTGCTCTTTTCTCTTTCACACTTACCCCGGGGAGGACTGGCAACTTTTGGCCTGGGGCAAGTACAATGTTCTGGACAATGCTGTGGCTCTAATTTAGAGCACAACTAAACTCCATACCAACCTCTCCCCCACCTTCACATTTGGAAGTATATATAGTAGACATTGACATTACTTTCCTTTTATGCACAATATCATTTTAGTGACCTGGGCCCTAGGGAGCCCCCACGCACATATCAAGAATAGTACATTTATATCACAGAGATATTATATTTTGGTGAAACAGGAGAGCTTGGATTTCAACTCAGGTTTCCTGATTTTTTTGCAGCCTGCAGCAGGCTACATCACCTCCCATCGCATCTTTAGTTTTAGACCAATGTAAAGAGGCAGGGAAGCTAGAGCATTCATTGTTAGCGCCAAGCCTTAGCAGTGCCAGAATGACTGGTTTCAGTCTAAGAGCAAAATAGTAGCTGGCACAACACAGGACCCCCACCTGGCTTCCTGCCTCCTCACACAACACAAAACCCATACCTAGCACCCTGTCTACACCCCTTCCTCCCCCAGCTTCAGACCGTCGCTTTGGCATCCAGCCTCTCCACCAGTACGCATTATATAAATGGCTGATATTATAAATAGTAAGACCATTGATTATAAACCCACATGAGTGAGACAATCCCTGAAGATCTTTCAGGAAAGTAATGTACAGTAATGGCAAGTGATTATTCCCAGGATCGCTTAATGTATGAACTCTGGAAGGCAGAGATTTGAGCCCTGCATTGCTGGTTCCAAATTTTCCAATGTAAGACAGCAGGGGAGACACCATCTTCTCCTGTTCCACGCTCAATATCAGAAAGAAAAAAAAAAGACTTTCTGCAGAGTTTTGTACATTATTCAATGAATCTGGCTCTGACAGCACCAAATGATATGATAAAGCAACCTGACAAAATATAAGAAAAGTCTTAATTGAAACATATGTTAATAAACTAAGTATTCACCACTTTGCCAGAAAAAAGCAACAGGCCAAGATATTCCCACAATCGGTTGCAGTGGCATACAAGCCAGGCATAGATGTGAGCAACAGTCACTCAATCTGCTCACCTACCTCTCCAGATGCGTGCCACTTTTCTCATGTACTCTATTCTCCTTGCGCATCACCCTCTGGTGTCCTTCCCTTGCACCACATCCCCTATGCACTTCACCCCCTCTCTTACAAACACTTCACGCTTAACTCAATCACCTTCCCTTGCACACAGCCCCATTTCTTGCCTGCATTGCTCAATCACTAATTCCTTGTCACACACCCCATACCATTGCCATGGCACGAAAGTAGATGGTAGAACTTGATTTGCCAGTGAGCCTCTGGCAGACATAGCAAGAAGATGTTGTCTTGCTGTAATTGTAGCTCCAGGGTCTGCACTTGGACAACACAGAGTGAAAGACCACCAAAATGGACTTGGTTTTGTTGTGCTCTCAAGTTGCGCTTTCTTGCAAAGTTGACTGCATATTTCCGTTCATGCAAGCAGAGGGAAATGGCAGTATTGCAAGGGGTGACTGTCTGGCATCTGGTGATGGAGAGAGTGTAAGAGTACCTTATTATTTTCATTTGTGGTTTCAAGAAAGGTGGCACACGTGTGTATGTTTAGGTTTAGGTTGGATGGCTGTGGTGATGTGTTTGAGAGTAACTGTGAAAAGTATATGTGGAAGGATGCATCTGTGTTCATGTGACTAAGTACCCATATAACGGAATATGTTCTTGATTTATATGCGTGTCTTTTGCTTGTTACATAAGTGTGTTCTGGGCAAGAGAATGGAAAAACAATCATAGACTTAGGGGGTCAATCAGAGTTTGGTAGTAATGATAAAATTGGCAGTATTTGGAAATGCTGCCAACACTACCGTCCGTCCAATTCAAGGTTTGATCAAATACCACCAGAGATATTCCATGTGAAATTCAGGCAGACTTTCTGATGAAAATCTGTCAATTTTTCCCTCCACATAAGAGGTGGTGTAAAAAAGTCCATATTGGCTCAAACCTTTTTAAAACATCTTTTACTGTACATTAGTAACCCGGCGAGAGACAATCTGAATGCAACAAGCATTCTGATTGGCTCTCGCCAGGTCCCTACCCGGCCGGGAATCCCTCTGTCGGGATTCCACGGCCTTTGTCCCCGGCGGGGGGCGTCGCAACCCCTCAGCCAATGAGGAGGCTCGAAGCGGGGCCATCCCCGCTCCGAGCCTCCCCGCGGCTGAGAGGTTGCCTTCGCCCCCCCCGCCGGGGACTCGGGTAAGTCTTTTTTTTTTTATTCCCTTCCCTCCTTCCCACCCGCCCCCCCAACTTATCTTCTTGGTCCTGCGTCCCTGGCGGGGGACGAGGGAAGCCTCCAGTTGTGTGGAGACTCTGAGCCGGGCCATTCCTCTTCGCCCCCTTCCCACTCCTGCCCTCCCAACCCCACTTACCTTCTTTTTGATCCTTTTTCAGACGCGGACGCGCTGGGAAAACTTGTGTTTCCAGCGCGTCCGCTCCCGATGGCCGCCATGGAAAGGGAAAATGGACTCCGTTTTCCCTTTCCATGGCGGCGGCCATTTACTTTTTTTTTTTCTCCCGAAACGCTGCTGAGCCCGAAACGCTGCAGCGTTTTGGGACAAAAAAAAAGCTTTTAGTGCCCCGGTCATGCAATTTTTGCGGGCCGGGGTACTAATAGCAATAGAACCCTCACGTCGGGTAATGTCCCCGACGCTCGGGTTCTATTGCTTAAGTAGTGAAGCACAGATAACAGTGATCAATGTTTTTAGCAAGGGCCATGGTAAGCGGGTAAAGAATGTGTTGACCACTACTGTACATTTTCACCTCTACAATTAAGATAGAAATATCTGAGCATTTCTTTTAAAAAAACCTTTTTAGGTTGGCACCGGTGAAGATGGTATTTCTGAAATATGTCCGGAAGTATTTGAGGAATAACGTTGGTGGTAAACTGCGAATTGGGCAGATTTTCACAAAGACCACTGGCAAAGGTGGTTACTTTTTCCGATGGAATTTAATTAAAACACATGTCCAACTCTGAATGACCTCCATAGTCTGTAGTCTACTAATAAATAATAACCAAATATTACATCTTTCTGTGCATTTTTTTTACTTAGCCCAAAATGGAGTATCACAATCAACCTGACAGCCTCCATATAGTACTATTAATGGGTCCTATGCAGGGCGCTATTAAACAATTTTTTGTATTAGTGCCCGGATGGGGCAGGGGGGACAGCCTCCCAGCCAATGAGGAGACTTGGAACTGAGGCATTACCAGATGGTAATCCCGCCTCCCTGAGCCCTGCTGGGGGGAACGAGGTAAGTGCTGCACACCCCCTCCTTCCCCAAACTACAGATTCTACACCCCCTCCGCCCCGGCCCCTGCACTTACCTTCTTTTTGGATCATTTACAGGAGTGGACAAGCTGGGAAACTTCTATTCCCAGCGTGTCCGCTCCGATCTGCGTATCTCTGCCATGGAAAGGAAGAATAGACTACGTGTACAAACAAAACAAACAAAAAGAGCCAAACGTGGGGTTGAGGAGGGGAAGAGATCAGAGGAAAAATGTGTTGTGATTATTGACAAGGCCCATGGATGTGGAAAGAGAGGTTGCTGGATTGAAGATGTTGTTTTCCCTGGTCCTGTGCAGATTTTAAGAGTACAAGTTGAAGGTACATGTGGGTTGACAACGTCTGCCCACTTTTTTCACAGTGCGTGCCAAGCCTTCTTGGTTGTTTTTGAGGCTGGCATGCAAAAAAAGCTTGCTTGCTCAAGTGTTCGGCCACCAGGATTTGAACCCAGGACCTCAAGCGCTGAGGGCACACACACTCCCACAAGACCAAAGGAACATGTCTTCAAAGCACTCGTTTTGAATTGGTATTTTGCTTTCGTGGAATATTTCAATATACATTTTTGCTTTTAAGAGATGTGTGCCGTTTATACTTTACCAGCAGTGTTATAGGAAAATGCCATTCCTCTGATTATCAGGTATTGATGGTTAATGTTTTGAAAGACAATGCTAATTTGTTCTGCACATTTTCTTTTAGTTTAAAAGTTCAATTGATTTAAATGTGTATATTTCACTTTAAGATACGTTCAGTCCTTGTGCATATTTTAATGAGCCACCCCACTGTTTTTTGGACTTTAGACCTATTGATAACATTTGAAGACCTGCAGTATTGCTTACTCTGACTGCCTCGATACCTTCCCAGTAAATAGGCTTTGGTTCGATCGCTCTATGAGGCAATCCTGCAGCAAAGGCACTTTGCCCTGTCAGGCCCAGGGCCAATCCCTGCACTTACATCCTTGGAATCTGCAGTCACATTAGGTAGGCTCGGATTATTACCGGACTATTACTCTTAGTCCAGCTCTTCCTCATCAAAGTAGCCACCTCAATTGTCAGGAACCCTTCATTCTTTTCCATTGACTTTTGTTCATGCTCCGCCCCTCCCAGTGGGAGTATAACACCACAGTGTGCCAGCAGGTCATACCCTTTGGCTCATTCTATCCATGCTGGGTGGGTATGGGAGGAGACAAGTACTGTGACGAGAAAGAGCAGGACAAAGAGTAATGAAGATATCACACAAGTAATCTCAGCATTACTTCCACGTTGCTCTTTCTCATCCATGTACTTACTTGTGAGACATACCGACTCCAGTGATGTATGGGCCTAAATAATCACTCGAGTCGGCAGATGCCATGCACACCTGCACCACCAATTTATTGGACATTCTCCAATAAACTCAGTTGCACGCCTGGACTTCATACACCAGTACGAAAAACATCTGAATTCTGCCTGTGTAGAATCAACCAACAGTGTCTAATAAAAGGTTAGCTGTGTGACATGCTCAGTCTCTAACCAGTTCAACTAGAGACCCTTTAACCGGCAGGAGCCCTGGGAACTCCAGTCCCCATGGAAGGTCCCACAAGACTCGGCTAAGAAGCTCCCGCTAGAGGATCCATTTTTCGGTGCCCTTCCAAGCCCTGCAGGGAGAGGCTAGTGGCTGCATATGGCTGCCCAGCAGTCCGCTGGGGACTCTGCCCAAGGCAGGAACAATTTTAACAAAAGCATGTTGGGACACTGAGGAGTCATGCACCTGTTGGGAGGGGTGAAACATGAACAGAAAATAGAGAATGGAACTAAAAGAAGCGTTCCTGACAATTCAGCTGGGTACCGCATAAGCAGGTACTTGGACGAGGAAGAGGGAGTAGGAGGTAGTGTAGTTCACTGGGTTTTAACAATAATAAAAGCATTTCTTGGCAATTCATTTCTTTGACAGTCAAAATAATAATCGAAATTAAAGGTATATTGCTAGTTTATACAATATGGGCAAGTATATATAAAAAAGAATCTTAAATATACGACGCACAACTAAAAGCAATCATGAAACTGCTGCAAAAACGATCAAATTCTGGCTTAGCCACTTGACAAAATGTGTGATCCTGGGCAAATCAATTTATCTCACTGAGGCTTACCAGCCAAAGGTAAATGTCTCTACAAATGGTTCAGCTCACTCTGTTGGCTTATCCAAAGTATGCCTTAGTCCTGAAATTGCTGTTGGGGGCTGTCCCGGTCCACCGGGCAGCCCCATACTCGTGTCGGGTAGCACCCGACACAACACGCTGCAGTGCGGCGATCACGCCGCGGGATGAAGGGTGGGGGTTCATCCCACCCGCTCCGGGACACCGGAGCGCCTCACATGGCCGGCTGGCAACCGGCTTACCGCGGCCCCGGCTCTGGGGGCACCCAGGCCGGGGTCGCCACCCTGGCCCGACTCACAGGGCCAGGGAGACACACAGGGACGGCGTTGCCCGGCAGGGGCACCGTCCGGACGGCGTTGCCCGGCAGGGGCACCGTCCTGGAGCTGGGCCCCTTCCTTGGGCCCAGCACACGTGGTGGGGCGCCGCCATGACGCCAACCCAAATAACACACACACACCACGGAGTCTGGATGGTCTCGACTGACGAGCCGGAAGCAGCTCGTCCCTTTTATTAACGTGGTCACATGGGAAGCCATGTGACCACAACACACACTGGAGGATACCATGTCCTCCGGGCAGGGGTGACATGCAACACTTGCCATATATGTAACATTCACAGTTAGAATTCCTAAACTGAAGTCAGTTTATTTGATTCCCACGATATTAAAGACTCATTTAGTGACCTAATTTTCTGTCATACTAATAAGGGGGCCCCACACATCCTTTGCCTCCCAGGGACTTGCTCCTGCCTCAGAGCACTGGTCTAATTGTGGGGCTAGCCCTCCCTAGGGGGCACAACGGATGCCTGGGGCAGGAGGGAGGGCGTGAGGCACTTCAAAAAGGGATTATAGTGACTGCCTATAATAGAAAATATAGCAGATATGGCATCTGGGGGTGGGGGTAACAACAAGGGGGGTTCGGCACCAATATTATTACTGAAAAGGGAGCTCAGCATACATTTTTTTGAATACCACTGCCTCAGAGAGGGCCTACTCAGTTACATCCCCCAGAGAACGGACCGGCCCCGGGTGGCGAAACCTCGACTCACCTGCCTTGGAAGGGGCAGCAGCGCGGCCTGTGGGTCTGATGTTGAAATTCCAGTCTCATGGTCTTCCTAGCACCGCCTCCTGATCCCCTAGCCCAGTAGCTAGAGAAACAGTCGTTTTTTTATTATCCGCCTCCGGAACGTCTTGGCTGGCGCCTGAGGCAGGTTGAACCAGTAAGACTTGTCTCCCGTGGGAAACGCAAATACGTAGCGTGCTCCGTTTACCTAGGACGTTCTTATTTTTTATTTAATTTATTTAAACGTTATTAAGAACCAAACTAACGACAGACTTCATAACGCTACGGACGCAAGGAAGGAGTGTGTGTGGGTAGATGCACGCAGGTGCAGGGTGCGAATGTACAGCACTATCCCGTCTTCAGAGTAAAACACGTTTCAAGCAGTAAGGGCCTAACTCACAGAAGCATTTTATAATGGTAAAACCCCATTTGAAAAAACGTTCTGTGAAAAAGGGCCTAAGTGTTATGGGGCTTTATTGTCAGGTCCCATTGGAGCGCTGGTGCCCTGGGACGAGGGCAGCCTGCAGGCCCATGGTGCAGTTGTGTGTCTGCAACTGCCGAGCAGAAACCGCTTGGCCCTTTCATTAACTGTGTCACTAGGACATGTGACCACTTGACATGTGACTCAGCACGCACCCTCTGGTGTTGTGCTGAGGTCACAGTATCCCATGCTAAGTGTATAAACCAAATGAATAACATAATAACGGCATCATCAAATAGCGTGCAGTATTATCACACATAGAGCCTCATTACGAGGTTGGTGCTAGTCATGGCGCTACTAGCGCCATGACTAGCACCATTACCGGTACCGTGTCCGCCCTGGTTCAATGGGGACTTACCGGTCTAGTCCGACCTTTGCGGGACCGGTAAGTCCCTATTGAAAATGTCAATCCCCATTCCCATTTGAGCCCCCATAGGACTCAATGGGAATGAGGAGGGTGCTAATAACGGTACCGTAAAGTCACTTTGCGGGTCCCGTCCTTAACGCCTGCTAAACCAGGCATTAAGGAAGGACCCGCAAAGGGACCTCGGAATAGGGCGCAAAGGGATTACCGGCACCGGTGTCCTTACCGGTGCCTGGTAGCCTTTTGCGCCGGGGTCGTAATGATGCCCATAACCTCACATTGGACTCATTGATCGTTTAGGGGCATTCCTATATACACCAATCAGTGGGGGTCCACTGTCCGCATATGTAGGTTCAGCTTATTAGGTGCTCCTGAATGATGATGAGAACTACTTGGCACACAGGCAGTTCTAGCAAACCATGATGACGTGCTATCTTGCTGGGCTCATTTTAAGCATAGCACCTTTGCAGCTTCAGAGTTTCAAATATACTAATGAGTCCAATGTAAGCTTAGCACGTTTGCGGGGTCACAGCTTCCTAAACACGCCTCATTGTCATGGTATGAGCTTAGGAACATAATTACCTTTGTTTAAACCACACACATTTAGCACAATAACACTCCACATCAGCCCTTGTTTAAACCACACACATTTAGCACAATAACACTCCACATCAGCAGTTTGATCATGGGGCGAGTCCCTTCATTAGTCCGGTATCACGCAGGACAGAGAACGCAAGACCACACGCATACAGGCAAAACCGCACCGGGTGAGCTTGGGGGCCACATCTCACGCACGCTGGCAATCTTCTTGGGGACCCAGCCCCCTGTCAGTGAACTGACATCAGGGTGTCCTACTAGACTAAATTTCACCATGCTCACTGAAGGGGGTTGGGGTCTGCAGGCAGCGGACTTGTCGTTCATCGTGGGTGAGGGACGTGAGGCCTCCATTCAGCGCTGCCTCAAGAGCTTCCTCTCCGTGGGTGGCCGTGGCTGGAACTGTGCTGGCATGCTGGTGGGCCAGGCGACAGCGGACCTGCCCTAGGCGGTCTCTGGCCACGTGATAATGGCTCCCTCATCAGGCAGGGGACTAGTGGCAGCCTGTCTGTGCGGCACCATCTTTCCAGGCTCATCTTCTTGGTGGCACGAGTTCTCTCAGGCCACTGTTGTTGCGACCTTTGCCATCTGCCGCAGTCGGGAGTTCCTCTCTTGCAGTGGGCTGGCAGCGGCCACGTGCTCTCTCCCCCAGGCGGGAGCTTGATGCACATCCTTGCAGCGAGAGTCTGACGTACCTCCTTGTGGCGCTTCTCTCTCTACGTGGCAGCGCACAGAAAAAGTGCAGTGAAGGACGTTGCAACACATACCTATGTTATGGGGCGTCCTTGTCGTCACGTGGGCCGACCTGATCAGTGCCGTGAGCACGCAGCGTACAATTAGGTTGCCGTTATCACACAGCTGGAACCATTGACGAGGGCACCCTGATTTGCTGGATGGCTGCAGTGTTCACACAGCTGAAGGTTGGTGCCAGGCTCACCCAGACTTATTATCTTGGCCGTGGTCACACGGCTGGAAACAGTTGCTGGGGCACCCCCGCAATTCTTGATGTGGCCGTGTAGGTGTCCGGTCAAATGGTCGAAAATAAATGGTCGAATGACCATTTGATCGAATCAAAATGGTCGGAAAAAAAGGTCAATTTTTTTTATTTATTTATGTATTTTTTTAAAGTTTTGGTTGCTTAAAACATATTTTTAATAAAGAAAAAGGGGGGTTGGGGGGAACAACCCCATAAAATAAAAAAAATAAAAATTCGACCTTTTTTTTCGGACCATTTTACTTCGATCAAATGGTCATTCGACCATTTGGTTTTCGACCAAATGACTGGTAACCGGCCGGCCGTGTGCACATGGCTTACATTGGCCTGGGGGCATCCAGGCTACACAAGCAGATCTGGGATCACCCAGATCAGCAAGGGGCTGGAGTAACGTAATCAAACAGCGTCAGCCTGCAGGCCAAATGTGGGCGAGGCGAGGCTGTCGGAGGACGGAGCTGCATCACCCCTCCACCAGCTGGGTGCAGCACAGATGAGCGCTGACACCACTTATCCTTCTGCTTCTGTCACAGAGCTCATTGCTTCCTTATTTATATATTTTAGCTCTGACCTCGGAGCACATCCTTCACTGCTCTCGCGTTCTGAGAACACTGTTGGAGGAGAGCGGGCAGCTGCATGACTTCTTTCCCCCTTTTTTCTTTTTTTGTTGGAGCTCCTTTCGCAGAGCGTATCCCCAAATTACTGCACATGTGGCACGCAAACACCTCGGGCGCAGGGCCTCTGCTGCAGGCGAATCCGCTGCAGCCAGCAGGTTCTCTCTCCGCCAGATCAGCAGGTGCCAACGAACGCCAAGGACAAGGCTGTGTTGGTGGCCTCGGGACACCAGGCAGCCAACCCTGTCACAGCAGGGCTTACCTTCCCACCTTCGTCGCCAGTGTAATCGGGCCAACCTGCCCGGCCCAATTGGAGTGATGATGCCTTGGAACGGATGAAGGGCGGGCCTTCGGGCCCATTGTGCAGTCGGTCCTGCCGGCTGCAAGAATGACACAGAGACCAGTGGTTTGGGTGTCTGCAACTGCTGAGCGGCTCTCTGTCTGTCTTCTTCTTGCTGATAGATTTTATCCATCAGCAGTGATTTTTGTATACCGAGGCTTTAGCCTCATTACTCCTTCTTCACAGGTTGAGTATATAGTCGTGGGTTAGGATTCTTCTTGGTCTTTGTGGTCTTGTCACAGTAGAGCTGGTTTCACAGTGTCTTCACAGTGATGGGTCCCGGGTAGTGGTTGAAGGGGTTTGCAATGATGGCTGTGAGTCTTCTGATCAGAGGGTTCGGGTTCCGATCCAGTCCTTGGCAGAAGTTCTTACTCACCTTCGCTAGATGTTCATCCAACATCTCGATGTCTAGGTCTCCTTGAAGGTCTGCTATCCTTGGGAAGATTGGAACTCCAGATGATATCCGCAGGGCCTTGTTCTGGACTATCTGCAGGCTCTTCCGGGGTCCCTCATGGCAGGTCATCCATGCTGGGAAGGCATACGTCAGGGTAGGTCTGATGATCGCCTTGTCGACGTTGATATTTATCCGGAGAGGCATGGACTTGGTCTTTAGGAGTGGGTACAGCTCTGCCATCTTTCCTGTTACGTTCTGCTGAGTATTCTCGAAATGGCTTCCCCAGTTGAGTTTGCTGTCCAGTGTCACACCGAGGTAGCGGCTGCTGCTCTCCCATTTGATGGTCTCCACGTTGAGGCTGATGTGCGGGTGCTCCTTCAACTTTTTTCTGGTGAACAGCATTGCAGTTGTCTTGCTAGTGTTGGGTTCTATCCACCAGTCGCTGTACCACGTCGAGATGGTATCCAATGAAGCTTGCAGGTTCTTCGCCACTTCCTTTTAGCTGAATGACTGGGAGATGACTGCAACATTGTCCGCATACAGCGCCAGGTCCGTCTTGTGGAGATCTTGACCTAATATTCGAATTGGACCCATGAAATCAATTGCAAGTTGGTCCCATACCTGATCAGGTATTTCCTCTGTAGATGCTTCCCTTTTTTGCATTTGCATTATCACTTAATACACAAAGTACACATGCCCTTACTTCCTAATTCACAACTATATCCATACTGGGTCAAAAGAACCTGGTTCTTAATCTTCACTTAAACTCTTTCCCATATGTATTTTGTGTGCTTGTTTTACCAACTACTCTTTTACTCTTTCTCATCTTGTTACCCAAACTCTGATCCACATAACTCCTCGTTTATTATTAAAAACATGTTGACGTTTTGGATTCTTTACTGACCCATTCTTCCGTCATGTACAACACAACCATCTGCAATTCTTGATCTTCTTCCACTCCCCTCAACAATTCAGACTTCCGAATAATGTATGCCACTGTCACTTCTATCTGAGCAACTCTTTACCTACTTCGTCTTCCTTCCTACTCTTTTTATCTGGTGATGTATACAAAAAATCTGCTACTGGGCTACATTTACCGGGAATATATTCTACTTTAAAATTGTACTCTCATTGCAGCTAACCACCACACTATGCATTGAGTTGCTAACCCTGAACCTCTCATTGTGAATAGATGTAACAAGGGTGTGTGGTAACT
Source organism: Ambystoma mexicanum (assembly GCF_040938575.1). Lineage (NCBI taxonomy): Eukaryota > Metazoa > Chordata > Amphibia > Caudata > Ambystomatidae > Ambystoma > Ambystoma mexicanum. The sequence continues at coordinate 215,557,856 of NC_090921.1, read as the reverse complement.
CTTAAGTGTGTAAGGCACGCTGCATAAAAATGTCACCAGATCAGAAGCATTCCCACACATGTTTTGGCCTTGTATGGCCTCATCAGTGAGCAATAGCTTGGGTCTCTAGTCTCTAGACTCCCGCCTGGGCATACCCGTCCCACTCGCGGTGACTATAGCAAAACAAAAGAGGTTGAGGCGTAAAGTTTTGGAGTTAATCTTAACCTCTGGCATCGCTCTGGGTATCCCTCCAGACCATCGTTCATCTGCCAAGCCATTACAGAAAGGGGAAAGACCATGTTGCTTGAGTTTCTTTGCAGAAGGGACCTGGCCTAGAAGTTCGGGCTGGGCTGCTCCCATTGGAGGCACTATCTGACTGATTTGCATATGGCTAGACCCCTTTTGCAATGGTGCAGATGGGCTAAAGAACGGTGATGTGGAAAGTTGAACAGAGCAGTGCCAGTGGTTCAGATGTATTCAAAACCTTCCACCCATCACTCTTTTGATTATAGTATGTCTCCCTCTGCGGGAGTGGGTATGCCCAGATGTGGGTACCTTGCTCGCTGCACCATAGAGAACCAAGCTGCACCTCTCTGATGCGGCCACACAAGGCCGAAACATGTCTGCGGTTGCTTGTCTTTCCGTGCAGAAGTGGTATGGCCTAGCAGTTCGGGCTGGATTGCTCCCTTTGGTGTCAGTACCTGACTGATCTGCATATGGCTGTACCCCTTTTGCAGTGAAACATACGGGCTAGAGAACAATGGTGTGGAAATTTTCCCAGGGCCGTGTCAGTGGTTGAGATGTATTCAAAACCTTGCACCCATCACTTTTTTGGCTAACATATTGTTTTGCCAAATAAGAAAGCTAAAGCTTCCTTGGGCCTCATTAGGAGTTTGGAGGCAGCCATGGAGGCAGCCATGCCCTTAATAAGGGCATGGCTGCCTCCAAACTCGGGTCCGGGTTCCTTGAATGAGGAATTACTGGGCCTTCCAACCTTGGAGGACCCGGTAATTCCTCATTCAAAAAACCCATTATTAGCTCCCTGGTCGCCTTGTGGGACCCGCAAAGGACGTCTGGTCTGACCAGACGTTCAGAAAGGGTCCCGCAAGGGAACCTCGTAATAGGGCGGAATGGGTTTACCGGCACCGGCACCATTACCAGCGCCGTGAAACCCATTCCGCCCACCTCGTAATGAGGCCCCTTGTCTATAGTTGAATATTTTATTTCACTTGACATCAAAGCTTTGCATGCAAATGTTATTGGTATCTCCATACCGTCCGCTATCTGACTTAATAACGCTCCTATCTCATGCATACAAGCATACACAGTTACTATATTGTCTTAGCCACATGCTCAAAGATCAATAAAGTGTGGGTGTGTTTCGCACTTCTTCCTTCAGTTTGCAAAATACTTTGTCAACATCTTCATCCCACTTGAATTCTGTTTTTTGTTTTACCAGTTCTCGCAGAGCTGTTGCTTTCACAGAAAAGTTCTCTATAAAATGTGCATAATATTCTATTAGCCCAGAAATTACCACACCTGTTCTTTATTCCTTGGTGCCTAGCGTCCACTATTTCTGTCTGTAATACCCTTTTCAGTTAACATGTGACACAAATATGACACTTGCTTTACTTTACCCACTTTCTTTTTTATCATATTCTTCTGTTCTGGACCACACTGGTCCATTGTCCTGGACGCATCTTACTCCAGGTACATCTCTAAATAGATCCTCCATTACTCTCTGAAACACAGCCGATGCAGAGGCTAAACCAAATGGGATCTGCCGATACTGGTATGCACCCATTTGTATAATAAATAATGATAACTCTCTTGATTCAGGTTTTAATTCTACCTGATGATAAGCTGATGATAGATCTAGTGTTCTGTACCACCCTGTCACACCCACAGTCGTTAGAATTTCATTTAACTTTGGTAGTGAGTACCTGTACACCCATATGTAGCGAATAAGATCTCTAAGATCTACACATAACCTAATATGCCTATCAGGACACTGCGTGACCACTTTTGGTGACAACCATTGACTGCTTTCAATTGCTTCAATTATGCCTGCTTTACGCAACACATTCAATCCCACTCTTAGCTTTTCACATATCCCTAATAGTACCGGTCTCAATTTGTGGACACAAGCTACCTCACCAGTTGGCAATTTTATCTTATGACAATACCCTTTTAGTTTTCCTATGTATATTTTGAATACCTTATAGAAGTCCTACAATACTACTTTCCTTAAGAAACTCTATCTTTTATACTTAGTTGTTCTTCTTTACCAGGCTGCAATTCCATGCCTAGTCTCCCTTGGTGTCGCTACCCCACTAGGCACTCTCCTGACTATGCTACATATATTTCCCTTCCACAACTGTATCATTGCACACCATTGTGTTTCTTATAAATCCCATCAATTCTTCCTTCTGCATATGTCCCAGTGTTATATCACTCTTATTTAGGCTGTAGTCTTTCCTTATCCACATCTTTTTGTAGTCTCTCTCCAATATTATTGTGTACGGAGATCCTCAATCTGCCAGCATACTCGCTTCCTTCCCTGCCAATTTGAAATCATCTTATGATGGTACATATTCCCCTCCATCATCATCTTCATCCTCCATCCCATCTATACTCACCACTTTGTTACATCAATCTCCAACTCCCTCTGTGAAAAATGTCATGCATTTGTCATTTCCACCTATCTTATTTGTTATGCACAATCTCAAGAAGTGTCTCTTCCTCCCAGGAATGCTAATTGATTGTTACTATTTATGAACACAATTTGAAAGTTACTGTTTATGAACGCTGATTTGCATTCTGATTCATTATATTGTTGACTGTCCTATGCAAAGCGCTTTGGACAAATGCGCTATATAAAACACAATAAATACAAACAAATACAAAATTCTTAGCACATTTTCAACACATTATTCTCACAGCAGGCCACTCCTTTGTATTCATGGGTTGACTCTCAAACCTGCACCTCATGCCCTGCACCTTTTTATCCCTTCTTGTATTGGTACTGATTTCACCTTTTTGTTCACCCTTCTTTAGTACACACATTTTCTTTCTCCAAGCCTCATTTTCACTTAATGCTTGTGTATTCTCCTTTGCTGTTTTACCATTCACCTCTTTAGGACATTTATTTTTAAGCTCCATTCCCTTAGATATCGATAACACTTCCTTTAATGGTGGATTTTTAGCTTGCCCCAAACGTTCCTGAATCTTCGTATTCGAAGTATGAATCATTAATTGGTCTCTTATATACACCTCATCTACCACATTAAAATCACATGTTGGTAATAGATAATTCAAATCGTCTATTAACACATCAGCTGGTTATCCTAGCAATTGTTTTAGAGTGAAGAATTCATATCTTTCTAGTAGAACATTTATCTGTTTGACAAATTGTTCATCCAACTTCCACATCGCCTTTTTATATAAACTGTTATTTTCCCCACTCCCTTATCTTCTACTGATCCCCACATCAGGCAGGTTCTTTATTATCCTGTCAGCCTCTGCACCCAAACAGCACATCAATGTCGACCATATCCTTGCATTAGAATACCTCTCCACTTCTGATGCCACAAAGTACATTTAAATACATGTTTCCAATCTTCCCCTGGCACTGGAGGTTCTCATGGTGTTTCCTGAAATTCCGACATAGGTTCTAAATTCTACATATTCAACCCCTCTTAGTGTATTATCTCAGTTACACATTTACAGGAGTGAAATTATTCTCACCCCCACTCTTTACTTGTCTAAACTCAGGCTAATTAATTCACAGTTTTGTTAGTCACCTTTACGTCCTTAGGAGGGAATATATACTGATGTATTACTCACTGATTATGTAGTGCAGCTGGTCTCAAGAGGAATTACACATTTCCTTGAGACTTAGAATATTACAGAATGCAACGCAGCAGTGTTTACCACCCAAAAACAGTGGTTGGTTTGAGGGGGTGAATTGCTTCACCAAGGAGCGCCTCCAGTTGGCCACAGCATCCCACTGTGATCCGTACCTTACCACCCTGGAAGAAGTAGCTGCACAATGTTTCACACCGAACACTACCACACGAGTATCTCAATTCCAAATAAAAAGAAGGAGAAGAACATACTTGGCACTCATTCCACCATGGCTGCCCGATGTAAGAGAACAGACATTGGAGACATCCTGCAGAGAATGTCAAGTACAAAGATGAAGCAAAAGCTCTGTTTGACAGGTTGACGAAGGTCTGACATGATGGAAGGTGGCTGGGTCAAGATCAAACTTACCTATAAAGATTTCGACATGATATCAAAGTGCAGTTCAACCAAATGTATACTTAACGGAAACAACTATGTGCTTAATGATGATATCAAAGTCGGAAAATTAGAGCGTGTCGGGTCTACCACAAGTACTCAGGTCCTAAATCCCTGTAAGAACATGCAAAGTCTAGTCGTCATCAACAGCTTGTGGCAGAGGCATAGCCAGGATCGTGTAACAAGTGGGCCCTGAAGCTAACTGCTGAGTGGGCACTTACAGATTTTGGGTGGGCCTTGCCCGCTCAGGCTCTACCCTGTCTACGCCTCTGGCTTCTGGTAGAACATAATCAACAGGATAAAGACATGCCCGCTGAATAAAGGCATTCCGGAGATGATGATAATGGCGAGGAAGACACTGCCTCCACTGTAGGCTAATTTAGCGTCAGAGACCGTCTGTAGTTCGTGCAGTCCTGTTTGCATGGCAGCAGTGCAGCAACCGAGAAATGATAACCAGACCGATGAGAGAAAAGAACCTGTCCTGCTGATTTCAGGACTATCAGATGAACTGTCGACTTCAACAACAAGGGAAATTGTCAATGAAAGGAGGCATGTGGCAGTGACCTCTTATTAATGCAGCGTGAGGTGTTATTCTCCATATGATACCGAAAAGTGGCTGGTCCACGCTTGCACGAGCCTTGGCAAACAAACACCAGACCTGCTCTCTGGTTCCTTTCCTGTTTGATACATTGCTTCCTCCCCCCTAAACCCCTCCCAGCTCCACTGTAGACTTGTACATGCCAATAATTACCTTTATAGCAACTAACACAGGACTCCTGATCTTCCTTATACAAGAAAGCGATTGATCATGGATCCAGCTGCATACGCAGTTGAATCTGGAATTCCTTCAAGAGTAATTACATAAACGGGCTGTCACCTAAGAGTGTCCTGTCAACAAGTGAAAAAAAACAATAATAGTCCAAACTTGTTAATAAAACGTGTAAACGGGGCAACATGGAAATACCTCTTATTCAAAGAGAGGGAAAAAGGATAGACTGTCTTTGAACATTAGCCCCACAGGGCTTAAATAAGATTAGTCTTTCTCTTTTTCAATAATTATGAAGACCAGATCTTGATTTACAGTGATTTTCAACAATTCTGTTTGAGTACTGTTGTTGACATGTTTATAACGGTGAGTTGGAGTTCACCTGCTCCCGTTGCTCCTCCCCCCTCTCCAACGCCTTTCATGGGAAACGGCGCTGGCACACTATCCCATTTACTTTTAGAATCGAAAGCACTATTTGTCATTTTGTTTGCTGTGTTGTTTCTAATTTTCGTTTTTTTCCATTTATCAAGGCAGTTTTTTCCGCCTTTAAGGTTTCTTTTTATTGATATGATTTCAGCTCTTATTCCCCATTTTTTTTTATACACATTTGCAATATGTTAATTAGAATGTCTGTATTTTCATATTCTAACATGCATCGCAGGTGGTTGCGAGTTTGGTAGTCCTCTGTTTATGTGAACTCCTTGCATGGTCTTTTTATTATTTTATTGTCAATATGGTATGTTTCTGTATTGCTTGTTCATACGGTAATTTTGCTATTTTTGTCTACATTGTATTTTCTCTGTATTTATTGATCACATGGGGCCTCATTACGACCCTGGCGGTACGGGGTAAACGGCACCGTAAAAGGTGCCGGTGCCGTTTACCCCGTACCGCCTCATTACGAGGTCCCCTCGCGGGACCCAGGAAGTAATGCCTGGTCAAACCAGGCATGCTTACCGGGTCCTGCGAGGGGAAGAGGGAGCAAACAACGGGCCAACTCGTAATGGCCCGTTGTTTGCTCCCTCTCCATTCCCATTCAGCCCTATGGGGGCTGAAATGGGAATGGGGAAGGACTGGGACCGGGTCCAGGTCCTTGGAGGGAGGAATTCCTCATTCTGAGGACCCGGATGCGATTTCGGCCAATAGCCAATAGCGGCATGGCTACCGCTGAGGTTGTAATGAGGCCCATAGTCTTTTTTCTATGTTTACATAGTCCTTTTTTCTGGGTTAGTGCTTGGCATTTTGTACTGGCTTGTGCAGTCAGAGGCTCTACCAGACAACACCATTGAGCAGTAATTGATTCCTATCCTAGTAAGATTGTTTCAGCATGCACATTTCTGATGGAAGTACTAATGGTTGGTTATTCTGATATTTGTTGTTTTGTTTGTTTCATTGCTTCTGAAGATGGTCGTTCACATGAGCAAAACTTGTTAAACATTATTTGAATTACTTTTGATTGGATCCACATAATGTATGGATCTATTGATAATAATAAAGGCTATGTTATGTCATATTAAAGGTTCTTATCCGGTGCACTCTTGCCACCTGCGTGGTGTCTTGGCGCTCTGGCGGATCTGTAAATTAAGTTAGGAGGACTGAGCGGGAGAAAAGAGCAAGAGAGCTGTGATGTGCTGTTGGTCGCTTCAGTTCGACTGACACCGTTCACTGAGCGTAGGTGTGTTTTTCGGTTGGTAGCTGCCATGTGCTGTAAATGTATCTTTTTGAATGTTGAAAAGCATTTGAACTTTATTGAAGCCTTTTCGGCCAGATTGAGTGCATCCCCTTCATTATGCAAGCCCCAGGTTCTACAATGGGGAACCCCCTCTCATGCCAACACACAGATATATCCTCTATGTGCCCTTCCACTGTGCCAGCGCACTTTATTATTATTATTTATTATTTGTATGCTTATAAAGCACCGAAAGCCTGCAGGCATCAGGGCACATAACATAAATCATACAGGTGGATGCATACCAGCGTGGGCCTCATAAGTCTGGGTGGATGCCTGGGTTGTGCGAATTGCCATGTTCTTATGTGCATGCGGTATTGGGGGTGGGGGGGAAGTAGGATGTCACAGGTATGCATCCCGCAGGGATAATGCATGAGCCATATATCACCTGTCCCTGTCCACATCCGCTCTCATACCATGAGCTCTCCTCCTCTTCCACTGCTCCTCTTCCCACCCCATTTCCCCACCTCCAGGCTTCAGCATGAGGCTTTCCTGGATATGTTCATCCAGTGGCGGGCGGATCGCCTTGACTGGTAAGGATGATGGTGGGTTCCTGGATGCATCCTGCCTGTGTCCCGGCCGGCACAACACATTGCGCGCTCTTCCCTGTCAACGTTCTCACAAATATCAAATGCCTCTTCTTGAGGCATCTTGTTGGACCGGTTCCTGCCTGGCAGGTGCCAGGCGGACGCCGTTGCTGGATGTAGCCCAAGGCATGGAAACAGAGGGAAGGTGTACATTACATGTAACCCCTAACAGACATGAGAATCAGGGCCATTTTAAGAAATGTTGGGGTCCGGGACACAGACTCTTTTGGGCCCTCCCCCCTCCGAACCAAACAAATTACAGGATTCAGAATCTATGGTTGGGCCCGCCCCTCATCACGATAACAACCCACAGCTTGATATGTTGTCCAGCAGCAATGAAAATATTCATGGGCACTACCCATCAGTCGCCTTACCCTTTTCAGACTTGTTTGAATCAGAATAATAAACAATCGGCATTTGAAGGGCAACATTTTCAGTCCATGACAAGAGGACAGGTCTTCAAGCATAGGTACAGGACACATTTTAGCAACAGCAGCCACAATAAAGGTGTAGTTATGATGCCGGGCACACATAAGTAGCTGTATGAAAAAGGCACTCCTACCCCAGCATAGAGAGAAGACCCAGATTAGCAGACTCAGTAAATGTAAAAGTGCAACAGCATTTACACAGATTGCATAGATTGTGGATATACATTAGAAGCTACGGTTTTCAAGTGTTATTGCTATTAGTCAACAAAGAAACAACTTTGTGGTGTACAATAGATCGATGGGCACTATTGCTATATACAATGCAACACTGTAGCCAGTTAAACCATGGGTGAACATTTTTTTGAAGAGCATACCCTCAGAATTAGATGACTCTTAGGAGGCTGACAATTTTGACAAGTTATGCAAAACGAGATTAAATTAGTTGCCCAGGATCACACACGTTGATTAAGAGTTGAAGCTGAGATTTGAACTCAATCTGAAATTTCTGCACTTGACCACAATTTTTCCTAGTTCCTATCATGGGGCAAGGTGCAATTATTTGTGAACGTTTCACTTTCATTAACTAAAATGATACCCTATTATTTTAAGAACTGACTTTGAAAGTACACAACCAGTTACATTGCTGTGTAGCAGCACATAGTGTTCCTATCACAAAAGTACATATCCATGCACGTTTAGCAACGTCCGAAATAGGAAAGGCAGAGTCAACCTTGTTGGACTTTTGTACTGTGATCTGGCACATGAACACACATCTCAAGTAACGAGTGCTTAACAAACTGAGCTATCGTCTGAGCAATCGCGGAAATCAAATGTATCAATGTACATTTGATCATTCTGAATTGCACGTGGTCTACATATGCCACACAGAAGGGTGAGCATACTACAGGGGTTGTGCTATAGTGAATGGACAAACTGTGTGCACTACAGTGAACACAAAAAACATTATAGGATTAATTGATCCCAGCAAAAAGTCCTTGTCAACAGCCTGGCAGCAGGTTTGGAGCCTCATCCTGGTATGTGTTGTTTAGTTTTGCCCTAAAAAATATAATGGGCACTGGCTGCTTTTAATCATACAGCCACTTGCCCCCTTCCGAATCCCCCACAGGGTGGAGCCCATAACAGCGTCTCTGATGAGACTCCACAGTGCGCTGGGTGACACTTAGCCTCAGGTGTGCTGGCAGGTGTGTGCGAAGGTTGGCAATGAATTCCTGACACAGGTCTCATCCCTGGATGAGTGAGTGGATTACTTGCATACACGTCACTTCCAATTACCAGACAGGGCGGCCACCTCTCAACACCTGCATTCCAGCCCACACACGGATGTGATGGCCCTTTGGAGAGCAAGACACCTATATAGTTCCCAATGGACCCACGGACGGGCAACCTATGGAAGAAACCATCCTTCTAGACTAAACACACTCAGGTTGACAGGCCACTGCGAAGCACAGAATTGGCCAGGATATTTTGTAGGGGTGAACCCAAGGCCAGCTCACATACAGATGAGCCGTGCACCCATTTCTCACTAGGCATAACTACTGCATTTCCCACAACCAGGTACAGCATGCACATGAAGAGTAGAGCTGGGCGAGCCTGGCAGAGCTTGGGCCGGCCCGAGCCCCACCTAAGGCTCTGGACTGACCCCCCCACCCTTCTGGCCCATTGCCTGCCTAAAGCAGGGACCGGCTACAAGCCCACCGGAGTGTTCGCCATAAAACGCGCTCGCGTCTGCCTTTATTCCAGCCACCTGACCTGAATTTACGGTGCCCGGGAGTGCACGTCCTTATCCACCACTCTCCTGGCTTCCTGCATCCAACAGCACATGCTGCATGTTCACCTCTCCTGCCAGGCCATCTCTCAGGGCCGCTATTTTACCATGGCCGCACTGTGCTGTGTGATGCCGCGGACCACTTTCTGTCCTTTTTTTTTCTTTTCATAATGTTGAAAACATTTAATTAGTGACTTAAAGCAACTTTATTGTTTTGCCTGTCAAGATAGTAGACATCATTGATATAACAAATCTTTACATGGGTGTTTTCTGTTGCTCACTTTAACTCGCACAGATCTGCAAAGTAACTGGTGCTTTGAGAGCTCTTTGAGTTGGAAATGTTCCATCATGCATATGCAAGGCTCTGCCAACATTAAAAGAAATGTGTTTGCAACCTGAGCACCTTAAAGAACCTGCAGATCCACAGATGGGGTGTGTGTGTGTGTGCGCGTGTGTGTGCCTATCTGAGACTTGGGAAACTGGCAGTGCTTGAATGTCCGGCCTGAGCCGATTCTATATATGGCTCAGGGGAAAGAAAAAGCATCCAGGATGTGTTTCTTGAGCCTTTGAACTAAAGGTACGCTCTGTAAACATTAAAATAACTAGCGGTACGACATCTCTGAATGTCAGTGAATTGCTGCCCCCTCTCCCACTTTTTGCCGGCACTAAGGCTTCATTAACACTGTCCATGAAAATGCTGTGAAGGGCACTACATATATGTCCTGCAAACGTACTTACAGTTAATGTCACCATCACTTTATTTATGAACTCCATACTAAAGAATAACAGGGAGCGTCCTAATTCTGTACCATAGCTGGTAAGATAGCTCAGCAGGTTCAGTGCTCACTGCTCCGAGCTATGTGTGATATGCAGGTTGCAGGTTCTCATCCCAGCAAGACTCAGCCATTCACCCTTCGAGGTAGATAAATGGGTACCAACTTCGGTACCTATTTATCGACATGCAAATAAGCTGTATGTACAGCGATTTGGAGAAAGCGTTTTCTGCAGCCCTTTTCCTGGCCCTGCCCGTGGTGGGCTCCTATAGCCAGGTCTGACCTCCAGGCTCGGCCCTACCCATGAAATCTCAGGTTCGCCCACCTCTAGTGAAGAGCCTGCTGTAAAGCACTGTGAAGACCAAAACCATACAATGCGTCGTGATTCCATTCATTTTAGGTGCGAAGAGGTCGTCTGCCCTGGCAATAGTCGCCCGCCCCTCGCCCCCACTAGTGAAGTACCACATCAGACCAGTCTCAAACACTTCTATTCGAAGATATATACACAGCACACCTGATGACATTCGTTTGAGCCAAACGACACACTACCTGGGCAGATAGCACAGTGAGTAGAGCGCTCGCTTTGACATCCCTGCAGAGCCTGATGATGCAGGTTCGAATCCCGGCAAGGCCAAACTCAGCCTTTCATCCTTCAGAGGTGGATAAATGAGCACCACACACGGTGAGAAATAAGCAGCGCTCAGATACCCGAGGGTTCGTAGCGCTATAAAAAATGCACAAACAAACATCCAAACTGTATTCAAATTCGTGTGCCAGATCCCTCTCTCTCTGGACGAGAAGCACAACAGTGCCTGTGCACATTTCTGCCCTTTGATGGCAGCCCCACCCTTGTCAAGCAACAGGAAAGGTTCCCTCACAGCCATTGGACAACACAACAGGAAGCCTGGCCTTGTTCTGAGAGACTACAGGTCACAGTGACCCACACATCAACAATAGACTGGCTCGAGGTAAAGCGGCACTTCTCGCCTGTGAGATCCTCACGTGGTCATGCTTGTTGTTCTTTCTTTACTGTTTTACCGCTTAATTACTCGAGGTTTACAAGTCCCATGGTGTGAAAACATACACGAGGCCTATGTAAAGATCTCACAATTGACATGGGCCATGTTGGCATGTGTGCTCTGTGACATGAAGTCACGTCATCAGAGTGCACATGTGGGATGTATTTTTCATTTACCTACTGCACATGTAATACACTTTGCTGTTAGCTCCCATGGCTTTGCCTACTCGGGTACACAGCCTGCATGGCCCGCATTTGAAGAGATGGGTTGCAGTAGGTACCCTCCAAACGTGAGCCTCTAGGCTGGAGGGGACTTGCAGGGCTATAGAGGGGGCACCCAGTGGCACCCAGCGGCCAGGCTTCAGGAATCGCCCAGCAGTAGCAACACTCGGGATGTGGCCCGATGCAATGGCGTCATCACCTCACGCCAGGCCGGTATATTAGTAAGTGCCACACACCACCGAGTTTTGTTGTGTGACGGTGCGCGGCATGTCCTGTGCTCCCCCCACACCTCCCTCCACCAATCACCTCCCTTAGATCAGTGGTGAGTTTATTTGTCATAACCAGAGAGGAAAGGGGTGTTTCCACAGAAGGCACCTGGTGACGATCATGTTTAGCTGCCTACCAGAGTAGGCAGGATGAGCTACCAGAACCGAAAGGACAAATAACACTATTTTATGGGGTCTGTCAACTCCTATTGTGCCACCTACCAGGGACTACCCGCGGAGCCATACACACATCCGAGCATGGGCCCATTGATTAAACGGAAAAAATGTATATATAACAAAACTGAATCTGAGGTAGGCTCAAGGGACGAGGGGGTATGTGCGAAGGATGCCAGAACCATACATGAACATGCGCCTCGGAAGGAACAGGGATGTGACGCATAAAGGTGATAAGCCCAGGATGTCCCTTCAGGAGGTTGCCATCTTGCTGGCAGGTGGACGCAGGTGCACTCTTCTAAGGGGGCTCTTCCCCCCCTCAATTAATTTGACCCTATAGCATTAAATAACAAGCCGGTTGCCTTTTTTATACTCAAACCAGGTTGTAGTGTCTTTCTTTGACTAGAAGTATAATTATTTATATGCCCAAATGTGTGTATGTCTACATATGCATTTTGATGTGGTAAAATCACTCATGCCGGGGGAAACGAGAGCACATGTTCCTCGACATATGCGTCTGCCATGCTAAAGTCCAGACGATGTTGGTGAAACGAAAGTGGATTTACAGACTGCCCTGGTACTCGTCCTCGAGGCTCTTGTGCCATACAAAGTTGTAGAGAGACGCACAGTTATGAAGCTCAGCTAGGATGGACATGTGTAGATGATACAGACTATAGTGAAGTACTTGTTACCTCTTCACTTTAGGTATCTGATGTATGCGTGAACAAAGACCCATAGAAGATCTCCATATATGTTTATGGATGCAAATTATATATATACAAGAGGTTATATACAAGAGGATTTGAAGAGTCCTGAAGAAGGCAGATCAAAAGAAGTAACGCCGAAACACTGTTGTGACATATGATTCATTTAAATTGTTTTGTGAAAATATTGTCTCTAACCAAACTTTCGCTCATGGTTAGGTGTCTTTGGTTTTTGTATCTATTTTGTAAATAAGTACTGGCACTTTGGTTTTTCCTGTATGAGAGCACATTTGTACTTTGTCCAATATTTAGTCATTACGCATGTACTGTATAAGAATTAGTAAACACATGAATGGTTTCTTAATATGTTTTTAATGGTGTTTTTATGTCCCATGAATTAATAAATCTGGTTTGACATGTTTGAAGTATTTTGAGCTTTTGTATTGTTTAAGAAAAACAGGAGCATTTGTTGTATAAACCTGTCTTTGGATAGCAACAGTATTTGCGATTTGATGTGACCGAACACTGAGGATGAAGGGACAGCCTGGCGGTGGCTCTCCCAGACTACCCCTGCAATGAGCTTTTATTCATGGCCTGCATGTTATGTTCTCAGTTATCATGAGCCTAACACGTGTCTTGGCCCCCTGCTGTTCATCAGTGGAGGAGATACGGTCAAGTTTCCAAGCATCTTTTCCAGAGGATCTAGATTTTTGAAGGTAATAAATGGGTGCCCTCTAAGGGCACCCTTTCCCTGTGTCCATGCATCTAAAGTCATCTTCTACACTGGCGTGTAAGCAAAGTTCTAACTTTAAGATCCTTCGGCAGTTCCAGTGTGTCTGTAAAGATGAAAGAAGATGTGGAACGCGATGTTTCAATGTGACATGCATTATGCAAATGTTGATTGCATCCCGCTTGAGTGACATTTGGCCGAAAAAACCTAAAATGCTGATTGTGGGGGGCTTCGAAACTGGAACTTGCATGATGGATACCTGGAATATGCACACTGTGAGCCACAACTCTGATGGTGAAGTGAATTCTTTGAGGTAGTGGATGCTTTGATGCCAGTGAGCTCACAGAGCCCAGCAATTCCATTAGCATTTGCACAGCAGCATGAAGATGCTGTCTGAGCAAGGGCGATAGTCAGGGAGACCAGGACCTGAAAAGGAAAAAAGCCTTTCTCAGTGAGGGAGGTCCAGATCCCGGTGTCCTTTAATGAGGCACTTCAGGTTGGCCTCCATGGCCCACAGCTCCAACCTCTCTGTTCTTTATGGTGTCCTGGTGTCCTTTTTGGGGGCGCACCAGGGTGGCCTCCATGGGCCCACAGCTCCAACCTCTCTGTTTTTTATGGTGTCGTAGTGTCCTTTATGGGGGCACACCAGGGTGGCCTCCATGGGCTCACAGCTCCAACCTCTCTGTTCTTTATGGTGTCCTGGTGTTCTTTATGGGCGCGCATGAGGTTGGCCTCCATGGGCCCACAGCTCCAACCTCTCTGTTCTTTATGGTGTCCTGATGTCCTTTGTGGAGGCGCATGAGGGTGGCCTCCATGGGCCCACGGCTCCAGCCTCTCTCTTCTTTATGGTGTCCTGGTGTCCTTTATGGGGGCGCACCAGGGTGGCCTCCATGGGCCCACAGCACCAACCTCTCTTTTCTTTATGGTGTTCTAGTGTCCTTTATGGAGGCGCATGAGGGTGGCCTCTATGGGCTCACCGCTCCAACCTCTCTGTTCTTTATGGTGTCCTGGTGTCCTTTATGGGGGCGCACTACAGTGTCCTACATGGGCTCGCAGCACCAAACTCTCTGTTCTTTATGGTGTCCTGGTGTCCTTTATGGGGGCGCACTAGAGTGTCCTACATGGGCTCGCAGCACCAAACTCTCTGTTCTTTATGGTGTCCTGGTGTTCTTTATGGAGGCGCACCAGGGTGGCCTCCATGAGCTCGCAGCTCCAGACTCTCTGTTCTTTATGGTGTCCTGGTGTCCTTTATGGGGCGCACCAGGGTGGCCTCCATGGCCCACAGCTCCAACCTCTCTGTTCTTTATGGTGTCCTGGTGTCCTTTATGGAGATGCATGACGGTGGCCTCCATGGGCTCGCAGTTCCAACCACTCTGTTCTTTATGGAGAATCACCTCTACTTCAGAAGTTCAACCCTAAACTGTGTGAGGTCTTGTGCCCAAAAGTTCAGCAAACTTGCATATAGTTCTGTGAAGCTGAAGAAGGTAGGGTTTCTGGGGTCCAGTGAAGAGTTCCAAGTGTCAGGTGGCAAGTTAATATAACTAATAAACGTGTTCCCAACTTTCGGAGTGCTTGTGTGAACAAGCAATGGCAAAGCCAAAGTATTAGGTACGTATCGCTATAACTTCCCCCCTGTACTCCGATTATTCATGAGACTTGTAAGGTCGGTTGAAGAAGGTCCGGGGGTTGCTTTTTCTGCCATCAACCTCAGCCCTTGATCCCCAGGGGTTGCAGGTTCAGGCAGATCTCCAGTCGATGTCTGACACTGGCGCAAGGACTCTGTGGAAGAATGCAGCAAAACACAATGCAGGACCCCTCTCAGGACAGGAATGGACGCAGGAAAGCAATTTCTGATGATGGCCAAGGATGCATGGCGACGCAAAGGGATTCACTTTCTGGAGTCAGACTTTCCCTCCTATCTCGGGGCGCCTTGATGCTAGGACCACAACATTTCACAGAGGTAAGTCTTGTTGCGAAAGCCGAGGATCCCCTATGTTCCAGGTCTCAACTTGAAATGGCGACGTTGGCAGCACAGTAGCCCAAACTCAGAGATGGTCAGCCACAGGGCGTTCCTGGGGCACGTTAGTAGGCTCTTCTTTGTAGGACTCCGAGCTGACGTCGAGAATGGATGTTCCCCCCACTCCAAGGGTCACAGCTCCTTCGCAGGACTGCTGGAGATCACCTTCAAGACAGGGCTCTCCCAGGACAGCAGCAGAGGTTGGTCACCAAGCCTTCTTCTGACGAGTATCTGGTTTCCGTGCGGGTCTTGCAACTGGACAGGAGTCTTGGCTCCTTCAGTTTCTTACAGGATCTCTCCAGAAAGGGTTCAGGGGTCCTCTTCTTATCCAAAAAGCCAGGTAGGAGCAGTAAACCCCACTAGCCAATGACAGATCTGCCACGCACACACCCCAGCAGTGGTCCAGTCAGGACCACTGGCTGCAAAGCTCATTAATTCCACCCCAACACACTAGCACCAGTATGTGGTTTGGGACCAGACAGTCTCAGCCCACTCCCTGGCAGCAAAAACCCATAGTCCTCCTGTAGCTCACCAAAAGCCTCTGCTTTCCTGGGCACTGGAAGTCCATATAAGGATTTTCCTGGCCTCTCATGCCAAGAAGGCGGCTAAAAGACAAGATGGCCAAAGGACAAGCGTAATATCTTGTGACATGGCCATGTTTGACCAGTAGCCATAGTTAGTAGCCAAACGCTGTAAAAAGTACCACAAAATAGCAAAAAGTCACTGCTGCCAGCAGCTTATATTTTTAGCACACCTAGAGTAAGCAAAAATCCTCTGAGTGTTAGTCTGGGGCAAAACAAAAAGTGTACCCCATTGTACTGCATTGTAAGATGCTTTGTACAATGGTAAAAGTTACCACAAGTGATAACAAATTACTAAATTGTCACGCACCCCACTCCTACACATGTCTCTACAAACCCTAGAGTTCCCACTGCACGCCCATGTCCCGCATCTCCCTCCTCTAGTACTCACATAGGACGGGGGTCACGTGAGCGGCTGGATTCTCATGTCCCTCTGGAACGATTCGGCGATTCACGACACAGCAGGCGCCATGCACATTCCCGGCTGTACCCATTCCTTCAGTGGCAGCTACCCTGGCGCATTGGGGATGGCAAACACAGACGATCGCGTCCGTGTCACGTGACAGCTTGTTCCCGATCACGTGTTTCAAGTCCCCTTTCACGTGATGCTGTTGCGCGTCACGTGACAAGTAAGTGATTAGTATTAAAACAGTGAATCGCGTTCTGCTCGTTGCTTCACAGCTGTTTCCTTGGAACTCTGTTCGGCGCTGACTACTTGATCTTGTTTCACAGACTTTACGACCTCGGATTTGCATCACGGACTCCTTTGGATTTCCCTTCCATTCTGGCGTTCTGAATCTGGACTTCTGATTACCATTGATAGACCTCAGGCTTGTTTCACGGACTTCCTTGCTTCTTCCTAAGTTAACTACAGGTGGACCATATCGGTGTTTCGCTAAACACCGCGGTGAGCGTTCCAAACTCACCCTTACCTTTATCTGAGGGTGCTGCTCACGTGCCCCCACGGATCCATACCCTAAGCCCTGTGTGGTTAGCAGTGACCCTACTGCCATTACTAGGTTAGCCATTCACCAAAACCCTTCTTGTAGACTGTCTTGGTTACTGTGATTGTTTGGTGCTAATTGCTATTTGCTTTACAGCGGCCTCAGGGTTTCCAGTGTTCTGTGGTTCCGGGTTTCCAGCATCTCCCACCTGTGGCCTCAAAGATTGCACAGAGAGTGGTGTTATTTTCTCTCTGTGTGGTACTTGTGGACGGAGGTCTCTCTAATCTTCACGACAATCAAGTCTTGACATAAATGTAGTAACAAAGTAACAAGACTAACAGAAACTATGTTTCCCTGTACTGACAGCCTGAAGGACATGTATGTTTCCTGATGACAGATGAGCAAATGCCAGTGTACGCACTGTAAAAAGAACAGGACGGATACAAAAATAAAAGCAAAGAGTTTGGGGGTCCATAGAAATGGAAGGAAAGGTGCAGTAAAGAGGAATCTTTCCTAACAGAAGGAAATATCAGGACTAAGCCAAGGGTTGTGTAAAACCAGAGAGAAGAGGAGTGAAAACCTGGCAGGGGAGTACAGCACGTATCCTAACAGGATAAAGATAAGAACCAAGTTGTTTTGAGTGTCAGTTGTGTGGTGCAGGAAGGGAAACTCAAGGAACTGATATCTTGGAATATACAACAGAGGGACAAGAAATCCAGGGGAAGGGAACCGCCCTCTGCAACAAGGAACTCTAACCTTCTGTAACTTTTTTGTTGGGGTTACGTATTTATCCTTTTGAACGTTTATCAATCACTCAATGCCAAAGAAATTACCCTTTTCACCTAGGAGTTTATTTTATTAGAGAGTGAGGGCCAGAATAGTACTTTGGGCACGGGATGGTTTTGTTTTGGACATTCTGACATCAACAGACCCTTAGTTTTGGTGTTAGGTATGGAAATACATCTAGTGCAGGGCCAGAGGGGCAGTTCCCCAACACCTTTTACTTTAATAAACATCTTTGACCAAAAAAAATAAAGTCTCTGTGTCCGTGTCTCATTCAGCTCATAGGAGGAGAAACATAGGCATGTGGTAGAAGTGAGCAGAGTACTTCTGGGTTCAGTGCTTAAATTGTAAACAAATAAGTTCTGGGGCTCAAATATTTTAGAACACTCCCATTACACGTCACGAAGGGCAGCTCCACGCCCACCGTTGCCACCACCCACGGCTGCTCCCCGTGCTGTCAACATGTATGGGGTTAAAGGTGTAACTGACACCGGTTTATTGTGGTTGAAGGATGTACTCACTATGGCAGATGTGTGATTTACAAATACCTATCAACATATACATAAAATAACATACTCGTTTAAGTGTGTCTTTAAACACAATCATCATTTACATTTTACTCTGATTCTATATATGTTTATTATGTGGCTGGAAGTTATAATGATACAGTTGCCAAAACACCACATACTCAAACTGGCTCTTAGAAATAAGAGCCAGGGCTGAGCCCTGGCAAACATCCTCACAAATTAAGCACTGCCTGCGTTAAACAAAGGGCTGGCAATGTTTTGTAGATTCTGTTGCTTAACGACGTGAGCAGGAGAGGGGGAGACATGATGGAGGGACAGTAAAGTATAATAGAGCGAGAGGACAAGATGGTCAGAAGGAGGAAAAGGGAGGGCAGGCATAGAAGAGTCAGAAGAATCAAGAGAAAAAAACGAAAATATGTGATGACGGGCTGCTCAGCTTGGTCACATGAAGAGTTGAAGACCGGCAGAAAAGGAAATGCTTAGTGAATTGATAAGAGATATAAAGATTAAAGTCACACGAGTGAGAAAAGGAAGTCAACAGATAAGAGTTGGGTGATATGGAAATCCAGGCCCTTGCAAAAGGAAGAGAGGGGGTCTGAAGGGTGGTAAAAAATGAAGACAACAAAGCAATATGGATTCATCAAAGAGAAAATGATATTCCTGGAACGTACATACAGGAAGAGACAGAGGATAGAGTGGAGTCAATGAGGAATGCCGTAAGCGGACTGTACTACCACACGTGACGGTTTATCAAGGCAAATGAGACAGAATAGTGAATAGATGGGTTGAATATTGTTTTTTCCCCCTGTGTAATAAACAATAAACTAATGAACAAACAAAAAGACTGAGCAGTGTGGTTTTAGTTGCGGAAGGGGTGGCAGAAAACGAGAACCAGCATCTTGAGTGTGGCTAGTGTGTTGGATGAGGCAGTCTGCCCAAGTTAGTTGAACATCTGAAGTACACTGGCCAGTCCACTATTCATGGTCAGAGTCACCTAAGAGTTATGGTTGATTAAGTGCCTGTGAGTTTGAATTAAATCAAAGAGGTTTTATGCTGGTAGAATGTGAGTGTAATAAAGAGTGCAGAATGTGTGAATGAACCCTTACTTTGTGAGTTGCATTTATTTCATATGCATCACGTGATCACGTGTGATCATGATTCAAGTAAGGGCCGCTATGCAAATTAAGGTGGGTCTTCAGCCGATATGTGTTTCGCTCATTCATACACACTTTCTGAAGGCCAATTTATACCTTCCTATAGACTGCTCTTCCATCTGGCTTTATGCTCCTACTCTGCTTCAATTAATGAGATTCTTCATTGGAGTCCCCTCCTCTTCTCTACCTTCAATGATTCTGTCTCTGTTTTCTTCTTTCACTTCCATTCTGCTCTTCTCCTTCTTTGACATGTTCATTGATTGGAGCTTTTCCTGCACTTCTCCCAGCATCCTTGGTGTTTCCCTCCTCTGACAATTTCCTTATGCCCTTCTTCTCTCTGGCACTCCCTCTTTCCCACCTTTGTAGTCTCTCTTCCTCCTTGGTCTTCTCCTTATCCAAACATTGCCTCTACCTCTCCTGCTAGACCTCCTGGCGAACCGCAACGATGACCAAAGGTCAGTATTGAACAGCAGACCCTCAGATGGCATGCTATTTTCAATTTGTATTTGGTCTTATAGTTAAACAAATAACTTTTGACCATTTTATTATACAAAGACAAAGAGAGAGGAAAAGCAAAAGTACTTAATAAATTCAATTCAAATACAATTCATATAATAGTCAATATAAGAAATGTAAACATTTAAACACAGTAAATACCATAGGAAACATTAAGAAACCTAATCAATTCATTTCTACATCGGTAAGAGAATAGTACATTTAAAAGGAGAGCTTTTCCAGCAGTAAACTGTCTAAAAAGCTTACAATAGATGTTACCATTGAGGTGGTGCGGCCAGCAAGGCAGGCTTTCAAAAATTCTGTGCCATTAAGATCGTAAGGATTTCTTCCATCCCTCAGTTTCTGAAAGAAGATCAGCTTTTTACCTTCAAGAGCAGAGCAATGTATCATAAAATGGATGAGGGTATCCTCGGCATCAGTTCGTTCGCAGAAACGTCAGAACACATTTTCCCCAGAGAGCTTTTGATATTTGCTGACAACCTCTCTATTCAGATAGAGAGTACAATAAACATTTTAAAACAACCTTCTATAGTGTCTATTTGGGTATATCAGCAAATAAGGGGTGCTTACACCTAGTTTTTGTGTTTCATGTTTAGATGCAACAGTCAGTGGTACTGTCAGTCTAGAAAAACTAGACACCCCTCGAACGGAAGGTAATGCATGATAATTGGTTGGCCGAAGACCAACCGCCTCATTTAAAGTGTTAAGAAAATATGCTCCTTAGTCATTACGTAGCTATTAGCTCAACTAGAGTGCGGCCATTTTTAGATGACCAGAATCGCCATTTTGTTTTCTCTCTGCTCTCTCTAACGTTGCCACTTTGCCTCATGTAAAACTGCTTTGCTGTAGATATTATTTCGCTTCAATGGTCCAAGGTTACTAAAGACATGTTGAAACATTACGCTGGAGAGCCATACAGAAATGCCCGGTTCCCTCCCTCACATATCCTTGAAGGCAAGGAGCAAGGCATTTTAATCAGTACACGGATGCCAACCAGTCTCCTTAAAAGAATAGCAATGTACAAAACTAATATTAAAAGGTTTGAATTATGCTCTTCTTATGGTCCCCATTTCTGAGCACTGTGAGGCCCCAGAGAGCAAGCTGACCACTAGAGCGTGAATCGAAACCAGGAGATAGTGAGGCCTGGAATGTGCCAGTTCCCTACGCGCAGCTTGCCCATGAAAACAGAAGCTCTGTGTTCTCTCAAATAAAGAATGGTGTCTGTAAATTCGAGATTGCAAACTGTTCTTAAATATGGTGGTCTGAGGTGTCATATTCGTCACCATGGTCAATCATCACCGCCAATTCAAAGGGAATGAATTAGGGGCGGCATCGAATGTGTCATTACTGATTATAAGATTCTCATTTTGTATATATGTAACTGATGTACAATTTTCGCTCTCTTGCGTCCCCCGAGGTCTGTTAGACACACGTTGCGGGGCGTGGGACCATTTGGCCAACTGAGACTATTTGTTTTGCAATAAACCCTAGATTTTGGGAATACAACCTTGTGTCTGGTGTATCAGTTCGTGTGTGTGGTGATTGTGCCTTGTTGCCACATCCGAGGGTCCCTCAGGGGCCATTTCAGTAAGAGTGAGATTCTTCTATCGTATTAATCCAGTCCTCCCTATACAAAGTTTTTTTTCTCACTTTTACAGGATTATCAATAAGGCCTGTCTCAGACATGCCAATTTTACTTAGATTCCCAGAACATAACGACACAAATTCCTTTAGATAACAGACTCTTTGCTCGTTCTTTGCCAGGCACAAATCACAAAATAAGAAATCTTTGGGTAAAAATGATAAGAGTCTCCAGTGTGCCCTGCTTTCGAGTGAGCACCAACCTAATTCATACCGAACCACAGAAATGGGGGTGGATTTTTGAAGAGTAAACACTATTTCCCAAATGAAACCCTCTAGGCATTTTACATTTCTTTTAAATCCATGTAAAAAAGTTTCGATGCCATATAAAAGCCTAGGTATTCATTTTTCTTCATACATTTCAATTAGTGTTTTCACTGAGAATTTCCCAAATTTTAAGTCAACATGCTTAATTTCATTTGACATTGCTGCTGCACGTGCTTTCACCCAATCCTTTAGTTTAAAAATGTTCAGTTAAGAATATAACGGGGAAACCCAAACAGAGAAAATTGTCCATTTTTTCTAAAACTACGACTCCCGATCACCATTTATACAAAGATTCCCTAGTTGTAGCTGTACGCGGAATGATCTTCGTTTTTGGGGATTGATGGATAGTGAGTTTAAAGTTGCATAGCTGTTAAATACATCCAACAAGTACTGCAACCCTCCGTTCTGTGCAGGCGAACAGCAAAAAATCATCTGCTTAACTACGCCACGTTACCTTGAGATAGGCCAATATAGGAGAAGTGAATATTGCACTGTTCAATTGCTTCCCAATACCTGAAATATATAAATTAAAAAGGCACAGGGATTAGTATGCAGCGGTACAACGTCCTTTCATCGCCTGCTTTTCCATCCCCAGGCTTTTAAACTTGCACATTCCATCGAATGTGCTCATCAAATTTTTTAGGGGGGTGGGAAAGGGCAAATAAGGATTTGGGCGGGTGGCAATAGTAAAAAATAAGTGTTGGTGAGGGGTTTGTGGGTACCCCCTAACCCCTTCAAAAAAACAAAAAAAACCGATGAGCACATTTGATGGAATGTGCACGTTTAAATGCCTGGCGATGTAAAGGCAGGCGATGAAATGACATGGAACCGTATGCAGCCTTGTCTTACACCTCTTTGAACAGCTATCCTATGTGACAACACACCATCGTGGCGGAGTCTGACTTGCATGGCAGAGTTCTCCTATATGCCTATTAACAACCTTAATAACACAGACGGGATTCCCCAACCCTGCAGCTTCTTCCAGAGATGTTCCCTGTTGACTCTGTCAAAAGCCGCAGTGAGATCAATCGCTGCTAAGTAGATAGAGGTATATTTCTTGGTTCAAGCAGACGATTGAAGGCACTGAAGTAAGAAGCCATTCAATGTTGTCCCCATAAACCTTCTGAAGCATGTTTGCCATTTTTGGATTCCACCTGTTTCCTTGGCCCAGATCGCCAAATAACGCAGCAGCA
This sequence comes from Ambystoma mexicanum, assembly GCF_040938575.1. Taxonomy (NCBI): domain Eukaryota; kingdom Metazoa; phylum Chordata; class Amphibia; order Caudata; family Ambystomatidae; genus Ambystoma; species Ambystoma mexicanum. The sequence goes on along the minus strand of NC_090921.1, from coordinate 215,534,769 downwards.
AGGCAGTGAATACCTTGCTGTCTGCGTCTAGGATGGAGATCGGGCAGTAGTTATTCGGGTCATATTTTGGACCCGTTTTACTGGGACTACATGGGTGGTCGGCCAGGTTTCAAGGAAGCTGTTTGTGTCGATCACCTTCTTAAAAGGGCAGGTTAGCATACCCAACCATAGCAAGGGATTAATATGGAAGAACACATTTGATAACTTATTGGGGCCGGGAGCCCTGGAGGTGCTAATTTTACCAAGTATTTCTAAAATGATCTCCTCATCCACCACCGCCTGCCAATCATCTGTACTCTCGTAAAATTCAAATTTAATTATAGAGTCATCTAAGGAGAAGATCTTTTCAAAATGAGCGACCCATTTAGATTCAGCGACCACATTTATTTGCTTTGTGGCCTGTGGCTGAAAAATGGCATCCATTATTCGTCATAATACCGAGGAGTTTTTTCTACCCAGAACCTCCAACATGTTTTCACTTTCCCTCTGAGTCAGTTGGGCTCTGCTTCCCATTGCCCAGTTTCAATACTTTAACTTCTATACTTTACTTTAACTGGATTAACTTTAACTTCTATACTTTACTTTAACTGGATTTATTAATACTTTGCACCATCTCGGTGGTATAGCTCAGGGTCAACGTGCTCGACTTGGAAGCAAGACGACACAGAGCAACACAGGTTCGATCCCCAGGTCCGCGCTTAGAACAAAATAATCTATCATATCATGTCCCATGTTTGTCCCCACCATACAGGACTCTAAGCCTGATTTTACATTCGGCCAGCTCAGAGTTAAATTTATGTAAAGGAGAACCTTGTTTCCCGTTGGGAAGAGGCCGATATGGACTAAAAACATTGGATAGTATCCTGTCCACAGAAGGATTAAAAGATTCCACCGTTAGTGTATTCACTTTCCAATCCCCAAAAGTAAAGCAACACCATTCCTCAAATTCCTGATTGGCCAGGGATACTCTATTCCTATTCCCAAAAATCAGATTGTTTGATCCCTTGACCTCAATCTCCTGAGGGCCATCCCCCAACTGCTCTCACTGTGCAAGTTTATTTCTTTAGTTAGAAGGCAGTGGTCACTCAGGGTGGGATATGGTCATTTGAAGTGGATTATAATGCCCCATCAAACCCTTGTCCATAAATATATAAATTCAAAAGTTGAGCTGGCTTTTCCATTATGTGTAATGGCTTACAGGATCTGTTGGATAAACCCAATTTAACATGCCCAGACACAGGCCCTCCAAACTAACACATCATTTCCACCGGCCAAACTCCTTTCATTTTTGCTCCCCGGGCAGTTCTGAACGTAGCGAACGAACAGTGGAATACTCCATACAAGGGGAATTCAACTCTCCTACTAATACTACCAAACCCCCGGGGTCCAACTCACGGCAGCTATTAAAACAAGAACAAACAGACTTCAATATCACTTCCAGAGCACTAATCCCCCGATGCCAATAGACATTCACCGGGAGGAGATTTACCACGAAACATCCCACAGGCAATTCTACATGGACGCACAGTAGGCACCTCCACAATACAAGATTTATTCCCATAATGATTTTTTTTAATTCAAATTTGATTCTCATTCTTTCAGAATACAAGATGAGACGAAGTAACAAAACCTCTGTAATACAGAAAATACAGTCGAACATTTACGACTCCCATCTCGACCCCCCCCAACCCCTACCCTCCTGGTATATGGTACCAAAAAAAACACCAGACCCAAATTAGGATCCACTAACATCCTGTGCTGTACTTTACAAAAAAGTGTTGATCTCTGGCGAGGCAGACAACATACCCTGGGTGACCCCGCCCTTTACCACGCCTCCAGCCCCATCCCTGATAAAGACGGTCCAAGTGCCCCCCTTTCCGGGCTATTCCCTTCCCCCCAACCATCATCTCATTCCCCGCAGAAACACATCTCAAGGTGGCATAAACATTCCGTCTCCATTTCCACACTTTGTCCATGAATGGCTGCCATGATCCTTTCCATTACATAAATATTTTTAGCCGTATTAACCCACTAAATATTTCGGGGCAACAGTGCCCTCTTCCAATGCATGACCAGACACGCCCTGGCTGCCAACAGTAAACTGTGCGAGGTGCGATGAAGACCGATACTCCCCATCATTCTCCTCGAAGCAAAACAGCACAGGTAATAGCATTGGTTCCCGTAACAGCCCATCCATCTCCCTGTTCCAACCCAGCACTTCATCCCAATAAACCTGCACCCTCACACATCCCCTCCACATATGCCAATAGTCAGCCCACACTCCACAGTCGTGCCAACGAAGCAGGCTCACCCTTGCAAACATTTTAGCGAGATGAAGCAGATCATACTGCCACCGACGCAGTAGTTTAATGGCATGGAGCTTATACTGACATGCTATAGACACCTTGAATGACCCGCAACACAGTGTGTGCCACAACGCCCCATCCACTTCAAAGCCCAGGTCCCTCTCCCACCTACTCTGGAGCCTATCAGTACTCCCGTTTCCTGTCTCAACCAGGGTACCATAAAGCAGGGAGATCAAACACTTCATCTCCACTCGAGAGTCAAGGATTTTCTCCATCGGAGTGAGATCTTGCTGTATCCGTTCCTTCCAGACTTCGGCCGGTATTACCCCCTTCAGTTGCAAACAGCAGAACACTGACAAGGTCCCTATTCCCAGGGCCTCTTCCAATTCCAATATGGGGAGAAACTGCCCACCCTTCCACAACTGTCCAACCCTTGTCAAGCCAGCCTCGAACCTACCGTGAAACCTCTCCAGGTTTGGGATATACTGCCTTACCCCCAGGCTCAATGGGGAGGGCCAGGTTGTCACGCCCCACATCTTGGGTCCCTTACACTAGATATTTCAAATGACTCCCAGTATAGGATGCTCCCTTATCTGCCGTGGAATCTGGTCCTGCAACACCCACAACCATTCTCCCACCATCGCCAGTCGCAGATAAAAATGATCCGACCCTACCCACTGCCGCTCCACCTGCTCCCTCAGGTGCGTTACCAAGGCCTCGAGCTGAGTCACCCTATAGTACAAATACAAGTTGGGGAAACCTACCCAACCTCTCTCCTTTGGCAACACCATAACCTCATAGGCCACCCGTGCTTTTTTCCCTTGCCATTGAAACTTTACAAGATGTCTCTTTACCTCTATAAACATGGAGTCGGGCACCCCAAAAGGCAGCATCTGGAAAAGGTATAACAGTCTAGGGAGGAAGTTCATCTTTATGGCATTAAGACACCCCATCCACGATAAAGTAAGCCTGTCCCACTTCGCCATATCATTAAATAGTCTCTGCAACAAGGGAGGATAATTAGACTCATACAACCTCTGTATATCCCTCGTGACAAGTTTCTCAAAATAGTGCAACTGGTCTCCTTGCACTTCCATCCTCAAATGATCCAAGCCACAAGCATTGCGATCCTACTCCTGGTCAAAAGGAAAGAAGTTAGTTTCTCTTATTCCTTTTAAACCGTGCAAGTGCCCCATATTGCTCAATCAAATCAACTGCCACCGGGACCGATCCCAACGGGTTCCGAAGATGCAACAAAATGTCGTCCACATACAACCCCAATTTATATTCCACGCCACCCACTGTAATACCTTCCACTCATGGATTTTCGTGTAACCTCTGGGCCAGTGGTTCCAAGGAAAGCGCAAAAAGAATAGGCGAAGGGGACAACCTTGTCTCATTCCCCGACCCAAGTCAAACCAGCGGGAAAGACAGTCATTTGTCGCCACACACGCCTCCGGACTTGAGTACAGAGCCATAACTAGAGCCATAACTGGGCCATGGAGCGGGGGCACAAAAGAGCAGGAGCACAGAAGAGTAGGAGACCACGGACAACCGACCAGGCAAGGAGCGATTCAAGTCCAGATCGCCAGAAAATAATATTTGGCCTCTGGGGCCCTGAGCCGACCAACCTCAGAAGTCCAATCTGGGCTCACCCCACTTGGGAGGCACCTGTATGAGAGCTCCTGGGCAAACTGCTCCACCAACGGCCAACTTCAGCCCCACCTTGGTCCTCCTCCAAGTGGGAAGCCGCTGCCCCAAACACCTAGCCCACACTGAATTCCAGGGGCCGCAGAGCATGCTTGAGTCCTGTTTTACCAAACTGGTGTCATGATGCTGTGCAGAGGCATGCAGCTCCATTCGCGCTTCTCTTTCCCTTCCAAGGTTGCCATGGGCCAGAGGGTACCACCTAGAGATTAGCCCCCCTAGCACTGTGCAAATAGCCTTCTTCTTTTTGCTGGTATATGACCATTAGGTAGGTAGGTAGTTTTTGTTGGTGTCTGTTGGCTGCTGGCTTCACTGGCGGACACCTGCAGACACGTCTTGGAGCTGCCAATGTAGGAGCCGCCCTTTGCCTTGGTTCCTTAGCCATGGGGGCTGCCGGGCAGAGGGCTGCCCTGGGAAGGTCAGTTATGACCAGGTGGACGTACCAATCAGGGGAGGTGGCGGGTTGGAGGGAGAGGGTGGGACTGGGAAAAGGCCAGACACAAACAAAGGACTACAAAGGACTACACCCCACAGACTGCACCATTTGGATGCAGCCCAGCACAGGAAAATGGGCTCAGAAGCCAAAAGAAACACTAGACAGACACCAGATTAGCACACAGTGCTCACCAAAAAATATAAATATATAAATGATTAATTAAATAAATAAAACAATTAAAAAAATTGAAAAAACACTCACACCACTCCAAAAGAGTGCACAAAGCAGGGCAGAAACGGATTACAATCATTGTGAAACTACTCACTCATAATCAACCAGCCCTCTCAGTCATATGTTAATGTTAAAGGATATTTGTACCGCGCACTATCACCACCAGAGTGGTCCCCTGGCGCTCTTGCGGCTCTGAAAAAGGGAAGGGGGGTGAGTTAGTGGGAATAAGCTGGAAAAGTGCAAGAGAGCAGTTATGTGCTGTTGGCAGCCTCAGCCCGGTGGGTCAGTTGACTGGGCTTGGGGTGTTTTACGGTCGGTAGTCGTCTTGTGCTGTTGTGCGAGTCTATGTGTGGTTTATTTTGTTGTTGCAGTGTAGTGAGGTTTGTGTGGATTGCTGTGTTGTAGGCTTGTGGTTGTGTTTAGTTAGAGTTTGAGAGGTGTATGCAGATGGGTGAAATTGTTAGACGATCGGTTAATTGGCATTGCTGTCCTTGCAGTTATGTCTAGGTATGATGCTTGCTATCATTCACTATTCCATATGAGTGTGGCACTTGCTAATCTTCAATATCCTATCTAGATGTGAGGCAGGCTAGTGATCACGATTCCCTCTAAGTGTGGCACTTGGTAACATTCACAGTTTAATTTAAGTGTGGCGTATGCTAACATTCACAATCCTATCTAGATGTGACGCAGGCTAGAGATAAGTATTCCATCTAATTCCATCTAAGTGTGGCACATGCTAACATTCACAATCCTATCTAGATTGTGTATTTCATCTGATGAGCATATCTCTTTTTAACTTTTACACCTGTATTTAATATATTTGTTATTTGTTTGTTCCTGTCTTGTAGCGCCCTCACGCCTTAGGGTCTATGGCCGCGCTATATAAATGTAATAAAGTAAAGTAAAGTAGATGCGATGCAAGCTAAAGTTAAGAATTCCATCTAAGTGTGGCATATGCTAACATTCACAGTTTAATTTAAGTGTGGCGTATGCTAACATTCACAATCCTATCTAGATGTGACGCAGGCTAGAAATAAGTATTCCATCTAATTCCATCTAAGTGTGGCACATGCTAACATTCACAATCCTATCTAGATTGTGTATTTCATCTGATGAGCATATCTCTTTTTAACTTTTACACCTGTATTTAATATATTTGTTATTTGTTTGTTCCTGTCTTGTAGCGCCCTCACACCTTAGGGTCTATGGCCGCGCTATATAAATGTAATAAAGTAAAGTAAAGTAGATGCGATGCAAGCTAAAGTTAAGAATTCCATCTAAGTGTGGCATATGCTAACATTCACAATCCTATCTAGATGTGATGCAGGGCAATCTTCAAAGTTCTCTCTAGGTGTGGCACTAGTTAACATTGGCAAGTAAGTTAGTGTGTAATGCAAGTATGCATGGTGTAGGTCTATGGCAGTCTACGTTATGGAAAGGTAAGGTAGAGTAGCAGGGGCTTTCTGGAGTAGAGTAATTGCTCTACAACCCACCCATCCCACACTCACAGTTTTTGTTGGTGTCTGTTGGCTGCTGGCTTCACTGGCGGACACCTGCAGACACGTCTTGGAGCTGCCAATGTAGGAGCCGCCCTTTGCCTTGGTTCCTTAGCCACGGGGGCTGCCGGGCAGAGGGCTGCCCTGGGAAGGTCAGTTATGACCAGGTGGACGTACCAATCAGGGGAGGTGGCGGGTTGGAGGGAGAGGGTGGGACTGGGAAAAGGCCAGACACAAACAAAGGACTACAAAGGACTACACCCCACAGACTGCACCATTTGGATGCAGCCCAGCACAGAAAAACGGGCTCAGAAGCCAAAAGAAACACTAGACAGACACCAGATTAGCACACAGTGCTCACCAAAAAATATAAATACATAAATGATTAATTAAATAAATAAAACAATTAAAAAAATTGAAAAAACACTCACACCACTCCAAAAGAGTGCATAAAGCAGGGCAGAAACGGATTACAATCATCGTGAAACTACTCACTCATAATCAACCAGCCCCTAAAGTTGCCTCCAAACTTGTTTCCCTGCCACATCCTTCCACATGGCTGTCTACACCACATCATAGAGGGAGGTACCCATGTAAGAGGTAGCCCCTGGCTCACAATGGCTCTACCTGTCCCCCGACCCGAGCCCTCCGGCCTCCTTTACGAAGGCTACAGGTGTTCACAGTTCTTGAAATGCCCTGTCCTACCATATGCCACCTCAATGTTGTGGTCCCACGGGGCACACTGCCAGACAGGCCAGGGCTCTCAATCTTTGGAAGACCACTCTTTGTCTCTGGATGCCTCGCTCCACATAACCCGCTCCGCAAACAGGTATCCTGTGGTCGTTGCGGGCATGCTACACCACTGCCAGCGACCCTCGTTCCTGCGGCCACCACCAGGTTTCTCCCGAAGGCTGCATCAGGGGTCGGGGGTTGAGCACCGTGCACCTCCAGCGGTGGCTGCTGAATGACGGCTCTCCTGTCCTCCGTTGGAGTCCACTGCGTGCTCCATTCACCCTTTGGGAGTGCGCTGTCCCCCTATCACCTGGGCCCACTCTCACTCTGCCTTGTGTGGGGCCTTCGTGGGCATATACAATGCTACAGCTCCCGAGACCTCAGTAGCCATTGCTCTGATCTGCCGCCCTCCAGTCCAGGCTACTGGTCCCAATGGCCCGGGACCCATGAAGATATCTCCCTTCGACATGGGGACCGTGTTGCCCCGTCCACTAAAGGCCAAGCCGACCCTCATCTGTAGCCACAGGATATCTACGCACTCGCTTCACTGTGGCACGGAGCCTCTCCCCAGCTAGAGGACAGCAACTGCAGCGCTGAAAAGTTACTTGGCTGTAACTTTGCTGTCCCTGGGTCATCAAGCTCCAAATTTCATACGCCCGTGCAGGGGGTCAATCTTGATGGACCGACATCAGTTGTGTCACGTTAGGGGGGAACAAGATAGGGTTCTGTACCCTTCAATGCCCGGTGGGACAGGAGCGACACAGCTATGCTGCCAGCATCTGTGAGCCCCCTGGTGGCCTCCCCATATTGATTTTTTAAGAGAGTAAGAAAATAAACCTGCAGGCCGATCTGTAGAATTTGATGTTGCCAAGTCGGACACAGAAACGTATCCATCTGTATGAACTTCCTTGGTTAACCAAGTTTCCTGCAGGCAAATGTTTTCTGAACATTTCCCCCATAGTGGGTCACAGTTTATTGTGGCCCCTTGAATTCCAGGATAGCAAAAGAAGTCTGCCCATTGTACTAAAGGGATCACTGGTCCCATTGCTTACGTTTAGCATCATTTAAGGCCCCTCCTGCCCAAGACCTATCATGCACAGCTTGCCCACCATTAATAAAATATTTTTTTTTTTATTTGATTTAGTTGTTGGTACAACTTTACAAATTTTCATTTTTACAGATAGACAAATAAAATCAAGATTTACTTTCAACATATAAAATTAACTATATAAAATTACAAATAATTTTTTTTTTTTCGCCTATTTTCTGGTACACAAGGTGCAACTTTTAGGAAGTTCTTTTTACACAAGGAAATGCTATGTCAAGCAATTGTATAGCAGCAATGGTGATCAATATTTTTCTTGCACTGAAAATTTCACACCATATTTCATCATAAGATCGACTAACATGTTGCCATGTCATTTCTTTTATCAGTTTGAATCGATGTGGAGCAAAAGCATTACATTGGATAATGATATGAGCAAGCGTTTCTGTTTGAGATTTATCATTACAAAACCGACAGTGGCTCTGCTTCTTTGTGACCACACCACGTCTTACCAGGATTTCATTGACTGGCCATAAATTAAAACGCAAACGCAAAATTTTCGATCTTAAATTTACAGATGGACATTTAATGAGATAGTCAGCCATACTACCAAATTCCTTGTGACCAAAAAGAGGTCTGTTAAAATCTTTTAGTCTTAGGCACTTTTCTTGAGTGGTTAACCAATCGGTCTGATAGATTTTAGTCTTAGCTCGATTCGGATTTGTGATCAAAAAATCAATTGATATGTGTGCGTCAACAAGGGCATTCATAACATGTGTTCTCCATTTTTGTGGAAATGAGTGAGTGGAGAACAAAAGGTAATTTGCCAAGATGGCAAGGCTATCTCGCTTACTTATCCCCATAAGACATTTTCTTAGAAGGCTGCACATTTTCCATGTAACTTGAGCATGAATGGACAACAGGCCAAGTTCAAATCTCAGTAACATGTTAGGTGTGCATTTGGGCAGTCCAAGTACACGTTTCCAAAATTTTGCTTCAATACCATTCCAGAACTTATAGCTTCTTGGGAGCAGAGATTCCAAACCATATATGAGAACAGGTATTACCTTTTGCTGGTAAAATTTCATGATCGGAATGCAAGTAAACTTACCAAATCTTGCATGAATTATTCTAGCCTGGGAAATTAATCCTGTTAATTTGGTTTCTATTGTTGTCTCAAATGCATTTTCTGAGGCGAAGTTGTTAAAATATATTCCTAGATATTTATATTCGTTTACGATCTGTAGTTTTTTATTACATATCGACCATGTATATTTAGTCCGTAGAGACGACTTTGGTTTCCCAAGAATAATAATTTGCGTCTTGTGTTCATTCACTGTGAGATTATTTTTTGCTACATAAAGATTGAAGACATTTAATAAATGTTGGAGCCCACTGGGAGTTTGAGAAATGAGGACTAGATCGTCAGCATAAAGAAGCCAAGCAACTGCTTGATTTCCCAACTTTGGGGGATCAGATTGTGCCACCGCAAGGTCATCCGCCAAATCAAGCAAAAATAGATTGAAAAGAGTAGAGGCGAGTATGCATCCTTGCTTGAGTCCCCTCTCAGTTGGGATAGATTTAGATAAAAGGCCCTCTAGATTAAGTTTCACCTGGACAGAAGTATTAGAGTGTAGCAAGCTCACAATTTTTAACAGTCTCCCTGGGCAACCTTAATACGCCAGTTTTCTCAAAAGACGCACTCGGTCAACAGAATCAAATGCCATGCGAAAGTCCACAAATGCGACATATAAGGGTTGCTTTCGCATGGCATAAGATTGTTTAATTGCGTTAAGAATAGTCAGATTAATGGCTGTTCCGAGTCCTGCTACAAAACCGGATTGAAACGGGTCTCTTCGCTTATACTGGAGAGACCAATTGTTTAGATCACGTAATACTAGCTTACAGAAGATTTTTCCCGGTACATCTAATAAGGCGATAGGTCGATAGCTCAATGGATTTTGCCTATCTCCTTTTTTATAGATAGGGACAATGATAGAGTGTGTCCAGGAGCTTGGAATTTTTTTAAGGTAAACGATTAATTGAAAAAGTGAGTACAAAATTGGTGCCCACATATCGATATGTTTCTTTAGGACCGTATTCGAGAGTCCATCAGGACCCGGAGCCCGCGACATGCTTGTTTTGTTAATGTAATAAAAAATGTCATCTTGGTCAAATTTTAAGGTAAAAGGTGACACTATCATGTCCGAGGGCTCACTCAAGGTTGGAGCAACATATATGGATGAAAAATGGTTGCACCAATTGTTTTCTGACACTCCATTTATATGAGATGATACTTGCGATGCGTTAGTAACTGAGTTTAGGAATTGCCAAATTTGTGCTGTATTTTTGTTCTTTATTTGGTCTAACATAGCTTCTCCTTCTTTTTGTTGTTTTGTTGTTTTGTATTCTTTTATCCAATTTCTATATGCAGTTTTCATAGCTCTTAATGTGTGAATCTTTAAAAATGGAGATAATTTAAGAGCTTGTCGCTTTTGTGTTTTAAACAAAGCTTTCCTAGTGCGAATTGCAGTATCATATGGTTGAGCGGATTTTGGTTTGATGTTTTGTTTTGTGGCATATAATTGCATAAGATCAAAAGGGACCATTCTGTATGATTCTACTGACATTAGAGAGTTTTCTGCATAAGATCTTATATGGTTACGATAGTATGTTAAGGACTCGTGAGACCATTTTAATCGAGTTAGATAATTATTAGTTTCATATTGGCCCACAAGAGATTGACTTTCTACATTCGGTACTGGAGACAGCATGATCTTAAATGTAAATGGACAATGGTCACTATATTGCGATGACTTGATGGCAAAATTGGTAGTGTGTGCAAAGAGATTTCTGGAAACAAAAATAAAATCAATAGTTGCTGACTGTTTTTGGCTATGCCATGTCGGTAATGGAGGGGAATCCGCTGCACTTGTGCCATTCAGCATAATTAAATTCCATGTCTTCATGAATTTGTTCCATAATCTTATACGCTCAAGATCTTTTGTGATTTCTTTGTTGAGAAGATGCAAATTCAAGTCACCCGCAATAACAAAATGTACAATTTCTCGCACAAGCATAACATTTTCCAGGACAGCTGTTATATCTTTCAAAAATTTGGCAGTTGTAATGCCCATTGGATTACAATATACATTAATGCAAGCAATTTTAAGAGAACTGACCGAAATATAGGAGCATTGGATGAACGGATTGCTAAAAGGCAAGGGAAAGAGATAGATATTTGCTAGAGAATTTGATGCAATAAGCAGACCTGACATAGGTCTACCTCTCAAAGCACGCAATGCTGGTTCAAGTAATATATCGTAATTATTCCAAGTTGGTGCAATGGACAGCCAAGTTTCTTGTAGAAAAACCAAATCATAGTCGCCCAGTATGCTTTCAGAATTATTAATAAAATGAGAGAAACCTCGAGTGTTCCAACTTAGCACCGACAAACCCACCTGCTCCCTATTTCGTTCTAGTTATACTCTAGTAATGACATTTTGACTCTTATACATGGGTGCATTTGTTTCATTTCTGTGTTTAGGGATGTACGATTGGAATCTATGGGTAGATTTCAAGCAAAATTTGATAGGACCTTCATCTTTGTTATTACGTGAGAGTGCAAATCCTAAATCAAACAGCTCGTCCCGGGCAGCCCAAATAATGTTATGAATAATTAAAGACCGACACCATATAAGGACTGTTGTCAGATCCTCGCTGCAAGGGAATTCAATCTGATCAATATCATTAGAATCAATCTCCCGCAAGGATTTCACATCCGAGAAAAGTCTGAGAATACTTTGTCGATTCATATTGTATGATGTAGTTAAATCTTCTCGTGCTGTTAAGAGCAAAGAATGTCTGTTTTCTACTTTTGTTTGCTGTCTTCTACCAGACTTCGTTGATTTATCAGAAGTAGGCTTTGAGTCTACTGCTGCTTGGTTATCAAATTGATGTGGGTTTGGATGTTTTTTGAGTCTTTCATCTTTCGAATAGTTTTGCATTTGCGCTTTGGAATTTAGTTTCCATAGGCGTGCGATGGACTCTTTAATTTCATTTAAATCTGATTGTGACATGTTATTATTAACAAACCCCTCCCGCGTTGTTTCATCGGCATATGACAATGAATCAGCAAACGATACTCGTTTTACTGATGGCTTTTTTGATTCACTAGGCATCGCATATGATACAAGATCCGGTGAATTAAGAGTCGAAAACTTTGCTGGGCCATTACTTATGATCGGGAAAACTGGAGGATCAAATTTACGTGTTTCCAGATATAAATCAATTTCCTCCCTTAGTGCTTTTCTTGATAAATAATAATGAATAGGAGTGACCTTTCAGCCACTTTCACTATGCACATTTGCAGATACAAGCAATGAATGTGGTCGGAGTCCAGGCACTGAATCCAAAATCTCTGATCCCTTCTTATCATTTGGCTGGAAATGGGGTGTTATGTCGAATCCTACTTGATGGAGGGAGAGCATTTCCTGCAGGATAAGGTCAAAAACCACCCTGGAATTAATAACCAGCACAACTCGGTCAGTACGACAAAGATCAACAAATTCCACCCTTGCAATATCCTTAGTTGAAATGGCATTAAGATATGATATGCTGAAAAGCTTCAGAATATTTGATCGGTTTAAGGTCACATCCTGATATTCTGGTGATAGGCATTCTACCAACATTTGATGTGTCCCATTTAGGGGTCAATGTTCATTGGCATGTAAGCGGGCGGTACTTTCGTGCTCCTGACCCTTTCCCTCAACTGAGTGGAAGAGAGACCCGTGCACCCACTTGAGGGTCCTCAGTCTGCACGGCTGAAGAGACAAAGGGCCTCATTACGACCCAGGCGCTAATGGGTTAACGGCGCCGTAAAAGGCTGCGGCGCCGTTAACCTATTAGCGCCTAATTACGAGGTCCCTTTGCGGGACCCGACCTTAACGGCTGGTGTAGACCAGCCGTTAAAGTAGGGACCCGCAAAGGGACCTTGGTGCTAAGTACGGTGCCTCAATTTGCGGCACCGTACTAAGCACCTTCCCCATTCCCATTGAGCCCTATGGGGCAAAAATGGGAATGGGGAAGGGCCATGGAGGAAGGGGGAATTACCGCCCCGCCAACCTTGTAATGGGGTGGTAATTTCCCCTTTCTCCATGGCGGAGTCGGTAACTTACCGGCATGGACCATGGTGCTAATAGCACCATGGTCTTCCGCCAGGGTCGTAATGAGGCCCAGCCGTTTTCCGTGCCCATCTGAGGCATGCTTTGTACTCCACTGTGCATCGCACTGTGTGTGCTGTTTTAAAGTCTTTGACTGCTCTGCCTCTGCAAAATGACACTAAGCAGAATTCATCAAGTCAGAAATCCAAAAGAATCTCCTGCCGCACTGCCTATACACACTGCCCACACCACGCACGCTCCACGCTGTGTGTGCTGTTTTAAAGTCTTTGACTGCTCCGCCTCTGCAAAATGACACTGTAAACAGACTTTGTCAAGTCAGAAATCCCAAAGAATCTCCTGCTGCACTGCCAATGCGCACTGCACACATTGGACAGGGGCATGCTATTGGCAGGATGAAGACCCAGGCAGGGCCTGTAGACATTTCATTGTGGGACTGTCCCTGTTAGACATGTTTCAGTACTTGTTATGGGTGAAACGTTTTGATGGAACAGGCCCCCAGCTTGTGCTTTTGGGATTCTGGAGGGTGCACTGAGCCCCATCGCAGAGTGGCATCCATTTTTCTGGCCCTGGCTTCTCACTGAATATGGGCCAACACATTCACTTATTGATGTTCTTCTATGCACCTTTCATTCAGGAGTGGCTTCGTATATAAGTGAAATGCAGGAAAGCCTCCTATGTGTGTCAGCCATCTCCCTCCCTCTCCTATGCAGCCGGTATCTGTGACCATATCCCTCACTCTCCTATGCAGCCGGTATCTGTGACCATATCTGGCCTGATCTGTGACCCATTCACTCACATGAAGGAGCAATGTTAGGCTGATTTACTTAGTACAGGAGACCTTTTGGGATGTGGAAAAACAGCCGAGATCACACAACTTGAAGGCAGGGTACTTTGGGCAACAGGACCCTGTTAGCTTGTGGACCTTCCTTCCGTTGCACTCTCTGCTTTTCGCTGGCTCTATCCTCCTGGTATCCCTCTGGCACTCCCTTTGTCATGAGTCCGTCTGCCCTGACCGGTGTCTCTCCCCGCCCTCCTCTCTCCCTTTGCGTTACTGCACTTGCATGATCTGAATGTCACAAGGCCTAGTAGGATCGTTTTTGTTTTGTCCTCCATGTTTCCACACCCTCTTGTCTTGTTGCGCCTCGAAACACAATGGGCCTCATTACGAGGTAGGAGGTAGCCATGGTGCTATTAGCGCCATGGCTACCCCCTTACCGCATACCGGGTCTGGGTTCTCGGAATGGGGACTTACCGGGTCATTCCAACCTTGGAGGACCCGGTAAATCCCCATTCTGAGAAGCATTCCCCATTCCCATTCGAGCCCCCATAGGGCTCAATGGGAATGGGGATGGAGCTAATAACGGGCCCGCAAATAGCGGTACCGTTATTAGCTCCCTGGTCCATTAGCGGCTCCCGCTAAGGGACCTCGGAATACGGAGGTAAGGGGTTACTGGCACCGGCACCCTTACTGTTGCCGTTAACCCCTTACCGCCAACCTCGTAATGAGGCCCAATGTGTATAGGTGCATTCTAAACACCCAATAAAAAAATAAAAATAAATTGATGTTGATAACATGGGCGCAGAGGAGGACTTTTCATGCAAAAAGTGAACATCTGAACGACTTGCACACAAGTGCCAGAGTGGTAGGTTTGAACTGTAACATATATCGGTTGTATGCTGCTGCCTGTGCGTCCTTCTCCTAATGTGTACGTATGTAGTTATGGAATGACACGGAAGTGTTTTTGTGTTGCTATATCATTATTTTGGTTTGGGATCCTGTTGATTCTGGAGTGTGTGGTGGGCACACCCATCACTGCCAGTTGTTTGGGTGCAGGCTGTGTTGCAACTGTGCCATTCTGAATGGAGCACACAAGGGTGATGCTGACCATGGACTTAATGAGCTGATTCCCTGCCAAAACGATGACAAAAGGTATGGTAATCTAGCCCCGGCCAAAGCCATGACATGAAGTCCCAAGCATACCCCACAGCCTGCCTCAGCACTGGAGCAAATACTGTATCTTCCAAGCATACCCCACAGCCTGCCTCAGCACTGGAGCAAATACTGTATCTTCCAAGCATACCCCACAGCCTGCCTCAGCACTGGAGCAAATACTGTATCTTCCAAGCATACCCCCCAGCCTGCCTCAGCACTGGAGCAAATACTGTATCTCCCAAGCATACCCCACAGCCTGCCTCAGCACTGGAGCAAATACTGTATCTTCCAAGCATACCCCCCAGCCTGCCTCAGCACTGGAGCAAATACTGTATCTCCCAAGCATACCCCACAGCCTGCCTCAGCACTGGAGCAAATA
Source organism: Ambystoma mexicanum (assembly GCF_040938575.1). NCBI lineage: Eukaryota > Metazoa > Chordata > Amphibia > Caudata > Ambystomatidae > Ambystoma > Ambystoma mexicanum. The sequence continues at coordinate 215,519,318 of NC_090921.1, read as the reverse complement.
CTGTATCTTCCAAGCATACCCCCCAGCCTGCCTCAGCACTGGAGCAAATACTGTATCTCCCAAGCATACCCCCCAGCCTGCCTCAGCACTGGAGCAAATACTGTATCTCCCAAGCATACCCCACAGCCTGCCTCAGCACTGGAGCAAATACTGTATCTTTCACACCACACAGACGCTTTATTTTGCCCGGTAGATACTTGGATGAAACAGGCACTAACATCAGTGATGACCTTCCTCCTTGACCAGCTACAGCTTCTATTGCATGTTAATGATTGTTAATTATCCCTGATATCTGACATATGCATTTCAGACCCCCATTTTCCTTTTACATCTGTGGATCCTTATTACAAAATAAACCTCTGCTTTATACTTTGGACAGCTGACTAGACAATGATATTTTCTTTTTGAATGCACAAAAATGTGCTCACTTTTATAGCACTGTAAATGTCGTGCATATGATGCATAGCAGCAAGATATGCCTGTGCCCAATAATGACTAAGGACAGGCAACTTTATCAAACCGGTTTTACTGGACAGTGTCATTGTATCTTAAAAGCTGGAAGACCCATTGCACAGTTAACAGTTATCTCAAGTTGTCCAATATCAGAGGTGAAAATATCAGCCAGGCATGGTGTTTAGACCCACTTCATTTTGAATTATGGTACTTGTAGTCCTGCATTTATAATGTGAGAGGACTACAAGTACTGTTAAAGAATGCCAAGCGACACATGCTAACAAAGCTAGGATCACAGATTTGACTTTCACTCTTTAATGCTATCTACTACAGCACTACTGCTTCTGACTAGTAATGTTATATCAGAAGAGTATTCAATAGTTTGCTGGCATATGATGTTTTATACTCAGGAGGTCTTTTTAATGCTACTTCACATGCAGATTATCGGTGTGCTTTAAAATATAAATTATTTACTACTGACAATGAAATGGGCTCACCCCATGGCACCAACTTCACATATCTGTAGATCTCCACTAGATGCGCTCCTCAACATCATTAATACTTTCCTCACAGAAGGGTAATTCCCAGACACCCTCGACACTGGTCTCATACCACCTCTTTTGAAAAACAGCCACCCTAGACCCAAACGACCAGGCCAACTACCAGCCCATTATGAACTTCCCATTATTCGTAACCTCCTTGAAAAAGTAATCGGTACACAACTACTTGCCAGAATCAATGAATTACACTTCCTAAATGACTATCATGTGGGGTGCCGTCCCAAGTCTAGCATCGAGTTGGTGGATGAGGACCCCAAATCATGGAAAAAGGGCAACTCGTGCCTCCTTGTCCTCCTTGACCGGACCACTCGGCTGCATTTGACACAGTCAATCACTGTATCGTCCTCTCCCTCTTCGCCGACTGGATGTCTTTCTCTGGCACTCTCCTGAGTTGGTTTACCTCCTATTTCTCGGTCAGACACCAGGCCGTCAAGATGAACATGTTGCGTTCTAACCAGCACCCATTCTCTTGTGGAGTCCCGCAAGGCTCCATCCTCTCAATGATCCTTTTTAACCTTTACAATGAGTCTCTGAGTACACTCCTCAAGGACCCTGATAAAGCCAGCCACCAATACGCAGCCAATACTCCGTTGTACATGAGAATAGAAAGCCCACAGGACATCACTTGTCTCTGGGATTACCTAGCCATCATCCAACCCTAGATAACAGCTGCCTACCTCAAACTTAACACAGCCAGGACCAAATTTGTCCTCATTGGTCCCACTAAATAACAACATGTCCACCAATGACTCAATGGTATGCGCTTAGAAGGATTTAATCTGCAACTCTCGGATTCAGCAAAATTCTTAGGCTTTATCACTGATAGCAGACAAAACACATAGCCAAGAAGGCCCAAACAGCCTGGCTCCAAATCTCCACCCTTCACAAAATCAAACCTGTCATCACGGTGCAGGTCTTCCGCAGTGCAGGACCTTGTGGTCTTGCATGTCGATCAGGGAAATTACCTCCTGACAGGGCTCCCAGCTGCTCACTTGACTCCTCTAAAAGCAGTCCACCACGCTGCAGCATGTGTTATTATGGGTATGAACAAATTTGACCGAATCACCCTCGTCCTATGCAAACAACATTCGCTGCCTCTCCAGGCCAGGAAACTGTTCAAGAATGCATGTATCATCTACAAAGCAGTCACGAGTAGCAGACCAGCATACGGATAAGCTCCACATATCTGGTGGCACACGGTCCTTGCACAGAAAATTGACCAACCGGCTTGAATAACAACTAGTCCGCAAAGAGAGGACCCTCAAACAATCCTTCTGTTGTCATGCACCCACCCTCTGGAACTTGATCCTAGCATTGACTCGGAATGCCTCCACAATTCTCCAATTTCGCAAACTCCTTCAAACGTGGCTTTTTCAACAGCACCTGACCATAGACTAATTCCAATCGATGCACAGAACACAACTGATAGTACTGCGCTACTGTTTAAAGATGGCTGACAAAATGCTGGCTACCCAAACCTTGCACAGCATCTGCTGCTCTAGAGCCAGGTCCACGCTTTAAACAATCAAATAACAATAATAAAACATCTTCATAGATCTTTGGAGATATGCAGACATCTGTGTGAAACCAGCAAGTGTTTAAATCACCACAGAAATTTAGCTGCCTTTCATCCTGTCACATTTCATGCAATTTGTAAGATTTAACTGGATAATCGCAACAGCCGTTATTTACAATGGTGTGAAGCAGCAAAACTGAGGCAGTGAGCAGTATGCAAAAGCAAATTGTTCTTCTATTGAAGAGAATTGTACAGGAAAGGAGAGATCAGTAGAGTTGGATGAGGAGAAAGTGTCAGAGCTGATGGGAGGGTGTGACAGAAATCTATTTTCAAAATGGATGACGGGGCCGGATTCTCACCAAATGTCTTGACTGGGCCCCTGCACAACCCTGGGACAGCCAGCACTCCCACTCTTCAACTGTGCTCCTGATTTTATTTGCACATTCCAAAGTACATCTCTGCTCTCTTCGCTGGAATTAGATGCTGACTCTAATGCACTATCATATTGAAGCGTGAGTGGGGTTGGGAAGGAATCCAGGCGCCTGGGAAGCTGATGCCAAATATCTAAACGGCGTGAGCAGTTGAACAGGTAACCAATGCCAAGAACAATGTTTGTGGTACCAGTGCCTGCCAAGGAGTAGGCACCCTCAGGGTTGGGCAGAGGGCGGTGTGGGTGAAAGGGACGAAGGTCTCTTGGGGCCCCGGCCCTAGGCTGAAAACGTGTGTATTGGTAGACGGAGCTAGAGATGTGAGTGAATTATGCTATGTTATGTGGTCCTGTACCACCGCACTGCTGCTACTTACGCGGTCTCTTGGCGCTCTGGCGGATCTGCAATGGAAGAGGGTTGGGGGCTGTTTGTTAGTGGGATTGAGAGCGTCAGAGGGCATTGATGTGCTGTTGGCAGCTTCAGTTCGGTCACTGACCGTTGGTGCATTTTTGGTTGGTAGCCGTCATGTGGTGTTGGGGTATGGTTGTGCATAGCGTGGTAGACCTGTTGCGAGGGAAGCTTGCATGGCCAGTATCTCTACTGTTCTGACTGCTTAATGAATGCTTGCATGGCTGCTAACTGTGCTTCACCTGGTCTGCGGGATGGAAGCTTGCACTACAGCCATCTGCCCTGTGGTTGTTCTATGGGAGGGAATCGTGCACTCTGGCTGTGTGGGCTGAACATGTCGTTTGAGGGAAGCTTTTGTTGCTGCAAGATATGATTCCACTGTGCTGTGCTGTGGGTGGTAGCCCTGCATTACCAGTGCCCAACTAGACCTTTGTTGTTTAACTGGAAGCCCGGCATTGCTACTATTTGTGGTCTGGAGTTAATGTGGGATTGACACTTTCACTGCTGATGCATGTTACTGTGTTGTGAAAGCGATGCCAGTTATGCATGGACTCTACATGCCAATGGCCTGTATGTGTTGATAGCACATCTACAATTATATTGATGTGATTAGGACAGTGTTTTCTTGGGCAAGCTATACCGGCCTTCAATATACGCAATACAGATTGCGGACAGGCACTTTGGTATTTTCTCTATTCTTCTTTTCTTTGTATTTGTTGTAGGAATTTGCACGTAGGCACTTTTTTCTGTTTGTATATATGTTGTATGTCTTTTTGGATTTTGGTATATTACTGTTGAGTTTTTTTGGGGGGTAAATATACAGAATATGAATTTGATCCAAGTTCTATTAAAGCGAAAATGTCTAATAATGGAAAATGAACTGTTGAATAATTAAACGGCAAATAGATGCAATTAAGTTTCATTCAGTGAACAATTGATTGCCTCAAACAGTTCATTCATGTGTACTTCCAAGTGTGTTGTAAAATAAGCATGTAAATAGTTACCAGCAACTTTGTGTATGCTCTGCACTGCTGTTGCCTGTGCTGTACATATTCTGCGGAAAGTAAGCTTGCAGTCTTGCTGCCTGTGCGGTTCCTACTCTCTCTGAGCGAAAATGTCCTGTGCTTCTTGCACTGCTCGTACCTATTTCTACCCATGCAGTGTGATTGTGACGAATCAACTTCCGGGGCACCAGTGGTCCAGGGATGAATATCGGTTTCTAAACCATCAATCAACCCCACACCTCTGGTACACCAGAAGGGATCCAAACAGATTGGAATACAAGTAAATTATAAGACCTCCTTGTCCAATTTTGGTAACGCGGACAGAACAGCAGGCCTATCTCCGCTATGACCAGACAAACCAGCGCCATCGCCTCAGCTTCTGCTCTGACCACCAAACTCATTTATGCCATAAAGCCCTACCTTACTGTTGTGGGTGACCCTCCTACGTGCATTGCCCCTTTAAGGGGATGTGTCCCTCCCACGTGTATTGCCCCTTTAAGATGGGCCATGACTGTGTCATGGCCCATGTTAATAAAAGGAGCTCATGCAGGCACGTGAGACAGAACGGCTGCAGACTCCGTGGAAGGTTGGTCTGAGTCCGTGTCTCCTTTACTGATGTAGGCCGGAGGCCTACACGGGGCGGCACAGGCCTGCAGGCCCTGTTGCCATGGGACCCTCGTGCCAGGACGGTGGCAGAGGTCCGCATGGTCAGGAGCCTGCAAGGCTGTGTCACCCACCCCGATGGCGCTGATGTCCCCTAGTGCCACGGGGCCTGCCGGATGGACATGGCAGGCCCCAAACTCCCACAGGCGCTGGGCCTGTTTGGTGTTGTGAGGAAGCAGCACCCCGGGGGCGCCTGCCGGATGGACATGGCAGGCGACCCCCAACAATGGCGACGAAGGTGTAAGGGCCCTGCGTGCCCGTAGCGTGGTGAGGAGCTGCCCCTCCCCCACTCACCTGGGCGAGGTGGCGAGCGGTTTCAGCTGTATGGAGGGGTGTATGGGTCTGCGCCCCCACCCCGTGTGGAGCGGGATAGCCCTGCGGCGTCGGCCGCCACATCGAGGAGCTGATGCTCCCCTCCCGTCGGAGGGAGGTGAGCGGCCCGACCCCCGTTGAGGGTGGCATCCGCCGCGTGGGGAGGAGGGTGAGCAGCCCCTCCCCACCCAGAGGCCGCACAACATGGGGCGGCTCAGTGCATGCAGCACCAGCCGTAGTGGAAACTTGGAAGCGGCCTCAGCCGCACGAAAATGGAAAAGCGGCATCGACCGCGCGAGCGCTCCCCCAGCCACAAGAAGAACGCGTGTCGGAGCCCGCGATGGGAAAGTAGGTGCACACCCCCCCCCCCCGCGATGGAGACGTGAAGCGACATCCACCGTGGAGTGGGAGGAGCGGCGATTTTTGTTGAAAAAAAAATTAAAAAATTGCAAAAAGGGAACTTTTGCCAGTGGCAGCCCATCAAGAATCCGGACCTGCTGCGACAGAAAAAAAAAAAAAACAAAACAAGTGTGCACTGGACGATGAGGTGCACCACTCCTGCCAGGCATCCTCATGTTCACAATCCTAAAAAAAAAAAAAAATAAAAAAAAAAATCCCGCAATGAGGAGAACTGTGCTGGCCCCGCAAGACTGGGCTATCCAGTGGTGAGTGCTGGTGTGCCCCACCCTGGAGCAGATCAGTAACACAAGTGTAAGCGGTGGGGTACACACCTGGTGGTGTTCTGCCGCAAAGAGACGAGGAAGGCCACGTGCGGCATCCATCGCCGCACACGAGGGAGCAGGACCCATATCAAAGCAGCATGTGGCATACATCGCCATGCAACGAGAAGCCAATGTGGGAATAATGCCAGTTGGCTTACCGGCCGTGGCCCTCTGAGGAGGGTGCTTGTGCGGCCGGGGTATTTTGTCTCGCTCGCAGCCCTCCCCGGCCCAACCCCTCTCGGATGCAGCATCTCCCGACACCAGAGAGAAGGTCAACATGGCTGCAGGCCATCGCCGCAGGGAGCGGATGCGCCCGGCATGTCTGCGCTTTAGCCGCGGCCCTCTGAAGAGGGTGGTCGTGTGGCTGGGGGCAGAGCATGCTGGCACCCTGCTGCAGGAAGGATTGCTGTGCCCCTTAGTGGATGAGATGAGCCCCCGCGGCCACGGAGGGTGGTAAGAAATCGCACCTCCTGAATGTTCTCCCCCCAGAAGCATGCCCGCAACAAAGTAGAGAATTGTTGGCCGCCCCCACCCCAATGGAGACTTGCTGAGCGGCATCTGTCACCCAAAAAGAACTGGAGCGCCCGCTGCCCCAAGAAAGGATACGGGACCTCCCTGTGGAGAAAACGCCTTGGGCTGCCCCGTGGTGAAAATATCGGGCAGCCGATGCTGCGCCACTGGAGGAAAGAGACACTCCTGACTGGGGAACATTGTGAAGAGGGGGGTGAACGATGCCCTGTCACCTCGTGCATGATCTATGGCACCATCCCCATCTACAGTGCATGGAACAGCCAGGACGCCCTGCGACCTGCATCTCGCTGCCCTGCCCTTAACATCATGTCCCGTAGCCCAATGCCACCAGGGAAGGGATACATCGAACAGCATGGATGCCTGGAGGGCTGCGTTTGGTGCACTGCCTTTAACATCACGGGACTAGCCAATGCGGCCCCTGGCAGCGACCAGGTGCGGCTTTGCCAACTGTGAACTGGACCAAGAGGGATTTGGATTTGGGGAAGTGACTCCTGCACGGACTGCCCATAACATCAAGGGTTTAGGCCGATGTGGCCCCTGACACCGCCTGTCAGGTGCGGCTTTGCCGGTGGTGAACTGTGTCATCAATGGACCTGGACTTGGGAGGTGACTCCGGAACGGACGTTGATGGAAGACGAACTGGCCTCCCGCAGTCCTGCAAGTGCTTAAAGTGGACTCAGAAATATTGTGTATTTTGATGCGGTGAACCTGGTTAGTAAATGCCTGAAGTGGTCTCCGTAAAGAAAATCAGCATGAAGCTGTGATCCCGCAGTTGCTAGGTGTGCGTGCAGTGCCAGCTGCCAACTGTGGTGTTTTGTTTCAGTGGTTGCCTCTCCGAACCCCAGGTTAATAAAGGGTTTTGTAAACTGTGGGAGAACTGCCTACATTCCACCGGCAGCTCATCCACCGCAACTGTCACCCGCAGAGCATGTTTAGAATTGGTTTGCATGGGTTATGTCGGTAACGATTTTGAGTTAGCTAGGTATGTGTTAGTGATTTATTGTAGTATGTGGGTGTCCCGCAAGGTTTGACTTGAGAGGCAGTTTGTCCTGTAACAGGTGCGACGCATGTATGTTTTAGTCACGTTTCTCGTTTGTTATGAAAAAGGAGGAGTGTTGTGGGTGACCCTCCTACGTGCATTGCCCCTTTAAGGGGATGTGTCCCTCCCACGTGTATTGCCCCTTTAAAATGGGCCATGACTGTGTCATGGCCCATGTTAATAAAAGGAGCTCATGCAGGCACGTGAGACAGAACGGCTGCAGACTCCGTGGAAGGTTGGTCTGAGTCTGTGTCTCCTTTACTGATGTAGGCCGGAGGCCTACACGGGGCGGCACAGGCCTGCAGGCCCTGTTGCCATGGGACCCTCGTGCCCAATGGCACTGATGTCCCCTAGTGCCAAGGGGCCTGCCGGATGGACATGGTTAGGCCCCAAACTCCCACAGGCGCTGGGCCTGTTTGGTGTTGTGAGGAAGCAGCAACCCGGGGGCGCCTGCCGGATGGACATGGCAGGCGACCCCCAACACTTACCACGCCCAACTGCCTCTCCATAGCCAGAGCTACTATAGGAGCCAGAGTGGATTACCGCAACGACCTCCTGGCAGGCACATCGACAAAAAACCTAAGCAGGCTCCAAATAGTGAAAAATAACGCCCTCTGCGCTGCACTACACATCCCCAAACCTGACCATATTTCCCAGGCCTGAAGACTCGTCCATTGGCTCCCAGTCAAGGAAAGAATCAACTTTAAAATCCTCACTCTCACACACAAGTGCATCAATCACACAGCACCCCCCTACCTATCTGAAACTATAACAAAGAACTCCTCCATCCGTCCCAGAAAAAGCCATCACGCCAACCAACTCTGATTACCCACTGTATGAAGAGCCAAAGCCGGCGGCATTGGCTTCCCACACATAGCACCTAAGCTCTGGAATGCCCTCCCCAACTCACTCAGAGCAGAACCATCGCTGTACTCCTTTCGCAAATCCCTCAAAACCACTCCATTCAACTAACTTCTTCCCTCCTTCACCTACACTAGCTCGCATACATCTGATACGAAATGTGTCCTGTAATGAAAATTACTTTGTAACCATCTTCCTTCCACTGTAACCAGATTATGTATGTCTTCATGTAACAGCACCACTATGCCCCTGGGCTGACGTGCGCTTTAAATAAATCCGAATAAATAAATAAATAAATAAATAAATAAGGTTATGGATCGTTGGGTAGTTGCAACACAGTGAAAATACAATTATTACCCAATGATAAAAGGGAGTTTCCAGTCAAGGTTGTATAAAAATATCGACTTTATTATTACTACAACAGACAGTTCGAGCACACTACAATTACAACCCATACTGTAAAGGAACACAGAGGACAGACAGTTTTACAAATTAAAGGGGTGCACTTTGGATACTGACAGGAGGGTAGTTGGTAAAGTAATCAGTCTTATAGTTCAAGATTATTTTGTTTCAAGACCAAAGGGGCAAAGGGTCGTAACTGTCTCTAGGGGCGTTCGAGAAGGACCAGGGGGGCAGAACCACAATGTACCTTGCGCTGAAGACGGTCTTGGCGCTGAAGACGTTCTTGGTGCTCGACAGCGTTGAGGCGGTTCCGGGGTGCTTTGCTGCCCATGAGACAGAGTTAATGGTGGGAGACAGCTGCTGGTACCAGGCGGCAGGCAGTTTGGAAATCGAGGCTGGACGGACGTCTGCAGGCTGTTCGGCGCGGCAGCTCAGGGCCCAGAATCGTTGTCTCTGTGCTGGTTTGGCGGATCTGGAATGCTGGTTGAGGCGTCTCGGACTGCACTGGTGACTGCGGTGTGACATCAGTCAGCGTTGCAGCTGGATGTGGTTCGAGGACTCGACTGTCTCGAAATTGTCCTTAAAAAGATGGATGCTGGATGATGCTTGTATGGCACTCCTCTTAGCTTCTTCACAGGACTTGTGTCCTTTCAAGGGGGATGGCCCAAAGCTCAGGAGGGTGTTGTCAGGCGAAGGCCTTGTCCTTTGTCCAAAGACTCTCCGGCACTTACCACCTAGGAAGCTTGCTATCAGAACCTAGCAGGGCATGCAGTGTGCTGGCTGTGTACCGGTTCTGGAGCTGCTGGATGGGTCCTCTGAGTCCGGTATCTCTCTCTGTTTCCTGGGAGATGTTTAGGGTAGGGATCTTGCTTCCCTCTTGGAACTCCTGGCCTTCCATCACTGGCGGAAGATGTAAGGTAGACTGTACCTTAAGCTCGGGTCCAAATGAGTCCTTCTTCTTACTCCTTTCCAAGTCTTCAGATGATCTGATCAGTGAGGGTCTCAGCCCTCTTTTAAAGCCAAACAGGCCCCAGTGATTGGTGCAGGCTAAGCCCACCTTAATTAACTAATCCTGGGTCACCACCAAAAATCTTCAGGTCAGAATCAGAGCACTTGGCAACAGACAGGGGAAGGATGACAACATACACTTCTAAATCTCACCCATCTTCCTGTCTGTTGTACATAAAAGTGTCTCCCTAATTAACTGAGCCATATGCAGTGCTTGGTCACAACATGAGCCTCCTTTGAAGTAGGGGGTTGCAGGCAGACTTTCGTCTCCTACAATTCACATACTTCCCTGCTCTGAAAGGAGTGGTTCCAGACAGGACATTTACTGCCCTTTCATACCAAGGAGGGGTGTTAGTACCAAGTTGACACATTGCATTAAAAAGAGGTTTTGGTCTCTGGTCTCCATTGTCACTTCCTGCACCCAGGCCTCCCTGAGGCCTGCTAATTAACATTCTTCAGTATTCGCCGCCACCAGCAAGGTGTAACAATGGATATGCAAATCCATGAGGCCTTGAAATGCTAATCAGGCTGCCCACAGCTAGAGGCTTTTGATGTGTGAGCTACACATTGCATGGGAGGGTGGTGCTGGTAAACTGTGTCCTCCCAGAGTACATGATTATTTTCTGCTGTGCGGTGAGTATGGAAACTATGTGCGGGAATGGCCCCACATATTTTCCAGAGGCTGATCTCCCATCATTCATTCTTTTAAATAAACCAAAAATCAAATAGCCGAGGCGAGCGCTCTCTCCCTGTGTGGATGGTCAAATTCCCTATAGTGATCAATCTGGGGCGGGGGCTAACCTTGTTCTGCTAATGTCTTGTTAGTATGTTTGTGTGACTGATGCATTGAATGCACCATATAGGCTAGTGGCGTACTGGGAGTGAAGGCCTGCTCTCCTGCTGCCTGTGATGTGCCTGTTCTGCTGTTGTGTGGTGTTTACTTCTGCTTGCGCTGGGCCTCTGGTGCTGGGGACATGTTCAGTGCTGATACCTGTTCTCGCCCCATTCTGTGAATGAGGAAAGCTTCTGCTGCTGTAGACTGGTCACCTTCATGAGCGAATATGAGTGAGGCCTATGTTTCCACCACATCTAGTAGAGCAATGTGGAAACCTGAATGGTAAATGTCTAGGGACAATGTAGAAACTGGCATATCAGGGTGTGCTTACATGGGAAATGACAATGGCTTATCACTCGATCAATATTTTAAGTTGACCTCTAAGTCTGCCAAACACATCATCACTGGTGCGAAGTGCCTCTTCTTCCAGCCCCTCGCCAGTAGGGAGGATGCGTCAGATGCAGAGTAGACGTTTCATGAGCCAGGGGACAGCCGTTCCATGGTGCTCTTTCCAGTATTTAGCCGCATCCATCACCCTGCAGCCTATGGTTGGTGTAAGCCAGTGCCCACACTCCTGAAGACACCAGGCAAGAAGCCACCATGATAGGAGATGCTGATGGCCAGGCCATGGCTTTGCTCGCAAAGACACATGAGCCCCACATGCAGAGATTTATGCAAGTCAGACTGGATGCTTGGGCCACAAGCTCCTCGTATGGAAAGGGGGAGTAGAGGGAAATCCCTACCATTGTGGGAGTGGGGGAGATCCGGAACATGAGGTTGGGCTTTGCTAAATTCCACAATGATTTCCATGGACACATTTAGACATTAAGCAACAATATGGTGGTGTTTCAGGGTTGACTGTTCGGCAGACTGGATTCCAATCCAGTTATACCTTGAAAATCAGGTAATGAGGGTTCAGTGGAGGACCTGCCTTCCAATGTGGTGGTGCCATGCATTCCACTGTTGCCTGTGTTAGTCATTGATATGCCAACATTTCCACTGTGAACCTGTCTCTTCATGATTTGACTATCTACACCTTCCTGCAGACCATGGGTGGGGAAGTTTGTGTTTTGGTTTGTTCATACTGAATCGTTAACCCTAATGCTGAAAGGGTATTCAGATCTGCAACAACAATATGCAAATAGTGTAAAGTAGTTGGTGGAAGCACGGGGTTCATTTAAAAAATTGTTATTTTAGTTATAGCTTTATGTAGCGTAACATCACATAGTATAGCTTAACAAGGCATACAAGCTGCAGAAACATGTTTTGTATGCAGAAGAATTTGCCCACCGGAATTATTGGGTGGCCCTCTGGGCAAGGTACCCTCCACCATAACCAAGAACACGACTCAGATCAGCTGCCTCACTGACACAACACCGTTTATCACAGTGGAATGCAACCACCCAAAGAAAGTGCCTACATTAAATTTCCCTAACACCACAATAGCACTCCACATGTTCTCCACTCTTCCAAACACCAAACAACCACATGACCAATGTGCATTCCCAGCTTAACCACTGCTGCAGACAACTGTACAAATATCTATCTTGCACACCATACAGGGCCCTAGATTTTCACATCTTCACATTGCAGAAAGGCAATTCTCCCTGTTCCCTCCATTCCCACATTAGTCCCTGCAGATCCTAAAGTACCAAGAGACCATGAAAATGGCAGAAGTTGTGCTATACAAGGTCCAATGGCATTGCATAACCGGGCAAAGCAAAGAGGTTTCTTCATTCTCATGTAAGGCAAAGCTCTTCCTGGCAGAGGTGTAGACAGGGTAGGGTCTGAGCAGGCAATGCCCACCCACAATCTGTAAAGGCCCTCTCAGCAGCGCTGTGTGGGCATTTCCAAATGTTAATGTCACTTCAGTTGGCCCAACTACATTAGCTTCAAGCCCCAGTTGTTAGACAATCCTGGCTACGCCTCTGCTTCCTGGCACAAACAACTCCAGTGACTGGCAGCAGCGCAGGAAGACATTAATGTTACTTCTGCTGCAGATGAACCACTATAATATGATCTCAGGTGTCCCGATAAGCTGATAACAATATATATCTTCTTGACAAGTGACATGCAACTACGACCAGGCCGTTGCTGACAGCCGTGTAGGCGCCACCAACAAAGGAGAACAAGGGGGCAATGTTTTGTCTCTTAAAACATGTGGCCCATTGCAATGCAGTTTTTTTTTTGTTTTTTTTACCAATAAGAACCAAATCACTTCGGGGGACTCCTATTTTTATCTGTTAAGGCACAGTGTGATTTAATTATTTGCATAGGGTCACACATTTCGGTGAATTGATGAATGCAGGATTTTGACTTTCAAGAGCTACAATAGCAGTATCTTTCATTCGGAATGGAACCCTAATAGTCCCAGAAGGCAAAGTTATGTCAGCATGACAATTCTCTTATGTTTTACACCACTTTACTTTCATCACGTAAAGACACATAATAAAAGAAAATGTGTGATAAGGTCACCTTGCAACATTGATAGTTCGTCACAAACTTCCACCTTGTTGTTTATGCATGACATTAAGAACACTTGAAAATCCACATCAAGCAAACCCTTCTTTACATGCAAAACTAATAAGCATCAGCAGGGCCATTTTAAGCATGTTTGGGGCCTGGGGCATGGACATCTTTGAAGCCCTTTGCACCGAACCAAATCAAATAAGGGATTCAGAATATCTGGTCAAGCCCCACTCGTCGTGATCACAACCCATAGCATGATATGCTGCCTGACAGCGATCAAAATAAACACAGGATCAGGCGCATTACACTCTTCATTCGTGCTGTAATCAGAATGATAAACAAGTAGCATCTCAAGGGCAACATTAGCAGTCCACAGAAAGGGTACTTGTAGTCTAGCACAGGTACAGGTGGCACAGCGAGTAGAGCACTCGCTTTGACATCTGTGCAGAACCTGCTAACGCAGGTTCGATCCTTCCGAGGTCGATAAATGAGCACCACACACCGTAGGTAATAATAAGCAGCACTCATATACCTGAGGGTTCGTAGCGCTATATAAATGCCAAATTATTATTATTATTATTATTCATCAATAGCAGCCACAAGGAAGGTGCACTGGCCATAGTGTGAACCACAGGGCACAAATCGCATGGAAAAGGTGCACATAATCCAGAACAGACAGATGACTCAGATTAGCGGCCTCACAGAATCGCATGCTCAAGCATGGATACAGAGATACAGGAGACCAAAGGGAAGCAAGGAGAAAGCTACGCATCCCATGACATATGTAGTGTATGAAGATTAGAAGCTACCAGGAAAGTGTCCGTATCCAGACCGATTGAGATTAGATGAGGAACAAGCTTTTCAAGTAGTGTTGCCATCCAAGATTAAAGGAACAAGTGGCTGTGGTGCGCAATATATCAATGTTATGTTATATAAATGTATAAAGTGCTGGTGGTTGCCTGAAGGCATCATGGTGCTAAGGAGGACATTTTGCAGGAGAATGGATAGGTGAAAGTAAAACCAGATTTAGAAAAGGAGTGTTTTTACCTGGCGACGAATCAGAAAATGGTCTTTGGTCACCAGAATGGAGATCGGTAGTGTGTTCCATAGAAGGGCTGCAGCAACAGAAAAAGTGCGACACCCCCCACTCTGGAGAGATGAAACCGCTCACTATCATGATGGAGGAGGCAATGCTAAATCCATGACTGCAGTCTTTTGAAGATCATACCATATTAGTCTGATTTTAAATCTCTTACTGATATTTTTACCTGGCCTCTGATCATGTCTTCTTAGCTGTTTTTCGTGATGTTTTGTCTTGTAGCACACTCACGCCCTCGGGTCCATGGCCGCGCTATATAAATGTAAAAGTAAAGTAAAGTAAAAACTAGATCACTCTGAAGGGTGACAATTTTGAAAGTTTTTGGGACTGACAGTTTTGGCAAGTCAGGGAGTACGAGATTAAATGAGATGCCCAGGATCACTCTATGGTTAATAGGTGCCCCTGCGATTTGCTCCTACTCTGCCATTTCGGCAGTTTACCGCTTTCTTTTCCAGTTCTTACTATGACCTAAAATAATCCCACTTTATAGGAAAAGTACTCAAATAACATAACCAAACATGACCATTTTTTTAAAACATGTTAGAGAAGCATATTATGCAAAATAATATTGATTCTACCTTCATTGTCTCCATCACGAAGGGAAAACAATGCCAGTGTTCTAACTGATGTGATCTTAAACATTTTATATGGATTTCTCTTTTGTATTTAAATACACCCATAATATAGGCTTGTGAAGTTGTTATTTATAAGCGTTCGGATAAACGTCTGAATTTTACAAAAAAAGCAAACTGTTTTTTGGGTCAAATGCGCAGTCCTTAAATATGGTTGCCAGAGGCCTGCAATATCTGGTCCTCTTTATTCTGTCTGGAACCCCTTCCACTCAAATAGCCTATATTAAAAGAAGATCAGGTAATGGGCTAAACAATGCCACCACAGCATAGGAGGAGGCAGAACATTTCACAGAAGACAGCAAAGGAAAGCCAGGGATATGATGATTTGTCAAGGATCACTCTATAGTCTGCTGGCAAAGCCAGGATTCAAGCATGAATGCGTTGTTTCTACAGTCTTGAATTTGGATACCTAACCCCCCTCCATACTAACATTTTATGTTCATCATTAGAGGTGGCTGCCTCGATTTTACAACTCCCTGTCTGGACAAACCAATGTCTAGACCTTCAACACACTGATGCTATGTTTGTTTTTATAGCAACTGCTATCTGGTGCAGGTGCATTGTGAGAAATAGCTCCAATTGCGCAACAAAAAAAAACAACACAAAAGTACATATGCATGCAGGTTTATCAACTTCAGACATAGGAAAGGCTGAGTTGGCCTTGCTGGAATTTGATTTGTTAATCTTGCTTATCAACACAGATCTCTGCAATGCGTGTGTAACCATCACAGCACTTACATTTATCAATAAGCATTTCAACTTTGTCCATTTCACCTGATCAATATAGTCCCCACAGAAAAGTGAGAATGCTACAGGAGTTGTGCCGTAGTGAGCGCACAAACTATGTTTGCCACAGAGAACACAGAAAGAATTACAGAATTAACTAATCAGAGCAGAACGTACTTTTCAACAACAGGCAGGCAATAGGTTTAGCGCCTCAGCAGCACCCTGAGGGCCTTATTCTCATCCAGGTGTTAAGAACCGAAAAGGACGTTAAAAGGCTTAACAACCTTTTCGGTACTTTAGACCTATTCTGAAGGTGGCGCATTCTTCCGAAGTCGGAAGGAATGCGCCATTTTCAGAATACATGTGGCGGTTTTTAGGATGGGTTGGAAACCAACCTAGCAACCGCCACATTCGTAAACTGCCTTTTTGGAAGCCTATTCTTGCGGCACTCCTCCAGTTTAATATGTGCTCTAAACTAGCGCACATTTGCGGTACCCTTTTCGTGCCGTTAAACTGGACGAGTGCCACAAGAAGCCTTGTTTGGTGTAAATGGAAGTGTCCATACACCCGTGTTGTGTATGGACACGTTGCTGCAACGTTGAAGCTGCTTGCTTTGGTGTACATGAAAGTGTTCATATACAACACACGGGTGTATATGAACACTTTCCTATACACCAAAGTAAGCAGCTTCAACATCCTGCAATGTTGAAGCTGCTCACTTTGGTGTATAGGAACTGTGTTCTCAGCAGCATTTTTGTAAAATAGCGAATATGTCGGTATTTCACAAAAATTCTGCTGAGATTGGATTGCGCCCGTCACACCTTAGAACAGGCGCAATCCACACAGAGCACTGTTGTGCTCTACGAGGACGCCCAGGCCCACTTGAGAAGAATAGCAGTGGAGCCCAGGCGTCCTCTGTTGGCTCAGTGAATCGTGCTATTTGGCACCTTCACTGCGCCCAGTTGAGAATGGGCCCCTCAGAGTACCTTTGTGAATTGGGCGGCTCCTTTTTTAGAGCAAGTGATGAGATGCGCCAGTACATTTCATCACTTGTGCCAAAAACGTTATAAGAATCTGGGCCATAGGATTTGCGGGACGGTGTAAACATATAACATCTCAGTTACAGTTGCCTAACCTGCTGAGCTGTTTTTTTTTTAGCATTCTGGTTTAGGATCCCATGGTCCTCTCTAGTACTTCCCCACCAGCCAAATAGTTTTGCCCGGTGCTCCTCCTCCACCCCTCCAATCAGGCTCAGGTGGCACATCGATGAGTCAATCTTCCCGCTCTGACCTGAGCAGCACTGGCTGATTTTGCACGATGGATGCTAACACTTCACCCAGCCCGATGAGCCCAGCAGGAGAGGAGCCAGTAGCCCTGTATCGCCCAATGATTTGAAAGAGCATAGCAATCAATCACGTTTTTGTTTGTTCCCGTTTTTGGTCGCCCTGTGCAAATATATTCAGAATCTCCCTGAGGGCAAAAAGACACACCTGCCAACTTCAAGGAGAACAGTGAGAACCTCCCTCTCTGCCCCCATGTACCTGGCACCTATCTCTCAGATCATATCTATTGTGCTTTCAGCTGTGTGTGAAAATCAAATCAAACGTCATGATGAAGTGAAAAAGTACACATTATTTTGAGCATAGCTCTCAACCATTTATGTTGCAAAGGCGGGTGAAAACACCGGATTTTATTTGTGGCGGGTGAGAGGCCCATTGAAACGAATGGGCGTGAAGGTGGCTTGGCGGGTGAGTCAGCTGTTTACAAGGCGGGTATCACCCGCCAAAAGCGTGTGAGTTGAGAGCTATGTTTTGAGAGGTGTCTAAAGTACTATTTCTTATTTTCAAATGCTTCCAACAACGGGTTAGATGGAATAGCAATGACGTGTCTTGCAAATGAGTAAGTGCATCATCACGCACTCCTTGGCTTAATGTTGCCTCCGTTTTCTCATTGCTTGCCTTGTTGGGATTTAATCTTTTTTTAACGTCCATCCATCTGCTATCATGCAAGAGTTTACCATGGAGCCACTTGCGTGCGTGCCTGCGCGCGCGCGTCTGTGTGTGTGTATGTGTGTGTGTGATATTCTGTTTGACATATTAGTAAAACGCAAAACAGTTTGCATATTTCCATTGCATTCAAAAGATTTTTAAAAGATCATTAACAGTGTGTAAATAAGTCTTCCTTCTATGTCTACTATTGTCAGCTGACTCGTAATAGTTATGAGTTTTAGTTAATTCATGCTCAGGTGTGGACTGGCCTACAGGGGCAATAGGGAATTCCTGAATTGCAGCCCAATATGCTTGTGTGGACAGACATGTAGATCAAAATTGGTCTTTTTTGGGCCAAACACATCCAGTCTGATATGTTACTTCACCGTGTGGCTTACAGTTTTGGCCAGTGTTACTGAATACATATTCTTTAAAATGTACTATTTGAAACACATTTTACCAAAAAGCTCCCTCTTGGGTAGTACTCAAACAGTCCCTTATGAGAATAACAGACGCCATTTGCAACTGTGGCCTCCATTTTCATTGGTGCCCGAGCCAAATGTATGCCCCATTGTGACCCTGTTCATGATTCTCCTATGTTAATTGGTCTATTGTTACTACTATATGTCCCCTACGGAATCTGCTTCTAGCTATAATAAGTAGAACAATCATTCGTACTGTATTCATGATTAGATTATCATCTGTGTTTATTTGAGTGTTTACACTGATATGGTTTAATCTTTTATATCATTGCTGAATTATTACAACAATATTGTTATTATACTTACTGAAACCTAAGGTAGGCTAGTCTTTCTCTTTATATTTTGTTTCTGAGGCTTAGAAAGTGTAGGTCTAGGTATTCTGTAGTTGCTAATCGTTAATGTTACATTGAACCATAGACTGCGCTTTCATATTCATTGCCCCTTCCCCTGGTGCACTGCGCCCATGTAGTCATGCTCACACACATTGACAGGCCGATTCATGGAATTAATGTGCGCCGAAAAAATGGCGCACGCGTGCAAAAACGTGCGATTCGCAGTGAAATAGCGAAAATCGCAGTGCAAGTGCGATTATCGCACAGAAAACATTGCACATCTATTCATGGAAGTCTGTGCACGCGTAAAATGTGGGATGTGCGCTGAAAAAGTGCGTGGCGCACGCTGGTGCATGCTGGCGCACAGGTCATCGAACGCCGTGCGATAAGGCCACAGCGAATTGGCAAATAGCGCGGCGCACATAACAAAAGTAGGCGTAACACGGGGCATCACACGCAGAATGGGGAACAACTCGTGAAAATGTGGGCGTCACGGGGGAAGTACAGGAGGCAAGTGCGCAGAACGCCCACACGCTCGGCCACAACACGTATTCATGGAATCGTATAGGGAAAAACAGCGCACGGCCAAAGACGCGCACAGGCCCATACATGTCCGCCACACGAAAGCAGGCGGTAGCGTCCCTGCGCAGGAAAAAAATGTGCACCAAAGTTCTACACGCGCGAGAAGGCCCACACGCGATCTGGACTGGGGGTGCGTGTGCGTGTATTTCAGAGGTGCGTGCGAAGTTTCACACGCGATCGGGCCTGTGGGTGCGTGTGCGTGTATTTCAGAGGTGCGCGAGAAGTTCCACACGCGATTGGCCTGGGCGCGTGTATTCCAGAGGTGCGTGAGAAGTTCCACACGCGATTGGCCTGGGCGTGTGTATTTCAGGGGTGTGCGAGAAGTTCCACACACGATTGGCCTGGGCGTGTGTATTTCAGAGGTGCGCGAGAAGTTCCACACGCGATCGGGCCTGGGGGATCGTGTGCGTGTATTTCAGAGGTGCGCGAGAAGTTTCACACGCGATTGGCCTGGGCGCGTGTATTTCAGAGGTGCGCGAGAAGTTCCACACGTGATTGGCCTGGGCGCGTGTATTCCAGAGGTGCGTGAGAAGTTCCACACGCGATTGGCCTGGGCGCGTGTATTTCAGGGGTGTGCGAGAAGTTCCACACGTGATTATCCTGGGCGCGTGTATTTCAGCGGTGCGCGAGAAGTGCCACACGCGATCGGGCCTGGGGGAACGTGTGCGTGAATTTCAGAGGTGCGCGAGAAGTTTCACATGCGATTGGCCTGGGCGCGTGTATTTCAGAGGTGCGCGAGAAGTTTCACACGCGATTGGCCTGGGCGCGTGTATTTCAGAGGTGCGCGAGAAGTTCCACGCGCGATTGGCCTGGGCACGTGTATTTCAGGGGTGCGCGAGAAGTTCCACACGGGATTGGCCTGGGCGCGTGTATTCCAGAGGTGCGTGAGAAGTTCCACACGCGATTGGCCTGGGCGCGTGTATTTCAGGGGTGTGCGAGAAGTTCCACACGTGATTATCCTGGGCGCGTGTATTTCAGCGGTGCGCGAGAAGTTCCACACACAATCGGGCCTGGGGGAGCGTGTGCGTGAATTTCAGAGGTGCGCGAGAAGTTTCACATAAGATTGGCCTGGGCGCGTGTATTTCAGAGGTGCGTGAGAAGTTTCACACGCGAATGGCCTGGGCGCGTGTATTTCAGAGGTGCGTGAGAAGTTCCACACGCGATTGGCCTGGGCGCATGTATTTCAGAGGTGCGCGAGAAGTTCCACACGCGATTGGCCTGGGCGCGTGTATTTCAGGGGTGCGCGAGAAGTTCCACACGCGATTGGCCTGGGCGCGTGTATTTCAGATGTGCGCGAGAAGTTCCACACGCGATTGGCCTGTGTACGCGATTCCATTGGACCAAAGGCCCTGACAGGGCAGGCGCGTCTGTGACGTGAAACGCGCGGGTGTGTCCCTGTACCCGGGGGAATGTTACAAGACCAAAAACTGCACGTCCGAGTGTCAGCCCGCGTAATTGGAGGATAGTGCCTCAGTGCGTATACGCGGAAGTGACGTTGGACGTGTGGTGCGGTTTAAAAGGTGCGTGCAGTACATCATTTCCTTGTACGTGCTTCCCGTGGAGAGCGAGTGGGTGAAATCTGTACTTCTTGTCGGTTCACACGCGATTTACTTCACAGCGTTTCTAGTTCGTACTCCCTGTTACCTCTGTCAGTATTTTTCTGATTTTCTCTTCGACCTGTTTCCTCAAACAGCGTTGACTTCTCCTTTTGTCCTGTCTCCTCAGACACTGTACAAATCTTCTTTTGGCGGGGGTGTTGCCAACGCGCACATGCGCGTATTTTTCACGCTGTTTTCCCAGGCAGACGGTGAGTCGCGCACGTATTTACCAACTGTGCTAGCCCCGTGTGTAGCGTACCCCTTCAGAGGTCATTGTAGGCTGCTTGTGACACGCATACGTTCATTTTTGTGTTTCTGGCTGCCACAGCGTAGTGCAGGTTCCTTTTCCCACGCACGTGGTGTACGAGGGGTCGCGTGCACGTCATTTTCTGTTTTAGGGGTGCCTGTGCGTTGCCTGACCCGTCATCTTTCCCCAGGGTTTCCTACAGCCTTGCTAGAGCACTTGGGTATGAATTCCATCTAGTACCCTACCCCTTTGACCCCCAATTGCCCAGGACAATTGTCCACTGCAACTCCCATAGGCACAACTCCATCAGTGCCATGGCTGGGAGGCGAGCAAGTGGTAAGGGTGGCAAAGGTGGCCGAGCCTCAAGAGGTGGGCGTGGTGGGCGCAGTAGGGGATGTGGCCAGGATCTGCAGACTCCCCCTAGCCCCCCATGTGTGGAGGACCAGTCAGGGACACACACCCCCCCCCATGGTTGAGGGAAAAGTGGCTGACACCATCCCTGCTCAGCCCTTGTTGGACCGGCCCGTTGTGGCACCTGACCTAGCACAGGGTGACTCCCAGGCTGACTTCCAGGTCGCCAAGTCTAGGCCACGGGTGGCGGCGCAAGCCAGTGTCACCAGGCCACATGGTACAGGGGCAGCCATGTCATCTGCTGCCCCGAGTAGGCGGGGTGGGGAGGCTGCAGAGGCAGCTGCAGCTCCGTCCACCCCAGCTCTGACTCTCCCAGCAAGGACAGTGTTGGTCCCGGTACATCAGAATGAGGTTCCCCCTGCCATCATCACACTTCAGCTAATGCCTGCAGAAAGTCATGTGGTCAGTGTGCCATCGCACACTACTACTACACAGTCCACCGGTGCTCCTGCCTCTAGTGTCCAGAGTGGCGTAGGGCACTCCGGATCCCCACCACGCACAAAAAGAAAGAGGAAGAGTGCTCGTCCAGTACAGGCTGATGACCCCGACACGGCTACACGGTCCGGCACGCCAAGGAAGCATAGCTTCAATGATGCCGAACTGGATGCACTTGTGCAGTATGTGTCCGAACATGACGCCGAAATGTTGGTCACTTCAGGGTGTAGGATTACACCTGATCGACGTCAGGCACACTGGCAGTCCATCGCGGACAGCATAAGTGCCCTTGGGTTTATGAGGCGCACAGCTGTTGAGTGCTACAAGCGCTGGAACGACCTTAAGCGTAGGGCAAAGAAAAAGCTGGCCTCAAGTCATGCCGCAACTCTGGTGACTGGATGGAGGTGGGTCTCCACAAGAGGACATTGAATTCACTCTACATGAGCATGTTGCTTGGACCTACGTCACAGAGGAGCAGATCCAAGGTGTGGGAGAACTGCCAGATTACGAGGCATTGTCCGGTGAGCGCACATGCATGTGTCTGTGATCCATGTGTATGTTGTTTGTGGCAGGGGTTCTGGTTGAGTGCCAGGTCAGGGTGTGTGTGCCTGAGTGTTTTGGGCCACCCATGTGCTTCATCCAATGCATTCGGCCCCCCCCGGGATTTGGGTATTACAGTATCCCTTCTGCCCACAGTAGGCGTTTTGCACTACATCGCGCCAGTTGCCCTTGAAGTGGCATCTTGCTACAACATTGTTCCGTATTTAGCTGTGTTCATTCAGGCTGATTGTAGAAATTCACCTGGTTCTACTGCGCATCACTCTGCCGTATTGTCACATATATGACATGCCTATGGTACATGCCATCTGTGTGATGGCATGTGTCATGTATGTGTATTGGACATGCCACTCACAGGCCAATGTGTGATGGCACTGCTAGCCAGCATGCAGCTGATGTGTTGCTCTCCCATCTTGGTGTCATCAGTGTCTGACATTTTCCTCCCCTTCCAACTCATGGACAGTACATGCATGGGAGGGTTATAGTCATGTGGGACATGTGTAAATCAAGTACTGGTACTGTAGCTTGTCTGGCCTAATAGCGTGCCATGGTGTTAATGCCTGTTTCCATTTTTTGTCTTTCATGTTTTTGCAGAGGATGACGCACCTGATGCTGTTGAGGGAGAGGAGATGGTGCAGGCCCAGGAGGGATCTGAAGCACGACCAGGCACCAGTGGGGGACGTGGTTTGGTGGTGGGGGAGAACCCTCTCTTGCTGCAGGCCATACTGTCCAGGGGTGTCCCTGGCTGCACCTCCCCAGAACTCTTTTCAGGTGTTGATTCGGATGAGGCCTATGTGGATTCGCAGGTATGTGTTCATGGAAGGGATACTGTTCTGTCCGACCCACCTGCACCAGGGGTAGAGCCCACTATGGGGATATCAGTGTTGGTAGGTGCACCTGTGGTGGTTACGGATGCAGGGCCACACTCTGCAACATCTGATCCTGTTCCTAGGCCAGCAGTTCAGAGGGGAAATGCAGTCCTGCAGCCTCAGGCAGTGCCGACACAGCAAGGCGCAGTTTGCCTTGCCCCAGACCGGTGTGGTGCCCGCCAACGCAGTGGCCGTCCGGCACCGGGCAATACCGCATGGGAGCAATCCATTTACGGTATGGCCAACTAACAAGCAGCATCATCAGAAATGATTGCTCAAGCCATGGAGAGGGTGGCCACTTCCATTGTCCCCCAGAAAGGCAGATGGAGCTACTACAGCAGGCAACAGACTCCATTTGCCAATCAGTCAGAGAGGACATGTTGACGTCCAACAGGGACAGACAGGCGGCCCTGGACAATCTGAGGGAATCAATTTCTATAGATGCCCAGGGACAGAGGGAAGCCCTGAGGGGAGAGGTCCGGCACCTCAGGCAGACTCTTGTGGACCTTGAGGCTTCCACTGTCACCAGGACGGAACAGCTGCTGGAGCGCGTCACCCATACGCTCTCAGCAGAGATGCAGGCAACTCGGGCAGAGGCCCGGGCAACTCGGGCAGAGGTCCGGGCAACACGTCGGGTGTTGCATGGGGATCTCCGCACCATATCCCTCCAGAACGAGGCCTTCCACACCCGCATGCTTGCTGCCATGGAGGACCAAACTAGGGCTTTGCGTGGGCTGGCTCCCATAGCACCACCACCTCCTGTGGCAGCAGCAGCAGAGGTTGAGGAGAGCGAATCCAGCAGTGAATCTCCCACAATTTAGTAGCCGTGCAGGCCATGAGCCCATGGAGGTGTTTTTTTTCCCAACATTCACGCAGGTGGCTGTTGGTGGGCACCCTGTCCTCGGACCTCCTGGGTGGCCTCCCCACCACCTCTGGCCCACACATGGCCATTTTTGATTTTTGATTTTTGATTTTTTGTTGCAGTGTGTTGCCTTGTGTGGCTCCCGTGGGCATCCACTGTATTCTGACTGGGCACATGCAGGCTTGTCCTGAGCTTGGGTTAGATGCTTGGGTTCGTGAGACACACACCCCTCCTGCTTCCCGTTTCCATGGGCTTGCAAAGGGTGTGCCCAAGTGACAGTGACTTACACAGTGACGTTGGACTCCCACGACATGTGTGGGCAGTCTGCAGTCAATGCTGTGTATACATTCCTAGTGCATATTGTTGTTGTATTGTGCACTGCATGGTGTATTGATGTGTGCTTGTGCATCCATGTCTCCCTCCTAATTTGCAGGTTCATTCCTCATGTCTTCACAAGGCCGTCCACCTTGGAGATGGAGCTCATGTTGTGAGCAGTGGACTTCCAGATGTGCGTGGCAACAACACTGTACAGTTGGAGGTGGTGGATGTGCTGGCATTCTCATGTTGTAAGACTACGTATCCTTTGCCTTAGTACTGTCATGTTTATGCTATGTCGATTGTATTGTGGTAAGTATTTGGTCATGTGTGTTGTTGTTTCTACATTTATGTGGGCATATTGTGTGTGGCCAGTTTCCATTAGGCACACTGTACTTTGTGACACGTGTCATGTTTGGGGGATGACTTTGTTTGCTCTCACATGGCATGTCATGCCATGGTGTGTTGGGTGGCGGTGCTGTGGAGGGGTTGGGTGACATGGCACTGTTGTCATGTTGTGTCTTGCAAGGGGGTAATGATTTTAGCAGCATAGAAGTGTGTCTTTTGAACACAGCATTGGTGGTGTTTGTGTAGGTAGGGAAGCTCACAATGGAACACTTCCAGGTGTACAATCTCAGGCTGGTATGGTTGTGACAGTTGACTGTCCATTGACACATCATAATTGTCAGTCACAATCATCATTGATTGTCAGCTGGTATGTGCCAGGGCTGTGTGCACTCCACAGGGGTGTGATTTTATGTGAAGTAATTAGCCACAAGCTGCGTACGGGCTGCCTCACCCCGTGCCCTTTCCCCTCCCATGCACAGTGGGCATGCATGTGGTTGGGGATGTGGGGGCACCACCATGTCCACGGCCAGGCCCCGGCGTGTTGCAACGTTGTGCAGGACACATGCTGCCACTATGATCCTGCACACTACTGGGGGAGCGTATAACAGCTGCCTGCCAGAACGGTCAAGGGAGCGGAAGCGTGACTTGAGCACTCCGAATGTGCGCTCCACGATGCCCCGGGTTGCAATGTGGGCTGTGTTGTATCTTACCTAGGGTGGCGTGGTGGGGTTCCGAATTGCGTCATCATGTGGGTGCTGAGAGGGTAGGTACTGTCCCCTGGGGAGGTGGTGATGGGTATCATTAGTGGGGTTGTGACATTACTCAGTATCTGACATGCATGCATGCGCAGTGGCATTTATACTCACCGAGCAGCCATGTATCGCCATGCCGCCCAGCTTCTATGTCCCGGTTTAGGGTAGACATTCTGTAGATAAAACTGTCGTGGGTGGAGCCTGGATAGTTGGCGTATGCTGAGGTGATGATTCCCTTGGCATCACATACTACCTGGGCGTTGATGGAATGCCAGTGCTGGCGGTTTCTATAGATGTGCTCAGTTGCCCTGAGGGGACGTAGAGCCACATGGGTGCAATCAATGGCACCTAGCACTTTGGGGAATTGTGCCACCCTGTAGAAATCCTGGGCAACAGCCTGCCTTTCTGCAGGTGTTCTGGGCAGGTATATGTGCCTGCGGACTGATGGGCGTGCAGTGATGATGGCCAAGACCTGGTGTAGGCAGCGTGACTGCGTGGCCTGTGACACCCCCCCCACTATGACACTTGTCCGCTGAAATGATCCAGCGGCCAGGAAGTGCAGTACATTGAGGACCTTCTCCAGGGGGATGAGTGATTGGGAGCACAGGGTGGTTGATGTGAGGTCCTCCTCCCACTCACTGACCAGGTCGAGTATTATGTGAGGTGGAAACCTGTACCTCCCATACACATGGTCATCAGGCATCCCAAAAAGGCTGGTTCTGGGTGTAAAAATTCTGGCCCGGACTATCCTCCTCCTCCTGCGGTATCCCACGGCCACTGCTGCTAGGAACGGTATGTTCATCCTGGCGTCTGAGCTTGTTTGTTGTTTGCGTGCACTTTTATGCTGTGCGGGTGGACGTACGCCTCCTTCCTGCTGGCGTACGTGTTTCCGGATTGGCCACGTTCGATTCCATGAATACGTGTTGTAGGCGAGCGTGTAAAACTTCCCGCGCAGCACTGGAATACCCGCACCCAGCCCAATCACGTGTGGAACTTCTCACGCACCCCTGAAATACATGTACCCCGCTCCCCCAGGCCCGATCGCATGTAAAACCACCCGTGAGCCCCTGAAATACACGTACCCCGCTCCCCCAGGCCAATCGCGTGTGGAACATCTCGCACACCCCAGAAATATACGCACACGCTCCCCCAGGCCCGATCGCGTGTGGAACTTCTCGCGCACCTCTGAAATACACGCGCCCAGGCCAATCGCGTGTGGAACTTCTCGCGCACCTCTGAAATACACGCACGCGCTCCCCCAGGCCCGATCGCGCATGGAACTTCTCGCGCACCCCTGAAATACACGCGCCCAGGCCATTTGCGTGTGGAACTTCTCGTGCACCCCTGAAATACACGCGCCCAGGCCATTCGCGTGTGGAACTTCTTGCGCACCCCTGAACTACAGGCGCCCAGGCCAATCGCGTGTGGATCTTCTCGCGCATCCCTGAAATACACGCACCCAGCCCGTTCGCGTGTGAAACTTCTCGCGCACCACTGAAATACACGCACACGCTCCCCCAGGCCAGATCGCGTGTGAGACTTCTGGCGCACGCGTGTTCCCGAAACCCGTAATACACGTTCCCCGCTTTGCGTTTGCTGTTTGCCAGTCCGGTAAACTGGTACAGGGTTGGCGCAGCCCTTTGCGATGGTTTTGCAATCTTGATGGCTTTTCCTTGCGCAAGGGCATTCTTGGGGGCGTAACTGGCGCTGCTGCAGGATCGCTGCGCCACTCTGCGCCACGTCTGTTTTGGAGGCGAGAATCCATGAATACGCTGTGCGCGGGAATTGATTTTATCGCACGCGGCTGGCGCAGACATTCGCACGGGCACGCTGTGCGCCAGCCGCGTGCGACACTTTTGTGAGGAATTACATGAATCGTCCTGTGAGTGTTGTTCCATATGTTTTTGGTTTGCTTTAAAGTATTGTGATCATTTATTTAATTCTTAATAATATCACACATTCCATATAGTTTATCGAATTCTCCATATTTCTAAGTGGATAGAGGTTATGATCAAGCTTTGAACTATTCATTTAATATATGTTTTGAAGAACAAGTAATTGGCTTTAAGTGGTTACAGTTCTCATACTCGCTTTATTTTTCATTCATTATATTTATTTACAATATTGACGTATTTTCTAATTGTCATCTTTCAGAAAAATTTCAATTCTGCATTCCTAATCATGTTTACAGCAGAATCAAAATGATCATTCTTTATTACTATGAAACATGTCTTTGTACATCAATTGGATAGTTGCTGGGGATGAAAACACTAAGGATCACTAGTTTGTCATCTTCTATTTATTTATTTATTTGCTTTTGTATAGCGCACTTGCAGCCCAGAGGCATTGAGGCGCTGTTACATGAATATTTAGCAGAGTTTTTAGGTTAAGTTGGTTTACATGCGGCCGTGAGGTCTCTTGGTTGCAGTTACATCAGTATACATACAAAAATTACAGCGGAGAGCTATGTTCTCTTGAACAGCAGGGGTTATTCGACAGCACCACTGAAAGCACAAGTTGAAAGCAATGGCCGCCGTGCTTACCCCCTCCACCAAGTCCCTGATCCCTGCCGCCTCCCTATTGTACCTCACTTATTCTGGGGTGTCTCCTTTGTGGCCTGCCCGCTTTCCTCTCCTTGCTTCCCTTTCCAATAGCTACAATGGAAATGGAGAAGCAACTAGTAGTGGTTCCCTTCTCTGCTTTATAGAATGGACATTTTCCTTTCTAGTTCTTAAAGTTGAAAAATGCCCACCACCACATTTCTTAACTTAAAAAAAAAACCTTTTAGCACTACTTAAATCATGCTAATAGCTATATGCCCATTAGTGGGTGGCATTATCAGTCAGGGAATGGCACCAGGACCCTTGTTGACCTGACCGGTAATGCCACCCACCTCAGGGGTCATTGATTAAATAGGCAACATGCTGTAATCTAACATCAGCTGTTGGTTCTATTTGTTGCTGAATCTGTAATTTTCTCTACTTACTTTTTTTTTATTTTGGAGAATTTTTTGTGGTGTAGCCAACAAAATATGTCTGACATCATTGCCACAAAGAATAGCGAGAAAGGGTTTTTCAGACTGGCAACTGGCAACGATGTGGCATGCATGTTTTACTTGGTTTCTTCCAATCAAGAGCTCCCAAATATGAAGTTCTGTGCTTAGGCGTTCATGTGTAGAGGAGCCTGATTTACTTTCTTCCTTCCTCTGAAATTGCAGAGGTGGACTGGATGCCCTCCAGCTCTGGTTCAGGCTGGGCTCTCCAACATTTCCCTTGCTCCCCAGCATTAGCTCTGCAATTAGGTGCAAATGCAGCCCCAATAAAAAATGCCAGCTCCATTTTCCTTTAAAATCCTCACCGCCCGACCCTCCCACGAGCAACACCATGGTACTAAGCAAGTCCCATACCATTTACTTTGCAGTCCTGATAAAACACCAAGCCCTTCCCCCTCCTAGCTCTAGCCGTGCTGCAACATTGTCTAGGACATGCCGAGGTACCTCTGTTAGCTTGCCTTTTTTTGGTTGCCTCATACTCTGCATCCACCAAATAACCTCCACCCCTAAGGTGGTCTATTTGCCCACCTGGGACTGTGGCAGTATTTTCTGTGGCTGAGAATAGTGCTGTACCCGAAGAAAAGCTATGGATCAAATTGTCTCGTTGTGTTTTAGTGCAGGAAAAATAACTATCCCAGAGCACCTAATAGGCTTTCTATTGGACAATAAAATGATGTGGGTCTATTTCCAGGGGTAGCTCTATACATCAATACGTGTGTGCAAGATAAACAATAGAGGCTATCACTATCTTCCATACACAGTTTTATCACTAACCCAACAAGTGTTTGCACTTGCAATGTAGTGTCCTTTATACTCATAAATAGAAACACATTAAGAATGCTCCCACTCTCTTGTATAACATGTATCTATATGTATTCTGCTGTAGGGATAATATATGAGTATTAAAAATAGTATAGCCAAATACTTTACAGTTTATAATATTGGGAATAAAGTACATTGGTAGATAAACAGCATCCAACTTTTTAATTCACTACTAAAATGTTAAAACCATTTAGCAAAGTATGTTGTAAGATGGGCATGGTATCAAGAGAGACACATACTCAAAAGTAACAGTTTGAAAACGTTTCTTATCAAATGTGTGTGGTTGGTGTAATGCCTACCTGGCCCTAACTGTAAGGGGATTGTTCCCTCAACTGATGCTTCTAAGTGTCGTCAATGTCCGTAAATCCAAAACTAAAGTTTGTCTGTGTCCAAACATATGCTTGCCCTCACTCTTAAACCAAATGTGATAGGGGGGTCTTCTTAAAGGAAAAATGGTGCTTAAAAAGCAAATGTAAACCACAGCTGATTTTAGGTCGTCTTACCATTAGGTGTAGTTCTGCCAGTTCAAAATTGTTCAACTCATAAGGGTCGCCCTCGGAACCTTCCACGTAGGGTTCTTGCAGCAAGTCAATAAAGTTCACAATGTCTCTGGGTCTCTTGGGGTTCCCTTCACCAAGTTTCGATCTTTCCAGTTCCAATCAAAAAAAGACAGTTCCTGTTAGGCCTCTCAGGGTTCCCTTCCCCAAGTCTAGGCCTCTCTTCACAAAGTTCAACAATGTATTTTGTGGGCCTCTTAGGGGCCCCTCACCCCAAGCCTAGGCCCCTCTAGTTTTAAACAAAAGTTCACCTTGTCAGGATGCACTGTTTTAACACACAGTTCTTTCCATGGGGTAGTTTCAGAGACTTTCGAAAACGCTGGGCTTTGGGTCTTCTCCTGCACGACCATTCAGACTTCTGACCACTCTCTTTGTACTATGTATCTTTTTTGGGTACCTTTCCCTTCTGTGCCCTTTTCATTCTGATTGTTCTTCTCTTTCACCTTTCTTTCCTTTTGCTGTGTCCATCTGCACCTTCTTCTCACTTTACTGTGCCTCTTGCACACTCCTCTTGTCTTTATAGTGCCCCTGGAACTCCCTGTTACTCTGTTCCTTTGGTTGTGCACCCTTGCACCTTACTTTCTCTTTGTTGTGCCTCTTGCACTGTCCTTTTCATCCTTTGGGTTGCTCTTAGCCTCTTTTCCTGCTTTCGGGTCACTCGCACCCTCTCTTTGCTTTCTCTCCCCTTTACTTTCACTTTTCCAGACTGTGGGTCAATCATACCCCTTTCCTGCTTTCAGTCTGTTGGGTCGCTTGCACCCTTTTTCCATATATTCTCTAAGGTTCACTTTCCTCTTATTTCTCTTTGCTTCCGCGCTGCTAGCGCATCTTCTTTCTTTCTGCTTTTCTTTCTCTTGCTTTCTGCTTTCTTTACCTTCTCTCTTTCCTTCTGCTTTTTTTACCTTTGTGCAGCTTACAAATCATGTCTGCTTCCACTCCAGCCACCCGCAGGCTCCCAACTTTCTATCATCACTTTCACGAAACTCCCTGGGAGGCGCAGTGCTGGCGAGTGTGCTCCTCTGGATACACTGAGTCGAGGTCGAGGTCTAACCACCCGTCCCTCAGACACACTTGGGACCGGCACACGTCCCAAGGGAACAACCATTTCTCTAGGCTCGGCCAGCAGGTCACAGTCTGCTACACTCCGGCCCTTTGGAGACACGGCTCCCTAGCCTTGCTGCAGCCCCTCAGACACACCAAGCCAGCATCTTAGCATGCAGCTCTCCTCCTGACTCTCCAGGATTCTCCAACTGCAGCTTCCTTCTCCTTGGCTCTCCTGGTCACGGCTGCAACTCCAGCTCACTCATACTCTTGGGCAGAGGCACACTTTTATGCTGGTGTAAAGAGTCAAGTAGAGTCAGGTGTGAATAATCAGAATAAAGGGTCTGACCTTGCCTGACCTGTTACGCTCACCTGATATCCACGGGGACGCCACTCAGCCCTGGCTGGAAGATTAACAATCTCGAACATTCTCCCTTGATAATGTGTTGAACGTGGAGAGCGCCTGCAATACAGGAGAACTGGATATAAGGCTTAACGTCTCTCTTGGATTGATTCCCACCTCCCTCAGCCTCAAATTCCTCCCTTAAGTCTGGTCTCTCTCCTCACCTTAATATTAGGTATGGTTTGCTCTCCGTCCTGCGTCTCTGTGCAGGGGCATGTTGGAGGTGTGGGGGTTCTGCGTTCTAGTTGCTTCACCGGTGCATTGCCCCGTGTTCGGGTCCTGGCCCGCTGTGACTCCTATTTGCATGATGAGGTAGGTACTACTGTTGTACAGTCTTTTTGTTGTTATTAATGTCTCTAGTTGGCATTGCTGTGCTGTATAGGATGAGAATCGCAGCAAGGTAAGTGAATGTGCGGTGCGCGGCACCTTCTTGCCTTTTCTTTTTGCTAAGCTGTGCCTGCGCCGCTTCCTTTGCAGGTCATTATGATGTTCCGGCCACTGTGATGTTTCGAGATCAAGGAGAGACTGCACCTGGTAAGTGGTTTTCATTGTCCTTGCGTGGCCGTGAGCGAGTGCTCACTAATAATGTCTCTCTTGTCTCTTTCAGTTTGCTGCAGAGTTCTGAAGATGGATGCGGCGTCGTGATGAAGAATTCCCGGATCGCGTGTATTCAGGTGAACAGCTGGTGGTAGTTTGAAGATGGAAGATTCAAGACCAAAGCCAGGCTGATACTTACAGGTAAGCGCTGAATAATGATGTTGTTCTTCTTCCAGATAGAGGATTCAGTACATGGCAGGATGCAAGAAACACGGGAGATCAGAACTGGACACAGTGAGTGTTACGCTGCTAACTGCAGAATAACGCGAATCATGTGCTGCTGTTTGGGTGTGGCTTATTGTTACACTTCGGCAGAGACTTCGGCAGAGAAAAACTTCCCTGCGGAGTACATCCCATTCACAGGCTCCTTTGTGGAGCAGATACAGGTTGCCATGGTGCCTGTACAAGCTACGGCGGAACCCGTGTCAGCTGACTCGTCTCGTACGAGAAGGACGTACAATAAGGCACGTCCCCCTTACGGGTTTAAAACTGCTGTCTTCCAGAGGGCTTGTTGCTGCTAATTAGTGTTTCTTACTATTTGCAGTTACGTCCATTTTCCTTCGTGAAATCTTGTCACAAAATCCCGACTTGATCTCCTGGTTCCGACCCACTCTCGAACTTTTGGATTGTTACATCTTCTATTCCATTGGCACCTTCTTAGACCGCTACAGTATCGACCCGGACTGCCCCTGGACTGCCTTCGACGCGGAACGTTATTTGGATTGTCCTTCCCTGCTGTCTTTGAAACTCATTCTTCAGCAATTACTCGTAACACCTCAGTTGCTCCAACCCTCGTCTGGGAGCGTGTGTTTCAGGTAACCAACTGTGTTTGTTTTCTGCTATTTCTGCCAGCGCCATCTTTGACTATTGTACCTCATTTACCTGCTGCTTTGTTGGTATTCCTCTCTACTGCTCTACTGGATTTTGGGACATTCATTGAACTACAACACTCAACAAACTTATTTTCAAAGTGCATATTGATGCTCTCCTGATCCTGCACCAACCCGGCTCTAGCGCGACCCTCGTGCCGCACGGGTTTACTTCCCTGTACTAACTTACCTGTTTATTATTTTTTCCTGTCGTTTTCTCCACTCCTGGAAATCGTTGACCCTTGAGAGTCCCACAATTCAGGTCTGTTGTTTTGGCTAAAAACTCTCTATAAGAAGAATCCATTAGATTAATTCACTCATTTGGGTTTAATTCTTTACTTGTAGGTCAATCCTGGGCAAAGTTCCACTCCAATCCCTGCCTAGGTATTTCCTGTCCATTACTGTGCTTGATTGCTTAATTGTTTATCTCAGCACTGTTTATATCTTTGTATTCCTTTGCAGCATTGGTATTGGCGGTGTGTGTTCTCCCCGCTCTTTTATTCAACTGACACCTCTGCCTGTTCCAATAGAAACAGCAGAGTGGTACGTTGTAAAGAAGAGCCCCTCTTTGAGGAAGCCTGAGTCTTGTACTCAGGGGAGCTGGAATTGTAGGCTGAATATCGATTCCTGTGTACATATTATCGTCTCCAAGGTCATCTATCTATCTTCCTGACCTGTTTACGGAGAGGTGAGTAACAGAATTAGCAGCCTAACAGTGTCCACGGAGACCAGTGATGCGTTGAATCAGATCGTGCAAATGGTCACAGATCTGCGAACCGACTTGAACAATGCACAAGAGGCATTACGTCAACGTATGGATGCTATCCAGGCCTTGGTAACTACCCCAGCCTCAGGCACTGGTGCTACTGCTTCGGGGTCCGGCTTTCCAGCTCCCACACAGGAATCAAATCCTATCATGCTTACCACCCACTTTCCTCTGGCTCCTCATGAACGCTTCCTGGGTGATCCGAAACAATACAGGATCTTCATTAATCAGTGCAAACTGCACTTCTTGTGTCGCCCTGCTTCATTCCCTACTTCCACGACCAAGGCTGCTTTTGTTTTGTCACATTTGGGTGGCACCGCTGCCGCCTGGGCAAATCCATTGTTAGAATCAAATAGTCATGTTCTCTACAATTGCGATGCCCTTTTAGCTATGATGAGTAAAGTATTTGATACACGTTATACTACTCAAGCTACCGACTTGGAACTGTTGAAGCATCGACAAGGGAACAATTCTCTATTGGTTTATCTGGCTTGCTTTAAACAGCTGGCAGCGGAAACGGATTGGCCTGAAGAAAAGAAGACTGCAGTCTTCTATCAAGGTCTCTCGGATGAACTAAAGGACATTCTCTCCACTGTCCCACAGCATTCGGGGAAATGCTTGATTTAGTCCTTCAGATTGATGCCCGTAAAGCTGAAAGGCGCGGAGAGAAGAAACCTGCTCTATTCACCTCAGCCCATGCATCCTCCTCGACACTTCCTTCACCAGAACCTATGCAGATTGGTGTGGTTAGGGGTCCACTCACGCCTGCTCAAAGAGAATACCGCTGATCGCACAATCTTTGCATGTATTGTGGGGCCTCTGATCATCTGCTGCCCGAATGCCCCAAAAAACCTAAGAGAAAGGTGGGAAACGCCAAATCCCGACAGTAGATGGAGTCTCTATGTTGGGAGGACCTCCTTTGGACTCTCAGATACAGAATCCGGTTCAGCTGGTCCACCTTCCTGTTACATTTTCTTTGAACCAAGGTGGTTCATTTCAGGCAATTCGATTCGGGAGCAACCGGTAACTATGTTGACCAATGCTTTGCTTCTATGTCAGGCATACCGCTAATTCGCAAAACCGTACCTGAAACTGTTAATGCGGTGGATGGTTCGATCCTTGTCTCTGGAATGGTAACTCATCAGACGGTTCCATTGCATATGAGCACTGACGAAGGCCATACAGAAGTGATATCATTCGTTATTATCAAAGCTCCGGCCTACAAAGTCATCCTGGGTATCCCATGGCTGCAGTTTCACAACCCTGTCATTGATTGGTCGACATATCAGATCCAGTTCCCTTCCAACGTTTGCAATACCCAATGCACTTCATTGCCTGGGATCAGCCAGGGTAGCCCTGCCAGGGCACTAGTATCCTCTATCATGCATATTGGAGCCAAATCAAACAACATCGCGTCCACTGTTGCTTCTCATTATGCAGAATATTTGGACGTATTTGACAAAGGTATGGTAGAATCTCTACCTCCACATCGGGCCTATGATTGTCCGATAGACTTGATAGCAGGGATAAAGATACCTGCTGGAAGGGTGTATTCACTCATTCTCAAGGAGGATGCAGTACTCATAGGGCCTCATTACACGGTAGGCGGTAAGGGTTTACCGGTACCGGTATTTCACCGGTACCGGTAAACCCTTACCGCCTTACTACGAGGTCCCTTTGCGGGTTGGTACATTAACGCCTGCTTTTAGCAGGCGTTAAAAAACAAACCCGCAAAGGGACCGGGGTGCTAATTACGGTACCGCAATTTGCGATACCGTAATTAGCGCCTTCCCCATTCCCATTATGCCCTATGGGGCAAAAATGGGAATGGGGAAGGGCAATGGAGGAAGGAGGAATTACCGCCTTCCCAACCTTGGAATAGGGCGGTAATTCCCCTTTCCTCCAAGGCGGTACCAGTAAATTACCGGCATGAACCATGGCGCTAATAGCGCCATGGTTTATCACCTACCGTGTAATGAGGCCCATAGAGTACATAGATAAGGCTCTTGCCATGGGGTTTATTCGTCCTTCAAAATCCCCAGTTGTGTCCCCGCTCTTTTTTGTTCCAAAGAAAGAAGGGGATTTACGTCCCTGTATTGACTATTGTGCCTTGAATGCAGCTACCATAAAAAAACAGTACTCCTTTCCCCTGAT
Source organism: Ambystoma mexicanum (assembly GCF_040938575.1). Lineage (NCBI taxonomy): Eukaryota > Metazoa > Chordata > Amphibia > Caudata > Ambystomatidae > Ambystoma > Ambystoma mexicanum. The sequence continues at coordinate 215,483,610 of NC_090921.1, read as the reverse complement.
CTCTGTTCTCCTTGATCAGTTGGGATCCTCAAAAATATTCACTAAACTCGATCTCAGAGGGGCCTACAATTTTATCTGTATGAGAAGAGGGGATGAGTGGAAAACTGCATTTAAGACACAATACGGTCTATTTGAGTACTTGATTATGCCCTTTGGGCTCTGTAATGCACCGGCCACCTTCCAGGCATTTATGAATGATATATTCCATGACATCCTTCATCAGTACGTGGTAGTTTACCTGGATGATATTCTGATCTATTCGCAAAACCAGACGGACCATTTACTACATGTCAAAATGGTGCTCCAACGTCTGAGGGATCACAATTTGTTCGTAAAAGCCAAAAAATGCATCTTTCACACCTCAGAGTTGGAATTCCTGGTTTACGATCTCACTAGCAATGGGGTTCATTTGAGCCAATCTAAAATCAGTGCCATTTTGGAATGGCCAGAGCCCAAAACTGTCAAATCACTACAATCATTTCTGGGTTTCGCAAATTTTTATAGGCGTTTTATCAACGGCTTTTCTGAGATTTCTGCACCTCTTACTTCTCTGACCAGTGCCAAGGTGCCATATGTATGGTCATCTGAAAACCAAAAGGCTTTTGACCAGCTAAAAGCCGCTTTCACCTCCGCACCTGTCCTCAAACATCCTGATCTCCCGTTTTTTGTGGAGGCCGATGCCTCGGGTTATGCAGTTGGTGCTGTGTTGTCTCAACATTGTCTCCATTCTGGCGATATACATCCCGTTGCCTACTTCTCTCGCAAGTTGACACCTTACGAGAGGAATTATCCCATTACAGAATGTGAACTCCTAGCCATCAGAGACGCTTTTATGGAATGGAAACATCACCTCCTGGGGGCAAAACATCCTCTAACAGCATACTCGGATCACAGAAGCCTGTTAGCTTTCAAATCAATGAAATGTCTTACTGCCAGGCAGGCGCGGTGGCACTTATTTTTTTCACAATATCCATTTGTTATCACCTACCGTTCTGCAAAGTCCCTAGTGTTGGCCGACACTCTCTCCCGACTCCATGCGGGGAACCAGTTCCAGCGAACTGAAGCACTATCTCTTCAATCAAACAGAGTTGTTTGTGGATGTTCTGTTCAACCGTCTTTACATTCAATCATCGTTGATTGGGTCTCAACCCATCCAACGGAAATTGCTGATTTCAACCTGGAACTAGTTCAAGGTTTGCCAGTCATTCAAGGACGCATCTTTGTTCCACCGGGCCAGGCCTGGACCTTGGCTCTCCAGTGGTCCCATGATTCTCTGGTTGCAGCACATCCAGGAAGTCAGAAAACCCTTGAGGCATTACGTCGTTGGGCTTGGTGGCCTTCCATGGCATGCGACGTAAAGGATTACATCGTAACCTGTGCCATTTGCACCCAATGTAAGACCCCCAGAGCCAAACCTGTGGGTTTGTTACAGCCTCTGCCAATCCCATACAAACCTTGGCAGATGGTGTTGATGGATTTCATTGTTGACTTGCCTGACATCCAGGGACACGACACCATTTGGGTGATTGTGGACTACTTCACAAAATATGCTTTGTTCATTCCTTGTTCCGGTTTGCCGTCAGCTCCCATACTGGCTAGATTGTTCATGATGAATGTATTTCGTTTCTTTGGGTTGCCATCTGTCATTGTTTCCGATTGTGGGACGCAATTTACCTCACAATTCTGGAAGACTCTTACGGCTTCCCTAGGCATTGAGGATAGGTATTCCTCAGCATACCATCCTCAGACTGATGCGCAGACTGAAAGAAATAATGCTACTATCGAACAGTTCCTACGCTGTTTATGTCTTCAGTTTCAACAGTCATGGTTCACTTCATTGCCTTATGCCTAGTTTGCATACAATAATTCTATGCATACATCCATGGGGGTGTCTCCCTTCTTTGCCTTGTATGGTTGCCACCCTAGGGCACTCCCGCTTGATCCGACCTTGCCGGATACCAACCCGGCCGCAAGAGATTGCTGTCATGATGCCTACCCACCGGGCATCCAGACCAAGTCCATCAACCCCGGAAGCAGGCATCATGTTACCTGGAGCAAACCCAGCAACCCCTGTTAGGGGCTATCTGGGTACAGTCCTGGTGCCTATGGTGCCAGGCTCATATGGGACATCAGTCCTGGCGCCATAGGCGCCAGGCTCATATGTTAAAACTTACCTGATGCAGACCATGCTGCAAGGGATCCAAGCATCCAAGCCCATGTAAGGCTTGAAGGGACTATTTTATCTTAGGGACTATTTTGTTACTCGGGTGTGGCTGTGGAGGAATACTTACCTGGGACTACTTTGAAGGCTATTTAAACCACGCCCGGAGAGCAGCACATGCTTCGCGTTATTCTGCATCCAGCAGCGTAACGCTCAACGTGTCTGCAGTCAGCATCCATCATCCTGCCACGCCCGCCTCGAGTCGAGAGCGCCTAGAAAGAAGGGAAAGAAGAAGAAAGGTTAGAACAAGAACTTTACTGGATTTCTTACCTGATTTCGGATTCAGCGCATCTTCAAACCAGAAACAGACTTCATTTTAAACACATCGCCAGCAGCAGCGCCGCGCCATACTCACCGTTCCTCGCAGCATCTCTACGATCCGGTGCTGTCTCCATCACCTGGTTGCCGCATTCTTGCGCCTAAGGGGGACAAGAAAACAACAAGGTGAGCCAAGGGAACACACAAGGACAATCTCTTGCCACCATATGCTTACCTGATTTTACCGCAGGAGGTATTATCCACCAGCACACCAAATCTTCCTACGCTGCACCGGCAAGAAAAGAGAAAGCAGCAAGTTAAACCTTGGCATCATTTACCAGACAGTGTTAGAAAACACAGACTCTTACCTGAACACTTTCAGCTGCCACAAGATAATCATCTTTTGGGTCTAAGCTGCAAAAGAAAGAAGGAATTGGACAAGAGTGATTAATCGGACATTTTGAACTCATTAGAACTATATACTTTCGGCCTTTCGCCTGGAGGTTTGGAGCCAAGATTTGTCCAGAACTCTTCCAATATCCTCAACCCAGTGAAGTAACTGGCAATCAACGCGCCCCTGCATTCTTCGCAGGATGGAGAGCTCATCATACAAAACTATAAGGTGAGCTTTGTGAAAGGGAATGTCAGAAGTGATAAGTGGGGACGCAGTGAGGTGTTAATACTCAAATCAACGGGTGGCTAATTCCCTTTCCCCGTCTTTAGGAGACTACTTCTACGGGTCAAGCAGACGAAGCTAGGTGGGCCAGTCCAGTCAGTCATCTCTGCACTACGCATCACCTTGGTGGAGACCGTGGCTGTCTAGTTCCGCTCGACACCCCTGTGGGAGCCAGGTGAGCGTAACAGAACGCAAAGCCTTCCTACAAATTCTCACCCGGGTGTCATGGAGACCTCAGAAACTGACCAACTGGCCCAACTATTAGGGGAACTTAGGGCTGAAGTACATGCCGCTCGGCAAGAAACTAATACACTCAGGAGAGAGTTGATTGTTTTGAAGGAACGCACTGATGATCTTGCTAGACAATTACTGCAAACCCAAGCGGGGCAAACACCCCTACCGGGACTCGGGGGGATTCCAAACCCTGTTTCACCAAGCAACCCTGTGCAAGTGATTTTACAAGGCAATATCCCTTTAGCTCGCCAGAACGCTTTGCGGGGACCCGAAAAGATTTGCCGTGTTCATGAACCAATGCCATTTGCACTTTTTATGCAGACCTGGAGCCTTTCCAAATGATCAAGCCAAAGTAGCCTTCGTATTATCATATCTCAGAGGCAGTGCAGCGGATTGGTCAATCCCACTAGTCAATCAGGATGACCCTATTCTTCGGGATTTTCAGGGTTTTCAAGTAAGCATGGAAAGTCTATTTGCCCGGCACTCTCAAGGACAGGCCCTGGATAACAAACTTTTGTCCCTACGACAGGGTAACCAAGACCTTCTAAGCTACATAGCAACCTTTAATAGGTTGGTGGTGGAAACTGGATGGCCCGAGGAAAAACGGATTACGTTGTTTCATCAGGGACTTTGAGGAGAACTCCAAGATGTTTTGGCTCAAGTTGTAAACCCACCTCAAGACTGTGCTGAATATATAGACTTAGTGGTCCAGTTAGATCACAGACTTCAGAATCGAAAGGCTGATCGAGCCAAGTTCGAGAACCGGGTGTTGGTTAAACCCAACGCCACCCCCAAAGGAACAGATGCCTCAGACCCATGCAAATCGGAGGAGTTAAAGGACCCTTGACACAGAAGGAAAGAGAAAATGTGGCAAATGCAATTATGTCTATACTGTGGAACTTCAGGACATTTTCTACGGGAGTGCCCTGTAAAACCACCCAAGAAGGTGGTAGGAGCTGCTGATAAAAGCCATATGGAGCCTGACTCGGGAAACGACCACGCCCGACAAGCGTAGAGGTCCGCTTGCCGAGCTTGAAGAAGGATACTCAGACCTCGCATTTCATCATACCAATGGTCCTTATAGATCCAAGGCAGCCATCACGTTTGCACGCAGTTAGGGCATACATTGATAGCGGGGCCATAGGAAACTATGTGGACCACGAATTGGCTTCTAGGATGAATCTACCTCTCTGCAGAAAGACCACTTCGGATGTCATCACCACAGTCGATGGAACTGAAATTGCCTCTGGGCCTGTAACTCATTCCACCGCAGAGATGACATTATTGGGTCAGGATGGGCATCGAGAGATTTAATCAAAGCCCCGCAGTTCCAAATAATACTAGGGATACCTTGGTTGGAAACACATAATCCTTGTATTGATTGGCGAGAGAAGAGAATAACCTTCCCGGATTGTGCACATACTTGTTACCCAATAAAAACCTTGAACAAGGACCTGGCCACAGTCGCTACTCCAGTTGTGCAGTTACCGCACGAATATCAAGAATTCCAGGATGTTTTCCAAAAAGAACAGGCAAACACCTTACCACCTCACAGATCATACGATTGTCAAATTGATCTCATACCTGGTGCACAACCTCCATGTAGTAGAATCTACGCATTTACGGAACCCGAGAACCTTCACCTACGACAATACTTGGACCAATACATTGTCAATTGCTTAATTCGTCCATCCAAGTCCCCTGCATCTTCAGCTTTGTTCTTCGTGCCAAAAAAGGAAGGTGACCTCAGAACGTGCATAGACTACCGTGCCTTAAATCAGATCACGGTTATGAATCAATACCCATTGCCTCTGATCCCAGAATTACTAGACCAAGTAAAGGACGCTTGCATCTACACTAAATTAGATCTCCGAGGGGCATACCATCTGGTACGTGTAAGGAAAGGCGACGAATGGAAGACTGCTTTTCGCACTAAGTACGGGTTATTCGAATACTAGGTGATGCCCTTCGGGTTGTGCAATGCACCAGCAGCCTTCCAGTATTTTATGAACGATGTCCTGCGTGAACTCATTGACGTCTGTGTTGTCTTATACATAGACGATATTCTAGTGTACTCCTCTTCAGAATCTGACCATGTGAAGCACGTTTGTGCAGTCCTTGAGAAACTACGCCAGCACAAGTTATATGCAAAATTGGAAAAATATGTTTTCTATACTACAGAAGTTGGATTTCTTGGATTTATCCTGACTCCAAAAGGAGTTTGAATGGACTCTCGAAAGGTGGACGCAATTCTCAAATGGCCATCACCCAATTCAGTTAAAGGAGTACAAAGCATGCTCGGATTTGTTAGTTTCTATCGCAGATTCATTCTGGATTTCTCGCACGTTGTACACCCTATCACAGCACTCTTGCAAAAAAACAAATGCTTCCTGTGGACTGAAGAAGCTGAGAATGCCTTCCAAGAACTGAAAGCGAAATTCACGTCTGCACCTGTATTAAAGCATCCTCGTCCTGAACTCCCATACATAGTTGAAACCGACGCATCCAGTTTAGCCATTGGAGCTGTCCTGTCCCAGAAGGATCCTGAAACCGGTCAACTTCACCCAGTAGCATTTTGGTACAGAAAGTTCTCGGCACCCGAGTTAAACTATGCGGTTACCGATAAGGAGCTATTAGCTATCAAATCCGCCTTCAAGGTTTGGCAGCATTATCTTCTCGGTGCCAGGCATACCATTACTGTAATCACTGATCACCGGAACTTGCAATATTTAAAGACAGCCAAAGCCCAATCATCACGCCAACTTCGATGGGCATTGTTCTTTGCCGAGTTCGATTTCGTGATCACTTATAGACCAGGCTGTAAAAATGGCAAGGCAGATGTCTTATCCCGAATAGGAATGGAAGAAGCATATGCGAACCCGGAGCCAGTGCCTATAATTTCAGTACAAAGAATTCTTGGCATAACTACTTTACAAACCCTAGAAGATATTCAGGTAAAGATCCAACAACTCTTTGATCCAACAGCCCTGCTGGACTGGGTAAAGAAAGGCTCAGACTACTCTGTCATCAATGACCTACCTTATTATCAAGGGCGTCTATTTCTACCACATACAGAACTACAAGAACTAGTCATCTCCAATTATCATGACACCCTGATGGAAGGGCACCCAGGTATCGCAAAAACTGAAGCTAAAATTAAGAGACAATTCTGGTGTCCCACCTGGCGAAAAGACGTAAAGTCATTTGTAATCTCCTGTGGCATTTGCGCCCAAAACAAAGGTCAGAAGAAAAAACCGGCTGGCCTTTTACAACCCTTGGATATTCCACCCACACTATGGTACACCTTATCGTTAGACTTTATTACAGACCTACCTCCATGTAATGGATTCAATACCATTCTCGTTATTGTGGATCTTTTTTCCAAAATGGCCCACTTTATTCCTTTAAAGGGATTACCTTCTGCTTCAATTCTGGCCAAGGAGTTTCTCGAAAACATTGTTCGAATGCACGGATTTCCCTCCGTATTGGTGCCTGACCGAGGTAGTCAAATCATTTCACATTTTTGGAAGAAATCTTGTCAATTGGCGCAAATCGACGTGAGGTTATTGACCAGTCACCATCCCCAGACCGATGGTCAAACGGAGAGGACCAACCAGATTCTTGAACAGTACCTGAGTTGTATGTTACACCAGACTGAAGGTAATTGGAAGGACATTCTATGGATCTCCGAATATGCATACAATAACTCTGTACATTCTGGAACTGGACAAAGCCCTTTTTATACCATATACGGGCACCGCCCTCGAACCTCAGAACTTGACTCGCCTCAACACTTAGAAATGCCCGCAGTGAACCATCTGCACGCTACTATTACACAAGCCTTTAAGGAAGCAACTGAACATTTGAAACATGCGAAAGAAGAGTACAAGAAAAACGCTGATCAGCATCGAAGTGATGCTCCACAATACCAAATTGGGGATCAAGTTTGGTTGGCCACAAAACACATACCTCTAAAAGGAAAGCGGACCTTTAACCCTAGATATTTGGGACCTTACCTTATTATTGCCATTATCAACCCGGTGGCCGTCAAATTGGAATTACCTGCTAGTATGCAAATTCACCCCGTCTTCCATGTGTCACTTCTGAAGCCAGTACAACCTGGGACAAGACTAACCAAGCCACCTGACCCCATCCTTATAGACGTAGAACCCGAATTTGAAATGAAAAGTATCCTGGACTCCAAAATGGTTAAGTCAAGACTTATTTATTTAATCGACTGAAAAGGTTACGGACCACAAGAACGGTCATGGGAACCTAGTGACCACGTTCATTCACCTAGGTTGGTGAGAATATTCCACCGGAATTTCCCAGACAAACCAAGGCCAAGGGGAGGAACGACTTTAGGAGGGTGTCATGATGCCTACCTCCAAGGAGCCAGACCAGGCCCAGCTACCCCAGAGGCAGACATCATGTCCCCGAGGGAAGTCTCAGCAGCCCCAAGTAGGGGCCCTTTGGACTCAGTCCTGGCGCCTTTGGCGCCAGGCTCATATTGGACAACAGTCCTGGCGCCATAGGCGCCAGGCTCATAAATAATGAATTTGTGTTTATAGGTGCTTGATGTAATCTTACCTGATGCAGACCATGCTGCAACATCCGGGCCATCTAGAGGCCTGAATGGGACTACTTTCTCTTTGGGGACTACTTAACCACATGGGTGTGGCCGGAGGAAGAATACATACCTGAGAGGAAGGATACATACCTGGAACTACTTTGAAGGCTATTTAAGCCACGCCCAAGCAGCAACTCACACTTCGCGTTGTTCTGCATCTAGCAGCTGGACGCTCACCGTGTCTGCTCCTGCATCCTGACTTCTGCCACGCCCGCCAGCATCCTGGAACACCTGCAAAGGGAGAAGAGAAGAGAATTGGAGAAAGAAGAGTCCTTACCTGCTACTCCCGCATTCCGGAGACATTTCGCCGACGATCCTGAAAAGGAAGACATTCATTTTAAAAGCACATCGCATCGATCGCTGCAGCGCCGCATTCCACTCACCTTTACTAGGCGCCTCCATATTCATCAGCGACCATCTGGATCCGCAACCACATTTCAGCGCCTAGGGAGAAAAAGACAAGAACAAAGGTGAGCTAGGGAAGAGAATAAGAAAACCTTAATTTGCCATCATAAGACTTACCTGTTGGGTCATTCCCACTTCATTTCGGGTCGGTGCCGCATCCTGGCATTTCCGGACCCCGGCCCCTAAGGGAAAAGGAGACATCAGCGTTAGTGAGCGAATGCTAAGACATTACCTGAACGCTCATTAAAGACTTACCTGATATCTACTGGAACTGCACCTTTCACTTCGGGTCGGTGCCATATCTCCGGCATTTCCGAACCCCAGCCTCTATGGGGAAAAAAGACACAAGCATAAGTGCATTAATGCAAGGAACCTAAAGGAACCTTTCATCAAACAACTCACCTGAGTTTCCTTCGTCGGTTCCATTGCTCATCTCCGAATCTTTGTTCTGCACCTGAAATAGAGACAACGGACAATTATTATTTCGGGCTCATACTTATAAACAGAATTCTCACAGTACTTTACCAGGAAGGTCAAGCAAACTTGAACTCTCTACAATCCATGATCCAGTGAAGTAACTGGATTACAACGCGCCCCTGCATCAGAAGCAGGATGGAGAGCTCGTCCTTTCAGAGCCTAAGGTGAGACTTCACAGGGAATCGCAGAAGGCTTTCGTGGAGGGTAAGAAGGGAGTGGGAGGCTTACACATTATCCCGCAGATTGTTAATACTCCCTTTTCACACACAGAAGGATATTTCTGCGAGTCAGACAAGCCAGATTTGAAAGTCCGGTCCTGTCCATCTTCCGAGTCCTGCGCTTCACCATAGAAGAGGCAACAGCACTCCAAACCAGGCCTGCGCCTCCGTGGGAGTCAGGTGAGCGTAACAGAACGCGAAGCCTACCTACAATTTCCCACCCGGGCGCTATGGAAACTTCCGAGACAGACCAGCTGGTCCTGCTTTTGGGGGAATTACGGGCAGAAGTACACTCCGCCCGCCAGGAGACTAACGCTCTCAAAAGAGAACTGATCCTATCTAAGGAAAGAACTGATGACCTGGCCAAACAGTTGTTGCAGGGTCAGGCAGGACAAACTCCTTTACCTAGTTCCGGGGGTAATCCCACTTCTATGATTTCGAATAACCCGGTACAAATCAATCTACCTGGAAACATGCCTTTGGCCCCGCCTGTACGTTTTGCTGGGGACCCCAAGAAATATGCCGTTTTTATGAACCAATGTCGCTTACACTTCCTATGCAGACCTGTGGCCTTCCCTAATGACCAGACCAAGGTAGCTTTTGTATTATCTTATCTCAGCGTCAGTGCTGCCGATTGGTCAGTTCCTTTGGTAAATCAAGATGACCCAATTCTCCAGGATTTTCAAGGCTTCCAGGCAAGCATGGGAAGATTATTTGCTCGACACTCTCAGAGACAGGCCCTAGACAACAAACTGCTATCCTTATGACAACGTAACCAGGATCTCTTATCTTACATCGCCACCTTTAATAGGTTGGTTGTGGAAACTGGGTGGCCAGAGAATAAAAGGATCACATTATTTTATCGAGGTCTGCGCGGAGAACTTAAAGACGTGCTAGCCCAAATAGTAAATCCACCCCAGGTCTGCGCGGAGTACATAGACCTTGTGGTCCAACTTGATCACAGACTTCAGAATAGAAAAGCAGATCGATCCAAGTTTGAAACCAGAGTGTTGATCAAAACTCACGCTAACCCCAAGAGTACCGACGTTTCAGAACCTATGCAAATCGGTGGAGTTAAAGGACCGTTAACGCAGAAGGAACGGGAGAGAAGGTGGCAAAAGCAATTATGTCTCTATTGTGGAGCTTCTGGTCACTTTCTACGAGATTGTCCGGTAAAACCAACTAAGAAGGTGGTTGGAGCCACTGACAACAATTTAACAGAACCTGATTCGGGAAACGACCAAGCCCGACAAGCGTAGAGGTCCGCTTGCCGAGCTTGAAAACAAACTCTTTGACCTCGCATTTCATCATGCCAATGGTCCTCGTGGATCCGAAACAGCCTTGGCGGTTGCATGCTATAAAGGCATACATCGACAGTGGAGCTCTTGGAAACTATGTAGATCGTGAATTGGCCTCCAGGATTAATCTCCCTCTCCGTCCGAAAACTAACAAGGATGTCATTACTACAGTTGATGGAACCGAAATAGCCTCAGGGCCGGTAACTCATTCCACTACAGAAATGACACTAGTGGGTCAGGATGGACATCGGGAAGCTATTGTGTTTGACGTAATCAAGGCCCCACAGTTTCAAGTAATTCTAGGAATTCCTTGGTTAGAAACACATAATCCTCGAATAGACTGGCGAGCAAAGAGAATAACCTTTCCTGATTGTGAACAAACTTGTTATCCAAGAAATCCAAATATGGGCCTGGCCTCAGTAACTTCCGCCACTATACAACTACCGGCTGAGTACCAAGAATTCCAAGACATTTTCCAAAGAGAACAGTCCAACACGTTACCTCCCCACCGGTCGTACGATTGTCAAATCGATCTGGTACCCAATGCTCAACCGCCTTGCAGTAGGATTTATGCTCTTACTGAACCTGAGAACCTTCATTTGCGTCGGTATTTAGATCAGTACCTTGCCAATGGTTTTATTCGCCCGTCAAAGTCTCCTGTTTCCTCAGCTCTGTTCTTCGTGCCGAAAAAAGAAGGCGACCTTAGAACCTGTATTGACTACTGCGCCTTAAATCAAATAACGATTAAGAATCGTTATCCTCTGCCTCTGATCCCTGAACTTCTCGACCAGGTAAAAGATGCTTGTATGTACACCAAGTTAGATCTTCGGGGAGCTTATCACCTGGTGCGTATAAAAGAAGGCGACGAATGGAAGACTGCATTCCGCACCAAATATGGGCTCTTTGAATATCAGGTGATGCCCTTCGGACTGTGCAACGCACCTGCTGCCTTTCAATACTTTATGAATGATGTTCTTCGGGAACTTATCGATGTTTGTGTCATCGTATATATCGATGACATCCTGGTGTACTCCTCTTCGGAATCCGATCACAGAAAACATGTCAGGGCAGTTCTTGAAAAATTGCGCCAGCACAAACTGTTTGCAAAACTCAGAAAATGCGTTTTTCATACCACAGAAGTTGAGTTTCTCGGATTCATCCTGACACCTAAAGGAGTCTGAATGTACTCGTGAAAGGTGGACGCCATCCTCAAATGGCCATCTTCTCGCTCTGTGAAGAGGGTTCAGAGCATGCTTGGTTTTGCCAATTTTTATCGAAGATTCATCCCGGAATTTTCTCGAGTGGTCCAACCCATCACAGCTCTCTTACGGAAGAATAAACGCTTCGAATGGACTCATGAGGCAGAACAGGCCTTTAAAGACCTAAAGACTAAATTCACCTCTGCACCTGTGTTGAAGCATCCACGCCCAGATCTCCCTTACATTGTTGAAACCGACTCATCCAGCTTAGCCATGGGAGCTGTCCTGTCTGAAAGGGATCCAATAACTAACCAACTACACCCTGTAGCCTTTTGGTCCAGAAAATTCTCGGCTCCTGAAATTAATTACGCAATCACCGACAAGGAGTTACTAGCTATTAAGTCTGCCTTCAAAGCTTGGCGTCATTACCTCCTCGGCGCAAGACACACTATCACGGTGATTACAGATCACAGAAATTTGCAATATTTAAAGACGGCCAAAGCCCAATCATCACGTCAACTCCGATGGGCTTTATTCTTTGCGGAATTTGATTTTGTAATCACATATCGCCCTGGTTGCAAGAATGGCAAAGCGGACGCTTTATCCCGGATTGGGATGGAAGAAACAAATTTGAGCTTAGAACCTGTACCGATTATACCTGAACAGAGAATTTTGGGTTTGACCTCTTTACAAACTATAGAGGACGTTCAAACTCGAGTTTAACAACTATTAGACTCCACAGCCTTACAAGAATGGAGCCAAAAGGGGTCACACTTTTCCATTAATAACGATTTACCGTATTTCCAGGGGCGATTATTTCTGCTTAACAAAGAACTGCAAGAACTCGTTATTGCCCATTATCATGATACATTAATGGAAGGACATCCTGGTATCGCTAAAACTGAGGAAAAGATCAAATGACAATTCTGGTGGCCATCCTGGAGAAAAGACATAAAATCTTTTGTGATGTCTTGCGGAGTTTGCGCCCAAAATAAAGGTCAAAAGAAAAGACCAGCCGGTCTTCTACAACCTTTGGATATTCCACCGGCACCTTGGCACACCTTGTCGATGGACTTTATTACCGACCTGCCTCCTTGCTATGGATACAACACTATCTTGGTGATTGTGGATCTCTTCTCCAAAATGGCCCATTTTATCCCTTTAAAAGGGTTACCCTCAGCCTCCATCTTGGCCAAGGAATTTCTGGAGAACATAGTTCGTATGCATGGTTTTCCATCCATATTAGTCTCAGATCGAGGAAGCCAGTTTATTTCCCATTTTTGGAAGAAATGTTGTCAACTGGCGCAAATTGATGTACGACTATCCACCAGTCACCATCCCCAAACCGATGGCCAAACCGAGAGAACTAACCAAACCCTTGAACAATATCTTCGGTGTATGTTGCACAAATCTGAATGCAATTGGAAAGACATTCTTTGGATCGCAGAATATGCATATAACAATTCTGTACATTCTGGAACTGGACAAACCCCTTTTTACACCTTGTATGGTCATCATCCTCGAACCTCAGACCTGGACCCTCCTAAAAACCTGGAAATGCCTGCGGTAGATCATTTGCATTCCCGATAACCCGAGCTTTCAAAGAAGCTACGACTCATCTTCAGCAAGCCAAGAGAAAGTACAAAGAAAATGCTGATTTACATCGAAGTGAAGCACCTCCGTACCAAAGAGGGGACCAGGTGTGGCTAGCAACTAGACATTTACCTCTCAAAGGACCGCAGACTTTCAACCCCAGATACATAGGACCCTATCCCATCAAAGCTATAATCAACCCGGTGGCCTTTAAACTCGATCTACCAGCGAACATGCAAATTCATCCTGTTTTTCACGCCTCACTGTTGAAACCGGTGCAACCAGGAACCAGACTGATCAAACCACCAGAACCAATTCAGATTGATGGGGAATTAGAATTTGAAGTTAAAGACATATTGGATTCCAAAGTGTTAAAGTCAAAACTCGTCTATCTAATTGATTGGATGGGGTATGGACCTCAGGAGAGATCTTGGGAACCAAGCGACCATGTACACACGCCGCGATTAATACAAAAATTCCACCGAAAATTCCCAAACAAGCCAAAACCCCCGGAGAAAACAACCTTGGGAGGGGCCTTGGGAGGGGGTACTGTCATGATGCCTACCTCCAAGGAGCCAGACCAGGCCCAGCTACCCCAGAGGCAGACATCATGTCCCCGAGGGAAGTCTCAGCAGCCCCAAGTAGGGGCCCTTTGGACTCAGACCTGGCGCCTTTGGCGCCAGGCTCATATTGGACAACAGTCCTGGCGCCATAGGCGCCAGGCTCATAAAAGATGACTTTGTGTTTAAAGGTGCTTGGTGTAAACTTACCTGATGCAGACCATGCTGCAACTTCCGGGCCATCTAGAGGCCTGAATGGGACTACTTTCTCTTTGGGGACTACTTTACCACACGGGTGTGGCCGGAGGAAGAATACATACCTGAGATGAAGGATACATACCTGGAACTACTTTGAAGGCTATTTAAGCCACGCCCAAGCAGCAACTCACGCTTCACTTTGTTCTGCATCTAGTAGCTGGACGCTCACCGTGTCTGCTCCTGCATCCTGACTTCTGGCACGCCCGCCAGCATCCTGGAACACCTGCAAAGGGAGAAGAGAATAGGAGAAAGAAAAGTCCTTACCTGCTAAATCCGCATTCCGGAGTCATTTCGCCGACGATCCTGAAAAGGAAGACATTCATTTTAAAAGCACATCGCATTGATCGCTGCAGCGCCGCATTTCACTCACCTTTACTAGGCGCCTCCATGTTCATCAGCGACCATCTGGATCCGCAACCACATTTCAGCACCTAGGGAGAAAAAGACAAGAACAACGGTGAGCTAGGGAAGAGAATAAGAAAACCTTAATTTGCCATCATAAGACTTACCTGTTGGGTCATTCCCACTTCATTTCGGGTCGGTGCCGCATCCTGGCATTTCCGGACACTGGCCCCTAAGGGGAAAAAGAGACATCAGCGTTAGTGAGTGAATGCTAAGACATTACCTGAACGTTCATTAAAGACTTACCTGATATCTATCACAGACTCTTTGACTCCTTTTAGCTTCTCTCCACTCTCCATTCTCGAAGTGGAAAAGATTATCACTAGCCTTAAACCGTCCAATTGTCAGGGTGACCTTTGTCCTGCACCTATTATTAAGGAAGCTGCTCACGACCTAGCACCTTTCATCACTACGCTCATCAACTCCTCCTTTAGCTCTGGGATTGTACCGGACAATCTTAAGGATGCATGGGTCATCCCGCTTCTGAAAAAACCTACCCTCGATCCCAGTATACCCACAAACTACAGACCAATTACCACTGTACCTTTTTTACTAAAAATCCTTGACCGCGCGGCCTACCTACAAATTCAGGAATACCTTGAATCAAATAAACTTCTGGGACTCAGGCAATCAGGCTTCCGGCCTCGCCATGGCACTGAGACCGCCCTTATTGACTTAAAAACGCAGATCGAAGATCTCAAAGACAAAGGCAAACTGGCGTTATTACTTCTCCTGGACCTCTCTGCTGCTTTTGATCTTGTCAATCACAAAATTCTCTGTCATCACCTCAAATCAGCCGCACACTTCTCAGAAAATGCTGCCACTTGGATCAGATCCTTCCTGGATAATAGATCTATGCGTGTGTTCTCCCCACTTGCGGCCGCACCACCCGCTCCGGTCTCTTGTGGTGTGCCTCAAGGGTCCTGTGTCTCACCCACGTTATATAACGTGTTTACCAAACCCCTTTTTGATATTTTGGACCATTTGGGCGTCACGTATACCAATTACGCTGACGACACACAGATACTAATCCCCATCACAGGAGACTACACAACTGACTCCCTTGCCATCAACGCCATCTACCAGGTCATCCAAGCGTGGATGGCCCAGCACGGCCTCTGCCTAAATGATGAAAAGACAGAGCTCCTCATTCTTGGTTCACCACAAAAACTCACTAAACTTGACCCTGCCTTCAAGTCTTTCACCATTGATGGGAACACCATCCCGATTGCTAAGGACACGAAAACCTTAGGGATTTACATCGACTCAACCCTATCCTTGACTAGACAATCCAACGCAGTCTCATCTGCAGCAGCGCATACTTGCAAGCTCATCACCGCCTGTCGCCCGTTCCTAACCACTGCCAACAGCGTAACCTTGGCCAGGACCCTTGTACTATCCAAGGTTGACTACTGTAATGCCCTCTATCTAGGTACTAATCTCCGCAACTTAAACAAGCTACAAACTGTCCAAAACAATGCGATCAGAGCGGCCCTTAACATTCCTAGGCGCCAGCATATATCTGACACCAGGCGCAACCTGCACTGGCTCTCTATCCCACAGCGCATCTCCTTGAAGTCCTTGGCTCTCACACACAAATGCCTCCACAACCAAGCCCCTCGCTACCTGGCAAACAGATTCTCTTTCCACAATTCCACCAGACCTCGCAGAGCGGCCCAAGCCAACTGCCTTGACATCCCGCGTTTTAATCTCCAAAGATCTGGTGGAACCAGCTTCCCCATCCTGGCAGCCAAACTTTGGAACTCACTCCCCAATGACCTTAGAGCAGAACCTTCCTTCCTGAAATTCAAATACCTTACCAAAGCATGGCTATCCGCCCAAGACTGCTAACACCAGCTTACTGCCCTACTTGCACTTTGACCTACTCTGCATCCCTTATTAACTATCCTGTAAATCACTTCCTTATCGATGTTCATTTGAATGTATACTTTGTAAATTTTGTAAATCTTCCTGTAATAATCTTGTAATACTCTGTCACATTGCCTTGTCATGCTTTCATCTTGTTGTAACTAAGTTAAGCGCCCGGTTGCCCCTGGGCCTGGTGCGCTATAGAAATAAATAAAATACTAAAAATACTAAAAATCTACTGGAACTGCATCTTTCACTTCGGGTCGGTGCCATATCTCCGGCATTTCCGAACCCCGGCCCCTATGGGGAAAAAAGACACAAGCATTAGTGCATTAATGCAAGGACACTAAAGGAGCCTCTCATCAAACAACTCACCTGAGTTTCCTTTGTCGGTTCCATTGCTCATCTCGGAATCTTTGTTCTGCACCTGAAATAGAGACAACGGACAATTATTATTTCGGGCTCATACTTATAAACAGAATTCTCACAGTACTTTACCGGGAAGGTCAAGCAAACTTGAACTCTCTACAATCCATGATCCAGTGAAGTAACTGGATTACAACGCGCCCCTGCATCAGAAGCAGGATGGAGAGCTTGTCCTTTCAGACCCTAAGGTGAGACTTCACGGGGAATCGCAGAAGGGTTTCGTGGAGGGTGCGAAGGGAGTGGGAGGCTTACACATTATCCCGCAGATTGTTAATACTCCCTTTTCACACACAGAAGGATATTTCTGCGAGTCAGACAAGCCAGATTTGAAGGTCCGGTCCTGTCCATCTTCCGAGTCCTGCGCTTCACCATAGAAGAGGCAACAGCACTCCAAACCAGGCCTGCGCCTCCGTGGGAGTCAGGTGAGCGTAACAGAGGGGCCTTGGGGGGGTGTGCTGTCATGATGCCTACCCCCGGGCATCCAGACCAAGAACATCAACCCCGGAAACAGGCATCATGTTATCTGGAGCAAACCCAGCAACCCCTGTTAGGGGCTATCTGGGTACAGTCCTGGCGCCTATGGTGCTAGGCACATATGGGACATCAGTCTTGGCGCCATAGGCGCCAGGCTCAAATGTTAAAACTTACCTGATGCAGACCATGCTACAAGGGATCCAAGCATCCAAGCCCATGTAAGGCTTGAAGGGACTATTTTATCTTAGGGACTATTTTGTTACTCGGTTGTGGCTGTGGAGGAATACTTACTTGGGACTACTTTGAAGGCTATTTAAACCACGCCCGAAGAGCAGCACATGCTTTGCGTTATTCTGCATCCAGCAGCGTAACGCTCACCGTGTCTGCAGTCAGCATCCAGCATCCTGCCACGCCCGCCTCGAGTCCCGAGCGCCTAGAAAGAAGGGAAAGAAGAAGAAAGGTTAGAACAAGAACTTTACTGGATTTTTTACCTGATTTCGGATTCAGCGCATCTTTGAACCAGAAACAGACTTAATTTTAAACGCATCGCCAGCAGCAGCGCCGCGCCATACTCACCGTTCCTCGCAACATCTCTACGATCCGGTGCTGTCTCCATCACCTGGTTGCCGCATTCCAGCACCTAAGGGGGACAAGAAAACAAGGTGAGCCAATGGAACACACCAGGACAATCTCTTGCTACCATATGCTTACCTGATTTTACCGCAGGAGGTATTATCCACCAGCACGCCAAATCTTCCTACGCTTTACCGGCAAGAAAAGAGAAAGCAGCGAGTTAAACCTTGGCATCATTTACCAGACAGTGTTACAAAACACAGACTCTTACCTGAACGCTTTCAGCTGCCCCAAGATAATCATCTTTTGGGTCTAAGCTGCAAAAGAAAGAAGGAATTGGACAAGAGTGATTAATCTGACATTTTGAACTCATTAGAACTATATACTTACGGCCTTTCGCCTGGAGGTTTGGAGCCAAGATTTGCCCAGAACTCTTCCAATATCCTCAAGCCAGTTAAGTAACTGGCCATCAACGCGCCCCTGCATTCTTCGCAGGATGGAGAGCTCATCATACAAAACTATAAGGTGAGTTTTGTGAAAGGGAATGTCAGAAGTGATAAGTGGGGACGCAGTGAGGTGTTAATACTCAAATCCACAGGTGGCTAATTCCCTTTACCTGTCTTTAGGAGACTACTTCTACGGGTCAAGCAGACGAAGCTAGGTGGGCCAGTCCAGTCAGTCATCTCTGCACTACGCATCACGTTGGTGGAGACCGTGGCTGTCCAGTTCCACTCGACACCAATGTGGGAGCCAGGTGAGCGTAACAGAACGCAAAGCCTTCCTACAAATTCTCACCGGGTGTCATGGAGACCTCAGAAACTGACCACCTGGCCCAACTATTAGGGGAACTTAGGGCTGAAGTACATGCCGCTCGGCAAGAAACTAATACACTAAGGAGAGAGTTGATTGTTTCGAAGGAACGCACTGATGATCTTGCTAGACAATTACTGCAAAACCAAGCGGGGCAAACACCCCTACCGGGTCTCGGGGGGGATTCCAAACCCTTTTCACCAAGCAACCCTGTGCAAGTGATTTTACAAGGCAATATCCCTTTAGCCCCGCCAGAACGCTTTGTGGGGGACCCGAAAAGATTTGCCGTGTTCATGAACCAATGCCATTTGCACTTTTTATGCAGACCTGGAGCCTTTCCAAATGATCAAGCCAAAGTAGCCTTCGTATTATCATATTTCAGCGGCAGTGCAGCGGATTGGTCAATCCCACTAGTCAATCAGGATGACCCTATTCTTCGGGATTTTCAGGGTTTTCAAATGAGCATGGAAAGACTATTTGCCCGGCACTCTCAAGGACAGGCCCTGGATAACAAACTTTTGTCCCTACGACAGGGTAACCAAGACCTTCTAACCTACATAGCAACCTTTAATAGGTTGGTGGTGGAAACTGGATGGCCCGAGGAAAAAAGGATTACGTTGTTTTATTGGGGACTTCGAGGAGAACTCAAAGATGTTTTGGCTCAAGTTGTGAACCCACCTCAAGACTGTGCTGAATATATAGACTTAGTGGTCCAGTTAGATCACAGACTTCAGAATCGAAAGGCTGATCGAGCCAAGTTCGAGAACCGGGTGTTGGTTAAACCCAATGCTACCCCCAAAGGAACAGATGCCTCAGAACCCATGCAAATCGGAGGAGTTAAAGGACCCTTGAGACAGAAGGAAAGAGAAAAAGGCGGCAAATGCAATTATGTCTATACTGTGGAACTTCGGGACATTTTCTACGGGAGTGCCCTGTAAAACCACCCAAGAAGGTGGTAGGAGCTGCTGATAAAAGCCTATGGAGCCTGACTCGGGAAACGACCACGCCCGACAAGCGTAGAGGTCTGCTTGCCGAGCTTGAAGAAGGATACTCAGACCTCGCATTTCATCATACCAATGGTCCTTATAGATCCAAGGCAGCCATCACGTTTGCACGCAGTTAGGGCATACATTGATAGCGGGGCCATAGGAAACTATGTGGACCACGAATTGGCTTCTAGGATGAATCTACCTCTCTGCAGAAAGACCACTTCGGATGTCATCACCACAGTCGATGGAACTGAAATTTCCTCTGGGCCTGTAACTCATTCCACCGCAGAGATGACATTATTGGGTCAGGATGGGCATCGAGAGACTATTGTGTTTGATTTAATCAAAGCCCTGCAGTTCCAAATAATACTAGGGATACCTTGGTTGGAAACACATAATCCTTGTATTGATTGGCGAGAGAAGAGAATAACCTTCCCGGATTGTGCACATACTTGTTACCCAATAAAAACCTTGAAAAAGGACCTGGACACAGTCGCTACTCCAGTTGTGCAGTTACCGCACGAATATCAAGAATTCCAGGATGTTTTCCAAAAAGAACAGGCAAACACCTTACTACCTCACAGATCATACGATTGTCAAATTGATCTCATACTTGGTGCACAACCTCCATGTAGTAGGATCTACGCATTTACGGAACCCCAGAACCTTCACCTACGACAATACTTGGACCAATACCTTGCCAATGGCTTAATTCGTCCATCCAAGTCCCCTGCATCTTCAGCTTTGTTCTTCGTGCCAAAAAAGGAAGGTGACCTCAGAACGTGCATAGACTACCATGCCTTAAATCAGATCACGGTTAAGAACCGATACCCATTGCCTCTGATCCCAGAATTACTAGACCAAGTAAAGGACGCTTGCATCTACACTAAATTAGATCTCCGAGGGGCATACCATCTGGTACGTGTAAAGAAAGGCGACGAATGGAAGACTGCTTTTCGCACTAAATACGGGTTATTCGAATACCAGGTGATGCCCTTCGGGTTGTGCAATGCACCAGCAGCCTTCCAGTATTTTATGAACGATGTCCTGCGTGAACTCATTGACGTCTGTGTTGTCGTATACATAGACGATATTCTAGTGTACTCCTCTTCAGAATCTGACCATGTGAAGCACGTTCGTGCAGTCCTTGAGAAACTACGCCAGCACAAGTTATATGCAAAATTGGAAAAATGCGTTTTCCATAATACAGAAGTTGAATTTCTTGGATTTATCCTGACTCCAAAAGGAGTTCGAATGGACTCTCGAAAGGTGGACGCAATTCTCAAATGGCCATCACCCAATTCAGTTAAAGGAGTACAAAGCATGCTCGGATTTGCTAATTTCTATCGCAGATTCATTCCGGATTTCTCGCACGTTGTACACCCTATCACAGCACTCTTGCAAAAAAACAAATGCTTCCTGTGGACTGAAGAAGCTGAGAATGCCTTCCAAGAACTGAAAGCGAAATTCACGTCTGCACCTGTATTAAAGCATCCTCGTCCTGAACTCCCATATATAGTTGAAACCGACGCATCCAGTTTAGCCATGGGAGCTGTCCTGTCCCAGAAGGATCCTGAAACCAGTCAACTTCACCCAGTAGCATTTTGGTCCAGAATGTTCTCGGCACCCGAGTTAAACTATGCGGTTACCGATAAGGAGCTATTAGCTATCAAATCCGCCTTCAAGGCTTGGCAGCATTATCTTCTCGGTGCCAGGCATGCCATTACTGTAATCACTGATCACCGGAACTTGCAGTATTTAAAGACAGCCAAAGCCCAATCATCACGCCAACTTCGATGGGCATTGTTCTTTGCCGAGTTCGATTTCATGATCACTTATAGACCAGGCTGTAAAAATGGCAAGGCAGATGCCTTATCCCGAATAGGATTGGAAGAAGCATATGCGAACCCGGAGCCGGTGCCTATAATTTCAGAACAAAGAATTCTTGGCATAACTACTTTACAAACCCTAGAAGTTATTCAGGTAAAGATCCAACAACTCTTCGATCCAACAGCCCTGCTGGACTGAGTAAAGAAAGGCTCAGACTATTCTGTCATCAATGACCTACCTTATTATCAAGGGCATCTATTTCTTACCAAATAAGGAACTACAAGAACTAGTCATCTCCAATTATCATGACACCCTGATGGAAGGGCACCCAGGTATCGCAAAAACTGAAGCTAAAATTAAGAGACAATTCTGGTGGCCCACCTGGCGAAAAGATGCAAAGTCATTTGTAATCTCCTGTGGCATTTGCGCCCAAAACAAAGGTCAGAAGAAAAAACCGGCTGGCCTTTTACAACCCTTGGATATTCCACCTACACCATGGCACACCTTATCGTTAGACTTTATTACAGACCTACCTCCATGTAATGGATTCAATACCATTCTCGTTATTGTGGATCTTTTTTCCAAAATGGCCCACTTTATTCCTTTAAAGGGATTACCTTCTGCTTCAATTCTGGCCAAGGAGTTTCTCGAAAACATTGTTCGAATACACAGATTTCCCTCCGTATTGGTCTCTGACCGAGGTAGTCAAATCATTTCACATTTTTGGAAGAAATGTTGTCGATTGGCGCAAATCGACGTGAGGTTATTGACCAGTCACCATCCCCAGACCGATGGTCAAACGGAGAGGACCAACCAGATTCTTGAACAGTACCTGAGTTGTATGTTACACCAGACTGAAAGTAATTGGAAGGACATTCTATGGATCTCCGAATATGCATACAATAACTCTGTACATTCTGGAACTGGACAAAGCCCTTTTTATACCATATACGGGCACCGCCCTCGAACCTCAGAACTTGACTTGCCTCAACACTTAGAAATGCCCGCAGTGAACCATCTGCGCGCTACTATTACACAAGCCTTTAAGGAAGCAACTGAACATTTGAAACATGCGAAAGAAAAGTACAAGAAAAACGCTGATCAGCATCGAAGTGATGCTCCACAATACCAAATTGGGGATCAAGTGTGGTTGGCCACAAAACACCTACCTCTAAAAGGAAAGCCGACCTTTAACCCTAGATATTTGGGACCTTACCTTATTAAGGCCATTATCAACCCGGTGGCCGTCAAATTGGAATTACCTGCTAGTATGCAAATTCACCCCGTCTTCCATGTGTCACTTCTGAAGCCAGCACAACCTGGGACAAGACTAACCAAGCCACCTGACTCCATCCTTATAGACGGAGAACCCGAATTTAAGTGAAAAGTATCCTGGACCCCAAAATGGTTAAGTCAAGACTTTTTTATTTAATCGACTGGAAAGGTTACGGACCACAAGAACGGTCATGGGAACCTAGTGACCACGTTCATGCACCTGGGTTGGTGAGAAGATTCTACCGGAATTTCCCAGACAAACCTAGGCTAAGGGGAGGAACGGCTTTAGGAGGGGCCTTGGGGGGGGAGTGCTGTCATGATGCCTACCCCCGGGCATCCAGACCAAGTCCATCAACCCCGGAAGCAGGCATCATGTTACCTGGAGCAAACCCAGCAACCCTTGTTAGGGGCTATCTGGGTACAGTCCTGGCGCCTATGGCACCAGGCTCATATGAGTCATCAGTCCTGGCGCCATAGGCGCCAGGCTCATATGTTAAAACGTACCTGATGCATACCATGCTGCAAGGGATCCAAGCATCCAAGCCCATGTAAGGCTTGAAGGGACTATTTTATCTTAGGGACTATTTTGTTGCTCGGGTGTGGCTGTGGAGGAATACTTACCTGGGACTACTTTGAAGGCTATTTAAACCACGCCCGAAGAGCAGCACATGCTTCGCGTTATTCTGCATCCAGCAGCGTAACGCTCACTGTGTCTGCAGTCAGCATCCAGCATCCTGCCACGCCCGCCTCGAGTCCAGAGCGCCTAGAAAGAAGGGAAAGAAGAAGAAAGGTTAGAACAAGAACTTTACTGGATTTCTTACCTGATTTCGGATTCAGCGCATCTTCGAACCAGAAACAGACTTTATTTTAAACGCGTCGCATCACCAGCAGCAGCGCCGAGCCATACTCACCGTTCCTCGCAGCATCTCTATGATCTGGTGCTGTCTCCATCACCTGGTTGCCGCAATCCAGCGCCTAAGGGGGACAAGAAAACAACAAGGTGAGCCAAGAGAACAAACAAGGACAATCTCTTGCCACCATATGCTTACCTGATTTTACCGCAGGAGGTATTATCCACCAGCACGCCAAATCTTCCTACGCTGCACCGGCAAGAAAAGAGAAAGCAGCGAGTTAAACCTTGGCATCATTTACCGGACAGTGTTACAAAACACAGACTCTTACTTGAACGCTTTCAGCTGCCACAAGTCGATCATCTTTTGGGTCTAAGCTGCAAAAGAAACAAGGAATTGGACAAGAGTGATTAATCGGACATTTTGAACTCATTAGAACTATATACTTACGGCCTTTCGCCTGGAGGTTTTGAGCCAAGATTTGTCCAGAACTCTTCCAATATCCTCATGCCAGTGAAGTAACTGGCCATCAACGCGCCCTGCATTCTTCGCAGGATGGAGAGCTCATCATACAAAACTATAAGGTGAGCTTTGTGAAAGGGAATGTCAGAAGTGATAAGTGGGGACGCAGTGAGGTGTTAATACTGAAATCCACGGGTGGCTAATTCCCTTTCCCTGTCTTTAGGATACTACTTCTACGGGTCAAGCATACGAAGCTAGGTGAGCCAGTCCAGTCAGTCATCTCTGCACTACGCATCACGTTGGTGGAGACCGTGGCTGTCCAGTTCCGCTCGACACCCCTGTGGGAGCCAGGTGAGCGTAACAATTGTGTAAGAGATCTGGATCAGGTTCATCGGGATGTTCGTTGTCACTTACTTCGGGCTCAAGATCGTGCAAAGAAGTATGCAGATGTTCATCGTTCGCCGGCACCAGTCTATCGGATTGGCATGAAGGTGTGTTTGTCATCCCGTAACTTACAGATTGCTGGTAAACGCTCCCTTCTGCCTAAATTCGTGGGGCCCTTTACCATTTCTGATGTTATTAACCCTGCAGCGGTCAAGTTGTCATTGCCACGTTTGTGGCACATTCACCCGGTCTTTCACGTCTCCCTGAACAAACCTTTTGTCCAGTCTACTCATCTACCGACGCGTCCTTCACTGATTTTGGTGGAGGGTGAAGAGGAGTATGAGGTCTCACGCATTCTGGACTGCAAAGTCTCTAAGGGTACGGTGTTCTATCTGGTGGATTGGAAGGGTTTCGGGCCTGAGAATCGTACCTGGGAACCTTTGTCCAACTTGCATTGCCC
Organism: Ambystoma mexicanum; assembly: GCF_040938575.1. NCBI lineage: Eukaryota > Metazoa > Chordata > Amphibia > Caudata > Ambystomatidae > Ambystoma > Ambystoma mexicanum. The sequence continues at coordinate 215,458,778 of NC_090921.1, read as the reverse complement.
TGATCTTTTGAAAGAATTTCATTCCGCCAGGGGGTTGCCGGTGTCTTTTGGGGAGGATGCTGTTACACTTCGGCAGAGACTTCGGCAGAGAAAAACTTCCCTGCGGAGTACGTCCCATTCACAGGCTCCTTTGTGGAGCAGATACAGGTTGCCATGGCGCCTGTACAAGCTACGGCGGAACCCGTGTCAGCTGACTCGTCTCGTACGTGAAGGACGTACAACAAGCCACGCCCCCTTGTGGGTTTAAAACTGCCGTCTTCCAGAGGATTTGTTGCTGCTAATTAGTGTTTCTTACTATTTGCGGTTACGTCCATTTTCCTTTGTGAAATCTTGTCACGAAATCCCGACTTGATCTCCTGGTTCCGACCCACGCTCGAACTTTTGGATTGACTGCCCCTGTACTGCCTTCTCTCCGTCCTTATCATTGTCGCAATCTTCTGGTATTCGACGCGGAACGTTATTTGGATTGTCCTTCCCTGCTGTCTTTGCAACTCATTCTTCAGCAATTACTCGGAACACCTCAGTTGCTCCAACCCTCGGCTGTGACCGTGTGTTTCAGGTAACAAACTGTGTTTGTTTTCTGCTATTTCTGCCAGCGCCATCTTTGACTATTGTACCTCATTTACCTGCTGCTTTGTTAGTATTCCTCTCTACTGGATTTTGGGACATTCATTGAACTACAACACTCGACAAACTTATTTTCAAAGTGCATATTGACGCTCTCCTGATCCTGCACCAACCCAGCTCTAGCGCGACCCTCGTGCCGCCCGGGTTTACTTCCCTGTACTAACTTATCTGTTTATTATTTTTTCCTATCGTTTTCTCCACCCCTGAAAATCATTGACCCTTGAGAGTCCCACAATTCAGGTCTGTTGTTTTGGCTAAAAACTCTCTATAAGAAGAATCCATTAGATTAATTCACTCATTTGGGTTTAATTCTTTACTTGTAGGTCAATCTCGGGGAAAGTTCCACTCCAATCCCTGCCTAGGTATTTCCTGTCCAATACTGTGCTTGATTGCTTAATTGTTTCTCTCAGCACTGTTTAATATCTTTGTATTCCTTTGCAGCATTGGCGTTGGCGGTGTGTGTTCTCCCCACTCTTTTATTCAACTGACCCCTAGGCCTGTTCCAATAGAAACAGCAGAGAGGTATGTTGTAACGAAGAGCCCCTCTTTGAGGAAGCCTGAGTCTTGTACTCAGGGGAGCTGGAATTGGAGGCTGAATATCGATTCCTGTGTACATATCGTCTCCAAGGTCATCTATCTATCTTCCTGACCTGTTTACGGAGCGATGAATAACACTTATATAGCCCAAGTAAAGTAGTTCCAGGTAAAGTAGTCCCAGGCCCGGCCACACCTGAAACACTAGACCGCATAGCTCAGTTCTGTGGAACTGAGCTATGCAAGTGCCTCCATGTTAACTGAAGTCCCAATCCAAATGTTGTCCTTCACATAACAGTATGAACCTGGTGCCAGAGGTGCCAGGACTGACTCCAAGTGAGACCCTGGTGGTGTTTTGTGTCACTTGAGGTCCCAATGCGAGCCTGTAACCTGGCCCCAGCCGACAGGCTGGATTGGCCATGATGACCAGGGGCATGAATCATGACAGCACTCCCCCCAAGGCCCCTCTCACGGTAGTTCTTCTGCCTGGCCCTGGTTTAGTTGGATGATTTTGATGGAAACGTTTTACCAAGCGTGGTGCGTGGATGTTCTCACTTGGTTCCCATGTTCTGTCCTGAGGACCATATCCTTTCCAATCTACTAAATAATATAGTTTAGATCTAGTGTATTTTGAATCCAGGATATCTCTAACTTCAAACTCCAGTTCTCCGTCTATCAGTACTGGTTTTGGTGGTGTTGTAACTCGAGTTCCAGGTTACACAGGTTTTAGGAGTGATACAAGGAATACAGGATGGATCTTCATGTTTGGTGGCAGTGTTATTTTAACAGCTACTGGGTTTTTTATAGACTCAATGGTGAAAGGACCTAGATATCGTGGACGAAAGGTCCGGGTTCCTTTTATTGGCACATGTTTTCCCGCTAACCAGACTTCGTCTCCAACTCAGTAATCAGGAGCCTTTCTGGGATGTTGATCAGAGAATTTCTTTTGTCTTTCTTTAGCTTGAAGTAAATGTGCAGTTGCCTTTTTGAAGGCTTGAGTAATGGTTGTATGTAAGGTTTTCACCGCTGGCATCTACAGAGCCCTGGGAGCATCTAATTCAGAGGTGCGTGGATGCCTACCATATATGGTATAAAAATGAGTTTGTCCCATGCTGGCATGCAGGGAATTATAGGCATATTCTGCTAGCCATAGTAAATCCTTCCAACCTTTTTCAACTTGGTGTAACATACAACGTAGGTATTGTTCAAGTGTCTGGTTTGTCCTTTCTGTTTGGCCATCCGTTTGGGGATGATGGCTGGTGGATAATCAAATATCGATTTGTGACATTGAACAGCACTTCTTCCAGAGGCTAGATACAAATTGACTTCCTCTATCTGAAATCAGGACAGAAGGAAAACCGTGTATTCGTACTATATGTTCCAGAAACACCTTAGCCAGGCTGGATGCGTTTGGAAGACCTTTAAATGAATGAAGTGTGCCATTTTAGAAAATAAATCTACAACCACTAGGATGGTGTTGAATCCTTGACTGGGAGGTAAATCCGTGATGAAATCAAGGGAAAGTGTATGCCAAGGTGCGGGTGGAATTTCCAAGGGTTGTAGGAGACCAGCTGGTTTTTGCTTTTGAGATTTATTTTGTGCGCACACACCACAGGAGGATAAAGTGAATAATGTCTTTGCGCCATGTTGGCCACCAATAGTTTCTTTTTACTTTGGCTAAGGTTTTGGCAATTCCTGCATGACCTTCCATCAAAGAGTCATGATAACCGGAGATGACTGGCTCTTGTAATTCTTTGCTTGGCAGATATAACCGATATTTGAAATATGGTAGTTGATCCTTAATTATGTGATGTTTGTTTTGTGTACTCCATTTTTGTAAGGTCTCTGGATTCATTAAGAGTTGGATCTTGTTATGGAGTTCACTTTGGGTTAATGTTGTTGTCTGGCCTAACAATTTGTCATTCGGAATGATAGCTACTGGATCTGGGGTTGTGTATACTTTCTCATCAATACCCATGCAGGATAAAGCGTCAGCTTTTCAGTTTCGGACTCCCGGTCGATATGTGATCATGTAGTCATGTTCTGCAAAGAAAAGTGCCCATCGCAGCTGACGTGAAGATTGAGCTTTTGCAGTTTTTAAGTATTGAAGATTTCGTTGATCAGTAATCACAGTGATGGTATGTCTGGCATCTAGGAGATAATATCGCCAAGCCTTGAAAGCTGATTTGATAGCTAGTTATTTGTCCATGATAGCATAATTGAGTTCTAGAGTCGTGAATTTGCGTGACCAGAAGGCCACAGGAGGCAGCTGGGAGGTATCGGGATCCCTTTGTGAAAGAACTGCTCCCATTGCCATGCTAGAGGCGTCCGTTTCCACCACATAAGGGAGATCTGGGCGAGGGTGTCGAAGAATTGGGTCGGAAGTAAATCTTTTCTTGAGTTCTAGAAAAGCTCTTTCTGCTTCTTCTGTCCATTGGAATTTCTTATTGTTTTTTCGTATCAATGACGTGATCAGGTACACTATCTGAGAAAAGCCTGGGATGAATCGGCGATAAAAGTTTGCAAAGCCCAGCATGCTCTGGATTCCCTTGAACGAAGTTGGTGACGACCAATTAAGAAGGGCATCGACTTTGTGCATATTCATCCTGATCCCTTTTGGAGTGAGGATAAAACCGAGAAATTCAACTTCGGTAACATGAAATGAACATGTTCCAAGTTTAGCATGCAGTTGATGTTGACAGAGTTTTGCCAGAATTGAACGAACATGTTTGACATGATCTTGTTTTGGAGAGGAGTATACTAAGATGTCATCATTATAAACCAAAGCGCACACGTCGATTAGTTCCTGTAAGACATCATTCATAAAATACTGGAATGCAGCGGGAGCATTGCAAAGTCCAAAGGGCATTACCTGATATTCATACAGGCCATACTTGGTACGAAATGCAGTTTTCCATTCGTCTCCTTCCTTAACACGAATGAGATGGTATGCTCCCCTAAGGCCCAATTTAGTGTAGATCTGGGCATCCTTAACTTGATCTAGCAGTTCCAGAATTAGAGGCATTGGATAGCGTTTTTTTATGGTGATTTGGTTCAGTGCGCGATAGTCGATGCAAGTTCTCAAGTCCCCTTCCTTTGTTGGTACGAAGAATAAGGGAATGGCTGCCGGTGATTTAGACGGGCGGATAAACCCATTAGCCAGGTAATGATCTAGATAAGATTTCAAATGGAGGTTTTCTGGTTTTGTGAGTGCATAGAATGGACCACAAGGGACTTGTGCACCAGGTATGAGATCAATCTGACAATCATAAGGCCTATGTGGCGACACGGTATTGGCTTGTTCTTTATGAAAAACATCTTGAAAATCTTGGTATTCGCTTGGCAGAGTAGCTGTAACCCCCAGTACTACTGTTGCTGTTCCCCGAACACATGTCTGTGAATCTTAGCCGTCGGAAAAGGCTAACTTCTATGCACGCCAGTCTATTTGAGTATTGTGAGCTGCTAATCATGGCATCCCTAAAATCAACCGGAACTAAGGAGCCTTGATGAGATCGAAAGCAATAGATTCTCGGTGGTCATCCTGGCACAGAAGGGTTAATACTGCTGTACATTGGTTTACTCGACTAGAAGATATTTCAGTACCATCAACAGGGGTGACCTTTTCAGTAGCCGGCTTTTTGCATGGGGGAAGCCCTATCTTTGCTGCCAGATCTTGGTCTATGTAGTTTCCAACTGCCCCGCTGTCTATGTATGCTTCTACGGCATGCATCCGCGATGGTTGTTGGTGATGGATCAAAATCACAGGTAATGCAAAGTGTGAGGTCTGTGGCTCATTCTCCTCGCTCGACAAACGGACCTCTACGCTTGCCGGGCTTGGTAGTTTTCCGTCTCCTAGTTGTCGTCTTCCTTTTCTGTAGCTCCAACAGTTCTCCTCAGAGACTTTATTGGACATTCTTTGAGGAAATGGCCTGACCTTCCGCAGTATAGACATAATAGCTGTTGCCTCCTTTTGTCTCTTTAAGCCTTAGTTAAGGGAGTCCGTACCCCTCCGATTTGCATGGGTTCTACAGTGTTCTCCGCTGAACGTGAGAAATTGTCCTTTGACCGGACATACATGGCAGGAGTGTCCAATCTCATCCGATCGACTTTACGGTCCTGTAGCCTATGATCTAACTGAACAACAAGATTGATTAACTCTGCACAGTCTCTTGATGGATTAACCACTTGTGCTAGGATGTCCTTTAATTCTCCCCATAGACCCCGGTGGAATAACGTGGTCCTTTTATCTTCAGGCCTTCCCGTTTCAACAACTAACCTATTAAAGGTCACTATATATGATAACAAGTCTTGGTTTCCTTGACGGAGGGACAAAAGTTCACTATCCAAAACCTCTAAAGTCACGTAGCAGGGGTTCATCCTTACTTAATAATGGCTCAGACCAATCTGCAGCACTGCCACTCAGATATGATAAAAACAAAGGCAACCCGTGACTGGTCGTTAGGAAAAGCCCCGGGTCTACAAAGGAAATGAAGACTACATTGGTTCATGAACGTTGCGTTCTTATGTGGATCCCCCGCAAACCGTTCTGGTGGAGCTAATGGAATTGTTCCAGGAAGGGTTATTTGTACCGGACTGGCTGGTGGTGTCACTGGCGGAACGCTTCCGGGTAAGGGGCCTGTCCTGTCTGTGATTGTAGTAATTGTCTACTCAATTCCTCAGTATGCTCTTTAGTAACTATGATTTCTCTCCGAAGGGCGTTGGTTTCTTGCCTGGCTGAATGTAGTTCGGCACGTAGCTGCCCCAATAACTGGGCTAATTGGTCAGTTTCTGATGTTTCCATGACATCCAGGTGGATAGTTATATATGAGGCTTTGCATTCTGTTACGCTCACCTGATATCCATGGGGATGCCACTCAGCCCTGGCTGGAAGATTAGCACTCTCGAACCCTCTCCCTTGATGATGTGTTGAACATGGAGAGCATCTGCATTACAGGAGAACTGGATATAAGGCTTAACGTCTCTCTTGGATTGATTCCCACCTCCCTCAGCCTCAAATTCATCTCTTAAGTCTAGTCTCTCTCCTCACCTCAATGATGTTCCGGGCCGCTGTGATGTTTCGAAATCAAGGAGAGACTGCACCTGGTAAGTGGTTTTCGTTGTCCTTGCGTGGCTGTGTGCGAGTGCTCACTAATAATGTCTCTCTTGTCTCTTTCAGGTTGCTGCAGAGTTCTGAAGATGGATGCGGCGTCGTGATGAAGAATTCCCGGATTGCGTGTATTCAGGTGAGCAGCTGGTGGTAGTTTGAAGATGGAAGATTCAAGACCACCAAAGCCAGGCTGCTACTTACAGGTAAGTGCTGAATAATGGTGTTCTTCTTCTTCCAGATACAGAATTCAGCGCGTGGCAGGATGCAAGAAACACTGGAGATCAAAACTGGACACAGTGAGCGTTACGCTGCTAAGGTGTGGCTTATATAGCCCAAGTAAAGTAGTTCCCGGTAAAGTAGTCCCAGGCCCGGCCACTTCCGAAACACTAGACCGCATAGTATATTATCAAGGATATACTTTAGGATCCCCCTCTTACGCCTCAATTCCTAATCAAGAGAGCACACAGATCACTGGGACAGGTTCTGAAGCCAGGACAACACCCTCGCTCAGTAATTGTTTACCTGCTTAACTATTGTGACAGGGACATTATCCTGGGCCGGGCGCGCAAGCTGGGAGGGCTCCGATATCAGAAGGTGCGGGTCTTTGACCCGAAGCTCACAGTGGCCACACAGAAGGTCCGCCAGACCTTTGTGTCCATCAAGCAACATCTCTGAGATAAAGGCATTGAATATGCCATGATATTCCCATCGAACACAGGGGACCCAGAACAATAAAACCCACTTCTTCATGGCTCCGGAGGAGGCCTACTCCTTTCTGGACTCACTGACCCTGGCATGCACTGGGAATTATCTACTGGGGTCAGACTCCGCGAAGGTGGGCACTGCTGAGAAGTCCCAACACAATACTTCTTAGGTGAATGATCTGGCCATTGCCAGCTTGCTTAAAATGCTTCAATAAATTCTCAAGCAACTGCTGGTTCTGTTGCCCCTGTCCGGGGCCCCATTAAGTTTGGCCTCTTGTGTACCCCTAGGCGATAGCTGTAGTTTGATTTGGGAAATGGGGAAGCCACTGCTAATTTGGGAGGGCAGTGAGGGTGGTTGAAGGGAGGTGAAACGGGTTGTTTGTTGAGGGGGTCTTGAAGTGTACTGTTCTATAAATTGATCTTGGCATCTGTGTGCAACTGTTAAGGTATTCCCGACTGTTAAAGCTTTGTTTGCTTGAGGGGGAATTGGATGGCCAGCGCACACACCCACAGCTAGAAAATGGATGAGCACTGTACGGTTATTAGTTGGAATGTCCGGGGCCTGAATACTGTGGTGAAAGCTAGGAAGCTTCAGGCATACTGTGAGCACCACTACACCAAGATACCACTGATCCAAGAATCCCACCTGGCAGGACCAAGCCCAATTCCTTTTGCTAAGTCGTGGAGGCCAGCCCGTTACTTCACACCCTACTCCTCAAATTCCCGGTGTGATCACGCTGATCCACAAAACCCTTCCATTCACAGTGGAGGCTGTAGAGAGAGATCCGGCGGGCCGTTACATTCTAGTACATGGGTATCTGTTTGGGACGTGTTTTACACTGGTCAAAATGTACGCCTACAATACTGATAATGCCAATACTTCTCAGTTCCATCAGATAAGCGCCTGAAATATGTAGGCTCCCAGGTCATCTGGGCAGGAGATTTAAATACCATATTCAACACTATCTGGGGCAGATCGACAATGAAGCCATTTTCTCTTACACTGGCAGTAAAGGAAGTACTCACAGCAATGTTAATTTTTGAAATACATGACCTCTAGCGTACCCTAAATGGTGAACAGACCGACTTTTCTTTTTACTTTTCGGTGGACGTAATGCACTCTCGCATAGACCTTATATCAACTACCTCTGCACTGAAACACAACAGAGAGGAGTGTACCATACTTCCCCGAACGTTTTAGGACCACTCCCTGTAAACTGGATCCTTGCCTTTGAAGAGGAATTCTGGAGAAGGCCCATGTCTCCAGAGGATAGCTCATTTGCAACGTGCTCGCCTTGGAAGCAAGACGACACAGAGCACCACAGGTTCGATCCCCGGCCCGCGCTTAGAAACCTCTAGGTATTAAGCGCGTTATAAATAACCTATCATATCATGTGGAGGTTTAAGCCCCAATCAATGCTCAGAGCAATAATGTCGCTTTCAAGAGGGAACTAGATTACGGCAAGCACTAACTCCTTTGAGGCTACTCTGATCTTGGTGCGGTTAGTGGCGACAGTCTGCGAAGCTTTCAAAGTTCATATAAGAGGGATATCTATGGAAACGGGAATGGGTGTCCTACGTGTGGTAAGATGGGAAATAGACCGGTTCAAAGGGGGAATGAAGAACTTGGAGCTGCAAATGGCAGGCTGGCTAGATAAAGCCCCCTCCCAATGGTGAAGGATAAACTGGATTGATGCAGGCAAGCTGCTGCCTGGGAAGTTTGGTATATGCAGGGCCCTGTAATGGCCGGTAAATATGGGAGGCTGGTTGCCTTGGCCAGGTGCTAGCATGGCTGGTCCGTTGCGACAGAAGGAGTGCGGACATGGCGGTCCTTGAGGGTGTTGGTGGGGTGTTGGTGGGGTGTGGCAGACCTCCTCTGCTGAAATCCTAGGCACACTCTGGGACTTTTATGCTACTCTTTATGCAGCCAACGAGGTAGTCCCCCTGTGTGACCTGCAGAGTTTTGTTATATTTTTGTATTTGTATTTTTATTTATTTATAGAGTGCCTAAGCACTGAGCAAAAGGAACAACAGTACAGTAATAATTGTGAATTATGAGAAATAAATTAAACAGATAGAATTATGAATGAGAAGACAGCAGAAAAGATTTAAGTTGAGAGCGGAAAACAGGTAAAAGAGACTTACGATTTGGAAGAAAAAGAGAGTTCCAAAACTTTGGGGCAAGAAGAGCGAAGAATCGAAACCTGGAGAAAGCACAAGATGGCTTTGGCAGGGTAAGAAGAAATAAAAACTGCGAACTGAGAGAACGGGGGATAAGTAGAAGGAAACAAAAGAAGACAGATAAAATGGTGCAAGAGCATCGAGAGATTTGAATACCATGCATAAGAAATGAAAGAGAAGATGTGATTCAAAAGACAACCAAGACAGTGAGAGAAGAGCCGAGGAAATGGAAGGAAGGAAGAAAGCAAAGTCCAAATTGAGAGATGGTAGATAGATCAAAGTAAGGCAAGCTGATAGGCAGGGAGACCAAACAGAAGTGAAGAACAGTAGAAAAGGCTAGAGAAAATTACGGCAGAAATCAGGGTTTTAGAAGCAGACAAGGACAGTAGCGGGTGGATCTTAGAGAGATGGAACCGACAACTATAAGCAGTTCCAGAGTTTCGCCCAGGTAAACTGGGCACACAGGCCCTGGGGGCAATACAGTTGCCCATCACACCAGCGGAAGATCTGGTGGCAGTAAGAGACCATCTCTGCGGTGAAGTCCCTGCTCTCGGATGGTCTAGGGGCAGAGTTCTATAAGGAGTATGGCCCCCGGCTGGCCCCCCACATGGTGAAGATCTGGGAGGAGGCCCTCACACGAGGACCACTCCTCCCGTTTAGGAATGAGGCACTGTATACCCTGATACTCAAGCCTAATAAACCCCACACACAGTGCACGTCATACAGGCCCATCTCACTCCTTAACCTAGACACACCAAAATATTCACCAAGGACCTGGCCTCACGAGTGTTGGCGCATATTGCACCTTTCATACATATTAACCTACACAGATTATTTGCTTTAATGGCCCAACTTGACCTGAAGGCCTGTGCTGCGGCCACCTTTCTAGATGAAGAGGAAGCATTCAACTCCCTTTCATGGCAGTATCTTTTTGCAGTGATGGAGACATTGGGCCTGTCAGACTATTTCTTAGACTGTGTGCGGCTGCTCTACTCTGACCCATCAGCCAGAATTCTGATGCTTGGTACAACCGGTGACCTCTTCAGCTTGGGTAGGGGGACCAGGCAGGTCTGCCCCCTGTCATCGCTCCTCTTTGCCATTGCTATGGAGCCACTGATGAGAACTGCCTGCCGGGAGAAGGCTAGCATTGGGAGGCAGGAGAGAAATTGCCTCCTTATACGCAGATTATGGGCCTCATTACGAGAAGGGCGGTAAGTGGTTAACGGAGCCGGTAAAGGTGCCGGAGCCGTTAACCCCTTACCGCCCTATTACGAGGTCTGCTTGCGGGACCTGCTAAGGATGCCTGGTTTTACCAGGGGTCCTTAGCGGGTTCCGCGAGCATCCCAGCATTCTAACAACGGGTCCATTGTTAGCATGCTCCCCATTCCCATTGAGCCCTATGGGAGCTCAAAAGGGAATGGGGATAGACCGGGTCCGGGTTCCCTGAATGGGGAAATACTGGGCCCTCCAAGGTCGGAATGGCACGGTATTTCCCCATCCAGGGAACCCGGACCCGAGTTTGGAGGCAGCCATGCCCTTATTAAGGGCATGGCTGCCTCCAAACTCGTAATGAGGCCCTATGTCTTTTTATATGTTAAAAACCCTCAGACCAACCATGGCCCTCCCAATCTCTGAGGTTGCCCATTTTGGACAATGCTCAGGCCTTTGCATGAATTGGTCCAAGTCACCACAGTTGTTCCCTCTTACTGACGTAACTACATGCACAGCTAATGTGGGTATTATAAATGGGAGGAATCCTCAGTCAAATACTTGGGGGTGACGGTCTCACAAGACCCACCAAAGCTGCTAGCCAATAATCACTGGGCCACCTTGGACCAACTACGCCACAAGGTGCCCAGGTGGAAGGCGCTGACTCTGTCGGTGTGAAGGCGGGTGTCCCTCATCGAGATGCTCATACCTTCCAAGATGCTATATCTTTTTCAAAATGTCCTAATACACCCAGGGAAGCAGTTAGTTGACCAATGGCGGTCACTTTTAGTCCACCTGATATGGCACCCCAAAAACTGCAGAATCCTTTGGGATGTATTAACCAGACCAATCGAGCAGGGGGGGCATGTCTGCTCCTGATATGGAGCTCTACTACCTGGCTCACTTTGCATCTTATAGGATGCCCAGTAATGTCCCGCACCTGGGAGCTGAGGCACATCACCACATCCCTTCAAGCTACTGTCGCTACTCTTTTCCTGGGACAGGCAAGGCGCTATACGTTCGACTCATTTAGCTGCACGGTAGACATTTGGCGCTGACTCTCTAGGCGTAGTATCGTGACAGTGCTCTATATGCGCGTGAAATGGAATAATGGGGACACAGTCAGAACCCGGCAGCTTACAGCCATATATTGACCCCATTACAGGCCCTGTGTGACATCATCACTTCTCACTTAAACAGAACCATTTAATTGAAGCTAATACGACATCTCCTCGACTAGAGAACACCCAACACGACGAATGGGCCCGATAAGGACTAGAGGACATGGACCGCCAACCACCACCCATCTACACATTGCAACTAATGGCAGAGGCCATCAAAATGGCCGACCGCGCATTGTATTTAAAATCCATCCCATAACATAACACATTCCAGCCCTAGGTGTCTTATTATAAACAGGTCCTTTGGCCAGTGGGTGGAGCTCCCTGTGGTTGCATCTGTGCACACAAAACGCACCTGGAGTCAAAGGACCGGGGCAGGTTTGTCCCACATGCTGGCAAAATGTCAACGTCTGACAGTATGGTTAGGAAAGCCGGGAAACGGATCTTCATAGCTCTTGGGCAAGAGCTTAAGAGACGGCAAGCATTGGCAAAACCAGCGGTTTGGGCTTCTGTGCGGGCATGGGATAAGCACTGCCCTAATGTTACTACTTGACAATAAGGTGGCAACAGCTGGAAAGTAATGTGAGCACCTGGACACATGATGGCACTGTCTTGCAAATGGCTGTTGAATGCCTTTAAAGGAGTCAGAACTGTTGTTTTCTATAGGAATACATTGCAAGGGGCAGACATATTGCATCAAAATCAAGCCGCGCAAAGCACACTTGGTTACACCAAGAATTGAATTATAACTGTAACTAGGCAATTACCTTTTAGCTGCTTAGAAATAACACTGGCAACCCATAAAAAACGATAGTTTGCTGTTACTGTGCAATTGAGCCAGCTAAAAGAGACCCCGGGTGTGTGTGTTTTAGGCCGGCAGGCAGGTAGCAGGCGGGACTCTCCATAGGGATTAGCAGGACTATTGGAGGTCCCTTGTTAATTGTCATATCACAGGGTCAGGGGTCAAGTCCTAAAAATTTAAGTGGGGGGTCTCATCAACAAACGCAATGGGATGTGACATGGCCAGAAATTAACATATCAAGGTGAAATATGCACATTTCATTAAATTGGCTTTGCATAACCACCCAAATTGCACAAGGACGAATGGCATTTGCCTTTCATGAAATCAACACACACACAAAACCAAGAGAGGATATTTTCTTCCAATAGTGTTTTTGAAAGCTTTAAAAGGTGTGCATGTTTAAACTCCAAGAACCAATACAAATGTTTCCCCTGGGACTTGCAGTACCGTTATAGGACATTTCACCTTTAGTTGTTTGATATTTTTCATCAAGTTATATAGTTTAGTGGCAGAGTGTCCAGCCTACAAATCTGCCAACTGCGGTTTGATCCCTGAGGTGAGCTTTAATTCAGAAATTCAAGGAGGACATTCAATGTTTCTCATTTTAGCTGGGGGGACTGAGTCCCCCCTCTGAATAAAGTGGGTGGACTCTGTCCCCCCGCGTGCACCCTCGACTTGAGCCCTGCACAGGGGGTCTCTTGCCCGGGCATCCGAAGCAAACGGCAGAAAAAGAAAACAGCAATTTCTGTTGAGTTTGGTTACGGCCAGTTACTCTGCCCATCATACTCCAGGTAAACAACCTATTACCATCCTCTCCAGGGATTGCACTGGCAAACGCCCAAAGCAGCCCGGACAGCTACCCTGGTTAACCTTGTCAATATCCCCCATGCACACATACAAAACATGCCTACTATTCACATCTGCAGTGTTATGATGATTGGCACCCGCCTACCCCACCGATACAGTATCCAACATAATGACTGCACAGGAATAACTGGCGGTGGGGTACTAGTCACCATTACGATTGACTGGCCCTGCACGGTGATCCCAATTCTTCAAATCCATATCTTGACAGTTCCCCATTTCAAGCAATGACTGAATTACATGCCACCTTAGTTAGAGACCACTCTAAGGATGTGGTAACTTCATTAATAAGCTTTCCAACCTTTTTTCCACAACAAAGGTCTCCTACTCTAATAACATTCTCCTCTGAGATGTCCACGTCCCCAAGTCACAACCATCAACACATCTATGTGTCCCGCTATTATCTCTGACCAACTCCATGGTCCTTAAACAGATTGTCCTGTCGCCAACGCATGTCAAAAGCCACAGGCCCAACCTTATCTTCCTTTCCTCCTCACTCCTCTCATGCTCAAATCCCCTCCCCCCTCGACTGGAACAACCATGCTGCAATCACCTTCACATATCACACACAAATCTGCCCCACAAATGCCAGGCTAAACACCCTGTGATTGAGGGCCCCACCTTTAGGAATTTCTGCTAGACACACAAGAGGCAACATTCACAACATGCCCCAACACAGGGAATGCCTCAGTCCTTCTGGAGCTTATATTCAACAACAAAGGTTGTGATCCTAATGGTAAACCACTACATATGTGTCTCCTCTAAACCACTGAAAAAGTAGTCCTGAAAAGATTGACATACTTATTCAAAAAGCAAAAGTATAAAAAGAGTATTAAACAATTCATTACAATTCTTTTTTTTCATCATTACAGACAAAATTGATGTAGGTTCTACAACAATGCAAGCAGTGAACCCTAGTAGTGTACTGTAAGAGTGTCAAAGAAGGAACCTGGCATCCCTATCTTCTAAGAGGGGCTTCCCTGCCTGAACACTAATAGTAAAGGGTCTGTACTAATGTGCGTCAAATAAATCACCATCCTGTGTCACAACCTACTTCTATCTCATACACTACAACTAAAGATAAACTAACAGAAAGTTCCTTCTTCAGGAGAATGGCTCCCTTCTTCTGCTTCTTGAACAGTGTCCAAAGAATGTTGTCTTACAACAGAAATGATAGGGTGATGACTCCCTTCCCCTGGTTTATGAGTTTCACCCAGTTTGTATGCTATTTCCCATCCCAGATTATGGCTCGGTTCCATGTGATGTTACTGAATAGAATTTTACTGAATAAAATGTTTCTGAAAAAAAAGAAATACTAAATTATGTTTTCTTTATTTGGGGTGGTCCCCCCAAACCCCATGTTTCCCTACATGTGTAACACCAGCCTGAACACCCCCACCCGTTTTCACCCCTTAGCCCCACCCCATATCTATTTATTTTTCAGTATTTGTTCGGTAAAATTTGATTTGGTATTTTATTTTTGGTAACATCCCTGGATACCGAATGGCTCCCTTCACCTGGTGTAGGTTTACACAGTTTCCAACTCAAACCAGGAAGAATTACTCCCTTCCCCAGCTGTCTCCAGTACAACTCTCAGCAAAGGACCAAGCAAATACCTCCCTTCTCCTGGTATTACATGGTACAGTTCACCTCAAGGCCACGGGGAATGACTCCCTTCCCCTGGCGTCCTTGTCACAACTCGTAGTTTGGTACCAAAAGAATGACTCCCTTCTCATGGGAATGCTTGGCACAGTTCTTTCTCACTGTTGGGGTCCCTCGTTGCTACTGCACTGAGGAAGATTTCCTCTGATGCTCTCTTTCTCACTGTTGGGGTCCCAGAACCCTCTCTGGTGGCCTGTGGTTCCCCCATTACCACTGCACTGAGGAAGATTTCCTCTGATGCTCTCTTTCTCATTGTTGGGGTCCCAGAACCCTCTCTGGTGGTCAGTGGTTCCCTTGTTGCCACTGCACTGAGGAAGATTTCCTCTGATGCTCTCTTTCTCACTGTTGGGGTCCCAGAACTCTCTCTGGTGGCCTGTGGTTCCCTCGTTACCACTGCACTGAGGAAGATTTCCTCTGATGCTCTCTTTCTCACTATTAGGGTCCCAGAACCCTCTCTGGTGGCCTGTGGTTCCCCCATTACCACTGCACTGAGGAGGATTTCCTCTGATGCTCTCTTTCTCACTGTTGGGGTCCCAGATCCTTCTCTGGTGGCCAGTAGGTGTTGTCTCCACTGCGATGGTGGAAGATTTCCTCTTATTCCCAGGCTATTTTCTTCAGGGTCCCAGACCCTTCTCCCCTAATGCCCATTAATTTCTTCCCTGCTATTGGGCCGATGAAAAGCCATTTTGCATCTGTGCCAGCCCCTGGGTCCCCTCCAGTTCTCATCTACCTTCCCTTACTTCTTCCGGGGCTTCAGTACTTTACTGAGACTTGCTGGGACACGGGCAAACTTCTCAGTCTCTGTGGGCTTCTCTCCTCTGCACTTGTGGTTTTGCAGCATTTTCCTTGCTTCGGGATTTGGTCCACTTCCACTCGGCAGGTGGAGAACTTCTTCGGCATTATCTTGCCACTCTTGGCTTCTTCCCATTTGCTGGTCTGCATTTGAATCTCCGGCGCTCGAGAATTTGAATGCCGGATGCTTTCCCCAACAGGATGGGGTACCCCTGTGCCTGCTACCATGTTGCTTCTTCTTAGGGCTGCATTCGGCTCAGCGGCCTGGCTTGACACATCTGATAGTCCTTTGTTCTTTTTTATAGATTGTATCCAGTTCTTCCCATGCAGATTGCACAAGTCCTTCTTCTTTGTAATTGACAACCCTCATGCCTACTTGGGGCTACCTCGTACTAGTGTTATCACAGTCAACGGTTCTAATGTCTTCTGTGCTCTTCCTCATCCTAGTATGTTTGGCATTTGGTCCTATGTTACAACAATTTATAGGTTTGCTTTCGATGTAGTGGCTCTGGTCATTAGGGAGGGCTAGGGAATGTAGGGGAGTAACAACATTCAATGGCTGGTACCACATGTAATCATCCTTATCCCCAGGATGGGAGTCCCTCCCCATGAGGTTCTCCCGCATTAAACCAACCCTAGGGGCACTATTGGCTAGCTCCCGCATCTCCCTTGCCTCATGGAAAAGGGCTCCACCTTGGGGCGAAAAACCGCACCTTGTGAATCATCACAATTCTCAATAGCTCTAGATGTTTCTGTCCTGGCTATGCTGACCAAGTGCTGGACATTCCTATTCCAACTGTAATGGTTTATTTAATAAACACTTTTTATGCTTTTGCATATTGAATAAGTTTGTCCATTTTTTCAGGACTTCTTGATGAGTGGTTTAGAAGAGACACGTGTGTAGTGTTTTACCATTAGAATCACAGCCTTTCCTTTGTTGTTGAATATACGCTTTAGTACCCAGACAGTAGGAAAGAGTGCTATGTCCCCTTTGAACATGATCTGGTCTTGACCATTTTATATTGATCAGCCCTTGGATACATTGAACCATTTCTCCAAAGAGCTAGAGGACGTCCATGTGCCACTAAAGTCTAGTTGCACCATAGTTGTCCTTCCACGCTGTGGTACACAAACCAGCCCAACGCCAACAAATGCTCGATCAGATCCCTTAGAAAGCAGTGATGCACGAACCGCAGCCCAGAAGAGCTCTCATCCTTCAAAGCCTTGCACAGCCAAAGCAGACAAATGGGGCCAGATTCCAAAATGAAGAGCAAAGGAAAGCAGCACAGGGAATGTGCTCGTTTCATTTGCACTAATTTTAGAAATACTCTGGTCCCCTTAGGTGACCTGGACATTTCAGGAGGGTCTGGGCAGTGGTGCAAAGAGTGGCTAGCCCTCTTGCATACATTAACGTTGGGAGCACGCCCCCCACACTAATATATGACTGGCTCTCACCAACCATATGGTTGCTGGAAGTGCATTTCAGAGGCACAGGCCTTTAAAGGACCTGTCACTGTGAAAAATTGAAAAAATGTAAAAGCATTTCTATCCTTATTTGAGGGATAGAAGTGCAATGGGAAAGCAGTTTTAAATACTGCTACGCTCCCACTTCTAAGACAATGCATTGCGCCTTCCCCTGCATCTATTCCAAACATGTGTAGGGGAGGGTGTTTCATGTTTACGTTTAAAGCTCATCTCATTTGAGGAGTCAGGAATCGCATTGAAATGCGCATTAACGAGAGCATCAAAGGCTTCAGAAAAATGGCCTTTCATTCTAGGGCATCCCCTTTACTTCCATAATTGTGACACCTGCCCACGGCAAGCAGGGGGGCCCGCACTACCAATTACAAAAGAAACAGCATTTTCTTCTAAAGCCTGAAGCCCTCGGACGTGAGTGAAAACTTCAGGATTTAGAAAAAATGACGTAGCCTCTAGCAGCATCATCATCTGGATCTACTGAGGACTTTAGTAAACCCTGGCAGCTACCCATCTCGGTGACATTTTTCCGAGACTGCCAGGGCTCTGTACTGGCTAGCCCTGGCCCACTTAAAGCCCTGACCTTAGACCTCCTTTAAGATTCTTAAACTTATCATATGCTAGATGATTATAGAATACAATATTTTGCAATGTTCTGGCCCTAAAGGGTATTACAGCATGCCTTAAAGAGCTAATTGAATTACGGCACATTTGATCCCACACCCAAACAGATGTTTGTTTGTTTATTTGGTAATGCGCACCAAACCCTTAGGTAGCTGGGCACAGCAGTTTACAAGTATACATAAAGCTTAGTTACAACATGGTAACGGTTCAGTAATGACATTTGGGAGTGCAAGGGGAGCGAGATAACATAAGGTACAGTAATGACATTTGGGAGTGCCAGGGGAACGAGGTAACATACAAGGATAAGTTCAGCAGTCGGTACAGCCAGCTGTTGTTATAGCTAACTGAGATGTGGGTGGAAGAAATGTGGTAAAACTGATGGAAATCAAGAAACCTGTCTTTTTTACCACACACTGCAAAGTTTATTACAAGGGTGTCCCCCATGAAGGTTGTAAATGCATTTCTTTCAGTGTTATGTGCATCGCCAGCATGCTGATAGAACCGCTTTGTAGCACTGTAGTGGACAAGAAGGGGAGACGCAGGGTTGGGTGGTAGGCAGAGGGAGGAGTGGTGGGGAGAAACCACTTTCAGTGTGAGCTCGGAGATAAAGTGTTGTGGGCCCAGTCCTCGCAGGCAAAGGGGAGGAGATAGAGCAGGAAGCTTCACATTAAACACAACCCAATAAGGTGTAGTCCTGAGGGTCTATCAACAAGTGTCAGAGGGGCAGGTGGAGAGGGTAGATGTTTCATATCCAGCGATAGTCCGGGGGCAACAGTCTTGAGGGTGAGATTCCAAGGTAAAGGTGCAGGAACACCAGGGGATTAGGAATTGGTCAACCTTTAAAAAATAAGGGAGGTAGTCTGGTCCAATTACCACACAACCACAAAGGAGCGCCATGAACCGTCTTGCCCCGGGATGAGACCCAGGGATTTTCGACTGACTGGATATGGCTTCTGGAAGAGAATTGTTCTGAGTTCTATCCTGGGCAGGTGGTTGTCATACCCTCAGTTTCCACAGAAGAATGGTCCAATCTGTGGGTCCCGTCACTCCAAATCTGGACCCACACCGGTGCTGGCTGAACTCAAGTTCCTCTGTGGGGCATACCAATTCAACTTGTTGAGTTAATTAAGGCCATTATGACAGCGGGCATAATGTACTGTTCAGCAGAAAAATTTGAAGTCGATTCTCTGCGAGCCATTGGCGGCTTTTTCAGCCACAGGAAGGTGTGGCAGCTTCTTTTCAGGCTGAAGAGCACTTTAGCTGCCCAGTGCTGGACAAGCTGTAAGTACCTCATTAAGTGTTTGGGAACATATACCTATACACCATTGCCATGATCCACCCTGAAGAAGAGAGCTTGGGCGACCTCTGCTTAGCGGCAAAACTCAGGGAATGGAGGCTTTTTGGAAAAATGATTTTTATTGGTCTATTTCAAACATTACAAGAAAAAGAAACACCTTAAAATTCTTCATCAAATCGATTACTAATTCCCTTTCCTCCTCTAAAATAAGCATATACCATAAAAGAAAGAAACAAAAAGAGAATTACCAAATAAAATACATAGATCATACATAGAGGCCTCCCCAAACTGAAAAACAAAGCATCTAGTTTTGGAATTGAGCAAATCAACAATGTTTGTAGCCCCAGGTCCGTGTACAACCCATTCATTTAGTTTTTCCTAATCCATGGCCCCTCATACTTGGAAGGCTCTAGCACTCGTTCAAGAAACTTCATAGCAGCCAACATCTTAAAATGTGTTCCCCCAAAATAAACATATCCCACCACTCTTGAGATGGAAGAGAGTGTCTTCAGTTGACTTGCTCATACAGAGCCTTCTTTCATCCTTCAACATTCCACATTCTGTCAATAGGTGCCTTGATGACTCTCTTAGCGTGTTTTCATTGTAATATCTACAGGATGAGTCAGTTAGGAGTATCTGTCGCCTATAACTCAGCACCTCCCTGGTAGGGATAATGTTCATTCTTAATCTCATAAAGAGTCTCCTACAGTGTTTGCTAGGAAATTTCGAGAGATATTTAGGGAGGCTATTAAGAGGTCTACCTTCATGTTCCAAATGTAGGGCCAATTTATATGAACTTCTCTTATGAAGTGTGTTAATCCAATCCAGCTTCTTGAGCTGAAGCTTCACTTTGTCCGGATTAGATAATAAGACCTCCTCCGTTAAGTCTAGTTCACCCAACAGATCTCTACAGCCGACTTTCCACCCGTCCACTATATAATCCGAGCCCATAAACACTCCTTTGTGTATAATTTCATACGGGAGTACCTTTTCCCCAGTCACACACTTAGACTACCTTTCGGTCAGCTGTGTCTCTGCTTTCGCTGCCATTTTTGCGCTTCGCAGTGTTTTCTTCCCGGACCCTTCCGGTCTTTTTTCTTACCTTTCAGTGCTTTCACCGCTCCGTTGCTCTTCTTGCCTTTGAGCCTGCCTCCCCCGGGCGTGGTCCGCACTCGGTCCATGGCGCCCTTCAGTTCCTCCGTCTCTCCCTCTCTCTCCCTGCTTTCTATTATCTTTTTCTTATTTGCTCTACCTCTTGTTTTTGATACTGCCTGCGGAAGTTTCTCTTTCCGCACTCTGCTCCACGATTTCGAGTGCCACCGGTTCCTTGCCGGAAGTATCCCATCACTGTCGCTTGTGTCTACATCTTCTGACAAGCCTGCAGTACACCACTTCAAGGTTTTTTTTTGCCACAATTGGTTTTTTCCCCGTATTGGTCCCTTCCGGGAAGGGGACCCCAGAGAGGGGCGTCCTAGCAGCCCTCAGTGTGGCTTCCTCCCGTACGAGACCCCCGCTACACCACAAAAAAGAAAAGGACTACAGATCCCACAGATACTTGAGCACGGAGGAAGAGGACTCAGGTGAGGAGGTGGAGGAGGGGAACCGGGAGACACAACCCCATCAAGAGAGGGAAGTTGACAATAAGCTCAATGAACACCAACATATCATCCATCTGAGTGATTGCAAACTCAATTCAAATCGGACAAAGGAAATTGATAGAGATTGTGGAAGCACCAACACCTTCCTCCAAAAGAGACCCTCCAATTGATCCCAAATTTCCTCTTGAAGTAGGGGAGCACATTCCGCACCATATATCAGTATTGGTGCCACCTTCAGTTTATAAAAAGCAATCAAGGCGTCAGTCGTGAATTTGCCAAACTTAGTATCGATCTTCATTGTCTGTGCAGCCAGTCTCAAGCATTTTAATCTCAGGGCGTCCACCCAAGGCTTTTCAATTAGACTACCATTAAACAAGACCCCCAGGCAGGTCATGACATCAACTCTGTCTATTTTTCAGAGTTTATTACCCAGCTGAATTTTAACTGTTTCATAGTTCCTGGTTTGGGTTGAATCATGAACTTAGTTTTTTTTAGTGTTCACCCACGAGCTGGTTTTAGCCAGGTAGATCTACAATTGCTTTAAGCGCCTTTTGTAAGCCTGTCGGTTTATAGTCAATCAGGACTAGATCGTCAGTATAGACGACCCATTATATCGAGTGGTTATACATTTTAGGAGGAAAAGCAGTTACTTCTTTCTGGCTCTTTTCCAAATCAGATAGAAACATGTTAAACAATTCTGGAGCCAAAGGGCAGCCTTGGTTAAGTCCCCTGGCCGCCTGTATTGAATCCATTAGTATCCCTGCACTCGGCATCCTGACTTGAATAGAGGTTGAGGAATAGAGGTCTTTTATTGCCTCCAGAAGGTCCAATGCGCAGCTCCAACTCCCGAGTTTCCCTACTGATTCAATCGAATGCTTGCTCCTGGTCTATAAAAGCTAGATAGATCTTCTGGCCTGATCTGCAAGCATTCAATTTTAAATGGAGGCTTTTTCGAAGTCTGCCGTGTTGAAAGAGGGTCCTCTTGTGGGTGGAAAGACAGCTCTGAGTTCAGGATCTGTCATGATGCCTGCCCCCGGGCAGCTGGACCAAGCCCATCCGCCCCGGAAGCAGGCATCGAGACATTTGTTTAAACCTCAGAAGCCCCAGCTTGGGGCTATCTGGGTTCAGTCCTGGCGCCTTAGGCGCCAGGCTCATAGTTGGAATCAGTCCTGGCGCCTATGGCGCCAGGCTCATAGTCATCACTTACCTCAGGCAGACCATGCTGCACATGCACCCAGGCCAACGTGAGACCTGGAAGGGACTATTTTTCCACAAGGACTACTTTTCACTCGGGTGTGGTTCTAGGGACTTCTTACCTGGGACTACTTTTGAAGCTATTTAAACCACGGCCGATCTCCAACCCACGCTTTGCGTTATTCTCCATTTAGCAGCGTAACGCTCACCGTGCCTGCAAACCTGCATCCAGTCTTCTGCCACGCCCGTATCGAACATGGAGCTCCTAGGAGAGAAAGGAAAATAGGAGAAGAGGTTAGATTACGGATTTTAATCTATTCCTTACCTGATTTGGGATCTTGCATCACTCCGAGCCTAAAGGGACATTCTTTTGGCACGCATCGTATTCCAGCCGCAGCGCCGCTCCATTTTCACCAGCCCACAGCATCTCCGACTCGGCGCTGCCGCCGTCATTTTCTTCAGTGATTTTCAACATCTGGGGAAAAGACAAGAAAATAGCAAGGTGAGCCTAAAGAGACTAAAAAGACAATCACTTTTATTACGAGACTCACCTGATTATCACCAGAGGCTTTATCCTTCAATACGCTGCATCTTCTTACGCCGCATCTAGGAAAGAAGGAAAAAACAATGAGCTAAACTCACTCAACTTTACAGGATAGTTTGGGTGATACAGACTCTTACCTGAACGCCGCCAGCAACCTCCAGACAGGATTTGTCGCTGCAAATCAACAGAGAAGTGCAAGAGTGAACATTGGACATTTTGAACTCTTTAATCTTGGCAAACTCCAGAGTCAATAATAGTCCAGAACTCCAGCACCTAAAACCAGTGAAGCAACTGGTATCTATGCGTCCCTGCATGCCACGCAGGATGGTGAGCTCACCAATCAAAAGCATAAGGTGAGGACACTGATTGGGAATATCGGTGGGGGCAAGTGGGGAAAGCGGGAGCAGGGAAGGGGTTCTGCATTCACACCCACGGGGCTAAATCCCTTTCTCCATCTACAGGAGAATACTTCTACGAGTCAAGCTTGCAAGACTAAGGGGGTCCATCCAGACGGTCATCTTTGCCCTACGCTTCACGTTGGTGGAGGCCGCAGCTGTCCGGGTTCGATCTACACCCCTGTGGGAACCAGGTAAGCGTAACAGAACGCAAAGCCTACCTAAAAATCCCCACCCGGGCGTTATGGAAACCTCTGAAACCGAACAACTAGCCCAACTGTTAGGGGAACTTAGGGCAGAGGTGCACTCTGCACGCCAAGAGACTAATGCCCTCAGGAGAGAACTTATTTTGTCAAAGGAATGCACTGATGATCTTTCTAGACAACTGCTGCAAAGCCAAAAACCACTACCTGGACTCGGAGGGAATCCAGTTTCTGTCTCTTCGAGCAATCCTGTGCAAGTGTTCTACCAGGGAGTATTCCTTTAGCTCCACCCAAACGTTTTGCTGGGGACCCGAAAAGGTTCGCCGTGTTCATGAATCAGTGCCGCTTGCACTTTCTATGCAGACCAGGAGCTTTCCCAAACGACCAAGCCAAAGTAGCCTTTGTACTATCGTACCTTAGTGGCAGCGCAGCTGATTGGTCAATCCCGCTGGTCAACCAGGATGACCCTCTTCTTCGGGATTTTCAAGGTTTTCAATTGAGCATGGAAAAACTATTTGCCAGACATTTGAGGGGTCAGGCCCTGGATAACAAACTTTTATCCCTACGACAAGGCACTCAGGATCTGCTAACCTATATCGCAACCTTCAACAGGTTAGTGGTGGAAACCGGCTGGCCAGAGGAGAAAAGAATTACTTTATTTCATCGTGGGCTTGGGGGTGAACTCAAAGATGTTTTGGCCCAAGTGGTGAACCAACCTCAGGATTGCACAGAAAATATAGACTTAGTAGTCCAGTTAGACCACCGACTTCAGAATCGAAAGGCTGATCGAACTAAATTCGAGAATCGAGTACTGGTCAAACCACATGTTACCTCCAAAGGAACTGAAACATCAGAACCCATGCAGATCGGGGGGGTTAAGGGACCCCTAACGCAAAAAGAGAGAGAAAGAAGACGACAGATGCAATTGTGCCTTTATTGTGGGGCTTCAGGACATTTTCTCAGAGATTGCCCTATTAAACCATCCAAGAAAGTAGCCGGAGTAGCTGTTAGAAATCAAACAGAGCCTGAATCGGGAAACGACCACGCCCGACAAGCGTAGAGGTCCGCTTGCCGAGCTTGAAGAAGGACACTCAGACCTCGCATCTAATCATAACAATGGTCCTCATTGATCCAAGTCTTCCATCACGTATGCACGCAGCAAGGGTATAGGTTGATAGCGGGGCCGTAGGAAACTATATGGACCATAAATTGGCTTCTAGGATGAACTTATCTCTCTGCAAAAACACCACTCCGGATGTCGTCACCACAGTCGATGGAACTGAAATTGCCTCAGGGCCTGTAACTCATTCCACTACAGAGATGACATTGCTGGGTCAGGATGGGCATCGAGAGACTATTGTGTTTGATTTAATCAAAGCTCCACAGTTCCAAATAATACTGGGGATACCTTGGTTAGAAACACATAATCCTTGTATTGATTGGCGAGAGAAGAGAATAACCTTCCCGGATTGTGCACACACCTGCTAAACGAAAAAACCCTTGAACAAAGGCCTGGCCACAGTCACTACTCCAGTCGTGCAGTTACCTCAGCAATACCAAGAATTCCAGGACGTTTTCCAAAAAGAACAGGCAAATACCTTACTGCCACACAGATCATACGATTGTCAAATCGACCTCATACCTGGTGCACAACCCCCATGCAGCAGGATCTACGCCCTCACGGAACCCGAAAACCTGCACCTACGACAATATTTAGACCAATACCTTGCTAATGGCTTCATTCGTTCATCCAAGTCCCCTGTTTCCTCAGCTTTGTTCTTCGTACCAAAAATGGAAGGTGACCTTAGTACATGTATAGACTACCGCGCATTAAATCAGATTACTGTGAAGAACCGATACCCATTGCCTTTGATCCCCGAGTTACTAGACCAGGTAAAGGATGCTTGCATTTACACTAAATTAGATCTCAGAGGGGCGTATCATTTGGAACGTGTAAAGAAGGGCGACGAAGGAAGACTGACTTTCGCACCAAATACGGATTGTTTGAATATCAGGTGATGCCCTTCGGGTTGTGCAATGCACCAGCTGCCTTCCAGTATTTTATGAACGATGTCCTTCGTGAACTCATCAATGTTTGCGTAGTCGTTTACATTGACGATATTCTAGTGTACTCTTCCTCAGAATCATATCATGATGAGCACGTTCGAGCACTCCTTCAGAAACTACGTCAGCACAAGTTATTTGCGAAACTGGAAAAATGCGTTTTTTATACCACAGAAGTAGAATTCCTAGGATTTATCTTGACTCCAAAAGGAGTCCGAATGGACTCTCGAAAAGTGGAAGCAATCCTCAAATGCCCATCACCCAATTCAGTTAAAGGAGTACAAAGCATGCTCGGATTTGCTAATTTCTACCGCAGATTTATTCCAGATTTCTCTCAAGTTGTACACCCCATCACAGCACTTTTTCGAAAAAACAAACGCTTCTTGTGGACAGAAGAGGCTGAAAGAGCCTTCCGAGAGTTGAAGTCGAAATTCACATCAGCACCTGTCTTGAAGCATCCACGTCCCGAACTCCCATACATAGTCGAAACAGATACGTCCAGTTTAGCCATGGGAGCTGTCCTGTCCCAGAAGGATCCCGAAACCGGTCAACTTCATCCTGTAGCCTTTTGGTCCAAAAAGTTTTCGGCCCCCGAATTAAACTATGCGGTTACCGATAAAGAATTGTTAGCCATCAAATCCGCCTTCAAAGCTTGGAGACATTACCTTCTCGGTGCTAGGCACACCATCACAGTAATCACTAATCACAGGAACCTGCAGTATTTAAAAACAGCCAAGGCCCAATCATCCCGTCAACTCCGATGGGCGCTATTCTTCGCCGAATTCGATTTCGTGATTACTTATCGACCTGGTTGCAAGAATGGTAAGGCAGATGCCTTATCCCGAATAGGAATGGGAGAAGCATTTTCAAACCCAGAACCAGTACCCATAATTCCAGGACAAAGAATCCTCGGCGTAACTACTTTACAGACTTTGGAAGATATTCATTTAAAGATCCAACAACTTTTCGAGCCAACAGCCCTGCAGGACTGGGTAAAAAAGGGCCCAGATTATTCAGTCATTAATGAGTTACCTCACTATCGAGGGCGTCTGTTTTTACCACACAAGGAACTGCAAGAACTGCTAATCTCCAATTAGCATGATGCTTTGATGGAAGGACACCCAGGTATTGCCAAGACTGAAGCTAAAATTAAAATACAATTCTGGTGGCCCACCTGGCGAAAGGATGTAAAGTCTTTTGTGTTGTCTTGTGGAATCTGCGCCCAAAACCAAAGTCAGAAGAAGAAACCATCCAATCTTTTACAGCCTTTGGATGTTCCGCCCACACCTTGGCACACTTTGTCCCTAGACTTTATTACAGATCTACCTCCATGTAATGGGTTTAACACCATTCTAGTAGTTGTTGACCTTTTTCTAAGATGTCTCACTTTATTCCTTTAAAGGGATTACCTTCCACTTCAATTTTGGCCAAGGAATTCCTCGAAAACATTGTTCGAATACATGGATTTCCTTCTGTATTGGTGTCAGATCGAGGTAGTCAATTCATTTCGCAATTCTGGAAGACATTTTGTCAACTAGCGCAAATCGACGTGAGATTATCGACTAGTCACCATCCCCAAACCGATGGTCAGACGGAAAGGACCAACCAGATTCTGGAACAATACCTATGTTGCATGTTACATCAGACCGAGGGCAATTGGAAGAATATAATATGGATTGCCGAATACGCTTACAATTACTCACTACATTCAGGAACCGGACAAAGCCCCTTTTATACCATTTATGGTCGTCATCCTCGAACCTCAGAACTTGATTCACCCCAGCACTTGGAAATGCCGGCAGTGACCCATCTGCACTCTACTATTACTCAAGCCTTTAAGGAAGCAACTGAACATTTGAAAAAGCAAAGGAGAAATACAAGAAGAATGCCGATCAGCATAGGAGTGACACTCCCCATTACCAGATTGGAGATCAAGTTTGGCTGGCTACCAGACAGATACCTCTAAAAGGGACTCGAACTTTTAATCCTAGATATTTGGGGCCTTATACCATTAAAAACATTATCAACCCGGTAGCAGTTAAATTAGAATTGCCCTCTAGTATGCGGATCCATCCATGTTTCACTTCTAAAAACCAGTTCAATCCGGAACAAGATTAGCCAAACCACCTGACCCCATCCTAATAGATGGAGAACCTGAATTCGAGGTAAAATATATCCTGGACTCTAAGATGGTTAAATCTGAACTTTTTTATTTAATCGATTGGAAATGTTACGGAGCACAGGAAAGGTCAGGGGAACTCAGGGACCACGTCTATACACCTCGATTAGTGAAGAAATTCCATCGGAACTTCCCAGACAAACCAGGGCCCAGAGGAAGAACAACCTTAGGGGGGGCTTTGGGGGGAGTGCTGTCATGATGCCTGCCCCCGGCAGTTGGACCAAGCCCATCCGCCCGGAAGCAGGCATCCAGACATTTGTTTAAGCCTCAGAAGCCCTGGCTTGGGGCTATCTGGGTTCAGTCCTGGCATTTTAGGTGCCAGGCTCATAGTTGGAATCAGTCCTGGCGCCTAAGGCGCCAGGCTCATAGTCATCACTTACCTCAGGCAGACCATGCTGCACATGCACCCAGGCCAACGTGAGACCTGGAAGGGACTATTTTTCCACAAGGACTACTTTTCACTCGGGTGTGGTTCTACGGACTTCTTACCTGGGACTACTTTTGAAGCTATTTAAACCACGGCCGATCTACAACCCACGCTTCATGTTATTCTGCATTTAGCAGCGTAACGCTCACCGTGCCTGCAAACTTGCATCCAGTCTTCTGCCACGCCCGTCTCGAACACGGAGCCCCTAGATTCCTAGATTACGGATTTAATCTATTCCTTACCTGATTTTGAATCTTGCATCACTACGAACCTAAAGGGATATTCTTTCGGCATGCATCATATTCCAGCTGCAGCGCCACTCCATTTTCACCAGCCCACAGCATCTCCGACTCGGCGCTGCCTCCGTCATTTTCTTCGGTGATTTTCAACATCTGGGGAAAAGACAAGAAAATAGCAAGGTGAGCCTAAAGAGACTAAAAAGACAATCACTTTTATTACGAGATTCACCTGATTATCACCGGAGGCTTTATCCTTCAATACGCCGCATCTTCTTACGCCGCATCTAGGAAAGAAGGAAAAAACAATGAGCTAAACTCACGCAACTTTACAGGATAGTTTGGGTGACACAGACTCTTACCTGAACGCCGCCAGCAACGTCCAGACAGGATTTGTCGCCGCAAATCAACAGAGGAGTGCTAGAGTGAACATTGGACATTTTGAACTCTTTAATCTTGGCAAACTCCGGAGTCAATAATCGTCCAGAACTCCAGCACCTAAAACCAGTGAAGCAACTGGTATCTCCGCGCCCCTGCATGCCACGCAGGATGGAGAGCTCACAAATCAAAAGCATAAGGTGAGGACACTGATTGGGAATATCGGTGGTGGCAAGCGGGGAAAGCGGGAGCAGGGGAGGGGGTCTGCATTCACACCCACGGGGCTAAATCCCTTTCTCCATCTACAGGAAAATACTTCTACGAGTCAAGCTTACAGGACTAAGGGGGTCCGTCCAGATGGTCATCTTTGCCCTACGCTTCACGTTGGTGGAGGCCGCAGCTGTCCGGATTCGATCTACGCCCCTGTGGGAACCAGGTGAGCGTAACAGGATCATTCCACATTGCTGATAGTTCTTGCTGGAGAGAGGGGTATGCCCACGGAAGAGGGCAGGAAAATATCCAGTTTTTGATTCTGATTAAACCATATAGGAGTATCTCGGGCCAGTCTCAGGACACTGTCGACCATCCAACCGCAGCTGTGCATGAGCTCTCGGCCATGTATGGTGTGATGATCGCAATTCATATTTCCTTGGTGGACTAGGAACCGGGAACCCTTCACATTCAGCTGTAACGGGATCTTGAAGCATTGCAGAAGAGCTGAAAAGGGCCCCACATAGGCATCAAAAAGCCGTGTTTTTTAAAATGCAGATCCGTGGGTGACCCGGTAGGGTTGGAGGCAGGATTTAGAGGAGGGTTGGCTCATCAACAACTGGATCCACCGTTCTTTGAGACAGATCAGTGCTGCTTTAGAGATCCCCATGCCTTAGGGTGGCCTACCAAGCCGCATTTTGCGTTAATTTCCCGTATTGATGAGCTTTGTCCTGCGTCCTGTAAACATCCTCTACGGACAAACAAATCCCGGCTTTGCTTTAGCTCCGTCATGATCAAAGCCTTTTCACCTCTGAACTCTGTATGAAAATGTTTGTAGTGCAAGGCTAGTTTAGTATGACACGATAGTTTATTAGGTTGTGTGTGTTCCTTTCAAGATATTTCTATAAAAAAAAGTGTTAACAATATGCATATTAACCAAACCATAGGAAGATATGTGGTCAACTGCTTAAATTGCTCACATCCCTTAACCAACGTGTGTGATCCTGGGCCAATCCTTTAATCTTACAGTGTCTTATCTGGAATCCCTGTAAGTGATTCAGTTCATAGCTTATGTTATTGCATTATTCTGATAGCATATGCTAATGTAAAAACATTCTAACTCATGTTTCATGGCTATAGAGTTTATTTTATTTATTGTGCATTTATAAGGCGCTTATACATTAAGACATTGGGCCTCATTACGAAGTTGGAGGTAGCCATGCACTTAATAAGGGCATGCCTACCCCCAAACTCGGGTCCGGCTCCGGGTCCCGCGAAAGGGGAATTACCGGGCAATCCTGACCTTGGTGGGCCCGGTAATCCCCCTTGCGCGGGACCCGGAGCCAGTACGTCCCCATTCCGATTTGAGCCCCCATAGGGCTCAATGGGAATGGGGAGGATGGTAGCAGCGGTACCGTTCATAACTGTACCGTTGCTACCATCCAGTTCTGCCAGCGGGTGCCGCTCTGCACTCCTGGTCTGACCAGGCGTGCAGAGCGACACCCGCAAGCAGAAGTCGTAATGTGGTTTCTTACCGCCACTATTGTAATGAGGCCCATTGTGTTTTAAAGCACTGACAGGGCAAAGGGGAGGGAACATGGGAACAAGGATAAACAGATGGACAGTAAAGGGGCGGGTCTACTAGGCCATGTGAGCATTTAGAACGTGCAAGTGCAAGTTGCTTTGTATATTACTTACGAATGGGAACTAATTGTTAAGTGACTTCCAAGGGTGCTCTTAAGTAACAAAGACCTGATGATGCTTATTCCAGTGCCCTTTAAGGGAAGACACTTATGCTCGGGTCAACGCCTATGCAAATAAGGACATTTGCGTACATGTCGCCCTATAGGGACTGGACACAGCTCAAACAGATGAGTGTCCTGCATGTATAACGGTCCTACAGTTTTGTTATTTTTTTGTTCTGTGTATGTGTTCAAATGCCATCTGTTACCAAAAAAGTAGAATGGCGCGAGGGGTGGGGGTGAATGACCTACATATGGAACTGCATGCACTGTAGGCCGTTTCTGATGCGCAGGTGTAGAAGGAACCCACAAACGCAAGTTGTGGAGAAGAAGTGAACCATGAGTATTCCATGGTCTCAGAACACGGAAGGTGTAGAAGGAACCCACAAACGCAAGTTGTGGAGAAGAAGCCAACCATGAGTATTCCATGGTCTCAGAACACGGAAGGTGTAGAAGGAACCCAAAAACGCAAGTGGTGGAGAAGTGAACCATGAGTATTCCATGGACTCAGAACATGGAAGGGAATGAACCCGCAAACATACAGGGAAAGCAGCTTGGCAAAGAAGACCCAGTTCGGAGCACTGGTGAACCGCGTGAACACAGTCCACACCAACTGGGAGAAGGCAGATGGAGAAGGCAGACAGCGGCAAAGCACTGCCGATCCACAAGCACTTTCATAAGTCGTTCGTCAATGGCCCGGCAAATACTTGAAGCCTCGGCCAGTACACAATATGCAAACACATTAACTCTTGCCCAACGCCAGAAGGGTAAAAAATGGTAAAAATGGTGAGGCAACTCTTCAATTAAAACCTCACAGGAGGCATAGCCATTACAAAGGCCAGATATGGGTGGCACAGAGGAAGCAACAACCCTGACCGCTTACAGAGAAACCCACCGGCTCAGGTGCATAAAGGTGGCGAGGGGAAACCGGGAGGGAGGATAGGTCAGCGGCAAGGTGCTCGCCTTGGAAGCAAGACGACACGGAGCAACACAGTTCCGATCCCCGGGTACGTGCTTAGAAATCTCTGGGTATTAAGCGCGTTATAAATATCATTTCATATCTTATCAAAGCAGGGTGAAAACTGGCAGCAATTATCCATGCTTCTGACTGCTCTGTGGACACGTGGGGCGACTGCTACCTAGAGTGAGATAGTTTACCTGCTGTCATCTGACAGCAGGTGCCCTGGCACATGTATAACAGTGAGCACACCACCAGGATTACTGGAGCCCGGAGCCAGAATCTAACACCAAGAAGAGAGCCCTGAAGTAAAGTCTGAGGAGTGGGCACTCCCTGGTGAAGCTTGAAAGAGAAGAAGCCCTGGCAGGAGGCTACAATATTGTCTGAAAAGGCCACTGAATGAGGGGGCTGGGACTAAGAGGTCATGAAGAGACCTAAGAGAGTCTTCTTGATAACCGAAGGTCATGGCAAGACCTGAAGAAGTTGTATCGAGAACCAGATGTCCTTGAGAGACCTAATAATATTGTGCCAGAAACAGGTGGACTTGGAAAATACTATGAAGATTGTGCTGAGAACCACAGGCCATTGAAGAGGCCTACATGAAATGGGGAAAAGGAGCCTTGGAAAAGACTGAGGGTCTAGTGCTTAAGGAAAAAAGAGCAAGAGGCCATGAAGAGACCAGAGAGAAGATTGTCTTATGAGGAAGAGGCGGCTAGTGATCAGCACTGCCACTAGTCTCTGGAAGTGACAGCTCAGTGGAGCACTTTGTGTTTTCATTGTTCACATGAATACTTTTGTTTACTAAATTGGGAGAGCCTTTGCATTGCAAGCATAATGTTAGCCTAGGGGCTAAAGAACCGGTTAAGAATAGTTTTGATTTTTAATATGACCCCTATATTTTGACTTTGGATGATAGACTATGGAGTCCATGGAAGGACAAAGACTTAAAGGTTTAGGGCTAGGAATTGTATGTTCAACAAAGTCACCTTCCTGAAGGATTTCAGCATCTGGAGACCCACACTTTGTTGTCCCATCCTCGTCACTGCTTCACAGACTTATCCCTCATCCCTCATAACTTTTAGCGATGGTCCCTGGTTCCTACTGGTGCCTGTCCTTACCTTAAACCACACACAATTAATAAAAACCTCGTTCACTACAAACTCGTCTCTCAGTGATGCTCATTTCCAGGCACCTCTGCATCTTCTCGGGTAGGCACCATGATCTGTTTCTCTTTAGCTCTGCCAGCTCTTTATCGTGACATTTCTTGATAGCTTTCATTCTTATTTGCTTCCATTTTCAGTCATGGGTGCCAAGGCGTCCAGAATCTTCTTGATCTCTCTGCAGAGTTCTGCCCACCATTGTGTGGGGTACATGTGGAGAAAATCTTGTGATGTTTGGGTGGGAGGGTCAGATTTTTTATTTTTTGATTTTTTAAATTATGATTTCTGGGTAATTACATTAACGAGTATTCGAGTAGATTGGAAGAAGACCGGTGGCCTCGACTGTTGGAGGGCGAAAGAACTCGGTTGACCGTAGCTCTGTCACTATTTGTGATTGACATTTTTAAAAGAATCGCTACCCTTGAGGATGCAATATGGCCATAATAGCCGACAATTGATGAACATGAACTAATTTAGAGTTGATTGATGAATTTTCCTTTCTCTTACTCTTGCTCTTTTATCTTAAGCTAATCAACTTGAATTTTGGCCAAAGGTGTTTTTTTGGCTTAATGCACAAAAACCCAGACTCGTTTAAAAGTGGAAAAGGTCGCTTTAATGTGACAGGCCAAAGCTTACAATCAAACGCTTAACTGGCTCCATGGCCTAACAAACTAAAGGAATATTTTAACCACCACTTAAATAAATTAAACATTTTCATTTTCCCCCAACAATTAAATAATTAAATAACCCAATTCCTCCCTAATGATCCCTTGGATCCTACCGTCTCCTTGCCCCTTTTCCAGGCGTCCCGCTTTCTCCCAGGGGCCATGCCCCTCCAGGCTCAATACCTGTTCCCCCGGGGTGACCTGCTTGTGCAAACAGCGCCACCCCATCCTTTCCCGTGTCATTCCCCCATTGTGCTTCCCTCCCCCCACATCAAAAGGGGCCATGCCCCCGGCGCCCCGACCCACTTCAACACCCTTCAAACTCCCCTCTACACCAAACTCCCCCTTTCCTATGACCTGCAGCCAGCCTGACCTGCCACATCAGCAACATATATTACACACACTTTCACAATGCCCTGACCTGTCACACAAAACTACCAACCCTACCTTCCTAACAGACCCCAAAACTCATGAACCCGCCCTGTCATCTAAAAAACCCCCTGCATAATCCCATGAACAATGGACCCCCCATATTACATACCCAGACACTAACCTAATGAATTGAAAGGGGTGGGAGGGCGGGACAATCATCAAGTCCTAACTGTCGCCTGCCTCCCGAACCTTCCCTGAGCCCTTAAATACCCCCCCAGGAGGCGCTCTGCCCCACGGCCACTCGCTGGCCATGTGCATCGCCAAAAAACTCCCCGGGGGGAAACGCTTCGCGTTCCCCCCGGGGCCCCCCTTTTGGCTTAATGCACAAAAGCCCAGACTCGTTTAAAAGTGGAAAAGGTCGCTTTAATGTGACAGGCCAAAGCTTACAATCAAACGCTTAACTGGCTCCATGGCCTAACAAACTAAAGGAATATTTTAACCACCACTTAAATAAATTAAACATTTTCATTTTCCCCCAACAATTAAATAATTAAATAACCCAATTCCTCCCTAATGATCCCTTGGATCCTACCGTCTCCTTGCCCCTTTTCCAGGCGTCCCGCTTTCTCCCAGGGGCCATGCCCCTCCAGGCTCAATACCTGTTCCCCCGGGGTGACCTGCTTGTGCAAACAGCGCCACCCCATCCTTTCCCGTGTCATTCCCCCATTGTGCTTCCCTCCCCCCACATCAAAAGGGGCCATGCCCCCGGCACCAGAAAAACCCTTCCCCGAGGAGTTCTTTCTGCCCCACCCCCCCCAAACTTTTCTACCTCAAACTTTTTACCCAGTCTCCCAGCCCAGAAACAAGAAGAGCCACCCGTATCCCTCACCAGGTCATTCTCCCCTGCATGCCTAATCACCACCTCTGGAACCCCAAGCGTTCCCTCATCCCCGCCAATATAGGAAGCAGCTGATCCCACCGCAGGCCCCCCAACCCGTGCCGTCTCACCACCACTTCCTTGTAACTGCACCCATGTTACCTTCCCAACCCCTTTTTTTCCACTTCCTTCCCAGCCCACTTAACAATTGAATGGCCAACAAATCAAAACTTGCGCCAACTCCCCTTCCTTTCGCGCAGCATCTGAAAAAGAAAATACAAAATCACTGACAAGTCAAAAATATTTCAACAACAGTTGGCCCACAAAGTCCTAACCACCTTTTCAACATCCCCATTATCAAACTCCCTGCCGTACCCCTTATATTTCCCAGACCTCCAACGTCCCAATCTTTTCACCTTGTCTTCTGAAAAACCCAGCCCGGTACCCTCAGATGCTGCGCCCATCCTAAAGTAATGAGTCCCGAAATCCTCTTCCTTTTCTCCCACTGCCACCAACTCCTTCCGCGATACCCCTAGCACCTGGAACTGGGCATAAAACCTTGCTCCCACGACCCAGCCGAAACCAAGAGCCCCTTCCCTTCTTATCCGTCTTGGACCTCTTCATCTTGATGTCTAAACCTTCTTCTGTAATTTGAACATCTTCCCACTGCAGTCCCCCTACCCCCCCTTTTCCCCCGACCAACTTAAAAACCCTGAAAGCCCCCAAACAATAACCACGTAAAAACAAGTCGCAGACAGCTCCCCTACAAGCAATAAACCATTTGTTCCACTTGTTGTGCCCAGTTTATTCCTTTACATTCCTGCATTGTCCCCCCTGCACCGGGGGCCCACGTGCACCCCCGTCCATGCAGGCCCTTTAGTTTATTCCTCCTCTCGCCATTGCACCAGGGGCCAAACCTGCACCCCCGTCCATGCAGTCCCTTCCATATAACTCTTCAAGCTCCTCGCATCCATTACCACCTTTTTCCCGCCTGCACCCGGGGCCCTAATGCACCCCCGTCCATGCAGGCCCCTTTTTTGCCTTACTCCTCTCCACCGCTGCACCAGGGGCCAAACCTGCGCCCCCGTCCATGCAGTTCCTTCCATATCACCATCTTCAAGCTACTAGCGTCCATTACCACCTGTTTCCCACCTGCACCAGGGGGCCTAGTGCACCCCCGTCCATGCAGGCCCCCTTTTTTCCTTTACTCCTCTCCACCGCTGCACCAGGGGCCAAACCTGCGCCCCCGTCCATGCAAACCATTACACATAAATTCCTCTTCCGGCACCTCGCTTCTCTGTTCCACTTTTTTTTTTTTTTTTAATTTAGCTGCACCAGGGGCCCTAGTGCACCCCCGTCCATGCAGACCCAACTCCTCACTTCCCCCTGCTGCACCAGAGGCGCTCCCGCACCTCCGTCCATGCAGCCTGAAGCCTACTCACCTTGTCGTGCGGCAAGCGTGAGGGCTTCACCACCGTCGTCCATGCCCTCCAAATGACAGCTACCTCCCCTTAACAATTACCACCGTTACATCCCCCCTGCGGCCCTCCCCTACCTACGCGTCTTCCTCCTCACCCTTCTCCTGCCCCCCTTTAAGTTGCCCCAACAATCTTTCATCAAACCTTGTGCCCCCCCTCCTTTTACATTAAACTGAGCCCGACCTACCAGCACACCCCAATTTACCTGGTATGCGGTCCTTCCCCCCCACTTCCTTGCCCCGCTCCCCGCCCTGACCCACTGTCCCCTGCCTGAAAACAATCTGTAACCGGATGCCGACCCGCACACCTGCTGCACTCGTGTTTAAATTTGCACATCCACCTCGTGCAGCCTTCTTTATTGAACGCCCAACATGCAGCTGAGGGCTGTCCTCCGCCTCCTCCCCCCACCCCCTCATGGGCGGGGCGACCAAGAAAGGGCCGGTAAGGCACAGGCAGCCCACTTGCTGTGTGCAATGTCGGGGCAGGCCTCGTTGGAGCCATCCATTGCAGCCAAAGATCCATGTCTATCTCCCCCCAGACCGCCTGACTGTCCTCCGCCATTCTCGCTCTGAATTCCTCATCCTAGCGTACCCAGGCAAAACTCCCAAAACTCGTGAAAGCCTTCCTAATTACGTCCATACATTTAAGCAGGGCCACGCAACGCTCCGGGAATTTTTCACAGTACACACTGGCATAAATAATAAACGCCGACGTCCACTCAATAGTCACCGGGACCCTTGGGCGTGAAGCCAGTTCCCTCTCTTCCTCCTTAGACCCCTCCTTTGCTCTCACTTCCCTATGGAGCAATTTAAAGACATCCACAAATTCCCCTGCCTGAATCTTCTCCCTGGTCGCTGCCATCAAATGCGCCCCCAATGGTTTTGTTATCCCCATGTATGGCCATTTTCTTTTTTTTTTTTTTTCTCCTTTCTTTTCACTTCACACTGCTTATCTTTTCCGGCTTGCACTTCGAGCACCAATGTCTCCACCACCTTGTCCGTTTGGACCTCCACTGAGCAAATGCTCTTTCCAACCCCCTCGGCTCCAATGGCCTGCACACCAACTTCCTTCCTTACACCTTGGAAACCAGCCCGTTCCTCCCCTGTCCACCTATTTGTAACCCCTCTCTGCCATGCAGATGACCATTCCCTTTCCCGCTCACCTCTTTCCACACCTGCCACCTGCAGCCTGGCGTCCACACCGGTGCTCCTCATCTCCATTCTTAGAGGGCTCCTACATTGTGGATGCGAGCTCCTGCCCGGGATGATTTGATGATCTTCCTGCGAGCCCGGGGCGTCCGCCCCGCCGCTCCTTTGACTTCTTCTCAGCGGAGTTGTGGGAACCCCTGCCTGGTCCTCTTCTCTCAGGCGAGGCGTTCTGACCTCTACCCCGGAATCCTCATTGCTAGGGGCTGTGCTGCGCCCTCTAGGCTCTCCTTGTGTTGACTGAGGCGGAGCCAAACTGAAACCCTCACCCTCCACCTGACCAGCGGGGGCTGCGCAGCGCCCTCCGCCCTCACTCCTCCTACCCGGGGGGGCCGTTCCGCGCCCCACTCAAACCTCCTCACTTGAAGGGGACCTCTCCCTCCTTTCTCCACCTGCACTCTTCTGCAGGTATTTACCCCTTCTTCCACTTTGCCCTGTCACCCCCCTCTGCACCCCTTCACTTGCCCCCTTCTTATTCCTCTGAGCCACCTCATGACCCGAAATCATTTCTCCCCCTGCCGCCCTCCTTGCCTATCCCCTTTCTCGCTTTCCGCCCCTAATTTCCCAAACCTCCCCTCTCCCCGCCGATGGGGTGCAGGCCACCATTGCCGCGAGAGCCCCATCTGCCGCTGCTCTACGCTGCGGCCTACCACCACTTATCTCCCCCCCCCCCATGGCCTCTCCGCCTGTGACCTCCCCCACTGCCCTCTCCCACTGGGCCCCAGTTGCCCAACTAATTATTTCCAAAGCCTCCCTCAGAGCCTCCGCATCAACCCGCCCCTTTTTGCCGGCTCTCTGGCCCACCATCGTGCACTACTAATCTGATTGTGCACAATATATATGCCCCCTGCAAATGAACCTAACAAACCTAAGCCCCTGAGCCAAAACTATCCATGGACCTAATACCCAAACTGAAAAAATGCTAGCTTTGAAACTATTTTTTTTTTTTTTTTTTATATAAACCCCCCCCCACTTCCAACCACCCCCTGCACCCGGATAGCCCCCCCTTTTTCCCACTCCCTTACGAGCTGCTTCGCTCGAAAAACCCCCCCACAGGACCCTCCTCACCCTCCACCCCCCTGCTCAAAAACCCCTTCCTTTCCTTAAACCCCCTATTCCTGCTTTCCCTTTCTTTTTATTAAATTCTTTCTTTTTTTTTTTTTATTACTGCCCCCCCACTCCGTCTATCCCGCTCCACCGCCCCCCCCCCCTAGTGGCCCCAACGCCGCACCGCAGTACCTTCTTAAACTCAATGGGATCATAACAGGGGGAGCGGTCCCTTTAAGAGGGCCGCTCTGCCCCCTCCCTGCTGTACGCCGACACCGCACACTAGGAAAAGAAGCCCAGCACACGCGGGCTCAACTAACCCATGGCTCCCCACACTAAAGAGCCGCGGGGGCCGGCAACATCAATGCCGCGCCCTGCGGGCCCACACTGCGGCCGACGAGGGAATGACCGCCCAGCTCCCTCACTAGAAAACCCAACTGCCGCCTAGAACCACCCGCCCTGCTGAAAGCCAACCCGCGGGCGGCGGCTTCGGTAAGGAGGGGGCGGGGGGGTACCTTATGTACGGTACCCCCGACTATTCGGGGCCCGCGACCCCCGCCCTCATTAATTAATTTTTTTTTTTTTTTTTTTTTTTTTTTTTATATGCGGCGCCGTCGCCGCCCACACTCTCCCTCGGCCCTTATCTCCCCCCCCCCCCCTATCCCCTATCCCCTACCTCAAACACCTCGTTAGGCCCCAATCAGGGAAGGCTCGGGAGCAGGCGACAGGACAATCATCAAGTCCTAACTGTCGCCTGCCTCCCGAACCTTCCCTGAGCCCTTAAATACCCCCCCAGGAGGCGCTCTGCCCCACGGCCACTCGCTGGCCATGTGCATCGCCAAAAAACTCCCCGGGGGGAAACGCTTCGCGTTCCCCCCGGGCCCCCCCTTCTATTTTATGTTTAACCACTGTATGCCAAATAAAAAAAATTCATTAAAAAAAATTATATTTTATATACCGCAAATACAAGTCATTTCATAGTGCTGTTAGCTGGAAGGTTTGGGGATTATGAAACTTAGGCAAAGGTTGTTATGTTAACAATGGGTTGTAATGCACAAGTATAACAACTTCCTGTAAATCAGATTACATAAACATAGCTAGGCAATCAACACAGAAAACATAATCCAGATCAAATGCCTGCAGCGCGGCCAGGGAAAGTTCTAAGCGAGTCCTCCTTGCCGCCCAGATCTAGTTTACTAGTTAAGAGCTAGACTGCTAGCATAGGTCAAGCACCGACATCGGTATAGGGGTGTTAATGTTCTAGGAATGCCCAGCATGCAACTAAAGCTTAGGGTGCTGCTAGGTCTGCAAAAGGTCTGGGGCTACGCTGATTTCAGGACTGTCGGGACTCGGGGATAGCTAGCCTTTTGGTTGTAACCCGTTAGCGTCTATCCTGGGCTACAACCAAAAGACCTAGGGCCATAGCCGCCCAAGCCAATCCCCCTTCACCCCCAGCGACGGCTTTGTCTGGAAGGCTTTTTTAAACAAATTAGTTTTTAGCCTGCCTTTGGACCTGACGTAAGATTTTCAGTTCTCAAGGGGGTTTGGGTAAGTCGATCCACTATTTGGTGGCAGTTATCTGGAAGTTCCCAACTCCATGATGGATCCCTCCACATTTAGGTGCGTTCAGTGGCTTTTCCTCTGCTGAGCTGAGAGTTCTGTTGGAATGGTAAGGAGTGAGGGGGCGCTGAGTAGTATTTAGGGCCTGTGTTGCTTAGGCAACTAGTTGAAGACCAAGACGTTCACCTGGATGTGAAATATAACAGAACGGTCTCAAGGACTGGAGACCTGAAGCGATTGAGCCCCGGGCTTTAAGGCACAAGGTCCTTCCAGCTGCTCTGTTTAGGACTACATGTAGCTGCTGTGTCTGAAATGTGTTCATACTGTTGTAGTTACTGTTACGATAGTCTAGTCTGGAAACGATTAGGCTTTATAAGGTTTATTGTTCGTGCCATTTGAAGGTAACAGAAGATTTGTCTCCATTTATGTTGTTGAATATGTACTTTACTCTCTCTACAACCTCGGTAGAGAAGGATGTGGCTCCATCCCGGGAGATGCAAACTTGCTTAACTTTCTTGGATAGGCCCGGGCTAGACATTAGGGGGCCTGGCGGTTTAGATGACACTCGGCTTGGGGATTCAGAACTGAAATAGGGGATTGCACTTTAATTAGAGCTGAGGCACAGGTTGTTGGTGGCCTTTGATTCCTGGACTGCTTGAGGGACGTTAGTGATTCTATACTGAGCACTGTCTGTCCTGGGGAGTATGAATGCTAGTTGTGTCTCACCTGCTTGGAGCAAGAGTGGTGCAGTTAGCGCTTCAAGGCGCTTAGTACCTGGTAGCATGTAACTGTTAAACGGCCAGGAAGATCAGGTACCTCCTTGGGATATTCCTGTTTGTAGTATGGTCGGAAAAGATCTAAAATCAGATCAGAGGAGGTTCCTTGGCGTAAAATGACTCGAGAAGAATAAGAACAAGTAAAATATAGACCCAGATTTTATGGCCATGGCCCGAGGCCCGAGGGTGCACAATTTCAACTTCCCCCGGGCCAGCAACGGGTCACACTGGAACCACACCGCCCTCCCGGAGAAGCTGGTGAGGTGAAGAACTTAGCAACTTGCAAAATGATAACACAGGTGGTGGGCCGCAACCCCCGGTTCCTGATCTTTAATGAGGTACAGTAGACTGGAGGAGAGGTTTTTTACCCTTATAGGCTTTTACATAAAAACTCTTGACCGTATAATAATAAGAATTGGACCTTCTTACATTCCATGCGTGCCGCCTGTCATGGTTCCGCTCACAGGTTGTCATTGGCGTAATGCGAGTAGAAAATACAACCCCCTCACCAGGTGAACATTAAGCATGTTGCTGCACACACGCCCCTTGGGCTCCCATCCTCTCATACACAATCATTCCTTTTTCCCCCCCAAACACCTCTAACATGAATCATGTCATTACCATTAGCAGCTGCAGTCGGCCCTTAAGTGCCAATTCCCCACTTGACAGCCACATTGTAAATAGCAAGTCTCCAAAGGTACAGAACAGTCTAGTCCATCTTGTCCGTCCTTTATTTCCACCAACCGCGCTCACTAGTGGATGGATGGCTGCCACGGGCGATGATCCTTTTCATCACTGTGGAACCTTCTGTTAATAATTTAGTCTAAAGCAGCATACTTTCCTGCGTGGTAGTGTGTATATTGCCACCTGGAGCTAATGAAACCCTGCTTCCTCATTGGTGGCAATTTAATACTGTTCCCCGGATGTCAGAGCCCTTATTTCCTCCGTGGCAGTGCATTTGTTTCAGACGGTGGATGGGTGCTGTCCCCGTTGGGCTCCTGCGACAAACCGCTCCCTCCAGTGCTGAGTCCCAGCTGCATTGGACACCGGGGCCAGGGCTCCCGGTAACTCCTGGGCTGTGCCGCCCTCCCCAAGTGACCCTGGGAAGGGAACAGACCACGCAGGCCTACCTGCCGGGGACTTCAGGGTAATGACTTCTACTCTGCCTGCCCTGTCCGGCCCCAGGGCGGGTGGACTACTCCTGAGCCCACGCTCCACCATTTTCATCCGGGCCACCACATGGCACAGGGCTCAGTACTTTCTTTCCCCTCCAGTCCTTTCGGTCTCTCCCCTGGTCAGACCGTAACCTCACAATCCGCACCCCAGCTCGGGGAAGCCCACTCCCACACACTGAGCCTGGGTGTCACTCTTCACTGGGCCGCACTCGCCACGCAGCCCGCACTTTATCTTGTTCCCAGCTTGTCTGGGCAGGTCCCGGGGCGTGCCGAGGACTCCTAGGCCACGTCCTTGATTTCAGGGTCACTTTGGTCGGGAAACACCTGGCAGGGGCGTTTCTTCATCTGGGCCACACCCCACACAAAGCTCTGGGCTTCTGATCTAGGCTGGTCTGCAGCCGCATAAGCAACCCGGCCAGCCACCCCCATGATGCCCTGGGGCATCCTTCTGTGATATCCTTTGTTATCAAGAAGGAGTCTATCCATGCTAGTGCTGTGTTCCCAAAGTACATATTATTTCCCATAGCCCTCTCCATGATGCCCTGGGGCATCCTTCTGTGATAGCCTTTGTTTATATATCAAGAAGGAGTCTATCCATGCTAGTGCTGTGTTCCCAAAGTCCATATTATTTCCCATAGCCCTCTCCATGATGCCCTGGGGCATCCTTCTGTGATAGCCTTTGTTTATATATCAAGAAGGAGTCTATCCATGCTAGTGCTGTGTTCCCAAAGTCCATATTATTTCCCATAGCCATCTCCATGATGCCCTGGGCATCCTTCTGTGATAGCCTTTGTTTATATATCAAGAAGGAGTCTATCCATGCTAGTGCTGTGTTCCCAAAGTCCATATTATTTCCCATAGCCCTCTCCATGATGCCCTGGGGCATCCTTCTGTGATAGCCTTTGTTTATATATCAAGAAGGAGTCTATCCATGCTAGTGCTGTGTTCCCAAATTCCATATTATTTTGGAGTCTATTTGCTTATTCAGCAGCATGTTATGGTCTACAGCAAGGGTCTGCAACCTTTGGCTCTCCAGGTGTTTTGGACCACAACTCCCGTCAGACCTAGCCAGCATAATCAATGCCAAAGGATCATGGGAGTCATAGTCCATAACATCTGCAGTATCATAGGCTGCTGGTAGGTCCAGCAGTATCAGAATAGTTGGCCGCTTATCTAAAGAGCAGAGGATTTCTTCTCCCCATAAAGATGGAGCCTGCTTCTGTTGGGTCTCAAACCTCTTGACTAACTTTCATCAAGAAGTGCTACTTTTATTGAACTACAGTGCTCTAGGCATGAAGGGAATATTGAAAATGGGGCAACAGATTCCTAGAATACTCGGGTCAGCATTAGGCTTCTTAAGCAGTGAGTCACTAGAGGGGGCGGGCGTTCTGCCAGAGATGAGTCAAGCAGTTAAAGGCAGGTGTGGTTAGCCAAGAGATGGCGTCTTTATCAGAGTTCTGCTTGAGCACCTGATGCTTTCATTGCTTTCATAAGATTTACCATCTCCTCTTAGTAACATTGGTTACATTATTTTAATAAGTTTGTGTGTGTCTGAGTGTGGGGTACCAGCAGGTTTATGGGTTAAGCATTGTTCTTAATGGCAGTTTTGATTCTTGGGATCCAAGAAGGCCTTATCCATCATGGCTGCCAGTTCTCTAAACACTTCAGAGGTGCCGCTGCGCTGAGTGCAGATGCTTTTCGAATGTGAAAGAATGCGTTCTTGTTTCTTTCGTACACAGGATGCAGAGTCGGTCTTAGGGGTGGGTCGCCCGGGCAGGGGACCGAGAGTCCTGCCATTAGCCCCCACCATACCAGTTTAGGGGAGTCTTTCAAGGATTCCCCCGAACTTGCGTGGTGGGAGAAAGCATGGCAGGCGTTCTCGGGAGCGGAGCGCATTTAATAACATTAGGGAGCTGATCAGCGCCTCTCCC
Organism: Ambystoma mexicanum; assembly: GCF_040938575.1. Lineage (NCBI taxonomy): Eukaryota > Metazoa > Chordata > Amphibia > Caudata > Ambystomatidae > Ambystoma > Ambystoma mexicanum. Next base: position 215,415,404 of record NC_090921.1, on the reverse strand, counting down.
CTCCCCCTGGTCACACTTCAGAGAAGGGGGTGCCGCATTGTGTTTTGCCGCCTGCTAAAGCCGGCCCTGATAGCATGTTAGCCTCTGGTCTGTCTTTTGCAGGGTCGGACTGGTACAACTAGACCCGGGACCATTATTAACAACATGCATGAGTAATGCCCAGAGATTGGGCTTGTGTCAGGCATGCGGAAGGCCCTTGCCTGGCAAATGCCTAATACTTATAAACACGCCAAAACCGTTTGCTTTGCCAATGCTTGTTTTTAACAGGACTTCAGTGAACGGCATGCATAGTGCTTACAAATGGAGTAGCTGAAGGCAGATCTGGTTAAGAAATTTCTATTACACCAGTAGCATGTTTACAGCTCGAATTAAGTCATTAAATCTCAGAGGACTGCTTTGAAAAAACACTGGCAGGCACTTTGAGTGCAAAGTTTGATGGAAGGTCGTGAGCAAAGAGTTCCCATGAGGAGGTGTTTTAGGGGGGGAGGGGCAGGAACTGCGTGGGAACTGCCATGGAGTTTAGCATGGCCATGGCCTGTCAAGGGGTGGACACATAACCAAACCCCTACAAACTTGGGTCTCTGCTCATATGCCATTCCTCCCTAACTGAGCCCAAGCAAAAATGGCCCACATTTGCAAATCGATTTACCTTACTTTTTGCCAAAAACCTTTTGAATATTTAAGAAGAGTGCATTTAGGGAAATATGTATGAAACGGTGCATTTATTGCACATTCATTGGTCATGCTACCACTGCAGTGTGCATCAGCTATTAAACTGGCCTGCATTCGCCGGCAAAAGTTGCTCACAGTAGCCAGATGCTCATTGGCTAATTGGCCAGATTGTGCCTAGTATTTCCCAATGGAGTTTGCCTGTATATGATAGAGATTGTACCCATTTGTTCTCCGAATTCCTCGTTATTAATTGTTGGGTATTGAGTTCGAGATCACACAATGTTTCTTTTCTTTTATTGGGGGGCTCAAATCTATTTTTTGTTGGTGGAGCCAGGATATCTAGTCATTGGGACATGTCTAGATGTATCTCTTCGAAATAAAAAGTCTGGATTTTCCATAGTCTGTATGTTGGCGTTGGTGGCATTGAGCGTTTCCGGGTGTTTTCATAGGTCTGATGGTTCTCAAAGTGTGGTCTTCAAATGAACCCCCCACTTCTTTATAGAGGGCCAATTGCAGATGAGTAATATCTGGGATGGGGATGACTTTGGATCATGTAAGGTGGACTTTCTTTGGAAAGGACAACATTGATGGCGTGACATTCTCTCTGGGTGGGAGCTATGATTAGGTACAGGACATGTGATGGTCCAGGATGGAATTTAATTGCTGGCCCTGCTTGTCCTTTTCTGGCTGAAGCCGTTGACTGACATCCCCCGGGGTAAAGGTTTCATTCAACAGATCTAGGACAGAAGCTGGGCGATCTATCGAGTCATGAAGGAAGTTGGGAGTCTTCCATGGGGGTCTACATATGATAATACAAGCCATGGAGGGCTTCTCATCTGTGACGCATTAACAATGCAGTGCTTCTAGCGTAGCATTACGGATGGAATTGATTATGGTTGCCTGCCATTGATCGGCGTAGATCAGGGCTGCTTCTCTCCCCTCATGTGTCCTATTCTTTGCAGAAGCAGGAAGTCCAAGGTAGTAGTGACATGAATGGCGAACCTGGTTTCCGTCAGGCCTAATACGTGGATTTTGGATTTTTCCAGTAGGTTATGAAAGCTGGGGGCGTTCTTGAGAATCCTAGGAAAGTAACATAAGGTGTTTAGGATGCTCATGGTCTGAATGTCCTGCATCAGCAAGCGGTCACTTCCATCCCTCAGACGGACACATGCGCAGTGAAGGAGTAGCAGGGTGGACCGACCATTCATGTTAAAAGATACTGTGCTAAGTACATGCATGTTGACAATGTCGTTGTGAGTAAGCGCTTTCTTAGAATTAGATCCCAAAACGTACATTATTGCTGTGCTATATTTGACAATGTTGACAATGTCGTTGTGAGTAAGCGCTTTCTTAGAATTAGATCCCAAAACGTACATTATTGCTGTGCTATATTGCACAGAAACTGGTTTGGTTCCAACCATGGATGTGTTTCACTCTGGGTGCTGATTATCACTCCGGGCCTGACTCTAGATATCCGGTTCAGTGTGCTCAGGCCCGCCGGATGTTCATTCATATTTTTTGCCTCCCACGACTCCCTCAAGCCAACCACATTTGAGACAGTTTTCACTTATAACTGCAATTCTAATCATATTTTTATCTTCCATCTTTGAAATATGGATCTGGAAGATGCACGCAGTCACGGCCACCCACACGCACGCCTCTGCTATCATACACCACTTGAAGACACACTGCACAACACCCCTGCCATTAGAAGTCAGCTGTGTCCCACAGCAAATATTGGGTCTAGCTAGACACATAACCAGTCTCCTGGACTTGCATACTTACCCGACAATCTCACAGGACCCATCTACATGACAGCTCCACATGGATCGCTAGCAGTGGCTTGGCCACCCCTGCCTACCTTCGTGTTTGCTAAAATGCACACACGCATTCTAAACTCCTCTGATGAATCTACCCATACATTGGACTTCAGTCCCCAGAGGGCGTTCACCTACAGCGCTTTGAGGCCATCACAAAGGGGAAAAGGCGCTATACAAATGACAAATTACATAACATTAAATATGCAAACTCTGGTCCCCTCGTGCAAACCCACATTTCTGTGGCTTTTGCGAATTATCAGATCCTGCTGTTCTCAAAGTGCTGCAAAAAGGCAGGTTATTATTGTGTCCATTTTCCCAGATAGAGACGACCAGACAATGCTTCTTTATCCCAAAACATTACTTTATTTGGTTCAAGAATGGGTTTTCTCCATTTAAATCACGTATGAAGAGAATCATAAATATAGGTATGTACAAAGATCGGTTGTATGCACCAGGCTTCCCCGAGACTTCTAATCCCTCTTGGCCAGTGCTTTCCAATCCCTCTTCCTTCCCATGCTTGGCAGTCTCTCTTGGTTCATGCTTTGCAATCTCTGTTGGACAATGCTTTGGAATGCCGTTTGGCCAATATTTTGCACTCCCTCATGGCCAATGCTTGGAAATCGCTTGTTCAATGATTTACAATCTCTCTTGGTTGATGCTTTGCAATACCTTTTGGCCGATCCTTTGCAATCCCTCTTTTTTTCCCATGCTTTGCAATTTCTCTGTGGTTCACGCTTTGCAATCTCTCGTGGCCCATGCTTGGAAATCTCTCCAGTCCAACGACTTGCAATCTCTCTTGGCCAATGCTCTGCAATCCCTCTTGGCCGGTGCTGTGCTATCCCGCTTGTACAGTGAGTGCTATGCAATGTCTCTTGGCTGATTCTTTCCAATCCCTTCGGGCGCATGATCCCCAATCTTGTTCAGCCAACAGTCAATTTCTCTTCTGGGCGTTATTGAGGTCCTCTTCAGAACAGTCCTGCTCCTTTGGCTCATATGTAGTAGAATCCTCTTCCAGGTCTAGCTGAGGGAGCCTTCATCCTGTTCTCTGGGTATATGAGCCCAGCATTTTGGGGAAAACGTGCGCCGCTCCTGGGAAGCCTTGTGGGAATTGCGTTTGTCTGCGGCAAGGAGATCAGGGTTTAGGGAAATGTGCAGAATTAAACAATTAAGCAAAATTCCTTCAAGGGCATGGCTTGCAAATCATTCAGCCCTAGAAACGGAATTAAAAACAAGCATCCAACTCACTTTCTGAGAAATGTGGGGGTTTGGAGTCATTACCAGCACTGAGACAGAGAGTTGCCAGATCAATGCAGTCCAACAGGCAGGACTATTATTGAATATTTACAAGACGGGGGACACCAGTTTATTGACACTTTGTATTAATCCGCTGTTTCTCCTTCATTTAATAGAAACATGCTGGCAATTTTGGGGGTGTCCCCTTGTTCTCTAAATACTTCGATCCAGGTGTGAACCTCTAGAACGTTAAAGAGCAACAGGGTATTTTCCCTGGTGGAGGGTTCCTGGTTGGAGCTATAGCGTTGTTCCATTTGAGAGACCAAATCCAGACTGTAACACAGGTTCAGAACCTTGGATGGGTGCAGGCCATGTCTGCTTAAACATGGGGCGCTCTGAGTGGGTGAGCTTGGAGTGCTCTCTGTGTTAGGGCCACTGAAATACAGGCCGTGAGCAGAGATGACAGCAACACCTGAGGTGATGCCATCATGGGCTTAGCCAAGGCTAATGTCATTACAAAACTGAATGGTGTACGCTGTGCACGGGCCAAACACATGTAAGAAAGTGTTGACATTGCAACTGTATGAAAAGACACAAAGCCAAAATAAAGGTTTATACATTTCTTTAAAAAAAATCAGACAATGAAGACACACCCAATGTGGATAGAATCGTGGCCTCAATGCAGGCGCGGCAGCCATTACATGGAAAAAACAGAGCCCCCAAAAACCCTTTTCGCATACTCCAAGCCCTGAAAGGTGCAAGTCCAGGTTCAAGACAAAGGTGGAGGGAATAAGCATAAATCTGGGTGAGGAGGGGCTGCTGAAGCTTTTGTAGAGGCAGGGAACTAGATGTGGCAGACGGATGGAGTGTAGATCAGAGAAGCTAAAATCTAAGATGGCTGCCTCTCATGAACTTCCGTTAGCCCCGTTTTCTCAGTACTCCTCTGCTTCAGATGTCTTTTGTTGTCCTTAAATGGCTCCCTGTAAAGAACAGAAAAAAATCAAAACTAATGTTATCAATGTATTTTCATGATGTCATGAGCACACACATGGACATTTCCCTGGAACGTAGAAGTTTTAATCGTAAGCAAAATCTGTTTTGGTTTATTAGAGCTTGAACTGTGATAGGCGTGATGAGGCTAGGTTGATCCTCATTGTGCAGAGGCGGAAGAATCCAGCAATCACATCCTGACCTTCACAGGTCGGGCTTTAACTACCGGGTTCTCATCATTCACTGCATCAAGTGACGGAGTCTGATCAGACCACACACCACTGAATAAAATGAATCTGCAATGATCCCTACCACACGCTGCAGAGATCAGGGACTTGACAAACATGGCCGCCATGATTGCTTATGTATCTCTGTTGCAAAAATAAGCAGGCACGATCTGGAGAAAACAAATTGCTCCGCTGAGATCAGAATAATGAACACGTAAAACAGCTTAAGGATTCCCCGTATGGTGCAGGAAACCCTAAGAGGAAACTCCAGTTTGGTGTTTTTCTCAGTTACCACTCACTGTGAGGGCATTCGAAAAAGAATATGGCGGAAGCCGGTAAACGGCAGAAATACTTTTTCCAAAGTTTTCTCCCAAGAAAGTTCTATCGAGAATGAGAGGCATAGGATCTTTGTGCTATCGGTGCGCCTTAAAATGCCTTTCTGGGCCTTCACAATTCGGTTTCTTCCATTCTGTGTCTTGGATTTTCCATGCTGATATAATATGCAGCGTCTGTCGGCCATTTTGTGACATGGCCTGCAAAGGGTGGAAGGAGTTTATCTTCAAGCCCAGTCATAAAATGTGTGACTTGGAATTGTAGTAAGGAGACAGACAGTTACTGCCATGTCCTTTTTACATGATCAACATTCTCTTCCAAAGATTGCAGCATAGGGTAGCCATGTTGTCCTTAAGGCAGCTCTGAAAGACTTCAGAGCAAATGGCTAATGCTTTGATTTGTGTCATGCTGCTGGTCTCCCAAACTAACTGTCGTGCGTGTATTTAGACAGGATGGGTCTAGACGGGTATCCAGTGATTCCATCAAATACAATGCATCGAATGCAAAAGCATCAAATGCAAAAGCCTCGAAAAAAAGAATTTTTTTTCATAGGTAAAGTTTTTTTTTATTATAATGGGTTTTAAGGGATAAACAAACAGGGGTTGGGGGGGACCCCCCATAAAAATGTTTTTTTTAAAAAAGGATCTTTTTCGATGCATTTTTTTGCATTCGATGCTATCACTATAAACCGTCTTGACGCAAGACCTTGCCTGGCTTAATCGATATTCCATAAGTCTTTTCCTGAAAACTGTATATTCTATGATCCCTGGCAGTGAAGAGGTTTCTTTCGTGTATGTTTTTAAACTGTACCTGTCCCACAGCGTCTCAGGGCACATTAAAGAGGGAAAGCGCAGGGGATTTGGCTGACTGGTCTGACCTAGGGTCTAGGACATTAGCCAGGGCGCGGTGTGGTCAGCAGGACCTCAGAACACCTTAGAATGCATATGTTCCAGAGTTGGTCAAGGATTGGTGTAGGGGCCCGAGACTAGGCCATACCCCCTGATATGTGGCCAGGGTAGTAGTGTCAGTATCTCCTTCTGGTGGATGCCTGATGCACCCATGTTCTGAGAAAACTGCACAGGGCTGCTTGAAGTATGCAGCACAGGCTCCCTGCAACAACCGAAGCCTCCGTCGGTGTTTCAACTTTCCCAGCTATTAGCGTGTACACCCCATGTCACCTGTTCATCTCGGGGGTTATACAGTCTACCAATACATTATCCCCCAAACCCCTCCTCCTGCTTCTGAGTAAAATGTTTGTAAATGTTTGATTAAACCATATACAAATAAAAAGAAAATCAATCACGACATCTGATCGCACTTGTATTTTTGCTTCATTTTTCGTGGTCTTTTTTCATGGGGGGCGTTGGCGCTTCATACCTCCTCCCATGCACCCCACACCTCCCCTACCCTTATAATAGCCCAACATCAATTTTTAAATGGTCCAAACCCGGCCCACCCCCTAAACTAATGCCACGAACGATGCACCAAGACAGCCGCTTCACCAATTGCCTCAATCAAATGGGCCGGTGCCTTGATTTGAACTGTTTCAATTATAATTATCCTCTAACTATGTATATCAGCCATTTTCACGCAAGCGGTGCTCTTCGTCTTAATCAACCTTGGCAAGGGGAGGTGTCTTCTTGAAAGTCCTCTGGTTTTGAAAGAGGCCCTTGCTACTGGGTCAAATTTGGGGAAAATGTGCTCCTGCTTTGCTAGCCTAGGGCCTGAATGTGTATGTACTTCTCTAATAGGGTTGGGGCTCCCGTGTTCTTGGAGAGTCTGGAGGTCTGCTCCCCGATGTGGGCCTCATGGCCCGGGGGCGGCTTGCTAGGTAGGTGTGAGGGGTAGATTCCCTAGGTAGGGCACTGCACGCCTTTGAGGTGCACTGTCAGGAGTGTTGCTGTACAGGATCAGGGTGACATATTAAGACGGAAGGAATGAGGACCCAAGACTGGATGCAGGGAACATTAACATTGCTGTCATTTTAGGGCAGAGTTAGATGACTGTGTGGGCCAGATTCTCAAAGAAATGTTGGTGCCAAAAATGAGATGTGCTCTATGCACACACGGCACAAATGGCAGTTGAATGGACGTGTCATTGGTGCCTCCAATCATAATGTATTATACTAAGGGTGCCTGGTGCGGTCTCGGTCCCCCAGTTGATGAGAAAATATAAGCAAAACAATGGACCGAGATCAAAGGGTATTGAACAGAACTGGTTGCAAATTCTCCTAACCAGAGTTAATAAAAATAAATATACATTTATTTTGATACACAATTCATGATCAATGGTAATGTTCCAGTTTCTACAAACAATGCCACACACAAGCGCCTAATAAGAATGAGTAGCTCCAACTCCGTTCAAACTATTTGGTCAGGCGTACTCAATCATACACTCATTCATACTTCTCATTCACTGTATGTTAGCTGTGCTGGCCTATGTGAATACATGGCCTGATAACAATGGTTCAACAGTTTTCATACACCCCATATGTCTACTGGTGTGTCTTTCTATTACACAACAAATGTTGTCGACATGTGTTTCACTTGGAATTAGCAGGCCTTTGTGCTCTGGCCCTTAAGTGTATCCAACCTTCTTCAGGACAAAAATGGGTGCCTTGCTGCAGCCCACTTATGCGCCTTTTGGTGCCTCATCGCCAGAGAAATCTGGATGCAAGCTCGAGACCAGGAATTACTCCAGGACGTTCACACGACTGAATCACTTCCAGCAGAGCTGTGTGCTGTAAAGGGGTTTCTCTCGATGGACAGAAATCCCAATTGCTTCCACTTGGCTATTTGCACCTGCCGCTCACAATACTTGTCTTGGTTGTCCCGTTTGCAGTACATGTGCTTAATTCCATTGGTATTGGAGCTGTCTTGGCTTGACTTCTGTTTGTATCAATTTCCTTACATCTAGAGTTTTGGTGCTCCGTAGTATGTTGCGTTTTCCCTGGGCATCTCCAATCTAATGCACTCTTTACCCCCTTTTCACATTTGCGCATATAAAGGGGCCTTTCTACATATTTTAAATAGGAACACCCTTTAAAATGCGCTGAAAACAAATGCATCCGTTTCCCCCTGCGTGACTTTCCTGTCCCTGTCATGCAGCATTTTTAAGTGGAACAGCAGCAGAACCAAACACTGTTGTCCCACTTCCACTTCCCTCAAGTAGGGACAGAAATGTTTTTATTTTTTTTAGCATTACACATAGACTGATCCTTTGACTGCTTGGGACAGCGAAAAGCACTTGGGCTGGGAGTGCTACTCTCAACATGAATTCTGGCATCAAAAGCTGTTGTCCCACTTGCATTCTTCGCAAGTAGAGACAGAATTGTTTTTATATTTTTTAGTATTACACAGTGACAGACCCTTTAAGCGATTGGGACTGTGAAAAGTGCTTGGGCTGGGAGCTTGTGATAGTTTAGTACTGCTCCCACTATGAATTCATGCAAGGGGGCTGGACATCCGCGCAGGTCACCTTTGTGGCTAAAATGATCTGCAAATATATAAAAAGTGTGCCCTCTGCACTTTTTTTAATTGCACTTGTTTCCGAGCATCTAGCTCTGTGGTCTGGCTGCAATAGACATATAGTGCAGTTTTTGCTATCTTTTTGAGGCTTTGGTGAAGTCACAAGAGAAAACATACATGTTTTTGTGTTTGGACACACATAACGCTTAAAGGTATACTTAACTCAAAAATGTTATTGGCTCAAAAGGTGGGCCATAATAAAAATACATATAAAAAATATTTATTAAGAAAGTTACGATGTAAACTTTTGAGCAAATGAGGCTCAAAATCACACATTTCAAGCACTAGGAGGCATCCATTTTGTGAAATGGGTGAGCCTCCTGTGCTTGTGTTAATCTCTGCTCTTGCGGCACTAACGAAGCAAAAGCCGCCAGCTGTAATAAACAAAAGTTACCAGCTTTTGCTTCATTATTGCCGGAGAGCAGAGATTAACACAAGCTGCTGCTGGTAAGTGCTTTAAATTTCATTATTTTTTCAAAGCACTGGAAAATAAATTCTGCGGTTTTCTTTCTAACTTAGAAAGAAAACCGCAGCATTTATAACATTGTATTCATGTTTGCTCTGGCTTCAGCTTTGAGTCTCCTGGGCTCCCCAGACGGGGGAGCCCAGTAGACTGAAAGCTGAAGCCAGAGCAAACATAAATACAACGTAGTTGTATTTATAAATGCCACGTTTTTCTTTCTATGTTTCCTGGGCTCCCCTGACCTGGTGGAGCCCAGGAGACTCAAAGCGAAAGCCACCGCAGTCAGAAATACAACATTGCTGTATTTATGATTTCTGTGGTTTTCTAACCACCGGCAATCACAAATACAACAATGTTGTATTTAGAATTCCGTGCCTTTGCTTTTTGCCTTTCATTTTATGTTTTCTGTGCTTCTGTGGGTAGCATTTAGACCCGTGTCCACTTTAACAATCATAAGGTCAAGAAAGCTGATTTTTTCTTTTTCCCACTCCAAAGTGAACTTGAAATTGAGATCACACTGATTCACCCATGTGAGGAACGATGTAAGTTATTCCATGTCACCCCTCCATATCAGGAAAACGTCATCTATGTATCATTTCCACAGACCTAGTTTGGATGCAAATGGTTGTAATTTAAGGGTGCTCTCAGTACCTGTTAAATAAAGTTCTTCAAAATGTGCCTTATATAAATTGGCAACGTCGAGAGCGAAAGTTGGCCCCAATACGTATCCCTTCAGTTGTTTATAGATTTGTTTTTTGAAGATAAAGAAGTTCTTGCAGATTGCCAACCGTATACACTCAAGGACAAAGCCCGTAGGTGGTATATGTGGTTCTGCCCTTTGATATATGTAAGTGCCAAGTACTTCAAGACATTTCATGTGTGGGATGGATGTATAAAGTGACTCTACATCCATCATCTCTAGGATGTCTCCATCTTCGATTGTCACACCTTCTAAGATCTTAATCATATCCATTGTATCTTTTACATATGATTTAATTGTCAACACATATGGTTTCAAGAAGTGTTCACTATAAATAGATAGCGGCTCCAACAAGGAGTCAATGGCAGAGACTATGCGGTGGCCCAGTGGTGTTTCTACATTTTTATGGACCTTAGGTAGTGTATAGAACACCCCCAATTTTGGATGTTTCTTAATGAGGAAGATACTTTCTTCTTTGCTAAGCCATTCTTTTTTCACAGCAAAGTTCACCAGATTTTCTATTTGTTCTGTTTTTGGGTTGGTTTTGAACTTAATTGATTTATGATGTCTTTGACATAGAAGAAATGAGGCTGAACTCTGAATGAATGTTTTTATACTGTATAGGGAACCAGAAACCACAAAGAACGCTATTTTTTCATTCTCCATCGACACAGCAAAAACAGAAGTGTGGAAAGAACCACGCTTGTATTTGTCCTGATGAAGGTCCTTGTGTACTATGTGGCCATCATCTCTGGCTGTAGCGTGACCGAAACATATGTAGACGTGATAAGTCTACATGAATTACATGTGGACATAAATGTTAGATTTAGTGTGGACTAGATGTTTAATTGTGTAAATACTCTGGGCCTGATTCTTAGAAGTGTTTTATAATGGTGCAATCCCATAGGAAAACGTTCCATGAATCAGGCCCTTTGTGTTGAGCAATAAGAAGGTCTTTCTGAGTTTTGACTTTTTTGTTGTCGTTATATGTAAGTGTGTTAGTGGTCATTGGTTGGCGTGCCTGTGTATGCTTGAGGGAACAGTGGCTGAGTGATGCTCTTTTGGTTTCTTGGGTAATGATTTCTAATTGCCAAAAGATACGGTATATTTAATGTGTCTATGAATATTTGTTGTACAGAATAAATTTATATTTTGTGATAAGTGGTGTGTGAGTCAATTGGTTATCCAGCCTCCCTAATTACGGTTCATGTGTTTTGATTTACTATTGCATTTTGCCTGAAGAACAGGTTGATTTACAGGCACCCATATTAGCGATTATCTCCTATGGCGTCTGCCTGCATTTTGCTGGTGTAAATATAGCAATCCTCCGCACTTACGACAGCCTTGATATGTCATGCTGGTGTGAATACTGCTGGCCTTGTGTGGCAGAGAGGGCGGGGCTGGAGGAAACAGAAATTCTGTTCTTTGCCTTATCTCGCCTTAGAAATGAATCAAAAAGGGCCTGGAGTAAAAATAACGCATAACATGTTTACAAATACATTTTATGCATGTTGTTTTACTCCTCACCATAGTAAACATGGGCTCCAATATGTGCAGATGAGTACACAAATCACATACCATGAATGCCCAGTGTTCACACATTGCTTTTTTGGTCTGGCTATGTTAAGCACATTTATAAATAATCCAAGTTGACATTCGGTCAAAATGTGGCAGTGTGCCCAATTGGGCAGGATCTGCTTACAGTAAGCATTTTCCCTGTGCTGCAGTAAACATATTCCCTCGTGCTGCAGTAAGCATATGCCCTGTGCTGCAGTAAGCATATCCCCTGTGCTGCAGTAAGAAAGCATATTCCCCTGTGCTGCAGTAAGCATATCCCCTGTTCTGCAGTGAGCATATTCCCCATTCTGCAGCAAGCATATTCCCCATGCTCCTGTAAGCATATTCCGCTGTGCTACAGTAAGCATATTCACCTGTGCTGCAGTAAGCATATTCCCTGTATTCCCCCATGCAGCAGTAAGCATATTCCACCTTGCTGCAGTAAGCATATTCCCCTATGCTGCAGTAAGCATATTCCCCTATGCTGCATAGTCCCCTGTGCTGCAGTAAGCATATTCCCCCATGCTGCAGTAAGCATATTCCCTGTGATGCAGTAAGCATGTTCCACCGTGCTGCAGTAAGCATATTCCCCTATGCTGCAGTAAGCATATTCCCCTGTGCTGCAGTAAGCATATTCCCCCATGCCCCTGTGTTGCAGTAAGCATATTCCCCTGTGTGCTGCAGTGAACATATTGAACTGTGCTGCAGTAAGCATATTCCCCTGTGTGCTGCAGTAAGCACATTCCCCCATGCTGTAGTAAGCATATCCCCCGTGCTGCAGTAAGAATATTCCCCTGTGTGCTGCAGTAAGAATATTCCTGTGTGCTGCAGTAAGCATATTCCCCTGTGCTGCAGTAAGCATATTCCCCTGTGCTGCAGTAAGCATAAGCATATTCCCCTCTGCTGCAGTAAGCATATTCCCCTGTGTGCTCCAGTAGGCATATTCCCCAGTGCTGCAGTAAGCATATTCCCCTGTGCTGCAGTAAGCATAAGCATATTCCCCTGTGTGCTGCAGTAGGCATATTCCCCAGTGCTGCAGTAAGCATATTCCCCTGTGCTGCAGTAAGCATAAGCATATTCCCCTCTGCTGCAGTAAGCATATTCCCCTGTGTGCTGCAGTAGGCATATTCCCCAGTGCTGCAGTAAGCATATTCCCCTGCGCTGCAGTAAGCATGAGCATATTCCCCTGTGCTGCAGTAAGCATATTCCCCTGTGCTGGCTGCAGTAATTGCTGCCTTTTCCGCCTACACAAAGCGCATGAGGCACGTGGGGCTTTGTGTACACCAGGCAGTGATCTGCCCACAATACGCAGATGCACTTAGGACCCGATTCATGGAATATTTACACGGTTCAAAGTGACTATGCACTGCTGAAAAGTGACTTTGCACTGCTGACATGTACCCCGATTCATGGAACTGTGCAAAGTGCCTTTTGGCAGTGGAAAGTCATTTTGTACTGCAGAAATGATCACTCGCACTGACTTTGCACAATTCCATGAATCAGGGTTTGGGTCGGCAGTGCAAAGTCACTTTGAACCGTGCAAATATTCCATGAATTGGGCCCACAGTGTACGCTTACAGTGAGGTGGCTGGCTAGACGAGCCACTACACTAAAACGAGACTCTCCAAGGCCTGTGCTTAGGAGTACCCCCCCCCCCACACCTACTTCACACCTTCTCCTGAACATAACCACCGACTGCGTAAACCACTCCCATTTGGATCCTTCGCATTAACATATCATTTGGCTGGATATCTAGAAAAGAGAGTGGGTCTGTAATCTCCGCTACCGGAATAAAGTGATCAAGGAAACCGTACGTACAGCAAGGCAAGGACAGGCCTGTGGGACTTGGGAAGGCTTTCAATTGGTTCCGGGAAGATGTCACAGGCTTCATTACACCTTCCATTGAAATGGCACCAACAATAGAATGACCCACTCACGCCCCTTCCCGCTCCGCTCTATGCATTTTGATAACTAGTGATGCTAAATGTAATGCACATCAGTAGAGTTACCTAACCGTTCTGATTGGAGCCAGGGAAGATCACAGCGCTGTATGCCGCGTATTGGCTGCTTCGGGGCGCTTAGGGAAGGAATGCAAGAGGCCATAACGCAGGGCTGACGTTGCTCGTGGTGTCCTCATTTAGGCGATCTTCTGCGCTTGCTGGCAGTCTGCCATACTCATGGCTATGACTGAGAGTTTGAGGAGCGGTAGGATCAGAGCAGGGTTTGGGTGAATTTACACTGTTAGGCGGTAGGCGACTCCCCCCTTATGAGCCCGATTGGAACCACTGGTTCGACGCCATAGAACCACTAAGAACTGGAAAGGTGCTGTTACCAGGGGAAGTATTTATTTATTATTTTTAAAGCGCTCACACAGCTGTTACGGGAATTGTTTGTGTATTAGTTGCGTGTTTATAACGCGCCTAAATACCCAGAGGTTTCTAAGCGTGGACCCGGGGATTGAACCTGTGTTGCTTCGTGTCGTCTTGCAAGGCGAGCACGTTGCCGCCGAGCTATCCTTCCGTGACACTGACAATGGTATATATGGTATTGAGATCCCGGCTCCTTGGGGTTTTAGATGTTTTTAATCAGTTTGGGAAGGCTTGATACCGAGATTTGTGCGCCCCCAGCCCCTGCCCCGCCCACCACACGCGCAGAACAGCAGGGGCGCTGTTCTTGTAAAGTGTGTTTAAGGGGCCGTTCCCCCAGCTCAGTGTCATGGAAACAACGCCTATTAAAGAATCAGGAATCACGCCTCTGTCTACATGGCACTGAGCTGGAGGCAAGGCGCCCTCTATTTGCTGCGCCGTGGGGGGCGCGCCTGTGCGGCCGCACCCTCTGCGCGCACCATGAGCCGGGGCTGGCCCTGCGTAAAATGGGGTCACTTTGAAAAACATTGTCAGGGTTGCGTTTAGTTGCCAGTGGCATGCACCCCTGGGAGAGAGCGAGATGGGTACAGAAGGAGTGGCGCCGGCAGGAAGGAGCCCGGCCTGGCATTGCAGAAGAATACGGATGGACTTTGTGCCTAGGATTAAAATAAAAGCGCATTCACAAGTAATGCACTTGTCCCCATTCCACCATCCTCTTATGTTTATCCGGCTCCTTTTCCTTCCACTGACTGAGGCCTGGATGCCACTGGAGGGTGAGATGCTGCAGTATAAAAAGAGTATTAACATAACATAACATTCAGAGTACATGCCCACTTTCCTGTCTGCCTGAGTAGCAGAAGGAGAGGTGTTCCCACCCCTTTACTGCCTGAGAACACACAGGCACTAAAGGAGAGATGGTCCCTTTCTCACCTGGTTCAGACAGCAGCTGAGCAGGGTGCCATCATCTCTGCCGTGCGGCCTTAGATCAGACAGCAGCTGAGAGTTATCATCCCTCCTGTGCTGCCCAAGATCAGACAGAAGCTGAGAGTTATCAAATCTCCTGTAGTGCCTGAGATCAGACAGCAGCTGAGAGAGTTATCATCTCTTCTGTGCTGCCCAAGATCGACAGCAGCTGAGAGTTATCATCTCTCCTGTAGTGCCTGAGATCAGACAGCAGCTGAGAGAGTCATCATCCCTCCTGTGCTGCCCAAGATCAGACAGAAGCTGAGAGTTATCATCTCCCCTGCAGTGCCGGAGATCAGACAGCAGCTGAGAGAGTTATCATCCCTCCTGTGCTGCCCAAGATCAGACAGAAGCTGAGAGTTATCATCTCTCCTGAAGTGCCCAAGATCAGACAGCAGCTGAGAGTTATCATCCCTCCTGTGCTGCCCAAGATCAGACAGAAGCTGAGAGTTATCAAATCTCCTGTAGTGCCTGAGATCAGACAGCAGCTGAGAGAGTTATCATCTCTTCTGTGCTGCCCAAGATCGACAGCAGCTGAGAGTTATCATCTCTCCTGTAGTGCCTGAGATCAGACAGCAGCTGAGAGAGTCATCATCCCTCCTGTGCTGCCCAAGATCAGACAGAAGCTGAGTTATCATCTCCCCTGCAGTGCCGGAGATCAGACAGCAGCTGAGAGAGTTATCATCCCTCCTGTGCTGCCCAAGATCAGACAGAAGCTGAGAGTTATCATCTCTCCTGAAGTGCCCAAGATCAGACAGCAGCTGAGAGTTATCATCCCTCCTGTGCTGCCCAAAATCAGACAGAAGCTGAGAGTTATCAAATCTCCTGTAGTGCCTGAGATCAGACAGCAGCTGAGAGAGTTATCATCTCTTCTGTGCTGCCCAAGATCGACAGCAGCTGAGAGTTATCATCTCTCCAGTAGTGCCTGAGATCAGACAGCAGCTGAGAGAGTCATCATCCCTCCTGTGCTGCCCAAGATCAGACAGAAGCTGAGAGTTATCATCTCCCCTGCAGTGCCGGAGATCAGACAGCAGCTGAGAGAGTTATCATCCCTCCTGTGCTGCCCAAGATCAGACAGAAGCTGAGAGTTATCATCTCTCCTGAAGTGCCTGAGATCAGACAGCAGCTGAGAGAGTCATCATCCCTCCTGTGCTGCCCAAGATCAGACAGAAGCTGAGAGTTATCATCTCCCCTGCAGTGCCGGAGATCAGACAGCAGCTGAGAGAGTTATCATCCCTCCTGTGCTGCCCAAGATCAGACAGAAGCTGAGAGTTATCATCTCTCCTGAAGTGCCTGAGATCAGACAGCAGCTGAGAGAGTTATCATCTCTTCTGTGCTGCTCAAGATCAGACAGAAGCTGAGAGTTATCATCTCTCCTGTAGTGCCTGTGATCAGACAGCAGCTGAGAGAGTCATCATCCCTACTGTACTGCCCAAGATCAGACAGAAGCTGAGAGTTATCATCTCCCCTGTAGTGCCGGAGATCAGACAGCAGCTGAGAGAGTTATCATCCCTCCTGTGCTGCCCAAGATCAGACAGAAGCTGAGAGAGTTATTATCTCTCCTGTCGTGCCTGAGATCAGACAGCAGCTGAGCAGGGTGCCATCATCTCTGCCTGTGGCCCTAGATCAGACAGCAGCTGAGAGAGTTATCATCCCTCCTGTGCTGCCCAAGATCAGACAGAAGCTGAGAGATTTATCATCTCTCCTGCAGTGCCTGAGATCAGACAGCAGCTGAGAGTTATCATCCCTCCTGTGCTGCCCAAGATCAGACAGAAGCTGAGAGTTATCATGTCTCCTGTAGTGCATGAGATCAGACAGAAGCTGAGAGTTATCATCTCTCCTGTAGTACCTGAGATCAGACAGCAGCTGAGAGAGTTATCATCCCTCCTGCGCTGCCCAAAATCAGACAGAAGCTGAGAGTTATCATCCCTCCTGTGCTGCCCAAGATCAGACAGAAGCTAAGAGAGTTATCATCTCTCCTGAAGTGCCTGAGATCGGACAGCAGCTGAGAGAGTTATCATCCCTCCTCTGCTGCTCAAGATCAGACAGAAGCTAAGAGAGTTATCATCTCTCCTGAAGTGCCTGAGATCAGACAGCAGCTGAGAGAGTTATCATCTCTTCTGTGCTGCCCAAGATCAGACAGGACCTGAGAGAGTTATCATCTCTCCTGAAGTGCCTGAGATCAGACATCAGCTGAGAGAGTTATCATCCCTCCTGTGCTGCCCAAGATCAGACAGAAGCTGAAAGTTATCATCTCTCCTGTAGTGCCTGAGGTCAGATAGCACCTGATAGAGTTATAATCTGTTCTGTGCTGCCCGAGATCAGACAGAAGCTAAGAGAGTTATCATCTCTCCTGTAGTGCCTGACATCAGACAGCAGCTGAGCAAGTGGCCGTCTTCTCTCCCGTACTGACCAATACCAGACAGCAGCTGAGAGGGTGTCCAGACATTTGGTCGACCTAAAAACTGGTCGAATGACATTTGGTCGACGCAATTTGGTCAAAAACCAAATGGTCGAATTTTTTTTTTTAATTATATATTTATTTTTCGGGTTTTCGTTTTTTACGAAAATGGGTTTTTAGAAAAAAAAGGGGGTAGGGGGGGACCCCCCCCAAAAAAAAAAAAAAGGGGTGAAAATAAAAAAATTAAAAATTCGACCATTTGGTTTTCGACTAAATTGGTTCGACCATTTGTCTGGTCGACCAATTTTTTTCGACCAAATGTCTGGTAACCGCTGAGAGCAGTGCTTTAAGTGGGCCGGGGCCAGGCCCCGTCAGTCTCCTAAAAGTGGAGTTGAGCCGGGGCCCTGTCAGGGCCCCCGGTCCCACCACAACATTGGCGGGATGTACTATTAGGTCAGGCAAGCGGACAGAAGTGTCAGCCAGCCACAGGGTAACTGTACCTGGTGGTACTTCTGTCAGTCACAGTCACTGTAACTTCCTATGGTAACCTCTTGCGCAAGGGGTCACCAGAGGAAGTTACTGTGCCTTTGTTTCCCCGTGTCGCTCAGGCGTCTTTAACCCTCGGCGAACCTGGGGACTCCTCAACATATTTCGAGGTTTATAAAAGATGGCTTGAAAAGTGCACAATTCAAGCCATCTTTTATAAAGCTTTGCCGACGGACAAAGACGCCCCGGCTTTGTCCGTGGGGAAAGCTTTATTAAAGATGGCTTGAATTGTGTACTTTTCAAGCCATCTTTTATAAACATAGAAATGTTTAACAAAGATGCCTTGGAAAGTACAAAGACCATAAGGTACGCACACAAGTATATAAATGCTATGTATTTGTGTGCGTACCTTACTATGGTTCAGGTACTTTTCAAGCCATCTTGAAGTACACAAACCATAGTAAGGTATGCAAACATTTTATATATTTGTATGAGCACCTTACTATGGTTTGTGTAGTATGCAAGCCATATTTTATAAACATAGAACATATTACATATTTCAATGTTTATAAAAGATGGCTTGCATACTACACAAACCATATAGTAAGGTGCGCATACAAATATATAAAATGTCTGCGTACCTTACTATGGATTGTATATGTTTTTAAGGCCACGCCCACCCACAAGCCACACCCCCAATTGAGCCACCCCCCCTCGATTTCTTACCCCACTTAAAGCCCTGGCTGAGAGTTATCATCTCTCCTGTTCTGTCTGAGATCACACCGCATCTGGGAGAGGTGTCCTCTTTCTTGTACTGCCTGATACCAGGAAGCAGCTGAGAGAAGGACCATCTTTCCTGTACTGCCTGAGATCAGACAGACGCTGAAAAAGGTGCCATCTTTCGGATTGTCCCTAAGATCAGACAGCAGCAGTGAGGGGGGCATCGCCCCTGTGCTGCCTGGGATAAGACTGAGGGGCGTTTAGTGCCTAAGATCAGACAGCAGCAGTGAGGGGAGCATCGCTCCTGTACTGCCTGTGATAACACCGAGGGGCAATATCGCCTGAAGTGCCTGTGGACAGACAGCTGCAGACAGTGGTCGAAGTGTACAAAAAGAAGTAATGGTACTATGTTCCCTACTGGCCTGCACCGCTCCCCACAAACCCCGTAGCCTCCCACTTCCCACGCACAATACAAACTCCTAAACACATGTGCATGCTGTTTAGGGGAACGTTCAGTGCAGTGCACTAAAAGTGCAAATTTTAACTTCCTGCAATTTTATTTCGGTTTCTTTTTAAAATAAAAGCATAGGAACAGTAAAACTTAATTAAAAGAAGTAGAGGAGCACCACCGGTGCTTCGGACCGCTCCCTCCCACTTCGACCACTGGCTGCAGAGAGGAGATGTGTATGCCTGTGCTACGCCCAGCCGCCTCCCTGACAGTAACAGGCCAGGAAGTGAGGTCGTGGGCGTGGCTAGACGTCTCTCAGTCTGTTTCTTGTCACCTCAGCATCCCATGTTGCCCCATCCCATGTCATCCACAGTTCATACTTACACCAGATTTCCCCCGGCAGGTACCACATAGGCAGCCAAAGAGGCCGTTCAACATCTGGATGACGCAGAGGATGAACGCGATGCCGCTGGACGCCAGCATCATGGAGAAGAGGATGACGTTGAATTCCACGACCCCCTTCGGTTCCTCGCATATGTCCCACAGATTTGGGTCGAACAGGTAACTCTCGTTACTACAGAGAGAAGAGAGTAGAGGGAAGAGTTATTCAAATAATTCCTGGGCTAGGAGCTTCTCAGCTCAGGCACTGCACCTGTGCACGCAGACCACACAGCAGCGACAATAACCTAGGCATGTTTACCCAGGCTGCGTTAGGATCTTCCTACAGCTATGTTATATCCTTAGTTACAGCTGGGGTAGGGACTTCTTACAGCATGCTTCGGGCCTTCCTTTCACTTGGGTTAGAGCTTCCCTTCAACAGCGATAGGACCCTGCTTCAGCTGTGTTATGTCTTTTGTTCATGCTGGGCTAGAGCTTCCTTTCAGGTGGGCTATCAGGTGGGCTAGAGCTTCCTTTCAGATGTGCTAGAGCTTCCTTTCAGCTTTGTTATAGCTTTCTTTCAGCTGGGTTATAGCTTCCTTTTAGCTGGGCTAGAGCTACCTTTCAGTTGGGCTATAGCTTCCTTTTAGCTGGGATAGAACTTTCTTTTCTGCTGGGCTAGAGCTTCCTTTCAGATGGGCTAGAGCTTCCTTTCAGCTTTGTTATAGCTTCCTTTGAGCTAGGTTATAGCTTCCTTTTAGCTGGGCTAGAGCTTCCTTTCAGCTGGGCTAGAGCTTCCTTTCAGATGGGCTAGAACTTCCTTTCAGCTTTGTTATAGCTTCTTTTCAGCTGGGTTATAGCTTCCTTTTAGCTCGGCTAGAGCTTCCTTTCAACTGGGTTATAGCTTCCTTTTAGCTGGGCTAGAGCTTTCTTTTCTGCTGGGCTGGAGCTTCCTTTCAGCTTTGTTATAGCTATCTTTCAGCTGGGTTATAGCTTCCTTTTAGCTGGGCTAGAGCTTCCTTTCAGCTGGGCTAGAGCTTCCTTTCAGATGGGCTAGAGCTTCCTTTCAGCTTTGTTATAGCTTTCTTTCAGCTGGGTTATAGCTTCCTTTTAGCTGGGCTAGAGCTTCCTTTCAGCTGGGCTAGAGCTACCTTTCAGTTGGGTTATAGCTTCCTTTTAGCTGGGATAGAGCTTTCTTTTCTGCTGGGCTAGAGCTTCCTTTCAGATTGGCTAGAGCTTCCTTTCAGCTGGGCTAGAGCTTCCTTTCAGCTTTGTTATAGCTTCCTTTGAGCTAGGTTATAGCTTCCTTTCAGCTGGGCTAGAGCTTCCTTTCAGATGGGCTAGAGCTTCCTTTCAGCTTTGTTATAGCTTTCTTTCAGCTGGGTTATAGCTTCCTTTTAGCTGGGATAGAGCTTCCTTTCAACTGGGCTAGAGCTACCTTTCAGTTGGGTTATAGCTTCCTTTTAGCTGGGATAGAGCTTTCTTTTCTGCTGGGCTAGAGCTTCCTTTCAGATGGGCTAGAGCTTCCTTTCAGCTTTGTTAAAGCTTCCTTTCAGCTGGGTTTTAGCTTCCTTTTAGCTGGGCTAGAGCTTCCTTTCACCTGGGTTAGGAACTTCCTTCAGTTGTGTTAGTTACTTCCTTTCAGGTAGGCTAGAGCTTCCTTTCAGCTGGGCTATTTATTTATTTAGGCATTTATGAGGCACACTTAGTCCAGAGGCATCAATGCGAAACACTACTTAATACTAGAGCTTCCTTTCAGCTGGGCAAGAGCTTCCTTTCAGCTGGGCTATTTATTTATTTAGGCATTTATGAGGCACACTTAGCCCAGAGGCATCAAGGCGAAACAATACTTAATACTAGAGCTTCCTTTCAGCTGGGCAAGAGCTTCCTTTCATCTGGGCTAGAGCTTCCTTTCAGCTGGGCAAAAGCTTCCTTGTTAGCTGGGCTAGAGCTTCCTTTTTAGCTGGGCTAGTGCTTCCTTTGAGCTGGGTTGGAGCCTCCTTTCAGCTAGGTTAGAGCTTCCTCTAACCTGGGTTATAGCTTCCTTTCAGCTGTGTTAGGAACTTCCTTCAGCTGTATTAGGTACTTCCTTACAGCTCGGCTAGCGCTTCCTTTGAGCTTGGCTAGAGCCAGGGTCGGACTGGGGAATAACATTGTCTCTGGCACCAATGAAAAAGTGGCCCACAGTTGCAAATTGCAATTCATTCCTTTTGTAGCCGACTGTTTAAGTAACACCCACAGGGGTGTTTTTTGTTAAAATGGGATGCAAATTGTGCATTTTAAAGAATATTTATTCAGTAACACTGGTCAAAACTACTAGCCGCATGGTGAAGTAACTCATCGAACTTGCCCACATTTGCCAAAAAAAGTGGCCCACTTTGATCCCAAAACTGGTCCACGTTAGCCTTTTGCGTTTTGGGTTTGGGCATTGCCCTATGCCCTATAGTCCAATCCGAGCCTGGCTAGAGCTTCCTTTTTGCTGGGCTAGACCTTTCTTACAGCTGTGCTAGAGCTTCCTCTCAGCTGGGCTAGAGCTTCCTTTCAGCTGGGCTAGAGCTTCTTTTCAGCTGGGCTTGAGCTTCCTTTCAGCTGGGCTAGAGCTTCCTTTCAGCTGGGCTAGAGCTTCTTTTCAGCTAGGCTAGAGCTTCCTTTACACTGGGCTTGAGCTTCCTTTTAGCTGTACTAGAGCTTCCTTTCAGCTGGGCTAGAGCTTCCTTTTAGCTGGGCTAGTTTCCTTTCAGATGGTCAAGAGCTTCCTTTCAGCTGGGCTTTAGCTTCCTTTCAGCTTGGCTAGAGCTTCCTTTCAGCTGGGCTAGCGCATCCTTTCAGCCGGGCTAGAGCTTCCTTTCAGCTGGGTTATGACCTTCCTTCAGCTGTGTAGGTCTTTCGTTACAGCTGGGCTAGAGCTTCCCTTTAGCTGGGTTAGAGTTTCCTTTCAGCTGTGCTATAGCTTCCTTTCAGCTGGGTTAGGAACTTCCTTTAGCTGTGTTAGTTACTTCCTTACAGCTGGGCTAGAGCCTTCTTTCAGCTAAGCTAGAGCTTCCTTTCGGCTGTGGTAAGCACTTCCTTACAGCTAGGCTACAGCATTCTTTCAGCATGGCGAGCGCTTTCTTTCAGCTAGGTTAGAGCTTCTTTTCAGCTGGGTTAGGAACTTCCTTCATCTGTGTTAGGTCCTTCCTTTCAGCTGGGTTAGAAGCCTTCTTCAGCTATTTCAATCCTTTACAGCTGGGTCTGGAGCTCTGTTGGGGCCTTCTATACCGATATGTTATATTGAGGCGATATTCCCCGACGAGGATGGGCAGATCCTCTTGGTAATGGCCCAGTGCCCAAGTAAAAAGGGGTAGAGCGAATCTTAGCACTGCCACCTTAATGTCGGTGGCAGTGCTGTGACCAAAAGGGTTGATGTGCCGCCGAGGGGCATATCACCTTTAGCACCCGTGATTAACTGGTTCTTAGTCATTGCATCGAATGCCAAAGCATTGAATGCCTTACCATAGAGAAAAAAGCATTGAAAAAGAGCATCGAATGCATTTATTTTTTCTTTTTTTTTTAACGGGCAGTCCCTCTCAGCCCCCTTTTTTTAACCACAAAAACCAATTATAATGAAAATAAACCCTTTACCATTGAAAAAAATGCATTCGATGCTTTTTTTTCGATGCATTTTGTTCTATAGTAAGGCATTCGATGCTTTGGCATTCGATGCAAAGACTAGATACCGATTAACTACATGCGGGTGCTAAAGGCGATGTTAAAAAAAAATGAAATGAAAAGCCTATCTTCTCTCTGTTCTACAACACAACATCAGAACAGGAGTATGTCTTCAGTATTGATTCTGAATCAACACTGAAGACTGACTCCTGTTCCCGACGCAGCGTAGCAGGATGGACTAATGGTAAGAATTTCATTGAAAAAAATGTTAACTAGCTCCCCCCTAGCATCGCCTCTGTTAACACCGCCTTTAGCACCTACGTGCAGGTAATTGCGGGTGCTAAAGGCGATATGGGGATGGTGTGAGGGAGCAAGGACGGCACAGGGTTAGGGGCGCACAGCCGTGGGGGATCTCGGAATGCGGGCTTGTACCAAAGGATTCAGCCCATGTTCCGAGCTCTCCGATTGACGGGCACCCCCCGGCCAGGTTGCTAATAAAGCAATATGCCCCAAGCGTCGGGGGCATTACCGACTCAAGTAATGCCCGGGGCCCATAGTTATAACTTAACGAAGACCCCGGGGAATTACCTGAGTCGGTAATGCCCCCACCGCGAGGGGCATATAGCTATTAGTACCTCAGCCCGCAAAAACTGTGTGACTGGGGCATTAAAGGCTTTTTTTTGTCGCGAAACGCTGCTGCGTTTCAGGAAGAAAAAAAAAAGACTACGAAAATGGCCGCCGGGAAAGGGAAAACGGAGTCAGTTTTCCCTTTCCATGGGCGGCCATCGGAAGCGGACGCGCTGGAAACAGAAGCGTTTCCAGCACGTCAGCTCCCGAAAAAAAAGAAGTTAAGTGCGGTTGGGAGGGCAGAAGGGAGGGAAAAAATCAAAATAAAAAAAATAAAACATACCTGGGTCCACCGGGGATCCAGGGATAGAAGGTAAGTGGGGTGAGGAGGGCAGGGAGGAGGGAGGAAAGGGGAGGGAAAAAAAAGCCTCACCTCATTCCCCAGCAGGGGGGGTGAAGGTAGCCTCTCAGCTGTGGGGAGGCTCGGAGCAGGGATGTCCCTGCTTCGAGCATCCTCATAGGCTGAGGGGCTACCACGCCCCCCACCGGGGACAAAGGCCGTGGAATCCCTTCTGAGAAATTCCCGGCCTGGTAATGACTCGGTGAGGGCCAATCAGAATGCCGCTTTTATTCTGATTGCGCCCTCGCCGGGTACTAATCTTCTTTACAGCTGGGTTAGGATACGGGATGGTTTACAGCTGGGTTAGTGACTTCTTACAGCAGGCTTCGGGCCTTCCTTGCAGCTTGGCAGGATCTTCCTTTTGGCTGGATCTTCCTTTTGGCTGGATTAGGACCTTCTCTGAAGCTATGTTAGGTTCAACCTTGCAGCTTGGCTGGATCTTCCTTTTGGCTGGATTAGGACCTTCTCTGAAGCTATGTTAGGTTCTACCTGCAGCTTGGCTGGATCTTCCTTTTGGCTGGATTAGGACCTTCTCTGAAGCTATGTTAGGTTCAACCTTGCAGCTTGGCTGGATCTTCCTTTTGGCTGGATTAGGACCTTCTCTGAAGCTATGTTAGGTTCTACCTGCAGCTTGGCTGGATCTTCCTTTTGGCTGGATTAGGACCTTCTCTGAAGCTATGTTAGGTACTACCTTGCATCTTGGCTGGATCTTCCTTTTGGCTGGATTAGGACCTTCTCTGAAGCTATGTTAGGTTCTACCTTGCAGCTTGGCTGGATCTTCCTTTTGGCTGGATTAGGACCTTCTCTGAAGCTATGTTAGGTTCTGCCTTGAAGCTTGGCTGGAGCTCACTTTCGGCTCTGCTAGGATCTTTTCTACAGCTGTTTGATCCACTGACAGCTGGGCTAGAACTTCTTTAAGCTAGTGCCTCCTGTACTGCTAAATTAGGCCCTTCCTTACAGCTGTCCTAGAGCTTCCTTTTAGCTGGGTTAGGACGTTGCCCACAGCTATGGTACATCAATCCTTACATCTGGGATAGAACATCTTTAGGGTAGTGCCTCCTTTACTGCTAAGTTAGATCCTTCCTTACACCTGGCCCGGGAGCTTCCTTGCAGCGGGGTTGGAACCATCCCTACAGTCATGTAAGGTCCTGCCTTACAGCTGAACCGGAAGCATCTTTACAGCTGGGATTACAACTTCGTGGCAGTTGCTTGGGTCCTTCCCGTGGCTTCGTTTCACCTGGGGTGAACCTTCCCAGCGGCTCTATTAGGATTTTACTTACAGCTGAACTAAGTTCTTCTCTACAGCTGGTTCCGAGCCTTACTTGCAGCTGGTTAGTTCTTTCCCACAGATGGATTAGTGGCTCCCTGTGCGCTGTACTGGGGCCATCTCAAACCTGGCAACACCGATGGACACCTCCGAGTAACACTTACTTGAATTTCCCGACATCGGTCTTGAAGGGAATGCCCCATTCCTTAGAGATGGTCCCCGAGGTTGAATTATGATACTCGTAGAGACAGGCTGGGCCATTCACCATCCCCAGAATGGAAACAACAAAGCCATAAACAGCTCCGGCTACGCCAACCGCAGCAAATATAATGGAGAGAAACATCTAAAAACAAAGATTGGAGTCAGAGGGCTGGGGACAGAGAGAAGGAGCAGAGTCAGAGGGCTGGGGAAAGAGAAGAGGAGGAGAGGAAGAGGAGAGACAGAGTGTTGCAGACAGAGAGAAGGAGGAGAGTCAGAGGGCTGTGGACAAGGAGAAGGAGGAGAGTCAGCCCTGGGGACAGAGAGAAGGAGGAGAGTCAGAGTCCTGGGGAAAGAGAGGAGGAGGAGAGTCGGAGTGCTGTGGACAGAGAGAAGGAGCAGAGTCAGAGGGCTGGGGACAGAGAGAAGGAGCAGAGTCAGAGGGCTGGGGACAGAGAGAAGGGGCAGAGTCAGAGAACCAAGGCGCATAGACAAAGAGGGTAGCAGAGACAGCAGGACTGAGACATGGAGAAAATGAGCAAGGAACTGCAATATATAGGGCGGCTAGATTGCTGGGGATCGAGGTATGGAGCTAAATGAAGCTACAGGGCAGAGGTATGGAAGGAATCAGAGGCCTGATTTATAAAGATATGGGGAGCTATCCGAGGACCTACAAGCAGAGATATGGAAGAGAGTCCGAGTGCTGGGGACAGAGAGAAGGAGCAGAGTCAGAGGGCTGGGGACAGAGAGGAGGAGCAGAGTCAGAGGGCTGGGGACAGAGAGAAGGAGCAGAGTCAGAGGGCTGGGGACAGAGACGAGGAGGAGAGTCAGAGAGCTGGGGACAGAGACGAGGAGGAGAGTCAGAGTGTTGCGTACAGAGCGAAGGAGGAGATTCAGAGGGCTACGGACAGAGAAGGAGGTGAGTCAGAGGGCTGAGGACAGAGAGAAGGAGGAGAGTCAGAGGGCTGGGGACAGACAGAAGGAGGAGAGTCAGAGGGCTGGGGACAGAGAGAAGGGGGAGAGTCAGAGGGTTGCGTACAGAGAGGGGGAGGAGAGTTAGAGGGCTGCAGACAGAGAGAAGTAGGAGAGTCAGTGAGGTGGGGACAGAGAGAAGGAGGAGAGTCATCGGCATGGGGGCAGAGAGGAGGAGGAAAGTCAGAGGGCTGCGAACCGAGAGAAGGAGGAGAGTCAGAGGGCTGCGGACAGAGAGAAGGAGGAGAGTCAGAGGCTGTGACAGAGAGAAGGAGGAGGGTCAGAGGGATGGGGGTAGAGAGGAGGAGGAGAGTCAGAGGGCTGCAGACAGAGAGAAGGAGGAGAGTCAGTGAGGTGGGGACAGTGAGAAGGAGGAGAGTCAGAGGGCTGCGGACAGAGAGAAGGAGGGGAGTCAGAGGCATGGGGCAGAGAGGAGGAGGAGTAGAGTCATAGGCATGGGGACAGAGAGGAGGAGGGGTGTCAGAGGACTGCGGAAAGAGAGAAGGCGGAGAGTCGGAGGGCTGCAGACAGAGAGAAGGAGGAGAGTCAGAGGGCTGGAGACAGAGAAAAGGAGGAGAGTCAGAGGGCTGGAGACAGAGAAAAGGAGGAGAGTCAGAGCGCTGGGGACAGAGAGAAGGAAGAGAGTCAGAGGGCTGGGGACAGAGAGGAGAAGGAGAGTCAAAAGGCTCCGGGCAGAGAAAAAGGAGGAGATTCAGAGGGCTGGGGACAGAGAGAATTAGGAGAGTCAGAGGACTGGGGACAGAGAGAAGGAGGAGAATCAGAGTGCTGGGGACAGAGAGAAGGAGGAGAGTCAGAGGGCTGGGGACAGAGAGGGAGAAGAGTCAGAGGGCTGCGGACAGAGAAAAAGGAGGAAAGTCAGACGGCTGGGGACAGAAGAGGAGGAGGAAAGTCAGAGGGCTGCAAACCGAGAGAAGGAGGAGAGTCACAGGGCTGCGGACAGAGAGAAGGAGGAGAGTCAGAGGCATCGGGACAGAGAGGAGGAGGAGAGTCAGAGGGCTGCGGACAGAGAGAAGGAGGCGAGTCAGAGGGCTGTGACAGAGAGAAGGAGGAGAGTCAGGGGGATGGGGCAGAGAGGAGGAGGAAAGTCAGAGGGCTGGGGACAGAGAGAAGGAGGAGAGTCAGAGGCATGGGGCAGAGAGTAGGAGGAGAGTCAGAGGGCTGCGGACAGAGAGAAGGAGGAGTGTCAGAGGGCGGGGATAGAGAGGAGGAGGAAAGTCATAGGCATGGGGCAGAGAGTAGGAGGAGAGTCACATGGTTGCGTACAGAGAGGAGGAGGAGATTCAGAGGGCTGCGGACAGAGAGAAGGAGATGAGTCAGAGGGCTGAGGACAGAGAGAAGGAGGAGAGTCAGAGTGCTGGGAACAGAGAGAAGGAGGAGAGTCAGAGGGCTGGGGACAGAGAGAAGGAGGAGAGTCAGAGGGCTGAGGAGGAGAGTCAGAGGGCTGCAGACAGAGAAAAAGGAGGAGAGTCAGAGGGCTGGGGACATAAGAGGAGGAGAAGAGTCATAGGAATGGGGGCAGAGAGGAGGAGGAAAGTCAGAGGGCTGCGAACCGAGAGAATGAGGAGAGTCAGAGGCATGGAGACAGAGAGGAGGAGGAGAGTCAGTGAGGTGGGGACAGAGAGAAGGAGGAGAGTCAGAGGGCTGAAGAGGAGAGTCAGAAGGCTGCAGACAGAGAAAAAGGAGGAGAGTCAGAGGGCTGGGGACAGAAGAGGAGGAGGAGAGTCATAGGCATGGGGGCAGAGAGGAGGAGGGGTGTCAGAGGACTGCGGACAGAGAGAAGGAGGAGAGTCAGAGGGCTGGGGACAGAGAGAATTAGGAGAGTCAGAGGGCTGGGGACAGAGAGAAGGAGGAGAATCAGAGTGCTGGGGACAGAGAGAAGGAGGAGAGTCAGAGGGCTGGGGACAGAGAGGAGGAGAAGAGTCAGAGGGCTGCGGACAGAGAAAAAGGAGGAAAGTCAGACGGCTGGGGACAGAAGAGGAGGAGGAGAGTCATAGGCATGGGGCAGAGAGGAGGAGGAAAGTCAGAGGGCTGCAAACCGAGAGAAGGAGGAGAGTCACAGGGCTGCGGACAGAGAGAAGGAGGAGAGTCAGAGGCATCGGGACAGAGAGTAGGAGGAGAGTCACATGGTTGCGTACAGAGAGGAGGAGATTCAGAGGGCTGCGGACAGAGAGAAGGAGATGAGTCAGAGGGCTGAGGACAGAGAGAAGGAGGAGAGTCAGAGTGCTGGGAACAGAGAGAAGGAGGAGAGTCAGAGGGCTGGGGACAGAGAGAAGGAGGAGAGTCAGAGGGCTGAGGAGGAGAGTCAGAGGGCTGGGGACATAAGAGGAGGAGAAGAGTCATAGGAATGGGGGCAGAGAGGAGGAGGAAAGTCAGAGGGCTGCGAACCGAGAGAATGAGGAGAGTCAGAGGCATGGAGACAGAGAGGAGGAGGAGAGTCAGTGAGGTGGGGACAGAGAGAAGGAGGAGAGTCAGAGGGCTGAGGAGGAGAGTCAGAAGGCTGCAGACAGAGAAAAAGGAGGAGAGTCAGAGGGCTGGGGACAGAAGAGGAGGAGGAGAGTCATAGGCATGGGGGCAGAGAGGAGGAGGGGTGTCAGAGGACTGCGGACAGAGAGAAGGAGGAGAGTCAGAGGGCTGCAGACAGAGAGCAGGAGGAGAGTCAGAGGGCTGGGCACAGAGAGAAGGAGGAGAGTCAGAGGGCTGCGGACAGAGAGAAGGAGGAGAGTCAGAGGGCTGGGGGCAGAAAGGAGGAGGAGAGTCAGAGGCATGGGGGCAGATAGAAGGAGGAGAGTCAGAGGGCTGGGGACAGAGAGAAGGAGGAGAGTCAGAGGGCTGGGGACAGAGAGAAGGAGGAGAGTCAGAGGGCTGGGGACAGAGAGAATTAGGAGAGTCAGAGGGCTGGGGAGGAGAGTCAGAAGGCTGCAGACAGAGAAAAAGGAGGAGAGTCAGAGGGCTGGGGACAGAAGAGGAGGAGGAGAGTCATAGGCATGGGGGCAGAGAGGAGGAGGGGTGTCAGAGGACTGCGGACAGAGAGAAGGAGGAGAGTCAGAGGGCTGCAGACAGAGAGAAGGAGGAGTGTCAGAGGGCGGGGATAGAGAGGAGGAGGAAAGTCATAGGCATGGGGCAGAGAGTAGGAGGAGAGTCACATGGTTGCGTACAGAGAGGAGGAGGAGATTCAGAGGGCTGCGGACAGAGAGAAGGAGATGAGTCAGAGGGCTGAGGACAGAGAGAAGGAGGAGAGTCAGAGTGCTGGGAACAGAGAGAAGGAGGAGAGTCAGAGGGCTGGGGACAGAGAGAAGGAG
Organism: Ambystoma mexicanum; assembly: GCF_040938575.1. Lineage (NCBI taxonomy): Eukaryota > Metazoa > Chordata > Amphibia > Caudata > Ambystomatidae > Ambystoma > Ambystoma mexicanum. Next base: position 215,385,748 of record NC_090921.1, on the reverse strand, counting down.
GAGAGTCAGAGGGCTGAGGAGGAGAGTCAGAGGGCTGCAGACAGAGAAAAAGGAGGAGAGTCAGAGGGCTGGGGACATAAGAGGAGGAGAAGAGTCATAGGAATGGGGGCAGAGAGGAGGAGGAAAGTCAGAGGGCTGCGAACCGAGAGAATGAGGAGAGTCAGAGGCATGGAGACAGAGAGGAGGAGGAGAGTCAGTGAGGTGGGGACAGAGAGAAGGAGGAGAGTCAGAGGGCTGAAGAGGAGAGTCAGAAGGCTGCAGACAGAGAAAAAGGAGGAGAGTCAGAGGGCTGGGGACAGAAGAGGAGGAGGAGAGTCATAGGCATGGGGGCAGAGAGGAGGAGGGGTGTCAGAGGACTGCGGACAGAGAGAAGGAGGAGAGTCAGAGGGCTGGGGACAGAGAGAATTAGGAGAGTCAGAGGGCTGGGGACAGAGAGAAGGAGGAGAATCAGAGTGCTGGGGACAGAGAGAAGGAGGAGAGTCAGAGGGCTGGGGACAGAGAGGAGGAGAAGAGTCAGAGGGCTGCGGACAGAGAAAAAGGAGGAAAGTCAGACGGCTGGGGACAGAAGAGGAGGAGGAGAGTCATAGGCATGGGGCAGAGAGGAGGAGGAAAGTCAGAGGGCTGCAAACCGAGAGAAGGAGGAGAGTCACAGGGCTGCGGACAGAGAGAAGGAGGAGAGTCAGAGGCATCGGGACAGAGAGTAGGAGGAGAGTCACATGGTTGCGTACAGAGAGGAGGAGATTCAGAGGGCTGCGGACAGAGAGAAGGAGATGAGTCAGAGGGCTGAGGACAGAGAGAAGGAGGAGAGTCAGAGTGCTGGGAACAGAGAGAAGGAGGAGAGTCAGAGGGCTGGGGACAGAGAGAAGGAGGAGAGTCAGAGGGCTGAGGAGGAGAGTCAGAGGGCTGGGGACATAAGAGGAGGAGAAGAGTCATAGGAATGGGGGCAGAGAGGAGGAGGAAAGTCAGAGGGCTGCGAACCGAGAGAATGAGGAGAGTCAGAGGCATGGAGACAGAGAGGAGGAGGAGAGTCAGTGAGGTGGGGACAGAGAGAAGGAGGAGAGTCAGAGGGCTGAGGAGGAGAGTCAGAAGGCTGCAGACAGAGAAAAAGGAGGAGAGTCAGAGGGCTTGGGACAGAAGAGGAGGAGGAGAGTCATAGGCATGGGGGCAGAGAGGAGGAGGGGTGTCAGAGGACTGCGGACAGAGAGAAGGAGGAGAGTCAGAGGGCTGCAGACAGAGAGCAGGAGGAGAGTCAGAGGGCTGGGCACAGAGAGAAGGAGGAGAGTCAGAGGGCTGCGGACAGAGAGAAGGAGGAGAGTCAGAGGGCTGGGGGCAGAAAGGAGGAGGAGAGTCAGAGGCATGGGGGCAGATAGAAGGAGGAGAGTCAGAGGGCTGGGGACAGAGAGAAGGAGGAGAGTCAGAGGGCTGGGGACAGAGAGAAGGAGGAGAGTCAGAGGGCTGGGGCAGAGAGGAGGAGGAGAGTCAGAGGGCTGGGGGCAGAGAGGAGGATGAGAGTCAGAGGGCTGGGGGAAGAAAGGAGGAGGAGAGTAAGAGGCATGGGGGCAGAGAGAAGGAGGAGAGTCACAGGGCTGCGGACAGAGAGAAGGAGGAGATTCAGAAGCATGGGGCAGAGAGGAGAGTCATGGGGCTGGGGACAGAGAGGAGGAATAGGAGAGTCAGAGGGCTCGGGAAAGAGAGGAGGAAGAGAGTCAGAGGGCTGGGGACAGAGGTGAAGAGGAGAGTCAGAGGGTGGTAGACAGAGAAAAGGAGGGAAGTCAGAGGGATTGGGATAGAGAGAAGGAGGAGAGTCAGAGCGATGGGGACAGAGAGAAGGAGGATAGTCAGAGGCATGGGACAGAGAGTAGGAGGAGAGTCAGAGGGTTGCGTACAGAGAGGAGGAGGAGATTCAGAGGGCTACGGACAGAGAAGGAGGTGAGTCAGAGGGCTGAGGACAGAGAGAAGGAGGAGAGTCAGAGGGCTGGGGACAGAGGGAAGGGGGAGAGTCAGTGAGGTGGGGACAGAGAGAAGGAGGAGAGTCAGAGGGCTGGGGAGAGAGAGAAGGAGGAGAGTCAGAGGGCTGGGGACAGAGAGAAGGGGAGAGTCAGAGGGCTGGGGACAGAGAGAAGGAGGAGAGTCAGAGGGCTGCGGACAGAGAAAAGGGAGGAGAGTCAGAGGGCTGGGGACAGAAGCGGAGGAGAAGAGTCATAGGCATGGGGGCAGAGAGGAGGAGGAAAGTCAGAGGGCTGTGAACCGAGAGAAGGAGGAGAGTCAGAGGGCTGCGGACAGAGAGAAGGAGGAGAGTCAGAGGCTGTGACAGAGAGAAGGAGGAGAGTCAGAGGGATGGGGGCAGAGAGGAGGAGGAGAGTCAGAGTGCTGTGGACAGCCTCACAGGTCTGGGGACAGAGAGGAGGAGGAGAGTCAGAGGCCTGGGGACAGAGAGGAGGAGGAGAGTCAGAGGCCTGGGGACAGAGAGGAGGAGGAGAGTCGGAGTGCTGGGGACAGAGAGAAGGAGCAGAGTCAGAGGGCTTGGGACAGAGAGAAGGAGCAGAGTCAGAGGGCTGGGGACAGAGAGAAGGGGCAGAGTCAGAGGGCTGGGGACAGAGACGAGGAGGAGAGGAAGAGGAGAGACAGAGTGCTGCAGACAGAGAGAAGGAGGAGAGTCAGAGGGCTGTGGACAGAGAGAAGGGGGAGAGTTAGAGAACCAAGGCGCATAGACAAAGAGGGTAGCAGAGACAGCAGGACTGAGACATGGAGAAAATGAGCAAGGAACTGCAATATATAGGGCGGCCAGATTGCTGGGGATCGAGGTATGGAGCTAAATGAAGCTACAGGGCAGAGGTATGGAAGGAATCAGAGGCCTGATTTATAAAGATATGGGGAGCTATCCGAGGACCTACAAGCAGAGATATGGAAGAGAGTCCGAGTGATGGGGACAGAGAGAAGGAGCAGAGTCAGAGGGCTGGGGACAGAGAGGAGGATCAGAGTCAGAGGGCTCGGAGGACAGAGAGAAGGAGCAGAATCAGAGGGCTGGGGACAGAGACGAGGAGGAGAGTCAGAGGGCTGGGGACAGAGACGAGGAGGAGAGTCAGAGGGTTGCGTACAGAGAGGAGGAGGAGATTCAGAGGGCTACGGACAGAGAAGGAGGTGAGTCAGAGGGCTGAGGACAGAGAGAAGGAGGAGAGTCAGAGGGCTGGGGACAGAGAGAAGGAGGAGAGTAAGAGGGCTGGAGACAGAGAGAAGAGGGAGAGTCAGAGGGTTGCGTACAGAGAGGAGGAGGAGAGTCAGAGGGCTGCAGACAGAGAGAAGGAGGAGAGTCAGTGAGGTGGGGACAGAGAGAAGAAGGAGAGTCATAGGCATGGGGGCAGAGAGGAGGAGGAAAGTCAGAGGGCTGCGAACCGAGAGAAGGAGGAGAGTCAGAGGGCTGCGGACAGAGAGAAGGAGGAGAGTCAGAGGCTGTGACAGAGAGAAGGAGGAGAGTCAGAGAGATGGGGGCAGAGAGGAGGAGGAGAGTCAGAGGGCTGCAGACAGAGAGAAGGAGGAGAGTCAGTGAGGTGGGGACAGTGAGAAGGAGGAGAGTCAGAGGGCTGTGGACAGAGAGAAGGAGGGGAGTCAGAGGCATGGGGGCAGAGAGGAGGAGGAGGAGAGTCATAGGCATGGGGGCAGAGAGGAGGAGGGGTGTCAGAGGACTGCGGACAGAGAGAAGGAGGAGATTCGGAGGGCTGCAGACGGAGAGAAGGAGCAGAGTCAGAGGGCTGGAGACAGAGAAAAGGAGGAGAGTCAGAGCGCTGGGGACAGAGAGAAGGAAGAGAGTCAGAGGGCTGGGGACAGAGAGGAGGAGGAGAGTCAAAGGGCTGCGGGCAGAGAAAAAGGAGGAGAGTCAGAGGGCTGGGGACAGAGAGAATTAGGAGAGTCAGAGTGCTGCGGACAGAGAGAAGGAGGAGAGTCAGAGGCATGGGGGCAGAGAGGAGGAGGAGAGTCAGAGGGCTGGGGACAGAGATAAGGAGGAGAGTCAGAGGGCTGTGGACAGAGAGAAGGAGGAGAGTCAGAGGGCTGGGGACAGAGATAAGGAGGAGAGTCAGAGGGCTGGGGCAGAGAGGAGGAGGAGAGTCAGAGGGCTGGGGGCAGAGAGGAGGAGGAGGATTGTCAGAAGGCTGGTGGAAGAAAGGAGGAGGAGAGTCAGAGGCATGGGGCAGAGAGAAGGAGGAGAGTCACAGGGCTGCGGAGAGAGAGAAGGAGGAGAGTCAGAAGCATGGGGCAGAGAGGAGAGTCAGAGGGCTGGGGACAGAGAGGAGGAAGAGGAGAGTCAGAGGGCTCGGGAAAGAGAGGAGGAAGAGAGTCAGACGGCTGGGGACAGAGGTGAAGAGGAGAGTCAGAGGGTGGTAGACAGAGAAAAGGAGGGAAGTCAGAGGGATTATGATAGAGAGAAGGAGGAGAGTCAGAGCGATGGGGACAGAGAGAAGGAGGATAGTCAGAGGCATGGGGCAGAGAGTAGGAGGAGAGTCAGAGGGGTGCGAACAGAGAGAAAGAGGAGTGTCAGAGGGCTGAGGATAGAGACGAGGAGAAAAGTCATAGGCATGGGGCAGAGAGTAGGAGGAGAGTCAGAGGGTTGCGTACAGAGAGGAGGAGGAGATTCAGAGGGCTACGGACAGAGAAGGAGGTGAGTCAGAGGGCTGAGGACAGAGAGAAGGAGGAGAGTCAGAGGGCTGGGGACAGAGAGAAGGAGGAGAGTCAGAGGGCTGGGGACAGAGGGAAGGGGGAGAGTCAGTGACGTGGGGACAGAGAGAAGGAGGAGAGTCAGAGGGCTGGGGAGAGAGAGAAGGAGGAGAGTCAGAGGGCTGGGGACAGAGAGAAGGGGAGAGTCAGAGGGCTGGGGACAGAGAGGAGGAGGGGAGTCAGAGGGCTGCGGACAGAGAAAAGGGAGGAGAGTCAGAGGGCTGGGGACAGAAGTGGAGGAGAAGAGTCATAGGCATGGGGGCAGAGAGGACGAGGAAAGTCAGAGGGCTGCGAACCGAGAGAAGGAGGAGAGTCAGAGGGCTGCGGACAGAGAGAAGGAGGAGAGTCAGAGGCTGTGACAGAGAGAAGGAGGAGAGTCAGAGGGATGGGGGCAGAGAGGAGGAGGAGAGTCAGAGGGCTGCAGACAGAGAGAAGGAGGAGAGTCAGTGAGGTGGGGACAGTGAGAAGGAGGAGAGTCAGAGGGCTGCGGACAGAGGGAAGGAGGGGAGTCAGAGGCCTGGGGGCAGAGAGGAGGAGGAGGAGAGTCATAGGCATGGGGGCAGAGAGGAGGATGGGTGTCAGAGGACTGCAGACAGAGAGAAGGAGGAGAATTGGAGGGCTGCAGACAGAGAGAAGGAGGAGAGTCAGAGGCTGGAGACAGAGAAAAGGAGGAGAGTCAGAGCGCTGGGGAGAGAGAGAAGGAAGAGAGTCAGAGGGCTGGGGACAGAGAGAAGGAGGAGAGTCAGAGGGCTGGGGACAGAGATGAGGAGGAGAGTCAGAGGGCTGCGGACAGAGAAAAAGGAGGAAAGTCAGACGGCTGGGGACAGAAGAGGAGGAGGAGAGTCATAGGCATGGGGCAGAGAGGAGGAGGAAAGTCAGAGGGCTGCAAACCGAGAGAAGGAGAGTCACAGGGCTGCGGACAGAGAGAAGGAGGAGAGTCAGAGGCATGGGGACAGAGAGGAGGAGGAGAGTAAGAGGGCTGCGGACAGAGAGAAGAAGGCGAGTCAGAGGGCTGTGACAGAGAGAAGGAGGAGAGTCAGAGGGATGGGGCAGAGAGGAGGAGGAAAGTCAGAGGGCTGGGGACAGAGAGGAGGATCAGAGTCAGAGGGCTCGGAGGACAGAGAGAAGGAGCAGAATCAGAGGGCTGGGGACAGAGACGAGGAGGAGAGTCAGAGGGCTGGGGACAGAGACGAGGAGGAGAGTCAGAGGGTTGCGTACAGAGAGGAGGAGGAGATTCAGAGGGCTACGGACAGAGAAGGAGGTGAGTCAGAGGGTTGAGGACAGAGAGAAGGAGGAGAGTCAGAGGGCTGGGGACAGAGAGAAGGAGGAGAGTAAGAGGGCTGGAGACAGAGAGAAGAGGGAGAGTCAGAGGGTTGCGTACAGAGAGGAGGAGGAGAGTCAGAGGGCTGCAGACAGAGAGAAGGAGGAGAGTCAGTGAGGTGGGGACAGAGAGAAGAAGGAGAGTCATAGGCATGGGGGCAGAGAGGAGGAGGAATGTCAGAGGGCTGCGAACCGAGAGAAGGAGGAGAGTCAGAGGGCTGCGGACAGAGAGAAGGAGGAGAGTCAGAGGCTGTGACAGAGAGAAGGAGGAGAGTCAGAGAGATGGGGGCAGAGAGGAGGAGGAGACTCAGAGGGCTGCAGACAGAGAGAAGGAGGATAGTCAGTGAGGTGGGGACAGTGAGAAGGAGGAGAGTCAGAGGGCTGTGGACAGAGAGAAGGAGGGGAGTCAGAGGCATGGGGGCAGAGAGGAGGAGGAGGAGAGTCATAGGCATGGGGGCAGAGAGGCGGAGGGGTGTCAGAGGACTGCGGACAGAGAGAAGGAGGAGAGTCGGAGGGCTGCAGACAGAGAGAAGGAGCAGAGTCAGAGGGCTGGAGACAGAGAAAAGGAGGAGAGTCAGAGCGCTGGGGACAGAGAGAAGGAAGAGAGTCAGAGGGCTGGGGACAGAGAGGAGGAGAGTCAAAGGGCTGCGGGCAGAGAAAAAGGAGGAGAGTCAGAGGGCTGGGGACAGAGAGAATTAGGAGAGTCAGAGTGCTGGGGACAGAGAGAAGGAGGAGAGTCAGAGGGCTGGGGACAGAGAGGAGGAGGAGAGTCAGAGGGCTGCGGACAGAGAAAAAGGAGGAGAGTCAGAGGGCTGCGGACAGAGAGAAGGAGGAGAGTCAGAGGCATGGGGGCAGAGAGGAGGAGGAGAGTCAGAGGGCTGGGGACAGAGATAAGGAGGAGAGTCAGAGGGCTGTGGACAGAGAGAAGGAGGAGAGTCAGAGGGCTGGGGACAGAGATAAGGAGGAGAGTCAGAGGGCTGGGGCAGAGAGGAGGAGGAGAGTCAGAGGGCTGGGGGCAGAGAGGAGGAGGAGGATTGTCAGAAGGCTGGGGGAAGAAAGGAGGAGGAGAGTCAGAGGCATGGGGCAGAGAGAAGGAGGAGAGTCACAGGGCTGCGGACAGAGAGAAGGAGGAGAGTCAGAAGCATGGGGCAGAGAGGAGAGTCAGAGGGCTGGGGACAGAGAGGAGGAAGAGGAGAGTCAGAGGGCTCGGGAAAGAGAGGAGGAAGAAAGTCAGACGGCTGGGGACAGAGGTGAAGAGGAGAGTCAGAGGGTGGTAGACAGAGAAAAGGAGGGAAGTCAGAGGGATTATGATAGAGAGAAGGAGGAGAGTCAGAGCGATGGGGACAGAGAGAAGGAGGATAGTCAGAGGCATGGGGCAGAGAGTAGGAGGAGAGTCAGAGGGGTGCGAACAGAGAGAAAGAGGAGTGTCAGAGGGCTGAGGATAGAGACGAGGAGAAAAGACATAGGCATGGGGCAGAGAGGAGGAGGAGATTCAGAGGGCTACGGACAGAGAAGGAGGTGAGTCAGAGGGCTGAGGACAGAGAGAAGGAGGAGAGTCAGAGGGCTGGGGACAGAGAGAAGGAGGCGAGTCAGAGGGCTGGGGACAGAGGGAAGGGGGAGAGTCAGTGAGGTGGGGACAGAGAGAAGGAGGAGAGTCAGAGGGCTGGGGAGAGAGAGAAGGAGGAGAGTCAGAGGGCTGGGGACAGAGAGAAGGGGAGAGTCAGAGGGCTGGGGACAGAGAGGAGGAGGGGAGTCAGAGGGCTGCGGACAGAGAAAAGGGAGGAGAGTCAGAGGGCTGGGGACAGAAGTGGAGGAGAAGAGTCATAGGCATGGGGGCAGAGAGGACGAGGAAAGTCAGAGGGCTGCGAACCGAGAGAAGGAGGAGAGTCAGTGGGCTGCGGACAGAGAGAAGGAGGAGAGTCAGAGGCTGTGACAGAGAGAAGGAGGAGAGTCAGAGGGATGGGGGCAGAGAGGAGGAGGAGAGTCAGAGGGCTGCAGACAGAGAGAAGGAGGAGAGTCAGTGAGGTGGGGACAGTGAGAAGGAGGAGAGTCAGAGGGCTGCGGACAGAGGGAAGGAGGGGAGTCAGAGGCCTGGGGGCAGAGAGGAGGAGGAGGAGAGTCATAGGCATGGGGGCAGAGAGGAGGATGGGTGTCAGAGGACTGCAGACAGAGAGAAGGAGGAGAATCGGAGGGCTGCAGACAGAGAGAAGGAGGAGAGTCAGAGGGCTGGAGACAGAGAAAAGGAGGAGAGTCAGAGCGCTGGGGAGAGAGAGAAGGAAGAGAGTCAGAGGGCTGGGGACAGAGAGAAGGAGGAGAGTCAGAGGGCTGGGGACAGAGATGAGGAGGAGAGTCAGAGGGCTGCGGACAGAGAAAAAGGAGGAAAGTCAGACGGCTGGGGACAGAAGAGGAGGAGGAGAGTCATAGGCATGGGGCAGAGAGGAGGAGGAAAGTCAGAGGGCTGCAAACCGAGAGAAGGAGGAGAGTCACAGGGCTGCGGACAGAGAGAAGGAGGAGAGTCAGAGGCATGGGGACAGAGAGGAGGAGGAGAGTAAGAGGGCTGCGGACAGAGAGAAGGAGGCGAGTCAGAGGGCTGTGACAGAGAGAAGGAGGAGAGTCAGAGGGATGGGGCAGAGAGGAGGAGGAAAGTCAGAGGGCTGGGGACAGAGAGAAGGAGGAGAGTCAGAGGCATGGGGCAGAGAGTAGGAGGAGAATCAGAGGGCTGCGGACAGGGAGAAGGAGGAGTGTCAGAGGACTGGGGATAGAGAGGAGGAGGAAAGTCATAGGCATGGGGCAGAGAGTAGGAGGAGAGTCACAGGGTTGCGTACAGAGAGGAGGAGGAGATTCAGAGGGCTGCGGACAGAGAGAAGGAGGATAGTCAGAGGCATGGGGCAGAGAGTAGGAGGAGAGTCAGAGGGGTGCGAACAGAGAGAAAGAGGAGTGTCAGAGGGCTGAGGATAGAGACGAGGAGAAAAGTCATAGGCATGGGGCAGAGAGGAGGAGGAGATTCAGAGGGCTACGGACAGAGAAGGAGGTGAGTCAGAGGGCTGAGGACAGAGAGAAGGAGGAGAGTCAGAGGGCTGGGGACAGAGAGAAGGAGGCGAGTCAGAGGGCTGGGGACAGAGGGAAGGGGGAGAGTCAGTGAGGTGGGGACAGAGAGAAGGAGGAGAGTCAGAGGGCTGGGGAGAGAGAGAAGGAGGAGAGTCAGAGGGCTGGGGACAGAGAGAAGGGGAGAGTCAGAGGGCTGGGGACAGAGAGGAGGAGGGGAGTCAGAGGGCTGCGGACAGAGAAAAGGGAGGAGAGTCAGAGGGCTGGGGACAGAAGTGGAGGAGAAGAGTCATAGGCATGGGGGCAGAGAGGACGAGGAAAGTCAGAGGGCTGCGAACCGAGAGAAGGAGGAGAGTCAGAGGGCTGCGGACAGAGAGAAGGAGGAGAGTCAGAGGCTGTGACAGAGAGAAGGAGGAGAGTCAGAGGGATGGGGGCAGAGAGGAGGAGGAGAGTCAGAGGGCTGCAGACAGAGAGAAGGAGGAGAGTCAGTGAGGTGGGGACAGTGAGAAGGAGGAGAGTCAGAGGGCTGCGGACAGAGGGAAGGAGGGGAGTCAGAGGCCTGGGGGCAGAGAGGAGGAGGAGGAGAGTCATAGGCATGGGGGCAGAGAGGAGGATGGGTGTCAGAGGACTGCAGACAGAGAGAAGGAGGAGAATCGGAGGGCTGCAGACAGAGAGAAGGAGGAGAGTCAGAGGGCTGGAGACAGAGAAAAGGAGGAGAGTCAGAGCGCTGGGGAGAGAGAGAAGGAAGAGAGTCAGAGGGCTGGGGACAGAGAGAAGGAGGAGAGTCAGAGGGCTGGGGACAGAGATGAGGAGGAGAGTCAGAGGGCTGCGGACAGAGAAAAAGGAGGAAAGTCAGACGGCTGGGGACAGAAGAGGAGGAGGAGAGTCATAGGCATGGGGCAGAGAGGAGGAGGAAAGTCAGAGGGCTGCAAACCGAGAGAAGGAGGAGAGTCACAGGGCTGCGGACAGAGAGAAGGAGGAGAGTCAAAGGCATGGGGACAGAGAGGAGGAGGAGAGTAAGAGGGCTGCGGACAGAGAGAAGGAGGTGAGTCAGAGGGCAGTGACAGAGAGAAGGAGGAGAGTCAGAGGGATGGGGCAGAGAGGAGGAGGAGAGTAAGAGGGCTGCGGACAGAGAGTAGGAGGAGAATCAGAGGGCTGCGGACAGGGAGAAGGAGGAGTGTCAGAGGACTGGGGATAGAGAGGAGGAGGAAAGTCATAGGCATGGGGCAGAGAGTAGGAGGAGAGTCACAGGGTTGCGTACAGAGAGGAGGAGGAGATTCAGAGGGCTGCGGACAGAGAGAAGGAGATGAGTCAGAGGGCTGAGGACAGAGAGAAGGAGATGAGTCAGAGGGCTGCAGACAGAGAAAACGGAGGAGAGTCAGAGGGCTGGGGACAGAAGAGGAGGAGAAGAGTCATAGGAATGGGGGCAGAGAGGAAGAGGAAAGTCAGTGGGCTGCGAACCGAGAGAACGAGGAGAGTCAGAGGGCTGCAGACAGAGAGAAGGAGGAGAGTCAGAGGCATTGAGACAGAGAGGAGGAGGAGAGTCAATGAGGTGGGGACAGAGAGAAGGAGGAGAGTCAGATGGCTGGGGACAGAGAGAAGGAGGAGAGTCAGAGGCATGGGGGCAGAGAGGAGGAGGGGTGTCAGAGGACTGCGGACAGAGAGAAGGAGGAGAGTCAGAGGGCTGCAGACAGAGAGCAGGAGGAGAGTCAGAGGGCTGGGCACAGAGAGAAGGAGGAGAGTCAGAGGGCTGCGGACAGAGAGAAGGAGGAGAGTCAGAGGGCTGGGGGCAGAAAGGAGGAGGAGAGTCAGAGGCATGGGGGCAGATAGAAGGAGGAGAGTCAGAGGGCTGTGGACAGAGAGAAGGAGGAGAGTCAGAGGGCTGGGGCAGAGAGGAGGAGGAGAGTCAGAGGGCTGGGGGCAGAGAGGAGGATGAGAGTCAGAGGGCTGGGGGAAGAAAGGAGGAGGAGAGTAAGAGGCATGGGGGCAGAGAGAAGGAGGAGAGTCACAGGGCTGCGGACAGAGAGAAGGAGGAGATTCAGAAGCATGGGGCAGAGAGGAGAGCCATGGGGCTGGGGACAGAGAGGAGGAATAGGAGAGTCAGAGGGCTCGGGAAAGAGAGGAGGAAGAGAGTCAGAGGGCTGGGGACAGAGGTGAAGAGGAGAGTCAGAGGGTGGTAGACAGAGAAAAGGAGGGAAGTCAGAGGGATTGGGATAGAGAGAAGGAGGAGAGTCAGAGCGATGGGGACAGAGAGAAGGAGGATAGTCAGAGGCATGGGACAGAGAGTAGGAGGAGAGTCAGAGGGTTGCGTACAGAGAGGAGGAGGAGATTCAGAGGGCTACGGACAGAGGGAAGGGGGAGAGTTAGTGAGGTGGGGACAGAGAGAAGGAGGAGAGTCAGAGGGCTGGGGAGAGAGAGAAGGAGGAGAGTCAGAGGGCTGGGGACAGAGAGAAGGGGAGAGTCAGAGGGCTGGGGACAGAGAGAAGGAGGGGAGTCAGAGGGCTGCGGACAGAGAAAAGGGAGGAGAGTCAGAGGGCTGGGGACAGAAGCGGAGGAGAAGAGTCATAGGCATGGGGGCAGAGAGGAGGAGGAAAGTCAGAGGGCTGTGAACCGAGAGAAGGAGGAGAGTCAGAGGGCTGCGGACAGAGAGAAGGAGGAGAGTCAGAGGCTGTGACAGAGAGAAGGAGGAGAGTCAGAGGGATGGGGGCAGAGAGGAGGAGGAGAGTCAGAGTGCTGTGGACAGCCTCACAGGTCTGGGGACAGAGAGGAGGAGGAGAGTCAGAGGCCTGGGGACAGAGAGGAGGAGGAGAGTCAGAGGCCTGGGGACAGAGAGGAGGAGGAGAGTCGGAGTGCTGGGGACAGAGAGAAGGAGCAGAGTCAGAGGGCTTGGGACAGAGAGAAGGAGCAGAGTCAGAGGGCTGGGGACAGAGAGAAGGGGCAGAGTCAGAGGGCTGGGGACAGAGACGAGGAGGAGAGGAAGAGGAGAGACAGAGTGCTGCAGACAGAGAGAAGGAGGAGAGTCAGAGGGCTGTGGACAGAGAGAAGGGGGAGAGTCAGAGAACCAAGGCGCATAGACAAAGAGGGTAGCAGAGACAGCAGGACTGAGACATGGAGAAAATGAGCAAGGAACTGCAATATATAGGGCGGCCAGATTGCTGGGGATCGAGGTATGGAGCTAAATGAAGCTACAGGGCAGAGGTATGGAAGGAATCAGAGGCCTGATTTATAAAGATATGGGGAGCTATCCGAGGACCTACAAGCAGAGATATGGAAGAGAGTCCGAGTGATGGGGACAGAGAGAAGGAGCAGAGTCAGAGGGCTGGGGACAGAGAGGAGGATCAGAGTCAGAGGGCTCGGAGGACAGAGAGAAGGAGCAGAATCAGAGGGCTGGGGACAGAGACGAGGAGGAGAGTCAGAGGGCTGGGGACAGAGACGAGGAGGAGAGTCAGAGGGTTGCGTACAGAGAGGAGGAGGAGATTCAGAGGGCTACGGACAGAGAAGGAGGTGAGTCAGAGGGCTGAGGACAGAGAGAAGGAGGAGAGTCAGAGGGCTGGGGACAGAGAGAAGGAGGGGAGTAAGAGGGCTGGAGACAGAGAGAAGAGGGGGAGTCAGAGGGTTGCGTACAGAGAGGAGGAGGAGAGTCAGAGGGCTGCAGACAGAGAGAAGGAGGAGAGTCAGTGAGGTGGGGACAGAGAGAAGAAGGAGAGTCATAGGCATGGGGGCAGAGAGGAGGAGGAAAGTCAGAGGGCTGCGACCCGAGAGAAGGAGGAGAGTCAGAGGGCTGCGGACAGAGAGAAGGAGGAGAGTCAGAGGCTGTGACAGAGAGAAGGAGGAGAGTCAGAGAGATGGGGGCAGAGAGGAGGAGAGTCAGAGGGCTGCAGACAGAGAGAAGGAGGAGAGTCAGTGAGGTGGGGACAGTGAGAAGGAGGAGAGTCAGAGGGCTGTGGACAGAGAGAAGGAGGGGAGTCAGAGGCATGGGGGCAGAGAGGAGGAGGAGGAGAGTCATAGGCATGGGGGCAGAGAGGAGGAGGGGTGTCAGAGGACTGCGGACAGAGAGAAGGAGGAGAGTCGGAGGGCTGCAGACAGAGAGAAGGAGCAGAGTCAGAGGGCTGGAGACAGAGAAAAGGAGGAGAGTCAGAGCGCTGGGGACAGAGAGAAGGAAGAGAGTCAGAGGGCTGGGGACAGAGAGGAGGAGGAGAGTCAAAGGGCTGCGGGCAGAGAAAAAGGAGGAGAGTCAGCGGGCTGGGGACAGAGAGAATTAGGAGAGTCAGAGTGCTGCGGACAGAGAGAAGGAGGAGAGTCAGAGGCATGGGGGCAGAGAGGAGGAGGAGAGTCAGAGGACTGGGGACAGAGATAAGGAGGAGAGTCAGAGGGCTGTGGACAGAGAGAAGGAGGAGAGTCAGAGGGCTGGGGACAGATATAAGGAGGAGAGTCAGAGGGCTGGGGCAGAGAGGAGGAGGAGAGTCAGAGGGCTGGGGGCAGAGAGGAGGAGGAGGATTGTCAGAAGGCTGGGGGAAGAAAGGAGGAGGAGAGTCAGAGGCATGGGGCAGAGAGAAGGAGGAGAGTCACAGGGCTGCGGAGAGAGAGAAGGAGGAGAGTCAGAAGCATGGGGCAGAGAGGAGAGTCAGAGGGCTGGGGACAGAGAGGAGGAAGAGGAGAGTCAGAGGGCTCGGGAAAGAGAGGAGGAAGAGAGTCAGACGGCTGGGGACAGAGGTGAAGAGGAGAGTCAGAGGGTGGTAGACAGAGAAAAGGAGGGAAGTCAGAGGGATTATGATAGAGAGAAGGAGGAGAGTCAGAGCGATGGGGACAGAGAGAAGGAGGATAGTCAGAGGCATGGGGCAGAGAGTAGGAGGAGAGTCAGAGGGGTGCGAACAGAGAGAAAGAGGAGTGTCAGAGGGCTGAGGATAGAGACGAGGAGAAAAGTCATAGGCATGGGGCAGAGAGTAGGAGGAGAGTCAGAGGGTTGCGTACAGAGAGGAGGAGGAGATTCAGAGGGCTACGGACAGAGAAGGAGGTGAGTCAGAGGGCTGAGGACAGAGAGAAGGAGGAGAGTCAGAGGGCTGGGGACAGAGAGAAGGAGGAGAGTCAGAGGGCTGGGGACAGAGGGAAGGGGGAGAGTCAGAGGGCTGCGGACAGAGAGAAGGAGGAGAGTCAGAGGCTGTGACAGAGAGAAGGAGGAGAGTCAGAGGGATGGGGGCAGAGAGGAGGAGGAGAGTCAGAGGGCTGCAGACAGAGAGGAGGTGGAGAGTCAGTGAGGTGGGGACAGTGAGAAGGAGGAGAGTCAGAGGGCTGCGGACAGAGGGAAGGAGGGGAGTCAGAGGCTTGGGGGCAGAGAGGAGGAGGAGGAGAGTCATAGGCATGGGGGCAGAGAGGAGGATGGGTGTCAGAGGACTGCAGACAGAGAGAAGGAGGAGAATCGGAGGGCTGCAGACAGAGAGAAGGAGGAGAGTCAGAGGGCTGGAGACAGAGAAAAGGAGGAGAGTCAGAGCGCTGGGGAGAGAGAGAAGGAAGAGAGTCAGAGGGCTGGGGACAGAGAGAAGGAGGAGAGTCAGAGGGCTGGGGACAGAGATGAGGAGGAGAGTCAGAGGGCTGCGGACAGAGAAAAAGGAGGAAAGTCAGACGGCTGGGGACAGAAGAGGAGGAGGAGAGTCATAGGCATGGGGCAGAGAGGAGGAGGAAAGTCAGAGGGCTGCAAACCGAGAGAAGGAGGAGAGTCACAGGGCTGCGGACAGAGAGAAGGAGGAGAGTCAGAGGCATGGGGACAGAGAGGAGGAGGAGAGTAAGAGGGCTGCGGACAGAGAGAAGGAGGCGAGTCAGAGGGCTGTGACAGAGAGAAGGAGGAGAGTCAGAGGGATGGGGCAGAGAGGAGGAGGAGAGTCAGAGGGCTGCAGACAGAGAGAAGGAGGAGAGTCAGTGAGGTGGGGACAGTGAGAAGGAGGAGAGTCAGAGGGCTGCGGACAGAGGGAAGGAGGGGAGTCAGAGGCCTGGGGGCAGAGAGGAGGAGGAGGAGAGTCATAGGCATGGGGGCAGAGAGGAGGAGGGGTGTCAGAGGACTGCGGACAGAGAGAAGGAGGAGAGTCGGAGGGCTGCAGACAGAGAGAAGGAGCAGAGTCAGAGGGCTGGAGACAGAGAAAAGGAGGAGAGTCAGAGCGCTGGGGACAGAGAGAAGGAAGAGAGTCAGAGGGCTGGGGACAGAGAGGAGGAGGAGAGTCAAAGGGCTGCGGGCAGAGAAAAAGGAGGAGAGTCAGAGGGCTGGGGACAGAGAGAATTAGGAGAGTCAGAGTGCTGCGGACAGAGAGAAGGAGGAGAGTCAGAGGCATGGGGGCAGAGAGGAGGAGGAGAGTCAGAGGGCTGGGGACAGAGATAAGGAGGAGAGTCAGAGGGCTGTGGACAGAGAGAAGGAGGAGAGTCAGAGGGCTGGGGACAGAGATAAGGAGGATAGTCAGAGGGCTGGGGCAGAGAGGAGGAGGAGAGTCAGAGGGCTGGGGGCAGAGAGGAGGAGGAGGATTGTCAGAAGGCTGGGGGAAGAAAGGAGGAGGAGAGTCAGAGGCATGGGGCAGAGAGAAGGAGGAGAGTCACAGGGCTGCGGAGAGAGAGAAGGAGGAGAGTCAGAAGCATGGGGCAGAGAGGAGAGTCAGAGGGCTGGGGACAGAGAGGAGGAAGAGGAGAGTCAGAGGGCTCGGGAAAGAGAGGAGGAAGAGAGTGAGACGGCTGGGGACAGAGGTGAAGAGGAGAGTCAGAGGGTGGTAGACAGAGAAAAGGAGGGAAGTCAGAGGGATTATGATAGAGAGAAGGAGGAGAGTCAGAGCGATGGGGACAGAGAGAAGGAGGATAGTCAGAGGCATGGGGCAGAGAGTAGGAGGAGAGTCAGAGGGGTGCGAACAGAGAGAAGGAGGAGTGTCAGAGGGCTGAGGATAGAGACGAGGAGAAAAGTCATAGGCATGGGGCAGAGAGTAGGAGGAGAGTCAGAGGGTTGCGTACAGAGAGGAGGAGGAGATTCAGAGGGCTACGGACAGAGAAGGAGGTGAGTCAGAGGGCTGAGGACAGAGCGAAGGAGGAGAGTCAGAGGGCTGGGGACAGAGAGAAGGAGGAGAGTCAGAGGCTGTGACAGAGAGAAGGAGGAGAGTCAGAGGGATGGGGGCAGAGAGGAGGAGGAGAGTCAGAGGGCTGCAGACAGAGAGAAGGAGGAGAGTCAGTGAGGTGGGGACAGTGAGAAGGAGGAGAGTCAGAGGGCTGCGGACAGAGGGAAGGAGGGGAGTCAGAGGCCTGGGGGCAGAGAGGAGGAGGAGGAGAGTCATAGGCATGGGGGCAGAGAGGAGGATGGGTGTCAGAGGACTGCAGACAGAGAGAAGGAGGAGAATCGGAGGGCTGCAGACAGAGAGAAGGAGGAGAGTCAGAGGGCTGGAGACAGAGAAAAGGAGGAGAGTCAGAGCGCTGGGGAGAGAGAGAAGGAAGAGAGTCAGAGGGCTGGGGACAGAGAGAAGGAGGAGAGTCAGAGGGCTGGGGACAGAGATGAGGAGGAGAGTCAGAGGGCTGCGGACAGAGAAAAAGGAGGAAAGTCAGACGGCTGGGGACAGAAGAGGAGGAGGAGAGTCATAGGCATGGGGCAGAGAGGAGGAGGAAAGTCAGAGGGCTGCAAACCGAGAGAAGGAGGAGAGTCACAGGGCTGCGGACAGAGAGAAGGAGGAGAGTCAGAGGCATGGGGACAGAGAGGAGGAGGAGAGTCAGAGGGCTGTGACAGAGAGAAGGAGGAGAGTCAGAGGGATGGGGCAGAGAGGAGGAGGAAAGTCAGAGGGCTGGGGACAGAGAGGAGGATCAGAGTCAGAGGGCTCGGAGGACAGAGAGAAGGAGCAGAATCAGAGGGCTGGGGACAGAGACGAGGAGGAGAGTCAGAGGGCTGGGGACAGAGACGAGGAGGAGAGTCAGAGGGTTGCGTACAGAGAGGAGGAGGAGATTCAGAGGGCTACGGACAGAGAAGGAGGTGAGTCAGAGGGCTGAGGACAGAGAGAAGGAGGAGAGTCAGAGGGCTGGGGACAGAGAGAAGGAGGAGAGTAAGAGGGCTGGAGACAGAGAGAAGAGGGAGAGTCAGAGGGTTGCGTACAGAGAGGAGGAGGAGAGTCAGAGGGCTGCAGACAGAGAGAAGGAGGAGAGTCAGTGAGGTGGGGAAAGAGAGAAGAAGGAGAGTCATAGGCATGGGGGCAGAGAGGAGGAGGAAAGTCAGAGGGCTGCGAACCGAGAGAAGGAGGAGAGTCAGAGGGCTGCGGACAGAGAGAAGGAGGAGAGTCAGAGGCTGTGACAGAGAGAAGGAGGAGAGTCAGAGAGATGGGGCAGAGAGGAGGAGGAGACTCAGAGGGCTGCAGACAGAGAGAAGGAGGATAGTCAGTGAGGTGGGGACAGTGAGAAGGAGGAGAGTCAGAGGGCTGTGGACAGAGAGAAGGAGGGGAGTCAGAGGCATGGGGGCAGAGAGGAGGAGGAGGAGAGTCATAGGCATGGGGGCAGAGAGGAGGAGGGGTGTCAGAGGACTGCGGACAGAGAGAAGGAGGAGAGTCGGAGGGCTGCAGACAGAGAGAAGGAGCAGAGTGAGAGGGCTGGAGACAGAGAAAAGGAGGAGAGTCAGAGCGCTGGGGACAGAGAGAAGGAAGAGAGTCAGAGGGCTGGGGACAGAGAGGAGGAGGAGAGTCAAAGGGCTGCGGGCAGAGAAAAAGGAGGAGAGTCAGAGGGCTGGGGACAGAGAGAATTAGGAGAGTCAGAGTGCTGGGGACAGAGAGAAGGAGGAGAGTCAGAGGGCTGGGGACAGAGAGGAGGAGGAGAGTCAGAGGGCTGCGGACAGAGAAAAAGGAGGAGAGTCAGAGGGCTGCGGACAGAGAGAAGGAGGAGAGTCAGAGGCATGGGGGCAGAGAGGAGGAGGAGAGTCAGAGGGCTGGGGACAGAGATAATGAGGAGAGTCAGAGGGCTGTGGACAGAGAGAAGGAGGAGAGTCAGAGGGCTGGGGACAGAGATAAGGAGGAGAGTCTGAGGGCTGGGGCAGAGAGGAGGAGGAGAGTCAGAGGGCTGGGGGCAGAGAGGAGGAGGATTGTCAGAAGGCTGGGGGAAGAAAGGAGGAGGAGAGTCAGAGGCATGGGGCAGAGAGAAGGAGGAGAGTCACAGGGCTGCGGACAGAGAGAAGGAGGAGAGTCAGAAGCATGGGGCAGAGAGGAGAGTCAGAGGGCTGGGGAAAGAGAGGAGGAAGAAAGTCAGACGGCTGGGGACAGAGGTGAAGAGGAGAGTCAGAGGGTGGTAGACAGAGAAAAGGAGGGAAGTCAGAGGGATTATGATAGAGAGAAGGAGGAGAGTCAGAGCGATGGGGACAGAGAGAAGGAGGATAGTCAGAGGCATGGGGCAGAGAGTAGGAGGAGAGTCAGAGGGGTGCGAACAGAGAGAAAGAGGAGTGTCAGAGGGCTGAGGATAGAGACGAGGAGAAAAGTCATAGGCATGGGGCAGAGAGTAGGAGGAGAGTCAGAGGGTTGCGTACAGAGAGGAGGAGGAGATTCAGAGGGCTACGGACAGAGAAGGAGGTGAGTCAGAGGGCTGAGGACAGAGAGAAGGAGGAGAGTCAGAGGGCTGGGGACAGAGAGAAGGAGGCGAGTCAGAGGGCTGGGGACAGAGGGAAGGGGGAGAGTCAGTGAGGTGGGGACAGAGAGAAGGAGGAGAGTCAGAGGGCTGGGGAGAGAGAGAAGGAGGAGAGTCAGAGGGCTGGGGACAGAGAGAAGGGGAGAGTCAGAGGGCTGGGGACAGAGAGGAGGAGGGGAGTCAGAGGGCTGCGGACAGAGAAAAGGGAGGAGAGTCAGAGGGCTGGGGACAGAAGTGGAGGAGAAGAGTCATAGGCATGGGGGCAGAGAGGACGAGGAAAGTCAGAGGGCTGCGAACCGAGAGAAGGAGGAGAGTCAGAGGGCTGCGGACAGAGAGAAGGAAGAGAGTCAGAGGCTGTGACAGAGAGAAGGAGGAGAGTCAGAGGGATGGGGGCAGAGAGGAGGAGGAGAGTCAGAGGGCTGCAGACAGAGAGAAGGAGGAGAGTCAGTGAGGTGGGGACAGTGAGAAGGAGGAGAGTCAGAGGGCTGCGGACAGAGGGAAGGAGGGGAGTCAGAGGCCTGGGGGCAGAGAGGAGGAGGAGGAGAGTCATAGGCATGGGGGCAGAGAGGAGGATGGGTGTCAGAGGACTGCAGGCAGAGAGAAGGAGGAGAATCGGAGGGCTGCAGACAGAGAGAAGGAGGAGAGTCAGAGGGCTGGAGACAGAGAAAAGGAGGAGAGTCAGAGCGCTGGGGAGAGAGAGAAGGAAGAGAGTCAGAGGGCTGGGGACAGAGAGAAGGAGGAGAGTCAGAGGGCTGGGGACAGAGATGAGGAGGAGAGTCAGAGGGCTGCGGACAGAGAAAAAGGAGGAAAGTCAGACGGCTGGGGACAGAAGAGGAGGAGGAGAGTCATAGGCATGGGGCAGAGAGGAGAAGGAAAGTCAGAGGGCTGCAAACCGAGAGAAGGAGGAGAGTCACAGGGCTGCGGACAGAGAGAAGGAGGAGAGTCAGAGGCATGGGGACAGAGAGGAGGAGGAGAGTAAGAGGGCTGCGGACAGAGAGAAGGAGGCGAGTCAGAGGGCTGTGACAGAGAAGGAGGAGAGTCAGAGGGATGGGGCAGAGAGGTGGAGGAAAGTCAGAGGGCTGTGGACAGAGAGAAGGAGGAGAGTCATAGGCATGGGGCAGAGAGTAGGAGGAGAGTCACAGGGTTGCGTACAGAGAGGAGGAGGAGATTCAGAGGGCTGCGGACAGAGAGAAGGAGATGAGTCAGAGGGCTGAGGACAGAGAGAAGGAGGAGAGTCAGAGGGCTGGGGACAGAGAGAAGGAGGAGAGTCAGAGGGCTGTGGACAGAGAGAAGGAGGTGCGTCGGAGGGCTGAGGAGGGGAGAGTCAGAGGGCTGCAGACAGAGAAAACGGAGGAGAGTCAGAGGGCTGGGGACAGAAGAGGAGGAGAAGAGTCATAGGAATGGGGGCAGAGAGGAAGAGGAAAGTCAGAGGGCTGCGAACCGAGAGAACGAGGAGAGTCAGAGGGCTGCAGACAGAGAGAAGGAGGAGAGTCAGAGGCATGGAGACAGAGAGGAGGAGGAGAGTCAATGAGGTGGGGACAGAGAGAAGGAGGAGAGTCAGATGGCTGGGGACAGAGAGAAGGAGGAGAGTCAGAGGCATGGGGGCAGAGAGGAGGAGGGGTGTCAGAGGACTGCGGACAGAGAGAAGGAGGAGAGTCAGAGGGCTGCGGACAGAGAGAAGGAGGAGAGTCAGAGGGCTGGGCACAGAGAGAAGGAGGAGAGTCAGAGGGTGGTAGACAGAGAAAAGGAGGGAAGTCAGAGGGATTGGGATAGAGAGAAGGAGGAGAGTCAGAGCGATGGGGACAGAGAGAAGGAGGATAGTCAGAGGGCTAGGGACAGAGTGGATGGGTAGAGTCAGAGGGCTGGGGACAGAGAGAAGGAGGAGACTCTAAGGGCTTGAGACAGAGAAGAGGAGAAGCGTCAAAGGGCTCGGGACAGAGAGGAGGTTCAGTGTCAGAGGGCTGGGGACAGAGATGAGGAGAGTCAGAGAGCTGGGGCAGAGGGAAAGAGAAGAGTCAGAGGGCTGCAGACAGAGAGAAGATCGGGAGTCAGAGGGCTTGGGACGGAGAGAAAGAGAAGAGTCAGAGAGCTAGGGAAAGAAAGGAGGAGGAGAGTCAGAGGGCTTGTGACAGAGAGGAGGAGGAGAGTCAGAGGGCTGGGGACAGAGAGGAGGAAGGGAGTCAAAGGGCTGGGGATAGAGAGGAGGAGTAGAGTCAGAGGGCTGGGGGCAGAAAGGAGGAGGAGAGTCAGAGGCATGGGGGTAGATAAAAGGAGGAGAGTCAGAGCGCTGTGGACAGAGAGAAGGAGGAGAGTCAGAGGGCTGGGGACAGAGAGAAGGAGGAGAGTCAGAGGGCTGTGTCAGAGAGGAGGAGGAGAGTCAGAGGGCTGGGGGCAGAGAGGAGGAGGAGAGTCAGAGGGCTGGGCGAAGAAAGGAGGAGGAGAGTCAGAGGCATGGGGGCAGAGAGAAGGAGGAGAGTCACAGGGCTGCAGACAGAGAGAAGGAGGAGAGTCAGAAGCATGGGGCAGAGAGGAGAGTCAGAGGGCTGGGGACAGAGAGGAGGAAGCAGAGAGTCAGAGGGCTCGGGAAAGAGAGGAGGAAGAGAGTCAGAGGGCTGGGGACAGAGGTGAAGAGGAGAGTCAGAGGGTGGTAGACAGAGAAAAGGAGGGAAGTCAGAGGGATTGGGATAGAGAGAAGGAGGAGAGTCAGAGCGATGGGGACAGAGAGAAGGAGGATAGTCAGAGGGCTAGGGACAGAGTGGATGGGTAGTCAGAGGGCTGGGGACAGAGAGAAGGAGGAGACTCTAAGGGCTTGAGACAGAGAAGAGGAGAAGCGTCAAAGGGCTCGGGACAGAGAGGAGGTTCAGTGTCAGAGGGCTGGGGACAGAGATGAGGAGAGTCAGAGAGCTGGGGCAGAGGGAAAGAGAAGAGTCAGAGGGCTGCAGACAGAGAGAAGATCGGGAGTCAGAGGGCTTGGGACGGAGAGAAGGAGAAGAGTCAGAGAGCTAGGGAAATAAAGGAGGAGGAGAGTCAGAGGGCTTGTGACAGAGAGGAGGAAGGGAGTCAAAGGGCTGGGGATAGAGAGGAGGAGTAGAGTCAGGGGGCTGGGACAGAGAGGAGGGGCTGAGTCTGGGGGCTGGGGCAGAGAGGAGGAGAAGAATCAGGGGGCTGGGGACAGAGAGGAGGAGGGGAGTCAGAGGCCTCGGCAGAGAAATAGAGTGGATCAGATGGCTGGAGACAGAGATATTAAGGAGAGTCAGAGGGCTGCGCAGAGATATCGAGGGGAGTCAAAGGCCCTGGGACAGATATATAGTGGGAGCCTAATGACTGAAATATGAAGGGGAGTGAGAGGCTGAATGGCTTTGATATAGAGGGCAGTCAGCAAGCTTGGGACAGAGCTTTGGGGAATCTGGGAATGAGACAGGGACAGAGAAATGTAGAGAAATTAAGCCCAATGGGCTGATATGTGGAGGGAGTCACAGTGCCGGTGACTAAGGAAAGAGGGTTGTAGGTCATCTGCTCGAAAACAAAAGGATCGAATGCCTTTTGATCGACAGTGAAATGGTGGAACAAAAGGGTTGTTTTTTTATTTTATTTTTATGGGGGGGTTCCCCCCACCCCCCGTTTTCTTTATTAGAATTTTTTTTTTACAAACCCAAACAAAAAAATATATATAAATAAATAAATAAAAGAATTCGACCTTTTTTTTCGACCATTTGACTATCGATAAAATGGTCATTTGATCAAATGTTTTCGACCATTTGACTGGACAGCAGGAAAGAGCAGTCAGAGAACCAGCAGACAGAGGTCTGGAGAAGAATGAGAGGGCTGGAGTCAGTGGACTGGAGGAGTGCCAGAGTGTTGGAGACAGAGGACTGGAGGAAAGCCAGAGAGCTGGAGACAGAGGACCGGAGGAGAATCAGAGGGCTGGGGAGAGAGGACTGGGGGAGAGGGTGGAGACAGAGATACAGAGAAACAGAGGGCTGGAGACAGAGGACTGGAGACAGAGGACTGGAGGAGAGTGAGATGGATGGATACAGAGGTACAGAGAGCCAGAGTCCTGGAGACAGAGGACCGGAGGAGAACCAGAGGGCTGGGGACAGAGGACTGGGGGAGAGGGTGGAGACAGAGATACAGAGAAACAGAGGGCTGGAGACAGAGGACTGGAGGAGAGTGAGATGGATGGATACAGAGGCACAGAGAGCCAGAGGGCTGGAGACAGAACACTGGAGGAGAACCAGAGGGCTGGGGACAGAGGACTGGGGGAGAGGGTGGAGACAGAGATACAGAGAAACTGGGGGCTGGAGACAGAGGACTGGAGGAGAGTGAGATGGATGGATACAGAGGTACAGAGAGCCAGAGGGCTGGAGACAGAGGACTGGAGGAGAGTGAGATGGATGGAGACAGAGGTACAGAGAGCCAGAGGGCTGGAGACAGAGGACTGGAGGAGAGTGATATGGATGGCTACAGAGGTACAGAGAGCCAGAGGGCTGGAGACAGAGGACTGGAGGAGAACCACAGGGCTGGGGACAGAGGACTGGGGGAGAGGGTGGAGACAGAGATACAGAGAAACAGAGGGCTGGAGACAGAGGACTGGAGGAGAGTGAGATGGATGGAGACAGAGGTACAGAGAGCCAGAGGGCTGGAGACAGAGGACTGGAGGAGAGTGAGATGGATGGAGACAGAGGTACAGAAAGCCAGAGGGCTGGAGGCAGAGGTCTAGTGGAGAGTGAAAGCGTTACACATCGAGCTATGGAGGAAACCAGAGGGCTGTGGAAAATGGAACAGAGAGGTGTACTCCCAATATGACACAGGGGAAGGAATGGGACACACTCACCCCGCAGCGGTTGGCACAACATCCCTTCTTTCCTGTCGCCTGGATGTGGATAGCAGGAATCAGGATCTGGTCAAAAGATATGGGGATGAAAAGAATTAATTCTAGCTTCCAGGTAAATGAGACACTATATCCAATTTAACATGATCATTGGGTTCCATGTGTTAATATCCCTGCAACAATATTGCCATACAAAAATATTGCCATATTATTGCAGCGATATTAAGGCATGGAACCTGCGGGAGACATCCCAGCAACCCCCGTATTATTTTGAAAGGAATGGGGGCACCCCCGCATGCCCTGCTCCCAAAAAACCCTAATATTATCCTCACTAAAAATATTGCCTATGGCGGTCCCCGACGACCATATATACGGCAATATTTTTGGTGGGTATAATATTACCTGATTCCGATCATTGCCCACCATGCTATGATCGGAAGCTGGGCATAGCTGCTCTGTCCGGCTGTCGCCTGTGGTTCTGTATGTCTTCCTGGCTGTTTCCTGTGCCTTTGTCTGTCTTCTTCTGTGACTCTCCTCTGTGCACTAATCTGTGTTGGTGTACATGTCTATTTCTGGTTCTTCCTCTTGACATGTTCTATGTGAGAGTGTTTGTCATTATTATGTTTCCACACTGTTGTTCTTCTTCTTGGGCTGCTTTGTTCATATGTCCTCCTCTGTTTGTCATAGCGGTGCAAGGGATCACAACTGCAACCCCTGAGGTCTCCCTTGCTATCCCTGTGGTCTCCCTTGCTACCCCTAAAAAAAAAAAAATCTTTTTAACATTTCTTTTTTTTTTTAATGGAAGCTCCTTGGCTGGGGCCAGCCCCATGCAGTTCTTTGTTGCTGGAGTGGCTGGCTTTCTTGTTCAGGCCTCTTAAAAAACAGGGGATTGCACAAGTGTACCGCTTTGAACCGTGACCATAAAGAAGAAGGAATAGGAATAACAAATTCAGGGGGTGAGTCACTGATTTAGTCTGTTCTTAAACACCTAAAATTCACAATGCAGAAAAAAACATCCAAAAAGCATTTAGAGTACAATAAGCATCAATTTCGGACTATGTATTTTTCTTTTTGCAAATTGCAGTTCTAGCGTGTTTTTTTCTGCTGTTGTCTCTGTTATGATCATCAGACATTCCATCCCGGTGTCCTTGGTCACTTGACGAAATCCTTGTGCCTAAAATCTTATGTGCAGTGTAGGAATGTTTGACCAAAGCACATAAAGTGGCCCTTGATTTCATTGTGCCACAATGAATGCCTTGTAATCTGTCTATCTTTTATATCTGCATGGCATGCTGTTCAGGATGTTTGTTTGCATGTATAAGGTAACGAGTGCCCAGTGCACGGGATGCTGTGTGAGGCCAACCTCTGAAGCCCGATAAGTAGATTCATGCAGGATTGACATGTAGCAACTTTGCACCAGAAAAGCACATGAGCTGGCCTGCTGTTCCATCTGTTACCAGTTTAATGGTATCCACTACAGAGTGTATTTTGCTTCCTGACTTTGAGAACATTCAGACATGTAATTGCTCATTTTACTATAGCCGATAAGATAGCTATAACCGGTAAGATAGCTCAGTGGGTTGAGCGCTTGCTGCAGCGATGTGTGTGTGATCGGCAGGTTGAAGGTTTGAATCTGGGTTAGGCCAACTCAGCCTTTCATCCTTCTGAGGTTGATAAATGAGTACCAACACAGGTTCGGTGATATTGTGTTCATATTTGTCCAGAAGCCGGAGCTCAAAAAGACATCAAAAACCAGATCATATAGCGAGACCCTTGCTCGCACCAAACCACCAACGAACGTCAAAATCTAGAGGGCCTCGAAAGCCTAAGCATTCTACTACACCTAGAGAAAAAAGCAAAGTCCGTCAAGCAAAAAGAGAATTCATAAGACGCTCGGCCAGGACGACCAAGACTCGCTCTTTCACCCTGAAAAGCATCTGGAAAGAAGACTCCTCTTTCATCCTTAACAGGAAAACCATCTTAAAAATCCTGCACCTGGTCCCAGCACTAAAAACCCTATCTACAGACGACCTTACAATTGCGGAATTTCGAGACAAAAGGCAAGTAGACAGTGTCTACTTACACATACAGTCCGAAACCATTAAATCCGCCTTAACCAAGACAAAAAATAAACTGAGAGCCTTAGGATACGACATCACAGATTACATAAGCACTGAAGGCCACAATCCCAAAGACTACTCACCAAAATGCTTGGAGAGACGCTCCCGAGAAAAAAAGACGAAAGCCCAGGGTACCAACGATCCCACATATAGGAATGATCGGGCATCGTCACCACCTAACAGACGCCACACTAGATCCATCACGCGGAAACAGAACAAGGGCCACTGCCCGTGCTCCTTAGAATTGGAGAGAGTGCCGCCTGGCCCTCAGAAAAACTGGAACATCATCATTGAACAAGATACTTCATCAAAAGGAAACGAAAAGCTAAATCTGGACAGGAAGCAACGAAGCACAAAGGAAGACGGAAACCGCTGGGCCTGGTTGCCCAAAGTCCTATCAACAAAACACAGATCTTAGCAATTAAACAAAAGCCAGACAAACAAGGAGCACTCTGGCAACCCACCGATCACGGAACCAACCATCAACCTAACTTTGGGTTCCTGGAATACCCGAGGCTCACGCACCTGATGCACTCCTCTGACGTTAACTTGGGATCATCTGACATCTAGTGTTTCCAAGAAACATGGATCCAAAATAAACCATCGATAGAGGGCTACGCAATCACCTTTTCACCAGCCATAAGAGGAGCCTTAGGCAGACCAGGGCGGGATTACTGACAGCACTGAGAATTGGATCCAACTTCCACTTCATCAAAGTCATAAAGGAGGAACCGCATATTTTGGCAACTCTGATCCAGCGAGGTAGCAATCAACAAGGTGCAAATAAACAGAAGAAAACGACGTACCTACTAGTAAATCTGTATTGGAACCCGAAAGAAAGTGCAACAGAGCCCTTCCTATCGAAAATTGAAAACATCCTGAAGGACGCCTTATCAAATGACCTAGTTGACAGCATAATCATCTGCAGTGACTTAAACGTCAGGATCAGGAGGAAAGAACACGAAACTTCCAACCAAAACCAAACACGTTACAATTGCCAGAAAACTCCCTGGAAAGAGGAATGAAATGGGCTAACCTGATGAATACCTTCGACCTTCACAACGCCCACTTCTTGGGAAAAGTCCCTTACCCGGTAATTCCGACTTGGGAACTAGCAGGAAGGCGCGCTACCCTAGATCACGTCTACCTGTCTAGAAACCTTTTGCCACAAGTCAAAGGCTTCGAGATCATCAGAACACGCAATAGCGACCACAACCTCCTGAAAATGACGTGGTCAGCACCAAGTCTCGGAGCCCAGGAGACCTTGAGCGCCTTGAGAACAACCAATATGGAGACCTACGCAAACACCACCCGCCTAAGGTTGAAAGCCTCAACCATCAAGACATTAATTTCAAACTACTGTCAAGCAAAAGCCCAGCTCAACTCAAAAGAGGCAGGCCTCCTCACGGACTACTGCCCTCTACTTCAACCATACCAGATAAGGAAAACTGGTAACCAAAACAAATGGAAAACTCATCACCACAACAACCCGACCCTCAGAGAAAAAAGGCTGGAGATGAGACGAGCCAAAAGAAAGGCCAAAAGGTTTCCCTCAATCGCCAACATAGAAACAGCCAGGACGGTTGCTAAGGCCTACAAGAACTGGCTAAAAGGCTTCAAACTCCAGCTATACCAAGACGATTCTGAGCAAATTCTGTGAGTACTGGCTGCTAAGCAAACGAAGGCATTCTGGTCTCTGTTTAATTCTAAAAGCTCAACATGCGAGGACGCCTTATCAGCAAGCGTCCCAGAAGAAGCCTGGATCAGGCACTTTTCTGCCCTCTTCGATCCATTGGTCAAAGGGACAGAACCTGGGAAACACCGAAGCAACTGGTGGGACATAGATCCTGACCCAGCCTGCATCGAAGCCAAAATTAAGAAACTCAAATCGTCACGAGCACCCGGTCCTGACGGCGTGTCAAACATGGACTTAAAATCTAATCCAGAAAGCTGGTCAATCTTGATAGCAGAAATCTTTGAATCATGCACGGCAACCAGATCCATTCCGAAGTCCTGGAAGACAGCTAATGTCGTGCCAATTTACAAGTCAGGAGACCGTAGCGATCCTAGCAACTATCACCCGATAGCACTCCTTGACTGTATTGGCAAACTTTTCGGATCCTTCCTACTTGACAGTTTCAAAACCTGGATGCCTTCATCGGAAGGGTGGGATAATTTCCAAACTGGCTTAAAAAAAACCTGAACACCATGGCAAACATTTTCACCATCAACATCTTGAAGGCCAGAGTCCAGGAAGGGGCGCAGCCCCTGTGCATGGCCTTTATCGATTTATCTAAAGCATTCGACAAAGTAAACAGAGAGAAGCTTTGGTCAAAACTTGCACACTGGAACTGTCCCCTGTCCTTGTTGGATCCTATACAAGACCTCTACTCGGAAACATCAATGAGAGTCAGACACAATGGGACAGGGCTACTGTCTTCAGCAATCAACACAACTTGTGGAGTAAAGCAGGGATGCCCTTTGGCACCTGCACTTTACTACACCTACACCGGCGACTACCAACAAGCCGAAAGAAAAGTAAAAGCCTTCCCGCCCTCACTAGGGTCTGAAAAAGTCAGCAGACTACTTTACGCTGACGACATCATCCTAATCGACCAAACGAAGATAGGGCTCCAGCGAAAACTGGATAACTTGAACGAATACCTCCATATCAACGACCTGGAAAGCAACGCATTGAAAACTAAAGTGATGCGACTGACAAAAGCGGCCAAACGGAAAGAGGCATGGTTCTTCAACAACACCCGCCTTGAAGAGGTGGACGCCTTTAGATACCTGGGCACCATGTTCAGTAATAAAAGGAACGAGCAACCAATGCTAGACCTGTTGATAAACAAAACCAAAACCCTATCAAACCAATTGATCATCATGGACAAACAATTCGGCCGCTTTTCAGTAAAGGCGGCCACCAACTTCTACAGGATGAAAGTGGTACCAGCGCTTACATATGGCACAGCAGCTATGTTTGGCATTCCAGACGAAACTTGGCCGAAACTAGAGGGTTCACTTTGGAAAAAAGTCCTTCGACTGCCCACTTCGACCCCAATAACCTTGATAAGAAGAGAACTCGGACTCACTTCACTTCAAGGCATAATATCCATCAACAGTTTGATGTTCTACAGAGAAGTGCGATCATCTGTGGAGAAAATGTACACATTGATCCAGGAAGAAATTGAGAAAGGATCAAACAAAACAATCAAAACCTGGATAGAAAAAAACCAAGTCCTCCTAAAATCAATAGGTAGCTCAGAGGACGAGCTTCTCACTAACCCGGGAAAAACGACAAAAAAACTAAAAGAAGCAGACTGTTGCAATACCCAACAGACTGCAACTAATTACAAATCTGTGGACCATCTTCCACCCTTTGCCCAAAAACTAAATGAGCCCATCAGTTACCTACTGAAGTTCCCGAACAAGACATACCGCGCGACCTTTCTGAAAGCAAGATTGAACATCTTAAAGACAAACGAGGTCTTGAAAACCCGAGGCAAATCAACGTCCGACTCCTGTCGTTTCTGCCTGATCCAAAACTCAAAGGAGAGCCTGAAACACCTGATCCTACAATGCCCAGGGACTACGGGTAACAGAGACACTCACTTAGGTCACTTCTACTCAAACTTTTCAAGAATGGACGAGGACTATTGGTGGTCATACCTAATGAACAGGATAAATCGAAGACCAGTAATGGCAGTGGTAAACTTCCTACACAGTTTGAAGCTGGATGCCATCTGCGATCGGCTAGAAAGCCCCTGAAAGCACTTAGCCCTCTGGGACAAGCATCTGGAAAATGCACTTGGAAAAAAGGATTTCTTCTCCTTTTCTTTGTAAAAACTGCTAACAACAGTTAAACACAATAAAAAAAAAAAGAAAATATTGTGTGCATAATTGTTCTATATAAAGTTTGTAAGTGCTATATAATAACACATCATTATCATTTGGCCTTGGACGTCTGCCTGCATTCACAGTAATTTGGCCTAAACGCACTGATATTAACGATAAATATGGTGATCCATTCTTGTATGAAACGTATATCACATTACAGTGATATCGTAACCATATTTTTCATATTGTACTCAGGAACAATGCTATGTGATGCCACTTCCTGTTTTGTCAAGGGGTGAAAGGTCGTGTTGCATTGCTTCCTGTGATGTCATTTAGGGGTAGGGTCAAATGACATCACTTCATGTGATGTCATCAGAGATCAAGGGTCATGTGACATCACTTCCGCTACCTCAGGCATTTCGGTGAAATGACGTCCCTGCTGTTTGCCCCGCTACAGATCTGTTACTCCTCTCTCTACTGTCATCACGTGTGTCTGGCTGCTCTCATCCGTGTCTATCTTCCATGCTGTATGTTTGTACTCTTCTGTCTGACTGTTGTGACGTCGCCACTGTTGAGTCCTTCCGTCTCCAGGTCAGTCTATTCTCCTCAGTATCTGTCCTTGCCTCCTCCTCTGTGTCCCCCCAGCCTGCTCCAGGACTGTCTGTCTGGCCTTCTAGATATCTGTATGCCCTGCTCTGGACCTCCCCATCCACTGTCTCAGTCGGCTCTCCCACATGTCTAACAGCCCCCCTCTTCAATCGGTATCTCTACTCCTCTTGGTGTATTTGTCTGTTCTCCTCTTCCTTTGTCTGCTCTATGCCTGCCTGGCCTCCTCTTTCCCAGAATTCTCTGCTCTGTGCTTGTCTATCCTCCTCCATATCTGTCTCTCCTCCTCTGTGTCTCTGTCCTCCTGTGTCTACTTTCCTCACGTGTGTCTGTCTGTCCTCTTGTGCCACCCATGCTCTTGAGCGCCGGGTCACTCTGTCTGTCCCCCACTGTATCTGTCTGTCCCATCCTCGGTACTACTTGCATCCTTTTATCTCCGTCTAGCACAGTTAAGGATAGGTAGATCGTGTTTAGGATCCAAAAGACAGACCAGAATAGACAGACACTGAGAGGGCAGACAGACACATACTCTGGGTGGGAGAGGCACTCACAGACAAGGACATACAAACGCGAAAAGGGAGATACGTTGGAGTCCAAAGAGTGTGAGCAACCACAAGACAAGTCTTGAATCTTGATCGTATCATGTCACCATGAAAATGGCCGCCAGATGGTGACATTTCCCTAAAAATACACCCTCCACACAAGCACTTTCCCCAAATATTTTAGGATTGGAGGTAATAATGTAAAATGATAACACACCTAGAATATTGGGGGAAAGAATTTTAGGGGTCAGGAAAACAAAGTCGCCTACCTGGCAACTTTTTCAGAGCAACATCATCACATCGAACTGTCTTTGATGTGGTGAAGCTAAGAGTTCTTTCCAACCCTGGCACCCAGTGCTGGGCCCTGCATGCTCTCTTCTCTCAGCGTGAATTTCTCATGTCACTTCTCCTGCGCATGCACCTGCGTTCGGGTGGATAGGAGAACATGTGACGTGGACACGGGAAAGACAATGTAGGCAAGGAAGGGAAGGTGCTATAGTGAGGCGGGAGGATATTACACATACCCAAAGCATGATGGACAAAGAGCACTACAAACAACAGGAATCGCATGATCAGGCGAGCAACACACACCATTGAGTTGTGATCTTACAAATTAAAGCTTATCCATAGGTCAGAGTAATTTAGGGCAATCCACCTAAACAGGGCTTTAGGTGGGCCTGGGCTGGCTGGGGTGGAGCCCCAGCAGTATCCAAAAACTGCTTTTAAAGCAGGGCTATGGCCGGGCTCCCCTCAGAAGACTACTATGGAGTTCAACCAAATATCATTATGCGAAGTCTTCCACTGACGCCATGTGCTTGGAACTGCTCATCTTTTGGTGTCTTGTGGAGGGAGCCAGCGAGGTCTATCTGACCTAGTGGTGCCTTTTCTCACCCCAACCTCCTAGCAAATGCACTATTCAGCCCTGAATTATGGGGGCTGAACTTCTGGTTGGGCCTACACGTATTCCTGGTTTAGTTTTACAGCGACTAATTGCGAACAGTAGCAGAGACCTCCTGGTGTGGTGGGTGGTACAGCAGGTGAGGTACTCCTTCCCCATACCCATGCTTTTCCCGTTTGATATGACAGATATTACAAACCTAGGCCCCAGATGGTACCAATGGATCAGAGAATTTGACGTATAATTGGACGCTCTTGGACCACAGGAGGGTAAACGCGGGACAGGGGTGCTCAACTTAACAGCAGTCCCAGTAGCCAGAGACGTTATTTTTGAACTACCAGAGAACATTGAGAAGACCTAGCTAGACCTAAAGCGCATTCTGAATGAAAACTTTGCCATTCATAGAAATGTAGACTACGAACGTCACGTTTTCCACACCACCATGGACACATTTGTGACACAGCTGAGTGTGAAAGTAAAGCACTGCGACTTTCACTTGTATTCGAACAAGGAAGCCATCAAATCACAGGTTATCACATGTTGCAAATCCATGGTGCCAAGAAGAAGCTGCTACAGAAACCCCATACCCTGGCCAAGATCCTACCCCTGGCAAGCACAACTACAGCCCTGGAGCTCCAAGTATCCACCACGATTAAACCCCACATTGCAGCAGCAGCCACCATCAAGGTAGAATCCCTACACACAATAGTGACTCAGACAACCTCAGTGAAAGACGATAAACCTGAAAAAAGCAAATGTTTTCAGTGTGGGTATGAATTCCTGCAGAAGGCACATGCTCGGCCATATGTCAAGAATGCTCTGCGTGCGGAGGCGAAGATCACTCCAGGTCTTTGTGCTGCGCACCAAAAACACCCCAGTCGAGCCATGCGGAATACAAGACCCATAGGTACAAGTCAGACCGCCTGACAATCAAGGGACGAAAGACACAGACAACCAGAAAGAAAATAGTACACCCGACAGATGTGCAGCATCAGGGCAAGGCGGTCACCAGCAGCACAACGGAAAGGTTGGAGGCATGGACACCACCTGCGCATGGTTTCCCGTCCACAAGCGAATCAGAATTGCAGTCGAAATCAAAACCAAAAAGGAAGGGGTACCTGTACACCCTGGGCAACCCCACAGCAGCAGAACGCAACCCAACTCTACCACAGTGCAAGGAAGAACATACAGGTTCCCAATAGACTCAGGTGCAACTGTAAATGTAATGCGAGAAAGTGAGTTCCGAAAGCCGGTGTGACTGCCCCACCTAAAGAAAGTCTGGGTTGAAATATATGCCTACGGCGCCAAACAACTGCTGCCATGCATAGGTGCATTCACAACAACCTGCAGACACAAAGACAAATGGGACTACATCACCATCCATGTCATAGATGCAGAAGCAACCTGCGGGTGTGTACTCAGTTTCCAGTGGGAAATCCAAATGGGGCTCATACATATCCTCTACAGCCTCGTGGCCAGCAAGTACATCTCGGCAGAGGCCAAGATCGAAGCAACATTCTCAGCATTATTCAAAGGGATAGGTAAACATAAGGGTTGCAAAATACAGCTGCACATTGATACATCAGTTAAACCAACTGCCCAACTCTATGGGGCCATACCCTTTAACATCCGGCACCAAGTTGAAAGGGAACTGCAGGCGCTAATCAACGCTGATGTCATCGAACCAGCCGCCGGACCCACCCATGGGTCTCACTGGTTGTTCCAGTCCCTAAGAAGGGCCCTGACGGACAGATGTGACTCTGCGTTGATATGCACATCCCTAACCAGGCTATATGAAGGGAACACCATAATCCCCAAGCCTCACTGACATGATGCACCTGCTAAATTGTGCCAGAGTATTCTCCAGACTCGACTTTAACAAAGGGTACCACCAGGTAGAGCTGAGTGAAGAATCTGGGTACATTACAACATTCACGACTCACCTTAGGCTATTCCGATATAAGAGACTAAACTTTGGCATATCTTCAGCGGCAGAGATTTATTAGGAGGAAATTAGGAAGGTCATATGCCACATACAGCATTGCATCAACTATAGCAACAACATCCTTATATCTGGAAGATCGCAAGAATTCCATGATGCCCCCTTGTTCAGAGTCTGCAAAGCACTAGACAAGGCCAATCTCAAACTCAATAAAGAGAAGTGTATGTTCAATAAATCAATGCTGAAGTTGTTCTTTTGCCACACATTTTCTGAAAAGGGTATAGAACCAGACCCAGACAAGCACCCGCCCTTCAAATGTGGTCCAGGTCTGCTCGTTTCTAGGGCTAGCAAGCTATTGTGCATGATCCATTCCTGGCTTTGCCTCTACCATCGCCACTCTGTGGACCCTGACAAAGAAAGACCACAGGTTTGCATGGGGGCCCACACATCAAGAAGCCTTCAACAGGATCAGGAGAGAGACAGCGGGAGCAGTATGCGTGTCATACTTTGGCCCCAACCTACTCAATGAGGTGACAAGCCTGATAGGACGTAGCACCATCATTGCTCAACACTTCAGCAGTGACCATGCCGCAAGGAAAATTGTGTCATACGCCAGCAAAAGTCTGACTAAAGCAGAACAGCGACATTTACAGGTGGAGAAAGAAAGCCTTGCCGTCGTATGGGCGTGCAAGCACTTCCACTTATTCCTCTGTGACAAACCCTTCACCATCAGACTCTCATTACAATATATAGCAAGCCAAGAACTCAAATGCCTCCCCGGATTGCCCGTTGGGGTTTAGGCCTACAATAGTACCGGCTCAATCCTCCACAAACCGGGAAAGGAAGACAACACAGTGTACTTTTATCCAGACATCCTTTAGTCAACCCCTAGTCGACCAAGGATCGGGCGGAAGGATACATTAATTACATAGTGCAGCACACCATTCCACCGATGATCATTGTAGAATAACTGAACTGAAGACGTCGGAGAACTCAACACTGGAGCTAGCTGTGCCCTGCATCGAGATAGCAAATGGTGGACGGCAGAACAGTCTTCGTTGTCTAACCCAGCCATTGACATCAGACTGTGGAGGACGCTTGTGGGAGCCAAAGACACGCTATCCCTCATAACATCTAATCTAAGGGAGAGAGGATGGTGTCGCCTGCACCATTGCAACACCAAGCAGTTGTAGCACATGAAGGGCACTGTGGGATCGTAACGACCAAGAGACAGCTGAGGAAAAGTGTATGGTTCCCAGCATGGAACGCATAAACAGGAGCATTCTCAAATCTTGTCATGTATGCCTTAGCTTACAGCCACACACTGTTCCTGAACGGCTGCATATGGCACCACTAGGTGATTAGGTCTGGGAGGAAGTGGTCATTGACTTCTTCTGGCCCCTTCGGTCAGGTGACTACATACTATTTGCCCTGGATGAACACTCCAGGTAACCAGAAATTGAAATTCTGCAGTTCACTACAGCCCTGGCTGTGATGCCTGCACTAGTCAGAATCCTTTCATCCTACAGTCAGGGGTGGACTGGCCTACAGGGACTGCTGCAGATTTCCTGGTAGGCTTCTGCACCCTGGGCCTCTTTTGTGGGGTTACCTGTGTCCTTCTGCATTTTCTCATAGGAAAAGGGGTGGGCTTGCTCAAAATGTGTAACATGGGCCACTTTGAACATTATTTCCAGGGCCTCTTTTGGTTCCCAGTTCGCCTCTGCCTATGGTATCCCGAAATTTGACATTTGACAATTGATCTCCTTTTATAAGCTCCAACTTCAAAGATTGTGCACAAAACAGAAAAATATCCGCGCTGTGGCCTCAGGCGAATGCCACTGTGGAACGCTTTATGGGCAATATCAAGAGGGTGGTAAGGGCATCTAACAACCCACAAGCCGCTGGAGCAGACAATCTACCGACTCTTGCAAGACTACCGCAACGCGCCACACAGCTCCACGGGAGCGTGCCCAGTGGAACTGATGTTTTGCCACTCAGTACATACCTGGCTTCCCAATGACACAACCCCAAGAACGGGCAAGCACAATCAAGAGGTCAGAACGAAAGACGAGGAAGCAAAAGAAAAAATAAAAGAGTATGCCACCAGAATGCATGCTTCCCAATTTCAGCTAGGCATCACCATCATTGTGAAACACACAGTCATGCACAGCAACATGCCACCCTATGACCCACGACCACTAGTTATAATAAACAGAAATGGATCCATGATCACTGCAATACGTACAGACAAACGAGTGACGCAAAACGCCTCCTTCTTCCGGAGAGTGAAGGATGAGCCTCAGGAGGAATCGAGGGTGATGAGTGACACTGAGGAAGATTGACCAGAGTGAACACCCACCAGCAGAAGGCCACCATGCCGGGCCATAAAATGACCGAGGAGATGGATTGAAGAAATGGGGTAGGGCATTGTTATTTTCGTGGGGTTGGTGTCACATCACGGACAGCATGTGATGTGGGGGACATGTGGGCCACCCATGGTCATGTAACCACAGATGATGAGAGAGGAGTGTGCAGGAATAAACAGCAGTTGATGCCAGAGTGTATACCCGTGTGGGCTTCATCATTGTGTGCATGTGTGACTGCCACCCACCAGGAGGGACAGTACAGGTAGGACGAGACATATCCTAATGGGTTTTCAAATGGGCACGAGCCATGAGCCCCACTTGTCTGCCCAAGGCAAAGACGTCGAACCATATTGTTTTGCAAAACATACATTCTGCGTGATTGCATTCAGACCACCTACAGTGTAAACCATAATCTGCATGGTGAAGCTGGCATTTCCTACAGACAGAAAGGTCGGTGTCTGCTTTGTGTCGATTTAACTTTGAGAGGCAGGTCAGTGAAGCCCTTTCAACCTCTGAACTCTCACAGCAGTGCCACACCCAAAGGAGGCACGAGGGAGCAGCGTTATTGCAAGGGCATTTACAGACAGTTTGCAACATTGTAATAACTTCGTTCATCATTTTGGCATCTATGGTCACCAGTGCTTTAAGTGGGGTAAGAAATTGAGGGGGGACCCTCGTTTGGGTGCGTGGCTTCCATTGTGGGTGTGGCCTAAAACGTGCATAAATCATTGTAAGGTGCGCAAACAAATATATAAATGTATGTGAGCATTTATATATTTGTATGCGCACTACTATGGTTTGTGTACCTTTCAAGCCTTATAAACATACCAATGTTACGTATTTCTAGGTTTATAAAAAGGTGGCTTGAAAAGTGCACAAACCATAGTAATTTACAAACACTTGTGTGCTTACCTTACTATGGTTTGTGCACTTTTCAAGCCACCTTTTATAAGCATAGACATTTATAACATATTTCTATGTTTATAAAAGACGGCTTGAAACGTAAACAATTCAAGGCATCTTTTATAAAGCGTTGAGGACGGACAAAACCCGAGGTGGCTTTGTCCATCGACAAAGCTTTATAAAAGATGCCTTGAATTATGCACGTTTCAAGCGGTCTTTTATAAACATAGAAATATTTCTACGTTTATAAAAGATGGCTTGAAACGTATACAATTCAAGGCATCTTTTATAAAGCTTTGCCGATGGAGAAAGGCGCTTTGGCTCAGTGATCTCTGCTCTGAGCAGATAGATCCCTGAGCCCGAGGCGCCTTTCACCCTCTGTGAACCCGCGGGCTCCGTGATCTAATCTGCATATTAGATCATGGAGCCCGCAGGTCCGCTGAGGGTCAGTGACCTGGCGAGGGCAAACAAAGGAACTGTAACTACCCTGATGACCCCTCAGATGAGGGGTCATCAGGGAAGTTACAGTGACTTACAGAAGTGCCAGCCAGCCTCAGCAACGCTGTGCGCACTTCTGTCAGCTCGCCTGAAATTAAACTGGCGGGCGCATCTCCCGTCGCGGCTGTGGCCGCGGCGGGATAATGCATCCCGCCAATGTTGTGTGGGATGGGGAGCCCCGGCAGGCCCCGGCCCACTTTAAGCACTGATAGTCACTAATTCACCAGAACATAACATTGTAACACCTAAGTCCAAACACCCTGCACTCCCCACCCTACCTTACACTCTGATCTGCTCCCTGCTGTCTTCCCCCGATGCTGCCAATTACACACCCTCCCCTGTTAGCTCCCGCTCCTTTTTCTCTGTTTCCCTCACTGTGTTCTTCCTCCTATGATTGTAAAGTGCTCTGTTGCTTCCCGAAGCTAAGTCCACGCTTAATGAATACTGTAATAATAATAATTGTATTTTCTTCAGTGCGATGCAGGGCTCGAGTCCTAAACAAAATGGGGGAAGGTGACTGACGCACGCAATCCGATGGGGACGTCACACGGAGCACACATATCCTGAAATGAAATGTGGCGATTCAATTCGACTTGTCTTTCCCAGTTAAAGAAAGTGGCACAGGGCACATTGGCATTTGCCAAGAGAATAGATTTTGCTGTTATATCGCTGGCTACGTATAAAGAATGCACACCTATTATATCTAAAAACTGCAACCTTGGGTCATGTATCATAGAATGTCAATATGGGCCATTTTACTCTTTCACAGTAAGAGATTGTGTAGTCTTGTGGCTAAATGTTTTATGTTTCATTTGCATTTTTAAAGCGCTCACACAGCCTGCAGGCATCGAGGCGCTGTTATAGGAATTGGTTATTGGACGCCGTCTACCTGCGTTTTCCCTGAGCGCGTTCCCTGGTGCTATACTTCCCGTGGATGAGTAGGGTGTCCAGTACCATTCATTTCTGAGTACTCTGGGAATCGTAGTCCAGCATTTAAACTTGGAGAAGTGAAACTTCCTGTATCAGAATGCAAAGAATACAAAGCAGGATTGGGTGACTTACTCATGCAAGGCATGTGGTAACTTGAGGGCTCGTGGGGGCCGACCCCCCCCCAGGTACTTGTGCATCTTATGGCTTTGTGTGCTGGAAAGGAGGTCTGCTGTCAGGATAGGATGTGTTTGGCGATTTGGGGATGGTAGGAGTGCAGGGCGGAGTGCGAACCCCAGCTTGCACAGAGGTGACTTGTCCAGAATTGTACTGTTCGTCTGTGTATTTTTAATGTGTATTAATAGTAATAAATTGTCTAAAGATATGACTTTGTTTTTAAATGTTTATTGAGAGATTTGTAAAACTAACACAAACAAATCATTTTTGGTAAAAAAAGAGACTGCCACTGTATTTACTTTCCAATATGTCTCGGGAGGATAGCTCAGGGGCAACGTGCTCGCCTGGGAAGCACGATGACAAGGAGCAACACAGGTTCGGGTCCGCGCTTAGAAACCTCTGGATATTAAGTGCGTTATAAATAACCAATTACAAGTAATTGTGCAGACTTATGTGTCCCTTTGAGGAGCACGAGGACAGGGCATCCTACTCTGTTCTTTGATATATTATATCCCCTTTTTTGAGCAGGTGTCCTTTCTACGGACTAACGTTAGGGGTGACCCTCTAGAGAGTTTGTGTAGCAGGGTTCTCTTGGCCTGCTCATTCTGTTTGACCTATCGGCAGCGTTCGACATTTTACACCACACAATTGTTCTAAATAGAATGCATGAGGGGGCTGGTCTCTCCGATTGTGCTGTCAAGAGGCTGTCCTCATTCTTGAGATGTCGAATAGCATATGTTAAAAGTGACAAATATATCTGCCAATATTGAATACGGAGTTCCACAGGGGGGCATATTGTTTAATGTTCCTCCCAGACTCTTGCACAATTGGTTGGTACCCCAAAACATCGTGTTTCAGAACTATGCCAACGACACCCAACTAATATTTCATATACAGAGGGATTAGAAGTATGACTTTAAACCTTTAGCAACATCAGATGGACTTGAAGCGGCTCAGCTGTAAGTCTCCTAAAACAGAGTGTATCATAGCACGGGTTGGCTCCACAAAGTCCAGAGGTAAGGATCAATTTGAAGCAGTTACTCACAATAATGTCAATCTCAAACTTCAAAAGCTGGTCCATCATTTTGGAATCTACTTTCGCTCATCTTTAGCCGTGACAAACCATGTCAACAAAGTGCTCAGTAGCACTACCTACCACTGGATGATCCTCAACAGATCAGACCTTTTCTGACTGAGGGCCATACTGCTACTATAGCAAAGCAATGATTGGCTCCCAACTGGATTATGCAAATGTGCTATTATTGGGATCCACAAAATAAGCTTTGGATCGATTGCAAATTCTGCAAATTAGGGCCGCCAGAATAGTTACGCGCACCACAAAAAAAGAGCACACGTTACCCCCATGCTGCGTAAACTGCACTGGCTTTCAGGCTCAGCCAGGCTAAACTTGAAAGCGTTAACAATTGTTTACAAGGAACTGCCTGCCCACATCTCTTGGATCCTAGGGTAAGGGCATCCTTTGTACCATTCGCTTCAAACGGGAAAGAGTGCTTGGTAGATCCCTCTAGGTGCTTCCATTTAATCTCTGGAATTTATTACAAAAAGAACTTAGTAACAATAGCACCTTTTGGGCCGTATTAAGTTTAGTGGCATCTCAGCAGTAAATCTGCTGAAATACCATCACATGGATTTACCATTACCGCAACTCGGCCCGGGAGTTACCTTCAGATTACAAGTGGCAGTATGGCGTTGTTAGTCCCCATTTATGGAGTCCAGAGGACTCCATGGGTTTTTCAGTGGAATTACCAGCGGTGGTAATTCTGCGAAAATAGTTTTTTTGCAGTAAGGTGGTGGAATTACCTTCAGCATTTTGCTAGAGGTTTTTCCTCCAACTCATCTCCAAACCCATACTTCGGCTGTGCAGTAATGCAGCAGTAATTCCTTTACCACTGCATCACCACTGTTTTTGTCCACACCGCCAAACTCATAATGAGGCCCATGGTCTTTTTATAGGAAGGATCAAAACATTCCTTTTCTCTTAATGAATCACTCTGATGACATCAATCACTTGTCTTCAACGCTTAGATGCCTTCTGGGCTCGTAGGCGCTTTACAAATCAAGATGATTGGTTACTCTCCAAGGTCTCTCTGAAGAG
Organism: Ambystoma mexicanum; assembly: GCF_040938575.1. Taxonomy (NCBI): domain Eukaryota; kingdom Metazoa; phylum Chordata; class Amphibia; order Caudata; family Ambystomatidae; genus Ambystoma; species Ambystoma mexicanum. The sequence continues at coordinate 215,345,298 of NC_090921.1, read as the reverse complement.
AGATATCAAACGGAAGTGGTGAACGTGCAGAACCTTGAGGAGCAGCGCATTCGATGGAAGGTATGTCTGACTGAGCAAAGCAGTAAACATATACAAATGAGCAACAGCCACCTAACCCGCTGAGCTGTTTTTGTAGCACACTGCTTTAGGGTCCCCTAGTCCGCCCGCCAGCCACACAGTCTGGCCCTGTGCCCACCCCTCGGTACCAAGCTCAGGGGGCACATTGAGGAGGCCGTCTTCCCACTTTTTGCAAGATGCCTGATAACGCTCCCGCCAGCCTGAGGGGAGCCAGAAGCCCTTTGAAGAGTCTGCCACTGAAAGGGAGCTTGTTCTTCGTTTTGGTTTTTGGTCACCCTTGCAAATACTTTCAGAACCTCCATGCGGGCAAAAGGACACTCCTGCCACCGTGGTTCAAGGACGGTGGGACAGCTGCCCCTCTCTGCCCCCATGTACTCGGCGCCTGTGAACGCAAGACACTCTGCAATACGAAGGCAGCACAGGTGGCAGCGACGGCTCGTCTGGGAAGTGCTTCTAAAAGCACAACTGCGAGATTTACTGCAGCGCAGGATAAGACACGGCTCTGACGCAGTTCAAGGTTTGAATGGGGGTGGGGGGTGGCGAACGAGAGAGGCTGACCTTCTTTTAGGAGACATGGCTGTGCCTAAGTTAGGAGCACACGACGGAGGGAGGTAAACTGGTGCACTTTGACAGGCAGTATTTCCGAGCCACTCTGGCAGTATGAGATGCGATGAGGCGCGTTTGTGACGCATACTCCCAGCGCTACGAGTTACCTTTGAAATGAAGCAGTAAAGCACGGAATTACTCGGCCGATGCGCATATGAAATCCGATGATTTTTTAAGAATAGAGTGAAGAGGCGCAACGCAATCTGTCCACCTTGTGACTCTAGATAACAACAGCAAAGAGCACACTCTGACTAGTCGAGTAGAAAGTGTTTTTTTTCTTTCTTCTAACTAGTGTTTGAGTTGTGGGATTCGCGACCACTAAGAATTGTGTATCTGATTCGTCAAGGTACAGCTAGACGAACCCCTCACTCCCTCAACAAACCACAAAAATGACTAAAGGCTCCAGACAAAATCCTATCCCGAAGAGTCGCTCCAGCGCGATGAAGGCGGTCTAGGTTTCCACCACAGGGTTCAAGACCCGTCTGTCACTCGACGCCTTCGTCCCAGCGACAACATACAGCCTGAGGACAACATGACCAGCCAACGCCCCAACCCTGGCTGCTTCATGAACTTCCTTCAGGACCGTTGGGCCTAGAGCTGCCGTCGCCACGTATCGTCCTCGAGAGATAAATCCACTCCATGTTTTCAGGACACCCCCACAAAATCCATTTGAGTACAACGAATCTGGAGTTATTTACAAAGTCATTGGTCCTCCTGGCAAACTGGTGAGGGGAGGTGTCTTCTCCAGGACCGGACTTGGATAATCTCTGCCCTATGGGAACCAACTGAGAAGATGCCTGGCCTGCGGTATCCTGCGTCCCAGCACCAGACCCAAAACACCAAGACGCCTTGGGGCTTAGAACCTTCGTCTATGAAAAGGTCATCTGGAATCAGGGTAGGACCCTGGTAGCACCGAACTGGGGAGAGAAAAGACACCTCATACCGATAGTCGTCACAATAAAGCCTAGATCGACTTCAAGTGACTCCCAGAGACCGGCTTCGCTTAGCATGATTGCCATATTCAGGAAAATCTTCCTTCAACCTGTCCATCATCTAGAATCCAAGACGAAGCAACTGCGCCCACTCCTCTCCTGCAACGTCACCTCCCTCCTCCATCCCCCGTCCCAACAGAGAATGAATCCAGAACACATTAAATGACTACACAGACATGACTTTGTCAGTTCCTAGAAGATAAAGAAACAACCCAAGGGCGTGATCTTTCAAAACCTTGTTCTAGAGCCAAGGAAGAACTTGACCAGACCATGAAAATAGAGGACAGCTTCCGCATCTTGAGGTAAGAGATTGCACCCTCTGATTCGGATCCCATCCCCCCGTCCTCCTAGACGTAAGGTCCCCACGAACCTAAAAGTAACAGGGCGGGTATTTCCTCTGAATGGGACAGAGGAACCAGAATGTGGACTTCTCTGGTCAGACCATGAGCGATGAAGACCCTTGACCCTCGTTTGTCCCTGCTGCCGACACCTCCCTTTGATATCTGCTCAAACATAAAGGCCTCGACCACACCCTCCACGCCCACCCCCAAACATAGGTTTTCTCACCAATAGTCCTCCGCCGATTAGTCCGCCGAAATAGAGCGCTTGCGGTGTGATCTGTGTGTCCGAATTCTGGATGTAGTCGGCGCTCCAGTCGGGAAACAAGAGCAAGACGTTGCAGATGATGTTGATGAGGACCAAGGGGTAGAGGGAGATCCCGATGAACTTGGAACACTTGCCCGTGCACATCTTGGCAACCGTAGAATAAATATGGGACCCAACCCAAAAAAAGCCAGACGGACAGCAGGGACTAGGCAGAGAAAACACTGATGGGTTCAGGAGTCCTCCCAACCTTTTATAATGCTGAGGGGGTGGGCCGATCCAGGCAGCGATGGTACGGGCCGACCCGGTGACTGCAGGTGGGCGGGAAGGTAGGCTCTCTCCTAGAGATAAGAAGGTATCTCTAACGTCATTATCTTTCCCCATATAAACAAGAGACAACACGCCCTTCAGTCTACTAGGTGGCCCTTTATCTAGGGCAACGGCGCTGATTGCATCTGTACCTAGAAGGGTACCCAGTATTATATTGGTGCTTTACCAGAAAATCATAGCATAACATATTGGCCAGATATTGGCCTAAAGGATTGCCCACATAAAAGGAGAGAGATATAACACTTGCGAATGCAAGTGGCTTCAGTAGAACCGTTATGTTTACTATGGGTTCACTTGTGTGGGGGTTGGCTCAGAAGGTTCTGGAACGTTTACCAGTTCACTGACCTCGAATGAACACACCACCACCCCCTTCACGTCCCGGTTAAGTCCTATGGTGGTGACCCCTATTCATTTCACGACACAAAGGAGAAGAGAGGGGGCTACCAGGAAAAATACGCAGCAGCGCCTCAGCAGCGGAGCGAGTGGAACTCTTTCCTAATCGTGCCCTTCGCGCGCACTCGCGCTTATCTTATTTCCCCTATTATAAATTAACCATAAAATGGCGACCTTTGCTCAGGGAAGAAGCGGGCCTGCAGGATATGCTGCTCGGTCTCCATCCCTCCCGCCTCCACCAGGCCAGGCCACACGGGAACCTTAACACCTTCCTCCCCGTCGGGGGACACAAAGGGTTACACACACTCACCAACATCAAACGCTCGCAAGGAGTAGCCCTGGGTTGGGTGGTGAGCACACAGGACGGTTTAGTCGGCAGTGGTGTCGTGATAAACGAATTGTTAATAACGTTCCTTGGAAAAGTCGAGCTGAGGGCCAACATGGGGCTTGGCTGATGGCATGACGTATCGCTTTCATAGTCTGCACCTATCAAGTAATTCCGATGAAAGACATGGGCCATCTATGATGCTACTTCTCCTGTGCAAGATACACCGACAACTATGAATGAGTCCCTTATGTACCCATATGAGGGTCCCCTGCTGCCAACTCACTGTATAAAACGCCAACACAAATAAACACTACTCACGGCCAGAGAGAGAGTCTATGCTGGGACGAACTATGCATAGCAGTAGCAAGGCAGGCATAGGGCCGTAATCTCTGTAATAAAGAGGAGAAGGGCACTGCTTGTGTACAGCCTCGATTTACTGGGGGGTTTCCAGAATCTGCCCGTCAGCAGGCAGAGGTTGCCATTCATGGTCAATCGCTGCTGCAAAAAGGAAAGGACCAGAACGCAAGCCTTCTCTGCCTACGCCCCAAGACTGTGGAACCTCCTCCCTGCCAGCATCAGACTCTCACCCCCACGCTCCTACAATTAGAACTGAAGAGCCACCTCTGCAAAGAATCTCTATTCCTCCTCAGCACCTAGGCCATCACATCCCCACTCTTGCTAGACTCCGCCCGCCCTTCTCCTCCCTGCTGCCTTGTACAGCTGTACCCCTCCTCTGTGCCCCTCTGTATCCTATCCCCTCCTAAATCTGTCCTGTTGTTACCTATGAAAAGCGCTCTGTTATGCATCTGTACTGTTGTATACCTCTGTAAAGGGCTCTGTTATGCACCTGTACTGTTGTATACCTCTGTAAAGAGCTCTGTTATGCACCTGCACTGTTGTATGCCTCTGTAAAGAGCTCTGTTATGCATCTGTACTGTTGTATACCCCTGTAAAGAGCTCTGTTATGCATCTGTACTGTTGTATACCTCTGTAAAGCGCTCTGTTATGCATCTGTACTGTTGTATACCTCTGTAAAGAGCTCTGTTATGCACCTGTACTGTTGTTGTTGTATACCTCTGTAAAGAGCTCTGTTATGCACCTGTACTGTTGTATACCTCTGTAAAGCGCTCTGTTATGCATCTGTACTGTTGTATACATCTGTAAAGCGCTCTGTTATGCATCTGTACTGTTGTATACCTCTGTAAAGCGCTCTGTTATGCATCTGTACTGTTGTATACCTCTGTAAAGCGCTCCGTTATGCATCTGTACTGTTGTATACCTCTGTAAAGAGCTCTGTTATGCACCTGTACTGTTGTTGTATACCTCTGTAAAGAGCTCTGTTATGCACCTGTACTGTTGTATACCTCTGTAAAGCGCTCTGTTATGCATCTGTACTGTTGTATACCTCTGTAAAGCGCTCTGTTATGCATCTGTACTTTTGTATACTTCTGTAAAGCGCTGTTATGCATCTGTACTGTTGTATACCTCTGTAAAGCGCTCCGTTATGCATCTGTACTGTTGTATACCTCTGTAAAGAGCTCTGTTATGCATCTGTACTGTTGTATACCTCTGTAAAGAGCTCTGTTATGCATCTGTACTGTTGTATACCTCTGTAAAGTCCTCCTGAGTTTTGAAGCTAGATCTGCGGTCCATACATACCACAACAATAATACAAATAATAATAATTGCGTGCCAGCATTGGCGCAAAACACACGTAAAGTATTTCTCTGGGGGGGGGTGGGGTACTTCAGACTGAGCTGTGCCTCTACAAAATACTGTTAAACTGCAGCTCCAAAAACCTTCGCTCCGTTCAGGACACGAATGACCTTATTGAAAGGACCACAAACAAGAGAAAGCAGCCAATCGCTAGCTTATCGATCAAAGCTCCTGGTCTATGCACCCATGAGCAGCTTACAATCAAAGCATTGAATATTGGTGGGACTGGGGCCGGCCGCGCATGCCCAGGAGCTCTGGGGTAATGGCGCCCTGTATGAGTGCATTCAATCGATTAACCAATCAGAGAACCTTGGGGTGCAAACACGCACGAAAGAGAGGAATCGTCCTCATCCATTACAATGATCAAGGTGAGAATGCAAATAATGTAAGGGATAAACGTTATGCTCTTAGTTTTATGTTTGCAAACTGGAACCTATCTTGCACATTGCCAGTTTTACATTATGCCCGCTTGTTAAGTTACTTCATGCCCACTTAGGAGAGCATTGCCAGTTTCTCCTAGGCCCAGTTGACAAATCGTGGCAGATTGAAAGTATATCCACAAAGATCATCATTGCAAAGTAGGCATAATGTCAATCAGCCGTTTTATTTAAGGAGCACATCCTAGCCAGTTTGCACTATGTTCACTTGGCACACCATTGGAAATTAGGTGCAAAGTAGACATAATCACTGGCGTAACAGGGGCCCCCGCAGTCCCAGCGGTGTGGGGGACCCCACCAGCACATGTCCTGGGAGGGGGGCCAATTGGAGAAAAAAAGAAATAAATAAATTATATATATATATATATATATATTTTTTTTTTTTTTTTTTTTTTTTTAACCAAGAGGAGGCAAGATGAACTGCATCTGAATATACGAATATATATATATATATATATATATATATATATTTTATAAAAAAAACTTTTTTATATTTTTGATTTCACTTTGCATTCATAAAGAAATTATTTCTGTAACAAAAACAATGTCTTTATGAAGGCAGAGTGACTACAAAAAGAAACTTTCTTTTTGAAGTCTGAGGGATCACTCCACCCCATGCAATGGAAGACCCTAGGCTGGAGGCCTCCATGTCATGGGGTGGGGAAGCCCTATGACTTCAAAAAGAAACAGCGGGCCTCACTATGAGTTTGCCGGCCCGGAAACAACAGTACCGTTAAGCTTGTGAGTACCGTTGTTTCCGAACCGGCAAACTATGAGTTCTGAGAGCGGGTGCCTTTCAGCCCACCAGGTCAAAAAGAAACAATAATGGGGCTCCCCTTAACCCCATGACGGGTGCGTGAGTGAATGTATGGTGAAAGGGTGCACACTTAAATGTATAGGTGGCTGCCTGTGTGAGTGTATGGTGAAAGGGTGTACACTTAAATGTATGGGTGGGTGCCTGGGTGTTTGTGCCTGTATGGTTAAAGGGTGCACGCTTAAATGTACGGGTGGCTGCCTGGGTGTGCCTGTATGGTGAAAGAGGGCACACTTAAATGTATTGATGGCTGGGTGTGCATGTGTGTATATGGTGAATGGTGTGTGTGCTTGTGTTCAGGGATGCACCAAAAACTACTTTTTGGGGGGCTAACCATTTAAATGTTGGGAGAGGCGCTAACTTCACGGGTGGTGGGGGAGGGGCAAACTTATTTGTGTGGGGGAATCCAATTTCTTTACGCATTTTAATGAGACTATTCTAGTGCAGCTTCAATGTTACAAGCAGTTAACTCTCTCCTTTAAGGTTTATAGCTCCCACTTATGGACCGCTGAGAGAATTGAGTGGTCTCTTGTTCCCTCTCTACCCTTCCAATCGCTCCCCTGGCATGCAAGTACTAAACCCACATCATGATTTCAGTTGGCTAAAAAATTTGACATTTGAATGCAGGTAATAACAATGAAATGCTTTATGTCAGTAATTGCTGAGCTATATTAACAGCAAAACCCAGGTACCGTTTAACATCTTTGTCCTGTTCTGTCTGGTAACTGCTCTGAAGGTCAGCCAGGTCAACTCAACATAGCCCAACATTTCGGGGGGGGGAGTGCTGAATCCCAGTCAACTCAATGGTGTTGCACCACTACTTGCGTTTAATGCCTTGATTACTTATTGGTAATCTTCATTACTCCTAGCCCTATTCTTCCTCGTCCCACTACTTGTGTATGAGGCACTCTGCCTCATACGCAAACACTGGGATGAGGTAGAGGTAACATGGAGGTAATGCCTGACTTAGCTACCTGGAATCTTCATTAAGCCAAGTCCCACTCTTCCTCTTCCCAGCACTTATCTATGAGTGAAAGAGCCTCATATGTAAGCTCTGGGACAAGTAAGAGGGATGTGGACGTAATTCTGGGCCAAGGAGCTGATTTTGGAGGTTGGGGTAGGGGTGGGAGGGATAGGGGATGTTTGTGGGGGTGGCGGGATTGTGTGACAAATCATAATGGTTGTCTATGTCCAGTCTAAGCAGGCGTGATATGCAGAATTAGTGGCTAGAGGGGCATTTTGGGGAAGCCAGTCTAGTCATTCCTCAGTTTGGTATGACTTTTTTCATAACTGGGAATTTCTGATAAAGCAGTCCTGCTATAGTGAGCTAAAGACTCTGGGTAAGGCTCTTGTAACCACGACTCATGTCCGGCAGAGAGTCTCCCAGGACCCCCCTTGTTATTTGCATATTTCAAGTAACTTTGGGTCTCACCCTAAGTTGCTAGGGGAATCCAGACGTGGACCCATTGGCCACTATTCTTAGAGAGGCACATCTACACCCTACTGATGAGGTTCAACCAGACCGAAACACGTGTCTGGGGTTGCTGTTGGTACTCTTGTTCAGAGGAGAATTGCCTAGCATTTCGGTGCTGGACTGCCGCAGGGCAGGACAAAGACTGATATGCTGAGGATATTTCTCCTCTGTGAAAGATAGTGAGCTAAAGACTCTGGGTAAGGCTCTTGTAGCCAGGACTCATGTCTGGCAGAGAGTCTCCCAGGACCTCCCTTGTTATTTGCATTGGTTCTCTCTAGGCCGGACTACTGCAACAACCTCTTTCTCAACCTGCCTTCCTCTTCTCCCTGCCCTCTGCAACTAATCCAGAACAGGACTGCAAGACATATGCTTGGCCTCAAGCCCAGGGATTATATCTCTCCAGCCCTGAAATCTCTCCAGTGGCTCCCGGTTGCTGCAAGGATCAAGTTCAAGACCCTTTGCATTGTCCACAAAGCTTTATGGGCCCGGGCCCACACTTCATCTATCGCTCTCTTCCAAAATACCTTCCTTCTCAAGCCCTGCGCTCAGCTACCTCAAACTCTCTGAGGGTTAGACACTTCCCCGGGCAGAGAGTGGGGGGTCGGGGAGGGTAGATCTCTCCTATGCAGGTGCCGCCCTCTAGAAAGCCTCCCTGCCCCTCTCAAACTTGAGCCGAATCCCCTGAAGATCCAGGAAGAAGCTCAAAACTTTCCTCTTCTCCTCTGCTTTCTCTCTCTCCCTCCCCTCCTGACCTACCTGTCTGCTGTACCGACTGGTTGCTGGGCTACATTGTCTCACTATGTCCAGACTCTTTCTTGATCAGTCACCCTTGCACTGCCTCTAGGCCTACCACACACTTAGGGGCTGTAACTGTAACCCTACAGTCCCTTGTTCTCCTTGCACTACTCAGAGCTGCACTGCCCTGGCTGCACTTACTCAGAGAATTGCTGACCTGTTCTCCCTCCCCTCTCCCTTGCACTTCCCCGCTCCCTTTCCCCTTGCACTTCTCGTTCTCACACCTGCAAGATCTGAATGACACAAGGCCTGGTAAGATTGTTTGTCTTGTCCTCCCTCTATCTTCCCTCCCGTGTCTTGTTGCGCCTAGAAACACTTGTGTACAGGGGTATTATAAATTACTTATATCATATCATTTTATCACAGATTCCCAGAAAAATATACAATGCCCCAGTAAGAAACGACTAGTCTGGCAGCACCGAAATGCCAGTCTAGCCAGGTTATTACACTGAGCAGGATTGCTTTATCAGAAATGCCCAGCTATGCTTCCAAAAGGTCAGGGTTTTCCCAACTCCCTTGGAAGCAGATCCATAACCCAGGTTCCGAGTGCCAACCAGTCCCAATTGGGACCTTTTGGACCCAGTCCTGGCGCCAGTGGCACCAGGCTCATAAATATGCCCAGTCCCAGCGCTGGAAGCGCCGGGCTCATAATGCTTGGATGGACTTACCTGCAGCAGACCATGCTGCTTACTTGCCTGCCAGTTGAGCCTCTGATCCTCTTCTGTTTGGAACTACTTTTCCTGTTGGGTGGGGCAGGAGCCACTCCCTAGGTTCAGAACACTGGAACTCTTCTAGAAAGCAGGAACTCTTTTCTCACCTAGGCGTGGCTGTGGAAGGAGACACCTAAGCACTACAGGAGGCTATTTAAACCACACCCGATGGATGAATCTTGCTTTGCGTTATTCTGCATCCTCTGCAGCAGAACGCTCACCGTGTCTTCTGCATCTGATCCTGGGCCTAAGGAAAAAGGCTTACCATCCTGAATCCAGTCTTCAGCAACACCTATAAAGACAAGAAAGAACAGGTTAGCATTACGGTCTTCAGTGACAGCGCTTCACTTACCTGGTCCATCGGCTGTCACCAACGCCTCGCGCTGCATTCCGGCATCTGAAAGACAAAGGCTTACCTACTCTTCGTGCGCTCCGGAGGTCTTCGCACTGCATTCCGCCATCTGAAAGACAAAAGCTTACCAACTCTTTGCACGCTCCGGAGGCCTTCGGCGCTGCATCCCGCATCTGAAAGACAAAACAAGGTGCGTTTAAAGACATTGGGGAACTTTAATACTCACGTGCCATTACTCCTTTCCACATCTAACTAACCCAGTGGGTATTCCGGCACCCTGCAGCCGCTCCAAACTTGTACCTGCAAAATAAAAAGACAGTTAGAGCGCATCGTGAAGCAGGCAACAAGCGCTTACTTACGTGCTTCCAGGCACTTCTATTCATCACACGGGCTCCATCTTCAACTCACTTCAGCTCGTCATCCGCATCGCCGGAACCCTGCAAAACAAGAGACATCATTATTAAAGACTTTTAAAGACATTAGAATTACTCGAAACTTACCGTTCGTGCAGTAAACGACGGACAGCAGTCCTCTGAAGTCAAGAGGCCTGCTCCCCTTATCCAGTGAAGAAACTGGTTACAGCACCCTGCCCCGAGGCAGATGGAGAGCACAGCGTTCACTTACCTAAGGTGAGAGTGTTAACCTTTGGGGTTCAACAGGAGAAGAGAAAGGGAAGAAGAGAGAGACATTCAATAACCCAGTTCATTAATCCCATATTTTCTATCTGCAGACATCTTACCCTTCGAGTCAGACATACAGTGCACAGAGGTCCAGCCCAAAGAGCCAGCCGTGTGTTACACATCACCTTTGAAGATACGGTATACGCCCAGTCAAGACCAGCGCCTCTACGGGAATCAGGTGAGCGTTACAGACTGATATGCTGAGGATATTTCTCCTCTGTGAAAGATAGTGAGCTAAAGACTCTGGGTAAGGCTCTTGTAGCCAGGACTCATGTCTGGCAGAGAGTCTCCCAGGACCTCCCTTGTTATTTGCATTGGTTCTCTCTAGGCCGGACTACTGCAACAACCTCTTTCTCAACCTGCCTTCCTCTTCTCCCTGCCCTCTGCAACTAATCCAGAACAGGACTGCAAGACTTATCCTTGGCCTCAAGCCCAGGGATTATATCTCTCCAGCCCTGAAATCTCTCCAGTGGCTCCCGGTTGCTGCAAGGATCAAGTTCAAGACCCTTTGCATTGTCCACAAAGCTTTCTGGGCCCGGGCCCACACTTCATCTATCGCTCTCTTCCAAAATACCTTCCTTCTCAAGCCCTGCGCTCAGCTACCTCAAACTCTCTGAGGGTTAGACACTTCCCCGGGCAGAGAGTGGGGGGTCGGGGAGGGTAGATCTCTCCTATGCAGGTGCCGCCCTCTAGAAAGCCTCCCTGCCCCTCTCAAACTTGAGCCGAATCCCCTGAAGATCCAGGAAGAAGCTCAAAACTTTCCTCTTCTCCTCTGCTTTCTCTCTCTCCCTCCCCTCCTGACCTACCTGTCTGCTGTACCGACTGGTTGCTGGGCTACAGAGCCTCACTATGTCCAGACTCTTTCTTGATCAGTCACCCTTGCACTGCCTCTAGGCCTACCACACACTTAGGGGCTGTAACTGTAACCCTACAGTCCCTTGTTCTCCTTGCACTACTCAGAGCTGCACTGCCCTGGCTGCACTTACTCAGAGAATTGCTGACCTGTTCTCCCTCCCCTCTCCCTTGCACTTCCCCGCTCCCTTTCCCCTTGCACTTCTCGTTCTCACACCTGCAAGATCTGAATGACACAAGGCCTGGTAAGATTGTTTGTCTTGTCCTCCCTCTATCTTCCCTCCCGTGTCTTGTTGCGCCTAGAAACACTTGTGTACAGGGGTATTATAAATTACTTATATCATATCATTTTATCACAGATTCCCAGAAAAATATACAATGCCCCAGTAAGAAACGACTAGTCTGGCAGCACCGAAATGCCAGTCTAGCCAGGTTATTACACTGAGCAGGATTGCTTTATCAGAAATGCCCAGCTATGAAAAAAGTCATACCAAACTGAGGAATGACTAGACTGGCTGCACCAAAATGCCTCTCTAGCCACTAATACCACATATCATGCCTGCTTAGACTGGACAGGGACAACCATTATGATTTGTCACACAATCCCGCCGCCCCCATAAACATCCCCTCTCCCTCCCACCCCTACCCCAACCTCCAAAATCAGCTCCTTGGCCCAGAATTACCTCCACATCCTTCTTCCTTGTCCCAGAGCTTACCTATGAGGCTCCCTCACTCATAGGTAAGTACTGGGAAGAGGAAGAGTGGGACTCACAGTAATGAAGATTCCAGGTAGCTTAGTCAGGCATTACCTGCATGTACCTCTACCTCATCCCAGTACTTGCGTATGAGACAGAGTGCCTCATACACAAGTAGTGGGACGAGGAAGAATAGGGCTAGGAGTAATGAAGATTACCAATAAGTAATCAAGGCATTAAACACAGGTAGTGGTGCAACACCATTGAGTTGACTGGGATTCAGCACTCCTCTCCCCCGAAATGTTGGGCTATGTTGAGTTGACCTGGCTGACCTTCAGAGCAGTTACTGGACAGAACAGGAAAAAGATGTTAAACAGCACCTGGGTTTTGCTGTTAACATAGCCCAGCACTTACTAACATAAAGCATTTCATTGTTAGTACCTGCATTCAAATGCCCACTTTTTTAGCCAATTGAAATCATGATGTGGGTTTAGTACTTGCATGCCAGGGGAGTGATTGGAAGGTTAGAGAGGAAACAAGAGACCACTCAATTCTCTCAGCGGTCCATAAGTGGGAGCTATAAACCTTAAAGGAGAGTTAACTGCTTGTAACATTGAAGCTGCACTAGAATAGTCTCATTAAAATGCGCAAAGAAATTGGATTCACCCACTCAAATAAATTTGCCCCTCCCACACCACTCTTGAAGTTAGCGCCTCTCCCAACATTTGAAGGGTTAGCCCCCCAAAATGTAGGTTTTGGTGCAACCCTGAACGCAAGCACACGCACCATTCACCATATACACACATGCACACCCAGCCATTAAGTGTGCCTTCTTTTACCATACAGGTACACCCAGACAGCCATTCATGCATTTAAGTATGCACCCTTTCACCGTACAGGCACACACACCCAGGCACCCACCCATACATTTAAGTGAGCACCCTTTCACCATACACTCACACAGGCAGCCACCTATACATTTAAATGTGCATCCTTTCACCATGCAGGCACACCCAAGCAGCCACCTGTACATTTCAGAGTGCACCCTTTCACCATACAGGCACACACACCTAGGCACCCACCCGTACATTTAAGTGTACACCCTTTCACCATACACTCACATAGGCAGCCACCTATACATTTAAGTGTGCACCCTTTCACCATACATTCACTCACACACCTGTCAAGGGGGTTAGGGGGAACTCCATTACTTCAAAAATAAATTGTTCTTTTTGAAGTCACGTTGACTTCATAAAGAAATGATTTCCTTTAACCCCTTCAGTGCCAAGGACGAGCTATCTCATCCTTGACATTACCTCCGTAGTGCCTAGGACGAGATAGCTCGTCCTTTTTAGCACTCTGTTTTGAGCGATCCCTGCAAAGCCGAAACTGTAATCCAACCCTCGGGCTATGTGAGCTGGAGGTCCCTCTTCACTGCCAGGGGGCTGGATCACCTTCAGTTTCGTGAAACTGAAAGTAAATTCACTGCGGCAGTCATTTTCAGCTGCCGCGGTGAAGATAGAAGGTGAGTGCCCTTCTCTCTCTGCCTCGATCTCCGGCTGTATTTTAAGCTGGAGATCGAGGCAGGTATCGTTGGAAAGGGCACAATCTCCCCTTTCCAACGATACCTCGTGTGACAGCATTGCTGCTCACGGATCGGGCGCAGGGCGCTCGATCCGTGAGCAGCCATGCACACTAGACGCCAGGGATGTGTTTACAGTGAGGGGAGAGGGGGGCTGCTTACTAGGTAAGCGCCCCCCTCTCCCCGTGTCCCCAAAGCATGGGGCCACATGTATGGAGACCCCTGAGGGCAGATGGGTGACCATCTGCCCCCAGGGGTGGGGGGCCAAATAAATAAAAATAAAAAGCTGCACAAAAAAAGGTATGGGAAGGGGGAGGGGGGTGGGGACCGCTAGACACCATGGATTTTTTATGTGGAGGTGTCCTTGGAAAGGGGAGATTCTCCCCTTTCCAACAACACCCTGCTTTTAAGCATTGCTGCTCCCGGATCGGGCGCAGGGCGCTCGATCCGGGGGCAGCAATGTCCACTAGACACCAGGGATGTGTTACAGAGGTGGGGGAGGGGGGACAGCTTACTAGGTAAGCACCCCCCTCCACCTGTGGCCCCAAAGCATGGGGCCACATGTATAGAAACCCCTGGGGACGGATGGGTGACCATCTGCCCCCAGGGGTGGGGGGGGGGAAATTATCATGGCTGGTGTTGGGGGGAGTGGCCCCCCGAACCTCCAGGGATTTTTTTTATGGAAAGGGGTTGTCCCCCCCCACCCAAAATGGACTTGGGGTCATGTCATGCAGCCCTCCCTGGGGGCAGTTATCTGCTCTTAGGAAGGGGCATGTAACCCCAGTGAGGGCTGCATGAGAACCCCCCTCTTATCTACCCCCAGGGAGGGCTGAATGAGATGGCCCCGTCCTGCATTTGGTGTGGGGGGAGAGGGTCAACCCCCAGTACATTAGAAAATTATCTGGCGGTGTAGGGTGCCCCTCAGTCCCCGCCAAAGGGCAGCCTGCCATTTTGAATTCCCCTCTTTGTTTACTAAACTTGCCTTGGCGCAGAGGGGCACATTGGTGTGTCAATCTGGCACGGGGTGCCCAAACCTTACTGCTCCACCCACTGGGGGGGCCTGTCCCACAATTTTTGTGGGCCCTCTCCCCCCACCCCAAATGGAGGGGGGGTTTACCTCATGCAGCCGTTTGTAGGAGGCCCAGGGAGGCCTGCATGAGGTGCTCCCGCTACCCTACCCATTTGGGGTGAGGGGGGAGAGGGCCCCCAAAAATTGTGGTACAGGCCCCCCAGTGGGTGGGGCAGTAAGGTTTGGGCACCTCCGGGCCAGATTGGCACACCAATGTGCCCCTCTGCACCAAGGGGAGTTGGGTTACCAAAGGAAAAAAGTGAAAATGGTGGAACGCATTTTAGGGGGGCTGTGGGGCACCCCAAAGACAAGGGGAATTTTCTAATGGGATGGGGCATTGACCCCCCCACCCGCAATAGAGTGGTTGCCATGTCATGAAGCCCTCCCTAGGCCCAGATATTTGCTCCTAGGAAGGGACGCCTGAGCCCAGGGAGGAGTGCAGGACAGCCCCCCCTTATCTGCTCCCAGGGAGGGCTAAATGAGATGCGACGCCCCTCCAATTGGGGTGAAGGTGGAGAGGTGCAGCCCCCTTCACATTAGAAAATTCCCCAGTGGTGTAGGGTTCCCCTTCGCCCCCCCCCTTCCCCCCTAAAGGGCAGCCTGCCATTTTAAATTTTCTTTCTTTGTTTACCAAACTTGCCTTGGCACAGAGGAGCACATTGGTGTGCATACAGACCAGATACTTACAGAGGTTCTAAGTCCACCATCTATTTGCGTACAGACCAGATATCTCCATACAGACCAGATACTTACAAGGTTCTAAGTCTGCCATCTATCTGCGTATGGACCAGATACTTACAAGGTTCTAAGTTCACCATCTATCTGCGTATGGACCAGATACTTACAAGGTTCTAAGTCCACCATCTATCTGCGTACAGACCAGATACTTACAAAGGTTCTAAGTCTACCATCTATCTGCGTACAGACCAGATACTTACAAAGGTTCTAAGTCTACCATCTATCTGCGTACAGACCAGATACTTACAAAGGTTCTAAGTCTGCCATCTTTCTGCGTACAGACCAGATACTTACAAAGGTTCTAAGTCGGCCATCTATTTGCGTACAGACCAGATACTTACAAGGTTCTAATTCTGCCATCTATCTGCGTACGGACCAGATACTTGCAAGGTTCTAAGTCCGCCATCTATCTGCATACAGACCAGATACTTACAAGGTTCTGAGAATTTCTTTTGTGAAGGAAACGCGTTAGAAATATTTTTTAGGCAAGGCAATGCATTCAGTGGCTGGAATGGATTGGGGTGTCTTTGAGTGGCGAGTACACATGCTTGTTGCTAGCATAGAAATGTCTATACATTATTTGCAGACAGAGGAGAGTGCATTCAGTGCCTGTAACTGTGTGAACCACCTGTTTCTGGCCACACCAAATACATATTACTGTGAATACAAATTCTTATTCTTTTTTTGCAAAATAAAAGCCATAGACATCTTTTTGCGAATGAAATGTCATAGAAATCATTTTGGACAACATAATGTATTGTGTGCATTCAGTGGCTGTAACTGGGTACTCATGTTTATTTGCGTAGCCTACATCTGTGTGTCTTTGATAGGCCTCCCTGCCAAGTTGCCCATTTCCATGCATGACACCTCGCACTTGTTCTGTCTTTTGCTCCAAATACCATGCTGGAACTTGTAGTTTTGTTTTTCCCATTGCAAGGGAGGGCCTACATGTCCCAGCATACTGTGCAGGAAAAAAAAACAGGACATGCTCTTCCGCATGGAATAGGGAAACTTGGAAGCTATGTGAAGGCAGACACTGATTATATTATTATCCTGAGCGCCAACATGTATGCAGCCCTTAAACCTGGAAGGGAGAGGATGAGGTTAGATGTCGTTTTACACCAGTCACTGAGCTTCTGTCTGCCCGGGGAGGCCAGAATTGGGCCTGGCAAATGGAAGACAGAAGTAGATTCTATTCATCCTGTAAATGAGCGCGCCATCTCAGTACTAGGCAAGCTAGAACCCCAGTGACCACCTTGCATGACAAACACACATTCCGTTTCTTGTCAGATTGAGGACAATAGCTTCACAGAATTGTTTGGGGGCAGCTGCAAGCAGGAGACTACATTTGATACATGTAATTCAGTGTGCATTTTTTTACAGTCGGATTCAATTGTTGCTGCTTATTTTTCCGAGAAAAAAGTCGTAGCAATCTAATTTAAAATTCTTAAACGTGTTTATAGGCAAGAGAGTGCAATCAGTGGTTGGATAGGAGTTTGTGTGACTAGTCCACCTACCTGTTGCTTGCATAGACATTCTTAGACATCTTTGGAGGCAGGATGAAATGAGATGTGGTCTTCTCTATATTGCCAGCTCACTTGCTTGGTACCTGCATAGAAAGGTCTTAAGATCTCTTTGTAGCCAGGAGAAGAATGCCTTCAGTAGCTGTAAGCAAGTATGCCGTTATTTATGGCGAGACTGAAAAACTGCTGCTTGTGAAGTTGATAAAAAAGTATTTGATTTCTTTCTGCAAAATAAATGCTGTAGAAATCTTTTTGATAATAAAAAGTCTTGGACATCTTTTTAGGCAACGGAGTTTATTTAGGGGATGTAACAGAGTATGTCATATTTTTGTGGCCAATCAAAATACTAGTTTCTAGTGTTGAAAAGTCTTATAACCCTTTGGGGGTCAGAGTAGATTATATTATAATCACCTTGAGTGCCAACACGTCTGGAGCACCTAAAAGTGGAAGGCAGAGGAATGCGATGAGATGGCATTTTACACAATAGAATGCAGCTACTGGGCCTCATTCCGAGTTGTTCCAATCCGGAAACAAGGGGGCCGGTAAGCTCACCGGCACCCTTGTTTTTGGACTACCACACTATGAGTCTGCCTATAGGGGCTGTTGCGCTGGGTAGGGTCAGACCTGCCAGACGCAACGGCCCCTGCAGGCAGACTTTTCACAGGCCTCTACACTCTGCCTAGCACTACTCCAATATGCTCCATGAGAGGGGCAACCACTCTGCACTTAACCCAGCCCCCTGCTGGACTGGCACCCCCTCACATTTCTTGTTCTGATCACTTGCACGACCTGAATGTACCAGGCCTAGCAAGTCTGTCTGTTCGGTCCTCCCTCTGTCTCCCCTCCCTAGCTTCGTCGTGCTTGAAATACTCTTGCATAGTCACATTTTTATTACAAATCACCAAGCAATCTGAAAGTTTGCAAGGTCAGTATTGTAGTTTATCGATCTGTATGTTCCTCCTCCCAATCCTTGGCCCCTCACCCTTCCGTCACGCGCTTCACTATAGGTATGCCTCCGGCCTAGTAGGCTAACTATTATTGTTAGAACATTCGGAATCTTCAAGGCCTAAGAATGACGACTGTATTCCCTTGTTCCCTTCCAGCTTTGAAGCGCTTTGAAGCACTTCACTTGTGTAGAAGCGTTTTGCAAATAAACAATTGCAATTTTCAATGTACACTCATCACAATATTTAATCACATTTCCGGACTCTCGATGGAGAGGATTTTTGTTTAAAGTAAGGCCAAATCTTTTAAATACAAAAGAAACTCAGGGTGCTAGGGAGAATATTCCCAGTGAAAATCGATCCTGCCGTTTCTGAAAATTGAATGAGAGACACTGAGAGATATTGCGGTAGAATGTGTTCATTTGAAAGAAGCCAGAATTAAATGTATGGGGGATTGTATTCCTGATTTTAGAATTACTGTTGGAGCATTGTGGCATAGGATACTGCGAGGCCCTCAAGTGACCTGGAAAATTAATCTGTTGAAATCTTTAAAAGCATCCTTGCGAGAAAATGTGGATTGAGATGTGATAATACGTGCAGTAATGTGTTGAATACATTTCATAACATCTGTAATGTGTTGACAGCTGTATTTATGGTCCTAATGTCTATGGTTGGAATTTCTATTGTCAATGTCTATTGTTTTGTGAAAAGCACATGACTGAACTATAGCACAATAAAAAAATATCATTTTTAATTATTTATTTTACATTTGTATAGCGCACATGCAGCCTTCAGGCATTGCAGCGCTGTTGCTTGTGGGGATCTTAATTACAGGGAGAGGTTGCAGGGATATATGACAGCGATACTGTTTTAGTTACATCACATGAATGAATACTTTCTTAGTTACAGGACAGGCATATTCTATTAGTCACATAGGATACTTTCTTAATTAAATCACAGGAATACTTTTTCTTTTACGTTACAATAATACTTAGTATGTTACATTACAAGACTACTTTTCTAATTTAACGACAGGCATACTTTCTTGGTTACATCATAGGACAGCTTAATTAGTTACATCATAGTTGATTCTAATTAAGAGCCAGGAGACACAACACACATTGTAGAGGAGCAGGACATGAGAAGTTCCTGGTCTCCCCCATCACTTCCATCGAGTGTGAACATAATGGTGATGTTTCGCTAGATAAAGATTATGGCCCATCCGATTACAGGCATCAGCAACACATGTTCCTAGAAACCACTAATGCCAAGAAGGGGGGAGACAATGCCATAGCTACAGGGATGGGGGAGGGGAGCCAAAACTATGCATCCACCTGTGTTCAGTGTGTTTCAAACACAGTCTGTAAGATATGGAAGTGCAAAACATCCATCAGTGTGTAGTAGCCGTACCATACAGCACTACCACAACCGATACCACCTTCTTAGCCAGATGTGCGTAGGAGGCCATGTTCCTCCCACCAAAAAATACAAAGTGTGGACTTTTTGCAACTTGGAAAATGATCAACAACATCTAGCCACGTGGACCCCGTGCAAGACAATAGTTTTCCGGAGGAAGCCTGGAATTTACTTACCTAGGCACATTGATGTGGTCCCAAGTGGCTCGGCACCATGCAGAGGAGTAATATAAACACCTACGATCTCAACTGTAGCCATCCCAGCAGCCAATCACTATTCCACACTCTTCCCAACAAAACATTTCTATTGTGTCAACTTTGGCCTGGACGTCAAGCACCAACTCTGCTCCCCATAGTGACACAATCCCTGAACATTAGGTCAGTGTGTTAGAGACTTTTAAGCATGGGAAAAATCCAGATGGGTCATGTGACAAAGTGCACTTGCTCATCACTAACTTGGTGATAATGTTGGCTATTAAACTCTTGCCGTATTGTTGTAGGGTGATCTTCCAATGCACCTTATATGGAGATAGGTGTAGGTGGGTACACAATATACAGCTTAACCCTTCACTTAAAACTTGACCCGCCTTTTACCTGTCTCCAAACCGTGCTCTCCTGGGTTCTAGATCACCCTGGTGTACCTCGCTATGAAGGTGGTAAGGGTACGAAGATCGAGAGGTTAGGGCAGGCAGGTTCCCCAAATACCCCTAAGAAGAAAACCCAAGGTTAGAGTAACTGGAGCACAAAAGGAGAGGCGGACAAAAGGATTGCTGGTGTATGGTTCTTTTTAGCTGTTAACCGCTTACTTATATACTTTTCCGGTACACCAGCAGGGTTTTGTGAGTTTTTTTACAAAAAGGGGCAAAGCACAAGTCCCTATACACAACTTAAGTTCTCCTATGTAGCTGCGTAGCTAAAAAATATGACACAAAAATATAAAAAGAGTCCTTTAAAAATATCAGTGTCTTTAATACATTATATAAAGTCTATACACTGCACTGTATTAAGAACTATTCACAATGACCTTACTTGCAGGATAACCTGACCAGGGTTGTCGCAAGGTCATTGCTGCTGTTCTCTGGTTCTCCTTTCCCCCTACGCTCTACAGTGGTGGTTCTTGTGGCAGTAGGCGGCAGGTAGCAACAGCAGCAACAGTGTGGGGGTCCCCCAAAGTCTTTGTCGGGCTGGGCTGCTTATGTCAGGTGCAGCCCAGCACTTAGAGGGAATGTAGGGGGCCCTACACTACTCACACCACCTGGGCCACATCTGCCAGGTGTGGCCCAGGGAGGTCTGGTGCACCACCTGTAAGGGAGTAGGCCCTTATTTTTAAATTAAGCCCCCATGAGGGCTAAAACACATTTAAGGCGCTCTTCAGCTATGGCGAGCACCAGCAACTAAGAATATGTGCCCCGGACCCCAGCAATCAGTGGTCACCTGGAGGGGCAGCACAACAGTATTTAAAGTGCTCTCCTAATAAGGTGAGTGCCAGCATAGAGGCCCGGACTGCTGCGGTCATCGGCATTGAGCAATCGTGCCAGTGACTGTTTTTTTCTCTTTAGAGTAATAGTACTCTTGCATACTCACGTGAGAGGCTCCCCTACTCTAATTAATTTCCCGTTCTTCCGGGAACCCGGCGCGGCAGGCGTTGGGGACCCCATTTTCATTTTTTTCATTTTGGGATCCCCAGCGCGGCTCACGGGCTGGGGATGCTTTCTTTTATCCCCCAAACCGAGGGTTACAGTATTCTATTAAAAAAGAGATATGTTGGTTCATGGGTAATGTCAATCACAACTAGGAAGTTACCAATCAACATAACTTTTCATGCCAGTGTGATGAAACCAGTTATTAGACTCAGACACGAAGCGTTCATGGTTTTGTTCAAAGACGTGTTAAAATAAAAGGGGGTGGAGAAATGCCTCTCTGACCCTGCACTAGAGGTGTTTCCCTACCTAAAACAAAACTAAAGGTCTGTCAGGGTCAGAATGTCCAAAGTAAAACCGTCCCGTGACCAAAGTACTGTTCTGGCCCTCACACTCTAACAAAATAAACTCTAAGGTGAAAGGGATAATGTCTTTGGCCGTGCGTGATGAATACATCTGCCAGTGGGTGCTTCTTTTCCCTTGGATTTCTCCTCCTTCTGTTGTAGATGTAAACATATCAGTTTCTTGAGTTTATCTTGCTTCACAACACTGCTGATACATAAAACCTGTCACTTTGGGTTTTCCTTGTCAGAATACCTGGTGTACTCTCCTGCCAGGTTGTACTCCTCTTCTCTTCTTGGTTTCGCTTTGCCTTTTTACTAGTCCTGATTGTATGCTTCTCAAGACCCCTTTAACATAAGGTGTTTCCTATACACTCTTCAGTTTTTCTTTGCCTGGTATACTCTCCTGCCACGACTTTCTCAAATGTACTTTCCTGCAACTGCCTGGTATACTCTCCTGCCAGGGCCTCCTGAAATGCACCCTCTTACAACTGCATTGTATACTCTCCTGCCAAGGCATTTTCTTGTGTGGGCTTCCTACCCACTCCGAAAGGTAAGATTTCTGTATATTCCCTTTATATGATACGCTGTTTGTCTGGAATATTACTTTGACAGGGCTATTCTCATATATGTATTGCATACACTCATCACTTTGAAATTTCCTGGCTTTCGCCCTGTTTTCTCATTAAGGAAAAGCTCACAACTTCTTTCTCTCTCGTTTATTTCATGTGCTTTCTTTGCAGTAATTAGCTTTTGGCAACATTGGCCATACACCCCAGTGACTCTGCTTCCCTTGCTGGGGCTCACCGGCTCTTGCGGACGTGTTTCTTGTGTCTCATGGTAAGCCGGTGGCAGGCATCCAGTGATGCTTCTCGTCTTGCCACCTATATGTGGCTTCTCACTCTCTCACAGTTGGTGCTGGGCTGCTGTGCCCCGAACTGAGTGTCATAAACGTGAACGCCATCCCGTAACAATTGCGATTGCCCGGAGCCATTTTCTGGCTTCTGGCATTCCTGCAGCAGTGTGTTTTCCCATTCAGTAAGCCTTACTTTATGAGCCGGTTGGCTCTATGACACCTTTTTCAGCCCTTCTGTTTCCTGGTCCGACCCGAGAGCAGCAGATTTCTCTCTCCAGCAGCAGCGTGCCACAGTCAGCTGTGACTGGGGTTTAAATCTCCCGGTTACAAGTACATGCTCAGAACAACTAGAGCGCAGCCTGTACTCCTGGTCTTTTCCGATCTGCATTACTCGGCCTTTCTTCCTCGTCTCATTATTCCTGTGATTATGGGAATGGTAGTCCATCTTTGTGTCTGTTTTCTCAGAAGTCTTTGAGGGCAGGTTGGTTCTGAGTAACTTGTAAGAAGAGTATGAGAAGATTCTTACATGCATTTTAGGGCATAAGACAGATCTTGATGCTTCACATGCAGGTCTTGTTTGAAGGTCTTCAGTGTCTTTCCTAGGGAAATGAGGGAATAGGACAACAATATGCTATGAGAGCATGGTGTAAGGATGGGGAATTCTCAAGAGAGGAAGGGGAATACTATGCCTTGTTTGATGGTGTTTCACTACTCCTTGGGAGGCTGTCTACCAATGTGATCCGCCCTCATATAGCCACGCTCAGGATCAGGTAGCGGCTGCCGTCCCATGGCCACATGGGGAGAGGTCACCACCGGAAAAGGGGTGATGACACCATTGGATTCAACACAAAAGGCTGTACAAAAGTTGTACAATGATGTGCTTTAGGCAGTTTACTAGGCACTAGACTACTTTGAGGGGCAGAAAGTCCACTTCACGGGGGACATGTGGGTCAGTGACGAGAGCATTGACTACATGGCTCACACTGCATGACCTTCACTTTCCTTGGCAGTCAAGAGGAGTCTGGACCCCTTACCAATCTTAGAGACAAGAAAGTGCATTCAGTCTGGCAGCTGGTCTCAATGCATGCAAGAAGTTGAAGGCAGAGGCCAAAGGGTGTTTGGCATCTTGGAGAAGGTGGGAAAAGTGGTAAGGCCAATGCACTTATAGGCAGATATTGTTGCTACTGAAAATAGGTCACATACCTCTGCTGCTCCAACAATTGCCACGATGATGCAGGTTTCTTGCTTCGAGCAACTACTTCACCCTGTGATGGCATCTTTCATCAGCAATTACCAGCCCATGGAGGATTTGAATGCCATGTGCCAGAAGCTCAGTGCACACTTTAGCTGGGCATACAGTACAAGGTAGTGCATTCACTTGCAGGTATGCCACAGACAGCCACCCCGTTGAATTCTACTTTGTTCATATTGGACCGGCTAAATTAACAATACAGTGCCATCACCGATTATTTCTTCAGTGACAGCCGAGCTTTACATGGGGCATTCCTTACACAGTGGGAGCTGCTGTCTGATGTTTGCTGGACGCTATAACCTTTTGAAAAGGTCCCATGTTTTTTAGCCTTCACGGTGTATCACTCAATGAGGTACTTCCCCTGGAATATCTGCTATAACTCTACCTTTCAAACATGACAAGTGCCGAGGATTCGGCTGGCGAGGTGGGTATAAAGCAGCTGGTTAGTGATGTGCCGTCAACATTGCGTGAAGAACTAGGTATAGCTTCAAGCAAAGAAACACTGAACACCTGCTGGCCTGGTTTCTTCACATATGCTTCAAGATGGGTGTTCAGCTGCATGAGCGCTCTGAGAACCCAGCAAGAACGAGACACAATAGAGAGGTGCAAAGATTCACTGATGCAGCGGGTGGAAATGAAATTGCATGAACAACAGAATCGAGAAGAAAAGACACGCCACAACAAGAACATTGTCTTCCTCGTCACAAGGCTAGTACATTTCTCTGGTCTTCTACACCTTCTTCTGACCCATCTTCTGGTAGTGATATAGGCTGGAGACAGAGAGCCTGTGGGATACAGTCCTCAGTCAATCAGGGACCCTAAATGTGGATGGGTTTAAAAGAACAGACAGCAGACCTTCATCAGCTCAGCAGGTGGACGCACACCACCTATACGACACATCTCATGTGTGTAGGGATGATGCTCCACTACAGTACTAGTTCTGTAAACCGTCTGTTGGGCCAGTGCCACCTGTGAGAGTTGCCATAGAATTCTACAGCTGCCCCTCTATCAATGTTCAATCTGATCAACTCTTCCATGCTGACTGGGCAATAGCATCTGGCCACATAAGAAGCTTGGTGGTGGCCCCTATTAATCAAATAACCTTAATGAACCAGCCCATCTTTGAGGAAGACTATAGCAGGTCACCTAGCCATAACCAATGCACCAGCTCCGACGATGACGACTTGTTGTTTACTAAAAATCGCACACTAAAAGTGACGCAGGGCGGTTAAGTGGGGCATGTGGTTGTGAAATGGATAGCTCTTGTGACTGACCACTGGTGTTGTTGAGGTGTGACAGTCATATTATGAGAAGACATTAGCATTTGCTTTATTATTTTTTTGTTCTTAAGTTCTGCTCCTTGGCTCTGGTCCTGCTATTTTAAAGCCACAGTAGTGGAGAGCTACTTTTCAATAAGGCCGAGATCCACCAACACATGCATTCTTTTGGTTCTCCCGGATATCAACATCAGAGAATTTTGGGTCCCCCCTGAGACTCCAACAGCAGAATGTTTTGGCTTTTTCCTAAACTACAGGAGGGAGACACAGACATACACCTTTTTTCTAAGGCGTGTAGGGCCAGGACTGGGGATAAGGTCAGACCAACATGGGAATAAAGAGGAGTATTTACAGGGAGATGTCAGCCAGCATAAAGACAGTGGCAGTGGCGGAAAGATGATCAGGAGGGGGTGGGGAAATGTTGGTAAGTCTAGGAGCCCCATCCAAGTGTAGGGGATGGAGTTGGAGAACCAGCTTAAAAAGCAGATATGTTTGAGGTGTTTTAGGTGGGGACAGGTTCCAATAATAGGGTTGTGCCTGGAAAGGCTGATGCTGGTGGAGACGTAGTCTGCACATGATGCTTCATATTAGTGCTATGCATTCTAGACCTGCATGGCCACCAGTGCAACCCCCTGCAGGGAGTTCCGAAGTTGCCTGATGTAAGATACTATCAAAGCCAGGTCGAGAGATGTGCATGCAATTTAGAGATGAGACTGTGCATGGTTTTGTGTCACATGAGTGACGCGATATAATGTTTTGTTCGTGCTATTTCTACAGACGTAGAGGAAGATACACCCTCTGCTATCTATCTACAGTATTTTTGTTTTATTGGCACTGCGTTCCCAGACAATGCATGTGGCGTCACTACCCTTGCAGTGCCAAGATTTGTAGGTCGGACTGTCGGACACTTCACCACTGCATTATATTTGCTGATGAAAAATAACAAACAGCTAAAGGTGAAATGTCCTATTTTGGTACGGCTAATCCAAGGGAGAACATTTGTATTGGTTCTTAGAGTTTTAAACATGCACACCTTTTAACATTTTCAAAATACTATCAGAAGAAATATCCTCTCTTTAAAAAACAAACACATTTTTTTGGTTGTCATTTTTAGGGGTGGAGGGGGCAACAATGCTTCCCATCTGGGGTGCAATCTGGTGTAAGACCGGCCCTGGGTTTGAATCCCGGCAAGGCCCACTCAGCCTTCCATCCTTATGAGGTCTATAAATGAGTACCAACACTTGCTGGGGGATATTGTAGGTATATTTGTTCTATATAAAGCGCTTAAGCGTGAGTGCTATATAATAACACATCATTATCATTTGGCCTCATACATCTGCTTGCAGTCACAGTAATTTGGTAATATGGGCCTACACACACTGAGCTTAACGATACATATGGCGATCCATTCTTGTATGAAATGTATACCACATTACAGTGATATTGTAACCATATTTATCATAGTTTACTTAGGAACAATGCTATGTGATGCCACTTCCTGTTTTGTCAAATGGTGAACGGTTATGTTCCATCGCTTCCGGTGATGTCTCTTCAGGGTGGGGTCAAATTACATCACACCCTGTGATGTCATTAGAGCTCAAGGGTCATGTAATGTCACTTCTGCTATCCCTGGCATTTTGATAAAATGACGTCCCTGCAGTTTAGCCTCTGATGTTGCCGTTAAGTCCTATGGCAAGCATCCCCAGCCAAACTTAATTCAAAGAGCACTCAGTACAATATTTCGTGCAACAACATTAACTTTTTTTCAATAAATATTCAATTTGCATTAAAAATTATTCAGCCAGCACGGATCTACTAATTGAATGAGCAGCCAAAGTTTGCTCCAACTTGCGCCACACGTTCAACCCCTAACTCAGGGACTTCTTCAGGTGAAATTTACAAACATGTAAAAGGGCTTTTTTATTTCTACATTTTCTGGGAGTCTATGTTCTGGGAGTCTATGTTCCTAGTCATGTGACTGTCGTTCCAGCTTCCTCAACTATACCTGCCCAATGCAGGCGGCCATCTTTGACTGGCTATAGATTCGTCGCAACCATTGTATTTCCCTTCTTGTTCATGCATACAATCAATATAACATATGTAAATTGTGTCAATGCTGTACTCTCATTCAAGAGGTTTTTACATAATTAGTTCTGTCCATCTGCCCTCATGGCCAAGTGGCCAATTACTTCTAATAAAATCGTGAGATCCTGCGGTAGAGTTTCAGACTACTCAATTGTATCCAAACAAACATAAGCGATGGACACTTTACCCAGTAGGACATTCACCACTCAAATAGTGATGTGATCCTTTTTCCTGCGAATTGTCTCTGCCCATATTACACAGTACTGCCCCAGTGGGTTAGATGGATATGCCTTAACCAATCAGCCGGTCATAAAGTGCTTCTGTGCGATAAGGTTCTAGCTCTAGTGCTAGTAAAGTGCTAAATCGCTGTGCAAATATATTAATATTTGCACCATTAAAATTCAAACTGTTGTAACATGCTCAGTGTCCAGTGCTATCAAAGTATGCAAAGTTGCAGGTAAACATCATCAAATTTCTTAATCTAAGGTCTAAGAAATTTAAAATAATTATTTCATTAATCCAACATTTCCTTGTGAACATCATCAATGTTTTTAGATTTTTCAATATATAGACTAAGAACATGAAAAACACGTATTTCATTGGTCGAACATTTCTTTAAGCGTGTATTGCCCATATTGATAAGTCTACCCAATGCCAGATTGCTGTTTAAGGTGGCATCAGGGTTCTATAATCTGTTCTATGTTCAACCTTCTAATAGATGTACAGATAGCTCTTCTCCCACATTGTGACCCTTATTTCCTTTAGTATTAAATATCACTATTAGCCTAGATTCTAGATTGCATAGTTTTCTTTCTCTGTACCATCTTCATTTATGCATTGGTATATGTGGCAATGCAAAGAACCGAATCAGTGAAGCATCACTCTTATGTTTGTCTGCAAAGTGTACAGCTAACGGGTAATTTCCAACCATATTGAGCATGGCCCTATAGTGTTGCAGAATACGTATCTTCAATTGGCAAATTGTCGAGCCAATGGACATCTGCTCACATGGCCGTACAACTGCATACACCAAAGAAAAAGTATGGTATGGCACGAATGAAAAACATTTTTGTGAGCATCAAGCAGAAGATTACCTGCCTCACGAAATTTCATATTAGTGCCATACCATACATTTTCTTTGGTGTATGCAATTGTATGTTCATGTGAACAGATGTACATTGGTTTGACAATTTGTCAATTGATGATATGTATTCTGCAACACTACAGGCCAATTCTGTCCAGGTCCTCACACTAAAACTAATTCTCTGAGCTTCAAAGTGCACAAATGTTCAAATCCAGCACTAAAGTAAAAATCCAACCAAAAAGATCCAAGTGGCAATATTCACAGTTCCAGAGAATTACTGCCTTCCACCGTTTCATTTTCTTCCAAAATAAAATGTTTAACCAGAAAATTAACCAACTTCCTTGTAACTCAAAAAGACAATACATTCCTCTTGAGGGGTTCATGGGTCCTGAGGAAATGGCTCCCTTCCGCAGGATTCCTTTCACATTCACAGTTCCAGGGAAGGATTCCTTTCACCAGTTTCCTTTTCTTCAAAAATGAACAGTTCAAATAAAGAATAACCAAGTTCCTTGTAACTCAAGGACAACAGGTGGTCCAAATGGCTCCTTTCCCCATATTTCCTTTCACATTCAAGGCATTTCAAAATATTAAGGGTATTGTCTTCCTTGTTAGTCTCTTGTCGGTGTCTTACACTTTGGTTACAGTTTCCAGACTCACAGGTCACCTGGTATATTTCTCTGCCAGGCTCTTTTTCACATTCATAACACTTCACAATCATAAGGGCATGGTTCTTCCCTGAGATTCCATTCTTACTATTATTCATCACACATTCTTGACTGTGCCTGTAATACTCTCCTGCCAGGTCTTAGTTGCACACTCTTTCAGTTTCTTGCAAAATACTTGGCTTTTCCTGTTATACTACTCTGCCAGGATTTTTATACAGTTTCTTTCAAACACTTGACTTTGCCTGGTATACACTCCTGCCAGGACATTTATGCAGTCTCTTTCAAACACTTGGCTTGGCCAACCCTTGGTATATTTTGTTACCAAGTCATAACATGCAATGTATCCCTGGTATCAGCTCTTGGTCCCTGCCAAGCTTGTACTGAGGGTTCCAGGCCCCAGTCCCACTGGCTAAGGCTTTCTTTCTGCCTCCTAACAGTGGTTCGGCATCCTGCCCACTGTCCAGGGCTTTCGTTCTGCTCCCCGACAGTGCTTTTGGCATCCCAACCCTTTCCCTGGGATCACCGGTTTTCTCTTTGTGCCTTTGTGGCATTGCCAGCTCCAAATCAGATATTTCTCCAGCTCTCGTATTGCTTTCTGCCCTTGCCGGCATCAGGTGCTGGGGCTTTGGACAACTTTCCAGTCTCTGCAGCACTCCGGAAGCATGGCTCACATTCTTGTGCTTCTTTCCGGTCTCCACGGAGCCTCCTCAAGCGCGTTGCTCCCTGTCTGGCTCTCTTGCTCTGTGTAGCTGCTTGGCTCCGGCTGGTACTTCGCTCTGCCCTAAGCTTGAGAACTCCATGCTTCTCATCCTGGCATGGTTTTGAATTGGATTTCACAAGTGACTAGACCGCTGACCCTGTTTCGCATTAGGAGTAATCCTCTTTCCTCCTTGCCTCTTCCACGTCTCAGTTGTTGTTATACTGTTCCTTATGTGATGTTGGGGAATACTTGAAGCAAACATGGCAAGTGGTTGCGGGGGAATATTGCAATAAGCCATCAAGGTAGGAGGAAGAGAGAGAACATCCCTAAAAGGGAATGGGGAGAATGTGACTTTCTCTGACGAGATTGTGCCAACCCCCTGAGGTTTGACTCCCCCATGTGGTCCTCCCTCATAAATCTGCTTCCAAGATCAGGTAGTGGCTGCTGTCCCCTGGCCCCATGAGCAGAGTCTACCTCAGGGAAAGGATTGATTACATCATCAGATTCATCATATATGTTTTGTAAAAAACATATGTGCGTGATACACTGTTATATTAAGATGTTGTACTCATTGGGAGAAAAATCAAACGTGGATAAAAAAAAATCATTTCCTACATTTACTGTTAATCGAATGTATATTGTCTTCAACTTTTCTTAATTTATTTTCAGACTGTTACATTTATGAAAGGGAGACACATTTTGCACGTGTAGAAAGTAGTATAGTGGTAGCATGGATGTATTAAGTAATTACATAGGTGATGGCATGTTTTCGGTGTATTATAATTAAGGAATATTTGTTTTGTGTGTTCATGTTTAAAGTAGTTAGATACTCATTGGCGTATTTTCACTACATATTATTGTAATTGTGAATTTAAAATGTAAATAAATTACTACATTTGGGGTTTAAGGAATTTCAAGTAGGCATTTGTTAGATTTGTTGGTAACCTATGTTTTTGAGTAGTAAAGTGGCATTACATTCAAACTTGCTTTGTCACCCCGAGTGGGACGGGTATGCCCAGACGTGGGTCCCGTGCCTGCTGGCCCTAGAGACCCAAGCTACTCCTCACTGATGAGCCTCAACAAGGGCGAAACATGTTTGGGGATGCTTGTGGTCTCGTGCAGAAGGGATGTGACCTAGCAGTTCGGGCTGGTCTGCCCCTTTTGGGGTGGGGCCAAGCCTGATTTGCATATGGTCTTTCCCCTTCTGTAATGGCTTGGCAGGCGAAGAACGGTGGTCTGGAGGGTTGCCCAGAACAACGCCAGTGGTTAAGATTCATTCTAAACCTTCCAGCCATCACCTCTTTGTTTTTGCTTTGTCACCCCGAGTGGGACGGGTATGCCCAGACGTGGGTCCCGTGCCTGCTGGCCCTAGAGACCCAAGCTACTCCTCACTGATGAGCCTCAACAAGGGCGAAACATGTTTGGGGATGCTTGTGGTCTCGTGCAGAAGGGATGTGACCTAGCAGTTCGGGCTGGACTGCCCCTTTTGGGGTGGGGCCAAGCCTGATTTGCATATGGTCTTTCCCCTTCTGTAATGGCTTGGCAGGCGAAGAACGGTGGTCTGGAGGGTTGCCCAGAGCAACGCCAGTGGTTAAGATTCATTATAAACCTTCCAGCCATCACCTCTTTGTTTTTGCTTTGTCACCCCGAGTGGGAGGGGTATGCCCAGACGTGGGTCCCGTGCCTGCTGGGCCTAGAGACCCAAGCTACTCCTCACTGATGAGCCTCAACAAGGGCGAAACATGTTTGGGGATGCTTGTGGTCTCGTGCAGAAGGGATGTGACCTAGCAGTTCGGGCTGGACTGCCCCTTTTGGGGTGGGGCCAAGCCTGATTTGCATATGGTCTTTCCCCTTCTGTAATGGCTTGGCAGGCGAAGAACGGTGGTCTGGAGGGTTGCCCAGAGCAACGCCAGTGGTTAAGATTCATTCTAAACCTTCCAGCCATCACCTCTTTGTTTTTGCTTTGTCACCCCGAATGGGACGGGTATGCCCAGACGTGGGTCCCGTGCCCGCTCTGCCTAGAGACCCAAGCTACTCCTCACTGATGAGCCTCAACAAGGGCGAAACATGTTTGGGGATGCTTGTGGTCTCGTGCAGAAGGGATGTGACCTAGCAGTTCAGGCTGGATTGCCCCTTTTGGGGTGGGGCCAAGCCTGATTTGCATATGGTCTTTCCCCTTCTGTGAAGGCTTGGCAGGCGAAGAACGGTGGTCTGGAGGGTTGCCCAGAGCAACGCCAGTGGTTAAGATTCATTCTAAACCTTCCAGCCATCACCTCTTTGTTTTTGCTATTACATTCAAACCAAACACTTCTTTTTTTCACATATGCAGTATAGTGCCCTGAAGTGGTTGTGGCACCAGTGTGGTATATTATGTCTACTGTTGGGAAGGTTTTAGTGCCATCTGCATTGTGCCTTACAAGCATTAATATTACATATTGGTCATATGAATCTTTTTGTGGAGAGATTGAGCCTCATCAAGAGTTGGGTGGTATCTGCCTGGGATACCGCCCAGGCTAATAGAGATACCGCCAACTGATCCGGCGCTATTAGCGCCAGATCAAGGGTTGGGCGGTAATGGGCATTCCCCATTCTCCATTGGGTCAGCTGGACCCAATGGGGCATTTTCGGCGCAATTAGCGTGCGCTAATAGCGCTGCGCTAATTGTGCCTGAAAATGGGTTTTAAGTTGCCGCATTTACCCCCAGCTAGAAGCTGGGGGTAAATGCTGCCAGACTCGTGATTGGGTGGACCCTTAAATGTGGCGGTAATAGCGTTACCGCTGCATTTAAGGGCTACCCCCCACCTCGTTATGAGGCCCATTGTCTGAATTGCAAAATGAGCATAATATGCCATGATTTGCAATTTGCAGAAGCTGTTGAAATGGAATTGAATTACAATTTGGTATAACTACAATTCATTAGGGATATGCTCTTGTGAAACATGGTTGCAGAGACTAAATATATGTTGCCATGTTTATGAAATGTGTAACATTACATTTTTCGGGATGTGTTTTGTCTCTAGTATTTGTTCTAAGTACATTAGGAATTCCTGTGGATCCTACTGTGTGCGTATGGTGAATTTAACCATTCATGCACTGTGGACCAATTCCTGTCTTACCCCTGAGACACTGTATATAGTGTGAGGGTTGTTAGTGGCATTTCTGTGCAGGATGAACATTTGTAAACTGTGATCAATCCAATGGAATCATCAGTAATTCCTAGGTGGTAGCCTCTTCCCATGTAGCAAGGAGATGGCATCCGCTGCCTAATCCTGACCATGGGTACGTCTATATGAGAGAGAATTACATGGGAGGAGATAGCAAGCGGGGAGATGTCATGGCTTCATTGGATAAGATACGGTATACCCTATTTCCCCATGAGGAAGACTCCCTGTTGCCCAATACCCTAATGGCCTATTGCCATGCATCTGTTCCCCCCTACAGGGAAAGTAAATAAATCTTTTCCCAACACCGTTTAGGCCAAACTACCATTGATAACCTGAAGAGTAAAAACTCAACAACAAAATCCTTTAGTTCTAGTTTTATTTCATGTAGGGCTGATCTTGCATGTGGAATCATTAAGAAAAACCCTACAAGGATAGTGCATCAGAAACCACCAATGAACTTAAATTCCCACAACCACCTAAATACTGAGATGAGGAGGATGAAGGAATTGATAAAAAGCAACAAGCGTAATGAGCGTGCCAGTTGTTGGATGAAAGCACCTGTGCGTGGGACTTTAAAAATGTGAACGAAACTATGAGAGAGAGAGCACAGGAGAAGACGTGGCATCTCCAGTAACGGCAGGAGCTGCTGTGCATAAGCTGGAGGTGCGAGTCAGTGTGCGGCAGCTGGACACACGAGCCAGTGTGCTGAAGCTGGAGACACAAGCCAGTGTGGCGGAGCGAGAGAGCTAGCCGACAGAGAAGGGCAGAAATGTGGTGCGAGCTAGGCATGCTGTGGCGACGCCAAGAACCGCAAGAGGGTCCACGGGCGTCCGTCAGCCAGGAGAAGCAGCATTGTCCTTATCGGCAGCATGCAAGAGCAGAGCTGCGAGAGATGCTGGAGACACGTCAGAGCCATCCTGAGTGGGAAGCAAGTGGCATAAGTGCAAGCAAGCCCTAAAATGCTACAGAGAGCCGGTGATTCTCCCAGAGCAGAGTGTGGACTCCGGGGCATTTCTGCAACCACACCAAATATATTTAGAACATTGTGAAATTACGGAAAGTGAAATGACAAGAAGATTGTTTGTAAATTGAAAGGGCAGAAGAATTTGAAAATTGTGAAATCACGGAAAGTAAACTAACAAGAATATTGTTTTGTGAATTAAAAGGGCAAAACCCCAATAGGAAATGAAAGTGAATGTGAGGAAAAGCTTTAAAGAACAGTGAAACAAATAGATACCCCAAGCCACTAAGAAAGGTATATGCTTCTTTTAAAGAGCAATTCTTGCAGGGGAGTACACCACACAGTTGTGAATGGAAGAGAGGTCTTGGTAGGGGAGTTACACCAGGCAGTTGTGAATACAAGAGAGGTCCTGGCAGGATAATACACTGGGCAATTGTGAATGCAAGAGAAGTGCTGGCAGGAGAGTACACTAGGCAGTTAAAAGTGCCTAGTGTACCTAGTGTAAAAGTGCATACAGAGTCATGGCAGTGGGGTATACCAGGCAAATTGCAAACCTACAAGTAGTGTCAAGATGAAACTGTATTTGTTAAGCCAAGAAGGAACTTGTGTTATAAGAAGGAACATTTTGTTAAAGGAGAATTTAAAAGGTTGAACAGCTTTTATTCAAAAGGATTGTTTTGGTCCAAGGAAGGCATAAAGAACTGCTAGACCCAGAGTCATTTGTAATACCAGTGAAGAATCCAAGGGAAGAGAATCACCCACTGGAATTAAGATCTTTTCCATTTAGGAGAACATTTACGTTGGAGCCATTCTATTTTTAGTTAAGAATGCTTTTTGCAAATACCAGGTTAAAGAAATGTCCTTTGTCACATTATTGTTTTATTTGTAGGGTGAGGGTCAGGATATAATGTTTGGACACAAGGACAGCATTTGATTTATGACATCCTGACAAAGACAGAGCCTTAGTTTTTGGTTTTAGGTAAGGAGACTTGTCTTTAGAATAGGGTCAGAGATGCATCTTCCAACCCATTTAAGTTAATAAAAGTCTTTAACCAAAAACATGACAACTTTGTGTATCACTTTCATTTCTAGCCCTTCAAAAAACACAGCTGGTCTGAGCCATTTCAGTAAATATTGTCCACCATTGGTGGCAATTGGAATAGAAGATTGATTGCTTCGTTTGCAAAGCAATACACTACAGTTTTGTTGCTGAATTTAAAAGGACCACATAATTTTGTCTCTGGTTTGAAGGACCTGTTTATTTTGCTGGGATTATGGGGAGATCTGCTATGGGTTCTGTTTGTAGTAGTTGTCTTTTAAAAGCTATTTTAAGGTACAGGGTACATTACCAGATGTGGAGTGTACAGTTCACACAGCCTGTTGTATTCTAGGATGCAAGGAATGTCAGCAGTGGCGTTGTTTGCATCAAGGTTAACCTATGATAGATCAGTGGGTGTACGAAGGCGTGCTACGTAACTCATACTTTCTTTGATGACTTTGCTGTCAATGTCAACAAATGCGTGGTTGAGGATTAAACCTTGTGAGCTATGAATGGTAACAGCATATGCAAGAAACAGAGAGAATGGTTCTATGCGTACATACATATCATGCTGTGGTGCGGGTGATTTATTTAGTTTGTTCAAGTTTATCAAAACTGATGATGACAAACTGGATATTGTTTTCGTTTGCATATGTTTGGAAGGCAACCACTGTTCAAATTGCTCCAATGACTAAACCTTGTTCTATGTCAAGTTTCTGTTTCAGCATCACTTTGCAGTTTAGGCACAGAGTTAAAAGTTTTTCCAATCCAGCTGTGTTTGAGGTACATTTTCCTAGGTTATTTTGTCATGTGGTTGCTTGTTGACACATAGGGAGGGTCATGCAGTGTACTTCTCCTTTGTCTGTGATGCTGATATGGACTATGGGTTGCATCTCTTTTTTCAGCATTGTTGTGTTGCATTAGTTACAGTTTGCAATGATTTGCA
Source organism: Ambystoma mexicanum (assembly GCF_040938575.1). NCBI lineage: Eukaryota > Metazoa > Chordata > Amphibia > Caudata > Ambystomatidae > Ambystoma > Ambystoma mexicanum. Next base: position 215,310,162 of record NC_090921.1, on the reverse strand, counting down.
TTAAGCACATGCATTTCTGATTTGATGAGTTCATGTTTTCATTACATCTGGGCAGATGTGTTTGATTCATACAGCTCATGTTTTAATCTACTTTTCTAGGATGACTTTGTGTCTTCAGTAAGCGCAAAAGTTCAAATGCTTTTTAAAATATGAGCATATTTTAGATCTGCAGACTGCTGCATGTTTTGTGCAAGTTCTCTGTAGCAAAAATGATATGATATGATATGATATCATATGATAGTTTATTTATATAGTGCCTATACACAATGTGTTCAGAACGCAAATGCATCTCTGTCCGTAAATTGCACTTTGTGCTTATAGAAAGTGTCTTTTAATCTCCAACTTGCATACTGCAAAGACACTGCTTTTTAAGGATTAATGTGCCAGTATATTTAACTTCCGAATGAAAGTGGGCTTGCCTGACACTGCCAGTGTACTTAGTGTTCATACATTGGCTGAAATACAAAAAACCTTCTTATACATAATTACCTCAGTAGCAACGTCTATACTGACAATATCATGTTGCCATATACCATTGGTAAAACCATGATAGTGTGGTGAAGATAATAACGTATGCCTACCTCGTGGGTGTAAATGGTGCTCATACAGGATTTACTTTCACGGAAGGCTGTCGGCGTGTGTTGCCGTGCTTTAAGCTGACACTGTTAATAGAGAGTTGTGTCAAGAGTCTCTATGTCCGAAACCTGCTAATGTGTACACTTTCTTTGCTAAATTGAATACCGACTTACTTGTCAATGGCTGTGTGTAGTCGTGCAAGGTTCTCCAGCGTCTCCGCCTCTCAGCAAGAGTGTTGCCCTTGGTGACGAGACGCTAGGATCTCAGGCTCGTTCAAGTACTGCAACCTCATCGCGTAAAGCGCGCTGACATGTCGGGATGATGGATAGTACTCAAGGTGGTCTTGGGAGATGTAGTGTCTGAAAAGGGGGAAGTGAAAAGTGGTTACCTCCAAGAGTGGACTTCAGTGGTACATTTTATCAGAATTAGGCAAAGGGGTTACAATATAAATTGGATGCTGGTTGCCTACAGTGTGTATGCATCTCGTTTAATGATAATGATCCTCACTCGTGTAGCCGTACATGATTACAGGTGATTATAGAATGTTAGATCATGAGAGGCAGACACAAGGGCACCGCAAGTATGTTTCTGTTTCACCCTAAATACGTATGGTTACTGTCTGTCTTATCTGCTTGAAAAAACATTGTGAATATGTGTCATGGTGATAAGCACATGGTTCACTGCTCTCTCGCCATGTATCCGATATTGCCGCATTTTAACAATGCGTGTGAACTCACTGTGGTTTCTGTGTGTAAGATGTACAATTGCAAATAAAATGGAAGTTTGTGGACAATTGATGTGAATTTATGTTCATGCCGTGCATGTCAACACAAAAAGGGTAACCTTCAAATTAATAAACAGTTATTAACTGAGGGTAGTTACTGCTCTAAATGCCAAAACAAAAACTCTTCTATTATGCTCTCTAATGCTGGTAACCATACCATGTTGATTGTTACGCAGGTCCTACTCATTACTCATTTGTTACTACATATCTTAACTGATGCATGTGGGCTACCTGATTCTTACCATTGCTACATTATTACTCAAAATACAACGAAAATGTCAACAAAGTGTTCAAAAAAAAAATGTGTGCATACCATCTGCTGTTCATCAGGGCAACACATTAGTTGTGAAAAACAATACAGAACCTACTTGCTGCCTGTTTGTCACTTTCTCACATTCATTTTCAAAGTTCTAGTATAGAGTGTATGTACAATACACAGTGTTGCACTTTGCAACATATTAATTACAGGAAACAATGCAAATCCAGTTCTTCGTTTAGGCCTGATGGAGCGACAGAATCAAGTTTGTCGATCCAAAAGGGCTCCCGTTGTTCGAGTCTCTGGGTGAAACTCATACACAGATTTTCGGTGCTGATCACTTCAAGTATCTGAAACCGGATCTGTGATAGCTGATGCTTACATTCTTGGAAATGCCTGGCAACTGTGGAATGTCGATTATTGGTCCTTATATCTGATGTATGTTAATTCCGTCGTATTTTGGCCTTATGACTGGTTTGTCCTACATATGTAAGCCCACATAGGCATTTGATGGCGTAGCTGCAATTGTGGGTGTCGCAGGTTGCATAGTCTTTCAGTATTTTTTTTCACCAGTCTTGGAGTGTGTAATGACATTCCCGTTTCTTACATTGTTGCAGTTATTGCATGCAAGACACAGGTATGTTCCGGGGGATGTTTACTTGATTGTTTTTTCGTTGGATCCGATTGAGTTTTCACAAGTAGGTCTTTAAGATTGTTGCTTCTCTTGAATGCAAAGATTGGTTTTGAGCAGAACTGGTTTGTGAGTCTTGTGTCGCATGAAAGTAATGGTCAATGCATACGAATGTTTTTTTTTATCCTGGCAGAATGTATACTGTATTTGGTTACAAACACTAGTGGTGCTTCGATATCGGTCTTTTGTTCTCTAGGTATCAAAAGTCAATTGTGTTGTTATCAAAAGTCAATTGTGTTCATGGGTGTTGACTTTAGTTCTTGCCTCTGTTAGTTCTGCCTCATTGTATTCTCTGGCTTATTTATTGGGAGTAATTTTTGGGAGTATTGATGATGCGTTTTACTCTTAAAAGTTGACTGAAAGGTAAACATTTTATAGTTGACTAGCTGTCCCCGGCAACGCGTTGCTCTGGCTCAGTCTAGTTAAATGGAAAAGAAAGAACAGAGAAAGTGCACGTTTCTAATATGTTTAATTTCACAATGCTTGTGGGTAGTTTTTAATAGTTCTCCAAGTTGAGGCAGTTTAATTTTCATGGCGGCGCAACACATTCCTTTAATTTCTTCATTAAATTTCAGAACCTTGCAATAAGGACAAACTTCAGTCATGGTGCCGATGAAAACATGCCGGCTCAAACTATAATCATCAGCTCTGGGTTGTACTGGAATGCAAGACGATTGTAATCGTGTGATTGCTGAGCACGGAGTCGTGTTTGACGCTGATCTGCTGTTTCTCGTTGATGTCTTTCAGCCACACTCAGCCTGTCGCGTTAATTCTGTTGAGAACGAAGCAGATCTGAAGCTGGAGGACACGATCGCTGTGCTCGCAAACTGTGCATCCTGAATTCTGGCTGCATGTCGCTCTGCTGCATCTTCGGCATGCATTTGAGCCATTCTAAATCGGAAACATTGAAATGGAATCGTAAAATATTTAGTATAGAGTGTGTTGCTTTTATGTCCAACAGATGGCACTGTTTTTCAGTAAAATAGCCTGTCGCGCTCATTCAGTTTCAGTTTCAACCACGCCCCACATCCAGTTTTCCACCTTATACCTCACATCTGGGGCATTGCGGGCAGCCCTGTTTACCGGCTGCAGCAGACCCCTGCACTGTCGGAGAGGACGTGGAGGAGTGCGGACCGGGAACAGAGAGGCTGCGGGGCGCCTCCCGATGTGGTAAGAGTCCCGTCTTTTCGGATGTTTGTGATGCCTGTCCAGTGATAGTTCGTCCCACACGGAGGTCAGGATGACAGACCCCAAGAACCAGGAGGCTAATTTTATATCAAAGCAAGCTCTGAGGGGGTCAGCAGACACCATGGCCTTATCCCCTACTACTAATAGGGATCGGGTGCTGGAAGTCGCAACTCTCAAGGAGCGCAGGAGATTGCGAGTGCTTAGCAAGCATTGCAAACCCCCTCCTAAAAAAACGATACATGTACCACAAATCAATATGGAAATAACTGGCCCTAAAATCCATCCGACAGCACTATTGTCTACCGATGCACCACTTTTAGCAACAGTGGAGAACCCTGCAACTACACAATCCTCCACTCTTCAAGAGAGAGCTATGTCTAACCCATATCAATCGGAACCCATAAGCCTTTCCACTAGTCCTTCCCAATGGTCCGAGCATATGGCTAACATTGCCAAAGAACTTCTGGCATGTAAAGACCCATTCGACCTCGGCATACTGGCAGAGGCTTTGAACAACTGGGCCTCTAGCTCACGGCTGCCCATGGTGAATACAGCCTCCCAGACACTCGGGCCCACCTGTACAGGCGTCTTGCCACAGCTTTCCTTTGTAAATGTTTCTTGTCAAGCCACCATTCAAAAGGAAATTACAGATCAAGGGTCCCAAACCGATTGGGGCAATATGGACACACCCAAACTTATTGGATCAGTCAGTGACTGTAAGGAAAAGGTCCCTATTCCTAAGATAGCGAGTCCACTGGAAAGTTCTCCCTCGATGCCGCGACGTGGGTCGAACATCGCACACAAAGAGGAAAGTCAGCCATTAAATCTGAACTCCAAACTGAAGAGAACCCTTTTTAGGAATCTACAACAGAACAAGCTACACATGCCAAAGGTAAAGGACGCAAATCTACATGATTTCGTATAGGATCATAGAAACTTTATTATAACCAATGTCCAGAGGATCGAAGGCAAAGAATCCAAAGAAGCCTTGCGTAACAAGGTTCTAGCCTGGTTACGTCAAAGAACAGGACCAGGGGTGGTTAGACGCCTGGACTTAATCATCACACGGAGGATAGATCAGAGCGATTGGTGCTCACAATCTAATAGTGATTGCATCCTAGTTGGATGTGGGGATAGCACCCTACCTACCTTTCTTAAACGCTGTAAATATCTGCCCAAAGGTGCCACGAAATGCAATTTGATTCTTTAAATGCCATAGTCTTTCCTTTTATTGCTATTCTGCTGTTTAATGTATGTTATACAGTCTTCTCTGTTAAGAGCCTGCTTTTTATCACCATTGTTCCTGTATCTTCTCTGTTTTTGTTTTGGGCTTCTTGTTAATCGTCGTGTTGTTTGGATCTCATGCCAAGATGTCTATCTGTATGTATTATGTAACATTGTTCTGTTTTTTGTGGCACCTATAAGCCATTGGGTACCCTGTGCGCGGTATAAATAATAAATCAAATCAAATCAAATCATTCTGTTGAGAACGAAGAAGAGCTGAAGCTGCAGAATGTGATCGCCATGCTCGCAACCGTGCATCCTGAAGTCTGGCTGCACGTCGCTCTGCTGCTTCCTCGGCACAGATTTGAGCCATTCTAAATCGGAAACATTGAAATGGAATCGTAAAATATTTAGTATAGCATGTGTTGCTTTTACGTCCGACAGATGGCGCTGTTTTTCAGTAAAATATTTGGTATAGCGTGTGTTGCTTTTACGTCCAACAGATGGCGCTGTTTTTCAGAAAAAGCATGTTTTTATCTGTCACAGGTGTGACATCTATGTATAGTAGGTATGTAAAAACACGCGCCTATTCGAATGCAACGTTGTGTCAAATGTTCAAAGCAATCAGTGAAGAACTTTCGGAGATTTAAGATTTTGAACAAACAAACATTTACATTTTTATTTATATAGATGGTGGATGAAAACTCATTCTGAGCAAAATGTTATTTCTGTCTGTAGGTTTGTGATAGATGTTTGTGTCGAAATTGGGAGCTTTGGGTGTAACTTGTACATCCAGGAAAGTGCAATCCTAGGTCGCCGATCTCTGATTTGAATTGGATTCTGGCATCAATGCAATTGAGAAATATAAAAAATGTAGTCAGAGTCTCAAGTGTGTCGTTTGAAATGAAGAAAATATCATCAATGTATCTTCCCCAATGTTTAATGTACTTGTACCATACGGGATGATGTAGGATGTGATCCTCCTCCAATTTTAACATGAAAACATTGTCATATGCCGGGGCCATCATTGACCCCATCACTGTTCCACTTGTTTGCAAATAGAACATTTTACCATGTTTAAAGTATGAATTTTGCGCAATCATTTCCAGCATAGTGATGATGAATTCTGCCGAGGCACCGATATTTTGTTCGCTTAGGAGTATCCATTCTACTGCTTGCTTGCCTAGATCGTGAGGTATTGACGTGCATAAGCTACACACGTCTATGGTGACCAGGATGTCATTTGGTTCAATTGAGATGTTGTGTATTCTGTTGAGAATATCGGTTGTGTTTTTGATATGAGCAGGACATTTCTGAATGATTGGTTGAAGGATCTTATCTATATATGTTCCCAACGGTTGTAGTAGTCCATTTGTAGCTGCTACAATGGGTCTTCCTGGTAGATTATGTAATGTCTTATGCATTTTGAGCAGTAAATAGAAATGAGGAACCTTTGGATACTATGATGTTAGAAAAGTTCTGTTTTTTCTGAGTTCCAATCATTGTATTCTGCTGTTATCAACATGGTATCTATCTGTTCCTTAATTGTTAGCATTGGATTGCCTGGCAACAACTTGTACATTCCTGTGTCACTTAATTGTCTTTGGCATTCTTGTTCATAGTCAGCTGTGTTCATTATTATAAGTGTGCCCCCTTTGACAGCCGAGCAAATCATAATATCATCGTCCTCATACAAATTTCTGATTAATGCCATTTTGCTTTTGCTCAAATGCATGTATTTTGCTGCTTTGAATTAGATTTTTCTCAAGTCCTTTAATATTGCCTCATGGAAAATATCCATCGTTCTGTGTGATACTGGCAGTGTATAAGTACTCTTTGGCTGTAATTCAAGATATTCTGTGTCTGATTGCTGTTTTTCCATCTCGATATCAGCAAAGTGTGACTTCAACTTCAATTTTCATATGAATTTGAATAGTTCGACTTTGGTATCTTGCCAACCCAGGAAAATCAAAAATAGTGGTATTTATAAGGGTGGGAAGAAAGATCATGTGCTAACAGTGGTCACTGGATGGTCAACGAATTCCAAGAGTGGAGGAAACAACACACCTGGGCTATACAGTGTATGCACCACCGACCATTGCACAAGTAGAAATGGATTTAAATGGGAAAATCATGCGCTTGGTATCCCAAATGAAGAAACTTTCAGTAAGATATTGTAAATTCTCAATCATTCCCCTAATCAAATACTACATAGCTAAAGTGGTACCATTGATCCTTTATGGATTAGAGGCTATAAATGGTCCTTGGTCTCCTACAAGGTCTCTCAACCTCCCGTCTAAGGTATGAATTGGGGTTCAAATCTTTGGGTACTTTAGCTGTTACTCACCGGTGAGAGAAGCACGTGACAACAGACCAGGATTTCGACTGGGCATTTGCTTGAAGAGTTCGGGTTGGAGCCTCCACCCGAACCTCCTCTTTGTGAGGGTAAATAGCTCTTTACAATGATATGACCCTCTGCTGTATGGGATACCAGACAAAGGGACTGATCACTCAAAAGAGTGGGGAGAACGCACCGCCACGGACCCAGCTGCAAAGAAAGGACAAGAGGTGAGTTATCAGGTAGGATAGACCCATTCCTCCCCAACTTCCTATTCTCCAATGGAATACCTTATCAATTTTCCCCTTAACCAATGAGAGACTGGAAGCAACCTACAGAACAGAAGAAAACATTAGGTACTCATCTAATGAGGAAAATTAATAAGAATGATAGACTTGAAGCAAGGCCTTACCACTGGTGGAGGTAGTAATGGTTAAATGAGTCCAGAACACAACGAAAGTACAACACAAAAAAGTCGGATTGGTTAGTAAGGTAACTATTACAAAGTAGGGGATTGCCCCAAATGTGATACAGCTATTGAGGGGGTCTCAAATAGTCAACCAAAAAAATACAAAAGCTGTAAAGCAATGAGTTAGTGGACTATAGTCTTAATTTGCATAGTTAATGATCATGGTATCAAAAGATATCCTCAAGTTCTTCCTTAAAGCAAGTAAAGATAATCTGAGGGAATCGAACACAATGTAAAGCCAATGTTATAAAAACATTTTTAAAGGTTTATTTAACAGAAAAAAGAGCATAATTTTTCATACAGTCATAATAACAAATTGATATACAGTTACAATGAAAGCAAGGTGCATGTAAAAATTCAAGCACCAAAATTTAAACTATTGAATGAAACATAGACAAAATGTTCAGTACATATAAGCAAAGGTATCTATTAACAAATTTGCCAAACTATACCCGGGCGGCAGGAGGGTCGCGATAGATTCTGGGTGGTGCATATGCAGCAGAGCGTCCCAAAATGCACTTATCCCTGGAGACTCAATTCAAGAAGAGAGTACAGTCTGTGAGACAGCAATCAGGAAATATGCAGTTTAGTCTTACCAGTGTTGCTAGATGAAGTGCAGGGGTTATCGCAATTCCAGGAGACGAAGTGCACACCAGGGCTGCAGGTGCAAGAGTTTGGCAGTCTGCGAGCAGGTAAGCGTAGCGGATGCAGGGGTGGCCAGTCAACAAGAGCACAATCAATGGCAGGAAGTCCTTAAGCAAGCCAGAAGGTTTGGTACACGGACGGGCAGAATTCAAAGACAGAATTGCGTAGCAGGAAGACCATTTGGCAGGCAAGAGGGCCTGGTGCACTGTCCGGCGGTATCCAAGACAAAACCGAATGGCAAGAAGTTTGTGAGCAAACAAGAGGGTCCGGTACACAGGCGGGCGGTATTCTAAGCAAAATCAAATGGCAAGAAGTCAGTGGACAATCAAGAGCGTCTGGTACACATGAAAAATAAGAGTAAGCAAAAAGGACACAGAAGTAGTAACTTCAAACAGTGCCGGCTGTAACTATAAACAGAAGCAGCGTTCTACGAGCCACCACAGATTAAATGAACAAGGAGGCGGAACCATAGTAAAACGAGGCTCCCATGCTTATGCATCTGAACTACACAAAATTACAGGTTTTCTGGGTAGTGTAGTTTAAACAGCTAATTTCCATGGCAGTTGCCATTGTGAATAGAAAGGTGCAGAAAAGCGCCGCACACCCTTGTGGAGAGCTATAACTCTCCTGTTCTTCTTGTAATGAGTGTTTGGGGGGTCCCTACTGTTTTTTACTAGGAAGGGAGTCCAAGGCGACCCGAGGCAAATGCTGGAGTAAGTGACGAGGAGAACGTCGGGTTGTAACATTAGCAGACTGGAAGTTAGTCTCTCTTTATCGGTTAATCAAAACATCACAAGCACATACACTGTAGGCAGATGTCAAAGATCATCTTGAGCAATCTAAATCAACTACATTGACGAATTTGGATTCCAGGGTAAGCAAGATTCTTTTGAGAGCAGATACAGATCTCGAAAAACCGGTTGCTAACCCATTGAAAACTAAAAAAGCACTAGAAAGAACAGACTGGATAAAAACAATTGAAGGAATGTATATCACATCTTTGGAAATCTTGCTCTCAGTGTATGATAAGAAACTGGGGTTTGTTCCAAAATATCGCAAGAAATTTCCCAACTGGAGGGTGAGACAAAATTATCTAAGGGTTCGTCTAAATCTAGTGCATACTGGAGAGGTTCTCTCTTAATTGGGGAAAGGGGAAGATGATCAAAAATGGTGTTCTACTTGTAAAGTCCCTAGAAAGCCGACATTAAGACATTTACTGATGGAGTGTGAGGGTAATTGGGATACAAGAGTAACTCTCCTACAAATATTTGTGGATAGAGAGGATGGTATTTTGGCAGAAATGTTTTGGGACAGATGGATTGCTGGCCATAAAACAGCTCTCACGATAAAAGTGATACAATTTCTCCAAAAATGTAATGTTATCACTTCAGCTTGATTTCTGTTTCTCTATTTTTTTGACAGTGTTTCTTCTTCTTGGTTTTTTTCTCTCGCTCTTGCATCTACTTTTTCGGACCTCTACAACATTCCTTGCTTAGTTTGGATGGTAATTACCGTGGCTTGGTTAGGTTGGGGGGCTGTTTAGTTTATTTTTAATGAGTAAATTATGTTTGATTGAAGATGGCAACTGAAAGTAATATGTATTTGTTGTTTTAAATGAAGTTGTGTAAAAAACTAATTTGGTCAAGTCACAATAAAATCAATTTAAAAAATGTTGTATTCTCACGCCACAGCGTGTGTGTGCTGTTTGCTCGGATCAGCGCCTCCCTGACTGCGTGCTCCCTCCCAATTCCTTATCGCATGTGCCTCGCGCCCCCCTTCTCCAGCCTCCTGCACGCACAAGCCCCCTCTGCTCTTCCTCATTGACTGCCCTGGTTTGCATTGTATTGCTTTGGGTTCTGCTGCATTCTTCCTTCTTTTAGGTTTACATTTGTCGGCTGCTTTGTTCTTTTGTATATTGTTCTGTGTTCTGCTGTGCTCCACCCTCCTCTAGGTTCTCTTTTTAGTGACTGCTCTGTTCCTGATGCCCTAGTAACCTGATTTGCTTACCGGACTGCACTGCCACCTACCTTCTCAGTCATCTGACCCATGAAGCGTGAGTCAGTGGAGGCTTTCGCCACCACTTTCTCTCCCCCTCCTCTGTCTGATTCACATCCTGACACAGCACGTTCCATGCTCCACTCTTCTATCTCTGATACTTTTGATGTTCTTGCACGGGACAAGGTGGATCTCCTGAGCACAGCACACACTCAAGCTTTCCCAACACTAGTCGACAGTTCTGCACCAGTTATCAGGTTCTACAATGGTTAAGTCTCTTTTCAGTAAAAGTCTCAAGCCTCCGAGGGCCTGATGTATTTAGCAAAACAAACAAACAAAAAGTTCCTTTCCAAATGAACATTGGGGTGATGACTTTCCACCCCTGGATCTCCCTGTCTCGGGCTCAGACTCCTAGGCTTCCCTCAATCGGGCTCAGGTCTGTCTTTCGGGATCTCCCTCTGCCAGACTCGGATCCCAATACCAAGGGGGACAATCCACTTCCCATGGTCTTACAATACTTCTTGTGTTCGCAAATCTTAATGTCTTTTTAAACAGTTCTTCAGACTTCGCCCCTTTTTGTCAGCCTCCCTCTGCCGGGTTCACTCTTGTCAACTTCTGCAAAACAGTTCACTGTGGACATGCCTCGGTCGTGTTCACTCCTGTCAACACACTGTTCATAGGGACGTCAGGCCTCGCCCCTTTTTGTTAGCATCGCTCTGCCGCGTTCCCTCTTGCCAACCTTTGCTAAACAGTTCACTGCATTTCAGGAATTTAGACTTCGTCCCTTTTTGTTAGCATCCCAAGGCCGGGTTCACTCTTGCCAATCTTTGCAACTCACTGTTCATGCGCTAATTTCACCAAGTGGGATTCATTTCCCTTTCCTTCACAGTCATCTGTCTATCAAAGACTTTCTATGGTACAGAGGATTTTACAAGATCTCTTTATGACCACTTTGACCTCTTTTCGCCTCTTCCCAAGGCCTTCTGGTTCCAGTAGTTTCTACCATCAGGTGATCACCCAGGATTTCCTGCGTAAGCACCCACCTGGTGCAGCACTCCTCCGCTGCTGGTTTTCTCCCTTTTTCATCAATAGTATCTTTAAGCTTTTCACAGTTCAAATCATCCATTTGCTACATTTCTTTCAAACAGTTCGGTTTCTTATCGGCTCTCCCCTCGACTCATCGGCTGTGATGAACCGTTTAGCTTTCTTTTTCTTTGGAGTCAAGGTTGGTACCACAGAGACAAGCATCTCTCCTCGGCTTGGTAATCATTGGAGGAGGGTCTTGTGTACTGTTGACAACTGCTGCACCACACGCTGGCTATTGTTCGTGGTCTTATGATCCCATCTGCAGAGGGCTCACGGGTCTTCGTTGGAATGGGCAAGGTTGCTTCTCTCCTTGTCACCCTCTCGGTATGCGCCGACTTTCTCCTCCTCTTCAGCTGCCGTGCTGAGTTAGCTCTCACATCTGCCTTGCTCATTCTGTGATCTTGTGCTCCACCTTTTAGCCCTCGGGGAAGGGAAAGGACTGTCAGGTGTGTGTTTCTGGTCAATTGCCTGACTTTACTTGACCCTTGTATTGGGACATGTCAGGTAAACGGCTCTGGTGTTAGTCTGTTGTATATTGTGTTGTGCAAAAGTGTTTGTGTCGGAAAGGGGGGGCAGTGTTTTGGAATATCCTACATGGTAGGATTGGGAAGAGGTGTTGAAAGAAAGGGGATACTAGATCTCACCCGTCGGTGTCCAACTCCCAAAGGACCCCATCCAGGTTATCCTCCCTCACTGGTCCACCTCCAGGAACTGGATCCAATAGCGATGGCCGTGTCCTGGCCACCTGGATAACAGATCCCCGGGGACTAGCCAGGGAGACACCGTCAGGTTTCTCACAGGTCTGGCAACTGCGCCTAGACCGAGGAACCTTTCCTTGAAGGAAACCAAGGGAAGTCAAGAGGCCAAAGCTGGTCAGCCTAAAGATGTTTGAGTGATAAAAAGAAAAGGCAAACTAAACAAGGTGATTTGACTGTGAATTTGTGGCCTGAAGAGCTGCTTATTTGGGGAAGGGAAACCCAAGATCTTGTGTGAAACTGTGTTGAACTTGGGGAAGGGAACCCCAAGACCATTTGGTGGAACTGCGTTGAAGTTAGGGAAGGGAGCCAAGAACAAGCCTGGAGCCGGAAGAAGCTGAGAACTTTAGTTTGAACACTGTTTCTTTGTTTGCTGACATCCCTACACATTGTTCAGCTTTAGTTTTGAGAGAAAGTATACGTTTTGGACACAGACAGACTTTTAAGTTGAATTTACTGACTCAGACTAGCCTTAGTTTATTTAGGTAGGTAAATCCCATTTTAGTATAGGGCAAATTAGGCCTTAATCCATCCTGACATTTGAGTTAATAAAGATCTTTTGTTTGAACTTTGAATCTGTTGTCTGCGGCCTGCTTCATGATACCTTCACAGTTCAAATTGCGCATGTTTAGAAGTTGGTTTTGTAGTTTTTTTAAATTTATTTAGTTAGTTGTTTCATTCTGTTTAAAACTAATATAAAGAATTTTCTTTTTAGTTTGGATGAGATTTCCATCTCCCAAGCCTCTCCGAAGGAAAGGAACATTGTCTTGAAAAATAAAGAGATTATCTGAAAAGACTGGACCACTGCCAAGCTGGTCATAAATGCCTTTATCCCTGAACTGACAGCTAAAGAACTAAAGACATCAGATGCACTGTTATTAACTATAAAATGTATAAAGAGAAAAATAAGTATTTTAAAAGTGACATAGGGACTGACAATTTTGCCCATAGTTCGGAAACGGAATGTACCAGCACAATAATTATTTTTGTATCGCTTACAGCTTGAGATGCCCTATTTGGTGATATAAAAAGATTTTTTGAATGTGACTTTTAATTATGCGAATAAGCCAAATTTGTGTTTTGAGGCACAAAAATGGCGCACGTCAGTGTATCATATATCATAGCACCCACAGGGACAAGCCCATCACTTTGGAAAATAATTTGAATGTAAATTTAGGATTGAGTTAAATGGACAAATGTGAGAGGGAGCAAGGACCTCCTCCCTAATTGTGCTGTTTTTGGGAGAGGGATGCCTGGCCTATTCTATCCTTCTTTCGTCTCTTGGCAGAGAGTGGCCCTGGGTGGCCTGCAACTTGAAATTTCCTTCCTGCTCCCAGTAAACAGCATAGTTTGGCATTGTGACTCCATGAACCATGGATAATTGTTCTCCAGTCCTGGGCTATCATGTATCAAACCTGTGCATTCTGGGAGTTGTAGTCTTTTTTTAAAATAAAAAACTATATTAACATATGTTGGGCTGGTCAGGAAAGGTGATTATAAAGGTTTCATGTTGCACGCACCGTATTGCTAACTGCGGGTGGCGGTGAGCTGGGCACCATGTTGCATTTTCATAGGTATCAAAGTGTAGCTAATTATGTATTAATTTAGGCAATACTTTAAGGTGTTATGAAAAGTGTTAAGATTAAGGGGTCGATTCATGGAACAAACGTACGCCGAAAATCCCAGCGCAAGCAGGCGCAAGGAGGAGCAAGCGTGAGAAATCAAGCGCACGCGTGCAATACAAGGAAGGCGCTGCGCTAGTTTCCCGCTGGTAGTGCGCCAAATCCATGCATGTCGCACACGGGCACACACGTCATCAAACGGCGTGCGCTATGCGCACATAGCGCGGCACACACAACAAAAGTGGGCGGAACAGTGGGCGTAACATGCAGAATGGGGAACAACACGTGAAAAAGAAGGTGTAACTGGGGAAGTACTGCAGGGAACTACACGGAACGCCCACACGCACGCGAACAACCCGTATTCATGGATTCGAATACGGGAAACCCGCGCATGGCAAAAGACGTGCACAGGCGTCAACGTGTCCGCCACACGAAGGCAGACGGAAGCGTCCCCGCGCACAGTATAAAAGTGCGCGCAAACAACAAACACGTATATCCAGCTACGATGAATGCCCCATTTGTCGCAGCACTGATCGTGGGACACCGCAGGAGGAGGAGACTAGCCAGGGCACGCATTTTCTCACCACGGACAAGCCTTTTTGGGATGCCTGACGACCAGGTCTACGGCAGGTATAGGTTTCCACCCCACATCATCCTAGACCTGGTCAGGGAGTGGGAAGATGACCTTACATCACCCACCCTTTGCTCCCAAGCATTGAGCCCCTTGGAGAAGGTGCTCAATGTCCTGCATTTTTTGCCCACTGGGTCATTTCAGCGGACCACTGCCATAGTGTGGGGGGGTCTCACAGGCCACGCAGTCACGCTGCCTACACCAGGTCTTGGCAATCATGACAGCGCGCCCCTCAGTCCGCAGGCACATATACATGCCCAGAACACCTGCAGAAAGGCAGGCCGTGGTCCTGGATTTTTACAGGGTGGCACACTTCCCCAAAGTGCTCGGTGCCATAGATTGCACCCATGTGGCCCTACGTCCACCTAGGGCCACTGAGCACATCTACCGAAACCGCAAGCACTGGCATTCCATCAACGTGCAGGTGGTATGCGATGCAAAGGGAATCATCACCTCTGTCTATGCAAACTACCCTGGCTCCACCCATGACAGTTTCATATACAGAATGTCTGCCCTGAGCCGGGCCCTGGAAGCTGGGCAGCATGGTGACACATGGCTCCTAGGTGAGTACAAATACCTGTGCACATGCATGCAAGTCACACACAGACAAATACCCAAACCCTAATAATCTCTACTATTATCACCTCCCCAGGGGACAGTGGCTACCCTCTGAGCAACCACATGATGACACCAAGCTGGAACCCCACCACCCCACCCCAGGTAAGATACAACACGGCCCATATTGCAACCAGGGCCATAGTGGAGCGCACATTCGGAGTGTTCAAGTCACGCTTCCGCTGCCTTGACCGTTCTGGCGGGCAGCTACTCTATGCACCCCCAGTAGTGTGCAGGATCATTGTGGCAGCATGTGTCCTGCACAATGTTGCAACACGGCAGGGCATACCGGTGGACATGGTGGTGCCCCCACATCTCCAACCACAGGCACAGGTGCTGCCCATGGGAGGGGATAGGGCACGTGGCGAGGAACCCCGGACCCAGCTTGTGGCCACATTTTTCACCTAAACTCCCACCCCTGCGGAGTGCACACAGGCCTGGCACATACCAGGTGACAATCGATGATGACAAAGAGACAGTCAACTGTCACAACCTTACCACCCTGAGATTGTTGCCATGGAAGTGCCACATTGTGTGCATCCCTAGCTACTTAAACACAAGCTATCATGTGTGACCAAAAGGCACACATATGATATATGATATGATATGATATGGCATTTGTAACACGCCTATACACAAGTGTTGCAAGGAGCAACGAGGCAGGGAGGGGGGGAACAAGGGAAGACAGACAATGATCCTACTAGGCCAGGTGTCATTTAGATTGCGCAAGTGCAGGGGTAGGTGGAAGGAAAAAGTGCAAGGGGAAGGGGAGGGGGGGTGCAGTACAGGGTAAGTAGAATAAAAAATAAATAGGCCAGCTGGTTGCAAGTGCAAAGGTAAGTGCAGACAAGTGCTGTGAAGGGGGGGCTGTAGGGTTACAGAGACAGTCCCGCAGTCCAGGGGTTGCCAGGGAGGCAGTGCAAGTGGAGAGTGGCTGGGCCAGGGACCGAGGTCGGTGAGAGTGGCCCAGTTGCAGATTCAGTGCAGTTTCAGTGAAGAAATTAGCAAGGGAGAGAGAGAAAGCAGAAGCAAAGAGGAAGGTGTTGAGGTGCTTCCTGAAGTGGAGATGGTTCTCCTCAAGTTACAGGGAGGCAGGAAGGCCGTTCCAGAGGGAGGGCCCTGTCGCGGAGAGAGATCTATCCCCAGCTTGTTGCTTCAAGAAGCGGCTGACCCTGACATGCAAGGTGTGAATCACACACACCTGCAAATCAGGCCATGACCATCACTGTTATGTCACTCAAACCCTCCCAAACCACAACGTGACATGGCAAGCAATAGCCATACACCAACACAGTACCAATAAGGTACACATTGCCATGTGAAAAATGTAAATTGGCATCAGACAATGATGCCTGACATGGAATCAGATGAAATGACTGACCAACAACCTCCCACCCAAAATAAGTCATTCCCAAATGCATCACAAAAGTAGTAGCTGCAACATAACAAAGAATGCCTGTCTACATGCACATTGTGCATTGCAGAATCAACACTGCAGCTTCTGTGTGCTGTGTCCAACTCCTGCAACACACTGCTTAGCGCACAGCACAGTGAACAGCCATTGTGTGTGATGCACACCCTGAGCATCACATCTAAGCGACAAACCACATCAAAAAGCAAAATAGGCATGTACAGGATCCATAATTGGTCACAGAACATGTGCTACAGGGACACAGTGGGCAGCAGAAGGCAAACAGAGTGTACATGTGGATATCGAAGGGTGGTTGTACATGTAGTGCATCATAGTGCGAGTGTGCGGGTCAGCAAGGACATGCACTCAACATATGCATGTGCAATCAATTGACCATCAGTGTCCTCTACACATCACATGTGAACATTCACCATGTGTACACCCCAGCATGTCAAACCACAACTATCCCCTCACACCTGAAAGGTAAATACAACACATGAACATGCATTGATAAGCAGAACACATCATGTACATAGGATACCACAATTACAATGTCAGGGTTCCTATCACACTGCAGGGCAAGGCAACTATCAACAACAAAACACCCCCCCTCCCTCGCAAATGACCATGACCCACTGAACAACTGCACCTGGGTCATTGAGCCTTCAACCCTCAATTTCACCTGACCACAGGATCACCATTCCCCTTTGTCACCATCTCCCACCTTGTGTGTCAAAAGTTGCCTGCACCCTCAGAGTCCACCTTCATTTGCATAGACACAAAATCCAAGGCAGAAACATGAACCTGAACAGCCTCCAGTAGATGACCTGAAGTAGCAGTACCTCACAAAGTCCAAGTACTACCACAATGATGTAACAACCAAGGTAGCACAGTAAAACAATGTCACAACAGGATGTGAGCCATGTGTGGTACATAACATACAATGATGCACCACGAATGGATGTGTACTGTCACATCTCCCGTGTACAGGCGCAGGAGTGGCATGAAACAACCAACCCCACCGTGGCCTGGGTGCCTGCAAGGCCAAACTCACACAGGCCTCTGAGACCCTGGTGGGGAAGGAGGGTCAGGGATATGCAGTTGGGACAGCCGTTGGCATACTGGATAACTGGAATGAGGGGCAGGAGAGGGGAGTATGAATAACACGTGAAAGTAGGGAATGCACTAAAATGGAGTACTTGCATTAACACATACACAATCATAACAAACTTGTGCATCATTGTGAGGGCCTTCCGGAGTCCAGGCGCAGGAGTGGCACGAACCAACCACCCCCTCTAGGGTTTTGGCACCTGCAAGCTTGGGGCTTACACAGGCATCCGCAACCCCAGCGGGGAAAGAGGGTTAGGGAACGTTGGTTGGATAGGTACGGGAAGCAGGAACACCGGGTAGAGGGTACAGGGTTTAGAATTGGATAGGACTCGCGGTGATTCATGGAAAAAAAACATACCAAATTGAATTACACATTCATCCATGCAACAGTGCACCCCCCAGCAAGCCTATGTAGAGCAGTTTGAAAGAAAAACAACAAGACACTCGGCTCTGGTTTTGAGTGCTGGCCTCCTGCCTGTGCACTCTCAGGTCCGGTTACAGGAGCACTTCAATGCTGCAAAGAGAGCCACAATTAATAATCTGTGCGTGCCCATAACACACAAACACACCACCAAATATGCCCCATAGCAACAAACTACTGTACAAACAGACAATCTGGTGTGGATGCTTCGTACCCATACGTAACATTCCCCCTGTGATGGTTCATACACAGTCAATGCACTAAGTCAGGCGCCGGTGGGTGCGTGGCAAATGGAACACCAATGTGTCACGATTCACACAACATGCAATGTTATCTGGGTAAGCAGACAGACGCATATAGCAAGGTATGACTTCTGAAAAAGTCGTGTCCCACCATGACCGTTAAAAAATAGGCAGTGCATGTTTCAAAATGTACATGGAAATGAAATGCACTGCACCCGAGTCTGTCCCTTGCTGTATGTCCCTGTGAGCTGCTCTTTTCCATGACTCGGAAGGCAGCATGGGTGATACAAGTGCCTCAATGGCCCTGCAGGTGCCCCACACAACCTTACAATCAACTAGCCATCAGTCCGCCAACACATCTGAGCTGTATTGTGTGCTTCAACACCAATATTCGTCCAAGCTCACCCTCGGTGCTGCTACTAAGCCTGCATGTGCAACTGGCCTGGTGGAAGCTTTGCTGTGTTGTGGCCCCCCTGTGCTGCTCACCTTGCCTGGAGTTCCTTGGAACACGTCAGCAGTTCTAGGATGTAGGTCTGCAATCCCTGAGCCTCTGTTTGCGCACACATGTGCATGTGGGCACCAACAAACTTGTCCAGAATCCAGAAGTCAATTGGGCCATGTCTGCTGGCAAAGGTGGTCTGGAGGCTCATCCCCCTGCAGAAAGGGCATGAAAGACATGATTAATGCTTTAGAGTCATCTGTGTGTGTCTCTTCTCTTCAGGAATCTCATTACTGGACCATGTCAGAGACGTACATCAGAAATCACAAGATCAATCCGTCTTTCACATCCAAAGTGTGGAACACACTACCTACGGCATGAATTGCAACAAGCACGTGTACAGTAAAGATAAGAAACATACTACACAATGCACAGCAATGAATGTACACATTAATCATGAAACACCCCATCTACCAAAAGCAGAACAGTGTTCAATAACACCACAATCATCCCCACTAGAGGTGTTAACACAAGTTACACAGCACCAGACATGCCACAGATATGACAGTCCAAAGCCCTTGTGTAATAGGCTGTTACACCGAACCATCCTTGCGAGCCCATGGATAAGGGAGGCAGGAGTGGAATATGTGAGTCAAGGACCGCAAGCAGCAAACACATACACAAGACAAGCCTGAAGGGCCCAGCTGGAACAGACAGTGGATGCTTTCAAAAGCCACAAAGCACTGCACCGTCACATGAAAGCACAATAGACAAGTAATTTTAAACTATATTAACTAATTACACTAACTATGAAAAACCTACATTACCTAATTAAGCTAACTATCAAACAGAAACTTAACTAACTAAACTAAAAGAAAAATCAAAAATGGCCACATACGACCCGGGGTGGAGGGGAGGCACCCAGGAGGGGGGAGGTACAGGGTGCTGCTCAACACCCACATGCAATGATGCTGAGCCAAAAAAAAAACTTCCATGGGCTCAACGCCTGCACAGCCCTACCTATGTGGGAGATAGATGGTCTTCTGAGTCTGGCTCATCCTGGAAAGGAGAACGTGGCACAGTAGCCTGGCCACGCCTAGCTGCAGCTTGCCCCTCGATGGCAGCAAGTCTGCCCGACGGGTGAGCCTGGTTCTGTGTGGCGATGTAACGTAGGTCTGCATGCAGAACCTCACGTGATACACGTGCTTCCTCTTGCAAGGTAGCACGTGTAACACGGAGTTCCTCCTGCAAGGCCTGGCTGGACAACCGCTGCACCTCCCAGCAAGCCTGTAGCTCAGCCGAGATGGTACGCTCAAGCTGTGCAAATCTCTCCTCTGCCCGCTGCCTCTGGGACATCATAAGGACACCCAGAGTGGATTTGAGGGAAGCATACTCCTCCCTCAGGGCATCCATATGCGCCTCTGCGTAAGCAGCAATTGCTTGACACAGAGACGACATGTCAGCCTGGCGTGCCCTGTCTGAGGCCACCATGCTCAGCCTGAGCGAGCGGGCCGTGGACCGTGCTGCCTGCTGCTGGAGAAGCACCTGCCTAGCAGGGGGGAGCACAGATCGGGCCACACGCTCCATGCTCTCAGCGATGTTCTCCATTGCTGCCCCCTGCCGTTCTGAATTGGAAGTCATGTCTTGCTCCCACTCAGTATACTGTGGTTACGCGCAGTGACCGCGTTGCTGGGCTTGACCGCTGCGGGACCCAAGGACCGGGTGTCCTCGCTGTGATGGCACCGCCCGCGGCTGCACAACTACATGCCCCCGTCGACGTGATGGCCCAGGCACATCAGTGACTGGTGTGGAGGGTGACCCTGCGTCCCGATCCACCACGGGCGGAGGAACCAAGACTGTCTGACCCCTCAGTGCAGGTGTCGCGGACAGAGGAGTGTCCACATCAGAATCACTCACCCCTGACACATGGACTTGATGCTCATCCAACTCGACATGGACGTCAGAGTCGTCATCAGGGCTGGACTCATAGGCAGCCAGAGACAAGATGGACTGTAGCACTTGGGGGTTTTCGTGGCCTACCACCCCACGACCCCCACTTGTGCCGGGTTGATGTATTGGTAACAACCCTGTGTCTGGCATGACAACACCATCCTCCGCCTCCATTGCGTCATCACCTGAAAAATAGAAAGAAAAAAGGTCACTAAACATGTCAGAAGCACACAACACACACACACACCGACAACAAACACATCAGGCAGACCTGTGACACACAAAATAGAACCTGGCATGCATGCTGGGTCAACTTTGAATTGCTTCTGTGATCAGACCTGTTGAAAGGAGGCAGTTTGCATAGAAGTGGGTCTATGCAGTGTAGCAAATGTGTATGTCACTCACTACCTACATGTACAAGGACTCCATGGTGTGTGTCAGGAAATGTGAAAGCAGTGCAAGGTCAAATTCAGGCGTCACGTGCACTGTGCATTCAATGAGTAGCATATCTACAAGCAAAGCACCCCACCACCCAAGTACAAAAGCAGGGATGCCTACCATGGTATCAAAAGGCTGACCATAGACCTGTGTATTGACAGGCAGTGTTGACTGGCATCAACAGCTTAATGTGATTCAAGTGACAACACTGCAAATGATGATGGGACAGTAAGCACGACACATGATGAAAACTCTGGAGGCCGCCCACGTGTGAAGAAGACACTACAACAGTCGGACAGAGCCATTGGCCATTAAACAGGCTGAGGCCTGTGACCCACACAGATTGTCGGACCCTAAACATGTATGCAACGCAGTACTGAGCCACAGTTGACATGGGAAGGCTGATGAGATGCCATGCAATGTATGTCACCCAGGACTTGTATTACAGTGATCATCCAGTCAAGGACACATAGGGGCATGCATGCAATGCACATGGAGCATGAATGGGCACTCATGTCCCTGCGGGGCATCTGACCTATGCACAGTACAAGTGAGATACCCTGCATCAAGTACTAAGGCTGTACCACACAGCATATGTCTGGCAGATTGTACGCTGGACGTTAGCATGTACACAGGACGCATGAACAGGAAAGTACACAATGGCAAGATTGAAGCAGACTAGTGCAAAGATGGAACTGGGGTGCAGAGTGGCGGAGGTGGGGGCAAGGGAGCATGACTACATGGAGTACCCACATGCAGGCAGAGGACACATGCACGTCAGTCATGCTATGACATTGTGCCTGGGCTGAGAGGAAGGTCACCCCACGCCGCATGCAGAAGGGCCAGTGAGCTGGAACATGGACCGGAGGGGTATACTGGTAACCAGCATGTGAGTAGGGTGCAATTGTGGTGATGCAGACAGTCCCCGTCTGCTCCACATGTCCACCATCCAGCAGAGCAGACATGCATCACGGAAGCATTGCATTACTTACACATCAGAACCATGTACACGTCACATGTAGTGGCAATCATGCACAACACATCCCACAAGTAAAACGCACATGTCCTCAACAAACACGCATCAACACTCACTGGACTGGGCATCAAAGTCCAGCATCTCTCCCACTCCTTCGACCGATTCAGGCGGTATGAACTCCGCAACGAGTGACTCATGCGGGGTGAGCTCTTCCTCCTCTGGTGCAGGCCCACCGCCAGTCACCAGAGTCAAGTTGTAATTTGAGGCACGCTTAGCCTTAGCGCTGCGTTTGAGGTCATTCCAACGCTTTTTGCACTCTTGCACCGTGCGCACCTCATGGCCGAATGAAGTGAAATGTTCTGCAACATGCTTCCAGTGGGTGTCACGGTGGGCAGCCGTAGTCTGACTATTGGCACCCACTATTATGTCACGGCTGTGGCCCCGCACGTAGTCCACGAGGAAGTCCAGTTCCTGCTTGCAGAAAGGCTTCTTCCTCGATGTGCAGGAGGTCGTGGCTGTGTGTGGGGTCCCAGCCTGTGCTGCAGGTGCAACCTTCCTCCTCTTGGACTGTGGCGCAGACCCTGGCTGGCTAATGCCGCCCTGACCAGTATGGCCAGTGGGTTCGGTGGATTGAGCCAAGGGAGTGGCAGGTGGAGGGACGACCAAAGGCCTGACTTGTGTCAGTGGCAGCTGGGTGCCCTCTAATGGACCCTGCGCAGCAACATCCGCTGTGGCAGGGTCATTGACCGCAACGGTCCTGGTTGGCAGACTCACAACCGGGGTGTTGTTGGGTGCATCTGCCCCTGCACTTGCCAACACCCGGCTGTTCGGGGCAGCAGATGACATAACTGCCTCAGGGACACGTGTCTTGGTCAGAGCAGCCCTGCATGCCCCTACGGTATCCCTCCTGGCCTGTTGTAAATCTCCCAAGGGCTCCTCAAGTGCCAACGCAGCCTGAGCTGGCAGATCCTGAGCCTGGGTGACGGTGTCCACAGCTCCACCTGCAGCTACCACTACCCTTGGGCCCGTGGCAGTCGATGGAACGGACTGCTGGGTCACACGGGCGCCAGTGCCAGATGCAGAAGCTGCATCTCCCGGAACCACAGGGGGTGGTGGCATGACTGCACCGACACATGGCACAATAATGTGCTCAAGTGGCACACCCCTGCCTCTTCCCCCTCTGTGGCAGCCCTGGACACCCTGGAGTCCCCCTACTTCCTGGTCACCACGGCCATGTCACCGACCACGCCCACCACGAGGAGCACGCCCAGCTGAGGCGCCCCTCACCTTTGCTGGCCTCCCAACCATGGCACAGATGGAGTAGTGCCGGCACAGATGGAGTAGTGCCAATGGGAGGTGTACAGAACAATTGACCTGGGCAATTGGGGTGAAGGGGGTGGGAAGCAAGATGTTGACAGCCCCCCTGCACCTGCAAGGCTGTATGTGACCCCGGTGATGTAGTGACGGGTCACGCAACGCTCAAGCACCCCAAAACTGCAGTAAAACCGTGCCCACAACCCTGCAGCCTACGTGCGTGGAATCAACCTCCCGCAGTATGCGGTGGAACCCAGTAACACGAATAACGCGTACGCGTGGGACACGCAGGCTACTATGACCTCGAAAATGGGTGCGATACACAGGGGCACCCGCAGTGGGAAAAATAGCGTGTGCGACTCACCGTCTGACTAGCGCGATGCAGAAAAACACGCGTAGCCAATACCCCCGCCAAAAGAAGAGATACGTCCTTGATAGCTGTGAAGTTGTGATGGCGCGCGAAACAACAGGAAGAAGCAACACACGTCGGTCTCCATGAAAGGCACGAACAGCGAGCTGCTGGCCCCGCTCCCCTTTAACCCGTGCTGAGGGAAAAGCCCGCGCGCGTCACCTCACTTACGCGCATGGGCCCTTTCCTCGGATTACATGCATTCACATGCGGGCGTGCAGTTTTTCACGCGCGCTGAACCACTATGCTAACGTCACGAGGGAAACGGCCGCGCACGCCCGCACACATCATGTCACAGAGGCGTTGACGCTTGAAGGGCCTTTGGTCCAATGAAAGCGCGTACGAGTGCTGACGCGCTTACACGCTAGGGGTCTTTCCTCGAATCACACGCTGACGTGCACATTTTTCACGTGCCAAATCACTTCGTATCAAGCTGGCCACAAGTTCACACACGGAAGACCACGCTCCTGCCCAAAAGGCCGAATCACTGCCCCCCAGAGCCCCGAGCACGCTCCCACCTGCCATCTGCTGCTGCCTGACTGCCTGCTGCCCACGTGCCCTGCTATTTGCTGCCTGCACATCAGCCAGGGGTGCAGTTGCTGTGACCACCCCTGCTGGAACAGAAGACTCCCGACTGGGATACCATCGCTCCACAGCCCAGCCCCAGGACCCAGTTGCCCACCCACTCCTGCCTCTGGGGTTGCCATGTCGGGCACTACACCATCTGGCACCACTGGCAACCCCCAGCCAGAGAGGCAGAGGGCCACCAGCTTCACTGCCACCGAAGTTGGTGTCCTGGTGGAGCAAGTCCTGGGGCAGTATGATGCCCTCTTTGGAAGTTCCCGTGCCGACAAGGAAGGACGGACTCGGATCTGGACAGACATCGTGACTGCCATCAACGTGGAGGGGGTGGCAGTCCGAGACTTCCAACATGTCAAGAAGCGCTGGGAGGACTTCAGGTCAAGGACCCTCAACAAGGCCCGGCGTCTCTTGAAGGCAGCAGATGCTAAGGGGCACCGGGGCCACCTGTCGGAACAACAGATGAGGGTCCTGGAACGCATATGCCCAGCGATCCACGTCCAGGTCCTTGAGAGGCAGACCTGTCTGGAGTCGAGCGGTAAGTGTACATGCATACTGATTGGAAGCTGTGCATGTGGTGGTGTGCCAGTAGTGTGCAGGTTGTACATGTGTTTTTCTAGGGGCATGTATGGATGTGTATGTACAGGGCTGTGAGGCAGACACATGCAAGTCCTTTCATGTGTGAGACACATGGATGGTGTATGTGTGGGCAAGCATGCAAGCCAAATGCAGATGTGTGAGCACACATGTTTGGATTACTGTGTATGTCAGTTGGCATGGTTGTGGTGTCACACATGGATGTTGGTTCCAGCTGCATGTATGTGCATCGTGTACATGTGCATGTGTGTCTATTTGACAAGGGTGCAACAATGATGCAACATGGATGCATGTGACCCTGATATGTGGAAAACTGATTTTCAGATGTGACATGGATGCTGATCTCAAAACTGCGAGAGTTGGCGGAGGTGTACACATGCATGTAAGTGTGGTGCACTCCCTGTGTTTCATGTGATGTCTGGCTCACCTTTGGCTGCTCATGCTGTTGTATGTGTATGGATGGTGCTGGCTGTTGCAATATGGCTGTGGAATAGCTCATGTGTGTGAGTCAAACTGACATGTGTGTTGGGGATTGTGATGCCATGTCTGAAGTTTGACAATGCCACTCATGTGGAACTGTCATGTGTGTATAAGTCCATTGTACAGTGCCCTGATGCCTGTGTTTTATTTCTCCCTGCCTGCAGCGTCAACTGATGAAGAGGGCGGAGAAGGTGCTGTGGAGCACAGCGGCAGGGATCGCACCGCCAGCCGGAGACGCAAGGCCCGGCTCCCCTCCCAGGTTGTCATCTCGTCGGGGAGTGAGGAGTCCGGTGTCCGCGTCCCAGGCCGCAGCTGCCGAAGGGAGGTCCAAGAGGCGGAGGTCGGAGTTGGACTCCTCGACAGCAGAAGGGGCAGCTGAGACCCCACAGGGCCCAACAGAGGAAGATGGCATGGAGTCATCCAGGTTGGTGGGGGGTTTGGTGGAGGAGGGGGCCGTGCAAGGGACAGAGACGGGGTCTGGAGGTGGGGATTCCACTGGTGCTAGTGGTGCAGTGCAGGACCAGGGACAGGAGGCAGCACAGGCCGCCGCGGAGGTGCCTGTGTGCAATCCTGTCCCTGATCCTGTCACTGCATTATCTTGCACCAGCAGGGCTGCCTACGTCCAGACTCGTTCTCAGGGAGGGGATTGGCTTACACCAACTGGCCTTCCTCTCCCTGCGGATGTGGCTATCTGGCACCAGGTTGAGCCTGTCCTGGGTGGGGTGGTGTTGTGTCAACGTGCCATGCGAGGTGACCTGCAGTCTTTTCATGAGGAGACTGCACGTCTTCTTGCATGGTTCGTTGACCGCGGTGACCCACTGGGACAGCTCACCATGGCCGGATTCCTCCGTTTCCTGGACCTTGTTCCGACCCCCTCCTCAACTGAACCCCCTATGCCCCAGTCGTCCTCCATGCCATCTTCCCACCCATGTATCACCTGAGTGCCCTGTGGAGCTGCCTCTGACCCTGCGGCCAGGCTGGTGGACAACATATCCCTACCACAGTCGGGAGTCGGACGTCCAGCAGGGGTGGCCACCTCCACAACTGCACCCCAGCTGGAGGAGGATGTTCAGGCAGCAGGAGCCAGGGCACAGGCAGCAGCACAGCAGCAACAAGGTGGGGGCCATGATGGCTCGGGGCCTTCATCATCGGAGGGGCAGGCATTGGCCAGAGGGCAGGAGGACCCTGGACGGGAAGTGTCTTCCGTGTGGCAGCGGTTGGGCCATGTGATAGATGCAGAGCGGCAGCGGGCGGAAGAGGCACGGCTCCGGGACATTGATCAGGAGTTTGATGATACCCTGGCCCGGGACATCCAAATTGAGCCGTCAGACTAGCCCACTGCCCTTGTAAATAGTTAGATAGTGTTAGGTTTCCTTTGGTTTTTTCTTTATTTTGGACCTTTAGGACAATGGACCACATTTTGTATATAGTTTTTTTTATTAGGTAGGAGTTTTTGATAGGTTTCATTTCTTCAGTTCACTTTTTTCTTGGGATTTCCCCATGGAGCAATGGTTTTCACTTTTGTTTTGTCCTTGGATTTCATTTTTGGAACTGTGACTTTGGACACCTTTCCTTTGGATTATGATTTATTGTTTTTCATTATTTTACAGACATGCAGCTTTTCTTTTTTAATTTCCATTGACGTTTGTTTGATTTTAATTCCATTCATGTTGCTTTTAATACATTTTTTTCATCAAACTTCGATGTGTGGTATCATCTCATTGGTTTTATGCATGTCATGATATGGGTTTTGACATTCACTTGCACCCATTGTGTGTATGTGACGGACATGTGTTCATTTAGATACTTGCCATTGGGGTTGTATCATGTAATTGGCATTTCTAAGTGGGTGGATGCAATACTTGGATGGGTGTTTGGCATGTGGAGGCTGCCCATAAGGGCCAGGGATCTAGATTGTGATGACATGTTGGCTGGGGGACATGTGTCGGGGCCTGCTGGCAGGTACCCCGCCCTGCTTGGGGGGTGGGGTTGCAGGGGGACATGAGTGGGACATGAGTGGGGGCCTGCTGGCAGGTACCCCACACTGCTGGGGGGTGGGTGTGCAAGGGGACATGAGTGGGGGCCTTCTGGCAGGTGCCCCACACTGCTTGGGGGTGGGGGTGCAAGGGGACATGAGTGGGGGCCTGCTGGCAGGTACCCCGCACTGCTGGGGGGTGGGTGTGCAGGGGGACATGAGTGGGACATGAGTGGGGGCTTGCTGGCAGGTGCCCCACACTGCTGGGGGGTGGGGGTGCAAGGGGACATGAGTGGGGGCCTGCTGGCAGGTGCCGCGCACTGCTGGGGGGTGGGGGTGAAAGCGGACATGAGTGGGACATGAGTGGGGGCCTGCTGGCAGGTGCCCCACACTGCTGGGGGGTGGAGGTGCAAGGGGACATGAGTGGGGGCCTGCTGGCAGGTGCCCCACACTGATGGGGGGTGTGGGTGCAAGGGGACATGAGTGGGGGCCTGCTGGCAGGTGCCCCGCACTGCTGGGGGGTGGGGGTGCAAGGGGACATGAGTGGGACATGAGTGGGGGCCTAATGGCAGGTGCCCCACACTGCTGGGGGGTGGGGGTGCAAGGGGACATGAGTGGGGGCCTGCTGGCAGGTAGGTACCCTGCACTGCTGGGGGGTGGGTGTGCATGGGGACATGAGTGGGACATGAGTGGGGGCCTGCTGGCAGGTGCCCCACACTGCTGGGGGGTAGGGGTGCAAGGGGACATTAGTGGGGGCCTGCTGGCAGGTGCCCCGCACTGCTGAGGGGTGGGGGTGCAAGGGGACATGAGTGGGACATGAGTGGGGGCCTGCTGGCAGGTGCCCCACACGGATGGGGGGTGGGTGTGCAAGGGGACATGAGTGGGGGCCTGCACGCACCCCTGAAATACACGTACCCTGCTGAAATTGCGTGTGAAACTTCCTGCGCACCCCTGATATACACGTACCCCGCTCGCACAGGGCCAATCGCGTGTGAAACTTCCTGCGAACCCCAGTAATACACGTACCCTGCTGAAATCGCGTGTGAAACCTCCCACACATCCCTTATATACACATACCCTGCTGGAATCGCGTGTGATACTTCCCACATACCCCTGAAATACACGTACCCTGCTGAAATCGCGTGTGATACTTCCCGCGCACCCCTGGAATACACGTACCCTGCTGGAATCGCGTGTGAAACTTCCCGCGCACCCCTGAAATACACGTACCCTGCTGAAATCGCATGTGAAACTTCCCGCGCAGCCCTGTAATACACGTACCCCGCTTGCACAGGGACAATCGCGTGTGAAACTTCCTGCGAACCCCAGTAATACACGTACCCCGCTTGCCGTGGTGGTACAGGGTTAGCGCAGCCCTTTGCGCTGGATTGGGGATTTTGATGGCTTTTCCCTGCGCGAGGGGCGTTCTTGGGGGCGTAACTGGCGCTGCTGCAGGGTCGCTGCGCCACTCTGCGCCACGGCTGGTTTTGGTAGCTGAAATCCATGAATACGCTGTGCGTGGAAATTGATTTTAGCGCACGCGGCTGGCGCAGAGATTCGCTCGCGCACACTGTGCACCAGCCGCGTGCGCCACTTGTGCGCTAAATTCTATGAATTACCCCCTAAATCTTCACAGGTTGTGTCTTCTCACCATCAGACAACAGGAGAAAACGGCGAGACTACCGACGGTCAGCCCAAGACACAGCTTCTCCACGGGGATCTCATTGATATTTGTGCCTTTGTGCGTCACTGGAATGAGCAGCATTTCCATGGGACGCATAGAATAATCTACACGACTCCGACTTCCGTGAAGGTGGAGGGCAACAAGAGTTGGATCCACTCATGGATACTCAAAGGGATACCGGCAGCCCTCCACCTGCACAGGAGCAGGAGCAGGCGTAGAAGTTAAGAAGTCCTAAGGATTCCCCGTTCGTTTCAGTGTTAAGGGGGGTGCAAATAGAGATCTGGAATTTAAATAATTTTTACGTAGGAAAAAGAATGTCTAAGATTGTAAATTGTGTCAAAATTAATGTTGTTTTTTTGGTCCTTGGGTCATCATGCCTGATTATTGTATAAAAAGGCGAAATTGAAAATTGCCAAGTTTTATAAAGTCTGAGGAGAAAATGTTAAGAGTAAAAAGAAAAGTCGATAATCTTTTTGATAATGACGATGATGAATGAAATCCTACAATGAATGCACATGGTTTCGCAGTGGATAACATATGGTATACCTATACAAGGATGGTGGGGAGAGAGAGATCTGTAGGATATTGCTACATCTGCTCTCTCATTCCCCATGCTTCTGGTGTTCCAAGGGTATTTATTCCGCGTGAGGTAGAGGTAGCATATGTGCTGTGCCTAGTGCACATAGCCCCATATAGGGTTCAATGGCAGTTTAAAGGACAGTCAATTACGGTATCAATCATGCCAAGTGATGATGATTTTTAAGTTGTTGAGCATGCAGAACACACAAATATTAGGTGTTCAATTGACCCTGGATGGAGCTATTTTTTCTAAAAAATCTTTGAATCTTTGGGAGCAAGGAGTAAAGAGTTGCAGAACAGGAAGAATGAGGGGATTCTCCGAAAAATGGGTGGTAGGAATAAATCATGATGTTGCTCAAAGAGCCTGAAAAACCTGTTAAGATAGAGACACTTACCCATTTTTCTCTGTGTTTTAATGGTGATGGCACGGTGCCTGCTGGCAGAAATGGCAACTGCAGCCACAAGCTTCACATCGCAGACCTGGCTGGAGGTATGGCTGCTCTCCTAGCCAACCATTGGACCTGTGGACAGAATGCGTACAAACAGTTGACTCCAGCCTGGCGAGTGTGTGCAGTTTCTCTACCATTCATGTGCCCGTTCTCGTGAACCCAAAAGAGCACCTGATTTTGGCCCATTCAATGCCCAAAGGTACATCGTGCCCCCTTTGTCGCCTGTGCCTCTTGCATCCCTTTCACCACCTTATATGGATAAATTAAAGACTATGCTTGACAATGAAAAAAACCACAAACAATTGCAAGGCAGGAGACGATCAAAGTAACTTTCAACAGCATCATCACAGGCTTTAGCAGACATTCCTGATTGATATCAGCTGTTTAGCCACACCAAGATTTTCTTTGCGGCACTCCTGGTGCCCAAGCAGTGGCCAATGCCAAATAGCTCCAGATGAACAGGTATGAACTCCTACTCTTTATGAACACATCTGAGTCAGCGTTCAGTGCCATTAGGGGAGAATTAAGGGCACTCAGGGTTATGACTGTGCAAAACCACTATATACTCGACCTCCTAACAGCAATGGAAGGTGGAGTATGCTGGAAGATAGGGAGAACCTGTTGCACGTTTGTACCTCCCAATAGCACTGAAAACTGGATACTTACCAGCACTATTGCTTCCCTATATAAACTGAAAGTGATCATGGACTCAGGGGCTGGGATCACCAATGACTCATGGATTGACTCTCTGTTCTCTTGGGTGCCTTCTTGGTTGAGCCTCGCTGCAAAGATCATGTTACTTATTTTTGTCTTTTTTCACATTCTGTTTTGTTCTTGTCAATTGCTCCTATGGTACTGTTCTGGCCAGGTACGAACAGATGCTGCCATGTGTACCGTAACCGGGCCAGGACTATGGCCACCACCACTTCATCCCATATGGTTACTCAAACTGAAGGTGTCTTGTGTCCTTCACCACTTGTGCAAGTATCTAGCAATGGTGCGAGTAGTTTACTGTATAATGACAATACCTGGAATATGTTATAAGCATGTGAACATACACAGGCAAAACCTAGCAGATGATGGTAACTTGTACATGCAACTGCAACACTAGACAAATAATGGGGGTACATGGGCATGTAATTTCAATACCTACAGTATGAACAAAGAGACCATTATCGCTAAATGCAAGCCAAAACGGTTGGCTTTGTTAATAAGTGTGTGCTACCTGTGCATTGTCACCCCCTGAGATCTGCGAGAAGAAGTACTCTGAGATCAAGTGTGGATTTAACATGGTTTTTATTTATTACAGCACACCGTTCACTTCTGGGTCTCCCGTAGTCCGGTGTCAGTCCTGGTCGATGTTGCTTCACAATGACCGTATTCTCCCCCCCGACCAGTCACCCTTTCAATTAACTGGATGGGTGTAAAGACCGGAGGGGGGTGTCTGTACTTCTGCTCTCTATATGGTAGAGGAGAGGCACAGAGGACCTCAGCCAAAATTCTCTATTATTGGTGCGTGGTCGAGCAATCAAGGCCTAGCTTCTCAGGAGGTGATGTGGCTGGTTCTTAAGTACAGTGTAGTCCCCAAGCCCCCACAAAGGAATGTCCGCACACTGTATTAGTCAAAAGTCAAAGTGGGCGGGAGCGGTCGGGAGTGGTGTTCCTATACTTTTTATTTTTCAGTTTCACTGTTCCTATACTTTTATTTTAAAAAGAAACCGTTCCGGAACAGTTTAGTTTTAAAATAAAAGTGTAGGAAGAAGTTGAAGCTTGCACTTCAGTGCACTGCACTGCACATTTTCTTAAATAATAGGTGTGTTTGTTTGGGGGTTTGGACTGTGTGTGGGAGAGGGCGCAGCGATGGGGTTTGTGCAGAGTGGGGCAGACTGGCAGGGAACATAGATCCACTACTTCTTTTCGTACACTTCAACCACTGGTATTAGTTAAAACACAGTCTTTATATAATTAATATTCAATGTTATGTACAATATCACGATAACTCACTTTTGTACTCAGCTATCTATAATGGCAAATATACAGTTCTACGTGATACCACAATTACTATTAGATCTCTTTAAAGTGCATCAACTGGACGGTTAAATGGCACACAAATCAGTTTGTAACAGAAACCAACAATAGAGGTAAGAGATAAGCAGTTAGTGAGAACAATTGGCAGAATACTGGCCCTGCTACCGAGACACATTTCTGTGTGGAGATCCCCCCACCTGGGCAACCTGTAGAATAAAGAAATATCACAAGCCCAGTCCATATATCGTTCACAAGAGACTTCCCAATAGTTCTCCAACCCCAAAGTACCTGGCGTTGTAGCGTTCCTCATCGGGGAATCAACGGCCCTTCTTGAGTGCCCTCCATTTAAGGCAGGAGTCACGGGTCGTCGAACGTCCGATGGAGAACAGGGTGAACTACGGTGGTGAAGTGGCAGCTTTGTTCCTAGCGGTGCTCGTCGATGACGGAGCGTTGGCGTCCTGCAAGGAGGAGGCGTGCGGGGAGCCTCGGTAACGATAGTTCTGGACCACAAAGAGATGATGAAGAACTGTGGCCCAGCAAGGGTGTCGAGTCGTCAGTGTCTCTGTGGTCTTTAGGTGCCGGGAAACCCACCAGCGATGCTCCTCGGCGCGTCGACGGTCAGGCCTTCTAGAGCGGGATAAGACGGGCGACGATGCAGATGAGAGTGTCCTTGGATCAAATTAAGTTCTTAGGCAAACAGGAGAGCTGCGGCTCCGGTCGGCGACAGCGGTCGTCGACGGTAGCAGACAACAGCCCGGGCACTTCTCCTTGGGATTCCGCAGCAGTCCCCATCTCGGGTCGGCAGCCTGTCGAAGGTCTGTCTACCAGGGAGCTTTGGCAAAGATCAGCTGGTGCACGATGGTCCCTCGTAGCTCGGTAAGATGGCTCCTTACCAGGTCCTCTCTGGGTCAGTCCTTGGAGGGACAGCAGCTTTCAGATTGATGAAGGAGAGCAACAGCAATTCTTCTCTTCCAGCAGGGCTTCAAGGTCAAGCTTCAGTTACTCCAGTTACTCGTTGTAGTGGACTTCAGCTTCTGAACACGAATTCTAGCAGTGAGAGGGCCCCAGATATTCTGCTGGGTCACACTCGGGCAACCAATCGGTCAGAAGGGCATTCATGCAGGCAGGCAGCCAATCAGGTGCATAGTGCATTCAGGCCATTCACTTATCTCCAGACACTCACAACAAGTTCTGTGTATTGGGACAAGTACCCAGCCATTCATCACTCCACACTGCATTCATACCAGTTTCGGGCAGGGCTATCTCAGTCATTGTGTCAAAACACCAGATACTAGACATCCACAACACAGAATGCGTATTCGTCACACACTCCATTCACCCAGGTCCCACCCACAGGCGTACCCACAACATACAGTCATTGGGAAGGCTCCAGCCAGTCTGGTCAGCACTTCACAACCACACCATATATGGAACTTCCACCCAACAGCCAGTCAGGGGGAAGGGACAGAGTCAGGGCTTCCCAGTACTTTGGGGAAACAAGGTAACAGGCAATAGAAAGCAAGAGGCCACAGGGGCCATCTTGTTTCCTATCAGGAATCAACTGATTCCAATGGCAGGGCCTGGGTATCCCAAAATGGAGGATACTCAAGGCACCTGTCAAATTCAGCATGGAGCTGCCACCAGCCCATACCCTGCTCTGTGGGCCACCTACAGGTACCCAAAAACATACACTAGGGGCACACAGTTGTACCCCCACCCATGGGTGCCATAATGGTATGCCATGGGTCTGTTCACCAAACCAAAAGAGAGAGCTGCACTGCCAGGAGTCCCATATGAACCCCTGCACAGAAAACATGTCAGAAAACACGATAAAAAGCAGTAAAGGACAAGGATACGGAGGCCCTGTCCGTCCGATGCATTTCCAGCATCACACTGGGTGTCCCCTTAAGAAGGAAAGGCCCATTTTTGTTTATGCCAGAGGCTCCCTCGGTGGTGGCGTTCCACGCTTACCCTAGCTGGCCCACGCAAGTTTTCCTACTCCCTCGGTGGCAGCGTTCTGCATCAATAGTCACCTGTTCAGGCCGGCTTAACCTCTCCCTCAGTGGCAGCATTCCGCCTTTAGCATAGTATGTTCATACAGGCTCAACTTCTCCCTCTGTGGTGGCGTTCTGCATTTAGCATAGCATGTTCATACAGGCCCAACTTCTCCCTCAGTGGCGGTGTTCCACATTTACAAATAGTCGAGTTATGCCTTCTAATTCCTCTGTTAGTCTGTTTTCTTACAGACTTTCCCTGCTCGTTCAGTAGGCCCACCGAAACGCTTAACCGGCGGTGTTCGTTTCCGTGTTCTCCTCTTCTACTCACTCTTCCTCGCCTCTCTTCTCCTGCAGCCCAGACACAGCCACCAAAAAAAACAAGGCTGTCCTTAATATAACGTTTCTCCCCAACGTTCACACCTGTGCTGGCCTCTCCACTCCCTCGCTGTCATGCCAGCCACACCCCCTCCAGATTAACACCTGCCTCGACTTTCTCTTGCATGCTGTGCTCCTTGGCCCTGGTGGACTGTGTCGCTCTCCTTATGGTGCTCGGCCACTGCATCCTCACAGGTCCCTCTCACCAAGC
This sequence comes from Ambystoma mexicanum, assembly GCF_040938575.1. Taxonomy (NCBI): domain Eukaryota; kingdom Metazoa; phylum Chordata; class Amphibia; order Caudata; family Ambystomatidae; genus Ambystoma; species Ambystoma mexicanum. The sequence goes on along the minus strand of NC_090921.1, from coordinate 215,275,623 downwards.
CCTGACATTCGGGAAGGTCATGAGCTCGAAAAAGAAAATCTACCTGAACCATCAATTTACCCAGCCGATGAATAGTTGTAAACGAGAAGGGTTGCAAGGCCAGAAACCAGCACAAACTCTTGGGATTTTTTCAAACTTATTTTAACTAGCAGGCATGGTCTGACACCAGGGTGCACACATGCCCCAAGATATAGTATTGCAGAGACTCAATAGACCACTTAACAGCCAAACACTCCTTCTTAATGGTGGCATAGGACTGTTAATGTGGCAACAGTTTCTGACTGCTGAACAGAATAGGTTGTTCCAACTCATCCTTGTTCTGGAACAGTACGGCTCCCACCCCTACTCAGGATGTATCCATGTGTAGAAAGAAAGGCACCAAATAATGAGGACAATGTAGAACGGCCTGGTCAGCCAAGGCTTTCTTCAGACTCTGAAAAGCATGTACAGCTCCTTTTGGTTCTCCGTAGTTTTCGGGGTCCGAGTAGTCTGTAACAGATCAGTGAAAGGTACCACCAAAGTCAAAAAATGGGGAATGAATCTCCGGTAGTATCCCACGGACCCCAAAAAAGCCTGGATTTGCCTGGCATTGGCAGGAAATGGTAGTTGTTTATGGCCTCTAGTTTGTCTTGCTAAGGCAGAATGGTACCCTGTCTCACGTAGTATCCCAGAAAATTGGTATGTGACAACGCCACTGATGTTTTCTTGGGATTAATATTGGAACCGGCTTGCTGTAACATCTCAAACACAGCCCGCAGATTCTGCAGGTGTGTATCCCAGGATGTGCTTTATACAAAAATGTCATCTAGATATGCTGCCGCTTACCGTTCATGTCCTTCTAATATGGAATTCATTAGAGGTTGCAAAGTTGCAAAAGCCCCATACAATCCAAATAGAAGTACTGTGAACTGGTATAACCATGAGGGTGCAGCAAAATCTGTCTTCTCCTTATCACTCGGACGTAGCAGGATCTCCCAATATCCCTTTGAGAGATCAATGTGTGTGCGGTACCTGGCTGTGCCCAGCTTATCCAGGAGATCCTCAATTCATGTCATTGGCTAGGTGTAGAACTTGTTCACCTCATTCAGTTTCCGGAAATCCATGCAAAACCTGATGCTTCCATCCGGTTTTGGCACCAACATAATTGGGAGCACCATTGACTGTGCAAGGGCTCTATTTCCCCCATTTCCAGCACTGATTGTATTTCTTGGTTGACGGCTTGAATTTGGGCCTCAGGGATCCTATATGGCGACAATCTCACTGTGGTACCCGGCACCGTGTTTATTTCATGGTAGGCTTTCGTGGTCCGTCCCGGTAACAATGAGAAGAACTTCTGAAACTTCTGGGGGAGTTTGTCCAGTCCTTCCATTTTCCCTGGGTTAAGGTCTGAATTGATACGTGGGGCCTCAATCCCCAGTGCATCTCCACAGAGGAGTTGTGTTCTGTGCTGATGAGTGCTATCGTAGGTGTCGGTTCCACCCACTTCTTGAGGAGGTTCACATGGTAGGTTTGCACCGGGAATCTTCTATCCTCCTGCCGTACTTTATACGTGGCGGGTCCTAGAACTTGATCTATCATATACAGGCATCACCAGGCAGCCAACATCTTGTTCTCAGATATTGAGATTAAGACCAGGACACTCTGACCCACCTGGAAGCTCTGCAATTGGATTCCTTTGTTATACTTGGCTTCTTGTAGCCATTGGGCTTGCTGCAAATGAGGGTGAACAATGGCCTGAAGTTTCTCAACCCTTTCAGCCAATTTGTGAGCATACTCTGTCAGTGGGAACTCTTGCTGGAGTTGATCTTCCCATTCCTCTTTCAGAATATCCAGCAGTGTTCTTGCCTGTCTGCCAAACAACAGTTAAAAGGGGGCGAGTCCTGTGGAAGATTGGGGTGCTTTCCGAAGGGTCATGTGGGGTCATGAGGTACTAGTCGATCCCTGATGGTCTGGTTATATCTCTCCACCAGACCATCTGTTTGGGGAAGGTAAACTGAGGTTTTGAGATGGTCTATGTGCAGAGGTTGGCACACCCGTTTGAGGATGGTGGACATAAAGTTAGTTCCTAGATCCGTGATGACTTCTTTGGGAATTCGCAATCTAGCAATGAAAGGCACTAACACATCACAGAATTTACTGCTTGGTGATGCTCGGCAGGGGAAATGCTTCAGGGTATCTGGTGGCATAATCCACAATAACCAGCAGATACTTATGTTCTCGACTAGAGGAGTCCAGAGGTCCCACGATATCCATCCCGATCTGGTGAAATGGCTCTAGAATCAGAGGCATAGTTTGTAGCAGGGCTTTCGGAATGTTAAATCTATTTTTCTTTTGACATTCACTGCACTGCTGCCAGAACCGCAGGGTTTAACCGTATGCCCCGGTTCAAAAAAATCGGGCCAGGATTTTATGGATAGTCTTTTCCGAGCCCAGATGTCCCTCCTCTACCTGTATATGAGCTATATCTAAGACGGTGGGTCAGAATTTGGCGGGTACCAGTAACTGTCTAAGAGGCTCTTCATCAGCTTGTGGCAGCACCCAGTAGTATAGCCCTTTGTCCTTAGAAAAATAAGGTCCTTGCCCTTTTCTTTCTCCCTTGGTGTCCAATCGTGCATTCCTTAGGGACGGATCCAATTCTTATGCCAGCCGGTAATTGTCGCCTTGATCATCTATTCTCCAGTCCATGGCGACTGGCATCATCACTTTCTCATGCCACCGCTTCTGCAATTCCCTTTTCTCAGTGCAACCTTTGTTGGGTTGGTCTGGTCGTGTTTCGACAAACTCGCCATAAAAGGGGGAGCTACCCAACCAACTTTCTTCTATTCAGTGTATCATTTTAGGCCTTTAAGCCACATCAGATCCCACCACCAGAGGTTCAAGGAGCACAGGTAGCACGGTTGCTCTGATTTTTAATTGTTGCCCAGCCAATTTAACCTTGATCTATTTGGTCGTATGCGCCTTTACATGCCCATTCACACACCTGATCGCAATCATTCCCCCAGTACTTTCGTTCCACCTACCAGGTGTGTGCTAATGGCAGTCTGCAAACTTCTGGAATCCACCATTGCTCTCATCGTTATTCCGTCTACTTCCGCCTCACAGGTGTACGGATACTGTGGCCTTTTTGGGCATCGTGGCTCAACTGGGTAATTCCCAACCTGGGGTGTGTGTCAAGACTTGATGGTCGTGTAGGCGATGATACCTCTGTCCCCAAGTTCCACTCGAACAAACAGTAATTATACTGTCCGAGCAGCCCTTGAGACCACAGGTGTTGAATGTCGTCAACCAGAATCAGGAAATGCCGGAAGATGTTTCCCCTGACCACTGTAAGGCAAACACGTGGGTTAGATAACAATTACACCCTGTGCACAATCCTAAATGTTTAACTATAAAGGAGCTTACCCTGAGTGGTTGTCTGGAATGTGATGTAGGTGTCTGTCTGAGGGCCGACAGGGTTGACAACAAGGTTGAAGCCTGGCAAACGTTTGATGGACGGAATCAACACCTGATGCAGAACCTGGTACTGTGAGGCAAACAAAGTACGTGATGCAAAGAGTTCAAACCAAAGGATAATCCAATTGCAGTCCAGGAGAAAAGCCAAGGTCGGGTCCAGGGGGAGCAGTTCAAGACAAGGTACCAAACAAGGGAAATCCAAGAGGCAGTCCGTGGGAATAGCCGAGGTCAAAAACCAGGAAGAAGCAGATCCATGCGAGATACAAGAGCAGCGTCCGTAGTCCAACCAAGATCAGCTGTGAAGCGTGGATGGAAGTTCGCGCGTCACTTTTGAATGCTCGCTCCAGTGATCACGTGACTTACACACGTGATAGGCGTACACGCGATTGGACGCGTGGAGGAAGAACGTCCAAGCGTCGGCAGCGGAGACGCGGAATGCTTATGGCGCGTCTCCACGGCAACCGCCAATGCAGGAATGGAGAGCGATGCATACCCCAGCGTCGCAGAGTTCGGCCAGCCCCCTGTCGGCAAACCTGAAGGCGAGAGTGTGCAATGGTGCGTGTAATGCCTTGTGGTGTACAAAGATTCTGCCGGGATGCAATAGGGGGGCTTGTGGATGTGGATGGGGGCGTGACGGAGCCCCCCCTCAAAGGCCCACGACCCCGTGGGCATGAAGGGTTCTCCCTGTGGAACCGAGCCACCAACAATGGAGCATGGACGTCAGGAGACGGAACCCAGGACCGTTCCTCCGGACCATAGCCCAACCAATCAACCAGGTACTGCAACTGTCCCCTGACAACCCGGGATCCCAAAACAGCGTTAACCTCATATTCCTCCTGGGAGGCCAGCGGAACAGGACCGGGAGTGGACGATATGCGAGTGGCATCAGGGCAGGGTTTGAGAAGGGACGTGTGAAAAACAGGGTGCAGCCTCCACGAAGTGGGGACAGCAAGACGGTAAGCAACCGGATTCAGGACCTTGGAGACCCTAAATGGGCCGACGAAACGGGGTAGTAGCTTACGCGAACCCGGTATGCGCAGGTGACGCGTAGACAACCACACCCGATCGCCCGGTGAGTATGAAGGGGCCTCCTTTCTCCTTTTGTTAGCGGCTGTCCGCATCAACTCTTGTGCTTCTCGGAGATGGACAAGGGTTTGAGCATGTACAGAAGCGAGATCCCGGGCACAGTCGTTTGCCGCCGGATTCCCGGTCTGTAGGGAAAAGTCAGAATCAGAAAAAGGGAGAGTACGTGGATGCTGGCCATAGAGTGAGTAAAAAGGAGAGAATCCAGTGGATGAATGCATGGTGTTGTTGTAGGCAAATTCTGCGTAATGTAGAGAATCAAGCCAGGTGTGTTGAAACTGTAAGGCTAAACAACGTAGGTATTGTTCCAGGGCCTGGTTAACTCTTTCGGTCTGACCATCGCTTTCGGGATGGTAAGCCGATGAGAAACGTGCGTCAATACCCAGCAGTTTGGTAAGGGCCACCCAGAAACGTGACGTGAACTGTGTTCCACGGTCTGACACAATGACACATGGCAGGCCGAACATACAGAAAACAGACCTGAAGAACATTTGAGCCAAAGAAGGAGCGGTGGGGATACCTTTACATGGTATAAAGCGGGCCATTTTGGTATATGAGTCCACTACTACCCAAACTGTGTCAAAACCTCGAATACGTGGTAATTCAGTTATCAAATCCATGGACACCGTATGCCAAGGTTTTGGGGGTATAGGCAGGGGCTGTAGTAATCCCAATGGATGGCCTCTCTGTGTTTTGCACTGTGCGCATATAGAGCAAGTGTTGACATAAGACTCCACATCTCGTCGCATCGAAGGCCACCAGCACCAGCGTTTCAACAATTCCAGGGTTTGTCGTTGACCTGGGTGACCATTGATGAGAGCATTATGGGACCACTCCAAAGCCTGGTTACGTATATCAGTGGTGGGTAGGAATAGCTTCCCTTGAACAAAAGGCAAGCCGTCTTGTATGTCAGGATCCCAGTCAGCTAGTATCTGGGGACGTTGTGCAACCCATTGTCGAATAGCAGTCAACATAGGTGGGGGTGGTGTGCAAGCACAAACTACATGGCCTTCGCCTAGAAGCATTTCAGGATAAGAAGGAAGGGGTACCCCCCCGGGTGAACGAGACAAGGCGTCGGCTTTTCCATGGATCGTCCCAGGTCTATGCTTGACCATGAAATCATAGGCAGAAAAGAAAAGGTGCCAACGAACTTGTCTACTGTTAACACATTTCAATGACGCTAGGTCCTGTAGATTTTTGTGGTCAGTGTACACAGTAGTTTGGTGCTTTGCTCCCAGGAGATGATGTCTCCAGACCAGCAAAGCATCCCTGATAGCTAGGAGCTCTTTTTCGGTGACCGTATAGTGTGTCTCGGTCGGTGTGAATTTCCTGGAATGGTAGGCCACCGGGTGTAGCGCTCCGGTGGAAGGACATGATTGGGACAGAATGGCTCCCAAAGCAAACGAGGAGGCATCTGCTTCCACAACATACGGGAGTTCTGGGTCCGGGTGTTGCAGGACAGGAGCCGTGGTGAACGAGGTTTTGAGGGTATCAAAGGCTACCTGATGTTTAGAGGTCCAGTCAAACAACACCGCAGGACTGGTCAATGCGTTTAGGGGTGCCACAATGGAAGAGAAATTCGCAATGAATCTCCGATTAAAGTTAGCAAACCCCAAAAAAGACTGCAGTTGTTTCACAGTGACAGGGATCGGCCAGTCTATGATAGCTCGGACCTTGGATTGGTTCATAGTCAGCCCTCCAGGGGATATATGAAACCCCAGGAATTCGACTTCGGCTGTGTGAAATAGGCATTTTTCAGGTTTGGCATATAAGGAATGTTGCCTAAGTCGTGTGAGTACTTCCCTAACATGAAGGACATGCTCGGCCATAGTCTGGGAAAAGATTAGTATGTCATCTAGATATACTACGACATATATGTCCAGAATATCATTGAATATGTCGTTTACGAACCGTTGAAAAGTGGCAGGGGCATTACAAAGGCCAAAAGGCATCACCATATACTCATACAACCCCTGACGGGAGCAGAATGCTGTTTTCCACTCGTCACCAGAACGCATACGGACCAGATTGTATGCTCCCCGTAGATCCAACTTGGTATATACAGTAGCATTGGTCAACTTGTCTAACAAGGTCGATATGAGTGGGAGAGGGTAGCGGTTTTTTATGGTGACCGCATTCAGACGTCTGTAATCTATACATGGACGGAGGTCCCCCTCCTTCTTCGGAACGAAGAATATGGGACTGGCCACAGGGGATGAAGAAGGCCTGATATGACCTAATTGCAGAGCATGACCTATGTATTCTTTCAGGGCCATTTCTTCTGATGGTGACAGTGAATATATGCGCCCCTTGGGAAGCGTTGCCCCATTGATCAGATCAATGGGACAATCATAAGGTCTGTGGGGCGGTAGTGTTTCGGCAGAGGCTTTGTCGAAAACCGAATGAAAATTGTGGTATTCCGAGGGTACCCCTGACATAGTGGCTCCCACTGTGTGTGCCCCTTCAGGAGGATTCTCAACCTCTATGCGTAGCCCCCCGAGTGCCCTTGCGGGACTGATGAAAACACCGTCGTCAAGTAGACAAAAATGTTGGCATACCTCAGATTCAAAAAAAACCTGACCAGAACCCCAATCGATGAGAGGGTTATGTTTTTTCAACCAGGGAAGACCCAAGATTATCCCGAACTGAGGTGTGGATATCAGATCAAAGGAAGTTGTTCCTTATGGTTGCCCTGGATGGTCACGTCCATTAGGGTGGTTTGTTGCTTGATCGGACCGGATACGAGGGAGGACCCATCCACTGTCTGGACCGGTTCGGGATGTATTTTGGTTACTAAAGGAAGGTCCAGTGATTTGGCCAACGATATGTCAATGAAGCAACCAGTAGCTCCTGAATCTATGACAATGTGGACTTCATGTGAACGCTCTTTAGCTGGTTGAAGAACCGCTTGAACGATTACTGGCCTTATTGGACCGAATGAAGGAGCCCCGGGGTTAACAACCGAGCTCGCCTTGTCCCCCGTACTCAAGGGCGAGCTTTCTGAAAGCCCGAAGCCTTGTTCTTTGGACGACGAGGGCACTCCTTGACAAAATGTCCACTGAGACCACAATAGAAGCATGCATTATCGGTTCTTCGACGCTCTCTTTCAGTTTGGGTAATAGGACTTCGGAGACCCCCTATTTGCATGGGCTCCCCAGCACCTTCTGGGGTAGAGGGCAAGGATTTCACAGAAAGGCCCGACTCCATCCGGCGTTCAGACTTCCGAGCGTCTACTTGTAGGGCTAGGTCTACCAGATCGGAATAGATGTCAGGGAGGGAAGGTACAACAGAAAGAGCGTCCTTCATAGCGTTACATAAGCCTTTGTAGAACACCACGGCTTTCTTGTTTTCTGGCCATGAGGTTTCAGCTGACAACTGGTTGAAATGTGTGATGTATTCTATCAAAGACTGTCTGCCTTGGGATAGCTCTAGCAGCTCCAGGTCCCGGGACTGGGTTTTATACCTGGTGTCAAATATTTTTGCCAACTCACTCACCAGGAGGTCGAAATCATAAAGGGCTGGGTGATTGCTTTCAAGGAAAGGATTAGCCCAAGTAGCGGCAACCCCGGACAGATGGGAAAGCAGAAAGGCGGCTTTCGTGGTGGAATCATGGAAGACTAAAGGCCGACAAAGGAAATGAAGCTTACATTGATTGATAAAGGTACGGTATTTTCTGGGGTCCCCCTGGAACTTCTCAGGGGGTGCCAAAGGAAACTGAGAGGGCAATACCACAGGAGTAGGTGGTGTGGGTGGTGCAGAGGGCCCCGGGGTAAGTGGTGCTGGGACCCCAAATTCGGCATCTGGCTGTAATGGGTTGCGGTTGCTCTGGATGTTGTCTAAGCGATGATGAATAGCGGTCGTGGCAGCCGCCACTTCCGTTCTAAGAGTTGCGACCGCTTGCATTAGAGCAGCCACGGGATCCCCGGCAGCGGATTCCATCGCCTGAACGACCAGAAGAGGCTTCACAGTCTGTCAAGACTTGATGGTCGTGTAGGCGATGATACCTCTGTCCCCAAGTTCCACTCGAACAAACAGTAATTATACTGTCCGAGCAGCCCTTGAGACCACAGGTGTTGAATGTCGTCAACCAGAACCAGGAAATGCCGGAAGATGTTTCCCCTGACCACTGTAAGGCAAACAAGTGGGTTAGATAACAATTACACCCTGTGCACAATCCTAAATGTTTAACTATAAAGGAGCTTACCCTGAGTGGTTGTCTGGAATGTGATGTAGGTGTCTGTCTGAGGGCCGACAGGGTTGACGACAAGGTTGAAGCCTGGCAAACGTTTGATGGACGGAATCAACACCTGATGCGGAACCTGGTACTGTGAGGCAAACAAAGTACGTGATGCAAAGAGTTCAAACCAAAGGATAATCCAATTGCAGTCCAGGAGAAAAGCCAAGGTCGGGTCCAGGGGGAGCAGTTCAAGACAAGGTACCAAACAAGGGAAATCCAAGAGGCAGTCCGTGGGAATAGCCGAGGTCAAAAACCAGGAAGAAGCAGATCCATGCGAGATACAAGAGCAGCATCCGTAGTCCAACCAAGATCAGCTGTGAAGCGTGGATGGAAGTTCGCGCGTCACTTTTGAATGCTCGCTCCAGTGATCACGTGACTCACACACGTGATAGGCGTACACGCGATTGGACGCGTGGAGGAAGAACGTCCAAGCGTCGGCAGCGGAGACGCGGAATGCTTATGGCGCGTCTCCACGGCAACCGCCAATGCAGGAATGGAGAGCGATGCATACCCCAGCGTCGCAGAGTTCGGCCAGCCCCCTGTCGGCAAACCTGAAGGCGAGAGTGTGCAATGGTGCGTGTAATGCCTTGTGGTGTACAAAGATTCTGCCGGGATGCAATAGGGGGGCTTGTGGATGTGGATGGGGGCGTGACAGTGTGTCAAACTGCTCTAGCTCCATAGGTTCGGTTTTATTCTTCTTCGGACAAATTCTAGCTATCTGCCCCCATTGCCCACACTCATAGCACTGCGGATTCCTGGGTGGGAACCCATTGGTATGGTTCGCCAATCCTCCCTCCGCCTCTCGTTTTCGGGGAACAGCGTTAGCCCCCCTTGCGATTCTAGGTCGTGTTGGCCTGGCAGGGATCAGACCCAGGCCTCGATTAGTTGGCCCATAAGATATTACCCGTCCATGGCCAGCTTTCTGATATGCCAAGGCTATATTAACTGCTTCTGCCAAGCTTGGCCAATGATGTTGCTTCACCCACCTTTGCACTGGTATCGGCAAACCTTACACAAATTGTTCCAGGACGATTCTCTCCGCCATCTCATTGGTAGTCCTGGTTGCCCTCTGGAGCCATTATCTGCCAATTCCTTCACTCAGTAAAACAATTGTCGGGGCGTCTCATTTGGTAATAATTATGTCTCCCAGAACGTGACCCAGTAGGTGGCTTCATCGTGGCCAAAGTCTCTCCAGTACTACTTTCTTCATATCTACATAATTAGTATCTCCTGTGGGAATGGCAGCCTTGTAGATGCTCTGCATCCCCCCCGTCAACAAGGGGGAAATGTATTGGCTCCATCTCTCTTGTGGCCACTGTGCATTCCTTGCGACATGCTAACAATTGAAAAAGAAATAGTATAATTTTGAAACACAGTGGCAGGCACTTAAGCCTGTTCCCTTACAATGACGGTATCTACTAGCTGCGCTTGTTGCACCAGCAGTGCCTGTTGAAAGGTCTGTCTACCCGCCTGAGCCTGCTGGCTCTATATCTGTATGGCATCCTCCAGTTGCTGCTGTTCTTCCGTTAGGGCTTTCAGTATGGCTTACATGGTGTTCTCTTCTCAATCCCACCGCTGCCACCACTTGTTACCCCCTGGGGTTTGCGAGAAGAAGTACGCTGAGACCAAGGGCCTCATTACGACCCAGGCGGTAAGTTACCGCCTGGGCCGTGACTTTACCACCATGGCGTAAACTACGTTTACGCCATGGTGGTTGGCGGACTTACCGCCCCATTCCGACCTTGGCGGGGCGGTAAGTCCCCAATCCCCATTTACCCTTCCCCATTCCCATTTTTGCCCCATAGGGCATAATGGGAGTGGGGAAGGCGTTAATTACGCCACCGTAAATTAGGGTGGCGTAATTAACTCCATGGTCCCTTAGCGCCATGGATTTTAACACCTGCTAAAAGCAGGTGTTAAAAGCGCCATGGCGCTAAGGGACCTCGTAATTGGCGGTAAGGGGTCGGCGCAGCTAACGCTGGCGTAAACCCCTTACCGCCAGGGTCGTAATGAGGCCCCAAGTGTGGATTTATCGTGGTTTTTATTTACCACCGTTAACTTCTGGGAATTTTGTGGTCCGTTCACAGTCCTGGACATTGTTGCTTAGGAATTACTGTATTCTCCCCCCTCCAGTGCACTCTTAAGAAGGAAAGGCCTGCTTTTGTTTATGCTTTAGGATCCCTCTGTGGCAGCGTTCCACGCTTACCGTAGCTCACCCATGCAGGTTTACCTACTCCCTCGGTGGCAGCTGTGTTATGCATCAATAGTGACCTGTTCATGCCGGCTTAAACTCTCCCTCATTGGCGGCGTTCCACATTTAGCATAGCATATTCATGCAGGCTCAACTTCTCCCTCTGTGGCAGCGTTCCGCATTTAGAGGAGCATGTTCATGCAGGCTCAACTTCTCCCTCGGTGGCGGTTTTCCGCATTTACAAATAGTCGAGTTATACCTTCTCAAACCTCTGTCAGCCTGTTTCTTACAGACTTTCCCGGCTCATTCAGTAGGCCCACCGAAAAGCTTCTCCGGCGGCGTTCTTCTCTGTCTCCACCTCTCCTACTCGCTCTTCCTTGCCTCTCTTCTCCTGCAGCCCAGACAAAAACAAGGTTCTCCTTAATATAACGTTCTCCCCAATGTTCACACCTGTGATGGCCTCTCCACTCCCTCGCCGTCTCGCCAGCCAAACCCCCTCCAGATTAACCCCTGCCTCAACTGTCTCTCACATGCTGTGCTCCCTGGCTCTAGTAGACTGTGTTGCTCTCCTTATGCTGCGTGGCCGCTGCATCCTCAGATGCACATTAATTTTTTTACAGCAACCAACATACATATATACACATTATTAATTAATCTGGGTTCATGCAACACCAAACAAAAGCAGTTGTCCCATCCATTAACTGCAATTCCCTAAACAATCAAACTGTACTCTGCTTTAAACCATTTATCTTTTACCCTCTCTTATACCCTCCCATTTCTCCAACTATTGGCGCCTTTGCCTAAAACTTAAAGGGCAGCTTCAAACTATGGTTAACAACTTTGCTTATTTTCCTATGTATGCAAACTTTGTTTGCTTCCCAGTCAGGGCACGAATTTCACTCTAGCCACTATCCATTGGCTAGTGAGATTTGCCTTTTAGCGAGTACTGTTGTGTGCTGTCTGTATGTGTAGAATTGAGGTGGAAAGTGACGTTTTTCGGGCTGGCTTGTAGCATGCAACTTGAAATTTCCCCCCTGCTCCCCAAAAAAATCATAGTTTGACATTGGAACTCCATGACACCTGAATAATTGTTCTCCAGTCCTGGGCTATCATGTATCAGATCATTGCATTCTGGGCGTTGTAGTCTTTTTTTTTCAATTTGAACTATTTCATAATTTTTTTAATATCATTTGTATAGCGCACTACAGCCCGTAGGCATTGCGGCGCTGTTTCATAAGACAGAATAGCTTAGTTACGATGGCACATACAAAATAGCCAGGTCACAGCAAAATGGTACAGTACAGGGTGGGCATGGGTTTAGACAAACAGCCAGGTTTTGAGGGCTTTGCGGAAAGCCGGGTGGGACGGTTCAGCTTTCAAGGTAAGCAAAAGAGGGGAAGCTGGCACCACCAACTCTAGCACGTTTGACTCTAGTGACTATGAGTCGGTGGGAGTAGGTTGTTCTGGTGGGTCTGGCGGAGTCTGTTCTGATTACTTTCTGGGAGAGGTAGGGTGGGGCTGTGTGTGTGATGCACTTGTGGGTGAAGGCGAGTGTCTTAAATAAGATCCGTTCTTTGATGGGGAGCCACTGTACTTGCCTTCTTGCTGCAGAGGTGTGTTTTTTTTTGGGTATGCCAAGGGCTGCTAGGAGAGCATTATTCGGGATTATTTGAAGTTTCAATAGGTTTTTTGCTGAGGTGCCAGCGAAAAGGATGTTACATTAATAATATCACTCTGATGATAGATAGGCGGCAGTTCTCGGTGAACAGGAGGGGGTTTGTTGCGTTGAGTAGCTTAGTGGAGTAGGCTGCAGAGGAAGCGATAGCGCTGACTTGCCGTGACATACATAGAAAGAATGGCAACTATGTGGACTCGTAGGGTCTTCACCGCGGATTATACAGGGATTTGGATGTTGTCGCTTGTAAATGATGAGTATTAGCTTTGGAGTTTTTTTCAGGGTTTCTTGGGGTCCTACTAGTAGAAGTTCCGTTTTGTCTCCATTGAGGCAGAGCCAGTTGATGTCATCCAAGCCTGAATGGTGGAACAGGCTGTGTTGAGGGCTTTGGGGTCTGTTCCATAGTTTCCTGAGAGGGCAAGGAGGACTTGAGTATCGTCCGCATTGTTTGTGTAAGCTATGCCGATGGAGTCCAGGATGTAAAAGAGTGGTCTTGTAAATATGTTAATAAAGAGTGGGAGACATACAGGATCCCTGCAGAACTCCATACTGTATGGTGGTTGGGGCGGCGCATGCCTGGTCTGAGAACACTCTCATGGCTCTGCCTTCGAGGAATGAGGTGAACCAGACAGTCGCATTGGGTGAGAAATGAGCTGAGGTGGAGAGCTGATGACAGAGGGTTTTATGGTCTATTAGGTCGAATGCAGCTGATAGGTCTAGGAGGAGGAGTAGAGCTGGTTTACCTGCATCCTTAATTTCGTCCAATTGGTTTTTTAAGTCAAGCAGGGCAGATTCTGTGCCATGCCCTGGGCAGAAGCCGGATTGACGTAGACCAAGGCTGCAATTAGTTTCAACGAATTGTTGGACCTGTAGGTATGCTGCTTTGTCTAGAATTTTCAGCAGGAAGGTGTCTGTTGTTATGGGCCTGTATTTGTTTGGGGATGTGGGGTCAAGTGAGTTTTGTTTTAGGAGGGGGCGTACCCAGAGTTCCTGGAGGCACGAGGGGTCGAGGCCAGAGGCGAAGGAGGCTTTTATGAAGGCGGTGAGAAAAGGCACCAGGGTGGCTGCACAGTCCTTGATGATCGAGGCGGGGCAGATGTCACCTTTGCAGTTAGATGGTTTTATCTTTTTCATAAGGGTGAGAACTTCAAGTTCAGTGAAATCCGTGAATGGGAAAGGTGGGATGTCCTGTGTGGATGGGTTTTGTGTGGCTGTGGCTATGGTTTGTTGTTGGGAAGTGGTCAGGGTGTTCTGATTAGCCTGGATTCTGCTCTGCAGTAGCTCTATTTTGGTGAGCATGGCCGTTTGTATGTTGGAGCACCAGGGTTCGTCCTTAATGAAAGCCTGTGGTGTTGGTGCGGGAGATTTGAGTTCCCTGTAAATGGCGAAGATCTCTTTGGACCTTGATTTGGCATTGTCAATCCTTGTATTGAAGGTGGAGGCTTTGGCCAAGATGATTGCCTTTTTATATTGATTGTTTGTTAAATTCTGACTTAGAGGACTCTAGGTGATTTGTTTGCCATGCAGTGAGTGTGGTGTGTTTCTTGTTTCAGAGTTCTAGTAGCTCTGGGGTAAACCATGAGTGTACGTGTCTTATGGGTTTAGCTTTCCGCTCGGCTAGATGAGGCAGTACATTGTTTATTTGGTTAGCTTGCGGGAGCTGCTTGCTATTGCAGGCAGTAGGGGAGGGGTGGAGGGTTTCTGCTTAATCGGTAGGGAAATAGAGAAAAGAATGACATGGTGGACTGACCAAGGACAGGGGGCGTTCAAAGTGATGGATGGTGGGCAGTTGTGGTCCGCTATCCAGTCCAAGATGGGGCCTTTCATGTGCGTAGGGTTAAGAATGGATTGTTTAAAGCCCAGGGTATCTAAAGCGTTAGCAAGAGATTTGGCTTGTGAGTCCTGAGAGTCGTTGAACCCTGGGTTCAGGTCTCCTTTCAGGATGGCTTTGAAGGCAATGTTTAAATTGCCTGATAGGAGGTGGAAGAGGTTTTCGTGGAAGTCTGCTATAGGAACTGGGAGCCTATAGACAATGTGGAGAGTAATAGTGCAGTAGTGGGAGATGGTGAGTTTTAGGACTAGAATGTCACTGTTGCCTTCGGGTGTCAATCTTTCTGATTGGCAGGGATTCTTTTGCTATGAGGGCTTCTCCACCCCCTTTGGCATGAGGGTGTTCTTGCCTGTAAATGGTGTACCCTTGGGGGAGAGCTAGGGAAATGGCAGGGCCAGGGGCTTCCTGGAGCCATGTTTCTACAATTGCTAGGAGGTCCAGTTTATGGGTAGTTTGAGCACATTGTGTATGTCTAGTGCGTGAGCAGGGAGGGATTACGCCTTAATTAGGGTGCAATTTAATAGGGTCTGTGCGTGGTTGGGTTCGCAAGAGTGTTTAGGGGTGTGACCCCTTTACTCAACTGGTATGGTTGTGGTGAGCTGTTTGGGAGAGATTGGGGTGGTAGAGCTTCTCTTGAGTGCTGAGTGAGTGTGGTGGGTGTTGTTGGGAGTATGCGAGATGACCTCTGTGGCTAGAGCAACAATAGGGTGCAGGGTATTTGCAGTGGGGAGAGTTAGGGCAGTGGCTAGCACATCTAGGTTTGGTAGGGTAATTATTTGTTGGGATCGTGGTTGGCAGTGCATGCTTTAGGCACTGTGACAATAGCCGGTAGAGCAGCATTGGGAATAGCAGGGACGGGGCAAATATTGTTAGTGTTGAGATTTGGCATGGTAACTTTCCTAGGTATAGCAGCATTAGTGACAACAGAGTTACATTAATTGGTTGTGTTCATATTAAGCAATAATACATTCACTGGTAAACCACAGGGTAAACCAGTGCCTAAGACTATTCAGGAGTTTCAATTGTGAGATGAAGTGGACGTTTTGTAGATTGGAAAGTTTCAATGGAACAGTGACCCGGGGAATGAGATAGCATTACTAACTTCAAGTGAAATCATTCACCCAGCCTTCCTCATATCGCCGAGAATATTCATGCGAGCCATGTGCAAATCAAGAGTTAGGGTTTAAACGGCTTAGGCCAGTTATTGCTAGTAATGAATTATTTTTCAATACCAATGTTTAACCATGATAATTTATTATATGATTTGGTATTTAAAATGTGCCTTTATACAAGTGTTTCTAGGTGCTACAAGACAAAGAAGGGGGGACAGAGGGAACACAGGACAAACTATCCTACTAGGCCTTATATGTATATATAACCATGTGCTGACGTCATGACCTACTAAGGGCGAATCCTAAGAAGAAGTGTGTTATGAATATGATCTGAAGATGCCTATTAAGCTACAACTGGCCAACGGAAACGGAGGAATTGGGAAAAGATGGGATTTCTTTGAAGAGGGCTTGTCCAATCATATTTGGGATGTGGATTGCAATAAAGTATTTGGGAGTAATTTAACTATTGCAAAACTGTATAAAAGATGTGAACTGATGTGGTTTGTTGAGACTTGGGTTCGTTTGGTCCTGCAACACCATCTAACTGCTCCCTGCAGAACTGTACAATAAACTTTCTTTATGTACAATTGTGCACTCACTTCTTAAGTGGTGGGCCTGTTTGGGTTAAGGTGATTAATGGCCCCTCCGCACATTTACGAGAAAACAATTATATTCAAAATGTCCACTTGACGTCAAGTCACCCTTTTGTTCAACCGAAAACATCACACGTACAAGAAAATGAGCAAGTCGCCTACTAAAAGTCCATAAATGTATGGCAATTCCTCCCCTCCTCATATTAGACCTTTCTTTGCCATTTAATTTGTCTACCACGCCTGCCGCCACAACCTCCTACTCTTATAGGCAGTGCCTAGTCCTTTAGATTAAACCTGAAATGAAAACAAAGGGTGATTTTAGTCAATCATGAGCCCCAACCATTCAGTCAGGCATGCTAGCATTCCTAGGAAATAATTATCATGCATCCAAGGTGGTGGGGCAGTTTGAGGATGTTTTGTTTTATGAAGAGCTGCTACGTTTTGGGGGGTGTAAGCCTTTTAAAAAACCTTTGAGCATTATAGTAAGACTTTGTCTGCATCATGGGGGGTTTATTGATATGGGCAGGGCATGCTTCTGACCTCTGCCGCCATCAGCGTGTTGCCACTGCCTGTTGATTGTCAGTATGCAAATGGATGCTGCTCTCAGTGGCAAGAGGACTACTGTATATCCCTGCTACACCCCTCCTGCCCCAGCTGTGCCCTGGCCCATTGGCAGCCCCTAGAAACGGCTCTGTCCCAGTCCAACGTATTTGTGAACTCTTACTATTAACAGGCACCCTGTCTCCACTGTCTAGATCATGTGTTCGCTGTGGTGTTAGGCCTGGGTCAGGGAGCACAAAGGAGCAAATTGTTCAAGCTAATTTTGACAGTCACTTTGGTGCATGGATGTGAGTTACAGAGCGAGCTTAACTCCCTCTCCTCAGACATCTGTGAGTCTGATGGGGAGAGTGGGGCGGGGGGGATCAAAAACAGGCTCACTTTCTCCCTCCCTGTTTCCTGAAACTAGTAATTTAATTTCCACTCACCTGAAGAATAAGTCACCCCTCTACCCTATAAATGAATTGGGCGCATTGTCCCACTGCTCCCCTACTCCTCAGCCCCGTTATCACACACTTTCACCCACATGTGGAAAGACAGAATGAAACTGGGCAGAAGGAAAGGGAGAGAGAGAGAGAACGAACGCGGGCGAGGAGAAAACGAAAGACAAAAACCTAAAGAGAAATCAAGAAAGAGGAAAGCAGAGAAAGAAATGCGAAAAGGAGAGAAGGGAACACCTGAGGGCAAGGACGAGAAAGATAGGGAAACAGAAACAAAATAGAGCAAAAAAGAAGCAGAGCGACCAGTGCGAACAACTGTCAGAGAGGCAAAGAGAGAAAAAGAAAGAGAGCGAGGAGACCGCCATTCTCAGAGGGGGAGGTGAGATCTGGAAAGATGGGAGAGGACCATAGGAAGACGAGGAAGTAGTAAAACATGGAGGCGGAGGGTTCGGCTACGGAATATGCTTGGGCAGAGGAGGGATGCAAAGGGAGGGCAAGTTGCGGACACTCAGAGGTTAAAAGACAAGCATTGGCAATGCCAACAGTTTTGGCTTGTGTGTAGGCATGGTAAAGGCATTTGCTTGGCACTGCCGGAGTGGTACTAACTGACCACCGATGGTACCAGCTACAAAATGGTGTGAGTACCTTGGCATATAAAGACGTGCCTGGCAAATGCTTAATCCTTGGCCACAAGCCAAAACTGTTGGCTTTATCAATGCTGGGTTTAAACAGGACTGCTGCGAGGGCTATGCACAAAGCATATAAATAGATTGGCTGAAGGCAGACCTGGTTAAGACATTTGTATCAGACCAGTAGTTTGTTTACAGCTTCAATTAAGTAATTGGGCCTCATTGCGAGGTCGGTAGTAACCCGCTTGTGCTAGGTGGGTGGGGGGGGGGGGTTGCTGCTGACCTAGTAACACCATTTCCGGCACTAAGCTAAATGCCAAAACATGTTAGTCCCCATTCCCGACTCCACTGAAGCACCGGCACCGTTGCTAAAGGTGCTGGTGCTTCCGTGAAAAGTCTGCCTTCAGGGGCCGTTGTGCCAGGCAGGTCTGACCCTGACAGGCGCAGCAGCCCCAGCAGGCAGTCTCGTAGTGTGATGGTCCAGACCGCCACTATTGTAATGAGGCCCATTAACTCTCAGAAGACTGATTTGCAAAAACACTGCCAGGCACTTAGAGCACCCAATTTGAGGTAAGGCTTGTTTAAAGCTAGCTCAAATAGTTCCCAGGAGGATGAGTTTTGGGCAGGGAGGGGCAGGAAATGAGTGGGAAAGGCCATATGGTTTAGCAAGCCCATAGACAGCCAATGGTTGGGTAAATATCCAAACAACACCTACCAGGCGTGTGTCCCTCCTCATACGCTATTTCTACCTAGATGTACTGGCCAAGATGTGTCTACATGATGGTAAACCGCTGGGAAATGGAAAATATCTTGCAAATTCCTATACAAAAGCCCAATTTATTGACTTTTTCTGCCTACCTTACTCGGGATTGGCGGGTTTCCTTAAGCCAAACAAGCATAGACCCTCTGTTCTACTGCACACTCTATACTTTCTCGCGTGGATGGGAAAGGGGGGTTAAGGAAACGTGTCCTTTGTATTGTTGGTGTAATATGGATGCCATGCTCTATTTCTCAGTCTAGTGGCTGTACCCATTGCCACAGAAGCACGGATCCCTACTTTGCTGGTGTAATATGGATGCCATGCGCTACTCTGCACCCCATTTCTCAGTGTAGCGGATGCACCTATTGCCACGGGAGCACGGATCCCTACTTTCCTGGTGTAATATGGATGCCATGCACTACTCTGCATCCCTTTTCTCAGGGTAGCGGCTGCACCTATTGCCACAGAAGCATGCACCCCTACTTTTCTGCTGTACACATATTAACACCCCCATGGGTGGCAGAAGATGTGTGTTATGGCAGTGTGCCCCTTTTTCCTGGTGTCATAAAGTGCCCAGGCACCCCAGACCCCATATCTCAGGGGAGAAGCTGCACCTTTAGTCCCAGAAGGTCATATCCCTCCTTTTCTTTGGTGCCTGACATACCTGTGAGGGCGCGGTGCCACTCTTTCCTGCTATCATAAAGTGTTAAGGCACCCCTACTCCCCCCCATATAATTTCCCCTGGGTGGCCGGAGGTGCGCCCCGCATTCCCTTCTGCCCGCTGCCGCCTCCCCCTCCGCGTCCTGGGCTGGAGGGTGGGCACGCCGCGCCAGGAGTGTTGTGTGTCTCTCACCGGGCTCGCAGGCTGCCTACCCCTTTCCTGGCCACTCACTGCCTCTGACACAGGATTGTTGCAGCTATGGATCCAGGCTGTTTTTTGCGAGCCTCTATTAAGTCCCAGTCCTACCCGGTTCTGCTAGTGGGAATTCACAATATGTTAGCTCTCCCATATCCGCCAACGTTTGCGAACCCAGGAGAGGGGATATTTGCTGCAAAAAGGTGTGATTTTGACTTCCATTTTCATCCGTGTCAAGACTTTTGTTAATAAACACTGACTGTATTAAAAGCGAGAACGCACAAAAAGTGGACGACTTGAATAAAGTGTTATTATTTACAAGCTGGTGCATTGTGAAAGTTGCATTTGGGTTCACATGAAAATGAAAACGTTGCACTTTGGGCAATAATGATTTGCAAATGAAAGGTTCAGCATTGGGACATTGCTGTTCCAGTCCCAGGGGGGTATTTGGAAACCCTTCATGCTCTATACAATGATTGTCTTCACTCCCACTTCCCCCGCCGCGCACAGCTCTGATCCTGTAACGTGTTACTGCCAGCTGCAATCCCCCAAGTCTACCCCTACTGTACTTAAGCACTCCGGACTAGATGGAGATTGCGGGGTGTGTTGCAGCTCATGGATCCTTGCTGTGGCGTAGGCTGTCTAAACACCCGTCAGCCTGCTACTCCACTGTGTGACCGAAAGCGTGGTCCAGGCAAAGCAGACCAAACAGAGATCACTCTGCTGTGGACTTTAAACCTAATCTGACAGGAGTTCAACTAACAAAAAGTATTGGTGCATACAAATGAAAATCTAACAACCATCTACTTAAGTGCAGTCATTTTGCTCCTACTTTGTAGCACGCTCAGCTCCCTGGCAACAACAGCAGGCCGGCAGACTTCAGCGTGCGGGTGAACGGCTGCTAAGGCCATTTCATTGCCAAGCATCGGCATGTTGCCATGCCAACGCTGTACACTGCTCCCGAACTCCCCTTTCTCCTTTTCTTTTTTTTTTTAACATTTACAGTACCAATGCTTTAGCGATTAGGTGGCTTACGCCACCAAAGCGCCAAAACCAAAAAGGGAGGAAGGGCTGGGGCAAAATAGAAGAAACCAGGAGAGACGAAGGGCCCGCAAGAGATGGAGAGAAAAAGAGAAACCAGGCCCAGCTCAAATGAGTGGGGGCCCATTTCCACATGATGGTTGGGACCCCTCTGCTTAGAGCAAAAACACTCTGAAGCACCCTTGGGGTGTATACATTACAATGGCGACAATAAGGTTAACAGCCGCTGATTATCATGAGCCATCAGGGCTCTTAAACACTAAATGCCCACCGAAGAGCTAGAAACCCTTCTTTCTCAGCAAGTGGCTGCTATGGAGGATCCCGTGTTAGAAGGTAATGAGGTGATAACACTTCTGTATATCCCTTGGAAAGAGAAAACACAACTTGTAATGGGAGCTCCTCAAAGCGCACATTTTAAACCCCAGAATGAAAACAGAGAAATTAACACATTGCCGTGATACAACACAGCTGACTGGCAACACGGGCAGTTATTTGAGGACCCTTTCAATTGAAAACATTGAAAGGCCCTGACGCCGCACCTGAGAGACACAGGCTGATAAGGAAAGAGTGGCAGAAAGCCGGGCTCAGCCAGGGAAACGGGCAGGTACCGGGACGGAGCCAGACGTGCCTCTCGTGCTCTGAGGGAGCGGCTGGTGTGCAGCAGAACAGGGCCTCGACCTCTGAACTCTGGTCATGGAGAAGGCTTGCTATGTCCTCATAGCAGCGCCTCGTCTCACTGAGCCTCTGCCTATAGCCCTCATGTTTAAGTACCAATAATACGAACATTACGACATCAAAGAGGTCTGCGCGGTGGATAGGTGACAGCAGGACCAGCAGCGAAGACAGGGTAGGGCCCGAGCGTGCAAGGCCCACCCAAAATCCGTAAATGCCCACTCTGCATAGCTGTGTGGGCATTTGCAGATGTTCATGTGACTGCCGCGGGCTCAAGTACATTAGCTTCAGGCCCCACTTACGCCTCTGAGCAGGACATGGGCGCCACCTTCGCAATTGTATCGGTGGAAACAGGCAGCGACGTGAAATCATCAAAGGGGGCGGTGTTACAGAAGTGATATAAATCACCCTTTGACCCCGGTAACATCACGGAAACTGAGACTGTGTGGTATATGACCCAGAAGAGATATTGTATGGCCCTGGGCCTTTGACCGCGCTGGCTTTTCTGAAGTTAATACACAATCTCTCTCTCTCTCTCTCTCTCTCTCTCTCTCTTTCTGTATCTCTCTCTCTGTATCTCTCTCTATCTCTCTCTGGCTTTTCTGAAGTTAATACACAATCTCTCTCTCTTTCTGTATCTCACTTTCTGTATCTCTCTGTATCTCTCTCTATCTCTCTCTCCCTCTCTCGCTCTCTTGCTCTCTCTCTCTCTCTCTAGGCAGTGACACAGCGGCTCTCGTGTATAATGTAGTCAGAGCTGGCCAATTTTCCAACACAAAGCACGGCTGTAAGAAATTACATGCCCACAGACCTCATGTCTAGCGACCGTGCGTGTTCATAGAAGATTTTCCTCTCTCCGTAGCCCACTGAGGGCAGACTCTACACTACCCTACTCTACTCCAACCTTATAGAATCATTACAATTTAAACACAAGCTAGTTGCATTACCTTGTAAAGTACTTATAAGATTTGGACATTTAAAAAAAGACAAACATTGCAGAAAGGTGGTCACGCTTTTTATCCCCTCTACATGATATGTGTCTGACGTTCACCCGCCTAGATTTTGCACCTGCAAAAGCATTTATCGCCGCTGTGTTAGCTATTTTTGTATTATGTCGCTCGAAATTGAAAGTAGAACTAGATCCATTAGCTTCTCTTCAGGCAATAAGGATACATAAATACATGATTATCAGTTTAATCTGCTGACAATCCTCTCAACTATCAGCAACAGCAATTGCCACCAACCTAACGAAGGTGGGCCACCAACATAACGAAGGTGGGCCACCAACATAACGAAGGTGGGCCACGCACTGGGAAACAAATAGTAAATAATGAGTGAGATTTGTTTTATTAGTGTGCCCTGGAATATAATAACTCCCATGCACTCACAGTTTTGTCATATTAGGTACAATGATTTAATGATTTTCCCAAGATCACACACAGTGGCTACATAGTGAAGTCAGGATCTTTGCTCCAGGGATTAATATTAGTTTCTAAACCATCAATCAGCCCCACACCTCTAGTACACCAGAAGGGATCCAAACAGATTGGAAACACAAATTATGAACCTCCTTGTCCAATTTTGGTAACGTAGAGGGAACGGCAGGCTTATCTCCGAAAGGAACGGCAGGCTTATCTCCGAAAGGTCGTGGATCGTTGATTAGTTGCAATTCCGCGAAAATACAATTATTACCCAATGATAAAAGGGACTTTCCAGTCAAGGTTGAATAAAAATATCAACTTTATTGTTATCACAACAGACAGTTCTAGCAACACTTCGAAATATAACCCACCCTAGTAAGGAATGTAGAGGACAGACAGTTCAGTTTCAAAGAAGGAAAAGGGATGCACTCTGGATACTGACAGGAGGCTAGTCAGCAGGGACGTCATTTCACCAAAATGCCAGGGGTAGCAGGAGTGACATCACACGACCCTTGACCTCTGATGACATCAAAGGAAGTGATGTAATTTGATCCCACCCCGAAGTGACATCACCGGAAGCTATGGAACACAACCTTTCACCCCTTGACAAAACAGGAAGTGGTATCACATAGCATTGTCCCTAAGTACACTACGATAAATATGGTTACGATATCACTGTAATGTGAAATACATTTCATACAAGAATGAATCACCATATACATCGTTAATATCAGTGGGTATAGGCCATATTACCAAACAACTGTTAATGCAGCAGACGTCCAAGGCCAAACGATAATGATATGTTATTATATTGCACTTATGCTCAAGCGCTTTAAATAGAGCAAACATACATGCAATATCACCCAACCTGTGTTGGTACTGATTTCTAGACCTCAGAAGGATGAAAGGCTGAGTTGGCATTGCCTGGGATTATAAACCTGCAACCCTCATATCGCACACACATCGCAGCCGTGAGCGCTCAAACCACTGAGCTATCTTACCAGGTATAGCTATCTTACCGGCTATAGTAAAATGATCAATTACATGTCTGAATGTTCTCAAAGTCAGAGAGCAAATGACCCCCTGTAGTGGATACCATTAAACTGGTAACTGAGATTTAACAGTAGGTCAGTTCATCTGCAGGTCTGGTGCAAAGTTGTCCACATGCCAAGCCTGTGTGGATCTACGTTTCAGGCTTCAGAGGTTGGCTAAACACATACCACTGGGAGGGTTCATAACTGTGTATTTAATAATTTAGAGTAGCGCAGGGAAAGCAGTGCACTCACATGGCATCCCCTACTCTGGGCACTCGTTGTCTCATACATGCAAACAAACATCCTGAACAGCATGCCAGGGAGATAGGAAAGATAGACACATTACAACAAAGCATTAATTGTGGCACAATGAAATCAAGTGTCACTTGATGTGCTATGGCGAAACATTACTACACTGTACACAAGCTTTTAGACACAAGGATTTTGCCAAGTGACCGAGGACACCGAGATGGAATGTCTTCTGATGATCCTAACAGAGACAACAGCAGAAAAAAAACATGCTATAAATGCAACTTTTGAAAATTAAAATACATATAGTTGCTGTCTGCATTGTGAATTTGAAGTGATTAAGAACAGACTAAATCAGTGACTCAGTGCTTAAAATAAACCTTTAATGAGTCTAGCAATTATTGTATAGAATACCAGAAAGACTATTATTCCTATTCTTTCTTATTTAGGGTCACTGCTCAAAGTGTTACACTTGTGGAACCGCCTGCTTTTTTTAAGAAGCCTGAACAATAAAGCCAACCACTCCAGAAACAAAGAGCCACATGGCACTAGCCAAAGCCTAGGAGCTTCCATTTAAAAAAGAAAAAAACCCAGTTGCGACTCCTGGCGACCCCCAAATGACGTCCCTGGTAGTCTGTATGGTATAATGCTATACAATCACAACAGTTCAAGGTTACTTGGCTTCAGGAAAGACTAGGGGTACAGAACCACAATGTACCGCCTGCTGTAGGTGTTCTTGGTGCTCGACAGGGTCGAGTCTGCTTCAGTGCGCTTTGCAGGCTTCTGTGACAGAGTTCAAAATGGGAGTCAGCTGCGGGTATCAGACGGCAAGAATGTTCGGCGCGCGAAGATGGACGAAGGGCTGCAGGCTGGCCTACACAGCGGCTCAGGGTCAGGAATCGTCGTCTCAGTGCTGGTCGGTAGTTCTGAAGCACTGGTTGAGACATCTCAGAAGTCGTTAAGCGACAGCAGCGTAACAACGGTCAGCGTTGCAGTAGGTTCCAGCTCAAGGAACTCGACTGTCTCGAAAATGTCCTTTGATGCTCGTTGAGGCACATCTCCCAGTTTCTTCACTGGGCTCATGTCATCCTTGAAGGTAGACGGCCCAAAGCTGAGAAGTGTGTTGCAGGTAGCTGCCTTGTCATTGGTTTCGGGATCAGAGAACTTATTGCACTTCCTACCTAGGAAGCTTGCGCCAGAGCCTAGCAGTGCCCAGTGTGTGCTGGCTGGGTACCAGTTCGGCAGCTGCTGGGTGGCCCTCTGGAACTAGTATCTCCCTCTGTTCCCTGGGAGATGTTTAGGGGAAGGATCTTGCTTCCCTTTTTGAGGTACTGGCCTTCTGCCACTGGCAGAAGATGTAAGGCAGACTGCACCTTCAGCCAGGGTCCAACAATGAGTTCTTCCTGCTACTCCTTGCAAAGTCTTCAGATGGTCTGCCAAAAGAGGGGCTCAGACCACTTTTAAAGTCAAAAGGGCCCCAGTGATTGGTGTAGGCTAAGCCTACCTTAATGAGCCAATCCTACGGTCGCCACCAACAATCCCCTGTACGCGTGAAGTCATATCCAGAGTGATTTTCAACAGGAAAGGTAAATGGGTGAAAACATGTGATTCTAAGTCCCACCCATCTTTTTGTTTGCTGTGGATCAAAAAGTCTCTCTGGTTAATGGATCTCTATGTGGTTCCTGATTAAAGGGACAGGTCTCCTTTGAAGCTGTGGTGAGACCGGACCCTCTGGCTCCTGCAAACCACATTCTCATACCTTATCAATGGGGTCCCCCCTGTGAGGTGGACTACTGTAAACATGCAGTCCCACACATGACAGTTCACTGTCATCGATAATGAGGGAGGGAGCTGGCTACAGGTTGACACAGTTGCATATGAAAGGTTGTTGGGGTTTCCTGTCTCCTTTTTTAACCTCTGCAGCCAGGCCCCAGTTGGGTTTGTTTATAATTGTCATGCTAATACTGCCACCAGCTGTAGGGCCAAACAAAAGTGCAGGGGGGGATCCATGGAGTTAGTTAATCAGGCTGGCCATGGCAAGGGGAAGGTTTGGTCCTCCCCCTTCTGGAGATGCATTGTGTACTCCTGCTGTCATTGTCAAACTAAATATGACATGGTGGACTGTGCCTGTAGGCTGTATCCACCCAGCGTGCACAGGTCTATGTGTTTGTCGTGCTGTGAGCATAGGAAAAAGTATGTGGATTAGCCCCACACATTTTCATGCGGTTGGTCTACCATCATTCAATTTAATTATAAATTTCAAAAAATCCCAGGCGAGTACAAACACCCACCGTGCGGATGGTCGATTTCCTCAAAGGCCAACTTGGCCAAATGGCTTCCCAGCTATAGGTGGCACAGGTGTGTGTTAATGTTGGGTATCCCAGGGAAACAATAATGGTCTGCTTTTTAGAGATGAGAAGAAATATAAGGGCACCTGGCGGGGTCCTGATATACCCAGGCGGGTACTCGTGTAATAATAAAAAAAAATCAGGATGAGAGATCCTAGAAGCAATGTGCGGTTCTGAACATATGAATTTATTTCAAGAACAACAGTTTATCCTTTTTTAGTATACATAATTTTCGATAAGCATGAAAGTACAATAACAACGGACAGGTGTGATTCTAACAAATGGAGATACCAAGTGTGTATAAACCTCTATGTTGTTGAGGTAAAAGCTCCACGATTTGGCACAGACATATATGACAGTCGGGTAGACCTATGGTTAGACAAAGGTGCACCCAGGACAGGGGATGGTCCGGGGCGTGGTTAACACATAGTGTACACAACAATATCTACATAACATACACAAGGAGGTGTTTGGTTGTGTCACGGAGGATCGACACAGGTGTGTTTCGGCCAAGGAGGGGTGGATTGTAGCCTGTCTGGATAATGGCCTTCTTCAGGATGGGTACCGATTTGAGGTGCTGTCCGTAATATCTGCAGCTGTGTTTGCAGTAGTGATGCTGTATGAGGGACAATCCTTAATTGATTGTAGGATTGTTGGTGCACAACTGCACCTTGGAGTAAGCCGTTGGTTCCACGGGGCTTGTATACAGGGAGTTTCAAGTTTCCCCTCTATCACCCCCTCTTCTCCTCTCTCTGATGGCATCAATTATTCTGTGAACTGCTCCCCTCCTGCTCTGCGCACTGTCCTCCTCATTGTGCCCCACTCTACCCTTTTGCACTTGCCTGCATCTCCTGACCGTTATACACTTTCCGCTTCTTTCTTCTTCTTACTGACAGATTTGATCGATCAGTGGTGATTATAGGATAAAGAGGCTTGAGCCTCATTACTCCATCCTCTGGGGTTGAGGATGTAGTCATGGATTCTTCATGGTCTGAGTGGACTTGTCATTGTCAGGCTGGTTTCACAGGGCCTTCGCAGTGATGGGCCACGGCTAGCGGTCAAAAGGGTTTGCATTGGTGGCAGTGAGTCTCCTGATCAGCGGGTTCTAATCCAGTCCTTGGCAGATGTTCTTGCTCAGCTTCGCTAGATGTTCGTCCAACATCTCAATGTGATGTCACACTTTCCATGTCTCCCACCCCTTTTAATGCACCCGGTCACTGCTCAAAGAGTTCAAAAACCTCATACTATTTTGATTCGCGAGAACTGAGATTGGTGCTCTCATTGAAAGAAGACACATTTCCCAACTGTGTTTACTTTGGAAAGGCCCCAGCATGGGTCCTCTTGCAGAGGTATTTATCAAGCTCACTGCCAGCTTTGACCAAGATGTCTAACCGCGGCATTCACCGGCACATGGCGTTGCTTCCTGTGGCATTCGTTCCCTGTCAGGTACGTGTGTGAATCATTGGTTTGCCCGGGATTCAGTGCTCTGCATGGAAACACCCATTGGAGGCCACGCTAATCCTGCTTTCTAATTCCCAGCCTTTATCAAATCACGTTCATGTTCTTCTGTCCTGATCTTCATGGATGCCATGAGAGGTGGTCTGCGGCCCAGTACGTTTCAAAGAGAAGCTGGTCTTTGATGATTGTGAAGGCTGTGTTTCATGCAGACTAGCAAATTCCCTTACTTGATTTCTCTTGGAGTATCTGAATAAATGGATAACTTTCAACCCTTCATAACGGTTACAGGTGTCCTCTTACCTGACAAGAAAAGGTCTCTTAGGGGCCAGCAAAAGCACCATGTAAGTGGGGAGCAGGAGCATCTGCTTAATTTTTTTTATTTGAAGGGCGTAAATATTTTCCCCAAATAGACCAGAGCGACCGATTGTAGAGACGTAGCTTGATCCAACCAAGAGGGGTTTACGGGCTGTGGCATGGGGAGAATGCGGTCAA
This sequence comes from Ambystoma mexicanum, assembly GCF_040938575.1. Classification (NCBI taxonomy): domain Eukaryota; kingdom Metazoa; phylum Chordata; class Amphibia; order Caudata; family Ambystomatidae; genus Ambystoma; species Ambystoma mexicanum. The sequence continues at coordinate 215,247,490 of NC_090921.1, read as the reverse complement.
AAGCCAGACAATTTGGAATTGTTTTTGTTGGGGTGCTAATCCAATAGATGCAAGTCACCAATAGTGCACTGGAGCATTCCCAATGTTTTTTTTATGATGCCTTTGCTCACTATATATGTCAGTATAAAAACATGTCCACGCTGGTTATGCCAATGCATGCCAGTATCCCCACATAAGAACATACACCAGTTGGCTTTCCTGTTAAAAATGCCATGGCACAATATGAAAATTTGTCCAAACTGGCTGCCAGTGTAGCCAGGTAATTAAGGTTTATAAATAGTTGTTGTAAAAAATAATAAAAATTGTTTACAAAAAAATAAAAAGGTTTATAGACATAGCCCAAGGGCCATACAGGGAGTTACGGGTCCTTAAGACAAAGTTAAAGGCAAAAGCCCAGCAAGGGCATTTATCGAGGTCTTCAGGTCTGTGATGAATCCACTGATGTCATCACTCCTTTCCCTGAGGTAGCCTTCCCCCATGTGGCCAGGGGACGGACGCTGCTACCTTATCCTGACCCTGGGAGCAGCTATATGAGGGAGGACCACCTCTGCGAGGTAATCCTCAGGGAGATAAAGTGACGTCATTGGGAGAAACCCCATACACCCCTGTCCCTTATAAAGATGTTCCTTTAATCCCCCAAACGTTAATAGCATAATGTCAGATCCCTTTCCAACCTGAGTAAAACTACTTTTCTTCCCCCCAAAATCCCAGGAGAGACCAGTACTAAACACTGATACAAGGAAATGACTAGGAATAGTAAAGACTACCCCCAATAAAGTTCAGCCTTTAATTCCTCAATACCATGCAAGAGGAAAATCCATGGCCACTGACATGAGGAAGAATGGCGGAGTAGTGATGATTACTGGGACCGAGTACCAAGTGCAATGGTTTAGTTGTTGAAGAAATAGCCAAGCCGGGAAGTTTAAATACAACCCAAACTCAGCTGAAGGAGATCAAGGCAGTCACTGGAAGGAGAAGGAGCAGAGAGAACTGCAGACGCGGGTCTGCCTGCCAGTCGGGAACGCTGCCTAATACCATGTGGAGGAAAGATGCGCTGTGGAAAACAGCAGAGAAGACGACGCAACCTCGAAAAGGTAGGAAGGAGGTGTTGGTGGTTTACCGCAGAGAAGGAAACTGCTGCAGGAACCTTGTGCGGAATAAGCAAGAATGGTTGCAAGAGTGCGCTTGTCCGGGGGCACACAGAACCAATTCAGCAGAGCCAAAGAAGAACAAACAATGCAATGCCGAAGGCAACCGGTAAGCCAAGTGAAAGAATTACCGGGTTGCCCCCATACCAATACCATTATTTAGAGGCAAATCGAAAGGAAAGTAACAATATCCAAAGGAAGCCCATAGCTATTCAAGAATGCAATATAAATAAATGAGAAGGCAGATGGTGTAGAAAACTATAGAGCTTCATGGAAACAAAGCAAGAAAGCAATTGAGAATCCATTAAATAGATGGAAGTAATTGCCAGCTTCTCTGCTGTTTGCCACAGCACGTCTTTCCTCCGTGTGGTGTTTGGCAGCATGCCCGACCAGCAAGCACACCCGCATCTGCAGCTTTCTCCACTCCAACGTCACCTGGCCACTTGGGGATAGTCGATCTCAGGAAAAGGAGTGATGACATAATTGGATTCATCACATACCCTTCCTCTAATGCTCAGGCTTACCGCCAAAGGGTCTTTGACTAGACTATGTCTCAGGGTATACCAGGTGAAGATAAGTTAAAGTGTTTCATATGAAAAGTCCTGGCAAGGGAGAATACCAGATGAACATAAATTCAAGTTTTTCATGTTCAAGTTCCTGGCATAGGAGTATAACTGGTGAAGATATGTTAAAGGGTTTCAATTATAAGGTCCTGAAATGAAAGTACACCAGGTAAAGATAACAAAGTGTTTCATATATAAATGTCTGGCAGGAGAGTATGCAGGTGAAGACCAGGGTGTATGAAATAGTGTATAAACTGTTTAAAGGAAGAGCAATATATGAACTGTGTAGTGATGAGAGAAGAAGTTAAAGAAAAGCAATAACGTTTTGAAGGGTGAATTGTGATCTCTGAACAAAGTGCTGAAAGGAAATAAAAGGTGCTGAGAAGATAGTTATCTTTGAAACTGTATGTAAAGAGAAGCCTTGGGGAAGGGAGCAAGTCCTGCAAGCTACATAAACACTCTGAGGGGAGAGAAAAGACCTATTGGAACCTTGGTAGTTCCTTTTGAAATTGGATGTTGAATGCAAAGAACCCAGGAAAGGAGGGCCTTCCTAGAACTGTACACTTTGTCCATGAAGAAAACCTTTTGTTGGATTTTGAACTTTTATGTTGAGCTTTGCCCACTTTTGAATACTTTATGAATACAAAGATATTACCCTTTACACAGTATAGTTGTTTTAGAGTATGAGGGCCAGAACAGGATTACGGGCTCAGGATTTACTTTATTCGGACATCTTGACACTGACAGACTCATTAGCTTTTGGTTGAGGTAGGGAAATCCCTCCTAGATTAGGTTTGTAGCCATGTCTCATTCCTGGCTCCTCAGACGGCCCATAACTCAAGGTAAAAAAAAGGGAACTCTACCTGGAGTGCCTACTAAAAACTGCCTAGTTCCCAGCAACAATGTCCAAATGTAATGAGGAGAGAGGGGCATGGCTTAATCAGCAGCCCGGCCACGTCTGCCAGTTGCGGCATGTCATAGACTTCAGGCAACAAGGGGTGGGGGTGGCCTCCCCACACCCTAACAAGGTAAGGAGTGGAAGGAGGGGCAGGTGATTTCCCATGCCCACGCTGTGTCTGTGAGGTGTGACCAGGGCAGGGTGAGAGTGGCCTCCACTCCCCTCCCTAATAAGGTACAGAGAAGGTGAAGGGGACCAGTAATTTATCATGCCCGGGCCACACCTGTCAGGTGCGACCCGGGCAAGGTGGAGAGTGGCACTCACAACATGTCTGTCAGTGTAGCACGCCCATGATGAGAGGGAGTGCTGTGCTGACAACCATGCCACCAGCAAACCTGGGCAGTGGTGTGCCTTCCCACAGGCCAAATTCGGGTCTACGGGCAATACTGGTTTTCCAAGACATAGCAGCTCGTATAGCAGAGAAATTGTTGGATGGTGGGGTCATGTCACTCCCCTGGGATATAATAACACTTATCATGCTTGCTTCATTATAGATTCTAAATAGAAAATGCCATACCAAGCAAATAACTAAACTGGCTGCACAAAAATGCCATTCTAGCAACATAACAACATGTATAATGCTTACTTTATTATAAATGCCCAGTAAAAATTGAATGCCAAATAAATAGCTAGACTGGCTGCACCAAAGGGCCAGTTTAGCCACAAAATACCTCTTATCGTGCCTGCTTTATCAAAGAAGACCTGTAAAAAGTGTCCTGCCACAGTAAGAAATGTCTAAACTGGCTGCGCCAAAATGCCTGCATAGCCATGTAATACCAGTATCATGCCTGCTTCATCAAATATACCCAGTAAAAAATGTAATGCCACAGTAAGAAATGGCTAGACTGGCTGCATCAAAATGCTACACTAGCCACGCGTAATAATACTTAGCATGCCTGTTTTATCAAAGATGTCAAGTAAAAAATGATGCTGTCCCAGAATCATTTTTTAATAGGGATATTTGATGTTGGCCCTCTGTGCCCTCTACCATATCACCAGCCTGGCTGGCACAAATATAGAAGTACGCACCACCAAACACATCCATGCAACATTCACTCTCTCATTTACACAGCATTACACAGCATTAACTTGCACACCCATACACCATACACTTGCTCATTAATGTGTGCATCCAGCACACACCCCATGCACCATACACTCATTTATTCACACATTCATACATAATAAAATGCATTATTCTTCCGTACAGCCCCGGTCTGGACTCTTCCTCGTTCCTGGACATGCGTACAAGAGCTGGAGTGATGCCATAGCTCTGCCCTGGACCGTTTGTATGTGCATGGAGGCAAGGAATATCCACACACACATTCGAAGATGAGGTTCCCCAGCCTGCACCCCCAGTGGACCACGCAATGTTGGAGAAAGAAAACGCTCCCGGCTTTGCATGGTCCATAGGATTGTAAGTGACTCCAATCTAGCACTCCAACTAAGTCAATGCCTGGTCTGGGATGCCCAATGGAAGCCCTTATTTATATATGTTCATGACAAGTTCATAAATCTGGATGATGAACCCTTATATAATGCCCCTCTCTTTGAATCCCCCTGACCTCACTGAGCCGAGAAGTAGGTTTGTTTTGCAAAGTAAAAGATTTATTTGATAAATGAAACAATATATATATATCACACTTTTATGAATAAATTAATATTTGATAGCACACTTATGAATATGACAATGATCAACAATGGATAATACTATACTAGCACACTTCTTTAATTACTTAGGAGTTGGTATAGAAAGGATAAGGTAGCAGAGAATACTTTATATGATTTCAAGGAAAAGAAATGATGGGAAAGAATGCAGAACAGAAATAAACTGATATGGTTTCAACAAGAGATAATATGATCACTTTTCCCCTTGTGGCAATTCACTCCCCCACTTAAGCAATATAAGAGATGGAAGGAAGAGCACACAGTTCTCAGGAATGCAATCAAAATGCAATTAACATTCCAGTTCCTCCCTAGCAAGCCTAGAGCAACGGGTATGCTTTTAAACAGGCAAAAATACTTTTAAATGTGATTTGCAATGAAGTGAAAAATATGCTAAAAATGATTTTAATTCCCTATAGGAGATTTAGGGTAGGTGATAGCTACTTTGAATTAGTTCAGGTCAACACTAGCAATGATTCAGGAATGATTATCAGAGTGAAAACGAATTTCAGCAGTTGCAAGCAAGAAGCAGCTATTTTTTACAAGTGGTGAAATGGAGTCAAATTGCAATTCGCGGCACTTTTTCCGAGTGCGTCGATCGCAATTACAGGAAAACTACAATGACTATAACTAAAATGAAAGTTAAATCTCGCTTCTAGGCCAAACGGTTCAAAAGATACGGACATTTTTGAGGAGGTAGATTTTCAGAAATGAAGTAAAGATTCTGAATGACAAATGACACTTTCACATCTTTGAAATCACAGAATGGACACACGATTTCTATGCAGTTCTGGACAGGTGGATACTCACTCCTAATTTTGGACTGGAATAGGCCGCCACTGGTTCTTCTCACAGCGTGGCCTCTGGCCTGGGTCTGGCACTGCACAGCGGTCTAGGTTTGTCTGCTATCGGCAATGCACAGCGGTCTGGTCTGGTCTGCTATCGGCACTGCACAGCGGTCTGGTCTGACGGGTTCTGGATACAGCTCTGCTTTCTAGGTCTGGTTCTGGCACAGAGTTCTAGCCAAAAGCAGAAGCAGCACAGCCCGGCTGTTTTATTCTGATGTGCCCTTTGGACTTCTGGGGTAAAATCAGTTTGCAAGATTGGAAGGCCAGCTGAGAAGAGTTCAGCTTGCAGTAGGCCATCTGCTTCAAAGTTCTGGAATCTGGAGTCTGGTTTTCTTGTGCAGAGCGTCCCGCCAATGTTCAGGTGATGAGTGAATCTGGAAATCCTCCCACTAAGGCTTGCCATCCTTACTTACAGCAGAAAGTGCATCACCAAAATGGGTGTGTGCGTGGGTATAACTAAGCCTACCCCTCACAACTTATCATTGGCCAAATTCTCCTCTCTCCCTTGATTGGGGGAAGGAAATGGAGTGTCATCGTGATGAGGTATATTTATGGGTCAGAGAATCCTCCCCTTGTCACTTTGCGCACAAATCTATTTTTCATTTAAATGCATATTTATCTATGTACAATTCTTCTAATATTATATGTCCAGTTTACTTATTTTCTGTAGCACCAAACCATTCGATCCCTGTCTTTGTAAGATGTTGTGTCCACTTCTGACAGGATTCTGCCCTTTTCATCCAGAACACAATATCTACATTTTTCCAGAATTTACACAAATGTGTGCAAGGAATATGGGCATCAGATGATGAAGTGTCAGATTTTTAACATACAGACATTTGGAGTAATACCGTATTTTCCACTACTACCCCCCAGAACATACCACAGGGTCCTAGCACCTCTTAAAATGTGCACAGAAAAATCACAGGAATAGTGATATTATTTATATAATTTTGACAATTTTGTACTATGAATTATCCATCTTTTTAAAATTATACTCTGGCCCAGATGGGTGTGGTTAAGTCCCAAAGCACATGGGGGAATTTCTGGTTTGTCCATTTACGACCTCCTGATTTAGCAATTGCTTTGAGCCAAGGGAAGTTCATTGTTCTGTTTCCCTGCAGTCCCAGGTACCCCTCCCCTGATTCAATCAGAGTGGTGTAATCTCCTTTTGGTGGGGGCAGCAGAAGGCAGGCCAGGCCTGTGAATGCAGTTGCTGGGCAAGTTTCAAATCCTGTCGGGGTATTTGCCGGGCAGAATTCAATCCCTTTAAGCCAGGCTTCAGCCAAAGGTCACTTTTGTTCCAATTTTTCTTCATTCAAATCAAACTTACAATTTTTACACATGCAGCTAGAACGCTGATTCTAAGTTCAGAACTATGACATTTAAACAGTTGCAACCTATGTGACACTCAAAAGTAGGTCACTCATTTATTTTAAACATTTCGATTTCAGTGGCTTTAAATCCAATTTCACTTGAGCTGCTGACATCCACAGCTCAGCCAGTTTTGTTATGAACATTATTTTAGGCTCCTCATCTTTCCAGATTTTGTATGCACACAAGACTTCATTCTATCAGACGTCTGCTGGTGTTCAGTAAGATTTTTGAATATCTTGCAATGTTTGAAATAGGCATTTTGAGCTTGCATTCAGAGAAACAAAGGTGATTTCAAAGCGCTTTTTGAGCTAACAGGCACTGCTGTTTTTCCTTTGGCACCACGTTTCACTGATGGCGCTTCCGGCCCATCATGCTCGCACTGGTGGGTGGCAGGTCAGGCGACCATTTGGTGTGCGCAAAAACTGCACGGTTTTCCTGGATTCTGGCGCAAATGTGGGCTTTTCGGCCATCTTGGATTTTCTAAGCCCACAGCACCAAATGTTGCAGCATAATAACTCGAACATGGGTCAATACACCTGACAATCCCCCCGCCCGACTGCGCTTTGATTTCGAGTCAAGGGGGAGTAGGGTGCAAAGGATGTTTTGATCCACGCGAAGAGGGTCATCTGCTTCTTCTCCTCGGTGCTGGATCATCTGGTTCTCCCAACCGGTTCTGACTGGGAGTACTGGGCGGTACCCCAGGCCCCTCAGATCTTTGCTCCCGGTCCCTGGGTCGTCCTCTTTGGGCAGTCTCCATGGTTTATCTCTCTCTCTTCTCACCTAGGATGACAAAGCAAAAGCGGCAGAAACATATTCATAGACATTTCCCCACCACTATTAATGTAGTGGGGTGAACATATACATTTTATAAATCAGGAGACATTTGCATTCTTATCATAGTATTTTAGAGACTATATGTGGAATATTTTAGGGTTGGAAATGTATTAATCTGGAGCGGCCCCCTCTGGGATTGCAGAGGACTCCTCCAGTTGCTGCAAAGTGTCACTGGGATGGCAACACTTTAGCTGATTAATATGGACCCACTTGTCTTCCCCTTCCGCCAAACTGCCTTTGGGGATGCAGATCTTGTAGGCGACCGGTGAGATCTTGTCTACAATTTCAAACGGTCCCTTCCATGTAGGCAGAAATTTCCGCTGTTTGGCCTGGTTCCTTTGGAAATTGTATAGATAGATCCAGTCTCCCACATTGCATTCTTTCCTAGTAGTCTTCAAATCATATTGAGTCTTCATGCTATCGGCATTTAAACAGTTGCAACCTATGTGACACTCAAAAGTAGGTCACTCATTTATTTTAAACATTTCGATTTTAGTGGCTTTAAATCCAATTTCACTTGAGCTGCTGACATCCACAGCTCAGCCAGTTTTGTTATGAACATTATTTTAGGCTCTTCATCTTTCTAGATTTTGTATGCACACAAGACTTCATTCTACCAGACGTCTGCTGGTGTTCAGTAAGATTTTTGAATATCTTGCAATGTTTGAAATAGGCATTTTGAGCTTGCATTCAGAGAAACAAAGGTGATTTCAAAGCGCTTTTTGAGACAGGCACTGCTGTTATTCCTTTGGCACCACGTTTCACTCATGGGTGCTTCTGGCCCATCACGCTCGCACTGGTGGCTGGCAGGTCAGGCGACCATTTTGGTGTGCCCAAAAACTGTGCGGTTTTCCTGGATTCTGGCGCAAATGTGGGCTTTTCGGCCTTCTTGGATTTTCTAAGCACACAGCACCAAATGTTGCAGCATAATAACTCGAACATGGGTCAATACACCTGACAAGCCCCCCTGCCCGACTGCGCTTTGATTTCGAGTCGAGGGGGAGTCAGGTGCAAAGGGTGTTTTGATCCACGCGAAGAGGGTCATCTGCTTCTTCTCCTCAGTGCTGGATCATCTGGTTCTCCCAACTGGTTCTGACTGGGAGTATTGGGCGGTACCCCAGGCCCCTCAGATCTTTGCTCCCAGTCCCTGGGTCGTCCTCCTTGGGCAGTCTCCATGGTTTATCTCTCTCTCTTCTCACCTAGGATGACAAAGCAAAAGCGGCAGAAACATATTCGTAGACATTTCCCCACAACTATTAATGTAGTGGGGTGAACATATACATTTTATAAATCAGGAGACCTTTGCATTCTTATCATAGTATTTTAGAGACTATATGTGGAATATTTTAGGGTTGGAAATGTATTAATCTGGAGCGGCCCCCTCTGGGATTGCAGAGGACTCCTCCAGTTGCTGCAAAGTGTGCCTGGGATGGCAACACTTTAGCTGATTAATATGGACCCACTTGTCTTCCCCTTCCGCCAAACTGCCTTTGGGGATGCGGATCTTGTAGGCGACCGATGAGATCTTGTCTACAATTTCAAACGGTCCCTTCCATGTAGGCAGAAATTTCCGCTGTTTGGCCTGGTTTCTTTGGAAATTGTATAGATAGATCCAGTCTCCCACATTGTATTCTTTCCTAGTAGTCTTCAAATCATAGTGAGTCTTCATGCTATCGGCATTTAAACAGTTGCAACCTATGTGACACTCAAAAGTAGGTCACTCATTTATTTTAAACATTTTGATTTTAGTGGCTTTAAATCCAATTTCACTTGAGCTGCTGACATCCACAGCTCAGCCAGTTTTGTTATGAACATTATTTTTAGGCTCTTCATTTTTCTAGATTTTGTATGCACACAAGACTTCATTCTACCAGACGTTTGCTGGTGTTCAGTAAGATTTTTGAATATCTTGCAATGTTTGAAATAGGCATTTTGAGCTTGCATTCAGAGAAACAAAGGTGATTTCAAAGCGCTTTTTGAGACAGGCACTGCTGTTATTCCTTTGGCACCACGTTTCACTCATGGTGCTTCTGGCCCATCACGCTCGCACTGGTGGGTGGCAGGTCAGGTGACCATTTTGGTGTGCCCAAAAACTGTGCGGTTTTCCTGGATTCTGGCGCAAATGTGGGCTTTTCGGCCTTCTTGGATTTTCTAAGCCCACAGCACCAAATGTAGCAGCATAATAACTCGAACATGGGTCAATACACCTGACAAGCCCCCCTGCCCGACTGCACTTTGATTTCGAGTCGAGTGGGAGTCAGGTGCAAAGGATGTTTTGATCCACGCGAAGAGGATCATCTGCTTCTTCTCCTCAGTGCTGAATCATCTGGTTCTCCCAACTGGTTCTGACTGGGAGTATTGGGCGGTACCCCAGACCCCTCAGATCTTTGCTCCCGGTCCCTGGGTCGTCCTCATTGGGCAGTCTCTATGGTTTATCTCTCTCTCTTCTCACCTAGGATGACAAAGCAAAAGCGGCAGAAACATATTTGTAGACATTTCCCCACAACTATTAATGTAGTGGGGTGAACATATACATTTTATAAATCAGGAGACATTTGCATTCTTATCATAGTATTTTAGAGACTATATGTGGAATATTTTAGGGTTGGAAATGTATTAATCTTGAGCGGCCCCCTCTGGGATTGCAGAGGACTCCTCCAGTTGCTGCAAAGTGTGCCTGGGATGGAAACACTTTAGCTGATTAATATGGACCCACTTGTCTTCCCCTTCCGCCAAACTGCCTTTTGGGATGCGGATCTTGTAGGCGACCAGTGAGATCTTGTCTACAATTTTAAAAGGTCTCTTCCATGTAGGCAGACATTTCTGCTGTTTGGCCTGGTTCCTTTGGAAATTGTATAGATAGATCTGGTCTCCCACATTGTATTCTTTCCTAGTAGTCTTCAAATCATAGTGAGTCTTTATGCTATCGGCTGATCTTAACATCATGCTTCGGAAAGAGGTAGGGACCACCCACTGATCATGGCCATTTTGGGATTTCCTTACCAACAAACCGTCTTGGATTCGGAACATTTTTGGACATTTCATCAACACTCTGAGGTCCTCCTTCCCAATGTAATCAGTATCCGTCAGGGGAAAGTTCTCAGGGTCCTCAATATGTTGGTAAAACTTACCAATTATTGGATCCCCCTTCTGAGCCGTAATCAAATTAGTATCTGGGGTCTCCTTACTCCATTGTGCAGTTGAAAGATCATTGTGAGCATTTTTCTGGGACCTAGTGATAGCAGTGACCTGGATTTCCCCCAACAGCGACTCAATCTCTATTAGATTCCCTTGGATGGCCCCCGTTTTGGCCAGCTGATCAGCTAAGCCATTTCCTGTTTTGTCTGATCCCTCTACTTTGGAATGACCCTTGATCTTTTTCCAGTAGATGGTCATCCTGTTTGAGGTGACCAGATCATCAATGTTTTGGATTAACTTCCCATGTTTCAAGGGTTTGTTATTAGCACATAACATGCCTCTGGTTTTCCAATTAACCAGGTGCTCCACGACCCCGTTCCATACATAATCTGAATCTGTGATTATGACCAGTTCGTGGAGCTGTTGTTGGACAGCAGTGAGGATGGCTTGATGCACAGCCATCAACTCTGCCACCTCACTACTTCGGGGACCAATCTTGTACCCAGCGGAGGGTTCTGGGGACTCATTCCCCCATGCATTCCCTACGCTGGCCACAAGTTCCTTTTCCCCGTTGTTGTCAACATGGTAAGAGCATCCGTCCACATAGACAGTGGGCATTCCCTCACACTTGTCTTCTTCAAAGACTAAGTGTGGGGAATTAAGGTATGCCTCCATGTTGTCCTTGATTTTTAGACTTTCGTCCTTGAGACAGTTTTCTCTGGCACAATCATGCAAGTCAGCCAGACCTTGCACGAGGGGACTCTTCTTGTTTTGGCCATATCTGACCTCCACAGGAAAGCCTTGCATTGACAGAATCCAGGAAGTAATTCGGGAATTACTCACATTTCCGGGCCGTATTCTGTCACTTTGAAGATATTGCAGAGGCTGGTGTGGAGTCTCCACTAAGATGTGTTCCCCCTGGATAAACGGGCGGTAATTCTTCAATGCCCACACCGTTGCCAGGAGTGCCTTCTCACAATCGTTGAATTTTTCCTCCACAGAGGATAAAGTTTTGCTCGCATAGGAGATTACTTTAATGACCTTGTCATGCTTTTGATATAATACTGCAGTCAACCATGTATTAGAGAACCCTGTCTCCAAGAAAAACTCCTTGTTTCTGACACGGTAAGCTAGGCAAGGCGCTTGTGAGAGGCTTCTCTTGAGCTGTCTTACTGCCTCAGATTGTTCTGGACCCCATTCCCACTTAACCTCACCCTTCAGGAGATGAATCAGGGGTCTGGTGATCTCTGCGTAGCCCTCAATGAACTTTCTGCTGTAATTAGTCAGTCCAAGGAGGCTCCTTAGTTCCCGCAGAGTTGTGGGGTCTTTCAGTTTCTGGAGTGCTTCTACTTTCTTTTCCTGGGGACAGAGACCCTGAGGAGTAATCTCATGCCACAAGAAATTAACACGGGTTCTACACCACTGTGCTTTCTGAAAGGAAAGTTTTGCTCCGGCGGCCCTCAACTGGGTCAGAACATAACAGATCTCCGCTATGTGTTCCTCCACAGATGAACGTTTGATGAGGACATCATCTGCATAAGCCAGGTTACCCCTTGCACCCAGGTCGGGCATGGCCTTGTGTAGAAAAATGTTGAATTCATTGCCGGAGTTGAGGTATCCAAAGGGAGTACAGGTCCATGTGTACTGCTGGCCCCCAAATGTAAACGCCAGTTTGTATTGGTCCTCCCTACTGACAGGCATGGTCCAATATCCATTGGTCAGGTCTATTGCAGTGAATACCTGTGACCCCTGGATCTGGGCCAGCCTAAGGTCAATGTAGGGAAGAGACCATCGGGAAGTATGGACCCGTTTGTTGAGCTCCCTAAGGTCGGCACAGAGTCTCCACTGGCCGTTTGGCTTCAATATTCCCAGCACCGGATTATTGAAGGTGCTGTGAACTGGACGGATTATCCCCCGTGACTCAAGGTTATTAATTATTTCAGTAAGGGACTCAATGGATGCGAGAGACAAGCGATATTGCTTCACAAACACTGGAGTCATGCCAGGGGCCGTGGTAATTGTTGTTGTGTGGATGTCGGTGCGACCACAGTCATATGAGTCCACCGCAAAGAGATCTTGGAAATCCAAGAAAACTTGTATCAACTTTTGCTTCTGCTCCAGAGTCACACAGGCACCTGCTTGGCAAGAGATGTTTGGAATTGGGTGTTTCCAGATCCATTTCCCATTTGTCTCTCAGTTTGAATGTGGGAATGGCTGGATCTTTTGGGAGTTGGCAGAACATGGCTTCGCTGACGCAATCTATTAGGGGTGACAACCTTCTCAGGAGGTCATTCCCTAGTAAACAAGAGGTGCCCTCTGGAGTCACTACTATGACCGGGTGTTTCACCTTGTGTCACCCAATTTTAATTTCCAGATCTGCAGTCCCCTCGACAGGAATTTCCTTCCCGTCAAAGTTCTGAAGTTGACCAGGAAGAGAGGTGAGAGGAATACAGTAATTCTCCCCCCTTCCTGCATTTAGTTCGTTAAAGGCCCTTCTGGACAGAAGGGCAGCTTGGGATCCAGGGTCCACAAGTTGCAAAATTGTACCCTGCCCCTGTACTTGTACCGGGGCATAGTATCTTCGCTCCTTCTCCTCAAGGGGACACAGATAATGCACATTTTTGGACAACTGGTGGGCTAATTTTTTTGTTTTGGACATTGCGAGAGAAGAGATTTGGGCAGAATTCTGTGGAGAGTCATGGGAATCTGCAAGAAAAAGTTGGCAACTGGAAATCGGAGGAGCTTTGGGTTCCCCTGGTTCTGGCTCTGGGCAGCCCCCCCTTTTTGGGGGCAGTCACCAGAATGGGTTTGAACCAGGGGATTTTGATGCTGTTGGTTCTGGGACGAGATGATGGGCGGCACTAGCTCAGTCCCCACATTTACCCAGTCTGGATGTGGATCCATTGGGACATAGTTCCTCCATCTCTGAAGGAGAAGATCCTTTTCCCAGGATCCTCTGAGGATCCCTCTCCCTCAAATTGGAAGATCTGTACCTCCTCCACAAACTGAGTCTGTTTGGGTGCTTTGTTTCCCCTACCTCCTCTCTGCTCCTTGGGTGGCAGACTTTCAGGGGTAGGAGATTTTGTTTCCAGTTCCTGGGTTTCCAGGGGCTGTTTACAAGTGGGGAAGGATGCATCCTCCAAGGTCTACATCCCCCCCCCTCTTGTGCCTCCTCCCTGGGAACCAGTGGGTTATCGGGGTGCTGCCCCCGTCATTGTTCTGGAGCACCAGGCCCAGAGTTAGGGGCATTCTGCGCTGGCATGCTCACCTGGGGGTTCTGCTGAGCCCTTAGCACGCGACCCAGCTCCTGTGCCAATTTTGGACATGGCGCTCTAACTGTGGAACCCGCTCAGGCTGATACGGGGTTCTGTTTTCTCCCCTGGGCTGATCCCGGGAAGGGTAGCTGTCCCTTCTCTGGTAGTACCCCGGATTGGGAAGATTTGGGTACCCCTCCACCCTTGGCATCCCCTCGCCCGGATTAGGTTGTCTGGGCTCAGGGAATTGGGGAAAGAAGGATGGATGGTTTTGGGGCTGGAAGTTGGGTGGCTACCTGGGGAAAAAGTTCTGCCCAGGATTTGGGGAATTTCTGCCCTCCTGTGGGAAGTTAGGAGGGAAGTACCCTGGGTTAGGTGCTTGGCGGGATCCCCCCCTTGGGCTGGAGGAGTCCACACATAACCCAGGATGGGTCGGTTTCCCTTGTAGCGGGGACTTACATAGTCAGGGGAGTGAGGGACCCCATTTGTGGGACTACCTCCTTGGCTCCCTGTCTGTGGCTGGCCCAAGGGCCTTCTGGGCTTGGAATTATTCTGTGCAGGCAAGTTTTTAGGCTCCCCCATCTCCAAATCCAAAATGGGGGCAACCTTTACCTCTGCCACCTTGGCAGCAGCAGGCGGTGCTGGTCGGTTTGGGGCTTTTCTGCGTATTACTTTTATTTTCTATGGGCTTCTGCACCTCATAGATTCGGGTGGCCTGTTCAATGAGCCAGTCTAGCGACCTTGTCTCATGAAAATCTCTCACTAGCTGGGTCATGATGTATTTGAGCAAGGCATGGAAAAAAGTGGTAACAAATTCTTTGCTGTCCGTGCGCACCCTTTTGGTAGTCTGCGCAAAGGCACGCTTCAACTCCTGCACAAATTCTTGTGGGGCCTGATCCTCCCCACATTGCAAATTGTAGGCTGCCTTGCGAGCCTCTTGGGGATCCCGGTGAACAGAAAAATGTTTCAATATGGCCGCCCTATATGTGGACCATCTTGAATGGTTTTATTCCTCCAGCCCCGCAAAGAAACTGGAGTATTCTGGGGAGAATGTCTATTTGACATACTGCATGCAGCTACTGCTGTCTTTAAAATGGAAAGTCTCCATCATTTGCTCAAAGAGCTCCAAGTATTCCCACATAGAATACTTGGCGTTCTTGTGATAAGGCGTGATGACACTCCTTATTGCCTTAATTTGTTTTAAGGGGTCCTTAAGCAAGGCCCTTTTTTGTCTTATTGGCCTTCTTGGTTCGGGTAACCCTGGTCCATTCATCCTCTGTCTCAGAAGCACTGCTCCCAGAGGTGCCCGTCTGATCTTCCAGGTTTTCCTGAATTCTGCGAGCCTGGGAATGGCCGGCAGAATGTGGGGACCTAGTCTCTTGTGTCCTGGGACACGCGGAGAAGTCTTCAGATTCCTCCTTGCTGCCCGGATTTGATGGGTACCACCCCCACGGGCCTAACTGGGCAGAGGTTTTCAGAATGCCCTTAGAGGGCCTAGTCTCCCGGGGTTCCCCACTAAATTGCGCCGTACTTGGGTGCCCATACCCGGATGCCCACCCATCCATTCCTGGGAGGTACTGGCCTATGAGCCCCATACTTTTGGCTGGATAGTAATCTGCCATCCCCGTGGCCCTGGGCTCATGTGCTCAGGTTTTTCCCTTTCCCAGCGAACCTCATCTCTGTCAGCCCCTGCTCCCTGTTGCCACGCCAGAGCCTGTGCTTTCAGTTCCCTAATCAAGGCCTTACTAGACTGTATTAGTCTCTCCTGCATGGCTACCTGTTGCTGGAGCCTATCAGTGTGCTGTCAGAGAGACTCATTCTCTCTCTGTGCTTCTTGGTTAGTCTTGGAGTACTGGGCCAGTCTTTGCTGCAGGAGGGTTACCTCCTGGGTACCGTCCCTACTGGCCTGCTCCTTTCTTGCCAGAGCATCTTCCACCCTCCTGGTGTGCTCTAACAAGTTCTGATGCTCTTATTGGAGGTCACCCAGTCCCTGGAGGGCCAGGTGATTTTCTTCCATTTTCTTTTTTAAGTGGCAGACTTCCTGGCCTAAGGTATCCCTTTCCTGAGTAAGAGCCTGCATCTGTGCCGCCAGGTCGTCCCTCTGCCTTTGAAGGGCACTAGCTTTCTGGGGCTCTTCATCAAACTCTGCCTGGGTATCCAGGTCTTTCAAAATCAATGTATTGCTCTCCTTTTTGTCTCTATCCAATTGGCTTTGCAGGGTGGCTACCTGCTTTGTGCATGCCCTGTTGAAATCTATCTGTTGCTCCAGCTTTTTCTGGCTATGCAGTAGGGAGTCCAAACCTTCTTGTTACTCCTTCTGCACGGCCAGAAATCTGGTATCCTGGTCTGCCTTTTCCTGTTGCAGGATACCCATATCCTCTTTTATTTTAATGAGATACTGTCCACTATCATTTTCTGACTCCTGGCTCCTGTGCAACCTTTGCTCAGAAGAGTCCAGGTCAGATCGGGCCTTCTCTAATGCCATCAGTTGCCTATTTGCCAGATCTTGGCCTTCAGCACATTTGTCCTGTATGGCTCCCATATATAAATATAAATATGCCGCTATCCTGGCAATCTTTTTGTGCTCATCTTTGGCTTTAGGGGCCATGCATAGTTCACTCAGGGCCACATGTAAGGGACCCTGATCTCTCCATTTATCTGACCCTGTTGCAGTGATCTGGGGTGTGATTGCCTGCAACCACACCGTCGGATCCTGTTCCGTCCATTCACCTCTCAAAAATAGCTTATGTAAGAGGTGCTCTCTGGCTATTTTGATGTCTACCAGTGTCGTCATTCTGGAAACTGATTTCCTTCCTGACTTACAGAAGTTAGCATTTTATTTTGCCAAACAGACCATTTCCTTAGAGCGTTCCTTTGAGGAGTGCTTTTACAGCGTAACACAGCGTGGTGATCCAACAGGATTTATGTATCCTGTCAGTTAGCACACTGTATTAAGCTGCACAAGTGGTAGATCTAATCCAGACGTCCCGGCTTGAGCCCCCACTCTGTAAGTGACTCCAATCTAGCACTCCAACTAAGTCAATGCCTGGTATGGGATGCCCAATGGAAGCCCTTATTTATATATTTTCATGACAAGTTCATAAATCTGGATGATGAACTCTTATATAACGCCCCTCTCTTTGAATCCCACTGACCTCACCGAGCCGAGAAGTAGGTTTGTTTTACAAATTAAAAGATTTATTTGAAAAATTAAACAACATATATATATCACACTTTTATGAATAAATTAATATTTGATAGCACACTTATGAATATGACAGTGATCAACAATGGATAATGTTACACTAGCACACTTCTTTAATTACTTAGGAGTTGGTATAGAAAGGATAAGGTAGTAGAGAATACTCTATATGATTTCAAGGAAAAGAAATGATGGGAAAGAATGCAGCACAGAAATAAATGATATGGTTTCAACAAGAGATAATATGATCACTTTTCCCCTTGTGGCAATTCACTCCCCCCCTTATGCAATATAAGTGATGGAAAGAAGAGCACACAGTTCTCAGGAATACAATCAAAATGCAATTCAAATTCCAGTTCTGTCCTAGCAAGCCTAGAGCAACCGGTATGCTTTTAAACAGGCAAAAATACTTTTAAATATGATTTGCAATGAAGTGAAAAATATGCTAAAAATTATTTTAATTCCCTATAGGAGATTTGGCGTTGTTGATAGCTACTTTGAATTAGTTCAGGTTAACACTAGCAATGATTCAGGAATTATTATCAGAGTGAAAACGAATTTCAGCAGTTGCAAGCAAGAAGCAGCTATTTTTCACAAGTGGTGAAATGGAGTCAAATTGCAATTAGCGGCACTTTTTCCGAGTGCGTCGATCGCATTTATGGAAAAACTATAAGGAGTTGGGATATTAGGTTCGTTGGCAAGCTTAGTTTCTTAGCTTTAAAATGAAAGTTAAATCTCGCTACTAGGCCATACGGTTCAAAAGATACGGACGTTTTTGTGGCGGTAGATTTTCAGAAATGAAGTAAAGATTCAGAATGACAAATGACACTTTCACAGCTTTGAAATCACAGAATGGACACACGACTTGTATGCAGTTCTGGACAGGTGGATACTCACTCCTAATTTTGGACTGGAATAGGCGGCCACTGGTTCTTCTCACAGCCTGGCCTCTGGTCTAGGTCTGCACTGCACAGTGGTCTAGGTTTGTCTGCTATCGGCACTGCACAGCGGTCTGGTCTGCTATCGGCACTGCACAGCGGTCTGGTCTGGGTCTGACGGGTTCTGGATACAGCTCTGCTTTCTGGGTCTGGTTCTGGCACAGAGTTCTAGCCAAAAGCAGAAACAGCACAACCCGGCTGTTTTATTCTGATTTGCCCCTTGGAATTCTGGGGTAAAATCAGTTTGCAAGATTGGAAGGCCAGCTGAGAAGAGTTGAGCTTGCAGTAGGCCCTCTGCTTCAAAGTTCTGGAAACTGGAGTCTGGTTTTCTTGTGCAGAGCGTCCCGCCAATGTTCAGGTGATGAGTGAATCTAGAAATCTTCCCACTAAGGCTTGCCATCCTTACTTACAGCAGAAATTGCATCACCAAAATGGGTGTGTGCGTGGGCATAACTAAGCCTGCCCCTCACAACTTATTATTGGCCAAATTCTCCTCTCTCCCTTGATTGGGGGAAGGAAATGGAGTGTCATCGTGATGAGGTATGTTTATGGGTCAGAGAATCCTCCCCTTGTCACTTTGCACACAAATCTGCCACTATTCTATGTACAATTTTTCTAATATTATATGTCCAGTTAACATATTTTCTGTAGCACCAAACCATCCAATCCCTGCCTTTGTAAGATGTTGTGTCCACTTCTGACAGGATTCTGCCCTTTTCATCCAGAACACAATATCTACATTTTTCCAGAATTTACACAAATGTGCGCAAGGAATATGGGCATCAGATGATGAAGTGTCAGATTTTTAACATACAGACATTTGGAGTAATACCCTATTTTCCGCTACTACCCCCCAGAACATACCACAGATTCATAGCACCTCTTAAAATGTGCGCAGAAAAATCACAGAAAGAATTATATTTTTTATATAATTTTGACAATTTTGTACTATGAATTATCCATCTTTTTAAAATTATGCTCTGGCCCAGATGGGTGTGGTTAAGTCCCAAAGCACATGGGGGAATTTCTGGTTTGTCCACTTCCTCCAAGCTCAGCTGGCTCACAGAGGCAGTGCCCCTCCTAGTTCCTTCCAAGGGGAAACCATTTACGACCTCCTGATTTAGCAATTGCTTTGAGCCAAGGGAAGTTCATTGTTCTGTTTCCCTGCAGTCCCAGGTACCCCTCCCCTGATTCAATCAGAGAGGTGTAATCTCCTTTTGGTGTGGGCAGCAGAAGGCAGGCCAGGCCTGTGAATGCAGTTGCTGGGCAAGTTTCAACTCCTGTCGGGGGTAGTTGCCGGGCAGAATTTAATCCCTTTAAGCCAGGCTTCAGCCAAAGGTCACTTTTGTTCCAATTTTTCTTCATTCAAATCAAACTTACAATTTTTACACATGCAGCTAGAACGCTGATTCTAAGTTCAGAACTATGACATTTAAACAGTTGCAACCTATGTGACACTCAAAAGTAGGTCACTCATTTATTTTAAACATTTCAATTTTAGTGGCTTTAAATCCAATTTCACTTGAGCTGCTGACATCCGCAGCTCAGCCAGTTTTGATATGAACATTATTTTAGGCTCTTCATCTTTCCAGATTTTGTATGGACACAAGACTTCATTCTATCAGACGTCTGCTGGTGTTCAGTAAGATTTTTGAATATCTTGCAATGTTTGAAATAGGAATTTTGAGCTTGCATTCAGAGAAACAAAGGTAATTTCAAAGCGCGTTTTGAGCTAACAGGCACTGCTGTTTTTCCTTTGGCACCACGTTTCACTCATGGTGCTTCTGGCCCATCACGCTCGCACTGGTGAGTGGCAGGTCAGGCGACCATTTGGTGTGTGCTAAAACTGCACAGTTTTCCTGGATTCTGGCGCAAATGTGGGCTTTTCGGCCATCTTGGATTTTCTAAGCCCACAGCACCAAATGTTGCAGCATAATTACTCGAACATGGGTCAATACACCCGACAAGCCACGTTGTATTCTTTCCTAGTAGTCTTCAAATCATAGTGAGTCTTCATGCCATCGGCTGATCTTGAAGGTGTTTCCTTAAATTTTCAACATACTCATGAGTTGTGGAGGCATTGATCAATGTCTACTCTTGAGTGCAGTAGAGCAAATACTGGGAAAGCACCATCCTGCGTCCAGTCATCAGCTCAAACGGTGACATTTTAGTTGCAGATGAAGGGGTAGATCTGATGGCCATTAGGATAAGAGGTAATCGAATATCCCAACTTGGCCCCGAATCTGCCACAAACTTTTTTAAGATGCTCACAATGGTTCGGTTGTAACGTTCTACTGCACCAGAAGAGGCTGGCCGGTAAGCAATATGTAGCTTCCTTTTAACCCCAAGTATCTCCCACATCTTTGTCATTACTTCGCTGGTGAAATGGCTACCTCTGTCTGACTCAATACTTTGGGGTAGACCAAAACGCGAAAAGATGTGGTTGATCATCAGGGTAGCTGCTGTTTCTGCCTTGCAGTTTGGGGCCAGGAGACATTCCACCCATTTGGTAAATAAGCATGTCACAGTCAACATGTACTTATTTCCCATAGAGGAGCGAATCACGGGGCCTATGAAGTCGACTTGCAAATCTGACCATGGCAGGGTCATCCCTCTCTTTTGGAGAGGCGCACGGTGTGTGAGGGATGTTGGCTGAAATTGTGCACACACAAGACACCCCATCAAGTATTGGTCGAGGTCCTGCCCCATGTGTGGCCAGTAGGCAACCTCTCTTAAGATCTCAAGTGTTGTATGAAACCCCCTATGACCGGCGGTGGCCGCATCATGGGCGTGACTTAACATCAGGCTTCGGAATGAGGTAGGGACCACCCACTGATCATGGCCAGCTTGGGATTTCCTTACCAACAAACCGTCTTGGATTTGGAACATTTTTGGACATTTCATCAACACTCCGAGGTCCTTTTTCCCAATGTAATCGGTATCCGTCAGGGGAAAGTTCTCAGGGTCCTCAATGTGTTGGTAAAAAATTATTGGATCCCCCTTCTGAGCCGTAATCAAATCAGCATCTGGGGTCTCCTTACTCCATTGTGCATTTGAAAGATCATTGTGAGCATTTGTCTGGAACCTAATGATAGCAGTGACCTGGATTTCCCCCAACAAGGACTCAATCTCTATTAGATTCCCTTGGATGGCCCCCATTTTGGCCAGCTGATCAGCTAAGTAATTTCCAGTTTTGTCTGGTCCCTCTACTTTGGAATGACCCTTGATCTTTTTCCAGTAGATGGTCATCCCGTTCGAGGCGACCAGATCATCAATTATTTGGATTAACTTCCCATGTTTCAAGGGTTTATTAGCACATAACATGCCTCTGGTTTTCCAATTAACCAGGTGCTCCACGAACCCGTTCCATACATAATCTGAATCTGTGATTATGACCAGTTCGTGGAGCTGTTGTTGGACAGCAGTGAGGATGGCTTGGTGCACAGCCATCAACTCTGCCACCTGACTACTTCGGGGACCAATCTTGTACCGAGCGGAGGGTTCTGGGGACTCATTCACCCATGCATTCCCTACGCTGACCACAAGTTCTTTTTCCCCGTTGTTGTCAACATGGTAAGAGCATCCGTCCACATAGACAGTGGGCATTCCCTCACACTTGTCTTCTTCAAAGACTTTGTGTGGGGAATTAAGGTATGCCTCCATGTCCTTGATTTTTAGACTTTCGTCCTCGAGACAGTTTTCTCTGGCACAATCATGCAAGTCAGCCAGACCTTGCGCGAGGGGATTCCTCTTGTTTTGGCCATATCTGACCTCCACAGGAAAGCCTTGCATTGACAGAATCCAGGAAGTAATTCGGGAATTACTCACTTTTCCGGCCCGGATTCTGTCACTTTGGAGATATTGCAGAGGCTTTTGTGGAGTCTCCACTATGATGTGTTCTCCCTGGATAAACGGGCGGTAATTCTTCAATGCCCACACCGTTACCAGAAGTGCTTTCTCACAATCGTTGAATTTTTCCTCCACAGAGGATAAAGTTTTGCTCGCATAGGAGATTGCTTTATTGACCTTGTCATACTTTTGATATAATACTGCAGTTAAGCATGTATTAGAGAACTCTGTCTCCAAGAAAAACTCCTTGTTTCTGACAGGGTAAGCTAGGCAAGGCGCTTGTGAGAGGCTTCTTTTGAGCTGTCTTACTGCCTCGGATTGTTCTGGACCCCATTCCCACTTAACCCCCCCCCCTTCAGGAGATGAATCAGGGGTATGGTGATCTCTGCGTAGCCCTCAATGAACTTTGTGCTGTAATTAGTCAGTCCAAGGAGGCTCCTTAGTTCCCGCAGAGTTGTGGGGTCTTTCAGTTTCTGGAGTGCTTCCACTTTCTTTTCCTGTGGACAGAGACTCTGAGGAGTAATCTCATGCCACAAGAAATTAACACGGGTTCTACACCACTGTGCTTTCTGAAAGGAAAGTTTTGCTCCGGCGGCCCTCAACTGGGTCAGAACATAACGGATCTCCGCTATGTGTTCCTCCACAGATGAACTTTTGATGAGGACATCATCTGCATAAGCGAGGTTACCCCTTGCACCCAGGTCGGGCATGGCCTTGTGTAGAAAAATGTTCAATTCATTGCCGGAGTTGAGGTATCCGAAGGGAGTCCGGGTCCATGTGTACTGCTGGCCCCCAAAGTTAAAAGCCAGTTTGTATTGGTCCTCCCTACTGACAGGCATGGTCCAGTATCCATTGGTCAGGTCTATTGCAGTGAATACCTGTGACCCCTGGATCTGGGCCAGCCCAAGGTCAATGTAGGGAAGAGGCCATCGGGAAGTATGGATCCGTTTGTTGAGCTCCCTAAGGTCGGCACAGAGTCCCCACTGGCCGTTTGGCTTCAATATTCCCAGCACCTGATTATTGAAGGTGCTGTGAACTGGACGGATTATCCCCCGGGATTCAAGGTTCTTAATTATTTCAGTAAGGGACTCCATGGATGCGAGAGGCAAGCGATATTGCTTCACAAACACTGGAGTCATGCCAGGGTCCGTGGGAATTGTTGTTGTGTGGATGTTGGTTGGACCACAGTCATATGAGTCCACCGCAAAGAGATCTTGGAAATCCAAGAAAACTTGTTTCAACTTTTGCTTCTGCTCCAGAGTCACACAGGCATCAGCTAGGTTGACTCTCTCTTCCACCATCTGCCTGAAGCCTGGAAAGACTTCTGGTTTCGCTATTTCAGCGGCCTCCTCCAGCTGGGTGGAGAAGTCCCTGGTCAGGGTGCTGAATTGTACCGGTGGCTGTAGGTGGGAGAGGCAGCCCGCATGGACCTGGAAAATCACCTCATCCCCTCTGAAGTCACAAGTCACATCTTCCTTACCATAAGGGCAGGAAGTGTACACCAGGAAGTTCCCCCCATGTCGGGTAAAGATCTTGTCTGGTGTTGTATTGTCTGGTGTTGTACTGGCACTGTCAAAACAGTCCTTGGGGATTGGTCCTAACAGTTCATTTCCTAAATCAATGGAAAAATGTTGGTCATCAACCGCCATTCTAATAATGGTGCCTGCGGCTAGGGTAATACTCTTTAAGTCACTGTTATCCACCTCTAGTGGAATGGTGTCAGGTTCTAGATTGACTAACGATGTTGGGTTTACCCCCAATCCTTGCTGTTGGAGAGAAGCATTTAGATGAATATAAGCATCAGGGTTTTTCAATTTTTGTCCTCTTTTAACTTTCACTTCCAGGGAAAATTGTCGGGTCCTTTCTGGGATGGTGACTTCCTCTTTAATCTGAATTTCAACTGCATAAGGTAGCAATTGAGCTGACCTAAATGCTTTTTCTGGATCATCAAAGCCCATGGGATTATCTGCTAACCGGGACCAAGCTTTGAAATTTATTAGGTCCAAACTAATGGCAAAGCGATTGAGATTGTCACTGCCTAAGTAAAAGGTGGCAGTGACGTCTCGCATGACCCAACAATTATGGACTATACTCTTGTTGCCAATGGAGATTTTGAGCATACACCTGCTTGGCAGGAGATGTTTGGAATTGGGTGTTTCCAGATCCATTTCCCATTTGTCTATCAGTTTGAATGTGGGAATGGCTGGATCTTTTGGGAGTTGGCGGAACATGGCTTTGCTGATGAAGCTCTTACCATTGTTCACACACACTCGGGCGAGAACAGAGTCCTTCCCATCAATTAAGTGAACAGGGATGAACAACTGCTCTCCAATTTGCTGAATATCAGCCAGGCTCTGAGCTGATTTAACCTCTTTCTGGACTATTGGATTGGGAATGTCTGATTGTGGATTAGTAAAGAATTTCAGAGTGTTTCCTTCTAGTGTGGAATACCACCTTAAACTGGGAGGAAGGTTGATTTTCAGAAATAGAGAGGACCCCCCATCACCAGTCTGTTGTCCTACTGCTATTACTGTCACGTCTGCAATTTGGTTATTCTGGAAGTGAAATTCTACTTGGTCAGATTTTTGTTCAACCATGTGGCATGTGCCGTTTAAACTAACATGGTTGACGCTCTGTTTTAATTTTATTGGTTGGCTAGTCTGGGTCCAGAGGACCTTGTTTACGCAATCTATTAGGGGTGACAACCTTCTCAGGAGGTCATTCCCTAGTAAACAAGGGGTGCCCTCTGGAGTCACTACTATGACCGGGTGTTTCACCTTGTGTCGCCCAATTGTAATTTCCAGATCTGCAGTCCCTTCGACGGGAATTTCCTTTCCGTCAAAGTTCTGAAGTTGTCCAGGAAGAGAGGTGAGAGGAATACGGAAAATCTCCCCCCTTCCTGCATTTAGTTCGTTAAAGGCCCTTCTGGACAGAAGGGTAGCTTGGGATCCAGTGTCCACCAGTGCCAAAATTGTACCCTGCCCCTGTACTTGTACCGGGGCATAGTATCTTCCCTCCTTCTTCTCAAGGGGGCACAGATAATGCAAATTTTTGGACAACTGGTGGGCTAATTTTTTGTTTTGGACATTGCGAGAGAAGAGATTTGGGCAGAATTCTGTGGAGAGTCATGGGAATCTGCAAGAAGAAGTTGGCAACTGGAAATCGGAGGAGCTTTGGGTTCCCCTGATTCCGGTTCTGGGCCGCCCCCCCTTTTTGGAGGAAGTCACCAGAATGGGTTTGAACCAGGGGATTTTGATGCTGTTGGTTCTGGGACGAGATGCTGGGCGGCACTAGCTCAGTCCCCACATCTACCCAGTCTGGATGTGGATCCCTTGGGACCCATTTTTCTTTGGGAGGAGTTCCCCCATCTCTGAAGGAGAAGATCCTTTTCCCAAGATCCTCTGAGGATCCCTCTCCCTCAAATTGGAAGATATGTACCTCCTCCACAAACTGTGTCTGTTTGGGTCCTTTGTTTCTCCTACCCCCCCTCTGCTCCTTGGGTGGCAGACTTTCAGGGGTAGGAGATTTTGTTTCCGGTACCTGGGTTTCCAGGGGCTGCTTATAAGTGGGGAAGGATGTTTCCTCCAAGGCTTTACATCCCCCTCCCTCTTGTGCCTCCTCCCTGGGAACCAGTGGGTTATCGGGGTGCTGCCCCCGTCATTGTTCTGGAGCACCAGGCCCAGAGTTTGGGGCATTCTGCGCCGACATGCTCATCTGGGGGTTCTGCTGAGCCCTCAGCACGCGACCCAGATCCTGTGCCATGTTTTGGACCTGGCGCTCTAACTGTGAAAGCCGCTCAGGCTGATACGGGGTTCTGTTTTCTCCCCTGGGCTGATCCCAGGAAGGGTAGCTATCCCTTCTCTGGTAGTACCCCGGGTTGGGAAGATTTGGGTACCCTCCACCCTTGGCCTCCCCTCTCCCGGATTAGGTTGTCTGGGCTCAGGGAATTGGGGAAAGAACGATGGATGGTTTTGGAGCTCGATGTTGGGTGGATTCCTGGGGAAAAAGTTCTGCCCAAGATTTGGGGAATTTCTGCCCTCCTGTGAGAAGTTAGGAGGGAAATTCTCTGGGTTAGGTGCTTGGCCGGATTCCCCACCCCCTTGGGCTGGAGGAGTCCACACATAACCCAGGATGGGTCGGTTTCCCTTGTATCAGGGACTTACATAGTCAGGGGAGTGAGGGACCCCATTTGTGGGACTACCTACTTGGCTCCCTCTCTGTGACTGGCCCGAGGGCCTTCTGGGCTTAGAATTATTCTGTGCAGGCAAGTTTTTAGGCCCCCCATCTCCAAATCCAAAATGGGGTCAACCTTTACCTCTGCCACCTTGGCAGCAGCAGGGGTGCTGGTCGGTTTGGGGCTTTTCTGCGCATTACTTTTATTTTCTATGGGCTTCTGCACCTTATAGATTCGGGTGGCCTGTTCAATGACCCAGTCTAGCGACCTTTTCTCATGAAAATCTCTCACTAGCTGGGTCATGATGTATTTGAGCAAGGCATGGAAAAAAGTGTTAAATTCTTTGCTGTCCGTGCGCACCCTTTTGGTAGTCTGCGCAAAGGCACGCTTCAACTCCTGCACAAATTCTTGTGGGGCCTGATCCTCCCCACGTTGCAAATTGTAGGCTGCCTTGCGAGCCTCTTGGGGATTCCGGTGAACAGAAAAATGTTTCAAGATGGCCGCCCTATATGTGGACCATCTTAAATGGTTTTGGTCCTCCAGCCCCACAAAGAAACTGGAGTATTCTGGGGAGAGTGTCTATTTGACGTACTGCATGCAGCTACTGCTGTCTTTCAAATGGAAAGTCTCCATCATTTGCTCAAAGAGCTCCAAGTGTTCCCACACAGAACACTTGGAGTTCTTGTGATAAGGCGTGATGACACTCCTTATTGCCTTAATTTGTTTTAAGGGGTCTTTAAGCAAGGCCCTTTTTGCCTTATTGGACTTCTTGGTTCGGGTAAACCTGGTCCATTCATCCTCTGTCTCAGAAGCACTGCTCCCAGAGGTGCCCGTCTGATCTTCCAGGTTTTCCTGAATTCTGCGAGCCTGGGAATGGCCGGCAGAATGTGGGGACCTAGTCTCTTGTGTCCTGAGACGCACGGAGGAGTCTTCAGATTCCTCCTTGCTGCCCGGATTTGATGAGTTCCCCCCCACTGACCTAACTGGGCAGAGGTTTTCAGAATGCCCTTAGAGGGCCTACTCTCCCGGGGTTCCCCACTAAATTGCGCCGTATTTGGGTGCCCATACCCAGATGCCCGCCCATCCATTCCTGGGAGGTACGGGCCTATGAGCCCCATACTTTTGGCAGGATAGTAATCTGCCATCCCCGTGGCGCTGGGCTCATGTGCGCCATGCGACATGGGGGTGGCAGAGTCCAAGGACTGGGAGAGATGAAGCCCACTAGGGCTCCTGAGGTTATGCTCAGGTGTTTCCCTTTCCCAGTGAACCTCATCTCTCTCAGCCCCTGCTCCCTGTTGCCCCACCAGAGCCTGTGCTTTCAGTTCCTCAATACAGGCCTTACTAGACTCTATCAGTCTCTCCTGCACGGCTACCTGTTGCTGGAGCCTATCATTGTGCTGGCAGAGAGCCTCATTCTCTCTCTGTGCTTCTTGGTTAGTCTTGGAGTACTGGGCCAGTCTTTGCTGCAGGAGGGTTACCTCCTGGGTACCGTCCCTACTGGCCTGCTCCTTTCTTGCCAGAGCATCTTCCACCCTCCAGGTGTGCTCTAACAAGTTCTGATGCTTTTATTGGAGGTCACCCAGTCCCTGGAGGGCCAGGTGATTTTCTTCCATTTTCTTTTTTAAGTGGCAGACTTCCTGGCCTAAGGTATCCCTTTCGTGAATAAGAGCCTGCATCTGTGCCGCCAGGTCGTCCCTCTGCCTTTGAAGGGCACTAGCTTTCTGGCGCTCTTCATCAAACTCTGCCTGGGTATCCAGGTCTTTCAAAATCAATTTATTGCTCTCCTCTTTTTCTCTATCCAATTGGCTTTGCAGGGTGGCTACCTGCTTTGTGCATGCCCTGTTGAAATCTATCTGTTGCTCCAGCTTTTTCTGGCTCTGCAGTAGGGAGTCCAAACCTTCCTGGTACTCCTTCTGCAAGGCCAGAAATCTGGTATCCTACTCTGCCTTTTCCTGTTGCAGGATACCCATAACCTCTTTTATTTTAATGAGATACTGTCTACTATCATTTTCTGACTCCTGGCTCCTGTGCAGCATCTGCTCAGAAGAGTCCAGGTCAGATTGGGCCTTCTCTAATGCCATCAGTTGCCTATTTGCCAGATCTTGGCCTTCAGCACATTTGTCCTGTATGGCTCCCATATATAAACATAAATATGCCGCTATCCTAGCAATCTTGTTGTGCTCATCTTTGGCTTTAGGGGCCATGTATAGTTCACTCAGGGCCACATGTAAAGGACCCTGATCTCTCCATATATCTGACCCTGTTGCAGTGATCTGGGGTGTGATTGCCTGCAACCATACCGTCTGATCCTGTTCCGTCCATTCGCCTCTCACAAATAGCTTATGCAAGAGGTGCTCTCTGGCTATTTTGATGTCTACCAGCGTCATCATTCTGGAAACTGATTTCTTTCCTGATTACAGAAGTTAGAATTTTATTTTGCAAAACAGACCGTTTCCTTAGAGCGTTCCTTTGAGGAGTGCTTTTACAGCGTAACACAGCGTGGTGATCCAACAGGATTTATGTATCCTGTCAGTTAGCACACTGTATTAAGCTGCACAAGTGGTAGATCTAATCCAGACGTCTCGGCTCGAGCCCCCACTCTGTAAGTGACACCAATCTAGCACTCCAACTAAGTCAATGCCTGGTATGGGATGCCCAATGGAAGCCCTTATTTATATATTTTCATGACAAGTTCATAAATCTGGATGATGAACCCTTATATAACGCCCCTCATTTTGAATCCCCCTGACCTCACTGAGCCGAGAAGTAGGTTTGTTTTGCAAATTAAAAGATTTATTTGAAAGATTAAACTATATATATATATATATATATATATATATATATATATCACACGTTTATGAATAAATTAATATTTGATAGCACACTTATGAATATGACAGTGATCAGCAATGGATAATATTACACTAGCACACTTCTTTAATTACTTAGGAGTTGCTATAGAAAGGATAAGGTAGCAGAGAATACTTTATATGATTTCAAGGAAAAGAAATGATGGGAAAGAATGCAGCACAGAAATAAACTGATATGGTTTCAACAAGAGATAATATGATCACTTTTCCCCTTGTGGCAATTCACTCCCCCCCCCCCTTATGTAATATAAGGGATGGAAAGGAGAGCACACAGTTCTCAGGAATACAATCAAAATGCAATTTAAATTCCAGTTCCCCCCTAGCAAGCCTAGAGCAACCGGTATGCTTTTAAACAGGCAAAAATACTTTTAAATGTGATTTGCAATGAAGTGAAAAATATGCTAAAAATGATTTTAATTCCCTATAGGAGATTCAGGGTAGGTGATAGCTACTTTGAATTAGTTCAGGTCAACACTAGCAATGATTCAGGAATGATTATCAGAGTGAAAACGAATTTCAGCAGTTGCAAGCAAGAAGCAGCTATTTTTTACAAGAGGTGAAATGGAGTCAAATTGCAATTCGCTGCACTTTTTCCGAGTGCGTTGATAGCGATTACGGGAAAACTATAAGGAGTCGGGATGTCGTATCCCGCTTCTAGGCCATAGGGTTCAAAATATACGGACGTTTTTGTGAAGGTAGATTTTCAGAAATGAAGTAAAGTTTCAGAATGACAAATGACACTTTCACACTTTGAAATCACAGAATGGACACACAATTTCTATGCAGTTCTGGACAGGTGGATACTCACTCCTAATTTTGGACTGGAACAGGCCACCACTGGTTCTGCTCACAGCGTGGCCTCTGATCTGGCACTGCACCGTGGTCTGGGTTTGTCTGCTATCAGCACTGCACAGCGGTCTGGGTCTGATGAGTTCTGGATACAGCTCTGCTTTCTGGGTCTGGTTCTGGCACAGAGTTCTTGCCAAAAGCGGAAACAGCACAGCCTGGCTGTTTTATTCTGATGTGCCCCTTGGAAGTCTGGGGTAAAATCAGTTTGCAAGATTGGAAGGCCAGCTGAGAAGAGTTCAGCTTGCAGTAGGCCCTCTGCTTCAAAGTTCTGGAATCTGGAGTCTGGTTTTCTTGTGCAGAGCGTCCCGCCAATGTTCAGGTGATGAGTGAATCTGGAAATCTTCCCACTAAGGCTTGCCATCCTTACTTATAGCAGAAATTGCATCACCAAAATGGGTGTGTGTGTGGGCATAACTAAGCCTGCCCCTCACAACTTATAATTGGCCAAATTCTCCTCTCTCCCTTGATTGGGGGAAGGAAATGGAGTGTCATCGTGATGAGGTATGTTTATGGGTCAGAGAATCCTCCCCTTGTCACTTTGCACACAAATCTATTTTTGATTCAAATGCATATTTATCTATGTACAATTTTTCTAATATTATATGTCCAGTTAACATATTTTCTGTAGCACCAAACCATCCGATCCCTGTCTTAGTAAGATGTTGTGTCCACTTCTGACAGGATTCTGCACTTTTCATCCAGAACACAATATCTACATTTTTCCAGAATTTACACAAATGTGCGCAAGGAATATGGGCCACAGATGATGAAGTGTCAGATTTTTAACATACAGACATTTGGAGTAATACCCTATTTTCTGCTACTACCCCCCAGAACATACCACAGAGTCCTAGCACCTCTTAAAATGTGCACAGAAAAATCACAGGAATAATGATATTATTTATATAATTTTGACAATTTTGTACTATGAATTATCCACCTTTTTAAAATTATGCTCTGGCCCAGATGGGTGTGGTTAAGTCCCAAAGCACATGGGGGAATTACTGGTTTGTCCACTTCCTCCAAGCTCAGCTGGCTCACAGAGGCAGTGCCCCTCCCAGTTCCTTCCAAGAGGAAGCCATTTACGACCTCCTGATTTAGCAATTGATTTGAGTCAAGGGAAGTTCATTGTTCTGTTTCCCTGCAGCCCCAGGTACCCCTCCCCTGATTCAATCAGAGAGGTGTAATCTCCTTTTGGTGGGGGCAGCAGAAGGCAGGCCAGGCCTGTGAATGCAGTTGCTGGGCAAGTTTCAACTCCTGTCGGGGTTAGTTGCCGGGCTGAATTCAATCCCTTTAAGCCAGGCTTCAGCCAAAGGTCACTTTTGTTCCAATTTTTCTTCATTCAAATCAAACTTACAATTTTTACACATGCAGCTAGAACGCTGATTCTAAGTTCAAAACTATGACATTTAAACAGTTGCAACCTATGTGACACTCAAAAGTAGGTCACTTATTTATTTTAAACATTTCAATTTTAGTGGCTTTAAATCCAATTTCACTTGAGCTGCTGACATCCACAGCTCAGCCAGTTTTGTTATGAACATTATTTTAGGCTCTTCATCTTTCAAGATTTTGTATGCACACAAGACTTCATTCTACCAGACGTCTGCTGGTGTTCAGTAAGAATTTTGAATATCTTGCAATGTTTTGAAATAGGCATTTTGAGCTTGCATTCCGAGAAACAAAGGTGATTTCAAAGTGCTTTTTGAGCTAACAGGCACTGCTGTTTTTCCTTTGGCACCCCGTTTCACTCCTGGCGTTTCTGGCCCATCACGCTCGCACTGGTGGGTGGCAGGTCAGGCGACCATTTGGTGTGCGCAAAAACTGCACTGTTTTCCTGGATTCTGGCGCAAATGTGGGCTTTTCGGCCATCTTGGATTTTCTAAGCCCACAGCACCAAATGTTGCAGCATAATAACTCGAACATGGGTCAATACACCTGACAGGAAAACAGCTTTCGATTTGACAGTTTTAGGCCTGCCCAGGAGCAATCCCTTAGCTGCAGAAAGCAGCTGTGGGAGCACTCAGTGTTAACAGCAGGGTAGCCTGGTTCTTCCATAATATAAGACACGGAGTGTAAAAGACTTGCTGGTTCGCCCTTACCGCTTACCTGACACATGTTGGCAAGTGGAACAGGAAGAAGCCCAGAAAATGTTACACTTGAAGGTTACAGAACCCTCTCAAAGTCATTGGGGATCCCCTATTGCACAGGCGTGTAAACCAGATGGCAGTTCGAGGTCCTGCTTTGACTTTCAAAAGGCAAATTAGATCTCGCATTTTAACGCATACCTGATGCCTGACTTGATGAAACATTTAAGCGGATGAAAGCCTCCGCTTACATATCAATGTTGGACTTGGTGAAGGGAAACTGGCAGATGCGGCATAACCTAAACACCAGGGGGAAAAGTCATTTCTACATCAAAGGTGTTTTGCCAACTCACTGTGCAGCTATTTGATTCACATGGTGCACCTGCCACATTCCAAGGCGCTATGCATCAAGTGCTATGGCCATATTACGCCTATGCTGGGGCGTATTTAGAAGACAAAGTTATGAAGCAGGTACTAGAGGTGTGTGGTGTAAACACTCTCAGTAAAGCATTAGGAGGGACCAAAAAAGGTTAAAAAAGCCAATATCAAATTTTAATAATCAACAGTCCGTCAAGATTAAAACATCAATTAAATAAATAGATCAGAAATACAGATATTGTCAAGTCCCATGTAGAAAGCAACAATAGGAAATACGTAACAGGCTCTGAAGGCCAGTTGAAAGTGGTGTTATAGCAACAATACGACCACTAAGGGTACTTTTCAACCTAAATAGCAAGGTACCCATCCAAGTATGGATAAATGTGTCATAAATTATACTCTCTGTTTAAAGTTCAGAGATACGTCTCAAGACGTATCTCTGAACTTTAAACAGAGAGTATAATTTACTCAGAGCCTGTTACGTATTTCCTATTGCTGCTTTCTACATGGGACTTGACAATGTCTGTATTTCTGATCTATTTATTTAATTGATGTTTTAATCTTGACGGACTGTTGATTATTAAAATTTGATATTGGCTTTTTTAACCTTTTTTGGTCCCTCCTAATGCTTTACTGAGAGTGTTTACACCACACACCTCTAGTACCTGCTTCATAACTTTGTCTCCTTATACTGATATCACTATCCTCCCGGATATAGACAAAGTATACACTGCTAATTTTGATTAGACAGTAGTATACCGGGTTTCCTCTCCTTGTAAGTATTTAGAAGACATCATGATTCAGTCATCACTGGGAAGGACACATGTGGCACCTTTACTTAGTGACACAAACCTTGCAGACGGCAGGTCCAAAAGCGAATCCTGCCAAGTTTCACTTGGTTTTGTCGACTGGCTATTGCATGTGCTAGAATTTTGGGAAGGGCCTGCTTCAACCCCATAAAGAACATGCTGTGGCAGTTCAGAAACATCCCCATCCAATGAGGAAGGATGGTAGAACATTATCCGAGATTTATCCAATGGTTCTCTAGAGTAGTCAGACTCTTAAAGGGACCAAATGAGGATGCATCAGCCGAACCAGCTGGAGTTGACTTGCCAGAATAAGGAGGCCTTTGAGGAGCGTGAGTGCTCTTTGCCAACCTCCTCCTCACTATGCCAATATTTTGCCAACAATTATTTATGGAGAAGAGAGCCACCCGAGTGGGACTTCGGGCAGCCCTATCTCAGGAAACAGCAAGGCAGCGAATGTCTAATTTAACACATTACTAAGGTGTTCCCTAGGAGAAAAAACGATGCTACTATCACCCTGGAATTCTTTGAAATCAAGTGGGTGATAGAGCCCCTTAGTTACTACTTACCAGGAAGACAGCTCCGACTCATTACCATCCATGCCCCTCTTTCCTGGCA
Organism: Ambystoma mexicanum; assembly: GCF_040938575.1. NCBI lineage: Eukaryota > Metazoa > Chordata > Amphibia > Caudata > Ambystomatidae > Ambystoma > Ambystoma mexicanum. The sequence continues at coordinate 215,213,934 of NC_090921.1, read as the reverse complement.
GGCCAGGAACAAAGAAACAAACCTAAGCATGTGAACAGAGGATAGCAAAGGGGCAAGGCGCTGACCTTGGAAACAAGACCACACAGAGCAACATAGGTTTGAATACCAGATCCACGCTTAGAAACCGAACTCATGTACAGTATTAGGCACGTCATAAAAATCAATTAAATAAATAAATAAAACGTATTATGAGGTGGTTCCTGATCCTCCAGGCATTTACTTTTACAATTAAACCTTGGGAAGGCGGACTAAAGGCAAACATAGACTTCTTGAGTGGGCAAATGGTAGAAATGGTGAAATATGTGACAAAGTCCCATGAATCAGGCTAGGGAAGGTGACTGGGGAGACCATGGCCCACCGCCTGCTCCTTGAAGTGGGCTGTCGAGGAGGTACATAAAGGATCCCCCAGGATCCCCACTCCAGAAATAACCTTCTTTGCCTTAAAAACCTTACAGCCTTGGCCAATCTGGGTGATGACCCTATCCTCAGACAGGAAGTTGCTGTTACTCATGAAAAGAGGCAAGCTATTGATAGGGAGCGAACAGATGCTACCAATATGACTGATTTTGGAAAGATGAGGGATGTGTTTGAAGGACAATGTGGGTCTAAGATTTCATCTGCCTGGAGTGCTGCTATCACGGGTTTCCACGAGCTAACCAGTAGCACTTTGACAGCTTCGTTTGTGCAGAGGCTGGGCTCATCAGCTGCTCTGCCTTGGGCAGCTACCTGAAAACCTTTGTCGCTGGAGTTTAAAGAGTCTAGCTGAACGAATAAAAGCGAACAAACACCCACCACATGGAAACAGGATCACGAGCCACTGCGGAGTGGCCTTAGATGCCAAGAGGAAGACACCAAGATGGGGTCCAACCAAGTTAAAGCCTCAAACCACATGCCCCCACTGCAGCGTGCACAACATTTTTTTTTCATAACAACATTTTATTTGATTTTACATATAAGCAATACATAGATCGTAACAGCAATCGCAGATTGCATTAATTAAGTATGACAGAGCAATAGCGTCTCTCGGGAGGGCCAGAGTGAGGGGAGCTAAAATGTCAGAATGGCCACTACTGACCATGGTCTGTCCTGTCCTTATTCGCCAAGTGGAATATTGAGTGACGGGTAGCTATAGTGTGAGGCAGTGGTTCAATAAAGCTGGCTGCTTTGGAGTCATCTTGTTAACGGAGGCCTCCTGGTGAGGGCCGGGAATTCAACATTTAAGTACAGCTAGGGGTTTGGAACTTCTCAAGCGACCTGCCCAATCACAGAGCTCACTTATGACAAAACCCCAGCAGAGGTCAGTTATGCACTTTGCTGAAGTCCTATGTCTGCTTTTGGGGGCCGGTAAGGTAGTGACACAAAATCCCAAATGCTTAGGATTCAGGATAGTAAACAACATTTCCAAAGAACTGCTCCCTGGAAAGAGATTCTTACACTGAGCTTACAACCATGCAGTTTCCCACAAACATAAAGGAGTATGTGAAGCAAAGTGTTCAGGACGTTTAGCAAGTGTGGTCCAGCTTTCAAATGCACATGTTGGAAACAACAAAACCTCCATCTCAGCACAGACAGCAGCTCGGACAGCACAGACCTGGCGCAGCACCTTGAGCACAAAGCAGGCCCAGGTGCAATCAAGGAGAACAGTAAATCTCAGCTTTACCCAATTACCAGTCACAGGTGTTGTAGCCCTTCACTAGAAACCTCAGATATTGAGAGGGTAGAAAGTATTAAAACACACATCTCTCGGTGTGAGTTGTAGGAGCAGAAGGTTCATGTTTGGAAAAGGATGGAGACTTGAGAGTGGTCAAAAATGCAGAGGCTGGAAAGACAGAGGAGAGTAGAGAGGTTTCAGCAGTGAAAAGTAGGAGGAAGTGGTAGGAGCTAAGATGGTCAACGAGGGTGTGGTGACAGAGTGTGCGAGTGAGCAGAAGGAGCTGGTGGGAGTTGAGATGGAGTAGGTGATAGCAGGAGAGTCAGCAGAAGGAGGTGGTAGGAATTAAGAAGGCAGAGGGGGAGGTAGTGACATCCGAGGGTGAGGGCAGACAGGAGGAGGTGGTGCCCAGAGAGGAGGTGTTAACAATGGCAGGAGAAAACTAGGTGAGGGGTGAGGATTAAGGGAGGAAGTGATGGCATCAAGCGAAGGACAGTGGCAGGGGTAGATAACATCAGGGCCGCAGAGTGGCAGGCAAGAGGAGATACTAGGAACAGGGGTGCAGAAGGAGAGGATGAGACTAGAGGAAAAGGAAGAGGTGACAGCACCAAAGCCCGGAAGTGACACAGAGGAAATATCCTCAGGGGGAGAGGTAAGATATTGGAGAGGGTGAAGAGAGAACATCCCAAGGAGGAGGTGGTAAGGCACTAAAGCTGGTACTGAGTAGACTAAGGAAGTGACATTAGGTGGGCAAAGTAAATCTGAAACAGGAACAGTTGCGAGGAAAGGGACCAGGAAGCGAGGAAGACGCCACACCTAGTTGGCAAGAACAGGCAGGTTCCGGCTGGTCCAGTTGGCACTAGGCAGGACTGCACCCTCTGAAAAATTCGAAGCTGGGATCAGAGAGATTTCTGTAAGTTTCGAGAGGCGATGAAAGAGAAATCAGAGTAAAGCCTAGATCAGGGGTCTGCTAACTGTGGGTCTCCAGATGTTCTCCACTACAGCTCCTATTAGCCTTAATCAGCTTAGCCAATAGTGAGGGATCATGGCAGCTGAAGCCCAAACCATCTGGAGAGCCATAGGTTGCAGGCCCCTGGCCTAGACAGTCCACAGTGGCCACTCTCCAGCTCTCCCTGCTGGCAGCAGTCGCTGATCCGCCTGATCATAATACCATCAACAGTGTGAGGTGGCGAGTGGTGATGTTACTCCTCCTGAAATTAACAGTCTTGGACACTTGCTTCTGAGTCAATGTACCCGAATCTGTGGACGAGACATTGGACAAGGGGGAGGGCAAGTACTCCAAGCCACAATTGTTTGTTTTGGTAGATCTTGTTTAATTTTGAGTTGCTCAACCAATCAATCAATGTGGCCTTTTTTTTTACGTGTGTCATAAAAGCAGAATACATCATCATATAGTCATAACCATTAAAAAAATCATGAATCTACAATGCCCATTCATGACTAGAAAAATCCAATTTTGTGCACACACATTGAATAAATAATATACATTTCATATGTATATCCGTTATTTCAATTAGTCTGTAAACAATCTATTTCACCAGAAAACTGGTCTACTCTGTCTACGCCCCAAAGCTCTGTAACCTCCTCTCCATCAACATCTGATTCCCCCTAGCACTTATACAGTTCAGGAAGGAGCTCAAGACCCTCCTCGTCAAGGAATGGCTTCTCCCTAACAGCTAGATCCCTTGCGGACAATTGCCTTCCCTCCCCCTGCTGTTGGCTCCCCGCCCTGTTTCTCTACTCCCCTCCCTCACATTGCTATGATTGTAAAGCGCTCTTTTGCTTCCCAAAGCTAGGTCCACGCTCAATAAATATGATATGATAGGTTATTTATAACGCACTTAATACCCAGAGGTTTCTAAGCGCGGATCCAGGGATCAAACCTGTGTTGCTCCATGTCGTCTTGCTTCCAAGGTGAACACGTTGCCACTGAGCTATCCTCCCGAGTCCATAATAATAATAATAATAATGATAATAAAAATGGTTTAGTCAAGCTTCAAAAACTGTTGATGTCTTGATTCATCCAACTTAATCTCAGTGATACACAGATTTATATCATGACAGAATATAAATTCCTTTATTCCATTATTGAGTCTAGTTAGTTGAATTAATTGAAATCACCTCAATGCTATTTCTTTTTTGTCAGCAATTCATATTTAAGAACTTAAAACTGACAGGTTACGTTTTGTTATTATCTTAACAGCTGCCTAATCTCTTGGAGCACCCCACGTGTCTCTTGTGTGGACTGCCTCTCTTGCCTCTCTGGCACGACACACATCAGCTGGTGGTGTATATCTTAGACTTCTGGGACTTCGACTTCTGCAGCAACTTTAATCATCTTCCTTAAATTATATTTTCCACTTCCACGAGTTCTGTAAGGTTTTATCTCTCCTGCATGGCCCTGCTTCTATCAGGGGCTCTTTCTCCAACCATCACTCATCGCCAAAATGAAGTACCTGGGCCCAGGTAAGACATAGGGGTTCATTACGAGGTTGGAGGTAAGTAAACGTCCTTACCGGCATGGAGCAAATACCGTGTCCGTGTAGTAAAGATCCTGCTAATAGAGGGCTATTACGAGTTCGCGTGCACAAGCTTAGCGGCATGCCGCTAAAGTCCCAAAAATGCCCCTTAGCGGCATCATGGAAAGCGCAGACAGCACTACCGGCATCAATGGATATGGCATTAGCGGACACCGCTATTAACGGGCACCGCTAATAGCGGTGCCCGCTAATAAGTGGAACCGGAAGTAACGTCATCGCTTCGGAACAGGAAAGCGCACGTCTGCCATCTTGAAAATCACAATCCATAGCAATCCCATGGCTACAGGCACTGAAATCCAAAACCGAGATCCGAGCCTGCCAGAAAATGACAGTCCACCCTCAAAGGCACACCTCGTCTGCGCAAACAACGTTTCTGCAACGAGGAGCTAAACATGCTTGCTGACACCCTGGCCCAACATGCAGATGTGGTGTTCAGCACAGACCTGCACCGTGCGACACAAATCAAGAAGAAACAGATCTGGGAGGAGGTGGCCCAGAAGGTGTCCGCAGTGGGGACAACCACACGCAATACAAAGGAATGCCAGAAAGGGTGGGACGGCCTGTGGCTGCGTGTCCGTAACCTACTGACTACCAACCGTCAGCAGGCCCAGGCAACAGGAAGCGAACCATCCACGCCCATCAAGGTAGCACGGTAGGAGGAAACGTGCTGCTCCCTGATACACATGGAGTCCATTGAAGGGGTGAGGCGTGCTGAGACAGCAGTAACATCATCGTCTGACGAAGGTGAGTGAGCGTTGGCACTACACAAAAGTGAACACACACAACCAACCCAATTTCAATGGCTGAGTCCAAGTGGCAAGTTGATGACAGCAAGTACATTGCCCATCACCACCCACCTAATGACTGCCCAACAAAAATGCCACACCCCTGTCACGGACACAACCCCACTGACACAAACCACCAGTGTCCAATTCAAAACCCATTTAACATCAGCATGCAGCTACACACAGGCAGCACTGCAGAGAAACAGGCCCCACCAGTGTCACATCCCACTTCATGGTGCAGGCATCTCCACCACCAAGTGTACACCAGAGCCCTAGAGACACATCACATGGCACGCACACCCTGATGCATGTACACCGCACGCAATCCACGACACACCCGTAATCCACCAAGCAAACTGCATGCACAACATGGATGCACTGGAAGGACGCACAGACACTGCACCACACACCCAACACCTGTAAGCACCATGTCTGCCCCTCCAACATGCAGACATCAATGCATAGGACCCAAAATGTACTTACATTAATATATGTTGGATCTCCCTACACCCATGACTCATGCCCTGCCTCTCCATCCCACACAGGCACAGTATCAGACAGTGATGACAGGCCCACCGCAGAAACAAAGCCAACAGCACCAGGCAGAAGCAGAGGGGAAGATGATGGCACCAGGCCGTCCACGTCAAGGGCCGGGTGGATGAAAACCAGCACCCCCATGCCACAGCGGTCCGGTAAACAGGGGTCATAGGCCATAGGACCTGAGGAGCATCCACCCCCGACACATGGGAATGTGCACCGGCCTGGGAAATTAGGTGCCATCACTGCACACCTGCCACAAGGAACACCGACCCCCAAGCCCACAGACCAAACGACCCCTGCCCCACTGCAGCCAGCTCATGGGGATGAGGAGGGTACACCAATGGCCAGCAATGGTGAGGCTCCTCAGTCACCGGCCACTAGTGACCTAGGGGAGGTGGCCCAATCCGCAACAAATAGTGCAGAGGATTATGTCCAACAGGACGAGGCTGACACGGCAGGGCAATGCATGTCGGAGGACACTGAGGGAACACCATCCATGGGGAACACACCACAGCGCTCCCTGGGACATGGTGGTAGCTCCTGGGAGGAGATGGCTGGACCCGTATTCAGCCCTCAAATCAGTTCAACCCCAGCTCCCATGCGACCACCAGCAGTCAATGACATACGTGACCTAGAAGCCCGCATCACCCGCATGGAGGAGCATCAGCAGTCCATGGACGAGATGTTGCGACAATTCATCACAGGAGGGGAAGCCACACGCAATGCCCACTGTGACAGCAGACAGGCACTAACCCGTGCTGTGAACCGCGTTGCCAGTCGGGTGCGCCAGGCCATGGAATCAGTCACCCAGGCACTCACACATTTGGCTGCCACCATGGCAAAATGCCCTGCAGCACCTGCCGAGTCAAAACCCCTGCCATCCACTAGCAGTACCCCTGTAAGCTCAGTTCAGACAAGGCCAGTGCGTAGGTCGCTAGGCACCATGCACCGGCCAGGAGAGCCACAACCTCCATGCAAAAGAGGCCGACTGCAGCCGGACAGACAAACGGGATGGAGGCTGTTAGAACTCATAATGTGTGCCGGGACGTGGGTGTGTGGGGGAGTTGAGGGATGGGAGGTGTTTGGGGGGGTTAGAGGGATGAGTGGTGGAGGGTGGTGGGAGGGGACATCTGTAAATAGTTTAATTAATAATTACATCTCATTTGGAAACAAATAAAATGACTGGACATTGCTTATTGAGTGTGTCAGAATGTAATGCCAAACAGTGTACACTGCCCAGAATCCCCTGCACACAGTGCACAGCGAGTGGGAATTGATGCACCCTCTTCATCACAGTGCATCAAACGTAAATGTCCATCACTGATTGGCGCACAGCACGTCCCTCATGGGCATTGCCACATGGTTGATGTACTACTCTTATCCCTCATCATCCCCATCTTCACCCGGTAGTTGCTGGTCAATGTCAGGTGGCAGCAGGGGTAAGTTCCACCGGATGCCCATGTTGAGCAGTATAGCACAGACCATGGTGATCTTATCCACCTTCTCAGGCCCATAAAGGAGTGCTCCACCAGACCTACTGAGGCAGCGGAAACGTGCCTTCAACAGGCCAAAGGTCTGCTCGATCACAACATGGGTGCAGGTATGAACCCGATTAAACTCCTCTTCGTGCCTGGTCTGCGGGATCCGAACAGGGGCGGGGAGCCATGGATTCAAGGGATAGCCACCATCACCTGCATGGGAGCATAATTAGGTATGTGTGACTCAATTACTGGCATTACACTTGTAGTAATCACTGTCATGGCTGCAGCTATTTGGTGTTCACATGCACATGTCCCTGGATGTATGCATACAGGTACATTTGTCGGTCGCAATGTGTGCTGGACAATGGCCTGCAGGTGTGGATTGCATTGTCCAGATGTTGCAGGGTGTTCACTTGCATGCTCTTGCAGATGTCCTGTATTGTGCTTTGCTGCATTCATGTGCGTTAGGCATACTCACTGCATGTTGCTGGATTGTGTTGCATAGGGTATTCTCAGTTGATGTGCAGTGGACGCATTGAGGGATGTGGCCTGCTTCTACGTATGGTGTATCGTCATTGGTGTGAAACATTGGTGTAATGAAAGGCATTGTTGGGTCTCGTTCAGGTCGGTAAATGTATGGCCACAGTGTTATGCTGTATGTGCTGTCTCCACTCACCCCCCAATCACACCCAGGTGGAGTATTCACCCCTCCCTAACTGCACTGCCATCGGCCTGTCAGGCGACTTACCGGGCAGCCAGGCACGTCGTCCAGCATGTCGCTCCATGTAGCGGGGTAGCAAGGAATTCCGCAGCACCATGGCATCATGTGTGGATCTGGGATATCAGGCACAGCAATGTGTGGTGATCTTGCTGCAGTCACATACCATCTGCACATTGATGGAGTGGTATTGCTTACGATTTCGGTACACAACCTCTATGGCATGTGGGACCACCAATTCAGCATGGGTGCAGTAGAGGGCACTGATGCAATTGGCCATGCCTGCCACTGCATGTAAGCCAACTTTAATGTCAGCGACCTCCTGGCCACTCCGTGGTAGGGATATGTGGTTGTGTGCATGCTTCAGGAGGGCATCCAGCACTTGGGTCAGCATGCATGGAAGGAGAGGTTGTGATATGACATGCAGCTGGCACACTGTGTGCTGGTAGGTACCTGTGGCCAGGAAGTGGTGCACAGACACTACCTTCCGTAGAGGGGGGATGGCTGTGCGTATTTCAATCAGGCTGACGCTGTCGACGTTTATCATGTCCACTATGGTGGTGATGGTGTCCCGGTCCAGCCAGTACAGGGTGTGGATCTGCTCAGGGGTTAGGTTGTAAGGACTGGCTCTGATGCGAGGGATTGGTGGCTGCCTATGTGGTGCCTCTGTCAGCACTGGTGGGACTTGCTGGGCATGTCTCAACCTCCTTCTCCTCCTGCGTCTCCTCTGTGGTGCCTGTTGTTGTTGCTGGTGTAGCAATGCAAGCATCTTCTCCAGCACCAGTATTGCTACAACTAGTGGAATCATTTTGGTGTGGGAAGGGGTGTGGTGTGTGGGTGTGCTCCTTTTGTGCTGGCCCAGACTCCATTGCCTCCACCTGTGCTGATTGTGTGCACCTGTGGCAGTTGGGAACACTGCACATAGCAGTTTACGGGTGGTTCGCGATGCCGGTTTTGCCGGCATGCCAGTATCCCGTATTAGCGCCTTCATGATGCCGGTATTTGCATGTCCGCCTGACTTGTGATGTCCTCCTGTTAGCAGCATCCCGGTATTGCCAGCCTGAAGGCCCGCGTGCCCGCGCCCATACCACAATTAGCGGCAACGTTATTAGCAGCGCCTCTAATACCGGGTTCTTGGGTCGGAATAGCCCAGAGCCCAAACTCGTAATGACCCCCATAGACTTGAAGCAGAAGCTAGACTGGACCCAGGTGGAAGTTCTCCAATAAAGCCATACTATTGTAGTTGGTGGTGTTTAAGCGAAGTAGGTGTCTTCAATAAAGGAGCAAAATGGCTCCAAACTCTGTTGTGGTAAGGTACACAGCTTTATATACATATGTTACAAGGTATCAGTTACTCTTGAATATAGGTTGCACATCCACCGACCATCGTCAGGCATCTCCAGCTCAGGCGACATACAGAGAACTCTCATGCATAATCATTCACTGAGCTGTCAATCACAAGACCAGCATTCTAACCACCCTTGGAATAGCAGGCAGGGAACCTGCTCAGTACATATAATGTATTAGACAGGAACATCACACAAAATTGTACTGTAGGGATCTGCCAATGACCATTTGGGATATTTTAAGTAGGTTTGGTTAGACTTACGTTACATTCAAACTGCTGCGGCACAGGTATTACTAATTTGTTGTTGTTTTATGCACAGTTTTAGGAGTTTCCCAATCATGTAACTATCTCTGAATAGGTGCCCTCTTTTAATCCTGGTGGAACCCTGTAGTAGCACTTAAAATGTCAGTGGGTGGACCTGCTAGAAAATAACATGGGATAAAGCATTAGGAAAGGTGTGGGAGTAGAGAGTTGGTGGCAAGAGGAGAGAGCTAAAGGGAGTGGAGGCGAAGGGGTAACAAGGGGAAAAAAGATCAGATTAGAGTGTGGTGAATCATGGAGGAGGAAAGGAGAGCAAGAGAAAGACAGAGGAGGGAAGACACGTAATAACCACCAGAGAGTGTGACAAATCAACTTCCGGGGCACCAGTGGTCCAGGGATGAATATCGGTTCCTAAACTATCAATCAGCCCCACACCTCTAGTACACCAGAAGGGATCCGAACAGATTGGAAACAAGCAAATGATAAACCTCCATGTCAAATTTTGGTAACATGGATGGAACGGCAGGCTTATCTCTGAAGCTGGATGAACGACTACAGTTGGGCCTACACAATGGCTTGAGGTCTGGAATCGTTGTCTCTCAGTGCCAGTCGGCGGTTCTGAAGCACTGGCTGAGACGTCTCAGTTGTCTTTAAGCGACTGAGGCATAACAATGTTCATCGTTGCAGTCCGTTGTAGTTCGAGGAACTCAACTGACTCGGAAATGTCCTTTAAGGTGGATGTAGGTAGGTGCTTATCAAGGCACTTCTCCCAGCTTCTTCAATGGGCTTGTGTCGTTGTTTAAGGTGGATGTCCCAAAGCTGAGGAGTGTGTTGCAGGCAGCTGCCTTGTCCTTGGTTTGGGGTTCAGAGACCTTCTGGAACTTCCTACCTAGGAAGCTTGCTGCAAAGCCAAGTAGGGCATGCTGTGTGCTGGCTGGATACCGGTTCTGGAATGGCTAGAGGGTCCACTGGGTGTGGTATCGCCCTCTGTTCCCTGGGGGATGTTTAGGGGAGGAATCTTGCTTCCCCCTTTGTAGACCCTGGCCTTCCTTCACTGGCAGAAGATGTAAAGCAGACTGTACTGTCAACCAGGTTCCAATAATGAGTTGTTCTTGCTACTCCTTGCGAAGTCTTCAGATGATCCACAGCCAAATGGACCACAGGGATTGGTGTAGGCTCGTCGCAAGAGCTGGGGGAAAATCTGCAGCGATTTTGCCGATTTTCAGCGCTACTACCACTGGCAGGAAATTCCAGAATGAGCCCAATAGGGAATGGGGATTTATCGTTTCACCAAACCCGTGAACCAGCGCTAATAGCGCCAGGGGGTTTAGCGGTAGGGCTAATAGACCCAGCGGTAATACCGCCGGGGTTAGCGCCCAACTTGTCATGAGGCCGACTGTTTCTATCCTACTCTTTCTTTCTCCATCCTCTCACCTTTTTTCCTCTTTCTTTCCTCTAATGACCATGAACTGTTTACCCCGGGTGGGGGCACAATATGCCGCTTTCCAGACAAAGCCACGGCACTTGACCATAACACAACCGGCCTGCAGTAATCAAAATAAAAGAACATGGAGAGGGGAAAATGGGGTGAGGATGCTAACGGGGGAATACTTTTATAACTTAGGAAAGAGAGGAGATCAACACAATTGCATTTGGGACGGAAATAAGGGGTACATGCCCAATAAGTCTGTATTCGTGTTAAGAATGGCTCATTCTAAAAATTCATGGGGAATATAAAGGGGATTTAATGGTGGCGACAGATGCTGTGGGGTCACTCAGTCCAGGGGGGCAGTGTAAGGACGGCACTCTGGGGAGTAGCTCGTCAGGGGGCAAGGAGGGGGCGCTGCGTGGAGCGGGCAAGAAGGGTAGCAGGGTTACTCACCAGATCAAGAAATCTTGAAAAGAAATTAAACTTGTTAGAAACGGAGGGAAGTCTTTCCAGGGCAAAAAATAGACTTAGCCAAATGGGAAGGCTTGTCCAGAGGGCACCCGCAAGGAATATGTTTTACTCTGAGAGCGGGCATGCCACTCCATGTAGTTCCGGAGGCCAGGCAGTCAAACAGAATCACCTGTCAGTTAATGCCTGCCCTTCCCAATAAAGTCGCTCCAGCCTTGGTAGTCCCACTAAATTGGGGTCTGGTGGTTGCCACTTCTTGGAGCTGTGAAGGGATAGGGACAGCGCTAGACAGGGCCCGGGCAACAGCCATGTGTGCCCTGTGAGTGCTGCGTGTTGACTATCACTCTCACTACTAGAAAATCAGGAACAGAGTTGTCCTGGGTCACATGGTGGCCCCTCAGCTGCTACAGCTCTCTGAAGGCGGTTCCCCGGCAGGCCTGTCTAGAGACTGTTGGCATAGTCCAATCTGCATAGTACAAGAGCGATGAGCACAGGGTTCTTATGTGGGAAGTCAAATAAGGCATCATCCATCAGATAACGTTAGGGGGAAGAAGCCGGTTCTGGGCTGTCCTTTAACTTGTGAGTTGCCATGATGGTTCTGAGGGTTTTTACCATCTTGTTGGACCGAGGGTGCACTCCCGTCTCTTCTGTGAAACAACAGGGCTGTGTGGGGTTGTTCTTATCCAGCATATCATTATTAACATTTAGTCTGTGTTGAGTTTTTGTTTTTGTGTTTTTTGTCATCTAGGAGTTATTTTTAGAGTTTGGCTAAATCATGTTGTGTAATTTGTATTTGTATTTATTTTATTTGTAAAGCGCAGCCGAGCCCTGGGGCAACTGGGCGCTGAAACTTACATATTGCACAGGCATAAACTATACAATTGTTAGTAACTGTTGTCTATGTTTAGTTTTTAGCCTATGGGCATCATTACATTTGGTTGTATTTCAGCAGTACCGTTACTACCACTTGGCATTGTGAATTTACTGCAGGATTACAGACGTGGGATACGGTGTAAGTCCCCATTTTTTGGAGCCCACAGGGCTCCATGTGGATTTCGGTAGAATTACTGCCAGCGGTAATTCCGCCTGTGGTCATTCTGTCGATTTTTGGCAGTACAGTGGCAGATTTCCCTCCAGCTTTTTGCTGGAGAGAAATCCTCCACTTCACCGCCAAACCTGTAGGACAGCGGTGCAGTAATGCGGCAGTGACAGAATTACCACTACGTTACTGCATTTTTTTACTGCAGCGCCGTACCTGTAACGAGGCCCTATGTGTTTGTCATCTGTGTAGTTTTAACAAGTAATTCCCTTTTTGCTGATTATATCAAAGAAGGTAGCCATGGGCACGGCAATCGTCTCTACTAAGAGGGACTGGCTGGGGCTGTGGTGGACTTTTATTCTATCAGGAAATTATTCTAGCCAGAATCTCTACCCTAAGGAGGGAGGGGAGACTGTCCCTGTGTGGCGTTGTTATTTATGTCTGTCACTATTCTAGAAATCCCCTCTTGAAAAGGGGAGCTCCCTGTGGCAGTGGGTAGCTGCTCTTCTCTGTGAGAGGTTGTTAGTAGGCACACCACTGGAGAGACGCTGTAGGTCTGGGGAGCTGTTCTCGTCTGTGGGGGCTTGTTATACCATTAACCCACCTCTGTGGAAGGACACTACGCTGTTCTCATTTTATAGAAAGTTATTATAGCAGCAATCCCCTCTCAATGGAATGTGCAGTGGGGCTGCGGGGAGTTTTTCTTAAAAATTGTAATCTCCGCCCACTTTCGACCATGAAGAGAGCATGAAGGAATTCCTCTGTAACAGGAAGAGCTGCTTTTATAATCTTCTTATAAAACGGGCGCATCCGCTACGGGAATCTCTGTTGAAGCAGGAAGTAGTTCGAGATATTCATGCGCGCCCACTGCTCCCACGTGTTGTTTCTCAACTGCCTGTCCTCGCCCCTCCAGCTTGAGTCAGTTCAGGGGCAGGCCACTGTCTTTTGAGTAAACACCTGTGCTTTACTGCTCAGCCAGTACCAGCCGCGCGAAGAGCTGATGACATCACCCAGCACACCTTGCAGCTCCTTGTCGCCCGTGCCTCTTACAGGGCGGAAGGAAAGCATTAGCTATTAAACACAGTGACGCATCGACGTCACCAGCTCGCTCTCTAGCTGATTACTGCTTATGGGGAGTGATTGATAACTTTGACTGTCTCCCTCGGTTGAGTCGACCCTCTGGGGACATATAGGGCCTCCTTCCTCTGTTTTCCAGTTCGGAAATAAGAGTGCTCGAAGAAACCTATCAGCAAACTGCAACTCTGCCTGCCAGTGCCGTTGCAACAGCCCCGGAAAGCAGTGGTGTCCCGGAAGCACTGGCACCATTAGCAGTGGTGGCAGTGCTTCCAAGTACCCATTCCTATGGGACTCCACGGGAATGGGGATGACCATTTTCGAGGCACCTGATTTCCCAATCCGCCAAGACTTGTAATATCCTGGTGGCACCGGGAAGTCGGGTGCCGGAAATGATGTTACAGTGTTTGCGGCAACCCGCCGCTGGCACCGGTGGGTTACTGCCAACCTCATAATGAGGCCCTGATATAAGGCTTCCATGACGGGCTTGTTGTGGGGAGTTGGGTATTCAGTTTATCAATGCGCGCTCCTGGCTTCAAACATTGGACATGAGTAGTCCTACTACAAGGGAATTTCTTAATTGGGTCAATGGCCAATAGCGAGCATGGGCAGGATTTTGACTCTCGGATCCTTTGCGAACGGGAGATCTTTGTGAGATTAGTATGACAGGGAGGGCGCTAGAGGGCCAACCAAGATGGCCACCTTGGTCTGAGCTCCCGAATAGCCCCGCATCAATCCTGCGAAATCCTGCTGTTCCTTGCATGTCAATGACCCAAATACCTGATTCCTGGCTTCCTCATCTATCCAGCAGCCATCCCCCGAAAACCAGGACAAAAACGGCCTCTTCCAACCCATAAACGACCCACAAGGCCTTGGGGCCGAGCGCTAATCAGATTGCCCGGCGGGGCGATAGAGCACTCATAACCACCCTCAACCGGCTGAGACTCAAACACCTTGGATCCTGTGAAAGCGCCGAGAGACCATAGCAGTGAGGCGGGTGGGAGGCAGGTCAGCGGGTGGCGGCCTGCGGCGGGTCTGCGAGGGACTTCTTCCCCCTACACCCTGCCTCTGACTGGCGAGAGGACCGGGAGTGTTCCGCCGTCTGCTGGCGCCTAACATCGCCGCCGGGGGCTGTGGAGACTCAGTGGGGGACGGAGGACCTTCCCCGCCACTCCGCCGGCGCCAGGGCCCATCCGCCCTCTTGCAGGGCTGGGGCGAGGGCTCCCCGTGAAGACCCGGGGCTCCGTGACAACTGTGGAGGCCCCCCCGGCGCCAGCAGCCTGCGCCTGTCGGCGGAGGACGGCGGACCAACTCATCGAGCACAGAGGTACGGAGAGGGGGGGCGGTCGCACTCATCTCCTGAAGCTGAGCCGTCCAGGGCCGGCTCCCCCCTCCGTCCCCTGCCGAGCACACAGCCATGCGCGGCGGCGCCGCCCAAGGCCTCATTGGGCGAGAGGTGGCTGCGGCTCACGGCACGACGCGGAGCGGCAGAGTTCTGCGCCACAGCGCCACCACGAGAGACAGCAAGATCGCCCGTAGCCACACACAGGAACCCACTCCAACAAGTAGAACGCAGTAAGAGACTCGCTCCGGCAGCCTCATAGACCACACTCCCCTCTCCCCCCCCCAAGCTTGAATGAGATGGACATTCCCCACTACACGAGACCCAACCTGATTCTACAGTAAGGAGGGACAGCATTACTACAGGAGGGGGCTCTCCCTCCCTGCCACCCTTCCCCTGCCCCGGGCACTGCATCACTTAGCTCTCTACCGCGCTGTCCGCGGCTAGGTGCACCCACTTCCCGGCACCATCAAACGAAGCATTAATTGACTCAAGCAGAAGCCCAATGGAGGCACTACAGGCGCGGTGGGTGCCCTGCTCCAGCTGCCATAAGCGCTAATAGGCCCCCCCCGCAGGACCAGGGAGCCGAGAACTGCCCAGTACGCTGGATTTATCCTCCCCCATATCACGGAGTGTCGGCCGAATCTCGAGAGGGGGCTCCCCCCCAGTCACTGCAATATTCACCTCTCCACCACGCTATTTACAGCCAGACACAGCTGCTCCCCCCTTCCAAACACGGCACAGCTAAAGACCGGTAACATAAGGCAGCCGCTATAAAACAACCGCCCGAAGCCTCTCACCGAGGCACTCCGACCTGGGAAGGAGAGGGAGCAACAAAGCCTCAACTACTCCAGAAGCAATCTAACACTCTCTACAGGGAACCAGGAGAAGGCCCCCACGAAGGGTCCAGCGAGCCACTCAAGACACCCCTGTTTTGAAAATATCCACTCGGCCAAACAGCTGCGCTCCCACCAATCCCACCGGACCAGGTACTGCCTCACTCCCCTAGGAAAGTCCACAAGGCGCTCTAGATAAGGCGGGACACATCCTGACACCACCAAATCAACATTGCCAAAATCGCATGAAAGATGGGGAAAACTGACAAGTCCCAAAGGAAATTGACGTTTGAAAATGTCACGACTCCAAAGGCGCCCTTGCAGAGAGAAGACCAGGTGCCCTCTCCCGGCTGCTCACACCAGATGGAGTCAGATGGTAACCTGTCCGAAATCAAAGAAATTCTTTTAGACTTGAAAGCTGGCATAGGGAGCCTGAATAATAAAATGGATGGCCTCGCCTCTAAAGTCGACCTCCTACAACATTACATAGATACACATTCAGAACGCCTGAACGAGGTTGAGCAAAGAGTATCTAACCTTGATGATAATTCAACGACCCTATCAAATAAAGTCTTGCAGTTAGAAGCACAAATGAAAACGACAATAGCTAGGTGCGAGGACTTAGAAGGTCGGTCAAGAAGGAACAACATCAGAATCATCGGGGTGAGAGAACACCAGCCACAAGGGAAAATGGAAGATTACGTGGAATCAATTTGCACATCCCTCTTCGGCTGAGACTCCCCATCGCAATTTTTCATAGTAGAAAGGGCACACAGGCTACCAGCAGCCAGACCTGCTCCCGGCACACCGCCTAGACCAATCATCGCAAAGCTACTAAATTATAAGGATCGTGACACCATCCTTCGATTAGCCAGAGAGAAAGGAGACCTCTTCCACGATGGTGACAAAATTCACTTTTACCCCGACTTCTCTCCCTCAGTTCAATCACAGAGGAAATCCTTTACCTCCATCAAACAAAGACTCACAGCCAATCAAATGCCCTACCCGATGCTCGTTCCAGCACGGCTCAGAGTGCAACACGGCGAGAGGGTCCACTTCTTCCAAACACCAGACGAGGCAAACATGTTCCTAGACCAGATAGGCTTCCCTGATCAAAACCCCAATCGCCACAGGCCCCAAAGAGACAGAAATCACAGGAATCCACCATAAACTGAAGAGACCAGAGTCAGGTAACAGGTCTGCAACAACGCACTAATAATTGCAGGAACAATCAAGAAGAATACAACACGGGGCTGGGACAATTGGGAAGCCCCAAGCGCCCCTAGCACAGCACCAGTTTGGTTAACAAAGTTCTGTTAAAGGGTGGGACTTCCTTTGGCGGCCTGGCGACGCCAGGGACCGCAGCTTGCTCAAGTATACAAATGGGCCAGTTGGGGGTTGCCCCTGAAAAGGAAGAAATATGTACAAGGGGAGGGAATTGCGCCCCCGACCCTCGGTTCCCCTCCGACCCTCCGGGTCTCCGATCACCTACGCCTCTACGTCCGCAAACCAATAAAAGACCACTGAATGCCTCCCAAACTTCTGCATTAAATCAGACTACGACCCCCTCATACAGCAAGAAGAAAAGCACAGCGGAAACAATGACTAGGACACGCAATTCAATGTCGCAACTTGGAACATAAGAGGAGGCAACCTCCCGGCTAAACCCAGGAAAATCCTACAGTATCTACAAAGGCACGAAGTAGACGTGGCAATGATTCAAGAAACGCACCCGATTCCTGGAAGAGAACATCTCTGGGCTCAGAGCTGGGAGTGTCACAGATATTTCTCATCCTACTCATCCTATTCCAGAGGGGTCGCAATCCTGATTAACAAGAGAATCACTTTCCGGCTAGTCCATACGGATAAAGACTCAGAGGGAACAGCACTCCTAGTTAGCGGCATTATAGCGGGCCAGCAATTCACCTTCGTCAACTCCTATGGGCCCAACGTCGACGGCACCAACAATTTTGACTGGTTCCAGACCCACTTAGCTACCCAAGACACATAATCTGGGGAGACGAATGAACACAGTACTTGACCCGCTAAAGGATAAGTCGCGACCCGCATCCCAACCGCAATCCAAAGCCAGCCTTCAAATAAGGGAAATTTGCAAGGCTCTTGACCTCAAAGATGCATGGAGATCCACAAACGGCGACCAGCAGGCATACACCTTTCATTCCGCTGTACATAACACTAGCTCCAGGATCGACTATTTTTTCACATCAGCGAACGGCCGGATGATATGGGGCCCTTGCCGCATCCTACCAAAACCCCTCTCCGACCACTCCCCAGTGATCCTCAGCTGTAGACCTCCCGGTTTCAACCCGCCACTATAACGATGGCGATTCAAGACAGGATCCATGCTAGACCAGGTCTTTGCTTCTGAAATAAGAGAGGAGATCGCCGCATTCCTCGACTCCAATATAGGATCTGTTGCTTCAATGGGCACAATATGGGAGACACTGAAAGGTTTCACCAGAGGGATATGTTTGGCCAAAGAAAACAACATACTCAAGTTAATTAGGCGAGTACTAGCCAGCAGCGAAGAACGACTCAAAGGCCTGGAACCGAAATGCACAGACGGGACCGAACCAGCCTCGCAAGCAGCCTTAAAGGAAGAGCTACGAAACTTCAACGCCACGGCAGACCATGAAATAAAATTCCTAAATCGTAATAGACAAGTCTGACAATACGGCGAAGGCCAAAAGCCGGGAGCCCTTCTGGCCAACGTGATAAAAGCAGACAATAGAAGGAATACGCTCCAGGCGGGGCGAACTAATACACGCTGACGAGGGTATGGTAGAGGAATTCAGACTCTTCTACCAAGAGCTATACAGCTCTAAACACAATACAAACTCTAATGCCCTGCGAGAGTACCTCGATGATACAGAACTGTATTGGGTAGAAGGACAGCTACGGGAACCCCTCAATGAACTGATCACACCAGAAGAGATCAAGGAGGCAATCAAGTCCCTCCCCAACACCAAAGCCCCCGGCCCGGACTGCCTAACAGGAGAATTCTACAAAGCATTCACTGATACCCTGGCCACCCTCCTAGCCGAGGTCTATCGGGAAGCGCTGGAAGTAGGATGTCTCCCACAATCCACCGGTGAAGCCAATATAATTCTCTTACACAAACCGGGTAAACCCCCGGAAAATTGCGCGTCTCATCGCCCTATCTCTTTACTTAACCTGGACAATAAAATCCTGGCCAAAGTTCTCACAAACATGCTGATTCCATTGATGCCAGCTTTGGTATTGGCAGATCAAGCAGGTTTTGTACCCGGACGCAATACGACCTTTGGTATCAGGAGACTATTTGGTATCATCGAGGCAATAGACACCTCCCAAAAGGCAATCGCAGTTCTTCTCGATGCAGAAAAGGCATTTGATTCAGTGGAATGGCCATTTCTATTCGCAGTGCTCAGTAGGATGGGATTGGGAGCCCGCTTCATTAAGTTAGTATCGCTACTATACACCAAACCCCGTGCCAACATTCTCACAGGTGCAGCAAAGTCCACCCCGCTTGAACTACAACGTGGAACCAGACAGGGCTGCCTGCTTTCGGCCCTAATATTTGCCTTGATAATGGAACCATTAGCGTCTAATCTACGCGAACAACGAGCCCTAAGAGGCCTTAGTATAGGCCCACACAAACTAATAATATCATTATACGCTGACGACGTTGCCTTGTTTATACGCGATCCCGAAGAAAACTTGAACCCAGTCATGAGGGAGGTTATTAAATTCGGTGCAGTATCCTGTTTAAAAATCAATCAAACAAAATCCATCATATTCCAGTTGATGCCAGCCACCCAGCCGTTCACGGATGATTCCCAATTTAATTGGCAAACGTTCCGAGTTCGCTACTTAGGGATCATGATGTAACTAAACTACCAGGACGTATTCCGTGACAACTACGAAGAAGTGGCGAAGGTACTACAGGATAACATTTCTCGTTGGAAAACGCTGCCACTGTCATGATCTCTGCTTCCAAAAGGTCAGGGTTTTCCCAACTCCCTTGGAAGCAGATCCATAACCCAGGTTCCGAGTGCCAACCAGTCCCAATTGGGACCTTTTGGACCCAGTCCTGGCGCCAGTGGCACCAGGCTCATAAATATGCCCAGTCCCAGCGCTGGAAGCGCCGGGCTCATAATGCTTGGGTGGATTTACCTTCATCAGACCATGCTGCTTACTTGCCTGCCAGTTGAGCCTCTGATCCTCTTCTGTTTGGAACTACTTTTCCTGTTGGGTGGGGCTGGAGCCACTCCCTAGATTCAGAACACTGGAACTCTTCTGGAAGGCAGGAACTCTTTTCTTACCAGGAACTCTTTTCTTACTTAGGCGTGGCTGTGGAAGGAGACACCTAAGCACTACAGGAGGCTATTTAAACCACACCCGGTGGATGAATCTTGCTTTGCGTTATTCTGCAACCTCTGCAGCAGAACGCTCATCGTGTCTTCTGCATCCGGTTCTGGGCCTAAGGAAAAAGGCTTACCATCCTGAATCCAGTCTTCAGCAACACCTATAAAGACAAGAAAGAACAGGTTAGCATTCCGGCATCTGAAAGGCAAAGGCTTACCATCCTGAATCCAGTCTTCAGCAACACCTATAAAGACAAGAAAGAACAGGTTAGCATTCCGGCATCTGAAAGGCAAAGGCTTACCTACTCTTCGTGCGCTCCGGAGGTCTTCACACTGCATTCCGGCATCTGAAAGACAAAAGTTTACCAACTCTTCGCACGCTCCGGAGGCCTTCGGCGCTGCATCCCGCATCTGAAAGACAAAACAAGGTGCGTTTAAAGACATTGGGGAACTTTAATACTCACGTGCCATTACTCCTTTCCACATCTAATCCAGTGGGTATTCCGGCACCCTGCAGCCGCTCCGAACTCGTACCTGCAAAATAAAAAGACAGTTAGAGCGCATAGTGAAGCAGGCAACAAGCGCTTACTTACGTGCTTCCAGGCGCTTCTATTCATCACACGGGCTCCATCTTCAACTCACTTCAGCCCGTCATCCACCATCGCCGGAACCCTGCAAAACAAGAGACATCATTACTAAAGACTTTAAAGACATTTGAATGACTCGAAACTTACCGTTCGTGCAGTAAACGACGGACAGCAGTCCTCTGAAGTCAAGAGGCCTGCGCTACCTATCCAGTGAAGAAACTGGTTACAGCACCCTGCCCCGAGGCAGATGGAGAGCTCGGCATTCACTTACCTAAGGTGAGAGCGTTAACCTTTGGGGGTCTACAGGAGAGGAGAAGAGGAAAGAGATAGGGACACCCCAATAACCCCAGTTCATTAACCCCATATTTTCTATCTGCAGACATCTTACTCTACACGTCAGGCATACAGTGCACAGAGGTCCAGCCCAAAGAGCCAACCGGGTGCTGCACATCACCTTTGAAGATACGGTAGTCGCCTAGTCAAGACCGGCGCCTCTGCGAGAATCAGGTGAGCGTTACAGCCACTCACCCTCTGGGGGAAAGCCTCCTTGGTAAAGATGGTGATCCTACCAAAGCTCCTGTACCTATTTACCAACATCCCAATCCTGGTGCCTCAACCCTTCTTGAAAAAACTAAAGAGTATGGTCCTGGAACTGCTATGGGCAAACAAACGCGCCAGAGTAGCCTATTCAACACTTACCCTCCCAGTGACCAGTGGAGGACTGTCCCTCCCAGACCTCGAAAGATACTTCTGGGCGGCACAAGCACACTTCCTTAGCCACTGGTATGCCGAGCAATTTGTCAGACCCCACGTCCAAGTGGAGCGGGCCCTAGCAACTCCCAATCTACTCAGTGCAGTCATCCTCAGCCAGATTCCGGTTCCCAATAACACAATGAACGTTGTGCTCTCCACCTACAAAATCTGGAAGAAGATTGCCTAAAAATATGAAGTACAAATCCGATACTCGCCCCTCCTCCCTGTCAAATTCATACTGGGCATACCACTGACATCGGAGACAGTCTTCCATAGATGGATTTAGAAATTAAAAATAAACACATTGGGTGACTTCTTCATTGAAGACTGCTTTATGACAACCCAACAAGCAAAGCAGAAGGGAGGTAACACCGCCATAGACACATTCATTTATTTCAGGACACGATTTACCCTACAAGCAATCTGGCCCAATTTTCCCATCTCAACCACCAACCTGGCAACTTCTCCACAATGTGATCAAGGCACAAGGTGAGGACAGGCTGGTTTCACAAATATACAAATCTATCATGAGCGATACGGTCCGCGTCAACACCAGCATCAAAGCAAGATGGGAACATTCCCTGCAATCAACCATCTCAGAAGAAGACTGGACATACATACGACGACAAACTCAAAAAATAGCGCTTAACTCTCGCCTCAAGCTAATCCACTTCAACTATCTCCACCAGACCTATTACACGCCAGCGAAAGCGTATAGACATCACTCCGAGGCCTCTTCCAACTGTGAAAGGTGCAGAACCTCCGAGGCTGACTTTTTCCACCTTGCATGGGACTGCCCGAAGCTAACTACCTTCTGGAATCAAGGTCTGGAGACAACCGCGAAAATCATAGGGGAAGAGATACAACCCACTGAGACCGCAGTTCTACTAGGGATGACACGACTCATCTCACCACCGATGAGAAAACTTACAGGGTTACTATTGACACTTGCCCGCAGGAAGGTAACCATGTCCTTGGGCCGTGGGCCCCCCCCTCTTTCTCCAACTTGCACCAAGACATCCTCTATTGTCAGGACGTGGAAACAGAGTTCATTAAGCTTTTGCCCCAGCACGCTCGCCCACCAGATATTTGGGGTCCAGTGGTACTATTCTTGATCTCAGAAGCGGAAGAAACCTCCACCTCCCTCACAAATTCCCAATAACTCCAGGGTATGGACTATCAATCAGCACAAGCCAAGGGCTCGACAAATTGAAGGAGGCGACCTGAACTCGAATATAAACTCACGGAGGCGGGGGGAGGCAGGACTGGTGGGGAGCAGGGGGGAGTGGGCAGGAGAGGGGGGGTTGAGGGATTGGCGCAAAGTTGAAACCACCCTAATATGGGCGTGAATGTTTGTAGTTACATTCTCATTTGTCACAAAAACCAAAAATAAAGTCTGTAAAAAAAAGAGATTAGTATGACAGGTGAAGCTGGTGATCTTAGAAACGTAAGTCTCTGCAAAGTTGGGTGGTTAGATCCTGTTGTGGTCCGATGAGGAAATCAATAGCTGCACCAATGTGTCATTAAATGTTATGGCTCATACAGGCATTTACAGGATTTATGTCAATAAGGGCATTTGTCAAGGCTACATGAGCTATATTATTAATGTTCATAAACTGCTTGCATAACAGGAGGAGGAGTGCTGCGTGTGTTCATCCGCACTCCTTCCGTGCCATCTCCCTTCTCCTGCACTTCTCATGCTCGTGCAGCGTTAAGCCTTGCAAGATCTCTGCAGCTGCCAGCCACGCAAAAGTAGTGCTCCACATACCTCCTTTTCTTCAGCAGATGGTTTCTCATGACTCCATCACTTAACTATGCTGGTCTTATTTTAATTCGCTGAGGTCACTCACCAAAGGTTGCTTGAGTGTTCACCAATTTGTCACCGTCCTCTTCTGTAATCTCTGTTTTTAGATGACCTTGCACTGAGAACACTTCTCGACTAATGCTCGACTCTCCTTCATTGTCCATGTCTTCACTGACTGGCACTTGACCACTTCTCTTTCTTCTCTCTCTACTTCCGACTCTCGTTCTCAATTTCCTTGAACGTAGGTAGGGTTCACTACTCCTTTCCAGGGCACCCTTCACATATACAGCTACTCTATCAAGATTTAATTCTTTCCCATCTTTAGTGCAACCATGGTTCATGCCATACTTCACCACTTTGAGTGAATGACTGTAGCGGGACCATGTTAGCCGGTCCTTATGAAGTAGTCTGATCTTTACAATATCTCCCTCTTCAACTTCTGTTCTTTGGGCCATCCTGTGGCTGTCATACCACCTCTTCATTTGATCTTTGCTCTTCTTGATCCTCCACACCACCTCTTCCATGTTTATTGCTTCATCCGCCCTTATACAGGATAACTATGGTGGAACTAACGTAGATGCTGCTTTCCTTTTGTGACAAATCTAAGGGGATTTGTCCCATCTCCCCAAGTGGGACCCCCCCCACGCTCCACTGGGAGATCAGGGAGGTGAGCCCGCTCTGCAATGCCCTCCCTAGCGGTAGAGACAAGCGGGACCTCACCAGGAGAGACTCCCCCTTTGGGGACAAGGACTGCAGTTTCTTTTTTGTTCTTAAAACATTTATTGCTCACGTGTGTACAAATACTTCAAAAATATTTTACTGTTTGAATTTTTCAGCAGCAAATGTTCCAATTCAGAGTTCATACACATGGACTATTTACTTGCATGCTGTGAATGGATTGGACAATAACCAAACAAGTCGAACAAGAGAGAAAGTCAGTTTTGCTGTACGGTCATAGAAATCGGCGAGCCTTCTTAGAAAAGTTCCTCCCGTTACAGTTTGCGGATAGGCTGCTTTTCCGAAATGACTGGGGTTAAGGCACAGTTTCTTAATCCCTTATTACCTTCACCCGGGCTGATTCTACTTCTAAACAGCGTATAATGTGTATGTCAGAGAGTCCCTTGTAATTTCTAGCTCCCTAAATAGAAATAGAATCCCCTGCCCTGGAGGTGTGCTGGGCAGGGGAGGGGATTTCAATAGTTAACAAAAAGGTTGGAATAGGATGGTTGAGGAAAGAGAAGAAAGCAGAGGAGAGAAACTGTAGGCTCACTGGGTGGCCATTGGCCTTGAACACCCCCAGCCCAGTGCAACCACAGGTCCGGGCTGCTTGCATGGAGCCCCAAGAGGCCCCAAGAGACACCCACAGGGCCGTGATGATGGTTGGCTCGGGGGCTAGACTGGACAGGCCTATTCTTAAAGGCCCCAGATCGCATCCTCTGTGCGGTCCGAGGTGAAGAATGAAGAAGCACACAGTCTGGGCTATGTGCATGGGGTGGTCTGAACTGGGCGATCCAGCCACACTCCCTGACGGCCAGACCCATGGGCAGCTTGGGCAGGCCTTGGAGTTAAGCCCTCCAAGGCCTCATGCCCGCGCTACCTTGGAGGTGAAGCGGGAGAAGAAGGCCTTCCCTCCCTCAGTGGGCAGGGCGGTGAAGGGAATCCCTGGGCTGCCAGAGCAGCCGAGGTGAAGAAAATCTCTGGTCAGCCAGCGACCCAGGTGAAGAGAAGTTACAAGTCGCTTCATCATCACAACCCGGGTGAAGATGAGGGCTCGTGCACATCGGCCGGAGCCCCCAGGTTATGTAACCAGCCCCTTCCCCCACTCAGCTGCAACAGAGAGGGAGTACGTCCGCAAGTAAACCTTGCCGGGAACGTGGTGGTTGATGACAGTGGTGTCCACGTAGTAATGGTGGACGTCAACTGAAGAAATAATGGCACCAGGGTTGCAGCACTGATCGTGGCCTGCCATCAGGGTATGGGCTAGAGCACATAAGGGTCTGCCCCTACTCTGTCTGAGACTAGGGCAACCCAGAACACAAGAATAGTGCTGTGGGAGCAGTGCCAAGTGTAGCCGGCCTCCACACGAACATGAGGGTCGCCTAAAGACAGTTTTGTATGCACTGGGGCACAGTGAACAAAGCCACCAAGAAGAACAGATTGGGGGACAGCACCATTGCATCAGTAGCATACACCCACATTCAACACACCAACCAGCATCAAAGACTAAAGGTACAGAAAAGGGGTGGCTGACTGCATCAGTCACCCCTATGTAAAATAATATATTATGTGTTTTAGTTGTTATTGTGTTTATTTAATGTATAGTTAGGTGAATGTTTATAGTATAGTAATAGTTATATAGTACAGTAGTTATGAGAGATGGTGAATATTAGTAGTTAATTAGGCGGACTGTATATAGAGGGGACAGCTGTTTTAAAAGTGTAGGGGGGGGGCACACGGCCAAGATGGGCTAACTCGGATAAACGGACGATTGGTTTAATTATTTCCTCAGTATCCCGAAACTATCTAGAAAATGTGATGGCCAGCAAGCGAGGGTTGCGAGGAGTCAGGGGTGGGGTGCTTCCAAGCATTGACGCAGGAAGAGAATAACAGTGGCGGGATCGAAGCCAGCGAGGAGGTGACGCGTGGGACACCAGCATCTCTGTGGTTCCCGCACCATGTCCGGGCGCCATGTTGTGTGCATGGGTGGATCCAGGCGGTTGCTGCACAGAGTGGACGAGCAGTGCACCAGGAAAAGAGCACTGTGAACAACTTAAAGAGGAACAAGACAGGTGGCGGCTCACCATGGATGATGACTGAGGCAATCAGAGAATGATGGCAGACCGGAGCGATGGGGGGGCTTGAACTGAAGAACCCTGCAGTGATCATCTGAAAATGAGGCCCACTGAGGATGCCTCTGATAGGAACCCGAATTGAGAACTCTTTTCGCTACATCTTTACTGTATTGGATGGAAGACATTCAGCAGCAAATAAAAGGACGATAGACTATAGTGCTGCCATGTTGGAGTCAGGCATATATATGCCAGAACAGTGCTTCTTTGGTGAATTAATGTAACCCCTGCTTTCTACAAAATGACACAATTGAAGTCAAGAGGCACAACAATTTGAGGACACTTGCCATATGACAAATCAAAAGAAAATAGGCCAATATGAAAGGGCCCTCTCACTGGGTCCTGATGAGGCAAACTGACACTCAGCCTCTGAACTGAAAATATTGCAGGGTTAAAAGTCATGAAGGAGCAGTAGGGCAAAAGGCAAGTGTAATAGGGTGATATTTGATTTCTCTATGAATCCGGTTGATCAATTCAATACCTAAGCAGTGAAGCGACCCTAAAGGGCCTCTGTGAAAGGTGATAAAAAAAAGAAAAGCTAGCAGAAGGGGACTTTTTATCACTCCACGGACCTCGACGAACAAGCCGTACCTCCGACATTCATTCAGAGCTTCATCACCAACCCAAGAAAGTATCATGTCGGTTCTGGGTTGCATTGATAAAACAGTGACACGGCTTGAGGGTACACTGTATCGCCTGAGTGAAAAGGGTGGCCCAGTCAGAAACGAGGAATGCAACCCTGGAACAGAAAACCTCTGAAATAGAGAACTAACATTCACAGACAGTCCTAGCGGTAAGGTAGGTGGAGGCAGTGATTCTGGCAAATTAGGGCATAGAGCGGAGAATAGAATATCTTGAAATTCTATGGCAAGACAGGAGGCTAATATTATGCATTAGCAATCTTTACTCTGAACCACAGCAGCAAAGAAATAAAAACTTTGCAAAAACGAAATTCTTTGCAATAACACCAAGTTATGAAAACAATGCAATGGGAAACATCCCAGTCCAACATGATGGGCAGGTCATACCCTGGAGGTAGCCAATGGGGTGCGAGCCATTCCTATATAGGTCCATTCCTTTATCAACTCCTCCTCTTTCTTTGCTGCTGTCCCACAGCTAAGTCACACCTCCAGTCTTACTTAGCATATATCGTGTTACATTGTAGCCTATGAATATATTTCAATGTACTAGAACGCCATTCGCTTAGGAAGCATGTTTTATTGTATATCTTGATATTTGTTAACATAATTTTGTTTCCTCAGGCGAGCGCAGCCTGGTTCTTAGGCACGCTCCTGCCTGTTACATTGTTGTGCATGCTGCCTGAGGGTGCCGCGTTTCCTAAGAGTGTATTGCATGATTGTTTATGTCGAACGTTTAAACGTTCTTTTTTACACTCGTGACCCTGTACGGGCCGCAGCGTTCTCTTTGTTGTTGGCGCGCCTGGGCCGTGTCAGGAAGATTAGCTCTGACTGGCCGTGCGCGCGTATTCTCCTCAGAGCTTCCCTGGAACACGCAGTAGGTGTGCAGCTCTCGGCTTACAGTGTTGGCGGTTCGAGTTTCCTCTCCGCCTGATTTGATTTGATTTAATTTACTTAGTGTGACAGAATTATTAACATTACATTCCCGAAGGTACAGCTTTATATGTATATAAAAATGTTTTAAGGTGTTTTCTTATCCTCACGCGTCTGCTAGACTTCAGGCTCTGCCTGTTTATAACCTATGTGGCCCTTCCCTGAGGTTTTGTCACGCGTGGGGTTACATGGTTGAGCCTGCTCGGCTTAAGTTGTTATACAAAAATATATTAAGAAGTTTGAGATACTGTTGCATGCTGTCATGGACATGGGGGCGCTTCCCTCCTCTGCAGATGCCAGCACTCAAGTACGCACTGCCAAGAAAAGTGATAGGTCGGGGGATAATATGGGGGATCATTCCCAGCCTTTGGTGGCGCAAGCTATTCAGTACTCTTTGGACACAGCCTTAGCTGGTTTAAATAACACTTTGGCTTCTGCTTTTGACAGATTAATAACCCGCATTGCAGACTTTCATCCCTCACAAGATGCTGCCCCATCTGTTTCAGTTCAGGCCCCTAAAAAGTGCACAAGCAAGACTAAACATATCCAGGGACAACTCAGTCCCCTTGCCATATCTCCTGTGTCTTCCCCTAAGAGGAACCTAAAACGCGGGTGGGAAGAGCCCAGACAACCCATCTCTTCTACCACGTGACCAGCCCCGCCACTTTTTCTGCGGTAGAACGTAGAACCTCCTATTACTGTCACATCCTCTGAGAGTTCGGATGATTCAGATTCGCCCCCAAAGAGGCGGAAAAGGAAGGTGACCTCAGTTGTCCCTCCAGAGGGTCCCCTCCTTGATGTTATTGGGGTACCATTCTTTGATCCTGCCCTGATACAACACCCCAGGTCAGCTGAGTGGCAGCCCTCTGAGGAGGTTTCCTCGTTCCTCAAGTTCTGGATCAGACGCCCTATGCCCAAGGAGGAATGTAATAAGTTCTGGTCAGAATGTCCCAGACCTATGCTCGCCGACAAGGTGGCTTTAGCGCCAGAGATAGACCAATCTATGGCAGCTTTTCTTTCCCAGAAGGGGAAAGACCCCAAGAAAGGGGTCGATAAAGTGTGCCGTAGTTGTCAAGATAGACTGTTGGACATCCTGGGTCCAGTCACGCAGATTTTTGAAATGGCAGAAGAGGCGGCGTCCTCTAATACCCCGGTAGATGTTAACGCATTAAGGGGGTGGATCCAACGCACGGTTTGCCTGCTCGGCAACGCTAATGCCTCCATATGTAGGGAGAGGAGGAAATCATTGTTAATGAGGTTGGATTCCAAACTGGCGGACATGTCAGAAAGGGAAGGGAGCCCTTCGGCTCAAGGTAATTTGTTTGGGGATTCTTTCCTCAAGGATTTGTCAGCGTATGTTCATACATTTACGGCGCTGGACAAAGTACAAACTAATATTAAAAAGGTATTTGCCCCAAAGGTTTTTAACAAGGCTGGACGTGGTAGGGCCTGCTCTTCCGGCCGCTTCCCCAGGGCTCCTCCCATCCACGCCAGTTTGCGCCCCGTGGCGCATACAATCCCTCCTCTGCTCGAGGAGCACACAGCCAGTTTTACCCTCAACAAACCTCGAGTTGGAGAGGATGTGCCGCAGAGGCGCCGGAAGATCAAGAGGGCCACCAGGTACTTTCTCAGGTGTTAAAAGTTTTTTCCCTCAAAAGTCTAGGGGGCAGACTAGCCAGGTTTCTTCCACAGTGGGAGGCCCTCACTTCTGATCCTTGGGTGTTACAAACGGTTCAAGGTTATCAGATAGAATTGTATGCCCCTCCTTGCCAGTTGTCTTGTCCCCTTCCTTTGGTGTTCAACGAGGTCAAACAATCCCTCATAGATGTGGAAGTAAGGGATCTCATCTCCAAGGGGGCGGTAGTCCCGGCCTCTTACAGAGCCTCTCAGTTTCTGAGTACCATCTTCCTAGTCCCGAAGCCGGACCAGGGGTTTCGCCCAGTAATCAATCTGAAAGCCCTCAACTCTTTTGTGGTATATCACCTCTTCAAGATGGAAGGAATTCATTTGCTCAGGGACACCCTTCTGCCGGCAGACTGGATGGTCAAATGGTGGTTCCTGTGTTTCCCCCTCACCAGGAGTTTCTTCAGTTTCAGTGGGGGGCCGAGTGTGGCAGTTTGCACCCCTTCCTTTTGGACTGTCCTCGGCCCCATGGTGTTTCACCAAACTCATGAGGCCTGTGATGGCTCTCCTCAGATCCAGAGGGATTCGGATCATAATGTATCTGGACGACATGCTTCTGCTAGCCCAGAATTATCAAACTGTGACCCTTTTACAGGATCTAGGTTTTGTGATAAATGTCAAAAAATCCATATTGAAGCCTACGCGATGTATCCAATTTCTGGGCTTCAATATAGATTCAAAGCTTTGCATCCTTCTTCTCCCGGACAACAGACTTTCCAAGATAAGGAAGGAGATTCGTCTGCTCCTCAGGAGAGGGAGGATCTCGCTCAGGCAGTTAGCGAGGGTTGTGGGAATGCTCTCGGCATCCATTCAAGCTATCTTCCCGGCTCCCCTACATTACAGAGCGCTACAGCGCTTGAAAGCCAAGCATTTGAGCAAGTGTCTCTCTTACTCCCATATGGTGGAGTTACCTCCAGAGGCCAGGTCGGAACTCCTGTGGCGGTTCAGGCACATGGAGGCCTGGAATGGCAAGGCAATATTTGGGCCATCTCCGGATGTCATTCTGGAGTCAGATGCAAGCAGAGCGGGTTGGGGAGCCAGATTGGGTCAGGTTTCCACAGTGGGGAAATGGTCAGAGTCAGAGAAACAACTACATATCAATTGTCAAGAGTTGTTAGCGGGGTCCTTTGCTGTTCGAAGTCTCCTCAAAGATCAGGGGAATTGTTGTGTTCTCCTCCGCATGGACAAAATCTCTGCGGTGAGGTACATCAATCACCTGGGGGGCACCAGGTCCAAAGCCCTGGCGGATTTGGCAAGAGAGTTTTGGCACTTTTGCCTCGACAGGGATATTCTATTGAAAGCAGAATACCTCCCAGGAGTCAGCAACGAGGTTGCAGATTGGAACTCCAGGCACCTGCAAGACAGGAGCGATTGGATGTTGAACAGGTCCCTCTTTGCCCGCATAGCATCCGTCTGGGGTCCCTTGGCGATAGACTTGTTTGCCTCGAGGCTAAATTGTCAAGTTCCCAGATTTTACAGTTGGAGACCAGATCCCTTGGCTCTGGCCACCGATGCGTTCCTGCAGGATTGGTCGGGTCAGTTGGGGTATGCCTTTCCTCCCTTTGCCATGATAGCTCGGGTTCTGGTCCAAGTTCGCAGGCAGGCGGTGTCTCTGGTTCTGGTTACCCCCTTTTGGCCCTCTCAGGTTTGGTTCCTGGCCCTTCTGGAATTGGCGGTGGATATTCCCCGTCTTCTCCGTCTCAATCCCCAGTTGCTGGTGGATCCGGGGGGTCTCCCTCATGAGTTGGTCTTGCAAGGACACCTTGCCCTTATGGCTTGGAAGATTTCAGCTCTTCCTGGTGCTTCAGAGGACTTTCGCAAGACTCTATGTCGGTCATCAGGGACTCCTGGGCGCCCTCTACTAAGTCTGGGTATTCCTCAGCATGGAACTGCTGGGTTAGCTGGTGTGCGGCTAGGCACCTCAATCCCATTTCTGCCTCTCCTGTAGAAGTGGTTAATTTTCTAGTGGAATTGTTTATGGAAGGGAAAGCCTACAGGACTGTTAATAGGTTTCGGTCAGCTATTTCAGCCGGTCACCTTTTGGTTAAGGGAGAACCAGTAGGTAGGCACTTTTTGGTGCGTAGGGCCCTCAAATCTATTCATATTAAAGTTCCTCCAAAACCAAAGTATTCGGTTCTTTGGGACGTTAATATGGTACTTCAGCTCTTCAGGTCCTGGCCTCCTAATGAAGTTTTGTTCCTGCAGCAGTTATTTTCCAAACTTGCTATGTTACTATGTCTGGTATCTATTAAGAGGGTGTCTGATATCAGAACTCTGGATGTGGATAATAAGATGTTCACCCCTCAAGGGGTCACTTTCTTTATCTCACGAAGGACTAAATGCTTGACTTCCTCAATATCCTATCCAGCTTTTCCTGAAGATTGTAAATTGTGTGTGGTCAACTGTTTGAAATGTTTTGAGTTTAAAACTGAAGCTTTTAGGCCTCCGAGTACCTCTCAGCTGCTGATTTGCTACAGGACACCCCATAAACCAGTCTCCCCTTCTACCTTGGCCAGATGGATCAGGTGGGTTATGCGGGAGGCGGGGGTTGACACATCCTCATATGGTCCCCACTCAGTCCGGGGCGCTATGGCCTCTAAAGCAGCCTTTCTGGGGGGTAGTTTGGAACAGATTTTAAAAGCAGCTGACTGGTCAAGGGAGTCAACTTTTAAGACATTTTACCATAAACGTATTGCTTATGTAGCTGTGAATGTAATGCAAGGGCTTTGAACTTGCATAATATGAGCCTCCTGTTTTGCCATAGAATACCTAATCCCCCACACTAGCGTGAGAAGGAGGTTTAGATTCTATAAAAGACAAGGAGGCAAGTATTATCCGACCCACCAACCCTTACTGGTGTTTGATTGCTGTTTCAGCTTTCGGTTGATGGCTTCGCTACAGGAAGAAGTGGGATGTTTAGCTCCAGGTTACAGAAGGTTCAGTATCTGCAGTTTTCCATGGGAGTTTGTTCTTCGTTCTGCATGGAGAAAATGTTCGGTGGGTGTGTGGAGGAGGAGTTGATAAAGGAATGGACCTATGGGACTGGCTCGCACCCCATTGGCTACCTCCAGGGCATGACCTGCCCACCATGTTGGACTGGGATGTATCCCATTGCATTGTTTTCATAACGTGGTGTTATTGCAAAGTTTTTATTTCTTTGCTGCTGTGGTTCAGAGTAAAGATTGCTAATGCATAATACTCCCCTTCTTGTCTTTTATAGAATCTAAACCCCCTTCTCACGCTAGTGTGGGGGATTAGGTATTGTAGTGCACACAAAGCAAATCAGACTACTTGGCCTTTGAGCGCAGAAGCTGAAGACCCAATAGCCTTCGCCTCTACCTGACTTCCAGAGGTGGTAGGCCTATACAGGAACAATGGGCCTCATTACACGTTTGCCGGTCCATAAACAACGGTACCGGTAAGCTCGTCGGTACCATTGTTTCTGGACCGGTAAAGTACGAGTTCTGTGAGCGGGAGCATTTCAGAACGGCACCTGCTCGCAGACTTCGACGGATGCACCGGCACCATTCATGAATGGTGCCGGTGCATCCGTCCTCCCCTTTCCCATTGAGTTCAAAGGGACTCAAATGGGAATGGGGAGTAATATTTTCTGGCGCCCGGGAATGGGCAATTACCGGGTCCGCCAGGGCTGTAATGCCCCAGTAATTGCCCATTCCCGGGTGCTGGAAAATTCATGACTCCGGTGGCAGCCGTGCCGGTATTTACCGTCATGGCTACCGCCAGAGTCATAATGACCCCAAATGTCTCAATAATATATTGAAAAGAGCTACAGAATCGAACAGCGATGGAGGAATAAAGTAGGAGACCCAGAAGCAGGCCCAATATTAATGATCAAGGTGTCCGATGCAAGGGATAAAAAAAGGTTTTTAAAAGTGACTAAAGAGAAATCGAACCTGGCGTACCCACAACAGAGGATTCTTCTTTTCCCTGTCTTGGCACCTGGGACTGAAAAGAAAAATAAATTGTTGGAATACCCTGAAAAATAGTTTTCTTGCCCGACGGATAAAAAGCAGGCATCATGCGCCCGTTCAAACTCAGTCGCCTGGGAGGGTATGGAATTAATTTTTTTGGGACATGGAGAAGTCTGAAGAACTCCTAAAAATTAAACCAAAACTGTCGAAGAGGAAGATTGAACCTGAAACGGGAACAAACGATTTCCTTGATAAGGAGAACTGTTAAGTCTAAATATATGTTTGGTTTACCTTTTGTATTGGCCTTGTTTTCTCCATCCCTTTAACAAGTTTTGTTTAGGGCTGATAAAGGGCCATGAAGTTCACAGTAGCCGGATGAGTGCACAACCTACGAGGAGATATTTAACTATTGTTCTCTTTGACATGGGGAGTGGGGGAAATACAGCCTTACCAGTGGCTAGGCAGGAAAACGAGGACTTCAGAAGTGCTTGACTGGCCCCTAGAAGCCCCGAGAAGCGGCCCTGCAAATATCAGCGATTTGGATACCTTTGAAAGAAGCCCATGAAGCAGCCATGTGTAAACAGAAGAAAGCCAATCGAAAGCTAGTCAAAGTGTGGAGAAAACACTACAGTGAAAACCATACAATCAGGTATCAATAGCAGATCTGTATGTATAATGCAGCAGTGTTAAAATCCAAATAATATCAATATCACTAGTCTGAAAGGATTCGATCAGCAACAAACTCACACATGGAAATGTACACACTCATCAATGAAATAAAAACACCCAATTTCATGCAACCATACGCATATACCTTCCCAAAAGCTATACGGCACAGTAGACCACTTCAGAAACAAAATACAATAGGCATCGACACAACTACCTCAAACATAATCAACAACCTATAGGACATGGCAAAACAAACAGAACAAACAGAAATCAAATATTTCAGACTAATCTCAGGAGAAACCTTTAACAAACTAGTAAAAGTGAGTAGGATCAGCAAAATACCCTTGTCCACCAGACGTATACACAAACCTACTCACCAAAGAAACCCCAGTCCACTACATCCAATTGCAGACCCATATCTAACATTCTCGACCACGTGGAATCGAATGGACTAATGGTCCAATCCCATGTAGGTTTCAGACCAATCAAAGGAACAAAATGATCACTCCTCCTTCATCCCTTCAATTAATGATGAATGCTGACCACAGCATACAATCAGCAATCATTCTACTGGATATATCAATAGCTTTGACACATCACAAAACCTTAATCAAAAGACTACAAGAATCTGGCATTCACAAACCCTGACTGCAATGGTTAAAACTAAACCCAAAAAAAACAGGAATACTGATCACTGTAAGGAACTCATGGTGGCAACAGTAAAGACAGACACAAGTGATCACAGTAAGTTCAAGGGTGTGTATTAAACTGTAAATGTAGAGTGGAAAAACCCCTACCCTAAACCTAAATCTAAGATGGGAGCAAGCGTCGACCATCAATAAGGCTGACCTTGTGGCGACTTGTCAAAGTAAAGGCCTATACCTAAACAAACCTATTGGCAAATCCTTACAACTAATTACAGAAAGAGTGTGGGATAGGGTTTTCATTAAAGAAAGAAGTGTTCACAAATAATAAGTCAGGATGTGAATGCCAGGGGTCTCCCTTCCCCACGTTTCCAACATGGGACAAGGTGGCTCTCCTGAGCACAGCACACACTCATGCTTTCCCAGCACGAGCCGACAGTACCGCTCCAGCTATCAGGTTTTTCTGATGGTTAAAGTCTCTTTTCAATAAAAAGTCTCTTACCTTCGAGGGCCTGATTGTTTTAACAAACCAACACAAAAGTTCTGTTACACGTATAGCTCTGGCAAACGGCTTCACCCTTGGGCCCCTCTCTTCCAAGCGCAGTCCCCTCACAGTCGTACTCAACAACTCAATAAAGGAGTTCCTTTCTGAACAAATTTTGGATGCTGAATTTCCACCCCTGGATCTCCCTCCTTCGGGGTTGATCCCCTTTTAAGTACCAGTCTGCCTCCTTCGAGTTTATTTTGCCAATTGTTGCAAACCAGTTCACTGTGGACATCCCTCCGCCAGGTTCACTCCTGTCAACACAATGTTCATGGGACTTCAGATGTCGCCCCCTTTTGTTAGCATCCCTCCTCTGGGTTCACTCTTGCCAACACAATGTTCATGTACTTTTCATACCATGCGGGATTTGTTTCTCTTAGTTTCCCTTTCATCTGCCGGTCAAAGACTTTCGACTGTACGAAGGACTTGACAAGACCCCTGTATGACCAATTTGACCCCCTTTCGCCTTTACCTAAGGCCTTCTGGTTATTGTAGTTCAATAGCAGGGTAATCGCCTAATGTTTCTCAAGTGAACACCCACGTGGTGTTTGATTCCGTTTTGCTGGCTTTACCCTTTTCTTATATCAGCAGTTCTTTGTTATTTCAAAGTTCAATTAGCTGCTTGCTACTTTTGGTCAACACAGTTCAGTTTCTTTATCGGCTCTCCCCTTGATTCACCAGCTGTGATGAACTGCTTTGCTTTCTTGTCTGTAGAGTCAAGGCCGGTACCATTGATATGATATGATATGATAGTTTATTTATATAGTGCCTCTACACAATGTGTTTCAAAGCGCCAATGTGTTTTGGGCCATGCGTTTCTCCTTGGCTTGGCTGTCAGCGGAGGAGGCATCCAGCTACCGTTGACATCTGCTGCAACACGCGCTGGCTATTGTCTGCGGTCCTACAATTCCTTCTCTTGAGGCTTCACAGGTCTCTGCCGATAAGGGCAAGGTCACTTCTACCCTTGGTATCCTCTCGACTCGTGTCATCTTTCACCATCTCTTGAACTGCCGTGCAGAGTTAGCTCTAACATCGTGTGGTCTGCCTTGCTCGTCCTGTGCTCTTGTGCTTCACCTTTTATCCCTGTGGTGATGGAAAGGGCTGTCAGGTGTGTGTGATTCTGGTCAATTGCCTCACCTTGCCTGACCCTTGTATTGGGACATGTCAGGTAAACAGCTCTGGTGTTAGTCTGTTTTCTTTCATGGTGTAAGAAAGTGTTGGTGTATGAAAAGGAGGGGTAAGAGGGTGTATAGCTTCTAAACATCCTTTGGGGTAGGATAGGGAAAAGGTGTCATAAGGAAGGGTATACTGTGTTACAACCTTCTGTGTCCCACTTCCACTCCCAGAAGATCCCTCATCCAGGTGATCCTCCCCCACTGGTACA
The DNA here is from genome assembly GCF_040938575.1 of Ambystoma mexicanum. Taxonomy (NCBI): domain Eukaryota; kingdom Metazoa; phylum Chordata; class Amphibia; order Caudata; family Ambystomatidae; genus Ambystoma; species Ambystoma mexicanum. The sequence continues at coordinate 215,177,614 of NC_090921.1, read as the reverse complement.
CCCACAGGAACTAGATCCAGTACGATGGCAGTGTCCGGCCCACCTGGATGACAGATCTCCGGTGATTAGCAGGTGAGGCATCTACAGGTTTCTCACAGCACCCCATTCAAGGCTGCTGCGTGGAGGAGCAACAAAAACAAGAGGCACCATCCCCCATTGAAAGAGGGACCTGGGGTGAACTGGAGTTGTTCCAGATCAGTCTTTTGAAGCTATTTGCAGCTACAGACAGATCATGATGTACCAGCAGGTACCTTCTCTTGTATTTTATGGGTGGGTATTGAAAGAGTGGTGTGGGTATTGAAAGAGTTGTCATCCTTTGAATGTCAGAAGATAGTTGTACACAATACCTTACCAAGAGTTAGTGCTGCATTTTCAGAGGTGACATGAAGAGCTACGGGGGAGACTGATTCCAAGATGGAGAATTTGGGCTTTGGAGCCTCGGCTAGCTGAGCTTCAGGACACCCCGCTAACCAGTTCATGCTAATTGGGAATCAGCTTACACAGGCTGTACCCAATCCAAGGACACGATCACAGCACATACAAAGTAGATCGTCCCCCAGCAATTATGCAGCCCAGCCCCAACTGGGGACATGATCAGAGGGCAAAGGTGAGAGTTAGGAGTTGGAGTGTGGTGTAGATTAGAGTGGGGCAGTGCTGCGAGGAGGAAAAGGAGAGCAAAAGGGAGGAGGAGAATAGTGAGAGCTGAGAGGAGAATGACATAATAAACGAAGGAGAGCGAGGAGCAAGACAAGAGAGGAGGGAGAGTGAGAGGCAAGAAGAAGGAAAGAACAGAGAGCAGAGAGTCAGAGCAGAAGAGAGAGAAGCAAGAAAAATATACATTTAAAAAGTGGCTTCATTCCAGATTAACAAGAGGATTTAACTCTGTGATAAAAGAGGATGTCTTATCCTTAGGTTGGCAAACAAGGAACCATGTCTGGATGGCTCCTCCTGTGGTTTAAACGGCGGGTAATAAGGCACGTTCTTTAGAGTTAAAAAGTCTCAGTGCAGGATTCACTGGCACAGCAATCCACAGGGGATGGATGCTCTTTGTAGAGAGCAAGGTGCTGGTCTTTATACGCCTTACCATTAGACATTTCAACATTGTCTTTTCCTATTTAGTCCCAGATGAGAGGCGTCCAAGGGCGACACCTAACTACCTTCGAGATCAGCATGATCAGAGATCGTTGGCTTTAATTGCCCCGTCTGGCTTAGTACTTTCACACTTCTGGTTGTTTGGCTGGGGCATGAAACCGAGCAAATGGACCTTTGCCTGTGCTGTTGGGGTTCACTGGTCACCCTCTATTCTTGTGCCATCTCCTGTCCTCATTGGCCTGCGAGGGATAAGGTGTATTGGCAGGAATATTCCTCTTTTTCTCTGCCTGTCTGAGATTCTGGTTCCTTTACTTTGACCACTGTGATCTTCTCCTACTTGGCCTCTGGAGTATCTCTCTGCCCAGATCTATGGTTATCTCTCTCCAATGCTCTTTGGGCCTCATTGGTGAGGAGCAGCTTGGATCTCTAGGCTTCGCAGGCACGGTCTCCATGTCTGGGCATAGCCGTCCCACTAGGGGAGACTACAGCAAAATAAAAGAGGTGATGGCTAGAAAGTTTAGAATTAATCTTAACCTCTGGCATTGCTCTGGGCAACCCTCCAGACCATTGTTCCTTGCCTGCCAAGCCATTACAAAACAGCAAAGACCATATGAAAATCAGGCTTGGTCCCAACGCAAAAGGGGCAGTCTAGCCTGAACTGCTTGGTCACATCCCTTCTGCATTAGACCACAAGCATCCTCAAACATGTTTCGGCCTCGTTGGGCCTCATGAGTGAGAAGTAGCTTGAGTCTCTAAGCCCAGCAGGCACTGGACCTCTCCCACTCCGGTTGATGTAAGGGACCAAGAGTAAGACTTGGACACGTTAGGTGCTTGCTATAGATTTTTATTTATCAAAATAATGAGAGGGTTGGGGGAAATCCTATCTATTCCTAATCAAAAGAGGGGTTTCCCTGCCTTAACAAAACAAAGGATAGTCTGTTTCAGAATTTTAAACTAAAGAGCGTCCTCTGTCCTGTGTCCAAAAACCCTTACACTCTAAACTAAAAATAATGTGCACAAGGGGATTTCTGTAGGCTATACACTTATAGCTTTCTTTCAGAGTTCCAAAATATAAAGTTCTAAGTGCAGAAAAGAACAAAGTTTCACTGGAGAAAACCGTTCCCCCTTCCCCTATGTTTCCCGCTGGTCTTTTAGTGTGTCTCTGGCACTTCCGGATAAAGACCAACAACGTTCCACTGCTCAAATAGATGGTGGGGTTCTCATCCCCTGCATTTCACTTTCCTTCCAATGTTTTGCTTTTCGATTTGAAGGGAGACTACCTCTTCCTTGAGTTTCTCCACCTTTTTATACTTCCACAGTTTGTAAAGAAAGTACCTCTTTCCCTGGGTACTTTCCACAGTCCAAGGTTTACTCCCAGTATTTCACTTCACTGTTACTGCCACAGCTTATAAGGAAATACTTATTTCCCTTGATACATTCTACTTTACTCAACAAAGTCCAGGTTTGTCCAAGGGGGATGAATCTTCCCGTAAGCTACATTTCAATACACAATTCTCTTAAATGTTGAGTTTCTCAAACTTTATACTTCCATTAGCCTCTTTATCTCCCTGAAATACTCTCCTGCCAGGATAATTGCGACTTTCACACTGATCCTTAAAAGGGGGCTGATTCTTCCCTTTTATGTACGTATGCACCTGTTTCACAATTTCATGTTTACTTCCCTTCTCACTCCTCGTTTACAGGATGTCACATTACTGTTTCACAAATTCAAATTCACTTCTCTTTCCACTCCTGGTTTACTCTCCTGCCAGATGTCACACTACTGTTTCACTTTATCTTCCTGTATGTGTGCGAGTTCCAGACTCACTGTTTGCCTGGTTCACTAACCTGCCAGGGCTTTTCTGTTCCCCAATCCCTTTCTCTTTCATCCATGTAATAATGCTTTTCTAATATTTGGTCACCGATCCTTTCTCAGTAAAGTTTGTATCTATTTCAACTCTTCATTTCAAATATTGGGTCACTGACCTTTTCTCAGCAAAGTTTGCATTTACAATACTTTTACTGAAATATTGGGCCGTCGACCCGGTCTTACTATTGCTTGCATCTGTATCAGTTTCTTTAATGGCATCACTTTGACTCTCTTGTGCTGTTAGTGCGACACAACATTCACCTTCTGGCACTCTGATAACTCATTCACTTTTGCTGAGCTTACCGGTCAGCTTTGGTTTTCTTCGTGTCTTTCTATCTCATTCCTTTTCGGTCTGATGACTCATTGTGCGTTCCGTTATATGGTTAGCCCTCGCTTTGCCTTCTTCTGCTCTTTGTGGCTTCAGCTACTTAAGGCCATCAAGCGGTGAGCTTCCTTCAGTTCGGTCTCCATGCACACCGTTCATGTCAGCCTCTGGACTGCTTTTTACAGTCTGTTCGCCTCAGCGTTCTGACCGGCGTCAGAACAAGTTAGCAGCCATTTCAGTCGCTGTCTCTCTCTCCCATTCTGGTCAGCTTTGTCAACTTTAAACGTCCCGGCATTGCTTAACATTTTCCAAAGACTAGAACGCTGTGTTGGCTTCCCGCTTGTGGTCATCTACATTGCACTATCCCTCTTCCTTGTCTCAGTACTAGAAAGGGTGTGGTGGGGATGTTTTGGGGGGGTGAAGGGGGTAAATAGGTTGGTTGGTAGAGAAAACCTGGTCATTTTTTTACTTCATAACAATAAGCCTTGTAGGTTTGTTTCAGGGGCTCGTGAGTTTCACTAGGAATAGTGACTGCAAGAGTTTTTTGATCCACTCGTTTTCTGCCTCTCTGGAGTTTGTCTTTCCTCACGTGGTCCTCCCACAGATAGCCACCCTGCGACCCCGGGTCAGAGCCAAGTAGTTTCTGCCTTTTCCTGGCCATGTAAGAGACGCTTCCCTCCAGAAAATCAGTGACGATATTGCTTGATTCGTCACAGTGAAAACAGCAAAACAAAAAAGGTGATGGCTGGAAGGTTTATAATTAATCTTAACCTCTGGCATTACTCTGGGCAACCCTCCAAACCATTGATCTTCGCCTGCCAAGCCATTACAAAATGGGGAAGACCACATGCAAATGAGGCTTGGTCCCACCCCAAAAGGTGCAGTTCAGCCTGAACTGCTTGCTCACATCCCTTCTGCACGATACCACAAGCATTCCCAAACATCTTTCAGCCTCGTTGGGCCTCATAAGTGAAGTGAAGCTTGGTTCTTTAGGCCCAGTAGGCACATGACCCACACCTGGGCATACCCGTCCCACTCAGACTGACTACAGCAAAACAAAAGAGGTGATGGCTGGAAGATTTAGAATTATTCTTAACCTCTGGCATTGCTCTAGGCAACCCCCCAGACCATCGTTCTTTGCCTGCCAAGCCATTACAAAACGGAGTTCTGAGGAGAGTTGGAGTCTGCAGAAGTCCCTACAGTCTTTCTCCCCTGTCTACTACCAGTGTGGGAGGACTTGAAAACTCCCACCCAGAGCGAAGCAGTGAGCGGAGTTGTGAGTAGAGTTGGAGTCTGCAGGAGTCCCTACAGTCTTTCTCCCCTGTCTACTACCAGTGTGGGAGGACTTAAAAACTCCCACCCAGAGCGAAGCAGTGAGCGGAGTTGTGAGGAGAGTTGGAGTTTGCAGGAGTCCCTAAAGTCTTTCTCCCCTGTCTACTACCAGTGTGGGAGGACTTAAAAACTCCCACCCAGAGCGAAGCGGTGAGCAGAGTTGTGAGGAGAGTTGGAGTCTGCAGGAGTCCGCGGAATTCGCGGTGATCAAGGACGTAATGGACAGTAACGTAAAATCCTCGCGGCACACTAATCACACAGAGAGGAAGTGTGTAAGAATGGAGCTGCCTGAAGACGCAGCAGTAGACATTGAAGCGGACTTAAGCCGCCGCCGGCTTAGAAGCACCAAAAGTACACCAAAGGTAGCTATCTCAAAGGATCTCCACATGGCCCAGAAGAGCCCCGTGCAGGCACTAAGCCAGACGCCTTACGGCACACAGAGTACTAATGAAGATACCCATGAAAAACAAGAAATTCAAGACTTTCAAGAACAGCAAGAAAGCAGCCATGATGCAAGTCACTTACCCTTGCGCGATGCGTGCAGCGCCCCGCTAACCACCATTCTGGTGAGTGGGTCTCCGACGAGGGCTGCTGAAGGGTGGCTCCTGTCGAACCCTGAGCGGGAGATGGCAGCGGAGGAGCTCGCAAGCCGGCACCCACGCTCCTTGCCCCGCCTCGTCCCGCGCTGGACCCGGAGTCAGCGAGGCTGGAGGCAAGGGGGGGAGGAGCCTGTGCCACACAAGGGCCGAGGTCCTCTGAGCCCAGCCGAGCAACAGAGGAAGTCCGACAAAGTGGTGGAAAGGAAGAGTTTAGAACCGCATGCAAATGAGGCAGTCCGCCAGGCAACAAGCCACGAGATAGAAGCTCAAAACCAGTGCGCGGATCACCACAAAGAGAACAGGAAAAAGATAATTACGGCATTAGTCCACATGGAACTTAGAGTTCCACAGAGCACAACACCCCAGTTCATAGAAAAGAGCCGACAAGACGCAAATGAGTCGACAAGCAGCAACCACGAAAAGAAAAAAGATAGCCCTATCATTGCGCAAGACAACGAGGAGAGTGCTAAAGACCAGGAGATGAATGAGGAAGAAAACTCAGAGTCTGACTCGGCCCCAGAGACGAGTCAGGCTTCTGAAAAAACAAGAAAAAAAAACCATACGAAAAGCACTACACAAAGAAAAGTTCTAATGAATACCACCAAACCAAAAATTCACAAGAAAATCAAGAAAATGGTGAATTAAAACAGACAAAGAGACAAAGAGTAAAACAGCAGCAAACAGGCATCAAAAACCATACAAAAGAAGCGCCGTACAGCCGAAATGGCTGCCAACCCCCCTGATGTTGGGCACCTTGAAAGCATTTTTCTGCAACCATCAAAAACGAAAACTGGATGCAGAACCAGAATTGTCTGATGCAGAAATTCTAGAAAATTACGCCAGCAAATAAATTACCCACCTCCATTGGAAGCCCGACCCCCCCCAGAGTCCACCATTAAAAGAAAAAACTACAGACATTAACCAAGCGCAAAGAGGGCCAATCCTGCCGCCTACTCCGGCTAGGAAACAACCGCTCTTGAGCACTCAAAGGGACAAGAACTGTCCACCAAATAAACCAATCCAAAAAACGGAGTGACAGCAGCAGGAAGACCCACACTCAAAGATCCAGGAGGAGGTAATTAATCAACACGATCAGACGCCAAGAGCTGGAATTCCACCATCCAAACAAGCAGACAGATCAAAGATCTCACAGCCGAACGACAACCGCTTTGACTGGACCAAAATCCACCTCAGCACAAGTCAAAAACCAGGTACCCCAGCCAAAACGGGGGTTCAGAACCCTAAGAATCACCTGAGCCACGCGAGCACAGGATCAACACCACTGAACATGTCAGAGGAAGAACAGTGTGGAAACCACTCAGGTGACAACATGATCTTCGAGGCACCAAGAACACCGGGTAGACCAATGACAACCAATGACAACGATACCATCTCTCCAGAACAGACGGTTGAGCGAAATATCCACAAAAACACAAAAAGACTCACCAAGCAAAAAACCCGACATGTTAACGGTTATGTCTGCTATTACGATCGCCTTATCCCCATTCTGCAAACTCTATGAGGCGATAAAAGAGGGAGTCCATGACAACACATCGATCCTGGCTAGCCTAGCATCTAAAATGACCCATATTGAAGGCTATATCACCGCCCTAGAGGAAAGAAACAATATCCACCAAAAAGGTTAGGAAAAAAAGTAGAAGAACTAAACAAACTGGTAGAATCGCTACAAGCAGAGAAGAAAAACCAATTGAAGAAGGAGAATACAAAGCAGGCCCAGAGCAATGGCAGAGACACACAGAAAGAATCAGACGCCCCGCGGGAGGCAATAGAAAAGGCATACGAAAAACCCAGCGCAATAGCTAGACCGAGCACTACTCTATCAGTGAATCCAGGAGCAACAAAAATTCCATTGAGAAGAAACCCGGTGGTACTAAAATTAACCAGCAAAGAAACGGGGATCACAACGACACAAACGCTCACACAAGAACAAAAGAAGGCAAACAACAAAAAATTAACCCAAGAAAGCAAACATTCGGAATCCACAAGGCCCCCGAAAAAGACGAGCACCACCAACAGCTCCCCAAGAACAGTAGAGGACTTCTTGAAAGATAAGGAGTCGATGAACCTCTCGCAACACTGGGAAGGTTCCTCTGATGACTCAGATCAAGAGGTGTTCAACATGGGACCAGTAAAAAAAAACTACGCCAACCTCAGACCAAGCCACCACTAGTAAAGATGACGGAATGAAGGAGCAAGCCGCCGCAAATGAGCCTCAAGAGACAAGTCCACCTGCCCACGAAAAAAATGATACGATTTAACAGTGATAAAAAAACTAAAGAGGACACGAGAAGATTAAGTTGGCATGCATCTCCAGAACAGAATAAAGAATCGAAAAGAGTAAATGGCCAGCAATACAAAAACTTAAGGGCAGAAGAAAAGGAACGTATCTTCAAAGTAGAACAATCTAAAAGACGTGAAGGATACATGATTCTGAATAGGAAATCAATCCTAAAAATAACAAGTAAAACGTCAACATTAAAAGGTATCAAGTCGGAAGACATCAAATTAGTCGAACCATATCATAGAGGAAACACAGCAAAAGCATACCTTCACATCAAGGCTGACGGAATCCAACAAATAAACTCGAACGCAATCAGTGAATTGGAGCAATGTGGCTTCATACTGTCAGAAATAAAACTGCCAAACACGAAAGAGGAAAAAGGACGCCATTCAAAAGACATGGAAGAGCAGAAACATCGATTCATATCCAGAACGGAAGAGCTGTACCAAGCGAAATGGGCAGACAAAGCACGGGGAGAAAAGACACATTTCCCCGTAAACAGGCACTTCCGTCAAGAGTTCCAACACCATCGACGTCGCCAGTCCAGTTATGACAAGGAAAGTAAGAAGGCACAAGAAAGTAGTGAAAGATACGAGAAAGGACAGCATGATCAGACTTCGTGGTGAAGACCAGAGGGGCACCAGAGTCATTTTTCTCACAGTTCCAAGACGTCCATACGCAGGCAATCCGACAATACCAGAGACGGAAACCAAAGTAAATCAAAAGCTGTGAAAACATTGCAAGACCCATGGTCATGGCTCAAATCAGCCCTGAACCCGAAACCAGAGAGAGAGCAACGCAATTGGACACCGGAACCCACTTCCATAGGACCTGGCATGACATCTACAAAGCCAGCCATCGAAAGACACACCGTGGGATCATGGAACACGAGAGGTCACGCACATTTGACTATTGTGGGTGAGGTTGACTTAGGCGCCCCCTGGACATTGTTTGCCTTCAAGAGACATGGCTGTCAGAAAAACCAACCCTAGTTGGTTTCGTAGTGGAAATATCTCCGGCAGTAAAGGGCCTGCTGGGCCGTCCATCATCGGGTCTCCTGACAGCAATAAAATTGGGTGCAGGCTTATCTACACCGAGAAAGCTAATGGAATCATATGAGATGCTGGTCATTTTGACAACATGGTGCTACCAAACCGCAAGGCTGGAGCAGGAACTCACCACACAACTAGCAATAATAAACACTTATTGGAATCCCCAACGGATAACAAAAGCATACTGCAGGAAAATGGGAGAAACTATAGATTGGATTTATGTGGAGTTTGAAAAGATAGATATCATCGTCTGCGGCGACCTGAACGCAAATTGCAATGAACCCCTCGATGACGGAACGGATTGGGCAACACAAGGCACCACAGTCGAACGAGGAATGGCCTGGGGGCGGTGTGTAAACCCAGGAACCTGCAGAACATAGCAGCATTGTTCCCGAAACAAATTAACATCCCGACGTGGGAAAACTCGAGCTCAAAAGCTACCTTGGATTACATCTATGCTTCACAAGGTCTCCTGCCCACTATTCTGGAATACAAAGTCCAAAGAACCGCGCACAGCGACCATAACCTACTGATTTGCACATGGCAAGGAAAGCAACCAGCCAAACAGTCATACAAATTTAACGTAGAGGTAAATAATCAATTATCCAGGTTACGTCTGACAGAACCTGACGTGCAAAAGATAACCGCGAAATATGGGCAACTCGTCGAAGTAGACACATCTAAAGGCGGGGTAGAGCGTCCAAACTATCTGCCCCTTCTATTACCATACAGAAGACCAGCAGCCGGTCAACAAAACAAGGTGGCTCGACCGAAGCATACATACGACAAATTGCTGGTTGAAAAGAGGAAAGTGGTTCGGAAATGGAAGAAAACAGCAAAATAAACAAACGCATGGGAAGCATGGGAAAAATGGCAATATAAAACAAAGGTGTATAAACACTGGCTAAAACATCACAGACTTCTGCTTTATCAACAAGACGCCAAAGAGATGCTGAGCGACTTCTGGGTACTAATCAAAACAACTAACTCGCCCCAATCTACAGACATTTCGAATGCTGTTTCAGAGGAAAACTGGGAAACATACTTAGCGGCCCAATTCGACCTCCCTCAGGGCAGTGCACCGGAGGAAGAGGAAGATAATAACGCACCATGGGTGGACGTATCGAATATGGAAGACATTGAAAAAGCTATCTGCAAACTCAAAACATCGAGAGCCCCAGGACCGGACGGTCTGACCAACTTAGACCTGAAAAAATCACCGAAAGCATGGGCGGGGGTAATCAGCAAAACCTTCAGCCACTGCAGAAACACAAAAATTATTCCCGAAACCTGGCTCAATGCCATAATTGTCCCAGTATATAAAAAAGGTGGGAGAGAAGAGCCAGAAAGCTACAGACCTATAGCACTACTGGACATTGTGGGTAAAATCTTTGCGACACAGCTCCTAGACCATTTCAGAAGATGGGCCAAAAACGCTCCGTGCAGCGACACCTTCCAGACAGGCTTCCAAAAAAACGGTAGCACGGCCATAAATATCCTACTGATAAACATCATGAAGGCGAAAGGTAGAGAAGGAGAACCAAGAGTGTATCTCGCATTTGTAGATTTATTGAAAGCTTTCGATAAAATAGACCGGACAAAACTGTGGGCCAAGCTAAACAAATGGAAATGTCCAGCGTCGATCTTGAACCCAATACAAGCTCTGCATGTTGAAACCAAGATCCGAGTGAAACTAAATAAACAACGAGTACTGTCTGAGGAGATCCTAGTAAAGCGAGGTGTCAAACAATGATGCCCCTTAGCTCCAGCCCTCTTCAGCGCTTTCCTCTGCGACTATCAAACAGATGAGGAAAAAATAAGAGCGTTCCCACCTAGAATAGGGAAAGCGACAATATCGCGACTCCTCTGCGCGGACGACGCCATCATCATTGACCAAACACCAATCGGCCTACAACGGAAACTAACAAATTTGGCGAGATACACTAAAGAGAAAAACCTAGAAATGAACATAACAAAAACAAAAGTACTGGTCCTGGACAGAACAACAAAGAAGACGCATAGACCACCAAAATGGTTTCTGGAAAAAACAAAAATCGAAGTAGTCACTCAGTTCAAATACTTAGGGGTGACCATTGACCGGTCGGCCAAAGACAAAGCGATGCAAGAACAGTTATGGAGCAAGGTGAAACTACTAACAGCACAAACAAGATCTGTGGACAATACATTTGGGAAATTTTCACTCTTGCCGTCTATCAACTTTTACAAGGCCAAGGTTGTACCGTCCATTATACACGGCATGGAAGCATCATTAAACATCCCAAACTCGATATGGCAGAAGCTGGAAGGCCATGTCTGGAAATCGGTACTGGGCTTACCAAAATCGACATCTATGCCCGCGATCAGGCGAGAACTGGGCCTCGTTTCCCTAGCATCGCTGGTAGAGCAAAGCAAGATGAGACTATTCAGGAAAATCCTGATGGCAGACACTCTGCCTATCTACAGCATCATAGCAGAAGAGCTCAAGAATGGTACATGCGCGGGGGCATGGCCAGCGGGCTCAGCATGAAGATATAATCTCTGCAAGCTCCCGGGCCACCAGCAGAATCCTACAAAATCCTGTAGAAAATCACGAGAAAACAAGCGTACACTTCGTAAGCATCAATTCGAAGCATACAGCTACTGCCATAGCCTGCGGGAGTCTGGAGGTGTATTGGTGGCCAGACTCGAAGAAAATCGCTGGAGGAAAATAAGGGAACCAGCGGCAGAGCATGTCTAAGATGGCCGCCGGGCGCTGGGACGGAGAAGCTGCCGCGTAGGCCGACGCCTCCGGAGGCCGACCGAGCCGCAGTGAGACAGACGCTGCGGAGCTAGGCGGAGAAGGTGTGGCACTGTCCTTCCCGCAGCGCTTCACTTTGCTCCCGCTGAGGAGGCCGTCGTGGGTCAGGAGTGGAACCCTCTGCCTCATACTCCGTCATTGTTGGGACGGGCGGGGCGAGAGATAAGCGCCGGTGTCCGACTGCAGATCCAGCAGCTCGGGGCGAAGGTGCATGCCGGCTCCCCGTGCTGCGTCTGAGGAGTGGAGGCGGAGATTAGAGCGACGCCGGAGGATCGGGGTTGCTCCTGGGGGTGTGCTAGGCTCCGGCCTCTCAGCCCTCCGCTCCGGTAGAGAACGAACATTCGCGGGCGCTCCATTTAACATCGAGCACCCGCTGACACCCAACAAGCTGCAACAGTGAAGACACACCTGGCACAGCAGTGAGAAGCCGGTAAGGAGAGGGGAGGACGCGGTACACGCACCGGACATTGGAGACAGATTGCAGCCAGGGAAGAGAGAAAAAGCGGGTCCCCCCGCACCCTCTGCCTCATTGACTATACCAGCCCAATTCACGGGCTGAACATCAAGCGAGTAATGCTATTGAAGTAAGGTGGGGGGATTGACTCAAACCCACGCCCAGATAGGCTGCAATCAACGAACAATCTGTTTTGGGAAATACTCCAATTCAGATTGCTGGACACACAGGAGGCAGCCTAGGTGAATGGAATACAACTGAGGCACGGAAGGTACAAAGTGGGGTAAGGTGAGCCACATTTATCCTAGACCTTGAAAGATAAGGAAAGGAGGTAATCTCGCCCAACCCAAAAGACTGGTAAAGACACCCCCACTTAACAACCACAAGCAGATCATAAACTGGGGCAACCCCCATATGCAGGAAAGAAGGGAAAGCGAGATCCTGTTACTGGAAGTTGCACCATTGAACCAGCGCTATAAGGGCAAGACATCCATATTGGGACCAACAACTCACTGCAGCACACCCTTGAGGTGCTGGATGCGTGCAAGTCAAGGAAGCTAAATGTTAAAAACCGCACAGCATCACATAAGCTACACAGACTCCCTATAGGAACCTGAGGGTGCTGGACGATGGAATAAATAAATCGGAAACTGCGGCCACCTACAGATCACCTCACCAAGTGTAATTGACAGCAATAAGCAACATTATCACTCACCCCCCAGTGTACATGCCAAGCTCCCACAACCTAGAAAGCACGTTGCATGTGGGCTGCTCGCCAACCAGATACCTTGAAGGGTCCCGTCGCAGTGTATAACTGATAACCCACACTGCAGGCAGGAGCAGAGAACACTTTGTAGTGGGAAATGAACAGAACAGAACGATGTGAACAGTGAAAGCATATACATTTGGCTCCAAAGCAGAGAACACAACTGCATACACAGTCCTGTGAACCACAGATGCTTCCATTGAGAGTAGTAATAATAAAGTTAGATCCCACTCTGTGAAACCCCGCAGCACTACCCTTCATCAGACGCCACGACCCAGAAGCATTGAAAATCCAAGTCTCTGAAACGCTCCTGCGTGTCGACCCTGTCAGACTCCCTTCCCCTGGGACAAAAGAAACCTCTATACCGTCACGACACCGGACCAACAAGGGGAAGGACAAACCAAGGAAAACCTCCACACAAAGCAGGATTGAACAATACGCAACAACACCCATGCCTCACTCACCGGAGCGTCCAGCATCAATTGAATCTGACAACATGGAGGATGACATCTCCCTTAGGGACGTGATGAGTGCTATTGCCAGCTCCAGAACATCAATGGAGAGGAAAATGGACAGTATTGGTGCTGATGTGTCCCTATTGAGACACGACCTACAAAAATTGACCTTGCGTACAGGGGAGGCCGAGGCCCGCAACTCAGAAGCAGAGGACAGCCTGCAGGGGGTCAACAGACGTATGTCCGGAATGATAGACCGCATCAAAACCCTGGAAGCAAGAATCGATGACAATGAAGGGAGATCCAGGCGCAACAATAGCCGCATACTTAGCCTCCCCGAAAAGACAGAAGGGGCAAGCATGGAGCTGTTCCTCGAGGAGTGGGTCACAGATATATATATTGCAAAATCCTTCTCCAAATTCTTCTCCATTGAGCGGGCACACCGTATCCCAACTGGTAAAGTCAGGCCAGGGGCACCACCGCGCGCAGTCATTGCAAGATTCCTGAATTACAGGGATGCTGTACTACAGATGGCAAGATCGAAAGGGTCAATCACCTACAACGGATCGAAAATCGCTTTCTTCCCTGACTTCACCAAGGAGGTGCAAAAAGCACGCCAATCATTTGACCTGCTCAAAAACGGCTGCAGGCACTAGGAACAAAATATGGCCTGATCTTTCTTGCCCAGCTCAAAATATTCCACAATGGAACCCACAGTGCACTTCACAGACCCGAAAGAAGCGTGGAACTGGGCGGAGAGATACATAGCAGGCGATTGGAGTGTTAAAAAGAGAACAGGGGGCGAACGTAATGAACTACACCCCGAGAGACCGCCAGAGAACAGACCCCAGCAACAACAGGAGGGAATACAGCCATAATCAAATGAACAACAGCAACTTGATAACAACCGAAGCCGACACAATCACTGTAAGCTGAAACGTAACAGAGCTTCTGCTCCAAACAGCAACATGCGGACGGCCGCACTAGAGCCGCCCCCCCTGACGAAGTAGAGACCCCATAGTAGTTATCCAGTTTAGTTCGGATCAGTTTTTAAGTTATGAAGGGGCGACAGATACTTCAGTTGGGGGTGAAGTGTGGGGAAGGGGGAGTTGGATATAAGTTCAGAAGATGGAAAAGGCTCAACGGAATATCGAAGCATACGAAAAATAGAAACTAAGCAAACACTAGCTGATGCCTCCTGCCACAAGATGAGCGGGGGTGACACCACTATCCCACGAAACCTCGATGCCATCCGGAATCACGAGCACTGAAGTACCTCTGCAGGATAGCAAGACCCGAACCCTAAAGCTTCTCACCTGGAACGTGAACGGCTTAGGAAACAGCCTGAAAAGACGATTGGTACAACAGCTTTTGAACAGACATAGCCCAGACATAGTCTTCCTAACAGAGACTCACTTAGCGGGTACAACCAATGCACTGTTCAACCGCTCCAACTATCGCACAGCAACACAAGCGGGCTTTACGATGGGAGCCAGAGGAGTACTGATACTGGTACTCAAAAGATTGCCACTCACCCTCACAAAAACAACACAGGATACTGGGGGCAGAAGCACATGCGCCACAGGCACACTTTGGAATAAATCAATATCCCTATTGGAGATCTATGCCCCACCTGCACTACAATCTAAACTAATTGAGGACATAACACCTTTGTTGTCCGATGAAATCTCTGATATCCTGATCCTTGGCGGTGACTTTAACGATGTCATGAGTAATATACAGGATCGCACACATCTACGCAGCAGAGACCCCAATCGCCAAACCAACCTGGCCTCATTTGTGGATGCATTTGGCATCAGAGATGTGTGGCGAGACCTGCATCCCGGAGAGCAACAATACTCCTATCACTCTGGGGTACATGCATCATTATCACGCTTAGACTACTTCTTTGTACCAGCAGCGATAATACACACAGCAACACAAGCGGAATACCTCTCAAGAGGCATCTCGGATCACTCCCCTCTACTCATGTCGATAACGACATGTAAACCAACCCCTCCACCGACATGGAGATTGAACAGTTATCATCTGGGTTACCCTGAACTAGTAGAACACCTACAAAATGCTAGCACAACATATTTTGAACTAAATGAAGGATCGGTAGACTGTCCCATTACACTATGGGAAGCCTACAAACCGGTGATACGAGGGGAAATAATTTCCTGGACTGTAGCACAAAAGAGAAAACATCTCAAATCAGTGGAGGAGGCAGAAGCGAATGTAAAACAAGCAGAGGCAACACACCTAATCCAAGACTGCGCTGACACGAACAGAGCCCTGATCCTGGCTCAGAAAAAATTGCAAAACATTGCACTGGACAACGCAAAACAAGCACACAGCAATGAAAGCCAGAATCTATGAAACGGGTGACAAAGCGGGGAAGATGCTTGCCTGGCTCGAACGGAGGGACGAGGGGCATAACCAACTAAGAATGATCGCATCCCACCAATTGGAACCATGCCTGACAGATGCGGAGATAGCTGAAGAGTTCGCCGGGTACTACGAGAAGTTATATCGAGCATCTGCGTC
The DNA here is from genome assembly GCF_040938575.1 of Ambystoma mexicanum. Taxonomy (NCBI): domain Eukaryota; kingdom Metazoa; phylum Chordata; class Amphibia; order Caudata; family Ambystomatidae; genus Ambystoma; species Ambystoma mexicanum. The sequence continues at coordinate 215,162,020 of NC_090921.1, read as the reverse complement.
TCCCCCTGAGGTCTCTTTGTTGGAGGAGATCTCCCTCCCCTCTCTAAATACCGAACAAATTGCGACCCTAGAAAAGGAAATCACGGAAGATGAAATTATAGCTGCTATGATGCAGCTACAATCCGGGAAAACACCCGGGCCGAATGGCTTTCCCATAGAAACATGGAAAAAGATAGGAGGTAACGAACTGGCCACCCACCTGCACAAAATGTACCTACAAGCCCGAATCACAGGCAGCCTGCCAGCGGACCTAAGAAAGGCCACAATAATTGTAATACCCAAAGCAAACAAGCCCCCAGACAAGTGTAGTTCATATATACCAATCTCCCTTATTAACACCGAGGCGAAGATACTGGCCAAATTATTAGCGACACGCCTACAACAGGTCATACCATCTCCGATTCACCCAGACCAATGTGGCTTCATGCCTGGCAGGTCTACAAGGATGAATATTCGGAGAATACACTTAGCCATTGAACGCGCCCAGACCTTGAATGTTCCCCTGGGTGTCCTCACAATAGACTTTGAAAAGGCGTTTGATTCTATCCACTGGGAGGCACGCTGGGAAATCATGCGTAAAATGGGGTTTTGAGAACAATTCCTATCCTGGGTACAACTACTGAACAACACACCGATGGCCGAGGTTAGGGTGAATGGCTGGATGTCGCGATCCTTCACCTTGGGAAAAGGGACGCGGCAAGGTTGCCGCCTATCAGCCATCCTTTTTGTATTAGCCATGGAAACACTTGCCCAGCTACTGAGAGATGCACCCACATGGAGAGGAATCCCGGGGGGACCAGACTGGGAAGACAAAGTTTCATTATACTCAGATGACCTGTTGATATACATGCATGACCCCAAGATGGCATGTGCGGTAGTGACGCAACTACTCCAAAAATACGGGGCTTTTAGTGGCCTAAAGGTGAACTGGTCCAAATCCACTATATTCGCATTAAACCAACTAGGCATGGAACCCCCAGAGCTCTGCCCATATAAAACAGCCCCCGACCACTTTCAGTACCTGGGCATCAAGATCACAAGAAACCTTAATGATTACACAGCCAACAATTTACAACCCATCACAGACCGGTTTGAGGGGGACGTGCACCATTGGATGTCTCTACCACTGACCCTGTTGGGCCGAGCTGCGCTGTTTAAAATGCTAACACTCCCTCGCTATCTGTACATACTTCAGAATGCCCCATTCCACATACCTGGGAAGACGTTCCAAAAATTAGACTGCACACTCAGAAAACTTCTATGGGGAGATGGACGACCGAGAATAGCCCTCCGCACACTGCAAAGATCGATATGGGAAGGCGGTATTGGCTTACCAAGGCTACAGTCATACTACTGGGCTAGCCAAATGTCAGTAATAAATGATGCATACCATGCAGAAACCACGCTACAGCACGTGCGAGCATCACCCCCCCTGAAGTTATATGCTGCAACACCCAGAGTAGGTCCCAGAAAAATGGCATCACAGACACCTCGTATTTGGAGGGAGTCGCACGCCTTTATAGGGTAGGAAGACAAGGTTACACCAATACAGCCGCTATGGAACAATGGGAATCTCCCCGAGGTAACCAAATTGCCGGAATGGCCTACATGGGTGAGGTGTGGTATAGGCAAGGTGGAGGACATCGCAGAAAATGGCAATATTAGACCCTATGATGACCTGGCTCTGTCCTTTAACCTCTCAGAGGCGGAAAGATACCATTATACACAGCTTCGACATGCACTACAGCAGCATCTCCCTGCCCTCTCCGACATGTCAGATAGTACCCCACTGGAACGAAACATAATCACAGACCATATTAAGGCAAATGTCACCACAGTAATGTACAATGTTATAACCTCCTTTGCCACACCAGAACTGACACGGCTGAAGACAAAATGGGAAGAGGAGGTTGGGGAAATCATGACAGAAGACTGGGTCCAGATCCTAATGTAACCCTGAGAAATCGCCATCTCGACTAGACTAAGGCTAGTCCAACTCAAAATATTACACAGAATCTACTACCCGAGAGTAGCCTTATACCACTGGGGTAAATAGCAGAACCCAACTGTTTACGCTGTCATGGGGAGGCGGGAACCTTTTTTCATATATTATGGGAATGCCCACCTATCAGTCATTACTGGCAAGAGTGCTGCAATATCCTTACGAAGGTCCTACAACAAACAATCCCCAGAGACCCTAAACTACTGCTACTAGGAGCAGACAGCGACATAGATTTGTCAAGATATGCAAAGCTATGCTTTATGACTGCAACTGCGATAATCAAAAGAAATATAGCCCAACTCTGGGGAGCAGCACAATCGCCACAGGTAGACCAGTGGATCACTGATGTACAAATCTGCATAGCCATTGAAAGGAGAGTGTATAAAGCCAGGGGATGCCCCGAAAAGGCAGACAAGATCTGGCAACGCTGGGAAGACACGATATGAACTCTTAAACTCCAAAGTCTTGACAGCAGGGGATGTGGGATATGAACACTGCAGTGGAGATTTCATCATAAGACACGTTATGCAACGTATGCAATCTGTATGAGCACGTATTCCATCGAATGTTATTGTTGTTGTTATTGTGATCTGGCCCGGTAAGGACCAGCAGTTGTATGTTATAAAAACCAATAAAATATGATATTAAAAAAAAAGAATGGTACATGCAAGGCACTAAATATCCGGACAGCAAGACTTCAGGAAATTCTAAAGGAAATAGCATGCTTGGAAGAAGACCTGAAATCCAACCCAGACAGAGTGACCATTGACACAGCCAGCGTCACCAAACTACTGGCTCATCTTCCACCGACTCTCAACAAAGTAAAAAAACCCTTGAACTATTGCATGAAATTTCCGAACAAAGGTATGCGACGCGCGTTCCTGAAAGCAAGGCTCAATTTGCTAACAACGCAGGAAATCCTGGCGATGCGCTGCCCATCCACGGATAACAGTTGTCGTCTATGCAAAAACAAATATCAAGTGGAAACACTGAAACATCTGGTGCTACAATGCCCCAAGACGCAACTAAACACGGACATATACCTCAAATCGTGCTTGCAGGGAGCGGTAACGCTGGACGAAGAAGCCTTCTGGAACAGGCTAATTTCAGGAGAGACATCAAGATGGACACTGACCACGGTGAAGTTAATAGACCTCGCCTTCAAAACAATAAACCATACATCTCCACTCACAGGGCCAGTGTTAGCTGGGCAAAACTCTGAACAACAGACCCCAGTCGTAGCGTAAGACGACTACACACAACGAATCTGGAAACCCACAAGAGAAGTTACACTTACACTTGCCAGGAGTCGCGGATCCTTACGCTTCGAAGACCCTTGTAAAAATCAAAAAACTTTCATTGATTAAAAATCAAGAGAAATAAAAAAAATAAAAATAATTTCAAAATGAGTAAGACCATATGCAAATCAGGCTTAGCCTTATTTAAATGACCATAAAACTGGCAGCAGGGAACACAGAGAACATTATTCACTGAAAACCATTCCCATTTCGAATGACCTTATTCACACATACTTGTTGAATATGATGGGGGTAATTCATAGAATTCAGCGCACAAGTGGCGCACGCGGCTGGCGCAGAGTGTGCGCATGCAGCAGTTTGCGCCAGCCGCGTGCGCCAAAACCCATTTCGGCGCACAGCGTATTCATGGATTTTAACATCCCTAAGCAGCCGTGGCGCAGCGACCCTGCAGCAGCGCCAGTTACGACCCCAAGCCTGCCCTGTGCGCCATGAACAGCGCACAAATCCAGTACATGCTAGTGGACCAGCATATAGCCCCCCAACCACGAAAACACGTGTAAAACTCCTTGCGCACCCCTCGGAATACACATACCCCGCTCGCGTTAGGCCAATCGCATGTAAAACTCCCCGCACACACCTCGAAATACACATACCCCGCTCATTCGCGGGAAGTTTCACACGCGGTAGGCCCTGTGCGATCGGGGCACGTGTATTTCTGGGGTTCGCGGGGAGTTTCACACGCGGTAGGCCCTGTGCGAGCGGGTCACGTGTAATTCTGGGGTTCGCGGGGTGTTTCACACGCGGTAGGCCCTGTGCGAGTGGGGTACGTGTATTACTGGGTTTCGCGGGAGTTTCACACGCTGTAGGCCCTGTGCAAGCGGGGCACGTGTATTTCTGGGGTTTGCAGGGAGTTTCACACGCGGTAGGCCCTGTGCGAGCGGGGCACGTGTAATTCTGGGGTTCGCGGGGTGTTTCACACACGGTAGGCCCTGTGTGAGTGGGGTACGTGTATTACTGGGGTTCGCGGGAAGTTTCACATGCGATTGGCCCTGTGCGAGTGGGGTACGTGTATTACTGGGGTTCGCAGGAAGTTTCACACGCGATAGGCCCTGTGCGAGTGGGGTACGTGTATAACTGGGGTTCGCAGGAATTTTCACACGCGGTAGGCCATGTGCGAGTGGGGTACGTGTATAACTGGGGTTCGCGGGAATTTTCACACGCGGTAGACCCTGTGTGAGTGGGGTACGGGTTTTACTGGGGTTCGCGGGAAGTGTCACACGCAATTGGCCCTGAGCGAGTGGGGTACATGTATAACTGGGGTTCGCAAGAATTTTCACACGCGATTGGCCCTGTGCGAGTGGGGCACGTGTATAACTGGGGTTCGCGGGAAGTTTCACACGTGATTGGCCCTGTGCGAGTGGGGTACGTGTATAACTGGGGTTCGCAGTAAGTTTCACACGCGATTGGAGCGGGGTACGTGTATTTCGGGGGTGCGCGGGGAGTCATGGGCATGCCGCCAAGCCACATGTCACCTTGCACTAGTGATCACCAACTCATGTCCTCCAGCACCCCCACCCACGCAGCATTGACGGGCACCTGCCAGCAGGCCCCCACTCATGTCCCCCAGCTCCCCCACCCTCCAGCAGTGAGGGGGCACCTGCCAGCAGGCCCCACTCATGTCCCACTCATGTCCCCCAGCACCCCCACCACCCAGCAGTGAGGGGCACCTGCCAGCAGGCCCCCACTCATGTCCCCCCCACATGAAGTAAAGATGCACAATCATGGCCCACTTCTACACCAAAATACCACAGCACGCCACCCCATACTTGAGACGCAATGACTTCCCAATCCACCCCACACTGACATGTCTATCTCAAGACCCAAACCAAAAGTCAACTATGTACATCAACACATGTCCGTCTCACACACACGCACTGGTTGTCATTGATTGTGTAAACCTACATTTTCACATGCATTAACCTAATGAGCGAATCCCACACATGGAACTAAAATATGAAAATGTATTATGTACAAAAATAAAGCAATGAAATGAAAGCATAACAAAATAGCAAACATGAAATGAAAAGCATGTGCAAAAGATGAGTAAATGAAAAGTATAACCAATCCAAAGTAATCCTAAAGAAAAATAGTCAAAACTCTCCCTCCACCAACGCAAATCCAAAGGAAAGGTAAAAATAAAAATCCATTGATCCATGGTGAAATCAAAACAAAAAGTTCAAAATAATCCATTGTCAAACTATGTACAATCCATTGTCAAGAGTCCATGAGCCCAACGAAAGAAATGAAACCTACCTAAGAAACTACCTAATAAAAAAAATATATACAAATGTGTGTGGCATAGTCCATTCACCACAAATCAAAGGAAAAGGAAAAGGAAACCTAACTCTAAAAACTATTTACAATGGCAGCGGGCTAGTCCGACGGCTCACTTTTCGATGGTCAGGGCCAGGGCATCATCAAACTCCCGCTCAATGTCCTGGAGGCGGTCCTCTTCCACGGCCCCGAGGGTTCGCAGGGACGATGACATGTTCACCTCCAACTCCCTGCGAATTGCCTAGAGGCACTCGGCCCGCCGCAGTGCCCTCCGCATGGAGTTCTCCGCCTTGACCATTGTGAGCCGTGCCTCTTCCGCCCGCTGCCGCTCCTCATCTATTGCATGGCCCAACCGCTGCCACACGGAAGACACTTCCAATCCTGGGTCCTCCTGCCCTCTGGCCGATGCCTGCCCCTTCGATGTTGAAGGGCCCTAGCCATCATTGCTCCCACCATGTTGCTGCTGCTGCTGTGCCTGTGCCTGCGCCCTGGCTCTTGCTGCCTGCACGTCCTCCTCTGGCTGGGGTGCAGTTGTCGTGGTGGCCACCCCTGCTGGACGTCCGACTCCCGACTGTGGCAGAGATGTGTCCCCCACCAGCCTGGCCGCTGGGTCAGAGATAGCTCCACAGGGTACCCAGGTGATACATGGGTGGGAAGATGGCATGGAGGATGACTGGCGCGTAGAGGGTTCAGGTGAGGAGGGGGTCGCAAGAAGGTCCAGCACATGGAGGAATCCAGCACTGGTGACCCGTCCCAGTAGGTCAACGCGGTCAAAGAGGCATCCGAGATGACGTGCAGTGTCTTCACGAAAAACACTGCAGGTCACCTTACATGCCCCGTTGACGCAACGCTATCCCAGCCAGGACAGGCTCAACCCGGTCCCGGATAGCCACGTCCACAGGGAGAGGAAGGCCAGTTGTTGTGCGCTCATCCCCTCCCTGAAAACATGTCTGGACATAGGCATCCCTGCTGGTACCGGATGATGCAGTCACAGGATCAGCGACAGGATTACACACAGGCACCTCCGCGGCGGCCTGTGCTGCCTCCTGCCCCTGCACTGCACCACTAGCACCAGTGGAATCCCCACCTCCAGACCACGTGTGTGTCCCTTACACGGCCTCCTCCTCCAACAAACCCCCCCACCAACCTGGATGACTCCATGCCATCTTCCTCTATCGGACCCGGTGGGGTCTCAGCTGCCCCTTCTGCTGCCGAGGAGTCCATCTCCGACCTCCGCCTCTTGGACCGACCCTCGGCAGCTGCGCCTGGGACGCGGCACCAGACTCCTCACTCCCCGACGAGATGACAATCTTGGAGGGGAGCCGGGCCTTGCGTCTCCAGCTGGTGGTGTGAACCCTGCCGCTTTGCTCCACAGCACCCTCTCCGCCCTCTTCATCAGTTGACGCTGCAGACAGGGAGAGATAGAACACAGACATCAGGGCACTGTACAATGGACTGATACACACATGACAGTTGTACATGATTGGCAGTGTCAGACTTCAGACATGGCATCACACTCTCCAACACACATGTCATTTCAACTCACACACATGAGCAATTCAACAGCAATATTGCACCAGGCAGCACCATCCATACACAAACAACAGCACCAGCAGCCGAAGGTGAGCCTGACGTCACATGAAACACGGGGATTGCACAACACATGCGAACAGGCCACCAGACTTACATGCATGTGTACATCTCCACCAACTGTCGCAGTGATGAGATCGCCATCCATGTCACATCTGGCATTCAGCCTTCTACATGTCAGTGTCGCATGCATCCATGTTGCATCACAGTTGCACACTTGTCAAATACACACACATGCACATGTACACATGCAGCAGGAACCACCATCCATGTGTGATACCACAACCATGCCAACGTACATACACAGAAATTCAAACATGTGTGCTCCCACACCTGCACTTGCCCAGCATGCTTACCAGCAAATACACCATCGATGTGTCTCACACCTGAGAGGACTCACATGTGGCAGCCACACGCCCCTGTTCATACACATCCCTACATGGCCCTAAAAACACATGTGCAACCTGCACACTACTGGCACACCACGACACGCACAGCGTCCAATCAGTATGCATGTACACTTACCGCTCGACTCCAGACGGGTCTGCCTCTCAAGGACCTGGACGTGGAGCGCTGGCCGAATGAGTTCCAGGACCCTCATTTGGTGGTCGGACAGGTGGCCCCAGCGCCCCTTGGCATCTGCTGCCTTCAAGAGGCGCCGGGCCTTGTTGAGGGTCCTGGACCTGAAGTCCTCCCAGCGCTTCTTGACATGTTGTAAGTCACGGACTGCCACCCCCTCCATGTTGATGGCAGTCACGATGTCCATCCAGATCCTGGTCCGTCCTTCATAGTCGGCGCGTGAACCTCCAAAGAGGGCATCATACTGCCCCAGGACTTGCTCCACCAGGACACCAACTTCACTGGCAGTGAAGCTGGTGGCCCTCTGCCTCTCTGGCTGGGGGTTGCCAGTGGTGCCAGATGGTGTTGTGCCCGACATAGCAACCCCAGAGGCAGGAGTGGGTGGGCAACTGGTTCCTGGGGCTGGGCTGTGGAGCGATGGTATCCCAGTCGGGAGTCTTCGGTTCCAGCAGGTGTGGTCACAGCAACTGCACCCCTGGCTGACGTGCAGGCAGCAAATAGCAGGGCACGTGGGCAACAGGCAGTCAGGCAGCAGCAGATTGCAGGTGGGAGTGTGCTCGGGGCACTGGGGGGCAGTAATACGGCCTTCTGGGCAGGAGCGTGGTCTTCTGTGTGTTGTTGCGTGGCCAGCTTGATACGGAGTGATTTGGCACGTGAAAAATTGCACGTCAGCGTGTAATTGGAGGAAAGGCCCTTAGCGCGTAAGCACGTCAGCACACGTACGCAATTTAATTGGACCAAAGGCCCTTAGCACGTAAGCGCTTCTGTGACGTTACGCGCATGGGCGTTTCCCTCATGACGTGGGCATAGTGGTTCAGCGCGGGTGAAAAAACTGCACGTCCGCGTGTGAATGTGTGTAATCCGAGGAAAGGGCCTATGCGCGTAAGTGACGTGACGCGCGTGGGCGTTTTCCTCAGCACGGTTTAAAGGTGAGCGGGGTCAGCAGTTCGCTGTACGTGCCTTTCGTGGAGACGGACGTGTGTTGCTGCTTCATGTTGTTTGGCGCCATCAAAACTTCACAGCTATCAAGGACGTATCTCTTCTTTTGGCGGGGGTATTGGCTACGCGTGTTTTTCTGCATCGCGCTAGTCAGACGTTGAGTCGCGCACGCTATTTTTCCCACTGCGGGTGCCCTTGTGTATCGCACCCGTTTTCGAGGTCATAGTAGCCTGCGTGTCCCACGCGTACGCGTTTTTCGGGTTACTGGGTGCCACCGCGTACTGCGGGAGGTTGATTCCATGCACGTAGGCTGCAGGGTTGCGTGCACGGTTTTACTGCAGCTTTGGGGTGCCTGAGCATTGCGTGACCCATCACTACATCACCGGGGTCACATACAGCCTTGTAGGTGCAGGGGGGCTGTTAACATCTTGCATCCCACCCCCTTAACCCCAATTGCCCAGGACAATTGTGGTGTACACCTCCCATCGGCACTACTACATCTGTGCCATGGTTGGGAGGCCACCAAAGGGGAGGGGCGCCTCAGCTGGGCATCCTCCTCGTGGCGGTCGTGGTCAGGGACGTGGCCGGGGTGACCAGGGAGTAGGGGGACTCCAGGGTGTCCAGGGTGGCCACAGAGGGGGAAGAGGCAGGGGTGCGCCACTTGAGCACTATGTTGTGCCATGTGTCGGTGCAGTCATGCCACCACCCCCTGTGGTTCCGGGAGATGCAGCTTCTGCATCTGGCACTGGCGCCTGTGTGACCCGGCAGTCCGTTTCATCGACTGCCACGGGCCCAAGGGTAGTGGTAGCTGCAGGTGCAGCTGTGGACACCACCACCCAGGCTCAGGGTCTGCTAGCACAGGCTGCGTTGGCACTTGAAGAGCCCTTGGAAGATTTCCAACAGGCCAGGAGGGAAACCGTAGGGGCACGCAGAGCTGCCCTGACCAAGACACGTGTCCCTGGGGCAGTTATGTCATCTGCTGCCCCGAACAGCCGGGTGTTGGCAAGTGCAGGGGCAGATGCACCCAACAAACCCCGGTTGTGAGTCTGCCAACCAGGACAGTTGCGGTCAATGACCCTGCCACAGCGGATGTTGCTGCGCAGGGTCCATTAGAGGGCACCCAGCTGCCACTGACACAAGTCAGGCCTTTGGTCGTCCCTCCACCTGCCACTCCCTTGGCTCAATCCACCAAACCCACTGGCCATACTGTTCAGGGCGGCATTAGCCAGCCAGGGTCTGCGCCACAATCCAAGAGGAGGAAGGTTGCACCTGCAGCACAGGCTGGGACCCCACACACAGCCATGACCTCCTGCACGTCGAGGAAGAAGCCATTCTGCAACCAGGAACTGGACTTCCTTTTGGACTACGTGCAGGACCACAGCCGTGACATGCTAGTGGGTGCTAATTGTCAGACTATGGCTGCCCACCGTGATACCCACTGAAAGCAAGTTGCGGAACATGTGAGTGCATTCGGCCATGAGGTGCGCATGGTGCAAGAGTGCAAAAAGCGTTGGAAGGACCTCAAACGCAGCGCTAAGGCTAAGCGTGCCTCAAATTACAACTTGACTCTGGTGACTGGCAGTGGGCCTGCACCAGAGGAGGAAGACCTCACTCCGCATGAGTCACTTGTTGCGGAGTTCATACCATCTGAATCGGTCGGAGTGGGAGAGATGCCAGACTTTGATGCCCAGTCCAGTGAGTGTTGATGCGTGTTTGTTGAGGAAGTGTGTGCTTTACTTGTGTGATGTGTTATGCATGACTGCCACTACATGTCACGTGTACATGGTTCTGATGTGCAAGTAATGCAATGCTTCCCTGATGCATGTCTGCTCTGCTGGATGGTGGACATGTGGAGCAGACGTGGACTGTCCGCATCACCACTATTGCACCCTACTCACATGCTGATTACCAGTATGGCCCTCCGGTCCATGTTCCAGCTCACTGGCCCTTCTGCATGTAGCGTGGGCTGACCTTCCTCTCAGCCCAGGGACAATGTCATAGCATGACTGACGTGCATGTGTCCTCTGCCTGCATGCGGGTACTCCATGTAGGCATGCTCCCTTACCCCTCCACCCCCCGCTCTGCACCCCAATTCCACCTTTGCACTGGTCTGCTTCAATATTGCCGTTGGGTACTTCCCTGTTCATGCGTCCTGTGTACATGCTAACTTCCAGCGGCCAATCTGCCAGACATATGCTGTGTGGTACATCCTTAGTACTTGATGCAGGGTATCTCACTTGTACTGTGCAGAGGTCAGATTCCCCGCAGGGACATGAGTGCCCATTCATGCTTCATGTGCATTCCACGCATGCCCCTATGTGTCCTTGACTGGATGATCACTGTAATACAAGTCCTGGGTGACATACATTGCATGACATTTCATCTGCCTTCCCATGTCCACTGTGGCTCAGTACTACGTTGCACACATGGTTAGGGCCTGACACTCTGTGTGGGTCACAGGCCTCAGCCTGTTTAATAGCCAATGACTCTGTCCAACTGGTGCAGTGTCTTCTTCACACGTGGGTGTACTCCAGAGGTTTCATCATGTGTCCTGCTTACTATCCCATCATCATTTGCTGTGTTGTCACTTGATTCACATGATGTGGTTGATGCTAGTCAACACTGTGTGTCAAAACACAGTTCTATGTTTGGCCTTTTGATACCATGCTAGGCATCCCTGTATTTGCACTTGGGAGGAGGGGTGGGTTGCTTGTAGACATGCTACCCATTGAATGCACATTGCACATGATGCCTGAAGTTGACCTTGCACTGCCTCCACATTTTATGACACACATCATGAAGTTCTTGAACATGTAGATAGTGAGTAACGTACATATTTGCTGCACTGCATTGACGCACTTCAGTGCAAACTGACACCTTTTGACATGCCTAATCACAGAAGCAATTTCAAGTTGACCCAGCATGCATGGCAGGTTCTATTTTGTGTGTGACATGTCTGCTTGATGTGTTTGGTATCTGTGTGTGTGTTGTGTGCTTCTAACATGTGTAGTGACCTTATTTCTCTCTACTTTTCAGATGATGACGCAATGGAGCCAGAGGATGGTGTTGTCATGCCAGGCACAGGGTTGTTATCACTACAGCAACCCGGCACAAGTGGGGTCGTGGGGTGGTAGGCCACGAAAACCCACATGTGCTACAGTCCATCTTGTCTCTGGCTGGCAATGAGTCCAGCCCTGATGACCACTCTGACGTCCATGTCGAGTTGGACGAGCATCAAGTCCATATGTCAGGGGTGAGTGATTCTGATGTGGGCACTCCTCTGTCTGCGACACCTGCACTGAGGGGTCAGACAGTCTTGGAGCCTCCGCCTGTGGTGGATCGGGACGCAGGGTCACCCTCCACACCAGTCACTGATGTGCCTGGACCATCACGTCGACGGGGGCATGTAGTCGTGCAGCCGCGGGCGGAGCCAACACAACGAGGACACCCAGTCCTTGGGTCCCGCAGGGGTCAAGCCCAGCAATGCGGTCGCCACGCGCAACCGCAGTATACTGAGTGGGAGCAAGACATGACTGCCAATTCTGAACGGCAGGGGGCAGCAATGGAGAACATCGCTGAGAGCATGTGGCCCAATCTGTGCTCTCCCCTGTTAGGCAGGTGCCTCTCCAGCAGCAGGCGGCACGGTCCACGGCCCGCTCGCTCAGGCTGGGCATGGCGGCCTCAGACAAGGCACGCCAGGCTGAAATGTCGTCTCTGCGTAAAGCAATTGCTGCTCACGCAGAGGCACACATGGAGGCCCTGAGGCAAGAGTATGCTTCCCTCAGATCCACTCTGGGTGTCCTTATGATGTCCCAGAGGGAGAGGGCAAAGGAGAGGTTTGCGCAGCATGAGCGTACCATCTCGGCTGAGCTACATGCTTGCCGGGAGGTGCAGCAGTTGTCCAGCCAGGGCTTGCAGGAGGAACTCTGTGTTACACGTGCTACCTTGCAAGAGGAAGCATGTGTATCACGGGAGGTTCTGCATGCAGACCTACGTGTGATCGCCGCACAGAACCAGGCTCACCCGTCCGGTAGACTTGCTGCTGACGAGGGGCAAGTTGCAGCTAGGCATGGTTAGGCTCCTGTGCCACGTCCTCCTTTCCAGGAAGAGCCAGACTCGGAGGACAGTCTATCTCCCACATAGGTCGGGCTGTGCAGGCGTTGAGCCCATGGAGGTTTTTTTTTTCCTCAACATCATTGCATGTGGGTGTTGAGCAGCACCCTGTACCTCCCCCCTCCTGGGATGCCTCCCCCTCCCGGGCTGTATGTGGCCATTTTTGATTTTTCTTTTAGTTTAATTAGTTTAGTTTCAATTTGGTAGTTAGTTTAAATAGTTAATGTAGGTTTTTCATAGTTAGTGTAATTGGTTAATATAGTTTAAAATGGTTTGTATATTGTGCTTTCATGTGACAGTGTGGTACTTTGTGGCTTTTGAGAGCATCCACTGTCTGTTCCAGCTGGGCCCTTCAAGCTTGTCTTGTGTATGTGTTTGCAGCTTGGGGTCCTTGACTCACATTTGCCACTCCTGCTTCCCTTATCCATGGGCTCGCAAGGATGGTTCGGTGTAACAGCCTATTACACAAGGGCTCTGGACTGTCATATCTGTGGCATGTCTGCTGCTGTGAAACTTGTGTTAACACCCCTAGTGGGGATGATAGGGGTGTTATTGACCACTGTTCTTCATTCGCTAGATGGGGGGTTTCATGATTGATGTGTACATTCATTGATATTCATTGTGTAGTATGTTTATTATCTATACTGTACATGTGCTTGTTGCAATTCATGGCGTAGATGGTGTGTTCAACAGTTTGCCTGTGAAAGACAGACTGATGGTGTGATTTGTGATGTACGTCTCTGACATGGTCCAGTCATGTAATGCCTGAAGAGAGACACACAGATGATTTTAAAGCATTCATCATGTGTTTCATGCACTTTCTGCAGGGGGATGAGCCTCCAGACCACCTTTTCCAGCAGACATGGGCCATTGGACGTCTGGAAGCTGGACATGTTTGGTGGTGCCGACATGCGAATGTGTGCGGAAGCAGTGGCACAGAGATTTCGCTCATGCATCTGAAAACAGCTGATGTGTTTCAAGGGACTCCAGACAAGGTGAGCAGCACAAGGGGGCCACAACGCAGCAGACCTTCCACCTGGCCAGTTGCACATGCATGCTTAGTAGCAGCACTGACGTTGGGCTTGGACAAATATTGGTGTTGAAGCGCACAATACAGCTGAGATGCGTTGGTGGACTAATGGCTAGTTGATGGGTAAGTTGTCTGGGGCACCTGCAGGGCCAGTGGCACATACCCTCTGGTCCACCATGGTCCATTGAGGCACTTGGATTAGCCATGTAGAATTGCAAGACATGGAAAGAAGCAGCTCACAGGGACAGACAGCAAGGGACAGACTTGTGTGCAGTGCATTTCATTACCATGTAGAATTTGACACATGCACTACCTACTTTATTTGGGTCATGGTGGAACATGACTTGTTCTGAAGTCATACCTTGCTATTTGCATCTGGCTGCTTATCCAGGGAACATTGCATGTTGTGTGATTCGTGACACATTGGTCTTCCATATTGCAACGCACCCAGCGGCGCATGACTTACTGCACTGACTGTGTATGAACCATCACAGGGGTGATGTTACGTATGGGTACAAAGCATCCACACCAGATTGTTTGTTTGTAGAGTATTTTGTTACTTTGGGGATATGGTGTGTTTGTGTGTTATGGGCACGCACAGATTAGTAACTGTGGCTCTCTTTGCAGCATTAAACTGCTCCTGTTACCGGACCTGAGAGTGCGCAGGCAGGAGGCCAGCACTCACCCCAGAGATAAGTTTCTCTTTGCCTTCCATTTGAGTAATTTGTTACTATGTGCATGATGATCAGGTTTGGTGTACTTGTGTATGTGTAAATGTGAGGAGTACAGTTTTGTGCATTTCCTACTTTCCCGTGTGAATCCTACTCCCCTCTCCTGCCCCTCATTCCGGTTATCCAGTATAGCAATGCCTGTCCTGACTGCATATCCCTGACCCTCCTTCCCCACCAGGGTCTCAGAGGCCTGTGTGAGTTTGACCTTGCAGGCACCCCGACCACGGTGAGGGTAGTTGGTTCGTGCCACTCCTGCACCTGTACACGGGAGCTGTGACAGTACACATCAGTTTGTGGTGCATTATTCTGTGTTATGTACCACACATGGTACACATCCTGTTGTGACATTGTTTTACTGTGCTACCTTGGTTGTTACGTCATTGTGGTAGTACTTGGGCTTTGTGACGTACTGCTACTTCAAGTCATCTACTTGAGGCTCTTCTGGTTTATTTTGCTGCCTGCAGGCTTTTAGCTTGGCTTCTGTATTGGCCTGCTTGCAGTTCTCTTTGATTTGGTGTTTTTGCAAGTCAAGGTGGCCTCTGAGGGTGCTGGACACTTTTTGCGCACAAGGTGGGAGATGTTGACAAAGGGGAAGGGTGATCCTGTGGCCAGGTGAACTTCAAGGATGAAGGCTACATAACCTAGGTGCTGTTGTTCAGTGGGTCATGGTGATTTGTGAGGGAGGGGGGGTGTTTTGTTGTTGACAGTTGCCTTGCCCTACAGTGTGATGCGCACCCTGACATTGTAATTGCGGTATCCTATGTACATGATGTATTCTGCTGATCAATGCCTGTTCATGTGTTGTGTTTAGCTTTCAGGTGTGAGGGAATAGTTGTGGCTTGACATGCTGGGGTGCAAACATTGGAATGTTCACATGTGATGTGTAGAGGACACTGATGGTCACTTGATTGCACATGCATATATTGAGTGCATGTCCCTACTGACCCACACACTCGCACTATGATCCACTACATGTACAACCACCCTTCCATGTCCACATGTGCACTCTGTTTGCCTTCTGGTGCCCACTGTGACCCTGCAGCACATGATCTATGACCAATTGTGGATCCTGTACATGCATATTTTTCTTTTTGATGTAGTTTGTCACTTAAATGTGATGCTTAGGGTGTGCGTCACACACAATGCTGTTCACTATGCTGTGCGCTGAGCAGTGTGTTGCGTGAGGTGGACACGGCACACAAAAGGCGCAGTGTTGATTTTGCTATGCACAATGTGCATGTAGGCAGGCATTCATTGTTATGTTACAACTGTTGGAATGCATTTGGGTATGAGTTATTTTGTGTGGGAGGTTGTTGGTCCGTCATTTCATCTGATTCCTTGTCAGGCATCATTGTCTGATGCCACTTTACATTTTTCACATGTCAATGTGTACCTTATTGGTACTGTGTTGGTGTATAGCTATTGCTTGCCATGTTCTGTTGTGGTTTGGGGGGGGGGGGTTTGGGTGACATAACAGTGATAGTCATGGCCTGTTTTGCAGGTCTGTGTGATTCACAACTTGCATGTGTGCCTTGTGGTCACACAGGATTGCTTATGTTTAAGTAGCTAGGGATGCACACAATGTGCCACTTCCATGGCAACATTCTCAGGGTGGTAAGGTTGTGACAGTTGACTGTCTCTTTGTCATCATCGATTGTCACCTGGTATGTGCCAGGCCTGTCTGCACTCCGCAGGGGTGGGAGTTTAGATGAAAAATGTGGCCACAACCTGGGTCCGGGCTTCCTCGCCACGTGCTCTATCCCCTCCCATGGGCAGCGCCTGTGCCTGTGGTTGGGGATGTGGGGGCACTACCATGTCCACCGGTACACCCTGCCGTGTTGCAACATTGTGCAGGACACATGCTGCCATAATGATCCTGCACACTACCGGGGGTGCATAGAGTAGCTGCCCGCCAGAGCAGTCAAGGGAGCGGAAGCGTGACTTGAGCACTCCGAATGTGCGCTCCACTATGGCCCTGGTTGCAATATGAGCCGCGTTGTATCTTACATGGGGTGGTGTGGTGGGGTTCCGGATTGGCGTCATCATGTTGTTGCTCAAAGGGTAGGCACTGTCCCCTGGAGAGGTGATG
Organism: Ambystoma mexicanum; assembly: GCF_040938575.1. Taxonomy (NCBI): domain Eukaryota; kingdom Metazoa; phylum Chordata; class Amphibia; order Caudata; family Ambystomatidae; genus Ambystoma; species Ambystoma mexicanum. Next base: position 215,145,354 of record NC_090921.1, on the reverse strand, counting down.
ATGGTTGTTATTATTGGGGTTTGTGTATTTGTGTGACATGCATGCATGTGCACGGGCATTTGTACTCACCTAGGAGCCATGTGTCGCCATGCTGCCCAGCTTCCAGGGCCCGGCTCAGGGCGGACATTCTGTATATGAAACTGTCATGGGTGGAGCCAGGGTAGTTTGCATAGACAGAGGTGATGATTCCCTTTGCATCGCATACCACCTGCACGTTGATGGAATGCCAGTGCTTGCGGTTTCGGTAGATGTGCTCAGTGGCCCGAGGTGGACGTAGGGCCACATGGGTGCAATCTATGGCAATGAGCACTTTGGGGAAGTGTGCCACCCTGTAAAGGTCCTGGACAACGGCCTGCCTTTCTGCAGATTTTCTGGGCATGTATATGTGCCTGCGGACTGAGGGGCGTGCAGTGATGATTGCCAACACCTGGTGTAGGCAGCGTGACTGCGTGGCCTGTGAGACCCCCCCCCACTATGGCAGTAGTCCGCTGAAATGACCCAGTGGCCAAAAAATGCAGGACATTGAGCACCTTCTCCAAGGGGCTCAATGCTTGGGAGCAGAGGGTGGGGAAGTAAGGTCATTTTCCCACTCCCTGACCAGGTCTAGGATGATACGAGGTGGAAACCTATACCTGCCATAGACCTGGTCGTCAGGCATCGCAAAAAGGCTTGTCCGGGGTGAAAAAATGAAGGCCCTGGCTATTCTCCTCCTCCTGCAGTGTCCCACGATCAGTGCTGCGACAAATGGGGCATTCATCGTCACTGTATATACGTGTTTGTTGTTTGCGCGCCCTTTTATACTGTGCGCGGGCCGCTCCCGCCTGCCTTCGTGTGGCGGACGCGTTGATGCCTGTGCGCGTCTTTTGACGTGCGCGGGTTTCCCGTATTCGAATCCATGAATACGGGTTGTTCGCGTGCGTGTGGGCGTTCCGTGTAGTTCCCTGCAGTACTTCCCCAGTTACGCCTTCTTTTTCACGCGTTATTCCTCATTCAGCGTGTTACGCCCACTGTTCCGCCCAACTTTTGTTATGTGCACCGCGCTATGTGCGCTTTCCCTGTGCGCATGCCGTTTGATGACGTGTGCGTCCGCGTGCGCCATGCACGGATTTGGCGCACACCCAGTGGAAAACACGCGCAGCGCCTTCCTTGAATTGCACGTGTGCGCGTGCTTTCTCACACTTGCGGCAGCTTGCGCTGGGATTGTCGGCGCACATTTGTTCCATGAATCAGCCCCAATATGTCTTCGAAATTAGGCACAGGAAGTCTTAAAGTGGGCGCCGGTAAGTTCCTAAAATGGATGTTCTTTTAGAAACATATAAAAGTTAAAGATTTAAAAACACTCAAGTGGAGAGGAAAGCAAGGTGTGTTTTGCATTTGCCTCATACAGATTCTAAAGACGTGTTGGAAGCCTCTATAGCATGGGTGCACAACATACGGCCCGCGGGCCAGTTGCGGCCAGCCATGCTGTTTTTTCCAGACCACAAGGCACAAAGACTTTCCTAATTGAGGGTGGCCCGCAAGCAGCATCGGCCGCCCTCCATTAGGAAAGTCTTTGTTGTCTTCCGGGCCGGACAAAACATGGGCCGTCATTGGCTCAGCACACAAGCACCACGTCACTCACTCCTACGAGCCACGTAGTGCGTGTGTGCTGCATCAATGGAGTGCCAGCACTACGGCGGGCGTGGCCAGTAAGGCTTGATGCCGGAAGGCATTTCAGCCTTGCTTGCCATGCCAGCCGCAGTACGATTCCACTTACCTCGCCAGCGTTCCAGCTTACCTGCCTTCCAGCACGTCTCCGGTAAGTGGTCTGTGTGTTTGTGTTTGTGTGTTGGGTCTGTTCTGCTGTATGTTTGTGTTGTGTATGTTGAGATGGGGGGGCAGGTGGGGGGGGGTGTCGGATGTGTATGAATGTTTGTTTTTGAGTGTTTGTGTTGTGTATGTTGAGATAGGGGCGTGGGGGGCGTGTCGGATGTGTATGAATGTTTGTTTTTGAGTGTTTGTGTTGTGTATGTTGAGATGGGGGTGGGGGGGTGTCGGATGTGTATGAATGTTTGTTTTTGAGTGTTTGTGTTGTGTATGTAGAGATGGGGCGTGTCGGATGAGTATGAATGTTTGTTTTTGAGTGTTTGTGTTGTTTATGTTGAGATGGGGGTGGGGGGGCGTGTCGGATGTGTATGAATGTTTGTTTTTGAGTGTTTGTGTTGAGATGGGGGTGGGGGGGTGTGTCGGATGTGTATGAATGTTTGTTTTTGAGTGTTTGTGTTGTGTATGTTGAGATGGGGGGGCATAGTGTTTGGTTGGTGGTGAGGGGGCTGTGGGGCATAGTGTTTGGTTGGGGGTGAGGGGGCCATGGGGCATAGTGTTTGGTTGGGGGTGAGGGACAGGGGGCATAGTGTTTGCTTGGGGGTGAGGGGCAGGGGGCATAGTGTTTGGTAAGGGGTGGGAGCCATTGGCATAGTGTTTGGTTGGGGGTGAGGGGGCCATGGGGCACAGTGTTTGGTTGGGTGTGAGGGGGCCATGGGGCATAGTGTTTGGTTGGGGCGGGAGCCATGGGGCATAGTGTTGCACTCCAAGAGTGAACTCAATAATAAAGCTAAAACAGGCACAGTTAGGAGATGTACGTCCTTTGCTTTTTTGAGGAAACCTGACTCAACGAAGGCCATACTCCTCTTGGGCAACCCAAACAGCAAACTATAGCAGTCCAAAATAACGGAATGTCCAATCAAGTGTCAATAAAATATATATAATTGAATTAAACAGACGATATACAATAATTACATTGAAATAAATCATAACAATGGAAAATGTATAGTACAAAATGTAAGTTTGAAATGCAATAAAAATCGTTACCCCTCAAAAACATTCTTTTTCCATGTGTTTAATACAAATTGGGGGTTGAAAAAGCCTCCTGACAGGTCCCGCCTACCGCCCCGCCCACTTTTACTTTTCGGCCCACTATAGCCCTCATGTAAGGTACTTTCAGCCCTCCGTCAAAATCAGTTGTGCAGCCCTGCTCTATAGGGTATGTCTTCTCTGGTTTTCAAGTGCGATTGTTCCCTTATCACTGATCTTGGTTCTTATACACAGGATGAACCATTGAATCACTGTATAAGGGAAGTCAAATTCCGCTTCTATAGAATTCGTCGAGTGTGCTGTTGGCGTGCCCATAAATCATCTATCTACCTCTTCTGGGGACTTTTTCCTGTGGCCTGCAAATTCTCCCTCCTCTAGTACGGTCGATTGTCCTCTTCCGATTGCCATCTCTGCTGTGCGGCCTCTCATCTCTCCAACCCTAGTTGCTGCTCCTTCCTCAGCCCACCCCCATATCCCGCCCCCCCCAGCGACCTCCCACCTGTCCAATAATGTTTGCCTCTCAGTGATCCTAATGTCAGAAAACAAACGTTTCTGGCTGGTAAACCACCTATACTTCTTTATGCATTTAATCCCGTTCAGTCCTATTTTTATTATTATTGTGATGCATCCTCAGAAGCATTGAGCTGGGGAGGCACGGCTGCAACAGGAAAACCAGGCATGTCCACTGAACTCAGATGCTTCACTGTTTTATTGAACATTTCAACAGATGTTAGGATGTTTACATGTTTCCTCTGCAGCAGGCTATGTGTATTATGCGCCAAACACTGGCAGTCGAGAATAATTGATTTGTTTCGGTGTAATTTGGTATTTTATCGTATCATATTGCATTGAGAATTCTATGTTTTATTTTATATAAACTACTTTCCCCAGAGTTCACTGAGGGGCGAAAGCAGAGACTTAAGAACATCTGTGTTAACTGCTTGGGAAACATGCATAAACCACACTCCCTCGCCAGTGCTCGACTTCCTGCCCAAATGTGTACGCCCAAAGATATTATAGTGATGACTTTTGCTAAAATGGAGCATGAAATATACTAGGCACAAAAATTGCAAGCTGCTAGCCAGCCATGAAAAAGTCACTCGCCACTGCAATGATATGCATGCACACAGCACACAATTTCTTACTCGCCAAGAGTCAAATATCACTAGCCGAAAGCTAGTGCAAATTTTTCACCCTGTATTTATATATATATATATATATATATATATATATTTTAATAAGAAAGTCAATTTGAGCCAAGTCACACATACCACAACGTCAACCAGTAGCCATCGCTGGAAGTTCACCTTCAGTTCTGAGCCACAACAGCAAAGCATTATGGGTATGCAAATTAGCTCAAATGGAACCCTTTTCCTCCAGGAAATTGTCTTTGTCTAAGAGTGCAGTGCGGTTGTATACGAATTGTTCGAGTTACAATTGCTCGAATTACAATTGACTTTTTCACAATTGAACGAATTGTGAAGGTCAATTGTAACATATATGCGGGGGAAACCCCCGCAACCCCCCACCCAACGCAAAACCCCCCAAAAACCTATATATTCGGTCAATTGTGAAAAGGTCAATTGTGACCCTTTAAAATCGGTCAATTGTTCATTCGAACAATTGTAAACGAACAATTCGGGTAATACCGGCAGTGCTACTTTATACATAGCTTAATCAACTCAAGGCAGACATTTAGAAGGCTGCCAGGACAACTACATACCTGGTTTCACCCGTATTAGGGATCATCGGTGCAGTATAGTCCTGACAGCCTTGTGGTAGAACCATTTGGCCATGTTTTCACACCACGAAGAAAGTTATGATGGATTTAAAAAGGTTTGAGAAAAAAAGTATGGGGGATTGAAGTAGGGGAGTGGGGTAGTAGGCAGTGATAAAGACTGGGTGCTGGGAGAGAGTAAGGGTAGTAGAGAGGGGTGTAGGAGAAGGAGGCCGGTGGGAGGTGAGGGGGCTGTGAGAATAGTGAGAGTGTGTATTTTAGAAGGAGTTAAGAGTAGTAGATTGAAGAAGGCTGATAGTAGTATCGTGAAGAGGGGTGAGAATAGGGGCGAGAGAGGTAGAGTGAGATGGGAGAGAAGGTGAGGGGAGAGAAAGGGGGAGAGTGGATGTTGGAATAGAGTAGCTGAGGCAGGAGAGCAGAGTATTAAGATCAGCGGAATTAGTGAGGATGTCTGTAATTAGCATGAATCAAAACATAATAACAAATTGAGTCAACACTTCCTGCCCAAGTTGTTTTATACCTGGCCCAATTCCGTCCAGCGGTTTTTTCTGTGCGTTGTGCTGAAATTTGGACTTTTTCTCTATTGGAAACTAATGTAAATAGGCCGAAAACAGTGTTTTTCTGATTTCTTGATAAGGTTTTAATTTTTTAGTGAATCTTTCCCAAAATGTCCAGTCTGGGGGTGGGGGAGAAGGTCGTGGGGTATGAAGGGGGATGTGTGACAATCCTTTTGTTTGCAAAATATCAGCCAAATCCGTCATGCAAGTCAAAGGTTATTAGCAATTCTATTTTCGGGTTGCCTATAGAACTTGCTACACACTTTAACTATAGTGCTGCGACTGCCTCACTAATATTAATATATATATATATATATATATATATATATTGTGCATCATTACAAGTTTGGTGGTGCAGGAAAAAGTGGAGGTAATAATTCAGGTAACTCAATTTTTTCTGCACCGCCAAAGTACAAGTTTTGGCGTAATTACTACCGGTGAAATTACTGAGTGGTAATTCCGCCGATTTTTCTAGCAAAAGTCGAGGCTGTACCTTCCGCTTGATGCTAGAGGTGAATCCTCCACTTTTCCTCCAAAAATTGTCGGAATCAACACTTGGTAATTCCACCAGTAGTAATTCCGCCAAAAATGCCTAATGGAATCCTATGGACTTCAGAAAATAGATATTTACACCACCTACCACCACTTGTAATACAATGGTAATTCCACGGGACAAAGTGGTGGTAACTGGAAATCCATTTTGTGTTATCGCAGAGGATTTACCTCCGAAATACCACCAAACTTGTAATGTGGCCCAACAACAAACAAGATGATACCTTAGTTAGGCTAGCAAAGTTATTTATTTGCAAGTTTTCCTAATCTTCAGATTATTTCATCAGGCACAGGAAGAGAATGAGGCTTTTGGAATAGCAGGGCAGCCCATGGATTCCCCACTGGAAGGTTTTATCTGTTTGTGTCTGCTTCTGATTGGTTTCCTTCACAAGTAGCCTCACACTTCTGAAGTCCCCCCACCCCCATGCATTCCAGACACAAAGGTTTCAGTGGGGCACTGAAATCGACATACAAGCAGCAAGGGACAAAAAAAGTGCTGGGCTGCTCTCAGAGAGGCATGAAGGAATATGGTACTGTCAGTCATAGCATGTGTGAACCTACTGAAGACTGGTATGTTTAAAGCATAGTTTTGCTTACCATCTCCACTAAGCCCGTTTTGTCACCATTGCCACCTATGTTTAAGCTTGGAATAGGAAATGCAAAAAGTCCCTTGTTGGACAGTTGTATTTAGAAAAATATTCAGCCTGTTGGTCCCTTTTTCAGTATTGTATTCCCAGAAGGCCAATAAGGAGGGGGAACCATTAGTTATATTTTGGCCCTTTGGCTTGTGAAGGCTGGTGTGAAAAGGATGCTGTCATATTGAGAGTGTGCTTCTCTACATATGGTGTGGGGGCGGGAATGTTTTAGTTTGGCATGGAGCACTAACCAGCCTCTAGTTATTTATTTTTTATTTATTGCATTTGATTACACGCCCACACCCTTAGGTATCATGGCGTAGGTTACGTACATAGGAGGTATCTTAAGTATTCGGTTACATACATGGTAGGCATCATTAAGCAATCGGTTACATACTTAGAAAGCATCTTAAGTGTTCGGTTACAGAAATATCTTGGGTCTCATGGTCAGACATGACTACTCTCATGGTCAGACATAACTACCTTCAACATCAGAGAAGGAGCAGTACATTTACCTACAGTCAATCTGAGGCTTATGCCTATACCTTTAGTATTTGTTAAACAACCAGGTTTTGAGTTGTTTCTTGAATTTAGGGAAGAATGTTTCATTACTCAGGTGGGTGGGAAGCGTGTTCCAGATGCGGGGAGCTGCTATGGGGAAGCTTGCGTTACCTGCTCTGGGTGATGTGAAACGTGGGATATGGAGGTGTGTGTTGGCATTGGATCTGAGAGTTCTGGTGGTAGTTTTGCGAGAGATGCTTTGACAAAGGTAGGTGGGGCATTATCGGAGATGCATTTATGGGTGATGGTAAGAGTCTTGTGGAGGATTCTCGCTTGTATGGGAAGCGAGTGTGCATTCTCGCTTGTATGGGAAGCCAGTGTGCATCTCTTCTGTGTTGAGAGATATGGTCCTTTTTGTTAATACCCCGGGCTGCTCTGAGGGCATTGTTTTGGAGAAGTTGCAGTTTCTTCAAGTGCTTTTTTGAGGTACCTAACAGTAGTATGTTATAATAGTCCTGCTTTGTAAGGATGAGGGCTCTACCCAGTGTTAAGCAGTTTTCAGCGGAGAGCAGGGGCCTACTTAGTGTGATGAGTTTGGCGGTAAAGGCCGTGGAGGAAGCAAGGGCGCTGATGTGGTTATTCATGGTGAGGGTAGAATCAAGGTGAACTCCTAAGGTTTTGACTTTATGTGATATGGTGATGGGGGTGCCGTCTAGCACTATGGAGGTGTAATCTGGGTGGTTTGCTGAGTTTTGCTTGGGAGCCGACTATGGGGATCTCTGTTTTTTCCCCATTAAGGCAGAGACAATTGTTCGCCATCCAATTCTGGATGAGGGAGTACATTTTGTTGATTCGAGCTGTGTATTGTTCGAGGTTGCCTGTAATGAGTATGAGAATTTGAGTGACGTTGGTGAAGTTTGTATAGATTACGCCCATGGCATCTAGTGCTGCGAAGAGTCATTTTGTATTTGCATTGTAGAGCGTGGGGGAGAGGCAGGAACCTTGCGGTACTCCTAAAGGTACCGGAATGGGGTCTGCTGCCTCATCCCCTAGGGTGAGTCTTGGGGTGCGATCAGAGAGGAATGATTTAATCCAGGTAGTGGCTTTCTGTGCGCAGTGGAAATTGGTGGTTAGGGTGTGTCATAATTTGTTGTGGTCAACTGAATCAAAGGCCGTAGAGAGGTCTAGTAGTAATAGGATGCATAGTTTACCAGAGTCTCTAATAGAGTCCATCTGGTTTTTTAGATCCAGAAGAGCGGTTTCGGTACTGTGCATTGGATGGAATCCTGAGTGTCTTTCCCCTAGAACCCGGTTCTGTTCAAGATGGGTTTGTACTTGGGTGTATGCTATTTTATCGATTATTTTAAGGAGGAATGGAACTGTGGTAATGGGCCTATAATTAGTTGGAATTGCCGGGTCTAGGGAGGGTTTTTTGAGGAGGGGCGTGACCCAGGCTGCTTTGATAGATGCTGGAATTTCATGGGAGTTGAAGGACTCATTTACAAAGTCAGTAAAGATAAGGGCATGTGTGGTGGCACAGTCTTTGACCAATTTATCTGAAAAGCTGTCGCCTTTACAGTTGGACGGCTTGAGGGAGGATATTGGTGTGAAGGCCTGGTCATAAATGACTTGAGTAAAGTTGAATAGGGGTGCATCAGACATTATGGTTATGTCTGCAGTGTAGGTGGGGTGGCTGAACGGTCTAGGACTTCTTTTTGTGAGGCTATTTTGTTTTGGAGAGTATTCACTTTCGCAGAGAGGGCGTCCTGAATGGTGGTACACCAAGCTTTACTAGTATTAATAGGACCAGAGGGTAATATAGGGGATTCTAATTCTTTGATAATAGTAAAGAGTTCTTTGGTGTTAGAGGCTGCGCTGGTGATGCATTTGTTGAATGATTCTGCTTTGTGGGAGAGTACACTAAGTTTGTAGGCTTTGGTGGGTTTTTGTAGTTTGGTTTGGAGTACTGGAGAGTTGTTTTTTCTGGCTAGATGTTCTAAGGCTCTTTTTCCCCTTCTGAGGTCTATTAGTTTGTCATTGAACCAGGGTGCGCTGCGCTTGGGCTTAGGCACCTTGGTTTTAAATGAGGCTACTTCATCTATAGCTGTTTTCAGGCACAGGTGGTAATGATCCGATATGCTTGCAATGTTTATCACGTTTTGTGGTTTGGTATATAGAAGGTTGTTAAGTAGAAGATTCAGATTCTCAGGGGTGAGTTTGCGAGGGTTTCTGACCTGAAAGGGTGTTAGGCTGTTTATTTTGGATAGCGGGTTTGTGTCTAAATGTATATTAAATTTAATTAGGTAATGGTCTATCCATTGCATCTTGAGGATGTCTATTAAGGTTACTACGGTATTCCGGGTGAGTATCCAGTCAAGGATTCTGCCTTTGGAATGGGTAGGGGAGTTCACAATTTGAGTGAATTGCATCTCTTGGAACGCATTGTGGCAGGCTGTTGCTTTTCTGTCCTTGGGGTCATTGTAACCTAGGTTGAGGTCTCCTAGTAAGATGTACTTTGTTTTGGGTTTGATGATGGGCATGACTAGGAGGGGTAAGTCTATGTCTGGATTATTTGAGGCACTTGGTGCTCTGTAGACTATTAGGACATTGATTGTTACTTTAGGGTTGATGGCTAGTTTAAGGGCTAGGAGTTTGTAACCTGGGAGGGATTCTATTTTGCATTCCCTGAATTGCATTGTGGTTTTATGGATGATGGCTACTCCACCACCTATAGCATCTTGGCGGTCTGTTCTGAGGAGGGTGTACTCTGTGGGGACAGCAAGTGTGATCTGAGGGCCTGAAGCTGTGTGAAGCCAAGTTTCAGTGAGCACTAGGAAGTCAAGTTTAAGTTCTAGGATACTGTCGTGTATATCAATGGCATGGGAAGTTTATGGGGCAGGGCTTTTAAAGAGCAGGCAGCGCTTGGGCAGGAATAAGTAGCAACATAGCATTGCATCAGAGAAGCAGATGGGGCTGGGGGAGTGTCAGTCAAGTATCAGTAAAGAGCCGTAGAAAATGTAATAGGAAAAAAACAAACCTATCTGTTTTGACCTCTGGTTCTCTATGGCTGCAAAGAATGGGAATGTGTTATTCGGGATAGTGACTCATGAACGTCTGCTTAAATGGTTTATAGTCATTGCATCGAATGCAATACCATCGAATGCCACACCATAGAAAAAAAGCATCGAAAAAAAGCATTGAATGCATTATTTTTAAAGGGGGGGTCCCCCCTAACCCCAAACCCTTTACTTTAAAAAAAAAATGCATTTGATGCTTTTTTTCGATGCATTGTTTTCTATGGAATGGCATTCAATGGTATTGCATTCGATGCAATGACCAGATACCACTTAAACCATTGTTGAGTGCATTGAAAGTCATCCAGGATATGATTTAGCTCATATATATGTAAAGTTTTTTTTTTTTATTTTAAAGTAGGTTTATTTTACCCTCAGGATGTACGTATACATCCTAAATTTGAGCAGGTAGGCAATATGTCTGTGGTCGCAGCTCCTCCTAGCCTAATGGCCCCCAGTGTAAAAGGTAATGTTTTACTGCTGCATTCTGGCCCCTCCAAGAAGCACTGCGGGGGCATTTCCAGGGTCAAATGTGGCCACATATGGCCATCTCAGTGGTCAAGCCGCCATGCTTTTGCTAACTGCTTCATTCAGATCTTTACTGAACTTGGGCCTGGAGTGAGGTTTATCTCAGATCATATCAAAGGTCTGCAGCCTCAGCTGACAACAGACTCATGTGAAGGATGAGGAAGTCAGTGATATTTGTAAAACCTAGAAAAACACCTGAGAGGAAACCTTTGCCTGTTTACGGAGTATTTAACCTTCATCGGGCGAGGGAGATAAGGTGGCTACCAGGGACGCGGCACAGATCATTCCTCATGCCCATTTCCGTGGTAGACCAGGCTCACTGCCATCCCCGGCTCACACTGATCAATCTCTCTTTCACGAACAGCCGATGAGACACTGTCTCACACTCCGGCCCTGTCCCAGAGTCCTCCTCCATTCTCACACTCAGCACTTTGGTATCTCCCTGGACTTTAGCAGGCCAGGCCCTTATCAACCCAGCATACGCAAACTATGGATGACACAGAGCAGCACAATTAATACCCAATACACTGCAGGATATTTTTAGAAGGTCAATGTCCTTGGTGTCAGCCAAAGGTCTGTGAATAATAGAATCTTTTCCTCCCTGGAGGTCCCTTTGATTGTGCTACAGGCTCCATGACAGGCTGAGTTGCTTCCCAGCATATTAATAGGCACAGAACAGATAAAAGTGAAAAGGTGCCCCAGAAACTAGGTTAAATGTTGCTTTTGGAACTATTAGAAGTATCAGAGTCTTAACCCACTGGTCTGTACTCCTTGGTTCTCCAGATATGTTGGCCTACAACTCCCAACACTCCTAGCCAGCATAGTTAATGGTGTGGTAAAACAAAAAGGCGATGGCTGGAATGTTTTGAATTAATCATAACCACGGGTACAGCTCTGGGAAACCCTCCAGACCATTGTTTTTCAGCCTGCCAAGCCATTACAGAAGGGGAAAACCATATGCAAATCAGGCTTTGTCCTACCCCAAAAGGGGCAGTCCAGCCCGAACTGCTAGGTCACATGCCTTCTGCACAAGCAGCTCCAGACATGTTTCAGCTTGTTGGGCGTCATCAGTGAGGAGTAGTTTGGGTCTCTAGTACCGGCAGACTCAGGACCCACGTCTGGGCATCGGGGTGACTTTAGCAAAACAAAAAGGTTAATGGTGTGGGATCACGGGAGTTGTAGTTCAAGCAGCTGGTCACAGTTCAAAGGAAGCTAGGTCACTAAACAAGAATGAGCAGAGACCATGAGGCCACCTGCAGTGAGAAAAATAGCACTTAAAAAAAAGACCTGTCTCCTTGCCAGTGCCACTAACTCTTAGAAACCTACAAGCAACTGATGGCGGTATGAGAAAGCGTGCGGCCAGATTTTAACAATCTGCCTACAGAACAGGCTTCTTGAGTGCCAATATGTAAGTCGATCCCCTTTTCGAGGCCAATAACTGTTTTATATATCTCAAGCTATGTTTGGGAACCTGAAGGCTAGCTTACTGAAAAACTGTGATTCTATCACTTACATGGATCTTTTCCTACCAATAAAGTATTGAAGCCTACCCTGAGGAATTCTGCCACATCATAGAAAAAGAGGCAGCCGTGGGTCTGTTGTCAGGATTTGGAGATAATATATTCATTCACCTGCCCTATGTTGCTCTATTTGCCAGTGGATGTAGATTATAGAAAATTCCAAATTAGGAGTTTTCTTTATATTCTGCTGGTATTAAAATACACCAATGGTCTTCATTAGTTTTCCCAATGAGCGATTTACATATTTTATGGCAGCCAAATACCATTCTAACATTATTGACAAAGACACTAATGAGTGAAGAAACAAGAGGGGAGAGTGAAATACAGTTGCAGGAGTCCGAAATAACACAATGATGCAAGAGAACAATCAAATGCAAAAGTAGGATTCAAGATGAGGATGGTAACAGTCTGAATCAAGGGCCACTATGAGTACGAGATGCTGTGGAAGTCTAGCATAAATGTTGAGAAAGGGTGAAGCACCATGAGTCAATGAGTCCTTAAAAGTCAAAATCCTAGTATTTGCCACATGACGGTGGTGATAAACAAAATTCTATCTAGACAGCTCCTGCAGTGGGAGGGGGGCACAGTGGAAAAACATGGGAGACAAGAGGGGGCTATGGGGGCACAGTGGAACTACACGGGGGACCAAAGGGGCATGGGGGGCCACAGTGTAATAACACGGGGACCAGAGGGGGTGGGGGTCCCAGTGGAACAACACAGGGGACCAGAAGTGGTGGGAAGCACACCTGAAGCGGACAGGGAGTAGACAGGGGCCTTAGAAAGTGGGCCTTTGGACAAGGGGGCCAGCTACAGCCTGCCGGTCCCCGATAGGCCACAAGACAAATGCAGGTCCCAATCATCAGCAAGCTTGCTGGAATGAATGAAAACAGAGGATTCTTCTTCCGGTGCAGCAAAGCCAATGTCAGCTATTGCTGAATACCCATGAGGCCAGACAAAAACATAAGGCCCACAAAGATTTATATGCAAATATCAACAAAGCAGATGGGCAATGGGCAACGAGCTAAAAAGAAATAATGCCCAGATGAAAGCACGCATTAACAAAAATAAACACACAATTCGGAAGATAGTTTTCTTTTTTCTCTTCACTTGCGGGTCACGCAGAAATAGAAGATGGTGCTGGAGGCAGGGATCGCTGTGTAGACTGCATCAGGCTCAGCAGTTCAGGGTTCCAGCTCCATGAGCCTTGTGTGCAGAGGGTCAAGAGGGACCAGATGAAAGCACGCATTAACAAAAATGAACCACACTTCGGAAGATGCATATTTAGTTTTCTCTTGAGGTTCATTATATTAAAGATGTCAGAGACAAGGGAACTTCTTATATGATACTGTTTTTTATGATTGCAGATAAGGGAATCAGGATCAGCTATAAGTAAAAGTGTAGAGAGGAAGGACACAAGACATAACTCACTGAAGGTAATCACAGGTGAGTGGCTAGGATCAATATGGTTTACCTGTGTAAATTCTATATATTATGGTGCCTATTATATGCTCACAATACATTACACACCCCCAGGATGGGTACTATGTACAGAAATGGTTCATAAGAATGGCCTTTAATTACTTTGGAATATAAATAGTTTGGGGTTTCAAGGACCATATAAATGTATTTGATTGAATTGTGGTTGTACATCATTATCAAAGTGTACTACTTAGTAGACATTGGGGTTCAAATATTTCAAACATGTATGCATGATTATGAGAAGTCGTCATTTGAGGGATTCATTTCATGTTGTATAATATTTCCTACACAGATGAATCAAGAAATATTTATTATGTCATTACCATGAAGACGCTCATTAGCCTCCACCAAAATGAAGATGGGGGCTAAGCGAAACATGTGTCGGCCGTTGGAAGCAAGTTCTTTGAGAAATTGATTGGAATAAAACTATTGACAAGGGGAATTGATCCCTCCATTTGATTTGCTGTTTTTCTGAAAATGCAATTTTGTAATATCTGATGAAGTGGATAACATTATGAGTGCAATATTTGGATATTGGTTGTGGTATTTCTGGTGGTATTTGCAGGCGCAATAGGTGTGTGATTGTATTAGTAGTGTTGGGAGACAGTTCAAACAGGTTAGGACTTCAACAGACCTTTGCTGCCTACTCATTTACTAACATGAATCACTTGAGCTAGAAGCTTATCCTAAATAGGGACGGTTTCCATATAATTAGTGCAGTGAGGAAAAGTCATAAGGAACCTGTATCTTTTTTGTGGTTTAATATTATCTAAGGTATCCTGGCCTGTGATACCTTCTTCCATATCTCAAGCTGGGCGGTTCTCCACCTGTTACATCTGGCAAGGAAAGCTCTCCTACTCCAGCAGTGTTATCCTGTCGCAAAGCACACTCTACAAACCCAGAATTCCTCCTCCTCAAAACCCCCACTCTCTTCATGGTCCACACTCTGTTGTTTTCAGTTATTACCGCAAATCTGAAAACTTCCTTCAAGGATAGGATTTGACCATTTACACCCTCCATTTACGAGAGAGAAATGGAGTTTGAACCGAACCAGGTCTCCCACTTTCGAAGGTACCCTCAGTCGGACACCGCTCCTCTCATGCATCCCTTTGTTCCTAAATGGACTCTTCCTAATATTCTCCTTTACACTTTCCATCAGCAATGACAGTCCAACCCATCCATGGGGGAAACATCTTTGTATTAGCCTTCTTCTTCCTGTTGAGCTCAAACAATGATACCCCAGTGGAGCTGTGGGGAGTGAATATGTGAGCTATAACACACTTTCTCACTCCAATGCCTGCCATTTGACCAAGCCCACCTTATGGTCTCTTTCAAAAACCCTATTGAAATGTTCCACTACCTTGTCATCTGGGGGTGGTAAATAGCACGGGTTTTGTGTACTATGGAATGTATGTGGCAGTACTCCACCTCTTTCAACCTGAACTACGAACCATTGTCGGTCATGATGGTAACCCTCTCAACTACACAGCTCTTCCCAGAACTCAATCACGCTACTCATAGTTACATTAGGCATCACGAAAACCTACACCCACCTAGTGAGCAGGTCTATCACCACCCAAAGAAACGACTGAACACCATCTCTCCAAATCGGACCAGTAACACCCATTCCAATTTTGTCCTGTGAGAAACCTGAATGTGTGTCGCCCGCTAGTCCCCAGGGATCTGTCATCCAGGTGTCCAGGAAACAGTCAACGCTATTGGATCCAGTTCCTGGGGTTAGACCAGTGTGAGAGGATCACCTGGATGGGGGGGATCTTCGGGGAGTGGAGGTGGGACATTGAAGGGTGAGACGTGGCATCCCCTTCCTTCTGAGACCTTTACTCCAGCCTACAAGGTAGGATATCTAGAAACTCAAACACTCCACCCCTCTTTTCCGACACAAACACTTTCTCATGTATAGTTCATTGTGGGCGAAAATGGACTAACACCAGAGCCGTATACCTGACATGTCCAAACAGAAGGGCCAGGCAGAGTGAGGCAACTACTGATAACCAGCTATTCTGGGATGGCAGTTTAAACCGAGGAGAAAGGCGGCGAGACCAAGGAGGGAATTACCCGTGCCATTTTCAAGAAAGGATTGCGACTTTCTAGAAACCTCAAGGAAAAGAACATAACCCCAGGAATTACAGCTGACGAGTGGTGTAGCATGTCAAAGGTACACAGTTCCCTCCCGCATTTCACAAGTGTAATGTTCAATTTGCATATGAAAGTTTACTCAATTCTTGACTTTGTTGTCAGATTCTATCAACACTATACATCCTCTTTGTCATGCATAGACTGTTGCGTGAGAGGTCACACATCCTGCTTTTAGTGAAAATAAGAAGGGAAAACAATTGATTAAAGAACATTGGCATACAGGGTTTATTAGCACGAAGCTCTGCTCACTGCGGTGAATGGAAGTTACCTTGGAAGCTAAGGGATCCGTTGCTAAGGAGACGCAACGTTCACCTGAGATCACAACGTTAGCCATGTGATTTTGGTTATTTAACCACGCCTTCGCAAGTGTCCAGTGCTTCTGATCGAGCATTTTCTGTGGCGTTCGGTTTCTAGCCTCTGTGTGTTTTGATAACGTTCGTGCTTTGACCTGGTTTTTGGAATTATTCTTGCATCTGGATTGTCCTTGTCTGTTTAGGTAATTAACTCTGTTTTCCTGGTTTTCAGACCCTCGCTATCGCCCCTGGACTTCATCTGGTATTTCCACTTGTCTTTGGTACTGCTTGCTTGGTTTATTGACCCGGACTGAATTTTGGATTGCTTTTCTCTTGTTCACATTTTTTTGCTGCTTTGTTCAAGTACTTACCTTCAGGATCTGTAGTTCGGGACAGCCGCCGCCCTGCCATGGGACAGCCTCTGCTGCGCAGTGGGACAGCCTCCGCTGCATCGCGGAAGTTCTCTGCTGCATCGCAAGAGATTCTCTGCTGGAACACAGAACTCAGACTACCTCCGCACTCTTTAGACATCCCTGAGCCATATTGGTTTTCAACTGCAGAACACCTCAAGTTTTCATCTTAGCCAACTATCTCTTTGGAAGTGTTTTCGCACTTCATGAGCCTGACGGATGGAAATCTTCGGGTAAGAGGATCTAGTCAAAGTGTATCTATAATTATCGTTCACCATTTCGCTGTGAATAGTAGTATCATTAGTGCCTAATTCTTTTGCAGAAAAAGAAAACTAGTGGATATCGCCTTAGACGTAGTTTGTGGCTACTCTTCATAGTTTGTCATTGCTATTCAGGTTAGTTGAATTTACGGAAAGGAACTGCATTGTGAAGCCTTAGTCAGTATTGTCCTAAACTAATCTTGTTTGTTGTTTGCTCCCTACAGTCACGAGGTCTCGGTGGGAATCCAATCCAATCTTTCAATTAATAGATCACTTTGTATGTGTATTCCGTCATTCAGAGTGATACATTAGTGGGAAGAATTCTTCTTCTACACTACGGGGTCAAGTTTCAGAAGTGGAATTCTGACACTCTTCTCCAGTCACTCTTCTCAGTGCGTCACCCCTGCGTCATCTCTTGTGACATCACCAACCTCGTCTTCCCTCATCTTCATATTCCTTCGGATGTCTTTTCCAAGAGATTGTCATCTCTTTAGGGATACATCAGATAAGGTTTTCTTAATGGATACCTTTTCTCAAGGACTCTCTGCGGAATAATCACAGTGACTGGTGTCAAGCATACACAACCAAAAATAATGTGCCCTATTGCAATTATAGTCAAAATCAGACTCAAAACGTATCATGTACTTTTATGATAATAAAAATTGAACTTATCAAATACAATTTTTTATATACAAAAAGGACCTAAAAAAACAACCAATATATTAATCACACGGAGCACTCTAATTGCTCCCACACCCCCTAACCTTTCATTCCTCTGCAAATTTAATCTCATATATACCACACACATACCATACGTTCAACCGTAATAAGAAACACTAAACTAAACCACCAAGAAAATGAACATCTTTTAAACAAATATTAAAAAAAGGGTAGGACACTGTCTATATGAGCACCTATAGGTTTTTCAAACAGTGACTTCCAATCACCAGCAAACTACACACAATTAACGGAGCTACCCAGCAGCCTGCGCTGCATCGGCCCAGTATTGTAGTATATTGGGCCACAGCTCACATCCGTCCTTGCCTTCCTTCCACAACCACGTCGTCCTGATGAGGCTGGTCCCGAGTTAAACATCCAGGACCCACTTCTTTATAGCCGAAACTCGAGTAGGCAATGACAGAGGACACAGGAACATTTTAATTAGAAACACTAATGATTAGGACTAGGAACTAGTTTAATTAAGGTTCCAGCCAATTTATGAACCTTAAAAAATTGTAGACAACTTTTGTTTTGTCTTCGCTGTGTCCTACACTTTTTTTTTATTTGTTTAAAAGATGTTCATTTTCTTGGTGGTTTAGTTTTGTTTTTCTTATTACGGTTCAACGTATGGTATGTATGCGGTATATATGAGATGAGGTCTGCAGAAGAATGAAAGGAAAGAGGGTGTGGGAGCAATTAGAGTGCTCTGTGTTATTAATATATTGATTGTTTTTTTATTAATTTGTGATAATGAGATGCTTAGCTAGATCCTTTTTGTATATAAAAATTGTATTTGATAATAAAAACTGAACTTATCATAAAAATATATATGATACATTTTGAGTCTGATTTTGACTATAATTGCAATAGGGCACAATGTTTTTGGTTTGTATGTTAGATTCCTTTTGGTTTCTCACTGTACCTTAGCCAGATAAATGCTTTAGCTACACCTCCTCTTTTTTGCGTGACTGGTGTCAAGCATGGCACGATCTCTGGCTTCCAGCATATAGGTGTTACGCTCACCTGACTCCCACGGAGGCGCTGGCCTGGTTCGCGCTGCTGTGACCTCTTCTAAAGGTGATGCGCAGGGTTCGGAAGACGGACTGGACCGGGCCCCCAAATCTGGCTTGTCTGGCTCGCAGAAGTATCCTTCTGTAGGCGAAAATAGGGGATGAACTGTCTGCGGGGTAATGCAATCGGCCTCCCACCCTCCTTGAAACCCTTCAGTGATTTCTCGTAGCGTCTCACCTTAGGGTCTGGAAGGACGAGCTCTCCATCCTGCTTCTGATGCAGGGGCGCGTTGGTATCCAGTTACTTCACTGGATTTTCTGATTGGTGAGAACCAAACTTGCTTGGCTTCCAGGTAAGTTTTTTGATAAGAGGTTCCCCTTGTGTCCATGCATTAATGTACTAATGCTAGTGTCTTTTTCCCCATAGGGGCCGGGGTACGGAATGCCGGGGAACAGGCACCGACCCGAGATGAGAGGTGAAATCCTTGTAGAAATCAGGTAAGTCTTTAATGAGCGTTTTTTGGTAATGTCTTTTCATTCGCTCATTAAAGCTGATGTCTCTTTTTCCCCCTTAGGATAGTATTATGGTACGACATGCTTCTGGTCACCGGTGGACCAAGTTATTTGTCACTGAAGGATGTGAATGACTCCACTGCTTACTTCCATGACCTATTAACAAGTCAGGAAATGGGACCACAGTGTCAGATGTTTCCTAAAACAGCTCCTTAACGCCATTTCTCAATGGTATGCTGTCCTGCCAAACATGAGATGCAAAAATGATCTGTTTAAGTACACAAACGTAGAAATGACACTTCCTTACGTTTGCTGCTCAATGAAAAATGCCTCGTACCACTATCATTTAGCCCTTTTTCTATGATCATGACACTTCTATTTCAATCTTTAGTAAGATTAAAATATGGTATTTTTACTTTGTAGAAACTCATGCTTGGCTATGTAAAGGCTCCAAAAGCACTCGATATGCACCTTCACCTCAAAGCAAGCTGTCCTGGGTGCACCTAGGACTTCCCAATGCTCATATCCTGATCGAGTGACGCCAATTCAAGAATAAAAAAAAAAAATCATGGTGCTTCTAACAAAGTCACAGGCAAGTGCAACAATAGTCCTGTATCAGGAGTGCTAAACTAAGAGATAACAGCACCCAATGATTCGAGTCCAAACCTTACCCTAAGTAAATGTTATGTCATTTGTGTAGCGCCTTTTCCCATTGGTTTGGTCTGAAAGCGCTGTGAGGTGAATGCCCTCTGGGGATCGTAGTCAAAGGTATGGGAAATTCGTCAGAGGAGTTTAGAATGTGTATTTGCATTTTAGCCAGTACGAAGGTGGGTAGGAGAGACCAAGTCCCTACTAGCTACCAATATCAAGCTGGCATGTGGATGGATGCTGTGAGGTCGTCTGGGGAGTACGTGAGTGCGAGACTCATTACGTGTCCAGCTGTACCGAATTTATGTCGTGGGGATAGCTGCATTCTTATGGCATAAGTGGTGTGCGATGTGTCTTAAAAGGTGGTGTGCTAGCAGTTGCGTGCAGGTGGGTGGCCTTGCCTTCGGCTATCTTCCATAAGCATGGAGTGCGATATGTACCCGTGTGTTCTGGCTGGATCCTTGGTTTTGCACATGTGATGTAGATTCTGTCCTGTGGCCTGTTGGGAGTTTATTCTCTCTGTCGCTTGGTCCATTTCATGGTGGGTTCATTTCTGCCCCGGCCTAACTGAAAGGTGGTTGAATAACCCGAAGTGTGGCATGGGTTTGTGAGGACACAGGGAAGAAAAGCCATATCTTGAAGGTGATCCCCTATGCGGCGGATGCCACGGAGAACTGAATTCCAGATTCAAGGGGATTGTAAGAAGTAGAATTTTCCCTATTCTTGTTGATTTGAACAGAATGATCACAAGGAGCAGTGTGGTACCCGATTGCAGGTTTCTGATGGGTTGGTAGTGGACGAGTTCCTGTTGAAGGTATTCTGGGCCTGTCTTGTGAAAAGTGCGGTGGCAATGCACATGGCTTTGAAAATGTCCTCACCCGACAGGGAGCCAGTGGAGGGCAGAGAGGGAGGGTGCAATGTGATCTCTGGGGCCAAGGGTCAGGATGATCCTAGCTGTGGTGTTTTGGACCCATTGGAGCTTCCCGAGGTGATATGCTGGGGAGCCCAGGTAGAGGGAATTGGCATAGTGTAGGTGGGAGAGGATGATGGCCATGATTGCAGGGACTCTGAGGGTAAGAAAGGGAAGATGCATCAGAGAATTTGTAGGTACCAAGATTCAGACATGTGGTGTGAGTGTCGGATCAGAGTCTATGGAGCATCCCAGGTTCTTTACTGCGTTGGATGCAGTGGAGAGGTGGGCATAGGGAGGATGGCCAAGGGGTGGGTTGGGGGTGGGGGGGAAGAGCCAGGGGTTGAGGAGGATGGGGTTAGCCGTCATCCAGTGGCTGATGTCTGAGGCCAGACGCCTGGTCGGGGTGGGGGATGATAGAGGACTCGGGGGAGGGGGGGTCTTAAAGATGATCTGGGCATCATCTGCGTAGTTGCAGCAAGTAAGGTTATGTGAGCGAATAATGGCAGGGAGGTAGCACACCATGAAGTCCAGACCGAATTCCCTGTAGTCACCCACTAAAACCGTACCAAGTAAAATAGTTTGGCACCATAATCCTCTTTTGGGTCATCAAATCCAGAGTTCACCATCAGGAGGGAAATCTGCAGAGGAGAACCAACCTGCTATAGAGATGAAACATAACTGAATCCCCAAACGAATGCCAAAAAACCTGGAACAGACCTGGCTATCGTTATATAGACAGCAAAAAATGGCTAAACCCAATGTTTCATTAGCCTTGGTATGCTGGCCAGTGGCATCAACTGTAGAATTTAAAAGCATCATGAAACAAAGACTTACTCAGCTTAGGCCACAAAATTCTCACACACAAAGGTTGAACTGACCTAGTAGATGATCCCTTAGTGTCTCGTAAGGTATGCAGGAATTAGCATTTTTGGATTCTGTAACTGTGTGACAACTGGAAGCACGTTGACGATCTCCAGTAGAACTCATACCAGCTCCCTTATGCTTGGAGACCGCCTTAGATATTCCTCTAAAATTAGACCCATCACTCCGAAACATTTTAAAACCATGGTGTTAGGTTCCATAAACTCCTCATGCCAATTACCTGTAAATCTAGCCACAGCGTGTAAATAAGTCCAGTTAGATTAGGCTCATGAAACATTGGGAAAGCCCTGGTAGAAATATCCACCAAGAGAACCTAAGGATGGTCCTGTGGAAACACATCTAGAAACATTAGTGTACAGGCGCGTTATAAATGACTTATAACATACAAGTAGAGGATCTGGAACCAATGAAATCCCAGCTCAGGGAGGCCTTTCCTGTGTGTTGGGACAAACCTAGAAAATAATACATCACCCGGTAGATCAGGAATAGAGAGGAAGAGTGGTTAGCAAAGTGAAGATCCAGGGGAAAAAGATTGTTTTTGTGTTTTTTTTCTTCTAAAGACTGCAGTAATTCTATTCTCGCTGGGAGATACTTGGATTGGACATTGTGAACTATGCCTGCCATATTTTACTGCATTTGAAATCTCCATTACCTGTGAGGAAGGGAATTCTTAGGTCACAGAGTATGTCTGCGTAGGAAAGGTAGCCAGCTACTTTTGTCTTGCTTCAGGGAGGCCTTCATCCGAGATGTGATTAGAAATGAAAATGCATTATTTATACATTCTAAGTGTACATTTGTCATGGAATGAAATGGTAGCATGTTGCCTTTTTTTTATTTTTAACTGCACACTTCTTTCTGGTTTTCCAGAATACTGCAAACAATGAATTACATTGCAAAGACAAAGTATGGAGTGTTAAAAGTGACAAAACAGGATTATTACAACTATACCTTAAATTTGTTATTGATGGCTGCAGAGGAAATGATAAAGAAATATCAGGCTGACAACATAGCAGGACAGTGGTGAAGTAATCTTAGTTCAGTAACCCAGGTATCAAAGACGCCATTTGACCTATGGTCACCACCACTCTACCAGATCTCTTCACCCAATTGCCACACTAAACATGGCAAGCATTGGAGACCTGCCCAACCTGGACCATGCCAAATACACCAGATAGTACTAATATATAAAGCCCAGAAAACCGTGAACGGAGATGTGGCTGGAATTAGGTTGTACTAAAATGTTCCATGAAATTGGAAAGAGCCTGCAAGGGTGGGCCTGGTGAGAGTCACCAGTTGAGAGACACTCTCTGTTCAGCCAGGTCCAAGGTCAGCCCCATACACATCCTTTATGACTTGGGTAGTGAGCTTCTGAACACCAGGAAACATAGGGGCAGTAAAGCAACAAGAGTGCTAAGAAATTAGCAACCCCACCCCACAATGGAACACCGGTCAGACCTGTCCAGGAAGATCGTAGACTGCACAGCATGTGGTACACTAGAGGTATATACTTCAAGTGGATAGGTTTGTGTTTATAGTTCGTGGATATATACCATCTACTGGAAGATGTAAACCACCGAGCATCATCAGAGGTCATTCCCAAATTCCACATTCTTCTTCACTTGCATGACAAAAAGCTAATCCCAGGAAACCACATCATAACATGGACAGTCACTTGACCTCACCACTCAACATGATGAATGCTGTACAAAGTCACATTAGTGTATCCCTCCATATGAAATACGTAAACACCTTCAGGGGGGAACAACTTCAATGCTCAGCTTAAATTGTTCAAGTGACTTGAACATGTCATCTACTAACAAGCCCCCCCCCCCCGCAACATCAATGACATTCTTATAAAACATTGTGAGCAAAAGTGTTCATGTTTGGTGTGCAACCTTGGAATCCGGGCGTGTCCGTAATGGGAGTCCCTGTAACTAGATTTAAGGATCTTAGCAATCATTAGTCTTAGTGGGGCCCTAAATAGTGGCTTAAGAGCAAGGATTGGTGTGTTCGGTCCACCAGAAAGAAGGGGGCGAGAGACTGTTCTAATCAAACAGATCCACCAAAAAATCCTCACTGCAGAATGGCTAAATGTCAATATTAAAGTGGCAGGAACGTCCCAAAACCCCTCAAATCCTTATTCCTAGCAGTGACTGTGCACCTTTCAATTTCCTGATGGCCGCACTGTTGTTGGCTTGCGTGTTCTCCAGATATGAAACAGTTGCTCAACTTCGACAAGCCTTTGCCCACGGCCATCGAGGCGTGCCTAAATAACTCTACCTTAAGAGTAAGAAGGTCCTGCTTTGCCCCCCAGAGAGTCAATGTTGATTTTAGCCCACTACACATAGCCCTGAGCTCAGCACTGACCTAACATTGCTTGCAGGGGCTGTAAAGTGCAGGAGGAGGGCTCATCTAGAGGCATGCTTCTATGTTTCTTGATCTCTACAAATGTAGAAATAAACAAATGGAAACCAATGTTTATCTGCCCCAGCCTGGCAGGGGCAGATAAAAAGAACACATTTCAGAGGCCAGCTATACCCAACGCGCCAGAAGCAGACAATAACAGCCAGCACCTTTGGGCCTCCACCAGGCCCTCACTCATTCCCTTTCAGGCTTCCTCACACCACAATCCAGGAGAGAACAGAAATAACACTCTTCTTCACAGCCGCACTACCAGTGACAAACCACCATATGTTCATCCCTTGCGAGGTAAGAAAAACACTACTAGTATCCATCAGTTCGCAAACCTCCACTTCCAATGCCAACCGCAGGCTAGCTGCTGTCCGTGCAACGCTTTGTACTGAACACCCTGCGCACACCAGGTTCGAGATGTATCCAAACTCACTACATCCAGATGATGGACCACTCCCAGCCAAGGGGCAATGAAACCTGTGGCTCCTATCTCACTGGCGGGCAGCCCCAATCTCATTACCAGCCACGGAGTACCCTCAGTCCGTCCACACACATCATGTAGTTAGTGCTGCAGCCCATGGAACATGAGCCAGGACAGACTTTATCCGTCTCTGGTATCAAACACGATTTTTGACAATTGTCGCAAGCTAAGGTCTGTGAAGGTGTAATGTCACGATTTTGGCCAGGTGGATGGGGCCAAAATGAAAGCCAGTTTTAGCTTACCTATCTGTAATCCACCCAATACACCCCCTTGTAAGGGAGAACTTTCATTTCTGTGCTATTTTCCTCCCACCTTAGAGACCCCCAGCTCTTTTGCTGGACTTATGAATATTTAATTTTTACTCCTGAGTGAGTGGGACCTTTTTCTCACTCGTGTTTTTCCTGATTAGGATTTTATGTTTTCACTGTGTTTGGAGTCTGACAAACTCCATAGGCATCTGCTTTTTGTATAGTGTCACACAGCACCTTCATTGCACTGTCACTGAGAAGTCCATTGGATTTCTCTTAAGGTTTAAATACCTTTTCTTGGGTGAACTACCGTTCCCAAGAATAGTAAGGTGAAATTGATCTTACTTACCTTTTGTAGGTCCAGCACACACCATCTTAAGTAAAGTGCTGGGGTGTTACTTAGTAGCTCCTTATTCTACTTTCTCATTTAACATTTTTTTGTTACCCTCACTAGTTTAAATGGCAGGTGGCAGTGGTTTAATTTCTACTAACAGTGCACTTTTTTTTTACCGCCGGCTGAACCCCCAGCTGCATTAGAGAACCCATGTGTGTCAATTTTGGCAATATGGCCTGTCTTCTTTTTTTGCCATTTTCTGTTTGTGAGGTCTTTCTTGGCTTTTGCTCTGTGCATTGAGAGAGATTTGAGCACTTTGTGTGTTTTGCCATTGGCGGGCTTTAACACCCTGAAGCGCACCTCTGGCTCCAGTGTGTCTGGAAGAGCAAGTAGTGAGGGAGGTTCCCGAAACTCCCCTGTCCTTTGTCTAGGAGTGCCTGCACGAGACCAGTCCTGATTGACCGGCTATCCTACTGTGTGATTGACAGCAGAGGCTCTGAATTAATGGGAAACCTGCTTAAAAGGTAAGAGATTTGGACTAGAGACAGAGTCGCCCACTGGACGAAACATCCGAAGTAGTAACCGTGAAGAGAAGCCCACTGCAACCTCCTGGACCTCGAAGTACCGGTGAAGCCCTGCTGCTGGGCTGACTTTTCAGAATCTACAGAGAATTTCCGGAACGGACGACTTCTTCCCTTGAGTTAGTGGGACCAAGTAACCCTGAGACAAACTACACTTTGGCGCAATCCCCGACTTGCTGTGACTCTCCGTTGCTGCAAAAGCCTAATGCCAGGAGTCGAGTGTGCAACGTCTGCCGCGGAACGAATCCAGCCAAAAGCTCCAGGAGCCTCCAAAGGAAACTCCAGAAGCAGGAAATCCGAATCCAGAGTCCCCTCACCAGAGTCCAGCACCGAGGGAGCAAGGAAAGTAAAACTGCAAAATTTGATCTGCATCAGTGCCATTTGTGGGGTGCTGAAACCGCAAAGTGCCATTGAATCGAAGAGAGCCTGTAGCTGCCAAAGTCCTTCCCGAGTACTGCTCTAGGAGCCTTCCAGAAGTTCTCCCTCTTGTTCCCACGACTGAGGCTCAGGAACCAGGATCTGCTTGGCTGTAGCAAGACGACATCTAGCTGGACCACTTTTCTTCTAACCAGAGGTACTGTTTGGGCTTGGGGGTACTTACATTCTTGCCTTAAGTCGTGCTGGCTCACTTGAAATTTGCACTTGCTTAACTTTCTTTTTTTAACTCTTTATTTAGGGTTATCAACATTAATTACATTTCAAAACAGGCAATTATAAGATAAACAGTTAGAGCATAACAGAACATAAAATGTAATAACTATAGCAAGTCAACTACAGTGCTGAAAAAACACTAGAATCCTTAATTGACAATTCACCACTAATCAATTATGCTAAACACTGCTTTCACAGTTAAACAAGAATACAACATCAAAGACATCACAAACATCAACCCTCGCCTCCCACCGCCCAAAGAAAATAAACAAGAGATGAAGAAAAATTCATTCTGACGGAGCATCAGGCATAAAACTAATAACTAATTGAATTTACTCCATTGTTCATTGTAAATATCCTCTTTGTATAGTCTACTCACTTGCTTAACTTTCTGAGTTGATTTAAACTCCCTTTTGCACAGGTTTAACAGCTTGTGTTCCTACAGTGATTTTCTGAACTATCTGACTTTTGTGAAAGACTTTTCATTCAAGAAGTGCATCAGAACTATTGGCTTTGGCTGTACTGGCTTCCTAAAGGCACCTTTCTGAATCCATTGACTTTGGCATTGCTTGCCCCTCATATGTTGAAATGTGTTGAATACTTTTTCTGCTGGGAAAAGCCTACCTAGATTTCACTGGAGGATTCCAATTGTCCTCACATTATAATTAAATGTTCTAGCCTTTCTATTTGTCCTTAACCCTTCCACAGCTTGCTTGATTTTGAAAATGACTTCCAAAGTTTGTTTGACTTACAAACAGTTGCCTTTTTAATGAATGCTTTACTCCAACCGATGTTAAATAAATAACTATTCATAACTGAACCCTTGAGTGCAAGTGTTACTTGGTTACTTGTATTGACAGATTTCATTTGCATAGCTCTACAGCTCACATGTACCCCTCTTGAGATAGGCCTGGCTGCTCAGTCACACTACCAACTTGTGTAGTACAGACCTATACCGAAAGGTGTGTTACGTAATACCAAGCAGATAGGTATTGTGTAGTCTCACATAGTGTGACTGCACCAATTCTTACTTAACACCCCAGCCCTTAACGGATGCGTTTATTGATGTTCAGAAGCAAAAAAGCAGTGCCTGCAAATAGCAGAGAACCAGGACCGCAAACAACAAATTGTTCACTAGCAGCACCCATGAATTTGCATACCCTTTAAAACATGTTTAAGTGAGGAATAGTGTTATTGTTCTTTACTTCCTAAAATGTTTCTTATAACTATGCGATGGAAAGATGTTAATGTACGACTAGAGTTCATTACAATTCCTGTAACCCAAGGGCATGCAGTACAGTATTTCTGCATTCAGGTGGCGCTGTCACTTTCTCACAGGAACCAAGATGGTTCTAGTCGCCGTTTTGCTTCTGGACTTCCAACTGGTTGTTGAATTAGGTTATATTCAAGACCGGCTGAGTGAATATCACAGTATTTAATTTGGCCTTTTGTTAACCAGCAAAACTCAGTAGAAAACGCTAGTTCACTTAACCTTATGGAACAGGAATTCCCCAGCAAAAGAATTACTCTCCCTTAACATTGTAATAATATTAGCAAAACAAGTTATACAGAATACATTTTTGTATTCTTAAAGTGGCAAAGTGATTTTACCTCTGCAATGGGTGCTTAGAAAAAAGATTAGTGTATATTTCTAATGTTTCCAGAATGTTTTTTTTGCACAAAAAGGGAGAAGAGAGGGAAACGTTTTACTCAATGATATCAAAATTCCCAGAAATTTTACAGTGACAAGATTGGCATTTGAAAACAAGGGTTTACTCACTCAGCGTTTTGATAGCCTCTTCCCCGTTAGGGATCTCAGAGAGCCAACCCAAAAGAATGAAAGCCACCGGACTAGCTTTGTATTAAGAGAGGAAAAAAGACGACGAGTCCCCAGAAAGCAGGCATGCAACGATACTCAGGCCCAAGGTCCAGAAGCCAAACATGAAGATATCGCACATCTGCAACTCAACAGCATCAACTAATTCGGACAGCAGGCAATCATAGGTTTACTCTGGAGAAAGGGGAACTGGATGCACCAGTGCTCAAATCTTCACTCCTCTTATGCAAGCTGCTTATTATCATGTCCTTGTAGTTTACAAGTGGAGGAAGTCAAATGCAATGGTAAGGCAAGGCAACTTGCCTTACCATTGCTGCTATATTAGGTACAGCCCAAAATTCCCACTTCATTAAAGGGGAAGTTCACTTAAAAATGTTATTGTCTCAAAAGATGGTCCAGAATAAAAAAAAGACATTAAAAATATTTTTAAAGAAAGATCCTATGTAATATTTTGAGCAAATGGTCTCAAAGTTTTGTCATGGGGGCATCCATTTTGTGTAAGCCCCCTACTGGGAGATTTTGCTTACTGCGGCCAGAGAGCAGGGCTTAACATGGAGAAGAGTTTGCCTCAGTATTTACAACTGCCTTGACTCATTTTATGTTTGTGTTCCCCAAGCCCAAGGAAGCACTGAAAACATACAATGAAAAGCACAGCAATTATAAATAGTTCGCCAGCCGAGTTTTCATAATTGCTGCAACTTTTACTAGTTTCCCCGAGCATGGGAAACTGATAAATAAAGTTGCAGCAATTATGAAAACTCTTCTGGCGGCCGGCGAAGTATTTATAATTGCCTGGACTTTCTTTTTAAGTCTCTCGGGCTCCTCCAGGCTCAGTGGGTCCTAGGAGACTTAAAAACATAGCCACGGCAATCATAAATACAACAGAATTGTATTTATAATTGTCGGCACTTTGGCTTTAAGGCTCCCCCCAAAGTACCAGCAATTATAAGTACGATGTTGTATTTATGATTTTAGGCACTTTCGTTTCAAGTCTCTCAAGCTCCCCTGAGCCGGGTGAGTCCGGGAGACTTGAAATGAAAGGCACTGTGATCATAAATACAACAACGTTGTATTTATAATTGCAGACACTTATGCTTTTCTTCTCCCGTGCAGCCCCCCACCCCCAATCGGGGGTGCCCGGAAGACTTAAAGCCAAAGTACAGGCAATTATAAATAAAATGTTGTTTTTATAAATTGCCAGTATTTTCACTTTAAGTCTCCCGGTGTTCCCTTGAGCCTGGGACACTTGAAACGAAAGGCACGGCGGTCAGAAATAAAACAGCGTTTTATTTATAATTTGTGCTACATTCTTATTAATTCTCCCGGGCTCCCCTGAGACGGGGAAGCCCGGGCGACTTAGGAAGACCGCCACAGCAATCATAAATACAATGCTGTTGCATTTATAATTGCCTGGATTTTAGATACAGTAAAACAAAGAATCACTCACCAGCAGGGCAGGAAGGAACCGGACAGCATTCTCTGCTCTACGGCTGTAATAAGCAAAAGCTGCCAGTAGGGGGCTTTTGCTTCTTTATCACCACAAGAGAAAAGCTTAACACAAGGCACAGGAGGCTCATTCATTTCACAAAATGGATGCCTCCTAGTGCTTGACATTTTTGACGTTGAGCCTCATTTGCTCAAAATTTTACATATGAACTTTCTATACAAATGATTTTGTATATTATTTTTATCATGGCCCATCTTATGAGACAATAACATTTTTGGAGTGAACTTCCCCCTTTAATAGCACCGATCTACCATTCTTAACTCTGGTGTAACCCCCACCCCCGGGAAGGAGCAGGCGAGGAGGAATGCTGCTTGACCAAAACCTCCACCCTCTCCTACTAAATCATAGAAATAATACACAATGGCACGAGCTGGAAGTGATGTGTCTATAGACAAATACAGTCATAAGTAAATGTCATTCTTTTATACTCAAACTGCTATACGTTTCAGGCTGGGTTCTAAAGCTTTGAAATGAAAACATTGAATCACGTATAAATTAGACCTATTACAAATGTTTGCTGTAGCAAAGTTAGTTTTCCAGCACCCCAAGAGAAGAAGCTCTAGAAAACATTTGTGTGAGTAACTAGAAGTATATATTCCTGCTTGTAAGGAATCAGATCCCCTTGGGAGTAGATTTTAAAGTGAGGCAAAGGAGCCAGAGCGTGTTGTTACGTTATCTAGCACCTTCTGGAATAGTTAATGGTGCTGAAGCGCTTCCATTGTAGATATATTGGTGGAAGACTGTTGAGAAACACATGATGCAGGCCTCGTAGGATGCGAGTGATCTAGAGGTCTGGAATGAATCCTTGAAGCAGGATTATTTCGGTAAACCTGGTTGGATCTGGGAGATGTGGTGCCTGAGAAAAGAATCTGGGGTAATACAAATGCGACTCGCCATGTTCACTCGCCATGTTCACTCAGATCAGCTTCCCAAAAGCGAAGGCTTTGAAACAAGATGCGTCTGGTTGGATGCAAAATATTGGATACCCTAAGAAAGACATTAAGGTGAGAAATATGGTTTAGGTCAAGAGCGTTCCCTCACTTGCTCCACTGAATGTTAGTCATCGAAGGGTAGACGCACGGAGAAAGAAAGGACAATCAAGTATATTTTATTTTAAGAAAACATTTTGACCAGAATATACTGCACTGTGGATGTGACGAACATTTGTGGATGTAATGTTGTCGGTGCTCACATGACACGCTATTCGTGCCTTGTGCAGATATAATGGCTCACTTCATCTTGTTTCCTAGGTGCTTCGGATAACCCGGAAAGGTGCACCATGGCCAGGAATCACCACATCAGCCAGCCGCAGCACCTTCTGTCGGTTCTCTTCCTGCAATGTGGGGTTTTCACTCAGCTCCTGCCAACTGCCGTCATCCCTCTCCCGCTCAAATAGGTCCCCTGCCACCACCACAGTTCCCAATGTGCTGCCCCTCACTTGCACACTGGTGTCGCTGCCTGTGTGCCCAGGCGTGGGGAAGACTTCTACCCAGCTGTCAATCTGGAAGGGATGCCCGCTGCGGAAGTCATGGGAGAGGTAGCAGTCCCCTTTGCAGATGTCATAGGATACCAGGATAGTGGCCGTGGGGAAGAGGTTCAGATTACCGACGTGGTCAGAGTGGCCATGGGTGCAGACCACGTAGGTGACATCAGTGGGCTGAAGCGAGTGTCTTACTAAATGCTGCAGAAGGAATTCACGGTCCCAAGGACCTCCCGTGTCCACCAAAATTATCTGAGGACCCTTAATGAGGGTGATCGTCCCATCGGCCCTTGTATTGCCTTCCGCATCTGTATTCACATATCCTTCCTTCAGTACAAACAGCGAGTAGGGGTGGCCCGGGATCTCCGTTGCACCAAGTGCTTCGGTCCTCACAGATGAACTCATTACCACTGACCACACTTATCTCGGTAGACTGTGTTCTCCGTCCCTGGCTCCATAGGCCACCTGGCACTGCACGGGAGCTCTGCTTTATGACCAAGCCTCTGAATCCATACCGTAATCTTCAAATGAGTCCAACCGTCATAAACCTGTACCATGAACACACACAAAAGGAGAGGGTTAATCTAGCAAGTTTATTTTTCATAATTGCTTCCTGACTAAACAGATACTATATGATCCTGTAACACTACGATGAAAACTCCTTCCTCATAACTTTGCCTTTGACATACCTACACTGCATCCTTATATGATTTCTTATTTCCCACTCAACAATATTCACAGTCCTTTGGTCTTCTCCACCCACAAGCACAAGGAAAAGTGTTGCTTTCTTGCCACGCTCCAGCCACTTCTAACGGTTGGAAATACCACCACCTTCTTGGAACTACTGGAAAGAGTCCAATTCATAGTAGAAGCCAGCGGCACCCAGTTTTAATTTATGTAAAGAC
Source organism: Ambystoma mexicanum (assembly GCF_040938575.1). Lineage (NCBI taxonomy): Eukaryota > Metazoa > Chordata > Amphibia > Caudata > Ambystomatidae > Ambystoma > Ambystoma mexicanum. Next base: position 215,113,675 of record NC_090921.1, on the reverse strand, counting down.
CAGAGGCCGCCTACTATGCATTACATTTTCTGTACTTTGACTAGTACGAGCAGCCCCACAGAGCTAACTTTACTCGCTAAAAAAGGCAAAAGCTCACAAAAAATAAAAATATGGAGTAAAAATACTCCCAACAAAAAATAGGAAACAGACGTCGGACCTTGCACCCCTGCTTTCACTCACACAGCTCAATTGATATGTTTACCAGTAGAGCACGTAGCACTACAGAAAGAAAAGACCATCATAACTGCCTGATCAGAAGAAGTAAACATGCATTTTTTTAATGTGTATGAGTAACTAGGTGCAAAAGAAATAATGAGTACAAAAAATTTCCATTTTCCAGTTAAAACATATTTTTGCTCTTATAAAATACTCCCATTGGGCATTGTCCTTATATTTTTACTCTCTAAAAAATCATTTTACTCCCAAATTTAACAAATTGGGGCACAAAATAATCACCTCTACATCCTATGTGGAACACTGAGTACAAGTATATTTAAACTACATTTCCCATGAGCCTTAAGTGAACAAAGGCTGCAATCGTAGTGTCTTTCCCCTAATCAGGACCCATAGTAATTACCACATTTGCAGCCCACTTCACTTCCTCCTTCTAGCTCGCTAACTCCCAGTCTAATCACATTATTGTCTTGCTCCTCGAGTTAGTGGCTAGCATACATTGCTGATGGAGATTAGATTTGGATATTTTAACATATTGGTTCATTTCTTTTTTTTAACCATCTCCTTATTGCAGTTTTCAAAGATTTACAACTGCATCAAAAACAAATAAGTAGAATGACAAAAAGGTACAACTTCCCACACCTCCCCCCTTCATCTCTCGACTGCATTAAACATTCTCAATAGGATCTTCATATGTAATATCATACAAATTCAAAGACCGAATAAACCACTGCATCCACTCTGTTCTATCCCGTTTCGATAAGAAACAATGCCATTGGTACATTATTTCACCGTGTTATCCATCCCGCCCTCCCTTGCTCGCTATCCTGTCGTCATAGGCTGCTGTTGTTGACCTGAAGTATGTCCACTCTCTAAACATAATTCTGCTAGCCTGATTCCAATGTTGTATGACAATGCGCCCAGCTACTGCCAGGGCCACACACCACCATCTAATCCCCTCCCCCCTATTGTTATGTAGCAATACCAAACAGTTGTGGCCCTCCGGGAACCCGGAAGCACTGTTTAAATCATATCCGACGCTTCCAACCAAAACCTGAGTCTGCTGGAGCAAACATACCGCCTGTACCCCACATTCTCTCCAGCAACATGAGGAAAGAGAGCTGCGCATATAATGTAGGTTTACTGCATACTATGGAGGATGGTACTTGAAATTAGTTGTGTGTCTGGGATCCTCAGAGCTATGATGCCATTCCACTACATATTTCTAGGCCATTCCAGATTCCCATTGTAAAGATTCCACCAGCTGACATGATGGGGGTTGAAGCAAAGCATATGCCCAATAAAGTCCACGTTTCCTCAACCCCAAGTCCTCAAAAACATACCTGTTGATCCAGGTCACTAATGTCAACCAATCTGGACAACACACAGCCCACACAAAATTCAACCACTTCACCAAAATCCTAGTTAATGCTCACATGCCCCTAAAGTTGAGTCGCGCCAAAGCCACCCTGTACGCACCCTGGCACAAACTAAGCTCACCACCAACAAGCGTTTAATCAGATCCCTTGACATGCTTTGGTGCGCGGACCGCAGCATAGAGGATCTCTCATCCCTCAAATCCCTGTGCGCTTATCAAAGACATATGATCTCAGATGCCAAAACAGCATATTACTTCGCCATCATCGACAGGAGGAAACCCTTATTCAAAGTAGACGAGTACTACGCGCCAAGCCTACACCTGCCCCAGATGTGCCAGCTTCACAAAAGAAACGGAACGGAATCAATACCTTCTTTATTAACAAAATGTACAAGATCAGCGGTCTCATCACGCCACAAAACTAGATGATGGCCAGCTACCCTCCCCCTACTATCAAGCACTGCCCTCCTGGACTATTTTCACCCTCCTCTCTTCTAAAGGATCTCTCAGACACACTTCATTCCCTTAAATGTAACGCCTATACGGACAACCTCCAGCAGTTCTCCCTCATTAAATAAATCGTCACCCCACTGCTCAACGCACTCCCCTGTATTGGGAATGCCTCTCACAGCGAAGGTGCATTGTCAGATACATTGAAGACATGTCGCATACTGTCCAGTCTAAAAAAACATTGCTTGACCAACCCTTGCATGACCCAAAGGACCTTGCTAACAGGATGCCCATCAAAAACCACCTGTTCATCCAGAAGCTTAATCGAGAAAATCCACCAGCTTGACCTCTCTGATCACCAGTCCAGTATCAGTCGTGAACCATATACATTGAATCACCAACAGAGGGGACTTGTGCCTACTAGTCCTTTTCAACCTCTCTGCTGCCTTCAACACATTCAAGCACCAAACACTACTCTCCTTCCTTGCCAACAGGATGGGGTTCTCCGGAACTGTGCTAAAATGGTTTGTGACCTCCTACCTATCAGGCGGAAAACAGAATGCACACATGGGCTCATTCAGAGCCAAGTTCTCAGTCACCTGTGAGGTCCACCAAGGTTCCCATTCTCTCAAATCTATACAGGGAACCCCTTGGGAACTTTTCTAAACGATCACAACATAGCCATCCATCAGTACACTGAGGGCACTCTGCTGTACCTTAAGGTCAGCGGCTCCCAGGACATTGCTCGCATCCTGAAATGTCTGGCTACCATCCAAACATAGATGACAAACGCCTACCTTAAACTGAACTCTACCAAGAATGAATTCGTCCTCATCGGTTCCCCACCACCCACTTGTGCAACCATGGGTGCACGGCATGCCCCTAGAAGGATACAACCTGCAGCTGTCAAACTTAACCCAATACTTAGGCTTCATTGTAGACAGTAGCCTTCCATTACAAATAAAACCTTGGTAGGACTGATTTTCTATACGCTGGTCTGGTGGACAGATGTATAGAAGGCAAACCTAGTTTAGGGAGCTGTAGCCAAACCAGTTCAAGGTAGGTGAACGAGTGGTCTAGGTTAAGTATCAAGAGGTGGTGAGCTTGTAAGGGGTCCTCAATGAGCACACATCGAGAAGACAATGTTATAAAAATACTAATTTATGGCCATATAACACTAAGAAAAATCACTACGAGCATGTAATATCACATAACTAAATAAATGAAATATACACACGAACAAACAAAAAAAAAATCACTGGAGTAGGGCAAAATACTTAAACCCCTGAAAAGGAAGGATCATAATATTATTCAGCACTACAGGTCCACAGAGATACAAAACTAACTTTAGAAGTCCATCCCTAATATGTATGGGACTTGTGCCCAAACGTTCACCAAAGTTCCACACAGTTTCACGAGATGAGAAGAAATTAGTGTAGGGTTTCTGGGGTCAAATGAAGAGTTCCAAGTGGTAGAGGACAAGTTATTCCAACTAACAAAAGTGTCCTCAACTTTCGGAATGCTTGCGCGAGCAAGCAAGGGTAAAGCCAAACTCTTGTAAAAGTTTCTAAAAGTTATTAAACTTTTAAAAAGGGATTATGGGTTTCAGGTCAGTATTGTGACAACTCTGTCCCCCCCCGTACACCAATTCTTCTCAGAACTTGCCAGGTCTTCTGAAGAGGGGCCGAGGTTGCTTTTCCCACCTTCAGCTCCGGTCTCCGATGCCCAGGGGTTGCAGGATCGTGCACTTCTGCGGTCAGCGACAAATGCTGGTGCGAGGTCTTCAGGTTGGAGAATGCATGAGAAATCGATGCAGGGCCACTCTCAGCACAGATTGGATGCAGGGAAGCTTATTTCGGACGATGCCCATTGATGCACGGCGACGCAGGAGGAGAAACTTGTCGCGGTAAGACTGCCTCCTATCTCGGGTCCCCTTGAAGCTGGAACCACAACATTTGGCAGAGGTGAGAGTCTCGTAGAACAGGCTGGCAATCCCCCCCAAGTCCCAAGCCTTAACGCGGAACGGCGGTGTCTGAAGCATGCTAGTCCAAACTCTGATCTGGTCAGCCACTGGTGGTGCAGGGGCATACCTCCCTACTTGAATGCATTACTATTCCCTTTACTCATGCCCTACCCTGTGACTTTTAACTCATTCGAATACAGGCTTCAGCTAATTATACTATTCACCAACTGATTGTCTGCCATCGTCTTGCATTTCTTCCTCAGGAATTTCATTTTTTTGTTTTTCTTTTTTTTTTTTTAGGTTTCAGCAAGCGATAGCAGACCTCACTCTATCGCGCTCAAATCTGGTTCTTATGGGGGATTTCAGTGTGCACGTAAATGATACTGATGACACTCAGGCTTTTAAGTTAACATGTGGCCTGAGTGACTTTAACCTGCTTGCACGCAATAATTTGCCTACGCATAAGAAAGGCAACACTTTGGATCTCATTTCCTTGGCGGATGAAGTAATATTTACTTTTCAACCGATACCGGTTATTTGGTCTGACCATTTCCTCCTTCTAAACCAACAGAACAAGTTTCCGGCTGTCTCAAAGATAATATATCAACACTGATGGATCGATGGATGGGAAGGCTCTCTCAATCCCTGCTCTGCCCTCATTTCTATGGCGGCCACGGCTAATGTGTTGGCCCCCATGCAACTGGGTGTTTCCCAGGCAAAAACATCGGCTCTGTGGTTCACAGCCGACTTGAGGCCACTGAAGCAGGCGTCCATGAGGGCTGAACGTAAATGGCTTCTGAGCTCAGATCTAGAATCTAAAGCTTACTACGAATCAGCTCTTCTCATCTATCAGAAATCCATTAAAAGTGCCAAGTCTCGGCACTATGCGGATTGTCTTACTACTGCCGTCTGCTCGTCACATGAGCTCTGTAAGATAGCTAAGGAGTGGTCGGTTCCACAGCCTCTGCCGAAGGATCCCTCTCGCTCTCAAGCAGTACACTATCAGGTCAGCTGTTTTTTTTTCCAGGAGAAAATTGCTAAGATCAGGAACGCCATTGTAGCAGCGCAACCGTGTGCTCCAAGTGGTACTTCTGTATCACCAGCACACTCTGACGAAATGTTTTCTACTTTTCTATCCTGTGACTAATGAGACAGTTGCGGATGCCATTGGCAAATTGAAATCTGTGTCCCCTTCGGATTCCATCTCTCTACGTACGATACAAATCCTTGCGTCCTTTTTTTTTTACTGCTGCCCTTAGTTACTATTTCACTAATGGTGTTATTCCGGTTTCTCTAAAACACGCCGTTTCCCCCTTGCTGAAAAAGCCCCAACTTAATTCAGCCCTTCTGGACAGCTATCGTCTTATTTCGCTGCTGCCTGTCCTCATGGAGACTATCCTTACACCTCAGGTTTCCAGTTTCTTAGAAGCAGGTGGTCACCTACATTCCTGTCAGGCAGGCGTCCACGCATGGGAACCGAGTCAGTTATGATTTCGGTACTCAATGACCTAGCACTAATGCAAGAACGCGTAGAGGTCGGAGTCTTGATTCTCCTTGACCTCTCTGCGGCATTTGACACGATAGATCATGCTATTCTACTCCAGTCTTAAACAGACTGGTATGACAGGCATACCTCTGGCCTGGTTGGCTTCTCTTTTAGCAGAGCACCAGCAGACTTTATTTCCATTTGTCTCTGTCCTTTTTTCAGTGTCATGTGGGGGTCTTCAGGGTTCCTCTCTTTCCCCATCTTCCGTTTAATATTTAATTGCGTTTTCTTGCTGACCTTGGACCCCTCTTTGAAATTGAGGGGATGTCTCACTGAGATTGGGGTATGGAAGGCGGAGAACTGGCTGCAGTTAAATGGGGGGAAAGACTAGAGGTCCTGGTGGTGGGCTCCATTGACCCTTTGCCCTACTGAAATTCTGATTTCTGGCCTGACTCGTTCGGCCCCTGTCCTGCCCCTAATAGCTGTGTGAAAAGCCTAGGGATAAAACCTCTCCCCTCTGGCTCACGGGAGGCTCAAATTTCCTCAATTTGTAACACTGGTTTCCTTATGCTGAAAATATTGAGGAAAGTCCTGCCTTTCTTGCCGCCTGCCCATCGCTCCCTGGTGGTTACGGCTTCTGTCATGAGCTCTCTGGATTACTGTAAGGGCATCTACTTGGGCCAAACTGACTTTCTGATCCAGAGACTCCAGATTCTTCCGAATGCATCCACGCATCTGGCTCGGAGGGCCCCCAAGCTGTCCCACTCTAGCCCGTTGTTAGCTAAGCTTCATTGGCTCCTGGTTAGAAGCCAGATTAAATTCAAGGTCCTGTGTATTGTGCACTGTTCGGTTCAGTGCACAGGTCCTGTCTTTCTTCGCTCTAAACTTACCAACTATGCCCCGGCACGCAGGCTTCGCTCTACAGGTACAAACCTCTTGTTGGTTCCACGCTTTCGCAGGGCTAGGCTTGGATGTCGCTCTTTCTCCGTCTTGGCTCCCACTTTGTGGAATTCTCTCCCACTGAGATTACGTGACATACCTGACCATTTAATTTTCTGTTAAGCTTTAAAAACGTTCCTCTTCTAGGCTCTTGACATGCCCCTTTTCCGGTCTTCTAGTAGCGGCCAGATGCCTTCGGCCAGGTTTTTCTTGCGCTTAACAAATTTAAATACATACATGCAATACATAAAATACTTCCGAAGGCACTTCTTCGCAGACATTGAGAATGGATGTTCCCTGCCCTCCAAGGGTTCAACAAGACAGGGCTCTCACAGGACAGCAGCAAAGGTTGGTCGTCAGGCCCTCTTCCAGGATCTCTGAACAATGGGTGCAGGGATCCCCTTATCCAAAAAGCCAGTGAAGAGCTCTCACTAGCCAATCAAAGATATCACTGACAGACACACTGACAGACACACACACACACACACACACACACACACACACACACACTCCCCCCCCCCAGAAGTGATACAATCAGGAGCACTGGTGGCACAACTCATGAATACAATTCAGACACACTGACACAAGTTTGCGGATTGGGTCCCAACCCACTTCTTGGCAGCAAACACACATGTCCTTGCAGTAGCCCACAAAATGCCTCTGCTTTCTCAGACACTGGAAGTCCATATAAAGATTTTCCCGGCCTCACAGTCCAGGAAGAAGGGTTAGTGACAAGATGGCCAAGGGACAAACGAAAAACCTTGTGGCACGGTCATTTTTCAACACTAGCCACACTAGGTAGCCAAACGCAGTAGGCTAAAGTAAAATACACTAAATAAATAGCAAAAAGTAACTGGTGACACCAGCTTGTCCCTTGGGCACACCTAAAGTAACCACAAATCCTCTTAGTGTTAGTATAGGGGAAAACAAACGTTTTACCCAATTGTACAATGATAAAAAGTGATAACAATGTAACAAAACTAAGGGAAACAATGTTTCTCAATACCGACAGACTGAAGAACATCAGTCAGTCAGTCAGTTTCCCCTGGACAAATTAGCAAAAGCCAGTGTAGTGAAGATGAAGTCTGCACTGCACTGCAGAAAGAGCATGTCCGCTTCAAAAATAAAAGCAAAACATTTGGCGGGCCATAAAAATGGGAGAAATATTTTCTAACAAACCTTATCTCCCCGCCCCATATGATATCCGTACTGCGTCCCAAACCCTAGTTATCTTACACATCCAAGGTGGACACTCCCTCCTCACTGGGCTTCCAGTCACATTTCTGGCCCCCCCCTCAAGGCAGTCCACCATGCCTCAGCTCACTTTTACAGGGATCCACAAATCCGTCTGGATCTCTCCTACACTGGCTCCCTCTCCCCGCCAGGATCAGATTTTTAGAACTTTATCCATCACCCACAAGGCAGTCTTAAACGGAACACAAACAAACTTGGCGCATAAAATCCACACCTCTAGACACTCTCACGCCTCACATGGCAAAACGATCAAAAGGTTGGACGCCAAGCTAGCATGTAAAGACTTGCGAGTTGTCCTTCTCCTGCAATGCTCCGACCATCTGGAATTCAAACCCGGTAGAGGCTTGAAATGCCACCACCATCCTCTAGTTCCATAAACTACTAAATATGTAGCTCTTTACAATGTAATGTAAGTGGTCTTGTATAAAATCTCTACCTTACAAACCAAAATCAACAAAACAAGTAGTCTGCTACCAGACCTACCAGCGAATTCCTTTGCTAATAAACCACCAGCACCTAATCATCCCTTCAAACCTTTCTGCTTCTCTCCTTTAACTATCTATGAAGTAGAAAACATCATTAACAAGATCAAACCTAACGGACAAGGCGATTCCTGCCATGCCCCCATCATCAAGGAGGCAGCCCATGACACTGCCCCCTTTATCACCACATTTATTAACGCCTCATTCAAATCCGTTATTGTCCCTGACAATCTGAAAGACGCATGAGTCATCCCTTTAAACAAAAAAGCCAAACCTCGATTCGAGCAACCCCTCAAACTACAGACCCATCACCACAGTGCCATTTCTCCTGAACATTCTTGACCGTGTTGCCTATCTACAAATTCAGGCCTATCTTGAAGATAAACTCCTGGGTCTTCGTCAGTAAGGCTTCCGACCAAGACACGGGACGGAAACTGCTTTGATCGACTTAAAAACGCAAATTGAGGACCTAAAAGACAAGGGCAAACTGGCACTCCTTCGGCTTCACCTCTCAGCAGCTTTTGATTTGGTCAACCACCAAAACCTTTGCCATCACCTCAAAATCGTTGGCCACTTCTCAGAAGATGCCACCTCATGGATTAGATCCTTCCTGGTGAACAGAATGATGAGGGTCTTCTCACCATCTGCTACTGGTGGGCCCTCTCCAGTCAGGTGCAGGGTCCCACAAGGGTCATGTGTTTCCCCCACATTATACAATGTATTTACAAAGCCGCTCTTTGATATTCTGGACTCTCTGGGTGTCACTTACACAAATTATGCAGATGGATACTGATCCCCATCACTGGTGACTATGCAACAGACTCAAAAGCGCTTAATGAGGTCTATACCGTCATTCAAGCCTGGATAGCGCATCATGGGCTCTGCTTGAACGATGATAAGACCGAGTTACTTTTCCTAGGTTCACAAACTAGATTAAATAAACTTGACACAGTATTCCAATCGTTCATCAATGATGGGAACACCATTAAGGTGTCCAATGATACCAAAACCCTCGGTATCTATCTAGATTCCACCCTATCACTCCATCGACAAACTAACGCAGTGGCTTCTGCAGCAGCTTACACATGCAAGCTGATAACAGCATGCAGACCATTTCTTACAACTAATAGCTATCATCCTGGCCAGAACACTCATCTTGTCAAAGATCGACTATTGTAATGCGCTTTACCTTGGGACTAGCCAAGGAAACATTAACAATCTTCAGGTTACCCAGAACAATGTCATTAGGGCTGCTCTTAACTTCCCTAGGATATTACATATCTCAGACACTAGACGGAGGCTTCATTGGCTATCGGTCGCTTCAAGAATTTCACTGAAAACACTAATGATGACCCACAAGTGCCAAGCTAAGCTTGCCCCCGAATACCTGGCCAACAGCTTCACCATACACACTGCCCTTCGACCATTGAGATCCACTTTTACTCACTCGCTGTCCATTCCTAGATTTAAGCAACAAACAGTAGGAGGAAGCAGTTTCCCCGTCCTTGCGGCCAAACTCTGAAACACCATCCCCATCCAACTAAGAGAGGAGCCTTCCTTCCCTGCCTTCAAACGCAAAACTAAAAAATTGCTCTTTGAGCAGGACACAGCTGCATCCCGCTGATAATGCTCGTCTGTCTATGATCTGTATCTTTGCCCACTGCATTCTTGAGTACCTGCACTTTTGCTGTAACAAATGTACCAGCTAATATTTGTAACATTTGTATCATGTAAGAAATACGTTGTATTGTAAGCTTTACCTTGTAAGAAATGCACCCAGATGCCTCTGGGCCAGGCACACAATATAAATAAACTAAACTATAGCACCTATCTGCCAGTATTGGTGGCCTTGCTGCGCTTTTTGAACCTGTTGGACAAATACAAATCCCACCCTTCCTCCACCAACATTACTGTGCTACTGTATAGAATGCCAAGGCCAATGCTGGGGCCCTCCCGTTGTGAAGTCTCAGCCGATTTTAAGCTAGATGTATTTATTTATTTTTAGATTTGTAAAGCTCTGAAACCTTGAGGCACCGGGGTGCTGTTCCAACCAGTTACATGACACAAGCTTAGATGAAAAAGTACATATTGCGACAGATTAAATGAAACAAGACAAGGGTGAGGAGGGGTGCATATTGAAAGGATAGGGAATAGCTGTTGCAATTAGTTATGTAGCCGTTACACATAGCAGAAAACAGTGTACATCTTGGCATAGGTAAGAAGGTGAAAGTTGATGCTCAGTTTCGTTTTAGGGCCTTGTGGAAGGTCCAGTAGGAGGTTTCTGCTCTCATGGAGGTGGGCAAGGCGGTCCACTGGTGAGCTACTATCGAAGGAAAGCTAACCCCACCGCCTTTGGCTTTCTTGATTTTGGGGCAGATGAGCCTATGCCGATAGGTAGATCTGACTGGCTAGCAGAGATTGATCTCTGAATTTTTTGGACTAGGTACGGTGGGGTGGTGTTACTCAGGCCTTTGTGTAATCGAGAGAGTCTTGAAGGTGATCTTTTCTTTGATTGGGAGCCAGTGGGCATTTTTCTTTGCAGCGGAGATGTGGTCTCTTCTCTGGATATTCAAGGCTGCTGGGAGGGCGTTATTTTGAATTGTCTGCATTTTGTTTATGTTCTGTTTAGAGGTACCGGCATTCAGAACGTTACAGTAGTCAAGTTGAGCCCCTGTGATATCTCCGGCAATGGTGAGGCAGTTCTCTGGTGTGAGGAACTGTCTGGTGGCAGTGAGGAGCTTGGCCGTGTAGGCTGCAGAGGAGGCCACTGTGCTTACTTGTTGGGTAAAGGAGAGTGTAGAGTCGAGGTGGAAGCCCAGCGTTTTTACAGAGTCTGAGACTGGCATGCATATTCCGTCTATGGTGAAGGAGGAGTATTGTGAGCCGAGTTTCTGTAGACAGGTTGGTGAGCCTGCGAGGAGGATTTCAGAAGATTTGTGCCCATCCAGGTTTGGATGGGAGAGATGTTGATGGCGCGGGAGTCTTCTTCGTAGGAACCTGACAGTGGGATGAGGATTTGCGCGTCAGCGGCATAATTGGTGTAAGTTATGCTGATGCCATCAAGAACGTCAAAAAGTTGTTTAGTGAAAAGGTTATATATAGATGGCGAGACGCAGGACCTTTGGGGGACACAGCAAGGAATGGAGATGGGTGGAGCGTTTGCTGCGTTCGAAAAAACTCATGGTTCTACCATTGAGGAAGGAGGCCATTCAGGCCGTGGCATTTTCAGAGAAGTTGGCTGAGGTGGTAGCATGATCGACCAGGTCAAAGGCGGCCGAGAGATCGAGGAGAAGGAGCAAGTCAAGCTGGATTTTCAAATCAAGAAGGGCAGATTTTGTGCCATGCCCTGGGCGAATTCCAGATTGTCGGATGCCTAAAATGTGGTTTGTTTCGAGTTAGTCTTGGATCTGGTTGTAGGCTGCTCCATCTAGGATCTTGAGCAAGAATGGGCCAGTGGTTATGGGGCGGTAGTTGTTGGGAAGGGCAGGGTCCAGGGATGGTTTTTTTCAAGGTGTGGGGAGACCCAGGATTCCTTAAGGCTAGCAGGTACTTGGTTAGCTGCGAATGAGGCGTTGATGAAGGTGGTGACGAAAGGTGTAAGGGATTGTGATTGAGGATGGTTTTCTCCATTAGAGATGTCTCTAAATTGGAATGAGGGTGCAGTGTGAGTTATGACAGCAGGGTGCACTGCGGTGGCCGACGTTTTGACTAGTTTGAGTTTTATCTTTTGCTGGAGTTGGTGAATTTTGTCTCTCATGGCACTCTGAGTGTTGCTGCACCAGGATTAGTCTTTTTCAATGGTGTCGGGGGGAGAGGTGGGTTTCTCAAGCTCCAAGAATTTTTAATAGTTCTTTGGTGTTGTTAGCTTCTTGGATTCTAGTGTTGTAGACTAGGGCTTTGGCTGTTGTGATAGCTTGTTTGTAATCTTTAGCGAGGTCCAGAAAAGCAGTTTTGGAGAGGGGAGATGTCCTCCCCACCCCCAACCCGCCCATGACAATTCAGCTTGACGCGTTTTAGTACGTAGTGCTCGTAAGTCTGTGTTGAACCAGGGGTTGAAGTGGCAGGTAGGTTTGGCTTTCCTGGGGCGGAGTGGGGCTACCTGATTAATGGCATTGGAGAGTGTGATGGTATAGAGGTTGGCTAATGCTTCTGGGTCGGTAGTATGGCAGGATCTTGAGCAGAGGGGATTGAGTTGGGGGAGATGGAGTCTTTAGGCATTTTACATGTGCTACGTGTATAGGTAGGAGGCAGGGAAGGCCGAGGCACGGGTGGCTCTTTGAGTGTGGTGAATGAGAATGTAATAATATGGTGGTCGGACCACAGACAGGTGGAGTTGGAGAGGATGTTGATCTGGTTGTTGAGGGCTGCAATCCAGTCGAGGGTTCTACCCTTGTCATGAGTGGGAGAGGATATGCAGTGTGTGAAGCTGAGGTCAGTTAGGCCGACAGCTGTGGATGTGGCAGCTGCATCTGAAGGGTCTAGATAACCTAGGTTAAAGTGACCTACAATGATCACTCTGGAGGAGGGTTTGATATTGCTTAGAGTTTTCCTCAAAGGCTTCGACAAGTCCCGGCTGGCAATAGAGGATGTGCAGGGTAATGGCGCCTGTGGGGGAATTGGTCAGTTTGAGAACAAGATATTCGCAGTGTTCATAGGTGGAGGTCTGGGTTTGTCTAATTTGAAGAGTGTCCGTGTAAATGATGGCAACACCGCCTCCTCGGGGGACGAGGCGGTCACATCTCAGTATGGTGAAACCCTCCGGTATAGCAAGTGATAGTGCAGGGCCAGATGCTTGTGTGAGCCATGTTTCTGTAATGGCAAGCAAATCTAGGTTTTGGTTCACTATCAAGTTTTTGATGTCAAGTGAGTGGGCTGGGGGAGACCTTGTGTTAATGAGTGCTCCCAAGATGCGAGGGGGGGGGGGTTTAGCAACAGGCGACGCATTGGTAGAGGTGGTTTTAGTGGGGCTCTGGGGGAGGTTGGTGCGTAGGACTTGGGGGGGGCTCTTGGCGTTTGTGTAGGTGGCAGTGAGAAGCAATGTGGGTAGGTGGTATCTGATGGGAGTGTGGAGGGAGCGTGATGGGGGGCCTGGAAGGTGTGTGCTGGTGTGTCTCTAGGTGATTGAGGAGTAGGATAGTGCCTAATCCAGTTGGAACGTGAGCCAAGGTGGATGTTTCTGCTTTCAATAGGGGCTGGGAAATGTTCTGAAGTGTGTGTTTCTTAGAGATAGTGGGCGAGTGTAGGAGACATTTTCAGGTAGTGTAGTTAGGTGGTCGATTGCTGGATGAACACTAAGGTGTTAGGAACTATTTGCCTTAGGGGGTGTTCGTTGGTGGAAAGGTGAGTATCCGGGCGAGTTCAGAGCAGCCGGTGTGCGCAGCGGTTCGGTGATGAAAGGTAGGGGTGTAGTGTGTATGCCCTTCCAGAGATGATTCAGGAGGGCATCGGAAGGCTGTGGACCTCAGCTGGCAGGAGCTGCTGCACAGGAGTGGGGGTTTTGTGCTGAAGGAGCGTACCAGCACTAGTCAGGGGTGAGGGGTGAAAATAAAAATCGGGTAGGAGTAGCGGTCGGACGGGGTGTGTATATGGGCAAAGCAGAGGGTTTCAGTGTGGTCACTGGGTGATTCTCCATTGTGGGGGAGAGAGGGTTAGTGGAAGATAGGCGTGTCGTGAGGCTGGCGTCTGAAATATGTTGTGAAGTGCGCTAAGAGCTGCATTGCCGAACGGGGGACAAAAGCGGTGGGGCATGGGAGTGTACAGTCGTATGGTTGTTGTGTATGGGTGGGATGCCATCAGGTAGTGAAGGACAAGAATCCGGGTCGCGGTAGGCTTACCTTTGCTGTGAAGCAGCTGCTCGGGAAAGACGGACCGCCGACCACTGACAAAACACATGCCGGTGTGTGAATAACTGGGCTACGCATGGTGAACTTCTGGATGGTGCAGGAGTGACGGCGTCAGGGATCGGTGCGGATGAGATAAAGAACACCGGAGACGAAGGACGACACAAAATGGCCGACCAGGGCCCGGAACAAAGGAAGAAGGGAGCCGCACAGTGACCCAGCGGAGGCGGCGCACTGCGTGCACATTTGTCACTTGAGCAAACTACAGGTTCCCTGGGTCATGTCGAATAGGAAGGTGAGGCCGAAGGCGAAACAGCCCACCCTGGACGACTTCACTAAGACGTCCCCGGGTCAGGACATCACCATGAGCAGGGACAAGCTGGCTGCGAGCGGCACGATGACTTCGGGCGCCAACCAAGAAATCCTGGCGGTGATTGCGGACCTAAGGGCGGCCTGGGAATCTAAGCTCGAACTGGCCGTCACCGAACTAAAAACAGCGTTGGACCTTAAGGTCGGAGAGGTACAAGAGGATGTTAACCTACTCCGACAGGATGTCAGGGCCTTGGCGGAGCGCACAGAGTCCCTTGAGAAGGAAGTCGGCCCGAATACTGCGGATTGCGCCTCCCATAAAGCCGAATTGCACGCCCTGATACAAAGAGTGGGCAACCTAGAGAGCAGAGCGGAGGAGGCGGAAGGACGAGCCCGTCGCAATAACATCTGCATCGTGGGCCTGCCGGAGGGGATGGAGGGCCGTGATCCTACGGAATTCATTGAATCCATGTTATTACAAGAGATACCCGGAGGAGCCCTATCCAAAGGATTTGCAGTAGAAAGGGCACACAGAGCCCTAACGAGGAGGCCGCCGCCGGGGAACCCGCCTAGCCCTATGATCGCCAAAATTCTCAATTACCGCGACCGTGAGAGGATACTGGAACACTTTCGTAAGGGAGGAATGATCACACTAGGAGCGGCAAACATCACGGCTTACCCGGATTATACCCTGACTGTGCAGCGTAGCCGCATGAATTTTGGGTCAGTAAAGCGGAGATTGAGGGAGGCGGGCCACAAATATATGTTATTTTATCCCGCAAAATTGAAAGTCATTCATGAACATAAAACTCTGTTTTTTGAGACCCCGGAGGATGCCATGGGATGGCTCGATGCACAAGGATGCCCCCAGGAATTAGAAGTTCGGACGAGAAAGAGCTCGGAAGAGATACGGGAGACATGAAGATGGCGTCGCAAGATGGCGTGGCACGTGGGGCTTGAATATAGTTGTTTGCGCAGCCTTCGGTAGAGAAGGTCAGATGATTGCACTATTTGTCATAAGCACTGTGGTTAATGTTGACTTAACGGGAGCCTTACGGAACGGTTCTCTTTACCCCAGGATAGTCTTAGTTGGGTGGCCATTAGGGCGACCTCACCCTACTGAGCTCTGTGCATCGGTCGGTGCTTGCAGGGCTAGATGTGGGGGTGCCTGAGCTCCGAGGCTGGAGCTGGGCAGCAGTTGGGGTGTGTGATGTGGGGGAAGGGACGGGAGGGAGGGAAGTTGGGGTTTTGCTGTGTACATCGTTAAAGGGGGTTTGAGCTGGTATGAGAAGCTACTAGAACGAGATGCTATCTGTATCATGTGGGCAAAGGGGAGTCGCTACATGGGAAGCAAGAAAATACTCATGAGCCATGGGAGACCTTAAGATCGTAACATGGAATGTCAGGGGACTTAACAGCTATTTAAAAAGGAACAAGGTCATGATGTACCTTAAAAGACAGAGGATTGATATTGCGCTGCTGCAGGAAACACACCTGACCCAACAAAAATTGGAACTGGTGGGGAAAAAGTGGAGAGGCACAGTAGTGGGCTCTCCGTACTCAGCCTATGCTAGGGGAGTGCTGATCTGGGTGGCACCGCATGTTCCGCTCCGACTCATACAGGAGGCGGTGGACACGGAGGGCAGGCTGGTCATGCTGAGGGCCTTGGTAGAGAATAGGGAGGTGTGCATTATAAATACATATGCCCCCAACCAAAACACTGCCACGTATTTCAGAACCCTATGTACTCACCTGGGCGCGTGTGTGGGGGGAGCGGTTATTTGGGGGGGGGGACTTTAATTGCGTGCTCGACCCAAAGGCAGACAGGTCTGATGAGAAGATTGATCGGCCCACCCCGGCGGCCAGGGTATTACAGGCATTACTAGAGGATTTTGGGCTGGCGGATGTTTGGAGACTGAAACACCCTAATGACGCGCAGTACTCTCACTACTCTGCTCCGCAGCACTTACATACGAGGTTGGATTATTTTTTTGCCACGCCAGATGTGGTGACAGAGACCACCCAAATAGAATATAGAGCAAGGGTTCTGTCGGACCACTCGCCCCTGGTGCTGACCTGGCAGTACTGTCGCCTTAGGGCGCGGATACCGACGTGGCGCCTCCGTGCGGAGGCGCTTAGAGAATCAGTCTTCAGGGAAGACATCAGGGATGCGATCTTGCAGTACTTTGAGGTGAACACGGGCAGTGTGGATTCAGCGAGTACACTATGGGAGGCTTTTAAGGTTGTGTTGCGGGGTACTGCCATTTCTAAATCAAAAGGCCTGCAGGGTGGGGTCCTAATGGAACTAGAGAAGGCGGAGAAGCAACTGGAGCGCGAAAGCGACAGGGCAGGAGGGGACGCGGATCTTGTACTCGAGCTGCAATAGAGGTGTGCGGAGCTTTGGGAAAGGCTCTGCAACCTTAACTACAAAACATATGTCGAGAGGCAACATGCAGGTGGGGACAAAACTGGCCGCTTGTTGGCGTGGTCATATAAGAGCGAAACCCCCAGGCCCCCAATTAGGATAATAACTAGAGAGGACGGGGAGGTGGTTGACACCCAGGAGGGAGTCAATGGGGCATTTCTTGACTATTACAGAACACTATGAGGACAGAGGAGGGGAAAATCAGGAGGAGATTAGAGAAACATTGAAAGACATATAACTACCTAAGATTAGTGATGAAGAAAGGGAGGAACTAGACGCACCTATTACCCTGGATGAACTAGAGGAGGTGGTGAAACAGCTGCCCACCTGCAAGACCCCGGGCACGGACGGATTCCCGGGCGAGTTTTATAAAGTATATGGGGCAGAGGTACTCCCCCCCTATGCTAGAGATGTTTAATGAGTCTTTTGAGAAGGGTCGGCTGCCGGATACGCTTAGAGAAGCACTAATCGTACCGCTCCCCAAGCCCAACAAGCCAGGGCATTGCTGCGGCTCGTATAGGCCGCTGTCAATGTTGAACCAGGACAGCAAGATCCTGACGGCGGTCCTGGCTAATAGGCTACGAAGGGTCATCAGTAAATTGATACACCCGGATCAGACAGGCTATGTCCCCAATAGAAATATAACTCACAACCACAGGCGACTCCACCGGGTGATTGAAGAGGGGAACAGAAGCGATGAGGAAATGGTGGTGGTGTCCCTAGTTGCAGTCAAGGCTTTTGATTCGGTGAGGTGGCCATGGTTGCTGGCGGCCCTGGAAGAATACGGGATGGGGCCGGGTTATGTTAGGTGGGCGGAATTGTTGTACAGCGAACCACTGGCCAGAGTACGCACGGGATCAGTGATATCTAAGAGGTGGCAACTCAGTAGAGGCACTAGACAAGGGTGCCCCTGGTCCCCGATGTTATATATTCTAGCCCTGGAGCCCTTAGCAGTGTACCTCAGACAACAATATGACTTGGTTGGCATTGAAGTGGGGGGAGAGAAACACCTAATATCCCTATATGCTGATGATTTGTTACTGTATTTGAAATATCCGGAGGAAAACCTCCAGTATATTTTAGAGGTCATGGAAAAGTATGCGGGACTGTCCGGCATAGCGGTAAACCCCCAAAAAAATCGAGCATGTTTCCATTGGGGAGCTACACAGGAGTCCCTCTGGAACGATTGCCAGTGTTGTCCGTGCCTTGGGCAGCTGATTCTTTCCGCTACCTCGGAATAGATGTATATCATACTGTGGAGGAGGAACACTTGCACAATACCGAGGTGGCTGTGAAGAAAATCTGCACGAATATGAAGTTTTGGGAGAAGCTGCCGCTGGCGATGATGGGGCGGGGGGCGATGCTCAAGATGGTGGTCCTGCCTAGGCTGTTGCATTTCTTCAGTAATATACCACACCTGATACCCAAGAAGTTCTTTGCCAAACTAAACAGCATGTGTAGGGACTTCCTGTGGCACGGCACCCGCAATAGAGTGTCGCTATGGAAGCTACAGAACTTCCATGATAGAGGGGGCATCAAGCTGCCGAACTTCGAGGCCTATTATGTAGCCAGCCAATTGCAATATGTAACCAAATGGCTTTCTGATGAAGAAACTTCTGAATCTAGGCTGTTTGGGCAGGACTGCGCCCCGTTTTACCTAAAAGAGATCATCTGGGTTCCTAGACTTGAACTGAATGAACGCCCGAGTATGCTGTTGCTTGGGTGGAAGATGTGGCACAGAGCATGCCAATTGATGGAGAGCCCGTGCCCGTGTTCCCCACAGGTGCCGCTAGTTGCCTTAACTAAGGGAGACAGCCAGCTTAGGATGATAATCAGGACCTTTTGGGAATCGGTTGGACTGGCCACATTGGGAGATATATGGCAAGAAGGGGCTATTAAAGAATTCGAAGACCTGGGAGAAGAGACAGGGTTGCATGGGGGCCAATATGTTACGTATCTTAGGCTGGTGCAGACTATCCGTAAAACCTGGCCGGAGACTGTGCTGGCGGAAGAACCAGACGCTCTAATTGGAACGATATATGACATATCGGAGGGAGGGCACGAGATCTCTAGATTATACGAGGTGGTGATGACCCGAGTGGGGAAGGACTTGATGGAATTGAGGCTGGACTGGGAAGCGGAGGTGGGGGCGCAGTTGACCGATGGGATGTGGGAACGGGCCATGGGGTACCATAAGAAAGTGTCCAGAAATGCTAGATTGCAGCAAATACAGCTATACATAACACATAGAGCCTATATGGCCCCGAAAAGAATATCAAAGTTTGCGAACACAGGAAGACAAGCATGTCCGAAATGTGATGAGGAAGACGCAGATATGACACACATGTTCTGGTCTTACCCAGTGATCGAAGCTTTTTGGGGGGAAGCGGCACGGAAACTAGCAGACAAAGGGGTCCCGCTACACATAGATACGGCCTGGGCCTGCCTGTTGGGAGGGTTTCCCAGACCACGGAACACTAAACACCTTGGGAAACTGAGGGCCCTGGCATATGTGCTTGTTAAAAGAAGGATAGCCATGAGCTGGAAGCAATGCAACAAGCCGCGGATAGAGGTATGGTGGCGGGACCTGCAAAAATGGGCGGAGGCTGAAACGGTGGTATGGCAGGAGGCATGTAGCAATTGCGGGGAGGAAGATGTAGGTAACCTGACGGCTTGGAGGATGTTAATTACAGGACTGTTTGGCACGGTAGTGGACCCTGCAGCTTCGGAAGGAAGCGATACCCAGCCACACGCAGTGGATACAGAACCGAAATGTTGATAAGCTCTTGAGCGGGGGGGGGGAAATTGGGGGGCAGTAACGAGTGTTAATTGATGTTTACGAGTCTATTGTAATTAATGCTGCAAGTTTGGTTTGTATTGTTTATTTTCAAAATAACATTTTTTTTTAAAGCAGCTGCTCGGGATAGGTTGGCAGGCTTGTAGGCAATGGCGGTAAGCAGCGGGCATCTACAGACAGCTCCTTAAGCCTTACAAGACTGCCTTGGGAGGATGCCGGCTCCACCATCCAGCGGACCTCGGCAGGGGCAATAGGATGATGTTGTTGTAGCCTATCAGACTGCTTGTTGGAGGCCAGAGCCTCTTGTGAGGGGCTAATACAAGTAGAGAAGTGGTCAGCCATCTTACCACGGGTCGGTGCGGGCCCAAAATAGGTAGCTTAATACATTAAAACTCCCAAAAAGGAGCAGTGGTGAAATCATGTTTCTTCCAACTCAGTCTCTATCGAAAGTCCTCACTTTCATCCGAGAGGAGAATCATGCAGGCATTGCAGTCTCACATGTAAACTCTTGTTTAGCCTACACAAACAAACTTCACTCCAACCTCCCTGCCCATTAAATTAAAAGACTAACTGGTTCAAATTCGTCAGGCAACCTCATTGCTGGCATGCAAAAATATCTTCTCATCCCGTTTCCGGAGAGAACTCCGCTGGCTCATAGCAAAACATTGAGGGCACAATTCATGAAATCCAGTGCAGAAGTCCCGCAAGCGCCTCACGCAGAGAGGGAGCGTGCGCCAGGCACAGCGCAAAACAGCATTTTCGCGCACTGTATTCATGGATTTCCCGAGCCATTAGCAGCCGTGGCGCAGTGAACATCCAGCAGTGCCAGTTACGCCACGAACACCGCCCCTTGCGCAGGAAAAAGCCAGTGACATAGGGCTAAACGGTGCAAAGGCCCAGAACTATCCTTGGGCCAGCACACAGCCCCACTCCACCGTCATTGTGTGAAAAATCGGAGCATACCCCGCTCGCGGCTATGAAAACGCATGAAAAGTGCCTTGCGAAATCCTGTACCCAGCTCGCGCCAGTCAAATCAGGTGAAAAGGGCCTACCGTACCCCCGCGAAATCCCATACCCTGCCCGTGCCAGCCAAATCGTGTGGAAAGGTCTGCGTGTGTGGTGACGGGTGTTGGGGGGGTCCTATGTGGTGTGGGCTGCCTGCGGGGGATGTTCATGGGAGTTGGGGTGTCCCCTGTGGTGTGGGCTGCCTGCAGGGCATGGCCATGGGTGTTGGGGGGGGTGTTCCCCTGTGGTGTGGGCTGCCTGCAGGGCATGGCCATGGGTGTTGGGGGGGGGGGGGGTGTTCCCCTGTGGTGTGGGCTGCCTGCAGGGCATGGCCATGGGTGTTGGGGGGGGGGGGTCCCCTGTGGTGTGGGCTGCTTGCAGGACATGGACACAAGTGATGGGCTGCCTGCGGGGCATGGGTGTTGGGGGGGGGGGAGGGAGTTCCCTGTGGTGTGGGCTGCCTGCGGGGCATGGACACGGGTGATGGGGTTCCCCTGTGGTGTGGGGTGTCTGCGGAGCATGGACACAGGTGTTGGGGGGTCCCCTGTGGTGTGCGCTGCCTGTGTGGCATAGCCATGGGTGTTGAGGGGGGTCCCGACTCATGTCCCCCACCAAACACATTGTCGTAAACATACAATCATGTAGCAAATGTCCACCCAAATGCCTCCCCCCGCTGCCACCCCCAGTGCAACTCCACACCCATCCATTGGCCCCACGGCATGGTATTCACAAAAGCACACACGCATGCACCCAAAGGCATGCCCAGCATAGCTACACAGCAGTGACACATGACTAAGCCAATGACGATTGACACATGCACCAAACAATTGAGAGCAGACAACACTAAGATTGGACTATATGAAAACGTATTAAAAAAAGTAAAATACACCAAATGAAAATCAAAGATGAGAATGAAAATGAAATGAACATAAATTGAAACGAAATGCAAATCCCAAAAGGAACATGAAAATCCAGAAACTGGTCCTTGTCCAAAGTAATGTTTGCAGTTCCAAATGTAAAACAATAAAAAACATTACTCCATGTGAAGAAAAAAAAGCCAAAAAATCCACCAAAGTCCAACTATATACAAGAAAGGATGAAGGGTCCATGATCCCAAAAGTCAGATCAATCCTCCAAAAACACCCTATTAAAAAAAGAACTATATACAAAAAGTGAAGCAATGTCTGTGTCATCCAAATAATAAATAAACAAAAAGGAAATATAACACCAAAGAACTTTATACAATGGTGGTGGTCTAGCCCTACGACTCACCATTGTTACCAAGAGTTTTGGTCAGGGCATCATCGAACTCCGTGTCTATAGCTCGCAGGTGGGACTCGGCTCTCTCTCGAGGACGCCGCTATGCTCCTCTCCAACTCCCTGCGAGTCTCCTCGAGGAACTCTCCCCGCCACTCTGCCCGCCGTAGGGAATTCTCCGCCCTGACCATGGTGAGTCATGCCCTCGCTGCCAGCTCATCCGCTGCCACACGGAAGACATACTTTGTCCTGGGTCCTCCTGCCCGTTGGCCGATGCCTGCCCCGTGATGTAGTTGGCCCCGAGTCCTGACGCCTCCTACGTCGAGTCTGCTGCTGCCTTGATGCCATGTGCCTATGCCACCACGACTGCCTCCGTGATGATAACCCCCAGGGCCGTCGTGCACGTGCCCTGCTCGAAGGTGCCTGCACAACCTCCATTGCTAGGGGTCCTGTTGCTGGGGTGACCACCTCTGCTGAATCTCCGACTCCCGACTGTGGCAGGGATGTGATCTCCACCAGACTGGCCGCGGTGGCTGGGGCAGGTACACAGGGGCCCTGGTGGCATGTGGGGCGGAAGACAGCATGGAGTACGACTGGCGCATAGTGGATGAGGAGGAGACGGGGGGTGGGGGAAATCGCAGCAAGGCCCTGCACATGTAGGAGAACCGCGACAATGAGCCGTTCTAGTCAGTCCGGGATGTCAGATATCTGTTCGTGATGAAGTGTGTGGTCCCGCCAGGAAGCCCGCACATCATCACGAATGATGCCTGTGCGCATCGCGACACCGACTAGGACGGGCTCAACCCTATCGCAGATTGGCTGGTCCGCAGGTAAAGGAAGGTCAGTTGACGTGGACTGAGGCATGCGGAACGGCCTGGACTGAGGCATGCGTGCCGGTGCACAGTGATGCAGTCACAGGATCAGGGCCAGAATTAGGCAAAGGCCCCTCTGTGGGAACCTGGGCTGCCTCCTGTCCCTGCCCCTGGACTGCATGCACCAGTGGCATCACCCCCTCCAGGCCCAATGGGCGGGTCTGATGCGACCTCCTACACCTCAACCACCACAGACCTGGATGCCTCCGCACCGTCTTCCGCACCACAGTGCCCCTGTGGGGGCTCACCTACCCCTTCCACTGCCGAGGAGCCCACATCCAACCTCGCCCTCTAGGGCATACCCTCGGCAGCAGCGGCCGTAGTCGCGGACACAGCACCAGTGCCCTCACTCCCGGAAGATGTCGTAACCTGGGAGGGTGACTGGGCCTTGCGTCTCCGGCTGGTGGAGGCATCCCCGCCGCTTGGATCCACAGCGTAGTCTCCGCCCTCTTCCTCCATCGTCGCTGTAGATAGGAGACATTGAACACAAGCATCAGGGTACTGAACAAAAGTCTGCTAGACACAAAGCAAATGCACACGAGTGGCACTGTCAAACGTCATAACCATCATCACCCTCCAACACACGGGTCAGTGCAAGCAAAACGACATTTGCATCCATGTCGAAGGCACTGTGTGAACATCAGAAGGTGAGCTGAACCTCACATGCATCATGGGACATGCAGATCACATAACACACACCACCGGACAGTCATACATCTGGGCAGGTCTACCTCCCGTCACAGTGCATTCATGGACAACTAGGCCGCATCAGTCAATTCATGCATCGTGATGGTCATGTGTCATGCATCCATGGTGTTTTCCAGACACACACACACACGTATGTGTACAACATGCATGGCCATGAAGGTAACATAAGCATCCATGTATCACACCCCAAACATGGCCAAGTCCAGACACAGCCATGCAAACATGTGTGCGTCGTCACATGCTGGTGCACATCATGCATTGCAACACAGACACCATTGATGTGGAACACGCTTGACTGGACTCGATGCAGCACTGTCATGTCCCTGCACACAGATATCCATACATGGGGCATGCCAGACATAAGGCCAAGGTGCACACTCCAGCCACACCTCAACATGCACTACACTGGACAAGAACACATGGACATTTACCACTCGACTCCAGACGGGTCTGCAACAGTAGGACCTGGTGGTAAAGCGATGGGCGTATGCATTCCAGGACGCTCCTCCGGTTGTTGCTCAACAGGCCCCGGCGTCCCACTTCATCCTCGACGAGACACCAGGCCTTGTTGAGTGTCCTGGACCTGAAGTCCTCCCAGCGATTTAGGCCATGCTTGTAGTCACGGGGTGCTACCCCCTCCTCGTTGATGGCAACCATGATTCTCTCCCAGATCCTCCTCCGTCCTTCCTTGTCGGTGCGCGATGTTGAGAAGAGGGCATCATAATGCCCCAGGACTTGCTCCACCAGGATGACAACTTCATTGGCAGTGAAGGTGGCAGCCCTCTGCCGGGAGGTTGCCACTGGCCCCAGATGGAGTTTGGTCCGACATGGAAACCCCCGAGGCAGGTGTGGGTGGGCAACTAGGTCCTGGGGCTGGGCTGTGGAGCGATAGAATAGCAATCGGGAGTCTTCTGTTTCAGCAGGACCTCTGGCAATGTCTTCTGGGCAGGCACCAAATTGCATGGCACGTTGGCAGCAAGCACACTGAGTTGGCCGGCAGCAGCAGATGGCTCGTAGGAGGCAGCTCGGGGCATTGGGGGGGCAGGTAAATGGCCTTGTGGGCAGGAGCGTGGTCTTCCGTGTGTTTTCGCGTGGCCAGCTTGATGCAGAGTGACTCCGCACGTGAAAAAACTGCGCGTTAGCGTGTAATTTGAGGAAAGGCCCTTAGCGCGTAAGTGACGGGCGCAGGAGTTGCCTTCGGTACGGGTTAAAGGGCCACGTCTTAGTTAGTTAGTTAGTTACGTATTTATAACGCGCTTAAACACTCAGAGGTTTCTAAGCGCGGACCCGGGGATCAAACCTGTTGTTGCTCCGTGTCGTCTTGCTTCCAAGACGCGCACGCTGCCGCTGTGCTATCCTCCCGAGACGTAGGACACCAGTTTGCTGTACGTGCTATTCGTGGGGACCAGCGCGTGTTACTTCTTCTTGTGGCTTCACACACGATATCTTCACTGCGGTTACAGTTCATACTTCTTGTTTTGGCGGGGGTCGTGCGTGTGTTTTTATTTTCCATGCAAGGCAGACAGTGAGTCACGCACAATTTTTTTACTACTGTGGATGCCCCTGTGTGTCGCGTACCCATTTTCGAAGTCAGAGTAGCCTGTGTGTTGCACGCGTACGTGTTTTTTACGTTCCTGGGTGCCACGGCACACTGTGGGTCATTTATTATATGCATGCGGGCTACTGGGGGTTGCGTGCATGTTTGTTTTGTTTTTTGGGGTGCCTGAGCGTTGAGTGACCGATCATTTTTCCCCAGGGGTCACAGACAGCCTCGCAGGAGTTCAGGGGTGCGTCTAACATCACATACCCTGCCCCCTTCACCCCAATTGCCAAGGACAATTGTGTGCACCTCCCATTCACACTTAGTCCATCAGTTCCATGGTTGGGTGGCCACCAAAAGGTAAGGGCGGCAAAGCTGGGTGGCATCCCAGAGGTGGGCTTGTTGGGCCAGGTTGGCCAGGGCATCCAGGGATGCCAAGGTGGCCGCGGAGGGGGACATGGTCAGGGTGTTCAACGGGGGCAGGATGTCCAGCCACAGGCTGGAACAGCCATGCCACCACCCCCCGCGGCTCAGGGAGATGCTGTTGCTGCAGACATCTCTGGCGCCCATCTGACCCGACAGGCAGTGTCATCTGCTGTCACGGCCCCCAGGTAGTGCAAGCTACAGGTGCAGCTGCGGCTACCACCACCCAGGCTCGGGGTCAGCCAGTGTGGGCTGCATTGGCACAGAAGGACTTCCAGGCAGATTTTAAGGTCAGGAAGGTCAAGCCACGTGTGTTTAAGGTTGTCGTGACCAAGCCATGTGAATCTGGGGCAGTGGTGACATCTGCTGCCCCGAGCAGCCAGGTGGTGGAAGCTGCAGGGGCAGATGCAGCCAACACCATCCCGGCTGTGAGTCTGCTAGCCAGGACTGTCCGTCACAGACTTTGGCATCGGGGCAGTCGTGCCGCTGGGTCCTCATGCCATTGCCTACTCACATTGGCCTGTCCACCAGTGCCCCTGCCCCTACTGACCAGAGCGGCAGTAGCCACTCAGGGGCCGCACAACCCACCAAGAGGAGGAAGCGTATTTCTGCGCAAGAGGCTGGGACCCCAGACACGGCTTAAGCCTCCGGCACGTCAAGGAAGAAGATTTTCAATAAAGTGGAACTGGATGCACTTGTGGGCTACGTGTCGGGACAAGACTGCAAAATGCTGGTGGGGCCAGGGTGCCAAAATATGCCTGCGCAGAAGGCCCACTGGCAGTGCATTGCGGAAAGTGTCAGTGCCATGGGATTTGAGAAGCGCACAGCTGATGATTGCTATATGTGTTGGACTGACCTCCGACGCTGTGCAAAAATCAAGCCGGCTTCTAATTATGCCTCAACTCTGTGGCAGTGGGCCAGCATCAGTGGACAATGTACTCACTGCTCATTAGGAGATAAGTTCAGGATTCATCGATGAAGCTCTAATCCAAGGAGTGGGAGAGATGCCAGATTTTGATGCAACGTCCAGTGAGTGTTGATGCGTGTGTGTCCAGCCCATGTGTGTTTTGCTTGTGTGATGTGTTGTGATTGACTGCCAGTTCATGCTATGTATTCATGAGTGCCATGTGTGACCTATGCGATGCTTGACTGATGCATGCTTGTTGTGATGCAGCCTGCAGGCAGACCGGCCATGGGCTGCACACAGAGCCAATCCTCCTCTACACACCTGCACCCTCCTTACATGCAAGACACTCGGCAGCCTCTCTTGTCCATATCGTTGCTCCCAGGCATGTTTGCGGATAGCCTATGCTGATCTTCCATGCAACACTCAGCCTGTCATCACATGACGGATGTCTCTGAGGTTACCTTACGAACTAGTTTGCTTCAGGGGCATGCTTCCTTGCCTCTCTATCCCCCAGCAGCTCACTGTCTCCATGGTACTGGCAATTCACATATTGGGACTGATGAAACGGCCTGTCCCACAATTCTGTGTATATGCACACTTCCCTCTGCAACTCTGCCAGACCTGTACTGTGTGGTACATCCTTTGTCCTTGATGCAGGGTGTCTCACTTGCAATGTGCAGGTGGCATCAGCTCACAGTGGACATGAGTGTACATTCATGGCCCATGTGCATTCCCAGCAAGCCTCTATGGGTCCGTGACAAGCTACTCATTCTACTCCATCTCCGGTATTTCATACCTCTCATGGTATTTGGTCATCCCTTTCATGCTCACTCAGGGTCAGTGCCTCATCGCGCCTGTTTTTTGGGTGTCCGCATCTGACTCGAGTGTAGAACTCCCTCTGGTACAGCCTCCCTGCCTCTGGCGTTGTAGCTTCTCTGCGTCTTGGTGAACTTCTGATGATTACTCATGTTTGTGCTTTCTGTCCTCCTCTCATCTGCTGTAGTCTCAGATGACTGAGGTGATGCAACAGACACCTGCCCACATAGTCTGCTACAACACAGTACTCTGATCCACCATTCCGAGACATGCACCGACTCCCAGCAAGGGGGGGGGGGTTACTGTATCCCGACAATCCCCTGCCAACACTTTGCACATAATGACTGCATTTGCCCTTACACTGCTATCATCACACAACATTGACATGACTGCCTTTGTGTTTCGATTGACAATTCAGACCATATACATGTACTGCACCCACACACACTTCTGAGCCCCGTTACAGCCTTCTACATGCCTATTCACTTGTGTGATGTCCAGGTGACCGAGCATTTATGTATCCATGTGCCTTCCTTCACTGTACTGCAACACACAGGCATTGTTGCATCCTGTGACACATGTGATTTTTGTCATAGTGATTGACATGTAATGTATGGTGACATGCTTTCTACATGCGCCACGGACAGTACTATTTGACTTCCATCTTGGGCTGGTTGACAGTTTTTCCATTCCTATGCTACGTGCCATGAGTTTGTTGGCATCTGTCATTTTTGTGTAAGGTCTATGCAATGAAGGAGCTTGTGTGTGATGCAGGTGCTATGCAACATGCAGTACATGTGTAGGCTTCACATTTGACATGCAACTCGGCTTTCAGGGCACCTTCCATTTCATTTCCACTGCA
Source organism: Ambystoma mexicanum (assembly GCF_040938575.1). Taxonomy (NCBI): domain Eukaryota; kingdom Metazoa; phylum Chordata; class Amphibia; order Caudata; family Ambystomatidae; genus Ambystoma; species Ambystoma mexicanum. The sequence goes on along the minus strand of NC_090921.1, from coordinate 215,085,788 downwards.
TGCATGCCAGAGTTTGTCTCATGTGTGACATGGCTGCTTCATGTGTTGGCAGTCAATGTTGTGATGTCTGCGTGTGTGGTATATGCTGGTGACATGTGTGCTCCTGTGTTTTTTGTTTTGTTACAGGTGATGAGGCACTGGAAGCAGAGGAGGATGGGCGATGACACAGAGGGTGGAGGGTTCAGGGCACCAACCAAGCGCCAGTGGAGGACGTGGTGTGGTAGGCCAGGAGCATCCATTGGTGCTCCAGACCATCCTGTCCCGGACTGGCTCTGGGTACACCTCCGAAGATCCCTTTGACTCTGATGCTGAATCGGATGTTCATCAATGCATGCCGTCGCAGGTGAGGTATTCTGCAGTGGATGCTGTTCTGCCTAACACACCTTTAGTGGGGGTAGAACCCTCAAGGGGCCAGTCAGTGTTGGAATGTCCGCCTGTGGGGGTTACGGGTGCAGGGTCACGGTCCACACCCGTTGCTCCTGTTCCTGGGGCAGCAGATCAACGGAGGAATGCAGTCCTGCAGCCAAAGACAGCACCTGCGCGGCAAGGACCAGGGCTGCTTGGGCCAAACAGGTGTGCTGTCCGGCAACGCAGTGGCCGTGCACCACCGGGGAACACTGTGTGGGAGAATCACATGTATGCCATTGCACAGCAACAGGGGGCAGCTATGGAGATGATGGCTCAGGGCATGGAACATATGGCCGATCCCATTCTCACCCCTGGTAGGCAGGTGAAGCTCCAGCAGTAGGCAACGCGGTCCACGTGCCGCGCACACAGGCTGAATACGTTGGCCGCCTACAGGGACCGACTGGCTGAACTGGAGGCTCTGCGCACAGCCATGGCTGCTGAGGCAGAGGCCCACAGGGAAGAGAACATCTCCATCAGAAATACTCTGGCTACACTTTTGATGGGCCAGGGTACATGGGCAGAACAGCGGATGGAGCAGCTGGAACACACCATCTCGGCTGAACTCCATGGAAGCCGTGACGAGGTTCATCCGTCACATGAGGCCATGCAGGCAGAACTCTGTGCTACACACGAGACCTTGCAGGAGGAACTCCGTGGTACGCGTGAGGTGCTGTATGGGGACCTCTGTGCCCATCTTCATGCAGGACCAGGCTTACCAGACCTGAATGCTTGCTGCCATGGAGGGGCATGCCAGGGATATGCCTGGGCAGGCACCCTTAACACGCTCACCTCCTAATATTCAGCTAGAGGGGGACAACAGCAACGAATGATCTCTCACTTCAGCCTAGCCGTGCAGACCACGAGCACATGGAGGATTTTTTTTGTCTCAACAACAATGCATGTGGGTGTTGAGGTGCACCCTACACCTCCCCCCTCCTGGATGCCCCCGCCCCCCGGTCGACGATGGCCATTTCTATTTTTATCATGTCACAGTGTGTTGCTTTATGGCATCCAAAGGCATCCACTGTGTGTTCCGGCTGGGCCCATACAGGCTTGTCTTGTGCTAGTGTTTGTGGGTTGGGGTCCGGACACATGCCACTCCTGCTTCCCCTTTCCATGGGCTCGCAAGGATGGCACTGTGTGACAGTAACTTACACAGAGGCATTGGGCTTCTGTCATATCTGTGGCCAGTCTGAAGTCCAACATGTATATACACACCTAGTGGGGATTCATGATGGTTTCTCCAGTGCATGTTTGGTCAGCATTTTAGTGAGTATATTGTTAACTGTGCATATTTTCATGTTGCTTATTCATGTATTGCCTTGTCCGTCTACATTGTTGATGCACTTCATGCTGTATGCAGTACCCTGGCCCCTTTAGCTGTCAGAGCCACACTCAAGATGGAAGGGGGCCGTGTGGTGGCAATGTCACATTGTGGCACTTGTGCTATAGCGATTGGTCACTGTCCGACATTGTCACTGTTGGGTCCTGTGTTAATGATATGTTATGCTGGTAAATAGATAGTCCTGTGTTGGGTTTGCTTTTGATGCGTCAGGGGATCGGGGAGATTTTTCTGTTGCCGATAAGTCCACAACAGAGTGGTTCACATGGAAATGTACGCAACACTGAAGGTTTGTACATTTCACATGCAAACATGCATTGAATACCCCTGGAAACCCACAACGCACACACAACACAGCCCCACCCCCAACTCCACCCCAACATACCCCCACACTACTTACCTTCAGAGACATGCTGTGTCCCTGCTGAGCAAGTTCACTTTCACTTTCATGATCGGGAACTGGCGCCACAGTCATTTATTTTGATTATTTTTTCTGCAGCTGCAGGGGTTTCCAGCCAGCAACCCTCGCTCACTTTAATGTGTAGTGTAGCAAGCAGGGTGTTGGGGGAAAAGGGGGGGGGGGGACACCCCTGCAGCAACCGCAATCTTTTTTTTTTTTTGGACTTGCCTAAAATGCATGCCACCAAAAGGTTAAAACTTTGGTGTTCTGACCTTTGGTGGCATGCATTTACATCCTTTTGGTATTGGTTTGATTTTTTGGATCTGTCTTTTCGTCGGAGTCCGTGGCTGAGGGAATGGTCTCTGGCCCGTTTCCATTTGTCACGGTGCACTTTGTGACAGTTGTGTCATGTGTTGTGAATTTATTTTGGAGTTTTCACATTGCATGCCATAGCATGGTGTGTCGGACAGGTGACTTGGAGTTGAAGGGGGTTTAGGTGACATACCAGGATTTTGCTGTGCTGTTTTGCATGGGGGTGGTGGTATCTGTAGCTTGCATGTGTGCCTTTTGGTCACTCGGGATTGTGTTTCTTTCAGTGGCTCGGGATGCACACAATGCTGCAATTCCGAGAACACATTCTCAGGGTGGTAAGGTTGTGACAGTTGACTGTCCCTTTGTCATCGATGTCACCTGGAATGTGCCAGGCATGTGTGCACTCTGCAGGGGTGGGAGTTTAGGTGAAAAATGTTGCCACAAGCTGAGTACGGGCTGCCTCGCCACGTGCCCTTCCCCTCCCATGCGCAGCAGTCGTGCATGTGGTTGGGGATGTAGGGGCACCACCATGTCCACCGGTACGCCCCGCCGTGTTGCAACATTGTGCAGGACACATGCTTCTACAATGATCCTGCACTCTTCTGGGGGCACATATAGTAGCTACCTACCAGAGTGGTCAAGGAAGTGGAAACGGGACTTGAGCACTCCGAATGTGCTCTCCACTATGCCCCTCGTTGCAATATGGGCTGCGTTGTATTTTACAGGCAGTGGTGGGGTGGGGTTCCGTATTGGCGTCATCATGTAGGTGCTCAGAGGGTAGGCACTGTCCCCTGGGGAGGCGATAATGGTTGTCATTAGTTGGCTTTGTGCATGTGTCTGTGTGTGACATGCATGCAAGTGCACAGGCATTTGCACTCAACAATGAGCCATGTGTTGCCATGCCTCCCAGCTTCCAGGTCCCGGTGTAGGGCTGACATTCTGAATATGAAACTGTCATTGGTGGTCCCAGGATAGTTTGCATAGACAGAGGTGATGATTCCCTTGGCATCGCATGCAACCTGCACGTTGATGGAATGCCAGTGCTTGCGATTGATATGCTCAGTGGCCTTAGGTGGATGTAGAGCCACAGGTGTGCAATCAATAGCACCAAGCACTTTGGGGGGGGGGGGAAGTGTGACACCCTGTAAAAGTCCTGGACCACGGCCTGCATTTCTGCGGGTGTTCTGGGCATGTATATGTGCCTGCGGACTGAGGGGCATGCAGTCATGATTGCCAACACCTGGTGTAGGCAGCGTGACTGCGTGGGCTGTGAGACGCCCCCAACTATGGCAGTTATCCGCTGAAATGACCCAGTGGCCAAAAAAATGCAGAACATTAAGCACCTTTACCAAGGGGCTCAGTGCTTGGGAGTACAAGGTGGGTGATGTGAGGTCATCCTCCCACTCAGTGACCAGGTCTAGGATGATATGGGGTGGAAACCTATAGCGGCCATAGACCTGGTCATCAGGCATCCCAAAACGGCTGGCCCTGGGTAAAGAAATGCAGGGCCTGGCTATCCTCCTCCTCCTGTGGTGTCCCACGATCACTGCTGAGAGAAATGGGACATTCATCAGAGCTGTATATGCTTGTTTGTCGTTTGCGAGCACTTTTATGCTGCGTGGGGGCACTTACGCCTGCTTTCACCTGGCGTACGTGTTTCGGGCTTTGCGCGTCTTTTGGCATGCGCGGGTTTGCCCTGTTCAATTCCATGAATACGTGTTAGTGCGCGTGTGGGCGTTGCGAGGATTTTGCAGCGGGTCTTCCTACGTAACGCCCACCTTTTCACGTGTTGTTCCCATTCCACATGTTCTGCCCCCTTTTCGGTGCTTCCGTGATGTCGCAATGACATGGGGAAGCCATGCAGATTCAGCGCAGGTCGAGGGTAAGCCATGCGCAATGTCTTCCATGAATAGGGAAACAGGCGTTTGCGTGTCCTGCGATTTTCACGTTCACGTCCCCAATTTCGGCACAAATTATTTCCATGAATTACCTCATGAATCTCTTTCATATGACAATGCCTCAAACGTAACCCCTCCAAGACTGAATTCATCTTCATCAGTCCCATCCACTAAACAACTTGTCCAACATTGGCTTAATGATATGAGCCTAGGAAGATTTGATCTGCAACTCTCGAAATATCCTTGCTCCACCATCGACAGCAGACTATTCTTCCAGAAACACATGGCCGAGACGGACCAAATAATATGACTTCCAGATTGTAGTGCAGGCCCTTGAATTCTCATGAACAAGGGAAACGACCTCCTGATGGAGCTCCCAGCCACTTGCTTGGCTCCCCCATCAGTCCATCACACAGCAGCACGCCTTATTATGGGCGCAGGAATGTGTGTCCGAATCAACCCCATCTTACGCAAACTACATTGGCTTCTTCTCCTTCTTCTCCAGGCAAGGATACTTTCGTTTTTTCGGCCAACATACCTCCATCTAGCTGGAGGTAGGCGGTCATCTGTCAGTCTTTAAACAAGGTAATAGAGATCAACCTTCCAACTATAGGCCCATTTCTTTGACAGACTCCTTGGAAAAAATGTATTAAATGCATTTCTCCTCCATTCGATTGCATGTTCAGGCGTGCTTTAGGCCAGGGGTTGCAAATATGTGACCTTAAGCTCCAAGAGCTTGTATCTGGCATTTGTGGATCTCCAAACTGCCTTGAACACTGTGTCAAGGGATCTTTTATGGACAGTCCCAGAGGAAGTGGGTACCCCCAAACCTGTTCAAAGCCATCAAGTCACTTTATTTTGATAATAGTGCACGCATTTGATGGGGGTCTACATGGAGTGACCACAGACCCAGTTTCCATAGGCATTAGGGCCAGAAAGGGAGGCATTTTGGCCCAGCTGCTATTTTATTATATATTTAATAGTCTCAGGAGGATAGCTCACGGGCAACGTGCTTGCCTTGGAAGCAAGAAGATGCAGAGCAACACAGGTTCGATCCCCGGGTCCACGCTTAGAAACCCCTGGGTATTAAGCGCGTTATAAATAACCAATTACAATTTCAATAGAATGGTTCCAGCATGGCATACAGCAGTCATGGATGCCCAGAGATGGGGGGGGGGACTATAAATGGAGCCTCCTTTTGTTCACAGATGATGCAGTTTTGTTGTCCAAAATCCCAATCGGGTTGCAGAATCAATTGGATGGCTTTGATAAGCTGTGTTCCGCAAAAGGACTGTGCATTAATTATTCCAAAACAAAAACAATGCAGTGTCATCAGTTTGGGCGTAAGGTCTGCACAGAGGTGAGCTTTCATCAGAACTCTCAGTTGTTGTAGTCAGTGGAGACTTTGTTATTTGGGGATAATCTTTACTAATATATTAAAATGGTTTAGTTAGATTGAAAATAGCTCATTGAATCATCTACGCCAACGTGGGTTAATCGTGAGTCTCATCAATCGTCTTGACGGAGAGGCACTCAATTCCCCTCTAGATCTATCGGGCCCAAACAATACCTGCAGTAATATATGGAACCGAACTATGGGGTTATGGTGATTGCACCTACATTCAGATTGCCGAGAATATATTTTTGAAAACTCTGCTCGGCCTTCCATCGAGTGCACCATCTACCCCGGTGGCGGATGAGTTGGCTATAATAGAAATGTAATAGGCTATCATGCTTCAGTGTGTCTTATACTGGCTATGTATTTAGAATACTGAAGCCCTTATGATATATTTGGAAGGTTTACTGGAGGTATTTCTCACACTGGGTCGAATGCAACTCCCTTGGTTTAGACATGTTACAAATATGCTAACCAGGATCGTGCTTGTGGACCTATAGGCAAACCCCAAAATGTTTGGGCCGGATATAAAGGCTATGCTAAGAAATGTTTCACTGAGTGGGCTTGGAATAAGATGTGACAGCTCTCTGGTAGGGAAAAAGTCAGTAGTCTTTTGCAGTTAAAAAATGAGTGGGGTATGGAAGCATACTTAGATTATCAGTTGCCCCCCCGCCCCCCACAACCATAAAGAAGGCATGCAAAATTCTGTTTGGGCATTCTCCCAGTGGCCTATTATACTGCCAAATAGAGTAAGGGTAGTACATCAACTGTTTTCCCGCTCCGTTTGGAATAAAATGAAGACGACATGCATATTTTTATCTTCTGCCCATTTTATCGTGTGGCGCGGCTGCAGTGGCTTAGGCCATTATGGATTCGTCAAAAAGCACCATCTGTTCAGTTGGACCTTGATGCAGGAAAATGTTGCCCTTTTCACTCAGCTGTGTTGGCTGTTTCTGTTTTCTTAACTTCTGCTTTAAAAAAAAAAAAAAACTATTGTCAAGGTATGTTTAATACTTTTTATTATTTATGGGGATTTGTTTGTACTATTTTCTTTTTTGGTGTTTATGCCAAAATAAAGATATAAATGGGATTGAATTTCCGGAATGTAGTGAAGGACCTTGAATTCTCACACATGCATGAGGGAAACATCCTCCTAATGGGGCTTCCAGCCACTCGCTAAGCTCCCCAATAACCAGTCCTCCTGCTTACTTTAGAAAGAGGATGCAACATGTGAGCTACATTGACCCACTCAGCAGAATCCCTATCCATGATCAAGCTGTAGCAGTTAACAGCAAAATGGCTGAGCTGGCTCTTTGGAGCACCACCGCATCAAAACTGCATTTTGCAGCTGCAAAATGATGGCTGCAACATCTTGCCAAACACCTATTGGGCGAGTTGAAACAGGGACCATAACGAGAAAGGTGCCAGTGTGTGTTCTTAGGTGCACCAAAAGAAGCAAATTGCAAAGCAGCGTTGCTCTGCTGCTTGCTAAAAAGTTCCCTTTGAAAAGAGAAAATTTTACATGAGAAAGGATGCTGCCCTGACGCTATGTTCATCTGGTCATCATCACACTACTTGCCCATCCATATTCACATTATGCTCCAGCAGAAGAGAGCAGTATCCCTGAATGACGGGCTGTTGTTCAGAACTGGGAAATCAAAAGAAGTTTTACTTTCAGCCGTGTGGGAAAACGCTTGACATTTGGGCTACAAAATGTCAAAATAAAAAATGCTTCAAAGAAGCCCTGGATCTCTGGGCCTATGTCAATTTCACTGCATCTGTGTTTCAAACAAATTGCTGTATAGAAGAAACGGACTATGGCTGCAGAACAATGTGAGAAATTCAGATGCAACCTTTTGAAAGGAACATGCCAGCAGGCTTCATTACATGTTTAAATGTACTTTTACAAATAAGAAAAAAATGCCTGTTTTAAAAGTGTATGTTGGATAAGGCCCTGTCCTGGACCAGCAATGTAAAGGGGTTTGTGCTGGGAAACAGATATGGGATGTTTTACTCAACAGACTTGCTTCTGATGCAAAACAAAAAAAAATAAAATCAAGAAATAATGGCATTGGCTACACTGGGGAAATCTGCCCAAACAGGTTTTCTGCTGGGGGGTTGCTAACAAACAGGAGAGGCCTTCTCCCCCACCCCCAAAAAAAGAAGCCACACTAGATTCTAGGACACCCACCGGTTAACTGCCACCTTTGAAAACTTGGAATGGACCAAGACAAAGAAATGTCACACGCTCGTCAAACATTTGTCTGGGCTTCAGCTTGAGACAATAGATCTGGGACACCAAGATGTGAAGTGGGGGAAGTGACCATAAACATTCAATCAAACTGGGAAACCCCCATGGCCACCCTGGCCTGAAACTGACAGTTGGTGGTAGCTGAAGAAAAAAATGGCCTCAGTTGAAGGACAAAGGCTGACCATCTGTCTCAAAATACTACTGGAGGAATAAACTTAAGACTGTTAATTCTGTAACCGGACAGCACAGAAATGTAAAAGTTGTACAGTTTACATGTGATTTTCGTGGCTTCTAAACACGATATTGCGTCTGTCCATAGCATGTATGGCACACAAACGCCAGGAGAATGTAAATCACGGGGAAAGTAGATATGGTGGAGCGTTAAAAATGTATAGAAATATGCCCTATGAGAATATGCACACACACCTAAAAGTGTGGGATTTTGGGTGAAGCGGTTCTCACTAAAATCGCGATTAGAAGTGCAAAACAATGGCATACAAACGAGAATTGGACTGCCATGCTCTGCGTAAAATATGTAATCTGCCTATGTAATTTGTTAAATTGCCACAACTGTAAAAATGTGCTATTTATGTCAAAACTGGATTTTACCTAAAGTGACTGTGGGATGATCCTAGGCATTGTAAAGCCACATCATAAAGCTGAGGTCATATCTCTAACAGTCCATCCAGCTGACAGCAAGGCGGTAACAATCAACCATGGCCAATCCAGTTGTTAGAGGCCTGCCTAGCTTAAACCTGCCCCACCATATAATTGTATGATGTCACCATGCCTTATAAATAAGGGTGGCTGACAGAACTCTAGAGGACACACCCTCTACTGAATTTGCAGCGACTGCGTATTCAGATCCCACCTTCACTCTGCAAGATTCCAGACCTCACTGCCAGAAAAGGGATAGTTGACCCAGGCCTTCCTATCTAGTCAGAACTACCCTTCAGCACTAAAACCCCATAACGAAATCCCACTAACTTCAGGGTGAAAGGGGGAAGGTGGCTGAGCCCGCTTTGGGGTTCTCTAGTGCTGCCTGCTTGCCCTGCTTAGCCGCTCCATCCAGCTGAGGCGTTGCTGTGCCATGACCAGACCTTTGCCCAGCTGTCTTTTGCCAGGAGAGCCTGCTGCCGGTGACCAGAACCTTTTGAGCCCAGAATCCGGTTGGCTGTCCAAAATCCCAAACTCAAGCGTGAACTGTGAGTATTTCCCCATCCCATAGCAACACATAGCATACCCCATCTTGGCCCCTTTGTCTTTGCCCTATTTTCTAAGTAATCCTATCGGTTCCCTGATAACTTGTCTAAACTGTTCCAATTCTCTGTGCATCTAGTCCGCGATTCCTAGTGTTAGCGCCATTCTTTCATTCGCCCCATCTTTTACTCCTTAGCAATATTTTGAATGATTTAATTAGTTTCCACATAAAGATACACGCGGCATGGACCGTGTTAATGCAGCCAACTTAACCTGTTTCATGGGCAGCGCTATCTTCTTGATAAACTAATATAAGTAAACTTTATCTTTCTTTCCAAACCGATTTTCTCTTTCTGTGTCCGTCTGTCTTCTCTTCCTTCCCCGCTCCCCCCCCCACCTCCAGTGCGAGAGGATCACCTGGGTGGAGGGATCTTCAAGGAGTGCGGGTAAGGCAACCAATGGTAAGACGCAGTATTTTTCTCCCCCCTTACCCGTGCCCATATCCTATTTTATAGGATTCTCCAATGTTTCAACCCCCCGCCACACTTTTTTTTTTCTACAACAACACTGGGCCGAGGAAGAGGAGGACTGAGAGTAAAGAGACAAACACTTGCATATCCCATTGGACATATCCCCTTAATAAAGGTCAGGGAAAGTCAGGCACTTGACCTTAATCACATACATCCGATACTCATTAGCCCCCCCCCACACGGATAAGAGGCGGAACATGTAGACACACTCTGAGAAAGGTGAGACACGAGAAGCAGCAGATCTTCCTGGGGCGAAGGCGAACCAACCGGAGCAGGACGACCGAGGGACCAGAGCGAGGGGTAGGGAAACCCTGAAGATCCCTGCAGGAGGTTTTTGCCTCCGGGAAACCATGTAGGATATGCAGGGAAAGCCAAATCTCAGACAAGAAGCCTGCTTTGTGTTTCAAGGACACAAGCGACCCTCCCGCGTGAAAGGCAGAGTTTGGGAGGTGTGACCAAGCCTGTGTTATCAACCTTGACTCGTGAATCAAAGCCGCAGAGAAAAGAAAGGAATGCACACAACCGTTGAGTTCACGAAAGACATGAAAGGCCGGTTTGCATCAAGGAAAGATTAAAGCTGCAACAGTGTATCCCACAATTGATGGTTGCACGCGTGCTGATGAGACTCGGAAGAAAGCAAACCTGTAGTGAACTTTAAAGTTACTGACAACTCTGAAGCCAGTGAGACAGAGTAGCAGAGTGCTCAGGTGAAAGGAAATAGCCCACTCTAAAGTCACTGTGAAATGTTTAATGTTTTGTTATAAAGCAACAAAGTGAACAAACTTTGAAATGAGCAATGTTCAACATAACCCACACGAAAGGGGAAGTTAAAAGGCTATAAGAGAAAAGATTCCTTTGAACTTTTCTGATTGTGTTATGGAACTACTAAGACCAAGAGACACTGGAACAAATACCATAAGGGAGGGCTGAGGTGCAAGTCAAAGTGGTCCTGTGGAGGTCTATGGGAAAAGCCTTGCACACTCGAAAGTGTTCGACATCAGTGAAAGGTCCAAGCATGACTGAGAGGAGACCTGGAATATGAAATAAGTTAGGAGAAGGGGACGCCTAACTAATGTGAATAAAGCTTGGGGAAGGGAGCCCCTTCAAGTGATTTGTAATTCTAAATTTGTACAGCGCTTATACACAAGTGAAGTGCTTCAAAGACGTTCAAGGCAGGAAGGGAGCAAGGGAATACAGTAGTCATTCTTAGGCCTTGAAGTTTCCAAATTATTTCACAAAAAAGTAACTAGCATACTAGACCTGATGGCATTTCTCCTAGTTGAAGAGCATGCAATGTATCAGGCGCAGCAAATAAGGGAGGGGAGTCAAACAGGGGACAAAAAAGAATTTACTAGGCCTAGTAAATTCAGGTCATGCAAGTGTACAGATGGAAGTGCAAAGGAGACGGGAGGGGAACAAGTGCGCCCAGTCCAGCAGGGCCCTGGGTTAAGTGCAGAGGTTACCCCTCTCATGGAACGTATGCTGAAAGTGCAGTAGTGCTGAGCATAGTGCAGAGGTCCGGAGGCAAGTGCAAAGACTGGCGGGGGAGCCTGGGACCAGTGTGGCTCTGGAGGGGGACCAGTGTGGCTCTGGAGGTGAACCAGGCGACCAGTCAGCAAAAGATGAATAGAGTTAGCGGAGAGATGGAGGAGTGAGGTTGGAGAGAAAGAGAGGAGGTTAGCAAAAGAGAGGGAGAGAGAGAAAGAGGAAGGTATTGAAGAGTTTCTCTCAAGGCAGAGAGAGATAGGGAGGCTGTTCCAGAGGGAGGCACCTGCAGAGGATAAAGATCTACCCCCAAGTTTCTGCTTGGAAAAAAGTCTCACCCGCAAAGAGTTAGAGGAGGCCGAGCGGGGGACTCTAGAAGGAGAGTATTTAGGAAGAGAGCATTGTAGATATCTAGAAACCCTTGTGGACTATGCAGAGGGTCTTGAACTTAATCGTAGCATCCATGGGGAGCCAGTGGAAGGATTTCAGAGCCGGGGAGATGCATTTCCTGGGCTTGAGGCGAAGGATAAGTCTTGCGGTTCTGATCTGGATGAGTTGTGGAGGACGGATAGTAGAAGAAGGCAAATTGAGAAAGAGGCTGTTGCAGTAGTCCAGCCTAGAGAGAACCAAGGCTCTGGAGAGGGTATGCCTTTGGGGGAGGGGGGAGTGAGAAAAGGTAGCATACCTCCAAGGAGGTGTTCAGACCTACGTGAACTGTTGATGCCTCGAGAGGTCCGGGCCTGGCAGAGGGAGACCTATGTGAACTTTTGGTGAACTAAAAATAAATAACTTTAACGTGGAAGGCCAAGCGGGCCTTGACCCACGTTTTGAACTGCCTTTTTTGATAACCTGAGCAAGTGTGTCATCCTGCCTATTGGGGCTGCCTTACTCCGCGCTGTCCAACGTGGGGAGAAGAGCTGACTTAGCCATCTTGATCCTTTATGTTATAACACTGACAGACTGACTAGGACTTCGTTTTCATTACTATTTGATGGTAGAGACTACTCCCAACATGGCTATAGAGCAAAGTAGGAGTTTTTCCAAACCCTAAGAATTGAATAAAGGTTTTGAAACTTGTTGCTCGTGTCCTGTCATACTTGTGATACCATGCCTCCCTTACAACATCCACATCCAACAAGCAACTTTCCTCCTTCATTTCAGTAAACTCTTAAGAGAACTGGCTAGTCTGTTAAAGCGTTAACTGTCCCCGTCCCCTCTTCTCTCCCCTCTTTGGTCCCAGTTGTGAGAAACCTGAAGGTATATTACCCCCTAGTCCCTGGAGATCTGTCATCCAGGTGCCAGGACACAGCCATCGGTATTGGATCCAGTTTCTGGGAGGGGTTGACCAGTGTGCGTGGATCACCTGGATGGAGGATCGTTCGGAGAGTGGAAGTGGGACATGACGGGTGAGGCGCAGTACCCCCTTCCTCATAACACCATTTCCCAACCCTACCCCGTAGGATATTTAGAAGCTCTATCCACCCCTTTCTGACACAAACATTTTCTTACACCATGAAAGACAACAGACTAACACCAGAGCCGTTACCCGACATGCCCCAACTCAAGGGTTCGGCAAAGTCAGGCAATTGACAATAACTACACACACCCGACGGCCCTTTCCCTTCCCCACAGGGATAAAAAGCAGAGCACACTTTGAGCTAGGCAAAACGCATGAGGAAGCAGCTATTCCAGGACGGCAGTTCAAATGGAGGAGAAAGGCGGCGAGACCTGAAAGGACGACAAGGAGGGAAGGGCCTTTGCCCCTTTCGAGCCAGACCTGCAAAGCCTGCGTGAAAGGAATCATAAGACCGGGAACTACAGATGGTGTGTGTTGAAACAGATGTCAACAGTGCACAGGGCCCTCACGCACTGATAACCAAGGCCGGGAGACACTCTTGTTACCGTGGTACCATCCTGGACTCCAGAGACAAGAAACACCAAGGAGTTCAGTACAGCCCGTGACTCAGAGATAGAACCGATAGTAAACCGGACTGTGCGGAGCAAAGGTTGCAAATGGCAACATGATATGAATTGAAAGAACTTATGAACAAAGAACTTGTGCGGTACTGAACTTTTAATAAAGCTCAGGGAAAGACCAGCTGCATAGTGGTCCGGAGCCACGTGGGCGCTCATTCGAAAGACTCTGGCAGGTCCCCTTCTTTTGAAACTACAAATACCATGAGGCCCTAAAAGAGCCCGCTGTAAGGTGTCAAAGTGGTCATACACAGGTCAAGTAAAACCCCTTGTACAATCGAAAGTCTGACACGTGGTCAAGAGGAACGCTAAGGGAAGTGAATCCTGTATTGTGATAAAGCAAAGTGAACTGGTATCTGGCCGTAGTGAACCCGACTGGGGGTGGGGGCTAACATTAAAGAAGGATCGGAGCCCGGTTGAGGGGTATTCGGGGGTGAAGAGTCATCACCCAACGTAAAAGTATTTTTCCCTGGAGGAGCGAAAAGACAATGAGCGATTCTGCTGCAGAGTGCCAAGGGAATGTGCCGTCTCTTGTTGGGTCTTTATGGCTTGAAGGGATTCGTCGACCGCCTTCACGAACAGATTCTTGCCATCGGAAGGCATGTCCGGCACCTCGCATGAACGTACTGGTGAATGTTTACGGCCTTCAACCATCCATGCCACCGCAGGCAAACTCTGTTTCCCATCTTTTTGAAGATTGTGTCAGCGATGTCCACTGCTACCGTAATGGCATGGTCTGACGACACCTCCTCTTCCTGAAAGAGGGCGAGAGCCTCTTTTTTCTTGTCGTCGGGGAGGAATTCCAGGATAAGTTCCAGCTTGTGCCAAAGCTTCCGGTCGTATCAGGGCAAGATAGCCAGAGCATTTGCTGCCTTGATCGTGGATGCCGCCGTGTAGAAGACTCATCTTCTTCCCCTCGTTGTCCAGGGAGACTGATGCGGAAGACGGGTTGGCTGAACGTTTCCTTGCGGCAGCCGACACGACAGAGTCTGCCAATGGTTGTGACCTCAAGCACTTGGGTGTAGAGTCTGGCACCCTGTATTTCTTCTCCAACCTGTCTTGCTTGGAGCCGTTCATGGGTTTTTCATGAGGGCTAGGCCTTCCACCCAAATGTCATCCAAAAAGGATACCGCCATGATCGCCTTCCTCTTGGACTCCCGTCGCTGATATAGGAAGCCCTCCTTCTTAGTTTCCTCTGGCACCAGCTGGAACAGCTCAGAGGCCCTGGAGATCATCGAGTGAAATGATCCCACCTCATTTGGTGAAGAGCCTCTATGTGGGGCTTCCAGGTGCAAGGATTCGTCTTCTGCCGGGACAAAGTCTTCATCTTCGTCAGTTTCTGTGGCTGTCTCCAAGCCAGGGTCCATGTGTGTATATCCGGGTCTGCTTGCGCAGAGGCTGGTCAGGGGCCTGCGGTACAACAGGTGCTGTGCTGGGGGCAACCTCTGCTGGATCTCCGCCACTAGGGTGTGGAGAGTTAACAGGATGTCCATGGATATGTCCCTCAGCTGTAGAGGGAATGATGGAATGCTAGGCCCTGTGCTGCTGTCTTCCTCGTGGACTGTATGGATGGATGGATGATTCGTCGTCATCATCCGTGGATGGGATGTTCATTGACTGAACATAAATCTTGGAGGGCTGCTTCGGGACCCGAGCCTGTGTTTCTCCCCCGCCCCCAGGGTTGCCTGCAAACTACGCCACTGCAGCTGTTTCACGCATGGGAGGCTGGAAGGGACCACACTTAGGGGGTCGGTACCACCCGCCATAGCAGTCGCCCTAGAGGATGTCAACAAAGTGGACTACAGAGTCTTTGGCTCTGCCTGATTTGCCTGCTGTGAGACCTTCTTCTCTTCCTCCAGCTTATGTTTCTCCGATTTGTCGCGTAACTTGGCCGGAGTGAAGGACTTTCTCCTTGAGGAGGAAACTAGTGGCAGACTGGCTAAAGAGGCGGACGGCGAAGGCGATCACGGTCTATTCAAACTGGGAGCTGCATCAGCGGTGAACCCGGTCTTGCGACTCTTGGCCTTCTCTTGGACCCCCACGGATGGGTGTCCTCAAAGGACTTCGACCTCCTCCCAGAGGGAGACCGTTCCTTGGAGCAACCAGTCCTGGGTGAGGCATGACCCTTCTCGGAGCATGGGTCAGAGGCCTTGCTCGACTTGAGCCATGCCGCCAGCCTGCTATACCGTCTTTCTTCGAAAAGGTCCAGGCATATCTCGCACCCATCCTGTTCCGGGTGGAGGTAGTACAGACACTTCTGATGTTTGTCTTCCATGAAAACGTTCCTTAGCCCGCATTAGGTGCAGGGCCTGAAAAAGTGTCCTTCCCTCCTTTTTCTCCTCTGTCATGGTCGTTGGGTGCAAAGTTGCCCAAGATGGCCTTCCAGAAACCTCAACAAACCATCGCCTTTGAGGGGCGTGCAACTTCACCGACAACGGATCCCCGTTGCCCGCCGAAGAAGATGGAACATAAAATGGAACTTTTCAGTGAAAAAAAAAAGTACTAGATAGCTCAGAGAGTAACTCGAGGATCCCCAACACTGAAGCTTGCAGTCAAAATCTGAAGATGACTGCCAGAGGTGGGGTTTAGGGAGAGGACTGTCATTGGATGGGAGCAGTATGACCCAGGAGACAGTGATTGGTATAGAGGAGAAATACAGTTTTAAAGTGAAAGTGAAACTGTTTTTTCTTTTACCGAGGTTTCCCAGCCTGACGACAGGGAATATTCATGAGCATGTGAATCCATGCCAGACCCCATGCTGGAGAACAGATTAATGCAGTTGCAGATGTAGTGGCAGAGTTATGATGTAGCAACATTGAAATATAAAGACTAAATGAGAGGTAGCAGCAAGACTGAGACAAAAATATAAAAGTAACAAAGGGAAAGCAATTTAAAGAGAATGTCGGAAGTCTAAAGTAAAATGGACAGAGACTGAGGATTCAACAGGAACAGTGAGTAATAGTGCACAAGTCACAGCAATCTAAAGATGGGTTCCAAGCATGCATGCCACAGTTTGGGGAAAACGTAATTTCCTCCATCTTTCCGACCCTCCGTTCATGCATGAGGATGTACATCACCAGCTCCTGGTCAGAGGAATATCCTATAACCCAGGAGCTACTTCCAGCTCCTGCTCCATGAATTCCAATGTATATCCCTGTGTGCAGGAGCAGCAACTTTATTTAAATTCTTGAAAGTTGTTATCAAACGTTTGGAAATCAAAGGACTTTGGGTTTAGTTTATGCTGAATATATCTTTCCTGCTAAAACGCGAAGAATGTATGCAGAATGCTCCCCTCAGTGTCCTTTGCAGGATCAGTAATTATAATTCTAGTTCTAGCAAGTTAAACAAAAAATTCTGCTGTCCTTTTACCCAAGAATATATGGTCTATGGCTTTATTCTTACACATGATAAACCAGATCCTTCCACTCAAAATTCCAAATTCAAGCTTGCCCTCCGTGCAGTCGGGTGAGTGGTTGTAGGCTGTGGAACTCGATGGGGTGATTTTATATTAAACAACCTAATAGTGGACATTCCAAAGCTTGCTGAACTGACAGAGCATTAATAATACTAGGTCCTTCAACATTCCACCTCAGTTAACCATTTCTCACTGAGGAACACGGCCCTGCAATCCTTCACCGGGGAGAGGCGAAGTAGCAAGTACAGCGACAAGGAAGAGTAGGACTATGAGTAACGAGGATTACAGTAAGTAATCTAGACATTACCTCAGAGTCCCTCTTCCCCATCCCACAACTTACTTTTTGAGGAATACCAAATATTATGATGAAAGATTCCTATGAAACACTACACAACACACATGTATGCTGTAACATCCCACCACAAACTTCATGGACAAACTCCTGGTGGCCATTTCCTTCAGTGCGTTGTCCAACTTACGAAAACATGCAATCCTGTTAATGAGTGTGAGCACCGCTCTGCGGATATCCAGAACATACCACCTTGTCACCTCCCGAGAAGGGATTCAGATGAAAAGACATTAACACAATGTCCTGAGACCTTCGGAATGTTGACACTACCTTTGGCAGAAACTCAGGCTCACATCGAAGCACCAAAGCCTCCGGGAGAACCCTTAAAAATGGCCCTATACAAAAAATTAGCCAATGCTCTCCCCCAAATAGCATGCAGGCATGATAGCTACCAAGAAGACAGTCATCAGAGTCAACAATTTCCCATCCGTCTCTTCCACTGGCACAACACGTGGCCGTTAGAGAAATGTCAAGACCAGTGGGAGATGCCAGGGAGAGCCCCTGAATAACACCCTAAATGGGAAAGAGCAAAGCTCTGCAAAATGCGCCCTATGAGACTGGCCTTTTTCATAGATATCCCTCAAGGTTCTTCACAGCCACCCATTGAGCTCTCAAATGAGACACAGCAAGATCCCTCCAAAAACCAGATGACTCAAATTGCAGTGTAGCCGACATGCCACAGAACATGGCCCGAACCCACTTTTGTACACACCAAAGCACAAAATGGTTCCAGTGCCCGCTATAGTAGAGTTGACGCCCTTCTGCAAGGGAGTGAGCCACTTCTAGATTAAAGTCTACATTTTTGTCAGCCTCTCCTCAATTTCCTCACCAACCCATTGCGCCAGAGGCAGTCTCTGCCTGCCCCATGGCGACCTCAGTGGAGCGGACCTCAGTGGGGACAAGAACCGCTACAGAACCCACACTGAAGCCATTGGTAAACTCAACGCAATCGTTGTGGCCCGTAGGGCACCATCTAAATCAGTTCCGACTTACAGTTCCAAAGCCTGTACAACACTCCCGATTTCTTTGGTCTGTGCCTGGGCCAAGGTGTTATGAAGGATCCTAAGTGCTAGGGTGGAGCTGGAATCCCATTTTGTAACTCAGCCGCACCACGTGATGGCCCAAGGTATCAGACGACCAAAGTTCTTATGGGTCGCAAAAAGAATGACACCCTCTGCTTACTGTCAGGATTTCTGCTTCTCCTGTGTGTGACAGAACTTGGAGGACTTCTGATCCACCCCTCCTTCACCTTCCATTGATGCCATGACTGAGACCAAGTCACAGGCCTAACATATCTGTGAAACATAGGTCACTGAGAACGAGAAGATACCTTGGTCGTACACCTAAAAGTATCAGTACCCTTGACTGCCTTAAAGACTTTATGCACCTTATCTTCCAGCAGGTCCCCAAACAACTTGATCCCTTCAAAAATAAATCTTCGAAGCAGTTGCCTTTGAGAGCGTTCTGAGTGACAGTGCTGGATATGCAGATGCTGTCTTCCAAAACCCATCTCTTCTAAAGTCATGGCCTGAGCCTTTAATAACACTCACACGAGCAGACACTGAAGTACACTGTACAGGGACAGAGTGGGAACAAAAGCCAGCCTGGTCCCTCACACCGCTGGCACTTCAGCCTTTCTTCTCAGGGCAGCAGAAAAATCCACACTGCAAACCAAGTGGAATTCCCTTTGAACCTGCTCTGGACTCTAGCCATAAACATGACCAGATTGGCCACCTCCTCCGAGGCACCCAACCCATTGAATAGAACAGCCACTGGGCCAGACGCGGGCTGAAACTCTCACTTGCGCCATAATGCACAATTTCCACACCACGCAGCACCTGCAACAAGACAGGGCTGTGTGACATGTTATCCATTTCTGAATCTCTGGAACCTATAGGCGGGATACAGTATCCCCGGCGGGCCCACAGCCAGCCCAGGAAACACCACTTATCTCACCCAGGCACTGGGCAACTCCCCATCCTGGGATGTGCCTGTGCCTCAAGGCCCTCATGTCAGAACCTCGACCGGACGTCCTCTCCCAGCAGGGATCCCTGTAGTATTTCTCAGAGTTTTCCACCTTCCCCTCATCTAGGTGCAGGGTAGGGCACACATCAGGCTCACCAACGTTGCCCCTCAAAGTCTAGCAGAGAGAGAGGATTAAGATCCTGGTCCAGGCGACAGCAGCATAGCAAAGGGAGGTATTTTACCAACTGGAGGGAAGGGCGGACACGTGGACCGAAAGGAAGGTTGGAGGCAGGGCCTCAAAGGTAAGTACAAGGAAGAGGAAAAGGGCTATGGAGTTAATATCTCACCATAGACATAGCTCCAGCTCACACCCTGAAGAGCCTCCACATAGCCCAGGACATGCATCCTTCAGATTCTTAGTGCATGTAGCCAGAAAAGAAAATCTATTTCATTGAAAAAGTGAAGTAGGAGGGGGGGATCTTTGTCCCACACCGGTTCCCTTATTGGCCCTTACTGTCAACCATAGTTCTTCATACTTGTTCCTATTTTGGCCCTCGATATTACCCATATTGCGAGTATTTACTCATAATGCCTTGCACATTTCCCACTTTGTACCTTGGTGGCACACATAGTAACTTGCCCTTCATTCTCTACTGTTCCTCAGTGGTACCTATAATGCACTGTACTCCTACACACAGCAATTGCATGTTTACTTTTAAACCACTTGATTCCTTGTGGCGAGTAGGGGGATGTTTTGAAACTTTTTGACATGCACTGCAAATAAACTTTGTTTTCAGTAAATGGTAAATAAGTTTAATTGGGCATGACTGGACTTTAGGGGGCGGAATTGCAGCAAATATGAAGCATGCTCATGGTGACATGCATCATTTTACAGAAAGCATTAGTAAATATTTAGTCACCCATCACCATGGGGTGAGTGAATTTCTCCTAGGTCGAGTATGTAAACTAAGAACTCGCCCTGCAAGTTTGGTTGAATGTTTAAGAATTTGCAAGGCCTGTTCAGTGATACTCCTACTGCCTCACACTTTGTACTTGGTGGTAACCATTACAAAGTCTTGGGAGGATAGCTCAGCGGCAACGTGCTGGCCTTGGAAGCAAGATGACACGAGCAACAGAGGTTCGATCCCCGGGTCCGCGCTTAGAAACCTCTGGGTATTAAGCGCGTTATAAATAACCCATTATCCCATATCATATCATACATGCCAACATTTGCGATCACTGAGATTTTGAGAGGAGCGGAAACAGAGCTTTCAGCCTGCCCAATGACTTGCATTGGGTTGAGGGTTATTTTAGGGATAAGAAATTTTTGAAATAATACAGCAAGAGTCTCATCCAAAACAGAGTTTTGCTACTGTGACTTCTTGTATATCCTTAGAGGAACATTTAGTGCATTGCACGCGTCATTGTGCCTTCCTTGTTCTGCATAGGAACCTTCAGTGCCTTTGACTTGTACTGTATGGAATGGAAAGATCAGGCAGTGCCAGTCATAGATGGGTAGTCAATGTGGTGGGCCAGGCCCTGCCCCATTCAGGGCCCTGTAGGGAGCAGCTGCTCCACCAAAACTACTTTTTCTGGTCAAGAGAGTGGAGAGTGATAGAGCTGCTTCTGCCGCAATGCCGGTCTTCTTTCCCCTACACCCTGCGAGGCTGTGTTGACTGACATGGTAATGTTTATTTGTAAAGCGCCTATACACAAGACTAGTGTTTCAAAGCACTCAAGGAGGGAGGAAACAATGGGAACAAAAAGAGTCATTCAGAGCCCTCGAATTTCTGAACGATACAAGTCTGCTCAGGCAGAGTAAGTGCATATAACACAATTAACAGTGTAGATAACAGCAAATAGGTCTGAGGACGATTCTGCAGTTCTTCCAAGAGCATAGAGGCGCAACCTTGCAGGGAGGGGAGATAGGGAAGAAAAGATAGATCTTCAAGGCATGGTACGTTCAGATCGTTCAAGCGCAAAGACGTAATTGTAGAGGGGGCGGGGGAACAGGACAAGTGCAGTGGGGTTGGGGGGAATCCAAGTGTGCCCAATTAGTCAGAAGGCACTGAGAGATGCCATTTTCATTGGTCATTGGCCAAGTGCAGTGACAATGAGGCAAGTGCAGGTCCTGAGGCAAGGGCTAGATGAATGGCGAGGGTGCCCGAGACGTGTGAGACTCTGAGGTACGCCCGGCGGCCAGTCGGCATGCTGTGTGGAAAAAAGGCGGGAGAGGGAGGGATAGAGCGGTTAACAGGGTAGAGGGAGAGAGAAGAAAGAGAAGAGGAATGTCTTAAGGAGCATCTAGAACTTAAGGAGATCAGGCTCAAGACAGAGGGTAGCAGGGAGGTTATTATAGAGGGATGCCCTGCTGAGGATAAGGATCTCCCTCTAAATCTCTGCTTAAAGAACCGGCTCACTCGCAGAAGGTTGGAGGTAGATGAGTTGGGGGCTCGGGAGGGACAGTATTTAGGAAGGCATTGATGCGTATAGCCGGGTCCCAGGCCCCAGAAAGCCTTGTGGACAATGCAGAGGGTATTGAACTTGATACTTGCGGCCAACGGGGAGCCAGTGGAGGGATTTCAAACTGGAGAAATTAGGTCCCTGGGCTTGAGGCTAAGGATAAGTCTCACAGTTCTGTTCTGGATGAGTTGCAGAGGGCGCAAAGGAGAGGCAGGGAGGTTGAGAAAGAGGCTGTTGCAGTAGTCCAGCCTTGAGAGAACCAGACTCTGGAGATGGTGAGCATCTGGGGAAAGGAGAGGAAAGGAAAAGTACCTCTCAGGAGGTGCAGCTGTTAGTTAGACTTTTCGGAGATGTCTGAAATGTGAGTGGAGTCGAAAATGACCCCAAGGTTTTTTTCCTCTCAGGTGGGTGCGGGCTCAGGCCCAAGGGAGGCCGGCCAGAGTGAGAGAGTGAATCCGAAGCGCCTTGCAGAAGGGGGGGGGGCGGGATTTGTCCCCCAAGTGTGATAAAAACAGAAATGGTACCACGTGCACATTAAATCTCCACACAGATCCAATCAGCTTCTGAAATGTGTGCTATTTATAAAAAGACAGCTAAGCTGATTCCTAACAAAATACACACCACTTTTTAAACCACCTCCAGCTACTTTTTGTATGCTTGTTGCCACTCATTTATTTTTGTATTTTTACAGAACTTCAAATCTGCAGGTCTGTGCCAAATAATTCAACAAATGTAGCAGGCGCCCCTCTCTCGGAAGAACAAGGCATGATAACCTGTTCAGTGGTCGTTAACCACATTGAGAGTTTGCAGCCATCTGCTTTTTGCTCACTGTACCTTTCACAGATGGGAAATATCCATTTGCATATCAGTCTTTATCCCACCCACATGGGCAGTCCAGCACCGAAATGCTATGGCAATTCCTCTCTGAACAAGAGTACCAACAGCAACCCCATACACGTGTTTCAGCCTTGTTGGGCATCATCAGGGAGGTGAAGCTAAGCCTCTCTAAGCACAGTGAGCAGGGAGTCCATGTCAGGTTACCCCCAGGTAACCTAGGGTGACCAACCCCAAGTTCTTTCAAAAGAATTAAACAAAGGTAGCAAATAATGACTACAAGCAGGTTATCAGCCTACAGGTTTTGATGGGTGTTAGCAAGCCTTAAAAACCCAGTTGCAAAATTCTGGGAGATTGGGAAGGCTTATGTTACTTTCACAGGGGAAATTGAATAATACAACTAAAATCATAGACGATAGTGTGGTTCCAGATATATTATAACAAGGTCAATGACTAATCAAAATAATGTAACTATCCAGAAGGCCACAAGAATAAAATAAGTCATATCACTTTCTGTGATTTCACTTCCAGTGATGCGAATATACAAGTGAAAGAGTCCCAAAAAAACTTTGTGCAAAGGCCTCCAAAATCCCAGGAAGGGTCCTCATCTGAAAGTGTGCCAGGTAAAACGTGCAAACGTTATCCACTCCTGGTTTTCTCCTTGTATTCCACAGCGAGTATTCCTGCTTTGCAAATGGGAGAAGAAAAGCGACAAACACCGAAATACCATCATGTCCTGCACTTGTTCCCTTTTGGTCGTCTATCAGTGGGACTGTGCACTAAACCTGCTGCCATTAGGCAAAAACATTCCCCCTTTTGTCTGGGCTATTACAGTCGGAGAACTCACCGTCTTGGGTTCTTTGAATGGGAGCGCAGAAGCACAAGAATGGCAAATGCATTGTTCGTTCGCACGTGAGATGGCGCTTGCGTGGTGTAGACAAATCATACAGACAGTTACGTTCCCGGTCAGGTGGGAAAAGGCCAGCGCCTATGAAAAGAAACCCAAAACACGCCCAAACTACAAAACGAGGCAAGCTGGCCTCAAGAGAGCATGAGAA
Organism: Ambystoma mexicanum; assembly: GCF_040938575.1. NCBI lineage: Eukaryota > Metazoa > Chordata > Amphibia > Caudata > Ambystomatidae > Ambystoma > Ambystoma mexicanum. The sequence continues at coordinate 215,062,508 of NC_090921.1, read as the reverse complement.
GATCGCTGAGAAAAGTGACGTTCCTGTACTTGAAAATTGCAGCGCATCAACTCGAAGCTTATATGACCTTGTGGCGCTGTGGCATACCTGCCTACATTTGAAAATCAAAAACCCTGTGAGATGTATGCCCCGCCCACAGTCACAAAACACTCCGCCCATTTGCACACGGCCCCGCCCACCTGTCAAAAAGGTAAACTCGGCTGTTACAGCGTCATAAGAAACACGTTTGCAGTTTGCACTTTACAGTGGAATGCAATGTGTGAATGTCCGAGGACATGTATAATTTCCCAAATTGCATAGGACGAATGGCATTCGCTTTCCATAAAAGCAATGCACACACAAAACCAAGAGAGGATATTTTCTTCAAAAATTGAAAACGTTAACGTGTGCATGTTTTAAACTCCAAGAACCAATACAAAGGTTTTCCCTAGAACTTGCAGTACCGAAATTGGACATTTCACCTTAGTTGTTTATTTTTCATGAGGTTACATAGTGCAGTGGTGAGGTGTTCAGCCTGCAAACCTGATGGCTGTGGTTCAATCCTTGAGGTCAGCTAATTCATGCATTCAAAGAGGACCGTCAATGGTTCTCATTTTAATTGGGGGAGGGGGGGAGTCCACCCTCTGAAAAAAGTGGGTGGACTCCGTCCACCCGCGTGTACCCTCAACTTGATCCCTGGCAAACTGGCCAAAAAGAATGGAAGCTGAAAAACGCAGAATAGTGCTTTTGTTTTCCTGCAGCTTTCATTCCTTTTGGCCAGTTTGCCTTATGTATTAGTCGCCCTTCAGTTTAAGGCGACTAAAACGTAAGGCAAACTGGCCAAAATTAATAAAAGTTTAAGCAAAATAAATGCGGTAATAATGCATATGCGCCGTTTCCGGGTCCCGTCCAATCCTCCATCCGATTGTCTGCAAAAGACCGCTGCCGGTGTTGTATGCTATCCTGCCTCCCATGGTAGCTTGTAGGAGGCAGTGTTCGGCAATCTTCGGAGTCACGCCCACTTGATGGCTACAGCCATACATGCAGCCCGAAATGAAAAGCTAATGTCATAGCTCGCCCTCCTACATTTCTGTTCCTGGGATTGGCCAGTGATCTGCGTAGCTCCACCCCTGTCCTTGAGTGCCCATGTCCATCATTTAAGCAGTTCTCATATTTTCTTCTTTTGTAGCGGCCGCAGTGTTGCCATGTCCACTTATTATATTATAAGTGACTTTGGGCTTGTTTTTGCCCAAAGTCGCTTATAATATTAGCAGGTTGCTTGTCGCGGTTTTTGTCCGTGTTTTTCCTTAATTGTGTGCTTATTGTTCTGCTTGTTTGCCAGTCTGTCTGACTTGGCCCCATTTACAAAAAAGAAAAATGAATATGAAAGGCGAACATGCCGTCCTGCCATAAGCAGTTATGCACACGCTGTGAGGCTCGGGCTGATTGCCTTCCTGATGTGAAGCCCCATGCAGCGTCCTGGACGGGGCTGTCTGCAGCCCCTTAACGACCTGCAAGTACTCCTTTCTTTTGCATTGATGGGCTCTTTCAATATGAGAGACCCTTTGAAGACGCATTACCTAGCCAAGAGGTAAACACAGGGTATTTACAGCAACATGTAGTTTAGTCATGATGGAAACAAGCATAGACAATGACAATAGTTTAGGGTTTTGTGTAGGCATGGGAAAGGCCCTTGGTAGGCACTGCTGTCTTTAGTTGTATGAACGGCACCAGGTGCAAAATGGTGCAAGTACCAGGGCATCTAATGGCAGTGCCTGGCAAATGCCTGGTAAGTTTGCAAAAAGCCAAAAACTGTTAACATGACTTCACTGAAGGACACACACAGTGCTTTTAACTTGATTGGCTGAACGCAGACCAGGTTAAGATATTTCTATTACGCCAGTAGCATTTACAGCTCAAATTAATTCAGCATTGAGTGCAAAGTTTAATGTTAAGGCTTGATTAAAGAAAGCTCAAAGAGTTCCCATGAGAAGGTGTTTTGGGCGGGGAGGGACAAGAACAGGGTTGGGGATTAGCATTACAATGAACAGTCAATGGGTGGGCTAGTGATTTACTAGAGGAGTAAGTCATGAGGGAGCCAATGACCAGAGGGGTGATGGACTATATGAACCAAGGACCAGATGACAGCAATCAACCAGGTTTCCCAATACCAGAAGGACGACAGTGGGGGGGCCATGTCACGCTTGTCGCCATGAGCTAGTCCTGGATTTTCCCTTTGCATACTGGTCCTTGTAAGCCCATACTTCTAATGGGAAGAAATAAAATACCAGTCCTAGCATTTAATAGGAAATGCCTGGACTGGCTCAGTGTCATGAAGTACATGGGGCTACTTGGCAGGTACCTGCAATGGAGCCAAGGACCAGAGGTGAGCGACGAATCAAGGACCAGAGCAGCCAAGGATCCAAAAAGCCAATAAAGTTGCTTTTATAAGTCGCAAAAATAGACACCAATTGTTAGAAAATAACAATTTTAATAAATGCTTTTTGTTAACATATGTTTGAGCTCTCTGTATGTATTCTTTGCGTTATAGTTATTTTTCAACTTCTGAGACCTTTCCACCTTATTTTAGAGGTGCGCTTGTTTTTGCAGCTTATTTGGTTGGGAGTCAGCTTGTTTTGGGCTTGTTTTAAAGGAACATTCAGCTTATTTTTTCCTTCTGACCTGGCAACACTGAGCGGCCGTGGAGAGAGGAAGGGGAGACTGGGAAAGATGGGGTTTGAAGAAATTAAGTTGCATGGAGTAGAACCGAGCTCTACACTGCGGGGCTGTGGTGGGAATACAGGAGCTCGAGGCACACACGGGACCCTTCTGCACCGACACAACGAAAGCACAGTATTTGAAAGGCTACCAAGGATTACAAAAACCCTGTACAGTGGTTTAATTGCTGGGATCAAAAAATAATAAAAATCACAAAAATGAAAAACATTTTGACTTTTCTGTTTCATGACACCAACGTAACATTGTTTACTCCCCCATGTACGTAGACACATCAACACGGAAGAATGCCATATTAAGAGAGGGCTAATCACCATATTGCTGAAACGAAGCACCTGAATGTTTTATGGAAATGCTTAACTCAAGGTGGTCTGTTTTGGGGGCTTCGTGCATGGACAACATTGTGTGATGAATGTCAACTTAACTATTTCATAACATGTGTGTTTTATCACTGTTCTATCGCCAAAACATTAATGTAAAGAAATATTATACCAAGCAAAAGGAGTGTTTAGCGAACAATGGTTTCACACCTGTCTGCATCAGGCGTGCCTGTAAATAAGTGAACACAAGGTAGGATGCAGTCTTGTGGCAGGATGGATGCCATACTCCCACTTGTCACGAATCTTCCTTGCATGTTAATTCCACTCTCTTTATCACAGAGAATGGTCATCATGGTTTCCACAGTTATGTTGCCTGTTTGAAAACCATTATAACGCACTTCAGCAGGGCAGTTTCTAATCCATTTGGTGCCCAGAGCGAAACACTAGGAATACACCCCCCCACATCCCATCCCGCGCCCCAGCCCCACCGCACCCCACGCGCCAGCCCCACCGCACCCCGCGCCCCAGCCCCACCGCACTGCACCCCGCGCCGCGCCCCAGCCCCACCGCACCTCGCGCGCCAGCCCCACTGCATCGCACCCCACCCCACTCCCAAACTACACCATTAAGGGACTCCTACCCAAAGTCAAACAGTCCGTTACACAAGGAATGAATTGCCATTTGCAACAGTGGGCCACTTTTTCATTGGTGCCCAAGACAATTGTATGCTCTAGTCCCACTTAGGCTGCAGATAATGAGGACTGGGCACACCAAGAGAACATGAATATGGCACAGGATGCAGTATATGCAACCATCAAAGAACACAAGATGCTGAAGGGGGTTTGGAGGCAACCTAAGCCAAAAGGGCAATGACAAGGAGACACCCGAACACAATAAACAATCACTTTAAAATTCTTTCAATGGGAATCAAGTGTATGCTTTGATACAGTAAAGTCTGACTGTTGACTTGTTATAAGGAGACATGGAACCGGATTATTTATTTATTCATGCAATGTTTGTTGGGTACCTATTTATTTATGCAATGTTTGTCGGATACAGGTATCCGACAAACATTGCATAAATAAATAATCTGTGTCCATGTACCCGACAAACATTGCATAAATAAATAAATGAACCGGGTCATGGCTTAAAGAATATTTACTCAGCAACACTGATCAAAACTATTATCAGCATAATGAAGTAACTCATCACCAGTGCCATGGAAGTGGTTTAAAGTGGAATTGATATCAAGTTTGGAAAAGAAGCAGCATGAAAGAAATAGCGCCGCTTTAAACTATTATTTTGGGAGAGGCAAAGCTGCCTACAGTGCACGCCCACGCCCCACACTACCTCCCCTCCCAACACAATGTCAGCACGAAACCATTCAGTGACTAATGGCCCACCATTAGCAGTTTCCTGCCTGCATTGTGATGGTAGGAGCTGGTTTTAGCTGCAGGGGGACCTGAAGTGTTTTAATTGTTGTGCTTATACCCCCACCCGAAGTGGCGCAAAAGTGGTCAGAGGAAGCCTCTGACTTCTTTAATGTTACGTAGTACTTGTGACATTACAGTCGGAAGGGGCAGCGCCAGTACCTGACCCACAGAACTTTCCCCACGGCAATGCGACGCCCCACAAACTGGGGAATTTTATCCCCTCCAGAGGCTCCAGTGTAGCAGGGTAATTGCGAACCCCCCTGGCGGTTGCGCCCCGGGCAGCTGCCCGCCTCGCCCGGGCCAAGAAACGGGCCTGCACCTCAGGGTTAACAATTTCTTCCAGTGCATGGATTAGCATTCTTTTTTATTTATTTTTTCATTTGTGATTTGGTTTCCAACAAACCTTGCACACGAGCATGAATATTTAAAAGTCTCCTATGCACAATTAGACAAACAATACAGGCCATAAATATAAACCATCTCCCCAGATAATACAAAATCATACACAAATATAAACTAGTCAAGTCACACAGCATTCTTGTTGCAGCTCAATTAAGCCTACACATTTCACAATATCAGAACAATGAAGTATCTGTTAAGTATAAAAGCAAAATTCTATAACTTTTTTCCCAAACCTTTTATTCAAACAAGGATGCGAGACATACATAGACAGTAAAATATGGCTGAATGCATAATGCACAACATTCCCGGGTCCAACAAGCCATCCCACCACCGAGGCGCTAATGCGAAAATGCATAACCCTGTTAAAATAACAAAGTACCACACCAAGGGCATCACATCAGGGAATAGTTTGAAAGTAGAGACAGTTTAAAGGTTAGGGAGGGAAAATTCTGGTAATAGTCAACAAATGGGAGCCAGAAATCTAGATACCAAGGCAGCGCATTGTTTTACACATGCTGTAACTTTTTCGTCAACCAAGATGTCCCATACCTCCATCCACCATTGTGCCAATACTGGGCCCATAGGAGCCTTCCACGATCGTGCTATTGATATTTTAGTTGCTAAAAATTGGTGTGTCGCCGATTGTGCTCTGCAACCCGATTTAGGGTACACATCTTCCACTGAGCGACGCGATAGGCCAAGTAGTGGAGCCAGGGGTAGGTCCACTGCAGTTCTCTCCTTAATGTGAGACAGTACAGCAACCCAAAAAATGTGGATCACATGACAGGACCACCACATATGAAAGTAGCTTCCCGAGGCCGCACCCCCTCCAGCAAGCCGAATTCAAAGCAGCATTCATTTTATGTAAAGTTAGCAGAGGCCGGTACCATCTGTAGCAAAGTTTATGCATACATTCTCTGTTGGTTACACATCTAGAGGAGGCGTGGTTTCTAGCCCAGATCTCTTCCCATAAATCCTCGACAGGAGGTCCCACATCCGCTTTCCAAATGGCAATGTAGGAGGATCTGACGGTTAGTAAGTTGCCTCCCAAAAGTTTATAAAAGCATGAGATTCTACCCCCATCTATGCCATACTGTTGGGTACATTCCAATACTCTCACCTTCGCGGGTCACCTGGCTCCTCACAGTTGTGAAATCCAGTGCCGAATATGACCCTATCTAAATCGTTCGCCTTCGGTTAGTGAGAATTGAGCCTTACATTCGGACACGAGAGAGGAGAGCCCTCCTGGTACAGCTGATGCAAGCTATGCAGACCCCCATTATGCCAATTTGAAAAACTATTCCCTAAGAATCCTGGGGAGAATTCTGCATTACCAAAGACTGGAGAGCACGGTCTGAATCCCGATTCACCCACTTCTTCATAAAAGCCACGTGCCAGTAATACAGCAAGATTTTTGTCGAGATCAAGTGTGTGTCAGATCGGGGAGTTTAGTATTGTCGATAAAGGGTAAGAAAGATAACCGGCAGGAGGAGTTGGCTTTCTCAAGAGCTACCCATCTGGGAGGGGACCTCCAAGCCAAGATGTGCGTAACCCGAGCAGCCACATAATACCTGAGGAGGTCCAGAGCCGCCATTGCTCCCCTCCGGGCATCGCTTAAAACCTCAGCTTTTGGAACTCTAGGCTTTTTGCCCGCCCAGATAAATTGTAGGACGCTACGCTGCAGCATACATACTTCAAGGTTTGGTATCTTAACTAGCAAGGCTTGACAAAGATACAAGAATCTGGTTAAAAGATTCATTTTTACTGCAGCGATTCGTCCCATCAGTGATATTTCCTGCTTACTCCAACGTTTAAGATCTTCGGCAAGATCCTTAAGCAACCCTGGGAAGTTGACCCAATATACATCCTGCGGGGAAACAGGAATCCTCACCCCCAGGTACTCAATAGTGTCAGATGCCCACAGAATTCGACAGGTGGATCTCGCAGCGGCAATGACTTGCTTGGGCAATTGCACACTTATGGCAAGGATTTCTAGTAATTGACAGAGAAGCCAGTTCAAATCATCTTAATTCAGAAATGACAGCCTCAAGGGAGGTTGGTATATTAATTAACATGAGCATGACATCATCGGCATAAAGAGGCATTTTGTGTTGCACCCAAGCTACCTCAGTCCCTGTGATCTCCGAGTTGTCTCTGATCCTTTGCGCAAATGGCTCCATTACAAGAGCAAAAATCAAAGGAGACAGTGGACAACCCTGCTTAGTTCCATGAGCGATAGGGACAGGGGCAATTAACCCTTATTCGAGTAAAAGGTCAATGGTAGTTAGCCAACGGGCCAAATCCAAAAGCAAGCAGAACCTCACAAAGGTAGGGCCAGGGCACTCTGTCGAATGCTTTAGTAGCATCCAGTGTGAGTACTCCCAGGGCAAGACTATCACCTCCTGGCTAGGTCAAGGATATCCAAGACTCATCTGATGTTGTCTTGTGTGCTTCGCTTTGGAATAAACCCAGCCTGATCCGGATTTATCAGTTGGGGTAGAACCGTCCCCAACCTCGAGGTCAACACCTTAGAGTACAACTTGGCATCCAGGTTCAAAGAAATTGGCCTGTACGGGTGACAATCCTGTGTGGGATTCCCCAGCTTAAGTATTAAAATTGTAGTTGACTCCATCGAAGGAGTAACCCTCCCTAAATTCCGGGAACAAGTTGAATCAGTTAGTCAACGGTTTGAGTAGTTGTGGTTGAAAAATCGTATAAACGATGCTGAGAAACCATCCGGACTAGGGGTCCTGTGTTTAAGAGAAACTATTGCTATTGCCACCTCTTCCGTGGTTACAGGAGTGTCTAAGGTCTCCTGAACAGTAGACGAGAGCCTGATTTGGTAGTCTGGCGTAAGTCGCAGAGATGGGGGGGGGCGGGCCTGCTGCAGATTCTGTGGGTAAATATCATTCAGAAACCTTCCTTTTCGCCGATTCCCTGTACTGAATATTTATGTCAGAGTCTACCAGCACTGCTGTAGTATTTGTTGTATGTATGGCCTTCAATTTATGAACCAGAAATGTATTCACCATATTACCCATGGCATAATAAGATTGGTTAGCACGAATAATCGATTTGGCCGTATGTCCTGCTAAGTGTGCTTCTAGTTTATTTCGCGCTACCCGTAGGCCCTTCCTGGCCATGACAGAATTGAAATGCTTATGAAGCATTTCTGAAGCGCGCATCTCCCCCTAAAGTGCCTACCTTAGGGTTCTATTCCTATAAGTGCAAGCAGTTGTGTGAGCAATCAGTTCCCATCTAATCACTGCCTTCATAGGGTTGCATACCGTGGCAGTCGGAACGGTATCAGTGCTATTTTCCCTAAAGAAATCAGTTATTGCCTTAGTTATGGAGTCCTTTGAACACCAAATCTGAGAGGGCCGGGTCGTGCAGCTTCCATGGGGGCCTGCTAACGGGGGACAACCTATCAACTGAAAGTGTACACTCAACTGCTGCATGATCTGAGAGTACATGGGTAGCAATGAGTACCTCTGATACAAACGGAATCAAAAGGAACAAGTTACTTACCTGTAACTATTGTTCTCCAGAATGGGTCTGGCATGGATTCACATGCTCATGAATATTCCCCGTCGTCAGGCCGGGAATCAAAAAGAAAAAACAGTTTCACTTTCACTTACAAACTGTCTTTCTCCGATAAACCAATCACTGAGCTCTGGGTCATACTGCCCCCAGCCAACGACTGCCCTTCTCCCCAAGCCCCTCCTCTGGCAGCCATCTTCAGATTTAATAGCCCATAAAGTGGCAGTATGACCAAGAAGAGCCACAGAGGGGCAGGAGAGAGGGTTTGCATGTGAATCCATGCCAGTCCCATGCTGGAGAACAATAGTTGCAGGTAAGCAACTTGTTCCTTCTCCAGCATGGGGTCTGGCATGGATTCACATGCTCATGAATAAAGAATACATAGCAGTACAACATTACACAACCACAGGAGGTGGCAAGGCTAAACAGAAGCAAATACTCTTCCCTCCGGAACATGCTCACCTTCAAGCGAACAGGTTGCGTAGCACTGCTTAGCCAACCCTGGACTCCTCTCTGGAATCCCTGTGGACGCAGTAGAATCCTGTAAAGGTGTGCGTGGACCTCCACGTAGCAACCCTGCAGATGTCCAGCAGGGGCACACCAGACTGGAACCCCGTCGTCGCAGCGATCGCTCTGGTAGAATGTGGGAGGCAGTGTTCGGCAATCTTCGGAGTCACGCCCACTTGATGGCTACAGCCATACATGCAGCCCGAAATGAAAAGCTAATGTCATAGCCTGCCCTCCTACATTTCTGTTCCTGGGATTGGCCAGTGATCTGCGTAGCTCCACCCCTGTCCTAGAGTGCCCGTGTCCATCATTTAAGCAGTTCTCATATTTTCTTCTTTTGTAGCGGCCGCAGTGTTGCCATGTCCACTTATTATATTATAAGTGACTTTGGGCTTGTTTTTAACATGTGTGTTTTATCACTGTTCTATCGCCAAAACATTAATGTAAAGAAATATTATACCAAGCAAAAGGAGTGTTTAGCGAACAATGGTTTGACACCTGTCTGCATCAGGCGTGCCTGTAAATAAGTGAACACAAGGTAGGATGCAGTCTTGTGGCAGGATGGATGCCATACTCCCACTTGTCACGAATCTTCCTTGCATGTTAATTCCACTCTCTTTATCACAGAGAATGGTCATCATGGTTTCCACAGTTATGTTGCCTGTTTGAAAACCATTATAACGCACTTCAGCAGGGCAGTTTCTAATCCATTTGGTGCCCAGAGCGAAACACTAGGAATACACCCCCCCACATCCCATCCCGCGCCCCAGCCCCACCGCACCCCACGCGCCAGCCCCACCGCACCCCGCGCCCCAGCCCCACCGCACTGCACCCCGCGCCGCGCCCCAGCCCCACCGCACCTCGCGCGCCAGCCCCACTGCATCGCACCCCACCCCACTCCCAAACTACACCATTAAGGGACTCCTACCCAAAGTCAAACAGTCCGTTACACAAGGAATGAATTGCCATTTGCAACAGTGGGCCACTTTTTCATTGGTGCCCAAGACAATTGTATGCTCTAGTCCCACTTAGGCTGCAGATAATGAGGACTGGGCACACCAAGAGAACATGAATATGGCACAGGATGCAGTATATGCAACCATCAAAGAACACAAGATGCTGAAGGGGGTTTGGAGGCAACCTAAGCCAAAAGGGCAATGACAAGGAGACACCCGAACACAATAAACAATCACTTTAAAATTCTTTCAATGGGAATCAAGTGTATGCTTTGATACAGTAAAGTCTGACTGTTGACTTGTTATAAGGAGACATGGAACCGGATTATTTATTTATTCATGCAATGTTTGTCGGGTACCTATTTATTTATGCAATGTTTGTCGGATACAGGTATCCGACAAACATTGCATAAATAAATAATCTGTGTCCATGTACCCGACAAACATTGCATAAATAAATAAATGAACCGGGTCATGGCTTAAAGAATATTTACTCAGCAACACTGATCAAAACTATTATCAGCATAATGAAGTAACTCATCACCAGTGCCATGGAAGTGGTTTAAAGTGGAATTGATATCAAGTTTGGAAAAGAAGCAGCATGAAAGAAATAGCGCCGCTTTAAACTATTATTTTGGGAGAGGCAAAGCTGCCTACAGTGCACGCCCACGCCCCACACTACCTCCCCTCCCAACACAATGTCAGCACGAAACCATTCAGTGACTAATGGCCCACCATTAGCAGTTTCCTGCCTGCATTGTGATGGGAGGAGCTGGTTTTAGCTGCAGGGGGACCTGAAGTGTTTTAATTGTTGTGCTTATACCCCCACCCGAAGTGGCGCAAAAGTGGTCAGAGGAAGCCTCTGACTTCTTTAATGTTACGTAGTACTTGTGACATTACAGTCGGAAGGGGCAGCGCCAGTACCTGACCCACAGAACTTTCCCCACGGCAATGCGACGCCCCACAAACTGGGGAATTTTATCCCCTCCAGAGGCTCCAGTGTAGCAGGGTAATTGCGAACCCCCCTGGCGGTTGCGCCCCGGGCAGCTGCCCGCCTCGCCCGGGCCAAGAAACGGGCCTGCACCTCAGGGTTAACAATTTCTTCCAGTGCATGGATTAGCATTCTTTTTTATTTATTTTTTCATTTGTGATTTGGTTTCCAACAAACCTTGCACACGAGCATGAATATTTAAAAGTCTCCTATGCACAATTAGACAAACAATACAGGCCATAAATATAAACCATCTCCCCAGATAATACAAAATCATACACAAATATAAACTAGTCAAGTCACACAGCATTCTTGTTGCAGCTCAATTAAGCCTACACATTTCACAATATCAGAACAATGAAGTATCTGTTAAGTATAAAAGCAAAATTCTATAACTTTTTTCCCAAACCTTTTATTCAAACAAGGATGCGAGACATACATAGACAGTAAAATATGGCTGAATGCATAATGCACAACATTCCCGGGTCCAACAAGCCATCCCACCACCGAGGCGCTAATGCGAAAATGCATAACCCTGTTAAAATAACAAAGTACCACACCAAGGGCATCACATCAGGGAATAGTTTGAAAGTAGAGACAGTTTAAAGGTTAGGGAGGGAAAATTCTGGTAATAGTCAACAAATGGGAGCCAGAAATCTAGATACCAAGGCAGCGCATTGTTTTACACATGCTGTAACTTTTTCGTCAACCAAGATGTCCCATACCTCCATCCACCATTGTGCCAATACTGGGCCCATAGGAGCCTTCCACGATCGTGCTATTGATATTTTAGTTGCTAAAAATTGGTGTGTCGCCGATTGTGCTCTGCAACCCGATTTAGGGTACACATCTTCCACTGAGCGACGCGATAGGCCAAGTAGTGGAGCCAGGGGTAGGTCCACTGCAGTTCTCTCCTTAATGTGAGACAGTACAGCAACCCAAAAAATGTGGATCACATGACAGGACCACCACATATGAAAGTAGCTTCCCGAGGCCGCACCCCCTCCAGCAAGCCGAATTCAAAGCAGCATTCATTTTATGTAAAGTTAGCAGAGGCCGGTACCATCTGTAGCAAAGTTTATGCATACATTCTCTGTTGGTTACACATCTAGAGGAGGCGTGGTTTCTAGCCCAGATCTCTTCCCATAAATCCTCGACAGGAGGTCCCACATCCGCTTTCCAAATGGCAATGTAGGAGGATCTGACGGTTAGTAAGTTGCCTCCCAAAAGTTTATAAAAGCATGAGATTCTACCCCCATCTATGCCATACTGTTGGGTACATTCCAATACTCTCACCTTCGCGGGTCACCTGGCTCCTCACAGTTGTGAAATCCAGTGCCGAATATGACCCTATCTAAATCGTTCGCCTTCGGTTAGTGAGAATTGAGCCTTACATTCGGACACGAGAGAGGAGAGCCCTCCTGGTACAGCTGATGCAAGCTATGCAGACCCCCATTATGCCAATTTGAAAAACTATTCCCTAAGAATCCTGGGGAGAATTCTGCATTACCAAAGACTGGAGAGCACGGTCTGAATCCCGATTCACCCACTTCTTCATAAAAGCCACGTGCCAGTAATACAGCAAGATTTTTGTCGAGATCAAGTGTGTGTCAGATCGGGGAGTTTAGTATTGTCGATAAAGGGTAAGAAAGATAACCGGCAGGAGGAGTTGGCTTTCTCAAGAGCTACCCATCTGGGAGGGGACCTCCAAGCCAAGATGTGCGTAACCCGAGCAGCCACATAATACCTGAGGAGGTCCAGAGCCGCCATTGCTCCCCTCCGGGCATCGCTTAAAACCTCAGCTTTTGGAACTCTAGGCTTTTTGCCCGCCCAGATAAATTGTAGGACGCTACGCTGCAGCATACATACTTCAAGGTTGGGTATCTTAACTAGCAAGGCTTGACAAAGATACAAGAATCTGGTTAAAAGATTCATTTTTACTGCAGCGATTCGTCCCATCAGTGATATTTCCTGCTTACTCCAACGTTTAAGATCTTCGGCAAGATCCTTAAGCAACCCTGGGAAGTTGACCCAATATACATCCTGCGGGGAAACAGGAATCCTCACCCCCAGGTACTCAATAGTGTCAGATGCCCACAGAATTCGACAGGTGGATCTCGCAGCGGCAATGACTTGCTTGGGCAATTGCACACTTATGGCAAGGATTTCTAGTAATTGACAGAGAAGCCAGTTCAAATCATCTTAATTCAGAAATGACAGCCTCAAGGGAGGTTGGTATATTAATTAACATGAGCATGACATCATCGGCATAAAGAGGCATTTTGTGTTGCACCCAAGCTACCTCAGTCCCTGTGATCTCCGAGTTGTCTCTGATCCTTTGCGCAAATGGCTCCATTACAAGAGCAAAAATCAAAGGAGACAGTGGACAACCCTGCTTAGTTCCATGAGCGATAGGGACAGGGGCAATTAACCCTTATTCGAGTAAAAGGTCAATGGTAGTTAGCCAACGGGCCAAATCCAAAAGCAAGCAGAACCTCACAAAGGTAGGGCCAGGGCACTCTGTCGAATGCTTTAGTAGCATCCAGTGTGAGTACTCCCAGGGCAAGACTATCACCTCCTGGCTAGGTCAAGGATATCCAAGACTCATCTGATGTTGTCTTGTGTGCTTCGCTTTGGAATAAACCCAGCCTGATCCGGATTTATCAGTTGGGGTAGAACCGTCCCCAACCTCGAGGCCAACACCTTAGAGTACAACTTGGCATCCAGGTTCAAAGAAATTGGCCTGTACGGGTGACACTCCTGTGTGGGATTCCCCAGCTTAAGTATTAAAATTGTAGTTGCCTCCATCGAAGGAGTAACCCTCCCTAAATTCCGGGAACAAGTTGAATCAGTTAGTCAACGGTTTGAGTAGTTGTGGTTGAAAAATCGTATAAACGATGCTGAGAAACCATCCGGACTAGGGGTCCTGTGTTTAAGAGAAACTATTGCTATTGCCACCTCTTCCGTGGTTACAGGAGTGTCTAAGGTCTCCTGAACAGTAGACGAGAGCCTGATTTGGTAGTCTGGCGTAAGTCGCAGAGATGGGGGGGGCGGGCCTGCTGCAGATTCTGTGGGTAAATATCATTCAGAAACCTTCCTTTTCGCCGATTCCCTGTACTGAATATTTATGTCAGAGTCTACCAGCACTGCTGTAGTATTTGTTGTATGTATGGCCTTCAATTTATGAACCAGAAATGTATTCACCATATTACCCATGGCATAATAAGATTGCTTAGCACGAATAATCGATTTGGCCGTATGTCCTGCTAAGTGTGCTTCTAGTTTATTTCGCGCTACCCGTAGGCCCTTCCTGGCCATGACAGAATTGAAATGCTTATGAAGCATTTCTGAAGCGCGCATCTCCCCCTAAAGTGCCTACCTTAGGGTTCTATTCCTATAAGTGCAAGCAGTTGTGTGAGCAATCAGTTCCCATCTAATCACTGCCTTCATAGGGTTGCATACCGTGGCAGTCGGAACGGTATCAGTGCTATTTTCCCTAAAGAAATCAGTTATTGCCTTAGTTATGGAGTCCTTTGAACACCAAATCTGAGAGGGCCGGGTCGTGCAGCTTCCATGGGGGCCTGCTAACGGGGGACAACCTATCAACTGAAAGTGCACACTCAACTGCTGCATGATCTGAGAGTACATGGGTAGCAATGAGTACCTCTGATACAAACGGAATCAAAAGGAACAAGTTACTTACCTGTAACTATTGTTCTCCAGAATGGGTCTGGCATGGATTCACATGCTCATGAATATTCCCCGTCGTCAGGCCGGGAATCAAAAAGAAAAAACAGTTTCACTTTCACTTACAAACTGTCTTTCTCCGATAAACCAATCACTGAGCTCTGGGTCATACTGCCCCCAGCCAACGACTGCCCTTCTCCCCAAGCCCCTCCTCTGGCAGCCATCTTCAGATTTAATAGCCCATAAAGTGGCAGTATGACCAAGAAGAGCCACAGAGGGGCAGGAGAGAGGGTTTGCATGTGAATCCATGCCAGTCCCATGCTGGAGAACAATAGTTGCAGGTAAGCAACTTGTTCCTTCTCCAGCATGGGGTCTGGCATGGATTCACATGCTCATGAATAAAGAATACATAGCAGTACAACATTACACAACCACAGGAGGTGGCAAGGCTAAACAGAAGCAAATACTCTTCCCTCCGGAACATGCTCACCTTCAAGCGAACAGGTTGCGTAGCACTGCTTAGCCAACCCTGGACTCCTCTCTGGAATCCCTGTGGACGCAGTAGAATCCTGTAAAGGTGTGCGTGGACCTCCACGTAGCAACCCTGCAGATGTCCAGCAGGGGCACACCAGACTGGAACCCCGTCGTCGCAGCGATCGCTCTGGTAGAATGGGCTCTCGGACGGCCGGGCAGCGGTTGGTTTGACAACCAGTGACAGTGTGTGATGCAGCCAGAGAGACACCTGGAGATGGAAGCCTTGGACAAGGCCTTCCCATGGTTCACAGGACCAAAGTTCATGAATGGTTGAGATGTCTTCCGGAAACACTTTGTGCGTGCCACATAGAACTTCAGCGCACAAGCCACATCCAGCCAGTGCAAAGTCCTTTTAGCCGGCGACAAAGGTTTTGGAAAAAACACAGGCAACACCAAAGGCTTGTTGAGGTGGAATTCCGACAGAACCTTTGGCATGAAGGAGGGGTGCATCCGCAGCACCAGCGTTGTGTTGTGAAAAGTCAGCTAAGGCTGTTCGCAGGAAAGGACCTGGATCTCACCAACCCTCCTGGCAGAGGTGATGGCCACGAGAAAAGCTGTCTTCCACGAAAGGAACTTGAGAGGGGCATGATGCATATGCTTGAAGGGAGCCCCCATGATCCTCGTCAGCACCACGTTGAGTTCCCACGCCAGGGTAGGGGCCTTCTCCGGCGGTAATGATCGAAACAGTCATTTGAGGAACTCCTTGACTAGACGGTGGGACCAAAGAGAAGACCGTCCTGGAGACCTGGTGTAGCGGGAGATAGCCGCCAAAAGCACCTTGATAGAGGCGTTGACCAAGTACAAGTACGGAAGAATCTGCGGAGCTGAGATATTCAGAGAGTTGGTCTTCTGCGTCCGGCACCACGTTGCAAAATGTTTGCACTTGTGCCCTTAGCAATGAAGAGTCGACGATGCTCTGGCCCTGGTAAGGACCTCCCTGCAGTCCGCCGGCAGCTCATACACTCCAAACCCTAAGGCTGCAGGAGCCAAGCCTTCAGGTTCAGCGATCCTGTGTCGTGATGTAGGATTGCTCTTCCTTCTCTGGCGAGCAGATCCAAACCACCGGCAGCTTGACTGGGGGTAACACTGACAGGCTGAGAAGATCCGGGTACCAAATCTGACTCGGCCACGCCGGGGCGATGAGGATCATCTTGCATCACCACCGTTTGAGTTGATTGATGACTCGCAGCAGGAGAGGCAACGGGGAAGGGGAATTCCGGCAGAACAGGCCTTCCCACAGAAAGGAAAACGCGTCCCCCATGCTCCTCGGCTGGTGGAACCTTCTGGCGAATCTCTGGCATTTGGAATTCATCGCTGTCGCAAACAGATCGATCTGGGGTCTGCTTCATTTGAGGAAGAGGCTGTTCACTTGATCATGTCGAAGTTCCCACTCGTGGCAAGAGCGGAGCTCCCTGCTGAGGGAGTCGGTGATGGTGTTCTTGACTCCAGCCAGGTGAAAAGGAATGAGGAACATCTCTTGGCTGACGGCCCAGTGCCACAAGTCCTGCGCCTCTCCGGAGAGTGCCGGGTATCTGGTACCTCCTTGCTTCCTGATGTAGAACATTGTGGTGGTATTGTGAGTGAAGACCCCACCACCTTGCCCTTGAGTGACAGAAGGAACGACTAGAGGACCCAGAACACTGCCCGCAGCTCCAGGACATTGATGTGGAGAGCCCTCTCCTATGGTAGCCACAGCTCTCTGGCGTGGAGACGTCCGGTGTGGGCTCCCCAGCCCTCCAGGGACACGTCTGTGGTGACTGTCTCTTGGTATGGGGGGCTCTGGAAATCCGTGCCCCCGGCAATGCTGGAGCGCACGCCCCACCACCTTATCGCTCGACGGAACTCCTCGTCGAGAACAATCTTGTCTGCAAAGCTTCCAGACACCTGGATCCACCAAGCGTCCAGGAATTCCTGAAGGGGTCCTATCCGCAACCTGCAGAGCCGGATCAGGTTAACGGCGCTGGTAGAGCTGCCGGCGCCGTTAACCCTCTACCGCCTCATTACGAGGTCTGCTCGTGAGTCCCTCTAAGGACGTCTGGTAAAACCAGGCGTCCTTAGTGGGACCTGTTACACCCTCGCCTGAGGCGCGGTCTACGTGGGCACGCGCGCGCAGCAATGAAACACGGGAGCCGATGCGTAGTGCTTCTTACTTTATTGGTAACATCGTTCCCGTCCCTCCTCTTCCCCTGACGTCACATCCAGGCGTCATGTCCGTGGGGCCTCAACGGAGGCCCACCCACACAACGATGTGGGCAACCCGACATCTCCCCCCTTTTTAACATGTAAATCCTAGGGCCTCATGCTTACCCCATTTCTTCAATGAGTCGCATTGGCTTCATGTGGCTCCTCTGGGGTCTCTTTGCCTTGCTCGGGGTCGGTCTTTCTCCAGTGGGGTTTGGGAGGTGTGCTTCTTCTCCTGACTCTTCCCCGTCTCCTTGATACGCCTTTTCACCTGGCCTGTCGTTGTCGCTGTCTCTGTCCATGATCCATTGATCTTCCTGTGCTGGACTGACGCGCTTGAAGTGCGAGCTGTTCCTGGTCACCACCGACCAGTCGTCCCTTTGTGCGGTGACCATGGTTCCTTTCTTGTGTGTCACTATTAGGGGGGTGGACGCGAACGTGGCTTCTTCCTTACGATTCTTGGGTTGCTTGAGCCATACTTCGTCCCCTGGTTGCATTATGCTTTCACAAGCTCTTCTTTTCCTGTCCGTGAATTCTTTTGTCTTCTCTTTCCTCACAGTGTCATTAGCTTTCGCTTCCTGCTCCAGCTGTGTCGGCTCTTGCGGTCTCGGATCCTCAGGCAGCCTCGTGGTGATCGGCCTCCGGAATAGCAGGTCTGCAGGGCACACTCCCGTCGTGCTATGGGGCGTGTGCCTGTAGTCTCGTAATAACTGATTGAGGGCCTGTTCAAACGGCTTATTTTGGACATGGGCGATTTGTAAGGTTCTCTTTATGTTGGCCATGAACCTCTCGACCATGCCATTTGCTTGGGGCCATCGGGGGTTATTCGTCGGTGTCGAAACCCCATGTATTTTGCGAAGTTTTGGAAGTCTTGACTTATGAAGGTGGTGCCATTGTCCGACTTTATGATCTTTGGGATGCCATAAGCGGAGAGCATCCTATCGAGGGCCGGGATGTCGCTCGATGTGGCGCTGCTTTCTACTATCTGAGCGTCTAGGTATCTTGAATGTTCGTCCATGAGTACGACCACATGTGTTCCGTTGTTCAGTGGTCCAAATAAATCTACCGCTAGCTCCTCCCACACTTTGTGCGGCATCGGTGACGATTGTAGTGGGTTTGGATGTGGCGGGGGCGCCACTTGCGCGCAGACATGGCAGCTCCCAACGATGGATTCTACTAGACGGTCAAGTTGTAGGAACCAGGCTTTCTGTCAAAGGAGGCGCTTTGTGGCGACTACTCCTCTGTGCCCTTCGTGTGCCAGGTGTACTATTCTCTCACGGAGTGATCTTGGGATGACGACCTTGCATCCTTTTAGTAGCACGTTGTCTTCCACTACTGTCAGCTCTTCTTTTACTTGGTCCAACCACCTGACGTCCTCCCTTGTTGTTTCCGATTCCTCCCTGGCCTGTTGTCTCATGAGGGTCATCTTGTTGGCCTGTAGACAGTGCCTTGCAATTCGAAGCGCTGGGTCCGCCTCTGACTGCATCGACAGTTCCGACCATCCTACTGGGAGCGGTTGCAGGTGATGTATGATGTAGTTAATGTATGCGTCCGCTATGGACGGCTGTGAGACGGTTGTGGACATGGGGTGTCGTGAGAGGTAATCCGCGGGGTTCTCCTCTTTCCCCGGGCGATGCTGTATTTGAAATCGGTAGTCCTGTAGGTGCAGGCCCCATCGGGCTATCCTCGGCGGCATCCTGGCTTTCGGGCTTCCATATATGGTGAGCAGTGCCTGATGGTCCGTGATGATGGTAAATTCCTTGCCAAACAGGAAGAGGTGGAAGTATTCGCAAGCCCAGACGACCGCCAGGCTTTCCTTTTCCGCCTGCGAGTAGGCCTGTTCTGTGGTCGTCAGGCTCCGGCTGGCATATGCTACCACGTGTGTGATGTGTGGCTCCCTGGGGTCTTTCTGGGTCAGTATGGCGCCGAGTCCGACCGGGCTGGCGTCCACGATGAGTTCGGTGTCACGGCTGGCATCAAAGTATGCCATGTCCTCAGCTTGTGATATGGCCTTTCGTATTGCCTCAAATGCTGCTTGGCATTCTTGTGACCATATGAATGGCGTGTCTTTCCGGGTGAGTAAGCGTAATGGGTTGCTGACCGTGGCATAGTCTTTGAGATATCTGGAGCAGTAGCTGGCTAGGCCCAGGAATGATCTTAAGTCTGTGGTGTTTATAGGGGGCGAGGCCGAGTTGAGGGCTTCAACTTTTTCTGGGTCGGGCCTCATACCTTTGTCTGAAAAGATGTGCCCGAAGAATCGCAGGGATCCTTTTGAAAAGTCACACTTGGATTTGTTCAGGGTTAGTCCTGCGCCATCTAGTGCCTGGCATACTCTGTGTAGTGCCACGTCATGTTCTTCCTGTGATTTGCCGTAGACTAAAACGTTGTCCGAATAATTTAGACAGTTGGGGACGTGCCTGATCACCTTGTGAATCTCCTCCTGAAAAATTTCAGCGGCCAAGGAAATGCCAAAACTGAGTCTTTTGTACTGAAAGAGTCCCAGATGAGTAACAAAGGTGGTGATATATCGGGATTCAGGCGCAATCTCAATTTGGTGGTATCCCTTGGTGAGATCTAGTTTAGAGAAGACTCTCGCGCCGTGAAGGAAGTGGATCATGTCGGTGATCCTGGGTGCCTGATGCCTCTCCCTTTCAATGGCGGTATTGGCTCTGCGCATGTCTACGCATAGATGTATGGATCCTTCAGGTGATTTCTTGGGGACGATGGGAGAAACCCAGGGTGTTGGACCCGACACGGGTTCTATGACGTTCATTTTGATGAGCTTGTCCAGCTCCTCTTCCACTTGGCGTTGGATGTTGAATGAAATTCCTCTATAATGTTGGGCCACAGGTTTGACTTGAGGATTGATATGAAGATGAACTTTCCTGTTTCGCAATTTGCCGAGGCCGGTGAAGAGTTTCGGAAATGAACTTTCGATTGCTTCCGGTTTGGCAAAGTACTTGTGGGCCATCAACCGGTATAAAATGTGCACTAGGCCCATGTCAACCGCTGTCCGGAAGCTCAAAATGCATCCGCTGTTGGCCTCCGTGTCCAGGAAGTATAACAGAATCTTGGCTGTGTGTTCTTTGTGGGTGCACCATGCCGTGATCATGCCCTTGCATGGCAGAGGAGTAGTGGAGCCATAGGGGTATATATCTACTGTGGCTTTCTTGATTTTGGGTGGCGTGGCCAGTGATTGGTATGCTTGTTCGCTTAAGATGTTGACCGTCGCTCCAGTGTCTACGAGAAATTTCA
Source organism: Ambystoma mexicanum (assembly GCF_040938575.1). NCBI lineage: Eukaryota > Metazoa > Chordata > Amphibia > Caudata > Ambystomatidae > Ambystoma > Ambystoma mexicanum. The sequence goes on along the minus strand of NC_090921.1, from coordinate 215,041,987 downwards.
CTGGGGTATCATTCACTTGAAGTGTCAATATGGGACTGTGCTGAGTCGCCGCGGTATTGTCCTTTAGGGCCCACACGTAGCCTTTCCTCCTTTGATCATCCTCTGATGATGGGGAGTCACTGCTGGTGGGGGACCGTGTTTCCACGTATCGTACGAATTGCCGTCTGTGTGAACGTCTTGTGTCCTCTGATGAGCGTTTGTCTTCCCGGGTGTATCGGCTTCTGCGGTCGCTGTCTTCTTTCCTGTTGTGTCTTCTTTCGCTATCTCCCACTGATCTGGGGGGGCTCTGACGAGTGTATCGGCGGCTGTCCTGATTTCGCTGTTTATGTGGCGTGTGTGTCGGTGCGTTCTTGCACGTGGCCCTGTAGTGATCCATTCCTCCGCACGCGGCGCATTTTTGTCCTATTGCCGGGCATTGCCCTGTGTGTGGGTATTCGTATCCGCATTTGAAGCATGTGGCTCCGAGGGGTTTGTTTCCTTGGGCGGGGTGGGTGTGCAGTTTGTTGATCGATTCGGTGTTTTCACTGTGTTGTTGTAGGGTCACCTTGCCCAGGCTGTCCAATTGAGAGTCCACCGCGGCTTCCATGCGGGCCAGCGCTAAGATCTCTTCTAGTGACCTTTGCTTCTGTAGGAGTTGCTTGTGAAATGGTTGCGAGAGGCACCTCGCTATCACTTGTGACCTGAGCGCTTCTTCGTTGGAGTATCTATGGAACTCACAGTGTTTGAGTTTAATACGGAGGCGCATTACGAAATTGTCTATTGACTCCCCTTTCTCTTGTCTGGTTATGTGGAACATGTGATGTTCATAGTCGACATTTGTATGTGGCGCGAAGTATTCTGATAATTTGGTGTGTAGCTCCCCATACGTGACGGTGTCAACATTTAACAGTTCTCCTGCAATGTCTCTTACCGCAGATCCCACTGCCATGAACAGTGTGTTTTTTAGCCTTGTGTCATCTGTTAGCCCAATGGCGCCGGTGTAGAATTTAAAATCTCGGAGCCATATGTTCCATCTGGGTCCCAGATTTGAAGTGTCTCGTATTTCAATGGGGTTGGGCATATGCATGACTTGGGATACCCCTCCCTCATTTTGTACCTGTTGGCCGATATCTTGCGCCGTGTCCGCGTTTCCAGGTGCAGTTGCCGCTGTTCCCGCCCCTCCAGAGGAGGATGCCGTGGTGCTTGCCGTGTCTGACATGGCTGCAAGCCGAAGATGTGCCCGTGTGTGGGCGAGTAAATGTGGTGCTTGTCTTCCCCACGCTCCTGGCTGGTGTCACGTGGTGCAGGGAAACGGAGCACTGTGTCCTTCAGCGTGTGGCGTGGGGATGGCCTTCCGGCGACACCCGCCGGGTGTGCAGCATGCACGTGCGTCCACTCCATCGTCAGGGAGGCGGACACGTGGTGCCTGTGTGCTTCTCCAGGCTCAGTCACGCGGGAGACGGGTTGGGTGTAGGATGCTTACAACAGGCCCGTCATCAACGGGCCCGTGGTTAGCATACTCCCTATTCCCTTTGAGCCCTATGAGGGCTCAAATGGGAATGGGGATGTACCGGATCCGGGTTTCTGGAATGGGGGAATACCGTGCCCTCCAAGGTCGGAATGGCCCAGTATTTCCCCATTCCAGGAACCCGGATCCGGTACCTGGTATGGTGGTAGCCATGCCGCTAAAAGCGGCATGTCTACCTCCATACTCGTAATGAGGCCCATGTCTTAATCCACTTAATCATATGAGATTGAAATACACCAGATAAGGTCTAGGAGAGTTCTAACAAAACAGATAGGTCTTCACGGCCTTCTGGAATGCCGGAAAGGTTTTAATCTCAGAGATTTCTCTGGGTAGTTTATTCCATGCTCTTGGACCGTAGACGCCGAATCTGCGGTCCCCTTTGCTCATATACCTGGTGTGGTGTATATGAAGCAGATTCTGATGTGCTGAGCGCAGTTGTCGGGTAGGAACATGTCTCCTGATTTTATCTGATAGATATCTTGTTCCTGTCTTGTTAACACACCTATAAACCAAGCAGAGTACCTTAAACTCAATTATCTCCTTTACTGCCAGCCAATGTAGGGCTCTTCTTAAGTTAGAGGTTGGAGCTGATTTTTTACCTATACGCCAGCCTAACCGCTGCATTTTGGGCCACCTGCAGTCTTCGCAACTGATAGGCTGGTATACCCGACAGCAATACATTTCCATAGTCTAACCTCGAGTTGACCAGAATGCCAATGACTACCGCTCTGTCCTCATTCGCAATGAATGGTAGGATATGTTTTAATAGGCGTAGTGAGTGGAAAGCTGCTTGTACCTTCGCACTAACTTGAGCTCTACTTCCCATGTTATCCTCCCAGACACAGCCTACATTTTTTATTTTCTTGGAGAAATTCAGCTGTGTCCCCAGGAAACATAGGGAGTGTAAATGCTCCCTCTGCAGATTGTGCTTTGAAGCGAATAGAGTCACTTCTGTTTTGCTGGCATTCAGCAGTAGCTGGATCGCACACATCCAAGCCTGTATTTCTTGTAGGCACCGGTCAACTATTTCGTACGTCTCCTCTAGATTCTGTATCCTCAAGAACACCTGCGTATGTGTGAAACTGTATGCCGTGCTTCCTCAGAATGTCCATGAGTAGTTTAACATATAAATTAAAAAGCAGTGGGGAGAGGGATGTCATGAACCATCAGACATGCCCCTTCTGGACCTCCTGGTCCTTGACGCGTCGGGGCTTACACTCTGTACTACTTCCAACATGGCCGTACACACAGAACGCTGCCTACCAGTCTTTACGTCCGAGGCAGCATGTTCTATAAAATGGCCATGCCCCCGCGGCCCGTGCGTCTCAACGCTACTGTTGCTGTGGCTAGACGTGTGCTCCGAAGTTCGCCTTGCGGAATTCTGTAGTTTCCTGATTCCTGGACCCTCCGCTTTCCCTTCTATCCTCCCTCCTCCTATTTAGCCTTCTTCCCGGATTCCGTGCACCCGCCTCCGAGTGCACTTCTCCTTTCCTGGTCTTCCTGGAGTTTCCTCATTTTTTCCCGGACGTTAAAGCTGAACGAACACTGGAAACCGAAGACGGCAGAGCAGGCTTGTACAAGATCCGATCCGTACAGAAGAAAACTCTTCTGGATTCCATCAAGCAGCGAAAGCAGGTGAGAAAGGGGGAAACCTGTGACAAGGGACGATCCCTGCGGGACTCCACAGCTTTGTAATCCTGAATCTAACAAGAAATCTCCAAATCCTACTCTTTGTTCTCTTCTAGAGAGAAAAGATTCAAACCATTGAAGAGCTTGTTTCACTACTCCACCCACTTCTCTCAGACGTTTCAGCAGGGTCCCATGGACAACCGTATCAAAGACGGCGGACAGGTCCAACATGACCAACAGGGACACGCCCCCCTGATCCGCCGTCTCCAATAGATAGTCCCAGACCGTCAGCAACGCCATCTCCATCCCAAAACCTGGTCGGAAGCCGGATTGCAGTGGATTGCAGATTCTCCTGATCCAGATGTTCCTGCAGCTGAGCTGTCACAATGTTTTCCAGAATTTTCGATGGCCATGACAATCCTGCCATTGGCCTGTAATTCTGGAAATTCTTAGGGTCTAAATTAGTTTTTTTTAGCAGTGGCGTGACCACAGATTTCTTCAGAATCATCGGTACTACCCCTGATGTAAGAGATTTGTTAACAAATTTTGTGATAAATGGGGTAATATCTGGAGCTATTAGTTTAGCTACTGAAGATAGAATAACGAAGAGTACATCATTAGTAGCCTTCAACGCAGAGAGCAAGGTGCAGACCCTTTCCTCAGATACTTTCGTAAACATAAATAGCTTCTGATCCGCCCCAGTGTCTTCATCATGAGATATGCATTCTGGGCTAATCTCCTCTGTTACTTCCAGATCCTCTTGGGGATGTAATGGTTTAATTTCCATAATCTTTCCTTGTATTAGCTCTATTTTATTTATGAAGTAATTATTAAAAGCATCCGCCTGTGCTTGTGATGATTCAGGTGCTGCTGACGCACACCCAGGATTTGCTAACTGGGAAATAGCAGCGTACAATTCCCGTGGCCTGTTCATGACTTTGTCAATTTTCCCCGTTATAAATTTAGCTTTGGCATCAAAAATGGCTTTTCCATATTCTCTTCAGGCGCTCTTGACCTGTTCTAAAATGCTCTCTGTACGATGTCTTCTCCATTTTATTCTCTAAAGATCTCACCTGTACCCTTTTCTTGGCCAAATCTGGCGAAAACCAAGGGTTACATGGCTTTGTTTTGTTGAAGAGGGGCCTGTACATTACATAGCATAGCCATAATTTACATGCCTTTATTGAAGAACTCCTCACATGGAAGAGCCTCTTCAATCTGTGCCAAAGCATGTTTCAGAGTTTCCCCTGAGATTTTCAATAAATCTTTCAGCTTGCGGAACTCCCCCATCCAATTTTCTGTGTGCACTTCCAGAGTTTTCTTATGCATTCTCAGTTCAAATACTATGGCATAGTGGTCTGTCCATGATATTGCGATTGTCTCAACATAACAAATTATCTTCCCTCGATATAGCAGGACATCAAGACAATGGTCCTGGCAATGTGAGGGGGATGATGCTAGAAGTTCCAAAGCATGGGCTTCCAGGGTCTCCTTTAATTCTCTCCCATCCCCAGATGTCACCTCCTCAGCCCATATATTGAAGTCCCCCAAACATAACAGCTTGTCATGCTTATTCCCCGTGTCTGCCAGAAATAATTCTCATTTCTCCAGGAAAGCCTGTGCTGGACCAGGAGGTCGATAACCAAAGAGAATTTTTATAGTTTATTTGGAGAACACTGAATACAAGCATGCCCCATCTGACTTGATGGTCCGCACCGTGGCAGTCTTCAGTGTCAACAGCCATTGCACCTTGCCCAGCATGGCCACTATCCTCTCTTCCAAGGGGGCGGTCAGGCAGGAGACCAAGTTGAGCCTGGCCCCCAGAAATAGCACGTTCTGCGATAGTATCAAGCAGGATTTTGGATAGTTGACGGAGAACCCCAGATCTGTCAGCAGCTGGACGGTCCTCTCCGTGTGTTGAACTGCTACTTCCCTGGACTTGGCGCGGATGAGTCAGTCATCAAGGTACGTGTACACATGTATCCCTTGTAGGCGCAGATGGGCCGCCACTGGTGCCATGCACTTTTGTGAACACCCTGGGTGCCGAATTCAGTCTGAAGGGAAGGGCCTTGAACTGGTAGTGCCTTCCCTGTACTACGAAGCACAGGACCTTCCGATGCTTCTCGTGAATGGGGATGTGGAAGTATGCATCCTCCAGATCCAGCGACGACAAGAAGTCCTCTTCCTCCAGTTGGCCAAGCACGTGCTGCAACATGACCATCATGAATTTTTGGGACTTGAGGTATTTGTTAAGGCGCCGCAAGTCTAGAATGGGCCTCCAGCCCCCAGTCTTCTTCACCAAGAAGTAACTGCAGTAGACTGCGGAGCCCGCAGTCACATCGGAACCAGCTCTATAGCCCCCTTTTTTAATATGGCCCGTACTTCCCGCCGGAGCGGAGGGATGTGCTGGTCCTGCCGGGCAACCAGTGGTATCCGCGGACACTTCTGCTGGAACCCTGGAGAGTGTCCGCGGGTGGGAGCGTCCAGCACCCATCGGTCGGTGGAGATCTTTTCCCACTCGCTGGACCAGGTCAGCCCCTTTTGCCTTCGAGAGGGCGGCCACCACCAGCTCGATCCTCAAGGATGACTTAGTCTGGACCACCTGGGCCTTCAGGGGCAGGTCGGACACCTTTCCTTGCGCCTTGGTCTTCTCCGGCTTTTCCCGCAGCTTCCCTGGGTTAACTGATTTCCTCTTCGAGGAGGAGCTGGAGCGATGACTGGCGATGGAGGCAGATGGCGAAGATGAACGTGCGCTGCGTATCGTGGGACCCACTTGTGCGGAAACCCAGACGGAAACAAACTTGCGGTACTTGGCCTTGTCTTGAGCCCCCGCGGATCGAGCACCCTCAAAGGACTTAGAAGCCAGCTCTTTGGACCGGCCGGTCCTGGGTAAGGCATGCCCCTGCTTGCCGCACAGGGTAGAGGCCTTGGCGTTAAGCCATGCCACCAACCTACTGTGACTGTCCTTGATGGTTCGCTTGGAGAACCCAAGGCAGATTTCACAATATGCTTCGCTGTGGTCCGGATGGAGACAGTAGAGGCACTGAGAGTGTTTGTCCTCCACAAACAAGTTCCTCAATCCACAGCTGGAGCAGAGCTTGAAGAGGGAGCCTCCCTCTTTCTTCTCCTCCAACATGGTCCGTAGTGCGATGTAGGCCCAATGGCGTTCTGGAATCTTCCATGAAACTCTTTCATGAAATTCTTGCCCTTAAGGGGCGTTGAAAGACGCCGACAAACGGATCCCTGCTTGCCGGTCAAAGGAACGAAAGAACACACAGGCTCTATTTGACAAAAATAGAAGCTTTTTATCGAAAAAGCGCAAAAACGTAGAAAAGCTCTCTGAGCACAACACGAGGACTCCCAACACTTGAACGTGCGGTAAAAATGTGAAGATGGCTGCCAGTGGAGGGGCTTAGGGATACGGCAGTCATTGGCTGGGGACAGTATGACCCAGAGCTCAGTGTTTGGTGTATAGAAGAAAGACAGTTTGTAAGTGCAAGTCAAACAGTTTATTCTTTTACCGAGGATTCCCGGCCTGACAACGGGGAATATTCACGAGCATGTGAATCCATGCCAGACCCCATGCTGGAGAAAGGGAGATATGAGCCAGAGATTGATCCTTGAGAAAGTCCTATATGCGTGTAAAATGTGTGTTGTCAAGTTCTCCCTTGTGCAATAGCCTCCACAAGTAAACCAGATTCATTTCCCTCAGAACTTTAATTAAAGACTGGGCCAGTTTAAAGTCTGTAGCAGAGGGTGGGTGTGATTAATCATGGGGTCAGGTACTACATTATAATCCCCCTACCCCCACCACCAAGATCACTTGTCCATCTGCAAAAGCAGTCCTTTCCGACAGAAAGTCCCCCAGGAATCCTCCCTGCTTCTCACTGGCGGAATAAAGAGATATGATAGTAAACAGATGACCGCCTAACAAGCCCTTGACCCCTATAAACCGACCCCCCCGGGTCATTCTTCTCTCCCAACTCAACAAAGATCCCTGTTCCAACTTTATTAATACTGAAATAGGCAAGATATTGTTTAGCAAAGTGTCTATTGCGCAGTCTACGAAAATCAGTGTGACACAGGTGCGTCTGCTGTAACAAGGCTATGGAACATTCCTGGTCCCTCAATCTCTGCAACACAGATTTAAGGGGGAGTTCAATCTGTGCACATTAAGAGCAAGTTCTTTAACTCTGGCCCAACGGGGAGTCCGCTAACACGACCTCAGTGCTAAGTGGAAATAAGAGATAAGCTTAAACTAAGCAGGTGTCACACTCTACAAGTAGCGAACTGATCATGACTCTTACCATCCCGCATCCAATTTTACTTCAACATTTACGAGAACCCTTCCAAAAAAAAACCCATCCCACACCCACCAACAAGAAAGACTCGTATAAATATAATAAAAACGGTTCAGAAAAGGAGCTATTATCACAGACCGGGGCTATTGCCTGCTATCGCCAGACCAAAACACAGTTACAAATCAATAGAGAGAATATTCATGCCATCGCCAAGTCCATCTGCTCACAGAGTCTAGATTGTCCAAACAGTTAAAGTGAGGAGAACCATCTTGAGGAAACTTGTGGAGAACCATCTCCGGTTCCGGAAGCACCTCAAGACCTTCTTCTTTGCTTCTGCCTTTGCCCCCCTCTCCCCTGCTGATTCTACCCTCCCTCGGCACCATGCACATGGCCACCCTCTTTCCTCTGGGCCCAGGTACCTGCTCCTCTTGCCACCCTCATGCACTGCCTCCAAGCCACCCCTTGCACTGGAGTCTGTATCTGTACCCATACAGCCCCTACCCCTTTGTTTTGTTCTTCCTGCACTTATCAGACCTACCCAGCCTGCTGCCTTAAACCCAGCACTGCCACTTGCTGGCTGCACTCCCTCTGTTTGTTGCCTTTTTATTTATTAATTTATTTATTATTATTTATGTTTTTTTTCCCTCCTTGCTCCGCACTCTCCTTTTGATCCCCCTTCCATGCACTTCTCCCTCTCCCCCTCTACCATGCACTTGCTCGTTCTCAATGTCACTGGGCCTAGTAAGATCGTTGTTTTTGTTTCTCCTCTGTTCCCCTTCCCTTGCCTTGTCGCGCTCTGAAACACTTGTGTATGAGCGCGATAGAAATAAAATATCAATTTCAATTTCAACCAGAACCTATAGAGATAAGTAAAAAAAAAAAAAGCATCCAGAACTACTTCACCTGCGTGGGGCCAATCACCTTATTTTACTCCCGAGTGGCCCCCAGGGTTTCGCGCCTTACCAGCTCTTGACCACAATCCCCTCTGTGGCTTAGGGACCCAACCTCATGAGGGCCAGATGGCCATGATGACAGTAAATCCTAAGCATCCTGATGTGATGTTATTGACCAATGTTTCCCCTCCAAAGTGAAGAACAGAGCAGTGGAGAAGCCCCATATGAAATGAATAGCATCCTCCCTGAGCCACACAGTAAGTGGACAAAGCATCCTGCGCCTGTGGATTGTGAAAGTCGCCAGATCCTGGGATATCTGAAGGTCGGCACCCCGAAAAGTGAAGGCTGGTCTACACGTGCTGCTTCCATGATGCGCTGCTTAAACGTGAGGAAATTGACTCTACTGAGAACATCAGGTGGCTGGCTTGATCCATCCCAGAGAGACCCTCAAAGACTATGGGTATGGTTCAGTTCCACCTTGGCATCCTCAGACAGTCAGAGAGGAGACCGGAAGAGGGTGCAGACCTAATTCAGCAAATCTGAGTCACTTACAGATCTAGGTATGCTGCGTAGCCTGACATTGTTACGTAGTGAATGATTGTTGATGTCCTCCTGCTTGTGTTCCAGGGCCTCACACCTCGGAAGGCATTGGGAAGCATCGCAAGACTCCAAGGTTTGCTCAGAAAGAGTCCTCAATGTCCCTAATACACTGTTATGCCTCCGTCACGCGTTTGTCAATTGTCACAACTTTAGAGGAGAGCTTGGCAACACTGTTTTGGAGTGCCTGCTTCAGTTCCCTCAGCAGGTTAGCCAGATCCGGTTTGGTAGCTGGTAGAGCCATGTCCTCTCCCCTCTCCTGGGGACACTGCACCAGCAGGACAGCGTTGTCAATCTTCTTAGGTCCTTCATTGGCATGTACCAAGCACACAATATCACCATCTGTAGGGGTATTTCCCCTCTTTGCCATCACAGCCTCCAGGTAACAAATCCAGGGACCGCAGGTAGCCCCAGCACCAATAAAGAAAGATCAGGCAGTATGTGATCTGTGCACAGGGACTGAGGGCTCTTAACTACAATGCTCGTGAAGAGAGATAAGGCAGCATGTAATCCATGCACAGGGACTCCAACAGATACCACTATCACCCATGTAGTAAGAGTCACCGCACACCCAGGCACCACACACCTAGGACCAACCAAAGCCCTCAAGGAGATGCTCCGTATGCATCAAGCAATGAGTCAGGCATCTGGCAAGTCCTCGCGGGAAGCCTCCAACTGCCAGAGCACTCACCAGCTGGGCAGAAAGCATGTAATTCAAGGCAGCTCCCAAAGGAAGAGCGGAGAAAGATGCAGAGAAAAAACAACAGGTACCCCAAAGGAAAAGCTCGGGTCAGACAGCTTAGTGCAAGTTACAGACCCAGACCCACGCATCTCTACCCTGGAGAAGAGGGTCAGCTGCTCAGTTTATGGCGAGCAAGGGTTGCAGGCGCCATGTTGGAGTTGGTGCGGTCCCTGCTCCGCTGATTCCAGGATTCCCAACCCATTAACACTGAAGGCCCGGCGATGTCCGGAGACTGTTAAGGAGGCATCCGTGTGTGGGCTTCCTAAGCCACACCCCCCTCGATAACTTTTAAACATGTTTCACAATGGATATTTAAGAAGCAAATGGTTGTAAATGTGTACCAATAGGCATCTTTTTTTTATTTTGGATAGAATCTTATTATTGGTTCACGGTCTGCTACAGAAATAGAGAATTTCACCTTTGGCTCTTACCCACCTTTAAAGACAGCAAAGATCAAAAGAAAAAACCCTCTCCAAACATCAACCATGCCACCCAACGTTGCTAATCCATACAGTGACTAAACCAGTTTCACATTTTAGAAAGAAATCAACACAGAAATTCTCACCACATTAAACAACTATTCCAAGGTCAAAAAGAACTGAATATGAGGTAGAAGGGATTAAGGAAAAAGAGTTATGAAGGAAAAAAAAGGCAAGGCACTTAAACCTTTCCTGGAAGAAGAGGAACAACAAAAAGAACAGGAACATAAACATATCCGTACAGCCATACCCCCCACTTGCTCAAGTTAGTGTCTGTGCTACACTTCATAGCCACGGGCACATACCAACACACTGTGGGTGAACTGCATGGGATATTGCAACCCTGTTTTTCGTGTGTCCTGTTTCAGGTTGGAGACCACATCATCCTACTCAGGACTGCTGACCAGGTCAATGCCACTAAAATTGCCTTCCATGCCCTTGCAGGCATGACTGGATCTCTCTTCTGCCTTTGACATGGTCAACCATGCCATCCTGCTCAACTGTCTCCATGATCACTGATCAGGCCCTGGCTTGGCTGACCTCTCTCCTTTTCGATCGACACTCCCAGGTCTAGCTAGGATCCTTGCTCTCCTCTATCTCTACCTGTGGTTTTCCCCAGGGGTCTAACCTCTCTCCCTGGCTGTTCAATTAATACCTGGCACTTCTTGCCCACCGCATTGCTGCTCTCTGCCCGAACTTTCAGTGCTATGTGGATGACACTCATTTCAGGCTCCCTTCTGCCACCTCTTCTCCCTTTCTCATCTCTGACTGTCTGTCCGCTATCCAGGTGTGGTGCGTCGCCAACAACATCTGCCTTAATGCCAGTAAGACAGAGATTCTCCTCATCGGCACACCTGCTCCCTCCTTTACTGTCGCTCTCTGGCCAGCCTCTCTTGGCCCTCTTTCTGCTCCCACCTGTGAGGCTAAAAACCTCGGGGTCATCTTCGACTCCCCACTCTCCTTCTCTCCTGACATCTCTGACATCTCTAAGAAGTCACACTACCAGCTGCACCTCCTCAGAGGTATTATTCCTTTCCTCTCCTTCCTCCAGAAGTTCACTGTCTCTAGAGCTCTGGTTCTCTCTAGGCTGCACTACTGCCTCTTTCTTAATCTGCCTGCTTCTACTCTGCACCCTCTGCAACTCATCCAGAACAGGACTGCAAGACTTGTCTTTGGCCTCAAGCCCAGGGATCGTATCTCTCCAGGACTGAAATCTCTGCAATGGCTCCCAGTGGCTGCGAGGATTAAGTTGAAAACCCTCTGCATTGTCCACAAGGCATTCTGAGGCTTGGGGCCTCAATACCTTCAACTCTCTCTTCCTAAATATCTTCCTTGTCGAGCTCTTCGCTCACCCGCCTCGAACTCCCTCAGGGTCAGTCGCTTCTCCAAGCAACGAGTTTGTGGTAAATCTCTTTCTTCGGCTGGGGCCTCCCTCTGGAACAGCCTCCCTGAAACTTGAGGAGAACGATCTCCGGTTCCGGAAGGACCTCAAGACCTTCCTCTTTGATTCTTTTCTCCCCCTTTCCCCTGCTGAACTCCTGACTGAAACTGCATTGGTCACCTGGCTACCCTCTGATCTCGGGCCCAGGTACCCTCCCCCGCCAGTTGCACACCTGCACTGCCTCCCAGGCAACAGCTGCACTTGGGTGGCTGTTTCTGTATCCCTACAGTTCCCTACAAGCTCTTGACACTTGATGTCTGCACTTACCGCTGCACTTGCCACAAGCTGGCTGCACTTTTACCTTTTTTTTAAATTTAATTTATTTTTTACTGTTGATCCTATGTATTGCACAGCCACCTCCTCCCCCGCACTTTTCCCTTTCCCCCCTCCCCTGCACTTGCGCGATCTCAATGTCACCTGGCCTAGTAAGACCATTGTCTTTGTTTTCCCTTTGTTTCCCCTCCCTAGCCTCATCGCGCCTTGAAACACTTGGTATAGACGCGTTATAAATCCCATATTATATCATAGGTGTATTGGACGGAACACATATGGAGCTGTTGGCCAGGCATGCTGTAGAGGCAGTCTACCGGAACAGAAAACTATCACTCACTGAACATGCAGATGGTGTGTGATGCCCGCCACCTCATCACCCACTGCTGTGCCAGATGTCCTGGTTCAACCCATGACTCCACGGTGCTGCGCAACTCCACGCTGCCTGGGTACATGGCACGTCACAGTGGACTGTGTAACTGGATGCTGGGTGAATGTAACTACAAGGGCATGTGCACTGTTGAATTATGGGCACGTATAACACCGATCAGCAGTGGCTGTGCGCAGTGTATGCATTCCTTTATTTGTTGTTCAAATATTCTGCGCTCATGCAATCAGCAAAACACCCTGAAAGCGCACAGAGGGCAGACAGGGTGGGTAAAGGGGAAGGTAGACCATGAATTAGAGCAAGGATCAATAATTGCTACAATAGTACAACAAGTAATGATAAAAAAAGGTAAGGGTAGACAAACCTACTATTGCTAGTGAGTGCATTGAACGTGCAAGTGTAGAGGGGGAAATCAAGGTGCAACACAGTAATAGCATGCGTGAGTGCAAGGGCTTGACAGGTGTGTCTCAATTGAAGAAAATGATCCAGTGCATGCGTAACAACATCCATTCCGTACACCAATACGAAAATCACTACATGTACCAGAATGCACCCAACCAAAGTGACAAAAAGAAGCACAAACACAGTCAAGAAAACCCACACCACCTGATGCAAAGACAGAGAATAGATATGCTCCCACCCACATACCACCATTGGCCTGCACGCCAATTACCCAGGTCCCCTGCCTGTTAGAAGTGCACAATCACATATGCTTCGGATTGGAATTTTGAATGATTCACAGTACATATCTATGATTTAGTGCCACAGACATCATAGTATTATTGCATTGTAACACATACATCAGTTCCCTTTGTGTGAGTTGTACTGAAAGGGTCAGAGGTCATGTTGGCTGCTGCAAAATGGGCCAATTCATGGTCTCCTGTCATGTGAGCCTAGGATGGAAATAGAGTTCAGCTTGGAGTCCTAGAACAACGATAGTGAGAGCCTGCACTCCCATATATTCCCACAGACAAGGATACTTTGCAAGGCCAATTTCTAAAACAATCTTCATGGCAGAAGCCATGGTTGATGAGAGATGCTGGGCTAATTGGGTGGGGAGGTAATGTCCAGTCCACCTCCTGGCACCTGGGTTTGAGTTTACGTGCTGATAAGTGAACTGAATGTTCCAGACATGGCACGAGCGTGCCAACCAATTGTAGAGGGCCATATAGTGAAGGGCCTTATAGTTTGAAGACCAATGATAAACTGTGTACTTTACAAGTTTTAAGAGGTAGGCATACATTTTCCACCTGACAGTGGGCAGCAAATCCCAATCCTAGTCCCTTTGCAATGTATACATAGTTGTTCCCCTTAAGCCTATCACAGCCTTTGATAGGTTTCATATTATTTGCCATGCAGTATGACATCACGTCTGACGTATTCTTTGCATATAAGGATGTTTTTATGAGAAAATCGTCAAGAGCCTGAGCGAACGTCCGTTGATGTCCGTTGTAACCTCCCTGTTTTGGATAATTGTTAATAAACCAGTACCTTTGCCATCTTCCCGAGTTGGTTCCATTATTTGGACTCAGAATTATTCTGCAACCCCATCCATTGCATGCACGTTACTAAAGAGCCATATGCTCACGTGGTAGCGTTGCGGATGGTTGAAAAAGATCCAAACTAGTTTGTCTCCAGAGTTTCGGCCGGAAGATCACAGGGTTTCCTGTGGGGAGCGGCGGATAGAATTAAATTTGCAATAGGTGTGTTTGGGCCCTGATATCTTGCACCCCCACTATCAAAAGGTATCCAGGCGTCCAGGGAGGGGTTAGATTGTGCATCTACATTGATTGGGAACAGATTAAACATAAAACGGGATGACCACTTGTGTCAGTGTGAGTTTACCCCAGGGAGGTAGGGGATGTGAATTACCATAGGTGTGTTCAGGCCATGATATCTTGCACCCCCCACAATCAAAAGGTATGGGTGTGTTCCGGGAGGGGGTAGATGGTGCCTCTACATTGGTTGGGACCAGATTAAACATACAACAGGATGATCACTTGCGTCAGTGTGAGTTAACCCCAGCGAGGTAGGGGATGCAAATTACCATAGGTGCATTCAGGCCATGATATCTTGCACCCCCCACAATCAAAAGGTAAGGGGGTGTTCCGGGAGGGGCAAGGGGACGCCTCTACATTGGTTAGGACCCGAGTAAACATAAACCAGGATGACCACTTGCGCTAGTGTCAATAGCCCCAAGAGAAATAGGGGATGCAAATTACCATAGGTGCATTCAGGCCATGATATCTTGCACCCCCCACAATCAAAAGGTATGGGGGTGTTCCGGGAGGGGGTAGATGGTGCCTCTACATTTGTTGGGACCAGATTAAACATAAAACAGGATGACCACTTGCGCTAGTGTGAATAGCCCCAAGAGAAGTAGGGGATGCAAATGACCATAGGTGCATTCAGGCCATGATATCTTGCACCCCCCACAATCAAAAGGCATGTTGGTCTCCAGGGAGGGGTTAGATGGTGCATCTACATTGGTTGGGACCAGATTAAACATAAAACAGGATAACCACTTGCGTCAGTGTGAGTTAACCCCAGGGAGGTAGGGGATGCAAACTACCATAGGTGCATTCAGGCCATGATATCTTGCACCCCCCACAATCGAAAGGTATGGGGGTGTTCCGGGAGGGGTTAGAGGACACCTCTACATTGGTTAGGACCAGAGTAAACATAAACCAGGATGACCACTTGCGCTAGTGTCAATAGCCCCAAGAGAAATAGGGGATGCAAATTACCATAGGTGCATTCAGGCATGATATCTTACACCCCCCACAATCAAAAGGCATAGGGGTCTCCATGGAGGGGCTAGGAGACGCCTCTATATTGGTTAGGACCAGATTAATCATACAGCAGGATGACCATGTGCGCTAGTGTGAGTTAACCCCAGGGAGGTAGGGGATGCAAACTACCATAGGTGTGTTCAGGCCATGACATCTTGCACCCCCCACAATCAAAAGGTATGGGGGTGTCCAGGGAGGGGCTAGGTGATGCCTCTACATTGATTGGAACCAGATTAAACATACAGCCGGATGAACCCGTGCGCTAGTGTGAGTTAACCCCAGGGAGGTAGGGGATGCGAACTACCATAGGTGCATTCAGGCCATGACATCTTGCACCCCCCACAATCAAAAGGTATGGGGGTGTTCCGGGAGGGGGTAGATGGTGCCTCTACATTTGTTGGGACCAGATTAAACATAAAACAGGATGACCACTTGCGCTAGTGTGAATAGCCCCAAGAGAAATAGGGGATGCAAATTACCATAGGTGCATTCAGGCCATGATATCTTGCACCCCCCACAATCAAAAGGCATGGGGGCGTTCCGGGAGGGGTTAGAGGACGCCTCTACATTGGTTAGGACCAGAGTAAACATAAACCAGGATGACCACTTGCGCTAGTGTCAATAGCCCCAAGAGAAATAGGGGATGCAAATTACCATAGGTGCATTCAGGCCATGATATCTTGCACCCCCCACAATCAAAAAGGCATAGGGTCTCCAGGGAGGGGCTAGGAGACGCCTCTATATTGGTTAGGACCAGATTAATCATACAGCAGGATGACCACGTGCGCTAGTGTGAGTTAACCCCAGGGAGGTAGGGGATGCGAATTACCATAGGTGTGTTCAGGCCATGATATCTTGCACCCCCCACAATCAAAAGGCATGGGGGTCTCCAGGAAGGGGTTAGATGGTGCATCTACATTGATTGGGACCAGAGTAAACATAAAACAGGATGACCACTTGCGCTAGTGTCAATAGCCCCAAGAGAAATAGGGGGTGCAAATTACCATAGGTGCATTCAGGCCATGATATCTTGCACCCCCCACAATCAAAAGGCATGGTGGTCTCCAGGGAGGGGTTAGATGGTGCATCTACATTGGTTGGGACCAGATTAAACATAAAACAGGATGACCACTTGCGTCAGTGTGAGTTAACCCCAGGGAGGTAGGGGATGCAAACTACCATAGGTGCATTCAGGCCATGATATCTTGCACCCCCCACAATCGAAAGGTATGGGGGTGTTCCGGGAGGGGTTAGAGGACGCCTCTACATTGGTTAGGACCAGAGTAAACATAAACCAGGATGACCACTTGCGCTAGTGTCAATAGCCCCAAGAGAAATAGGGGATGCAAATTACCATAGGTGCATTCAGGCCATGACATCTTGCACCCCCCACAATCAAAAGGTATGGGGGTGTCCAGGGAGGGGCTAGGTGATGCCTCTACATTGATTGGGACCAGATTAAACATACAGCCGGATGACCCCGTGCGCTAGTGTGAGTTAACCCCAGGGAGGTAGGGGATGCGAACTACCATAGGTGTGTTCAGGCCATGACATCTTGCACCCCCCACAATCAAAAGGTATGGGGGTGTCCAGGGAGGGGTTAGATGGTGCATCTACATTGATTGGGACCAGATTAAACATAAAACAGGATGACCACTTGCACTAGTGTGAATAGCCCCAAGAGAAATAGGGGATGCAAATTACCATAGGTGCATTCAGGCCATGATATCTTGCACCCCCCACAATCAAAAGGTATGGGGGTGTTCCGGGAGGGGCCAGCGGGACGCCTCTATATTGGTTAGGGCCAGAGTAAACATAAAACAGGATGACCACTTGCGCTAGTGTGAATTACCCCAAGAGAAATAGGGGATGCAAATTACCATAGGTGCATTCAGGCCATGATATCTTGCACCCCCCACAATCAAAAGGTATGGGGGTGTTCCGGGAGGGGGTAGATGGTGCCTCTACATTTGTTGGGACCAGATTAAACATAAAACAGGATTACCACTTGGGGGTGTTCCGGGAGGAGTTAGGGGACGCCTCTACATTAGTTAGGACCAGAGTAAACATAAACCAGGATGACCACTTGCGCTAGTGTCAATAGCCCCAAAAGAAATAGGGGATGCAAATTACCATAGGTGCATTCAGGCCATGATATCTTGCACCCCCCACAATCAAAAGGTATGGGGGTGTTCCGGGAGGGAGTAGATGGTGCCTCTACATTTGTTGGGACCAGATTAAACATAAAACAGGATGACCACTTGCACTAGTGTGAATAGCCCCAAGAGAAATAGGGGATGCAAATTACCATAGGTGCATTCAGGCCATGATATCTTGCACCCCCCACAATCAAAAGGCATGGTGGTCTCCAGGGAGGGGTTAGATGGTGCATCTACATTGGTTGGGACCAGATTAAACATAAAACAGGATGACCACTTGCGTCAGTGTGAGTTAACCCCAGGGAGGTAGGGGATGCAAACTACCATAGGTGCATTCAGGCCATGATATCTTGCACCCCCCACAATCGAAAGGTATGGGGGTGTTCCGGGAGGGGTTAGAGGACGCCTCTACATTGGTTAGGACCAGAGTAAACATAAACCAGGATGACCACTTGCGCTAGTGTCAATAGCCCCAAGAGAAATAGGGGATGCAAATTACCATAGGTGCATTCAGGCCATGATATCTTGCACTCCCCACAATCAAAAGGCATAGGGGTCTCCATGGAGGGGCTAGGAGACGCCTCTATATTGGTTAGGACCAGGTTAATCATACAGCAGGATTACCACGTGCGCTAGTGTGAGTTAACCCCAGGGAGGTAGGGATGTGAACTACCATAGGCGTGTTCAGGCCATGATATCTTGCACCCCCCACAATCGAAAGGTATGGGGGTGTTCCGGGAGGGGGTAGATGGTGCCTCCTCATTGGTTGGGACCAGATTAAACATACAGCAGGATGACCACTTGCGTCAGTGTGAGTTAACCCCATGGAGGTAGGGGATGCGAATTACCATAGGTGTGTTCAGGCCATGACATCTTGCACCCCCCACAATCAAAAGGTATGGGGGTGTCCAGGGCGAGGTTAGATGGTGCCTCTACTTCGTTTGGGACCAGATTAAACATAAAACAGGATGACCACTTTTGTTAGTGTGAGCTAACCCCAGGGAGGCAGGGGATGCAAAATGACCATAAGTGCATTCAGGCCATGATATCTTGCACCCCCACAATCAAAGGGTATGGAGGTATCCAGGGAAGGGCTAGGTGGTGCCTCTACATCATTTGGGACCAGAGTAAACATAAAACAGGATGTGTGTTACAGGTTTTGTGAATTACCATAGTTGCGTTCAGGCCATGATATCATGCACCCCAACAATGAAAAGGTATGGGGGTGTCAAGGGAGGAGGTTGGTGGTGCCGTTACATTGGTAGGGACCAGATTAAACGTTAAACAGGATGACGACTTGTGTCATTGTGAGTTAACCCCAGGGAGACAGGGGATGCGAATTACCATAGTACATGTAGGGGGGCTGATGGTGTCTCTCCCAGCATATATATGAGGTGAAAATGGGGTTGAAATAAAAAAGTCAACATTTTGGGGGTCATAGTAATTGGGGCACAGTAATCAGATAGATCCGTCTTGGAAGCAGACACAGAATTGATAGTTGTAGCTGTGAGGGGAAGGGGATCTTTCGGTTGGAAATGCCCCATTGTAGTGTGTGATGGCTGAATGCACGCCGAAGAACAGCTCTGCTGAGGACAAAAGGAAAGGAATTACACAGACTCTCACTAGTCTGCATTTCATACCCATACAAACAGCCCAAACTTTAGGTAGGGGGCTTGAGCCTCGTTAACCCAGTGGTGTTGTATCCATGACATAGCGCAGCCCATACCAGTCACTTGCAGCAGTGTGTGATAATGTGCACAGTTTACCAAGCCGGGGGTGAACAGGGAGCTTAACACCAATTACGTAAAATACTGTTGACTTCCCTTCCCAATAACACATGCTGAAGGGAGACCCTACCGTGCACCCCCCTGCATTATGACAGAGTTGTGTGACTGAGCCCAACCTCCCCCTTTATCCTTAAGAGAGGCTCCTGCAGTGATTCCTCGTGCTTTGATGTTGGAATCAAATATAGAAAGGTTAATTATGCCATTAAAAATGTTTAAGCGCCCCATCTACTGTAACAGTACAAACTTTCTTATTATTATACCATTTAAAATAATAACATGTGCGCCCTATCTGCTGTCAGAGTACAACCTTTCTTATTTTGGCTGTAGTGTGATGTTGGAATAAAATATAGAAAGGTTAATTATGCCATAAAACATGTTTAAGTGCCCCATCTACTGTAACAGTACAACCTTTCTTATGATTATACCATTTAAAATAATAACATGTGCGCAAATGTACAACTGAGCGAATGCTAGGCTCCCAGACTTTGCACAGTATTAAAAAAAAAACAACATGGGAAGCCGTATATTATACCATACTGTATGATATTCGGCTTCCCATGACAGAGTGAAGGCCCTGAAACAACGCCCACCTGGTAGCTCTGGCCAATCCCTCAATAGAGATGTTGGAGGGCGGGCTGTAGGCGGGCTATGACATTAGCTTTTCATTTCGGGCTGCATGTATGGCTGTAGCCATCAAGTGGGCGTGACTCCGAAGATTGCCGAACACTGCCTCCCACAATCTATCATGGCCCGCAGGATAGCATACAACACCGGTAGCCAATCGGATGGAGGATTGGACGGGACCCGAATACCCAGAGACTCCAGGGTCTTCACCGGAGACCCGGAGAAATGACTAAAAATCCAGAGTCTTCTGGGAAAACCCAGAAGTTAGGCAGGTATGGCTGTGGGTTGGGTTGGCAGGGTGTGCGGTATAAGTTCCAAAATCAGTGAGCGTGTGTGTTGCTCTCTGGTGCGGGATAACTGATGGGTCAAAGATGGGGGTGACCAAGAACTAGTATTTGAAAGGTGTTATAGCTCTCAACTCACCCGCTTTTCCGCCCACCCGCCAGCTCCTTTGTTTCACCCGCCTTGGAGCCCCGAGACTCTGGTGCATACCGCACACAGGTGCGGTCTCACTAAATGAGCCAGCGCAGCGGGCTGTGGGTACACAAGAAAGCCAAGGGGAAATGCAGGCAACAGCCTCAGAGACTCAAGTCTACTGAGTCAACACTTTCTATGTTGTGTTTATTTAGCCTCATGTGAGACAGTAGGTTTCAATTTATAAAGACAATACAAGATTAATTTGTAACAACAACGTCACCCGCCTTAAGTTACAATCAGCTGTCTCACTTGCCGAGCCCCCTACACACCCATTCAATTCAATGGACTCTCACCCTGCCCAACAAAAAAATTGTTTGTTTTCACCCGCCTTGGTGACAAAAAAGATAGAGAGCTAAGGGCGTTTATCAAGGTGGCGGACATGATGTGTACTGTGGGATAGTCGGCAGGGCAATTTCTAGCTGTCTTGGTGCCAGAGGAATAGCCAGGATTGTCTAACAAGTGTGGCCTGAAGCTAATGTAGTTGGGCCCATCACAGTGATATTAACTTCTGTAAATGCCCACACTGTGCTGCCGAGTGGGCATTTACACATTTTGGGTGGCCCTTGCTGCTAAGCCACTACACCGTCTATGCCTCTGCTTGGTGCTTAGGGTGAATCACTAGAATGTGCCCCACCCGCCCTATCACTCACACACTACACCTCTGTGTCCTGTGACAAGACCCCTCCACAATATCATTACATAATTGCTAT
This sequence comes from Ambystoma mexicanum, assembly GCF_040938575.1. Lineage (NCBI taxonomy): Eukaryota > Metazoa > Chordata > Amphibia > Caudata > Ambystomatidae > Ambystoma > Ambystoma mexicanum. The sequence goes on along the minus strand of NC_090921.1, from coordinate 215,021,191 downwards.
ATAAATGAAGCTGGTATTCATTACATTGTAATTCAAGTACTTTACAGAAGAAATATAATGTGAAAACAGCTGTTACTGCTCAAGTAAATACTGTCACCTGCTCTTATGGAATGCCTTACCTGAATGCAGTTTTAAACTATCTGTACTGGCACACTGCGGTGCGACAAGCCTGCCAGGGTTTGATGGCTCACTGGCCCTGTCTTGCAGGCGTTCTGTTCGTACTACCTCACTTGTATTTCGCCAGGGGCAATACTAAACTAACCATATGAATAATTTTCTGATAGAAGGTTATCAATCTAAGATGTACAGTGTGGTACACTCTTATTGTACTCTTTCATAAAAACGCTATGAAAGTGGGAAAGGGGCCAAATAGCACCAATGCATTAAATCACAGAGCATTTCAGGAATCTAACAGGAACCAGAGATCTCGATATTTGATAAACAAGTCTGATAAAAGTATTGTATGTGTGAATCTCTAAATTCATAGCAGACACATGGCTTGGTGCTCCATAGATATCAACCCTCCCGATTTAGGCAGGAAACTCCCAATTTTTCTGTGAAAAATATTGTTCTTTTTCACATACTGATGCCAAAATAATTCTAGGCCCAATTCATTCCTATGAGAAACTTTATGTCTCCCGATTTCTCGGATGAAATCTCCCTCCCAGGTGCACCGAATGTTGAGATCCATAGTATAACACACATGGGTGACACTATTTTGATGCTTTTGATTAAATCAAATTACTAGCTAAACTGTCTCCAACCCTCAACGAAGGCCTACACTATCCTTGGGGGACGAGCTATGACCCTAGGGAAAGGTGCTGCGCTGCCTTCCTAACAGGTGTTAGCGGGCGATCCCGCCGCCCCCGTGAGCCCCCACACCCCCGTGCACACAGAGACACACGGAGACCGATGCTGTTCGTGTGGGCTCCCCGGTGGCTCTGCTGCCGCCGGGCGACGCCCCTTTATTTATATGGCACGCGACGGAGTGAACGTCACTCCGTCGCGTGCTTGCCCTTAAAGGGGCCACGCCACACTCCTCCTTTTCCATAACAACAAACACAAAGGAGGATACAATTGTTCTACGTTCTACAGCACACAAAACTGACTAATCACTACTTTACAGCACACACATTAGGAATCCCCCATTTATTGGCAACCACCCTGGATCCCCAGCGGTGCCTTCACACAGTCCGGCGACCCATCGCCAACATGACCCCAGATCAGTCCGTCACATAGTCACTCAGGTGGGCAGGTTTCCCACGCCCTGTTCTCAGGGGGTACCTCCTGCCACTGTCCCTTACCGGAGTACTTGAGTCGGTTCTTCCGCGAACAGGCGAGTCCATGGTGGGGACATCTCCTCCACTATCGTCGGGTAGTTCTTCGCCAGCCTCTACTCGATTCGCTCCCGGGTCACCCAGTCTCCTAAAGAAACTGGCATTTCTGGTCACCGACGATGTCCCATCTGATGCAGTCACCATAGACCCCTTCACCGCTACAACATCCAGGGGGGCGGGCTCGTATGTGAGGGAGAGCTTGCCCTGCGGATGACGGTTCCTCACTAATACCTCATCCCCTGGGGCAATGTTGGGTGGCTTCAGACCTCTTCTCATGTTCTCCGCCCGAGTTCTTGCCAGCCGATCTTCCTCCACCTGCTCATTGTCAATGATGGCGGGCTCTCGGGCCCCTACCTCAGGTACGACATCCCGAGGGCACCTCTGGAAGAGGGCCTCCGCCGGTGCTACTCCCGTCGATGAATGGGGAGTGGTTCTGTATCCCCGTAGGAATACATACAGGGCCCTCTGCAGACATTCACCCTTGCCTTGGGCGATCCGGAACACCTTGTTAAGGGTGCGCATCATGCGCTCGGCCTCCCCGTTTGCCCTGGGCCAGAGGGGTGTGACCTTCCTGTGCTGAATGCCATAGTTCTTTAAGAGTTCAGCAAAGCTCTCACCCTGATACGGTGCGCCATTGTCAGTGCACACAACCGATGGAAGGCCATGGGTGGCGAAGATCCTTTCCACGGCGATCACCACGTCACCAAACGCCAGCGACTCCACAAATTCCACCTCCGGGTATCGCGACCACTCGTCGACCATCACTAGGAAGTGCGTCCCTCTAGATGTAGAGCCAAAGTCAGCATGCACTACTTCCCATGGCTTGGTTCCCCTAGGCATTGTCTCAATGGATGGGTCCCGCTGGGCTGGGGATGCGGCCTGACACCACCGACACGAGGCCACAAACTCTTCTACCCTCCGCTCTAGCTCCGGGAACCACACCTTCTGGCGAAGCCGAGCCTTTGTTTTGGGCGCCCCTTGATGGCCCTGGTGGGCGAGAGCGATTATCTGTGGGATCTTCGTCTGTGGCACCACTATTCTGTCGCCTCTCAGCAGGAGTCCCGATTCCGAGAATGCAAGTTCTTCCCGCACCTTCCAGAGCTGTTCCAGTGCCACCCTGGCTTCGCATGTTCGACGGTCAAGCGCTTCAAGCACCGTCTTCCACGCACCTTGTTGCATGGCCAGTCTTAGAATGGCGAAGCACTCGTCATCATTCGACGCCAGCTCCAGCTCCTCCACCTGCATGGAGTTGGGGGTGGCAGACTCAACGACGAGACGAACGTGTTCATCAGCCTCCTCCGCGGACACAGACGCCCAGGCATCCCCACATGGGTGACGTGACAGATAGTCTGCAGCGTTGCTTACACCAGGCCGATACACCAGCGACACGCCGTATTCAAGCAGGGCAAGCATCCAGCGCTTTATCCTTACTGGTGGTCTGGAGGAGGAGCCTGCCATGATGGGTAGCAGTGGTTTGTGGTCAGTGATGACAGTCACAGGACGCCCTAGAATGTATAGGCGAAAATGCCTGCAACCCCACAACACCGCCAGGGCCTCCCTCTCGATTTGCGAGTAGCGTTGTTCAGTGTCCGAGAGTGCCTTGCTCGCATAGGCTATTGGCCGAACTTCCTGCTCGCGCCCCACTTGAGTGAGGACCGCCCCCAGACCATAGGGACTGGCGTCCACGACTATTTCCGTCTGCAGGCTAGGGTCAAAGAACGCCATGGTGTCTTCTGCCGCTAGGGCACCCCGGATGTCATCAAATGCCGCCTGCTCGAGGGGCCCCCACTGCCACACGGAGTCTTTCTTGGTTAAAGATCTTAGAGGCTCAGAGCGGGACGCTAGATTCCTGATGAAGCGGCCACAATAAGTGACCATGCCCAAAAAGCTCCTCACCTCAGCGACGTTTTCAGGTGGGCGGGCCTCTCTAATGTCCTTCACCTTACGGGGGTCGGGTGACACCCCATCCGCTTTAAACACGAACCCAAAGAACTCGATTGTTGTCCTGAGGAATTCGCATTTCTCTTTGTGTAAGGTGAGTCCCAAGAGACGGAGGCGCTCAAATGTCTTTGCAAGGCGGGCCATGTGTTCTGCCTCTGACTTGGAGTGTACTAAGATGTCGTCACTGATGTGGATGACCCCATCCAGATCTGCTAATGCCCCTCTTATGATGTTTTGAAAAACGTCCGCTGCAGAGGACACTCCAAAACTCAGCCTCTTATACCGATACAGGCCCCGATGGGTGGTGAAGGTGGTGATGTATCGGGACTCAGGGTGCAGAACCACCTGATGATATCCTGCCCTCAAGTCCAGCTTGGAGAAGAATCTCGCCCCCTGTAATTCTGCAATGATGTCGTCCATGGTGGGGGTTAGGTGTCTCTCTCTTTTGATCGCCTTGTTGGGCAGGCGCATGTCGACACAAATCCTTACTGCATCTGGTTGTTTGGGCTTCCGTGCGACGACAATGGGTGAGACCCAAGGAGTGGGGCCTTCCACCTTCTCAATTATGTCCAGCTGAACAAGGTTGTCCAATTCCTGGTCTACCAGATCCCTGAGGTGAAACGGTATGCGCCGGTGCTTCAGAGCCACCGGTTGTATGGACTCATCAATGTGCAAGCGGACTGGTTCCCCCACTAACTGTCCAATGCCTTCAAAGAGGGATGTGTGCTTCTCCAGGAGCTCCTGGATGTCGTCAAGATATACGTTGTATGCGAATGTCACAATCCCCAAAGCTTCAGCAGCTGCGCAGCAGAGGAGCGTGTTGGTGCTCACCGGCGTGACGTAAAACCTTGCCCGAATGCCTGAGTTGCCATATTGAGTGTCAGCCACAAACACACCATCCAGTGGGATTGGATGGTTGCCTCCAAATGTGAAAATGCGCGCTCTCGGTGCCGCCAGCGGTGGTGGTGCCTGCATTGCATCATAGTGTTGCCTGGCCATCACGTTCACGGACGCCCCCGTGTCCACCAACATGGGTACTGAATCCCCATTGACCAGTACGTCGCATCTCGGCTGTCTCTTGGAGTGCGATTTCAGCATTCTTACGCATGACACGAAGAAAACATTCTCTTCATCTTCTTCTTCCTCCTCACCTTCTTGAGGGGGGCCATCGTCGGCCTGGTCCACCTGGGCAACGTTGGATGTTCTCTGGGGGCGGAAAGAGCCAGCCCGGACAGGTCCCCTGGGGACTATTTTCGGGACCGTCGATCTGCACACTCTTGCAAAATGGTCTGTGCCCCCACATCGTCCACACTTCACTCCCGCTGCTGGACAGTCTGCTGGGTGCGGGAGGTCATATCCACATTTTAGGCACGAGGACTGCGCCACTTGGGGCCGTGGACTTTGAGTATTCATGGGGCGTCTTGATCCGCGACCTCTTCCGACTGCGCATACCTCTTCCACCCTACCAGGGCGCACACCCGCTTCCATCCTTGATGCCCGCAGCTCCGACACCTCGTGGCACCTCCCCAGTTCTAGGATGCGGGGTAGTGTTATACCAGGCTCGCGCAGGATCTGACGCCTCAGCTTACCAGAGGAACAGCCTTGAATGAGGTGGTTGCGAATCATATCATCAGGGTCATTCCAAGCACAAGGTGCCGCCAGCCTGCGCAGCCGCCCATAAAACACATCCAAAGTCTCGTCATCTTTCTGTCTGGTGTTGCCCATTAGGAACCGTTCGTAATCCACATTGGCCATGGGCAGGAAGTGATTGTGGAGCGCAGTTTTGGCGGCATCAAAAGACCCATCCGCTGGTTGCAAGGACAAGAAGATCTCGTGCACAGCAGGGCCTGCAGAATACAGGAGAGTGGCCAACTTACTGTCGTCACTCGTCTCCATCGTGGCCCTGAAGTACATTTCCAGCCTGTCCATCCACATCTTCCACCTCTGTCCCAGGCTTGATGGCGTGCCCGAGACATCAAACTCTGGCATTGGCTGTAGGGTACCGGGAGGTCTCTGCAATGGTCTTGGTGGAAGGGCAGGCGGGGGTTGGGCTGGAGCAGCAGCCTGCTGTTGGGCCACGGCGGCCGCTGCACCTTGATCCATGGTGTAAAGCGCACAGGCACCCCGTGATGGGGCCGCAACTTGGACACCAAACACAACCAGTACCTTGATGAGGATCCCAGCCCCTCAGGTGATTCAGATGATGTCCAGGTTCGAGGGTTTTCCAGGCAAATGTAGGACCACCAGGTTCCAGACTTCAGCCGGTGTAGGATTGAAGAATCCAAAAATCGAGCAGGGTAGGCCCCAGTGTGCATCCAGTAGGCCTCCAGGTAGCTCCACCCTTAAACTCGATGAAAAACAGTGAAAATGCAAATGACTTGCATTTCCACCAGCACGTGTTGCAAGCAGTGACTGTCCGCCACTGGAATCTCCAAAAATTGGGTCCGGATCTCTCACAGATGCTTCGTTATGAAGCCGTGAGTTTCCGAGGCCTTGTAGTCAAAATGGCCGCCGGCCACGCGTGTCTCTCCCCTCTCCGCGGCCAACATTCACGGATGCGCTCACACGCGATCATCTGCGCATCTCGAAAACGTTGCCACCTGTCCCAGGGATCGATCCGACTTCGTCGCCATTGTTAGCGGGCGATCCCGCCGCCCCCGTGAACCCCCACACCCCCGTGCACACAGAGACACACGGAGACCGATGCTGTTCGTGTGGGCTCCCCGGTGGCTCTGCTGCCGCCGGGCGACGCCCCTTTATTTATATGGCACGCGACGGAGTGAACGTCACTCTGTCGCGTGCTTGCCCTTAAAGGAGCCACGCCACAACAGGGATAGTTAAAGAGGAAATTATCATTCCACTATACTCAAAAAAATAAACCATACAAACGTCCTTAATGCATGGTCGCCAGTGAGATCTTACTCTGTTTCAACCCTGTGTTCGTCTCCTAGAACGCACACTGCATTCTAAGCAAACGACTACTGTGCTTGTATCAATTAGCACACACTAAACAAATGTGCAGTACTGAAGAAGAAAGCACACAGTCAAAACAAAACACCTCAAAGGCTTGTTGTCGCAAGGCAGATCCCTTCTGCATTTAAGGGGGGATTTTCACTTTATTTTACCCACCCCCAGTTTGTATCAGTATGATATAAGCCCAAATTAATTGTTCATTTCTATTGAACAACAAGTGACAACGCCTATAAGAACAGGTACTCCAGTCTGGTATCCCTACAGCTTCAGTCAAAAAGGATATCCACAAGCATGAGTCAACCGATTTCAGTGGCATAAGACTCACCACCTTCTTTGGAACAAAAAAAAACAGTCTGATTTCATAAAGAGTTCATCTCTCCTGTTCTCATTTGTAAACAGAGGCGGCTGTTCAGTAACTGTTAGGGAGAATTCTCATAAATGTGCTAATTCCCTTCACCTTAGAGACCCCCAGCAACTTTGCTGGATTTTGAGGACTTGATTTTTTTTCCTGGAGAAAGTGTGGGCTTTCTCATGTATTTTTAATGTGTTTTTCTCTTGTGTTCTTTATTAATAATAATAAATAATAATAATACTTTAATGTGATACAGATTGAAAGTAATTCAAACTTTACACATATTACAAATTACATAGAAAAATAAGCTCTTTAAAATAAGGCATAAATATATACATCAATACATAGTTCCTTTACATACGTCAAAAATACTCCAAAGAGAAAGCAAAGTAAAATACAAAATGCTATATAATCAATTATCCTTGGCTACAGATTAGCACACACATAGTGGTGGTTATGCAGGAGTTATACACCCCTACCGGAGACGCCATGCCTCTATACCCATTAACTGTGTAGGAAAAGGATAACCTCTTCCTAATCAGAGTCACTCGGTTATTAGTGAACCCTCCCTATTAGGACATTTCAAATCAAGGCGCCCATTACTTTTTCGATCTGTAGCCATACATTATACAGCGCAATAAACAGATGCATATTGGAAGTATTAGTACAATAAAGCCAGAATGGTCTTTCACATATAGTTTGCGGGTCGTGCACAAATTCCCCAAGATATTTAGAAATTGAGGAACCCAATATAGAGCACTCGGTCAATAGATGCTTAGCGGTCTCCAGGCATTCAGGAAGATTGCATAAACGACATACTCGCTCAATAGCAGAGATCTTTTTCCTGGCTCCTAAATTATACAGAGTGGGTAATTGCTCCAGACGGAACAGAGTAATAAAACGTCTGAGCCTTATGGAGGGGCAGAGGTACAAATAGGCTTGGGGTTTCATAAAATTATAGAGTCTATATTTAACAAAAGCACAAGACTTTAAACTACTTAAGTGGGAGAAGTACTCTAACCAGTCCCAGAGGTCTACATTTTTACCAAGCGCTGTTAAAACGTCCTGGGAGACAGTTGCCCCTCTATGAATCCAACCTATGTCTCTAAGAAATTTGGTCATATCTTTCTGGAGGGGGGAAGTGGTATCTTTTTTACTCACTTCTTGATGTATAACAGCCAATAACGGGTTAGGAGAACTGCTCTTCATCTTGAGATAGAAGCCCACCCTCTTTTTAAGTACCAGTGCTTTAAGTAATGGAAGGCCCAACTCAAGCCTAATCAGGGCCATTGGGACACTCGGAGGTAATCCCAGTATACGTCGCCAGAATTTTCCCTCCATCACTTGCAGCCAGGCCAGGTCGAATGAAGTAAGGGCCTCCAGCCCATACGTAATCATGGGCGCAAACACTTGAATGTATAAGTGTCTCGTCCCCCATAGGGTAAAACCGGCCTGCTTGCAGGTAAATGACGCAATTAAAGCTGTTACTTGCTGCGCCCTAGTTATTCGCCCTTGTCTGCACAGGGAATAATCGCCCAGCGGTTCAATTTCAACACCTAGATACCGATAGGATGGAGAATATAGTATATTGTTATTATACACCCAGAGCTCGACTCGGGATACTCTTTTCTTCGTAAATCTGAGCACCTTTGTCTTGTCTAGGTTAATCGGCAAACCATTGATCTTGGCATATTCCCATAAAGTCACCGCAGAGAGCCTAATACCAGCTATGGTGTTATCAAAGACGACCAGGTCGTCTGCATATGCTAAGACAGTGCACGGTGCTTCCCCCATTTTAGGTGGGCAGTTGTTCGCCTCGGCAAGTGCTAATGGGATATCATAAACGTATAGATTATAAACCAGGGGTGCAGTTACGCATCCCTGTTTTACCCCCCTGTTCTGTCTCACCGGTCTAGTCATACTGCCCTCTTGGTTTAATCTGAGGCACACCGTGGTGTTGTAATGCAACTGTCTTAGATAGTATAGGAGACCTGGCGGGCAGCCCATATTTTCTAGCATGGTCCAGAGCCTAACTCTTGGGATGGAGTCAAAGGGAGCCTTGAAATCAATGTATAACGCATAAAGCGGGGGCTGTCCCTTGCTCAGCGCCCGCGTTCGGAGCGTATCCATCACCCAAAGATTGTGGGTGGTAGAGAAGCCACGGCGAAAACCACATTGGAATTTGCTAAGAATGTTGGTGTGCTCTACCCATTTCTGCAGCTCCATAAGCAGAAGTGCTGCAAAAAGTTTTCCTGTGGTATCAAGCATGGAGAGGAGCCTATAGTTATTTGGATCAATGCGGCTACCCTTTTTGAACACTGGCACCAAAATAGCCGTTTGGAGGCCACCAGGGGGCGCACAGGCAATGGCTGCCTGATTCCCGTGCTCCGCCAACGGCCAGGTCTTAACCGGGACTGAGCCCCCCCCAAATACTCCCCCGAGGCGAAAGAGAGGGCCGAAGAGCAGGGAGAACCCCTGGTGCCCCCGCGGAGCGAAACAGCGGGGTCGAAGGACCCAGGGAGAGCGGAAATCCGGGGCTGTAGATCCAGCAGCGGGAGCGCCGCAGAGGGCCCGGGCGGCGCGAAGCAGCAAGTCGGAGCCGAGGCCCACCGCTCAGGAGATTGGGAAGGGAGGGTCGTCCTCCTACGCTGCGGCGGACACCCGTCCCCCGCGGCGCTAACACAGAGCGGGATCCGGCGGGACCCACCTTGGGGAGAGGTCTGCCGACACCGCCCAAGCGAAGTCGGCGGGGACCGCGCGGGAGACGCGCCCGACCCGGGGAGAGGAGCACCGGCCCGAATAGGCCTCTGTGAGGTGAGAGCTCCGGAGCGGACTCAGAGGCCCCCGGTGGGGGACGGCGGGCTGCCCACGGGGCGGGCGACGGCTACCCCGCCCCCTCACCCCCATAGTGAGCCACAGACAGCGGGGGAGGTGCCCCCACGACTAGTATGCACGGGCCGCGCCCACGGCTGGGCACCCCACCCGCGGAAGGAAGACACAAAGGGCAAGGAAAGCCCAGAGGACGCCGGGTGTGAAGCCCCCGCCAGGGAACAGCGGGGCGTGTGCCCGCCCAGAGGGGTCCCCCAGGCATAGCAGAGACCAGTGAAAGAAGAGAGAAGCGGCCTATCCCCTCGGGCCCCCAACCCCACCACCGGAGAGGGCTTCGGGCTCAAGCATCACGCCAACAGGGCACGCAGCCCACCACCACGCAGTGATCAACGCGGCAAACAAGCTCCCCCCCCCCCCCAAGGAAGACACAAAGGGCGCAGAAGGCCCTGAGGATACCGGGTGTGAGGCCCCCGCCCGAGGTCGGCGGGGCGTGTACCCGCCCTTCCACCAGTACAGGTGGGCCCGAGGTCGGCGGGGCGTGTGCCCGCCCTTCCACCAGTACAGGTGGACCCGCGAAGTGACCCACCAGGAGCTCCCCCCCAGCCCAAGTTCACGCAACGGAGTGCCCAGGGGGGGACTGAATGGACTGGCAGAGGAACAGCAGAAATACCGCTACCGAGACCCAGGCTCCTACGGAAAAGACCCGGTCCGAGTCCGGGAGATGGCCCACTCAGAGGCCGCTGCCCCTGCAACGGAGGCAATGGAAAGGGGCTTTGCATCTATCTTGCAAGAAATTAGAGACATGCGCTCCGACATTGCCCAGAAGTTTGAGAAGATGGACCAACGGGTTGACAAAGTTGAGGACAGACTCCTACAGGTGGAATCCAACCAATCCTCCTCAACAACCCTGGAGATAGAGACTAATATGAGGTTATCAGCCCTGGAGAAGAAGGAGGAAGAGAGGTCCAGACAAATGGACGATTTTGAGAACAGGGAACAGAGAAACAACCTCAGGTTTTTTGGGGTCCCGGAGGCGGAGGGGGAAACGGAGAGAGAGCTTACCCGAATGGTGCGGAACATAATCGCCCTCCTCTTCGAAGAGGAGATGACTGCTGAACTCACATTTGATCGGGTACACAAAGCGGGAGGACGAGCAGGGGGCCCTCGTTCGATTCTGGTCCGGTTCCACGACTATCTGGAGAAGACACGGGTACTGGAAGCAGCCAGGAGAGCCCAAGAGATAACGTACAACAACTCACAGGTCTCCATCTTTCAAGACCTCTCCACATACACACTATCCAAACGCAGAATGTGCGGCCCACTCACACAGCTGCTGAAAGAAAAGGGAGTACGATATAGATGGGGCTTCCCCTTCTCCCTAACCTTCGAATACCAGGGCCAACGGACGACGTTGATCACGAAGGAAGACATCAAAGGAGCCATTCAGGACTACGTGGTGGACCCACCCCCCCCGAAGGGAGCCATCAGGACCGGCGACGGGCGGAGCAAGTGGCCCGGGCCCGGCGAGCGAAAGAAGGAAGAAATCTGGGGCATGGAAATTTGGGAAAATGAACACACCCTCACCAGCGAAAGAGGCAGAGCGGAACGACTTGGAGGGATGATTACCAAGGGGCCCCAGCCAGCACTGGCGCGATAGAATGGTCTCCCGGGATGACCAGAGTTAGCCAACTACCTACAAGGCGGTAGTCCGGGGATCACCGAAAGGCAAGAACGATACCAGAATCAGGCTGAACAGCAAGTACAAAGGGGGCAATTACGGGAACGAAATTGGGGGGGGGGCTCACAAGAAGGAGGTTTTGCACTGATCGCCTGGCCGAGAGGGGCAGGCTGGTGGTCTGGCCAAAATGCCAGCAATGGCAGAACTATCTGGCTGGACGCCGGGGCAGGGGGTGGGGGTTCACGACCAAGTTGGGGTTTGTTTGTTGGGGAAAGGGTTAGGGGGGCAGTTGGGGGTTCATTTCAATAGCGTCCAACCGGTGAATCAAGGGGGGCGAAAAGGGAGAACCGATGCGAAGTTGTTGACCAGTAGGGCAGGAAACATTGATTATGGCTGACAGCCATCCGGCCCTGGGAGTGGGTACCCTGAATGCGCGGGGGCTGAACACCCCCACAAAAAGATCTCTGATTTGCAGAGAGTTTAAGCGGGCGAAATTAGACTTACTGTTTGTGCAAGAGACACACTGGGCAAGGGGGAAGTAGCCCAGGCTGCGGGGGGGAGGAATTGATGAGGTCTTCCATGCATCCCACAGGTCTAAGAAAAGGGGGGTGGCCATTTTGATAGGAAGGAACGTAGGGTTCGAGAAGGAGGCGATCTTGAAAGATCCCGAAGGCCGTTACCTGCTGATACGGGCCGCCCTACAGGGGTCCCCCATTACCCTGGCGGTGGTGTACGGCCCGAATGAGAACCAGGCCCAATTCTGGGAGGAAACCAGGGACAAGCTCAGTCTATTCACGCAGGGCCCACTGGTGGTGGGGGGTGACTTCAACATGGTCCTAGATCCCTCCATAGATAGGAAGCGGATGGGCCCCCTCAACCCCAGGCCCACAGAAGAGGCCATGGCACAGAGCTTTCGAGAGTGAATGAAGACCTGGGCCTGAAAGATACTATCCCGACCCCTAGGACAGGGATCCCCTCCTTTAGTTACTACTCAGCCATACATAATTCATTTTCCAGGATAGACTACATCCTAACGGACGAAATTCTTCGTCCGTATGTAGCAGGCTACAGGATAGACCCAGTCCCCTGGTCGGACCACGACATGGCCCGAGTCACCATCACAATGGGATGGAATAGGGAAAGCAGAGGGCGCTGGAACTGCAATGACGCACTGCTAAAGGATGAGGTCATTGCTCAGGAGGTCTTGGACTCCATAACAGAGTTCTTCGAGCTTAATGACAACGGGGAGGTGACCACGCACACGCTCTGGGACGCCTTCAAGGCAACCCTACGAGGAGTTCTTATAAAAATAGGCGCTCTAAAGAAGAGGGAGAGAGAGGCCCAGGAGAAAGCCCTGCGAGAAAAAATAGCCCGTCTCCAACCGGGTGGATCCCTGACCCAACCCCTAGACCGTGACCGGGTGGCAGCACTGGAGGACTATAGGCTCCAACTAAAAGACCTCCTCCTACACAAAACGGAGAGTAGTCTTCAAATGGTTAAGCAAAATTATTATGAGAAAGGGGACAAGGCGGACAGGATCCTTGCCTGGAAGTTAAGGGAGGTACAGAAAAGCAGGAGGGTAAAGGAGGTGAGGGACACCCGGGGACTCCTTGGCTGCGACTCTCCCCATATAGGAGAGGCTTTCCGACAATACTACAGAACCCTCTACTCTTCCGAATACGATGGGGACGACACCCAGATAGAAAACTTCCTGAACTCCATACAGATTCCATCCCTCTCCGGGGAAATGTCCGAGGGGTTGGAGGGCCCGATAACCGAGGATGAGGTGGACAAGGTGATTAGTGGGATGAAGGTGGGCACTACCCCGGGGGAGGGCGGCTTCTCTGTCCTCTTTTACAAGAGATTTCGCTCCTCCCTGGCCCCTTACCTAGCAAGGGTCTTCAACGCGGTGCTAGAGGGGGACATCCTCTCAGAATCCATGATGGGAGCCGTTATAGCGGTCTTGCCCAAAGAGGGAAGGGATCCAGCGGATTGCTCTTCCTATCGCCCCATATCACTATTAAACATTGACGTCAAGATCTTGGCCAAAGTGGTGGGGAGGAGGTTGGAAGGTATAATGCCGAAGTTAGTACACGGGGACCAGGTGGGCTTTATCAGAGGAAGGCAGGGGTCAGATAACATCCGCAAAACAATAGACCTTTTCCACTTCGCCCAATCGTCGGAATTGGATGCATGCGTACTTTCCCTGGACTCGGAGAAGGCCTTCGACAGGGTGGAGTGGCGCTACATGGAACTCCTCCTCCGCAGGATGGGCTTTGGAACTCACATCATGCTTTGGATAACCGCCCTCTATCGAGCCCCAACGGCAAGGGTACAGGTGAATGGGATATTATCCGAATCATTCCCCCTCTCCCGCGGGACAAGGCAGGGATGCCCACTTTCTCCCCTGATATACGTCCTCACGATGGAGGCGTTGGGAATAGCGGTCAGAGCCAACCCGGATATCAGGGGTATTAAAAGGGGTGAGGTAGAATTCAAGCTCTCCCTGTTTGCGGACGATGTCCTGGCCTACCTGGTGGACCCGGGCTCCTCGCTCCCCCCCCTCCTGGCCCTGGTTTCTGCTTTTGGTCGCTTTTCTGGCCTTAAAATAAACACTGGGAAATCTGTCATGCTACCAATGAAAACAATAGACCCAGTGCTAGACCCTCTGGACAGGTTTCACGGGATTAAGGTGGGTAAGGTTGCCATAAAGTATCTGGGGGTACTTCTCACCAGGGAGCTAGCGAATTTGGGAGCAGCCAACTATAACCCCATGATTGCGGTGATCACTTCAGACTTGAGGAGATGGGGGAAGATGATCCTCTCTTGGTACAGCTGAATGACTGCAATCAAAATGAACGTACTCCCTCGGCTCCTGTACCTCTTTACTGCACTCCCGACTAGAGCCCCAGCACAGAGCTTCAGAGATTTACAGAACGGGGTACGAGACTTTGTATGGCAGGCGAAAACCCCGAGAACCGGAAGGGCCACGCTGACCCTGCCAAGGGAGGAGGGGGGATTTGGGCTACCGGATTTCCACCTATACTTCTGCGCGGCCCAACTGCGTGTCCACCTGGAGCACATGAAAGAGGGGCTGGGAACGTACTGGTCTTACTTAGAGGACATGGAGGCCCACCCCCTAAAGGTCCGAGATCTCCTATGGGCACCACGCAGGACGATCCCGAAACACCTAAGATCCCATCCGACCCTGTGAGTCCTCTGGGACATCTGGAAAGAAGGCCCCAGCACCGCTCACCTTACCACATGGCCGTCTCCGATGTCCTCTCTCTGGGGCCACCCTATCAACCTGGGAGGGCAGGGGTTCAGGCACTCTCAGATCTGGTCAGATAAGGGCCTGGGAGTGGGCTGGGCAGTTGTTCAGAGAAGGCGAATTCCTGCCTTATGAGGACTTGAAAGATGCTCTTGGACAAGGATCACTTTCCATCTTCGAGTACCTCCGCCTGAAGGGCATCCTTTGCGCCCAATCATGGGGCCCAAACCTGAGGAGGCAGTTGACTCCTTTTGAGAAGCTTCTAGACTCTGCGACGTCAAGGAAGGGGGCGGTGTCCAGTGTGTATAAAATACTAAATACCTACAACCTTCAAGGAAGAAGGAGCTTCCGCCTGTTCTGGAACGAACTAGCGGGCGAGGAGACCTCTGAGGACGCCTGGGCCAAAATATTCAAGATAGCATTCCATGGGAACCTATTCACCTCGGACATGGAGCATAACTTTAAGATAATACAGGGGTGGCACAGAGACCCGGTAAAACTGTCTAAAATTTTCTCAGGGGTGTCACCGAGGTGCCTGAGAGGTTGCGGTCAGACGGGATCTAGAAGCCACATGTGGTGGCACTGCCCGAAAGTACAGACCTACTGGGAGTCGGTGAGGGGCTGGATAGAGGACAGTCTGCCGCTAAATCCCTTAACGATGCTGCTGGGCCTCCCCCCTGAGGACACAGAGCTCCACCAATACCCAAGGATGTGGGAAACCATGCTGAGAGCAGGCAGGGTAGCCCTGGCCCAGAAATGGAAGAGTCCTGAACCCCCATCCAAGGAGGACTGGCTGAAAAAAGTAAAAAACAGGTTTCTGATGGACAAACTAACTGCCATGGTGAACAATGACACAAGCTCATTCCTCACAGACTGGTACGGGGTGCAGCAATCCTGGGGATGGGATGTCCATTGAACTTAAGGGAAGGTGCCTATCCATAAGGGAACGGGTTAAGCCTCGTAAAACAGAACAATATGGACTGGGTCCCCACGACCTGGGGAACGGTGGCATCAAGCCAGCTAAAGACGCAGTCACAAATCGCATCGCCCTCGAGGCTCGAGAGTCGGAGCCAACACAGGGAGTCTCCCATGAACAAATCACCGGAATGGACACGGGGGGAGGGGTGGGAAGGGTTTGGGGGGGGCTACAAAGGGAGGGGGGGAGGGGTTGTTCAGTTTTTCCTTTGTTGTTTGTCATATCAAAATGCAAATAAAAACTAAAGTTGAAAAAAAAAATAGCCGTTTGCCATGAGCGGGGAGTCGTCCCCTGGGCTAAAACCTTTTTGAAAAGAATAGAGAGGAGGTGTGCCCAAAAAGCAGGGTGGTTCTTAATAACTGCGTTGGCCAGCCCATTAGGGCCAGGGGCTCTGGAAGCTTTCAGGGTGGCTATATTATTATATATGGCCTCCTCAGAGACATCAAGAGGCGGGGGAAAGGGAGCCTTCACTACAGGTGTATTTGGATCATCCGCCTCTCCAGAATTACGATCTAATAAAAATTTTACCCATGATTCCTCACCAATAGGGTTGTCTAAATGGCCCTTAACCTTCTCTCTGTTCTCATTTAATAGTAGCCATATATTACGCGAGTTTCTAGAGCAAATGGTTTTGACAAGCCTTTGATTTCTGATATTCCTCTCTATTGTTCTGATGTTCCTAATACAAGCTGTGTATTTATTTTTAGCTTTTCTGACTTTCTCATAATAGGTGGCTCCCACTATATGCAAGTGCTTAAGACCCCAAATCTCTGCTCTTAGCCCTCTCTTGGCGTCACGTATACCCTTATTATAAGGGAGAGTTGAACCTCCCAATTTTATCATGTGCCTCTTTTTTATAGTGGCATGTAAACCCGAGAATCCCAGGATCCATTCTTCTATTTCATTAACAGTCATCTGTTCGAAATGAGGAAGGGACCACTGAGCGGTAGATTTAAGTGCTTCTGTGGCCGCTCTAATGCTCCTCTCTGACCATACTATTCTGGATCCTGAGCAATTGGTTTGAATATTGCCAATGTTCAAATGAGAGGCAGAGGGGAGAGGGAGGCGGAGTGAGCAAAGAAGTAACGCATGGTCGATCCAATTATTGGGCATAACCCTCATGTCAGTAACTATGGACTGCATTTCAGGGCACATAAATATGTAGTCCAAAGTGCTAAATGATGTGCCATTAGACCATGTGTGTTTCCCCGGCCGGTCACCTAATGTTCGACCGTTAATCATGGTTAATTCCCAGGTATCGAACAGTTGTAACCACCCTAACCCTTCGCTCTCCCTTTTCCCATGAGTCATCAAGCATATTTCACTCAGGACGGGGTTAGGAGAAACCAGATGATCGCCCCTCATACGGCAATTAAAGTCCCCCATAACCACTACCGCTATATTACCAGACCTTTGTGTCCAAGATGACAATAACTCCTGAATAGCCTCTTGTAGTGGTTCTCTTGACAACGCTCCAGGGGGATTATAGAGGTTAATCAATATGAATCTGCTTTGCCCATTTTCATTTGGATAGTCCACCTCAACCGCCAGAAGGTAATCAGCGGCTTTGGACTGTATCTTCCGAGAGTTGACCGTGTTAACCACCCCTGTGAGTAAACCCCCAAATGGGCGACCCTTGTCCCCCCTTTTGGCAAGTGACTGATATACTACAAAACCATCAAGCAGTAGTGGATTCAATGTCCATGTTTCCTGGAGACATATGCAACTGTGCTTAGACAGCAGGTCCACTGATCCCTCTGGCCTCAAGAGATGAACAAAGCCTCGACAGTTCCACGAAATAAGAGAAAAGCTTCAATGGTTCTGTGTGATTCGCGGAAGAGCTTCCAACAATGTTTTAAGAGCTTGCTGTATCTCAGTCATCGCCGAGTTTTCCCGTGCCACCAATTTGGGTTCTTTGGCAGTGGGGGCTTGTATATCAATAGCCTCAGTTTCCTTATTTGAGTCCCTCTCCTGTGGATCAACGTCAATAGCAATATCTACCGCTATCAGTTCTTCTTTAAATTTTCTAATCATTTGCGCAGAAGCCAAAAAGGTGCAATGTATGGCAGAGACATGGGTATTAGGGACCTGTAGGGGTTCAATAAACAAGAAGTCATCAAATTTCATAACTCGAAGTTGAGGAATATAGTGGAGTCTAGTTAGGAACTCTGATCGCGGCAACCAGGGATTTTTTCCACTAGGACAGAGGTTCTTAATGTAACAGATGCGATTCAAATTACATTCCTCATCTGAGCTTCTTTGTACGGGCCGTGTAGGCTCAGGTGGTTCTCCTGTTCCCCCCGACCCTATGGGATCCTCAGGATATAATGTAGCACTGTAGTCTAGGTCTTGCTCAGAGTCCACCCGTGAGACTTCATCTAGATCCACCACACTAGACTTCTCTCCCGGTACTAGCCAGTCTGACAGAGGCCCCTTTGCTTTTGTAGCTCGAGCTGCCGCTCGTGCCAGTCTTTTTCTGGCTTTTTTAGAGCTAGTTTTCGGGGCTGATTGAGGTCTCGCGATAGGGAGTGGGGCGCTCATTGATGCTTTCTTGTTTTTGAGTGCCCTTTTGGCTAGTCTACGTTGTTTCCATGTGGGAAAGGTCCCAGGACTTTGTGCAATCTCTAGATCTTCTACATTTGCTACTGAAGGTTCCTCATCTAGGGCATTGTCACTAGGGACAGGATGCTCAGCAGCTTCCTCAATAATCTTTTCCGGCTCTTCCATCTCTTCCACAATATGAACTGCATCCGAAAGGTTCACTTCCACCTCGTCTCGAGGGAAGTCCTTAAGCTCCAAAGCCCTCGTGATGGTGTTTGTATTTGTCAATATGCGCCCTGACATTTGCAAGAGTATTTTAAGTGAAAATTGTAAAGAGGCTACTGACGATTGGAGCTCGGTTATTGCCGTAATATTGGTGTGCAGACTATTTTCCTCTTCGGCCTCGTTTTCGGGGCCGTCCTCCATGGAGGCCATCGCTAGATTTGGAGAAGCAGATAGGCGACCACTACTGCCCTCAGAATTAAATACCTCCAATGTTGTACTAATGCTTTCTTTTTGATGAGTTAAATTGTTAGGTGCCCTCTGTGGATTCTGTGATGCCATTCCTCTCTGAATACTCAAACAGAGGTCAAGTAATGAGTTATTATCGATATCCTCAAAGTTCGTGGAGTTTAATGAGATGCTGCCATTAATGCCTGGTACAGCTGTTTCCTCATTAATTGTTGAATTTATTTCCGGTAGTGGATTCACACCAAAAAAGTCTGTGATAGCTCCTTGTGCCACAGGCACTGGATTTATTGAATTCTTCTTGCATTTTTTGCCTTTCTTATTGTTCTCCTTGCCTTCTTTCAAAGGTTGTGTCTTGCCTTTCCGCAAGTTGTAATTCGACTGGGGAACTCTTTTCCCCCGCTGCATGTCCACAAAGTGACAGCACAATCCGTAGGAAGTTTCTTTGTCAGAGTCCTACTTCAATGAAAGCAGTACTACTCGGAGCAAACTGAGAGGACACAAAGAAGTTAGTCCCTGCGATCACTCACTTGTGAGTTGACTGAGTGATATGTCCTGTTGTTATTGAGGCAGCGTTATTTTACTTCACTACCTGGATCCAAGACCTGAGGTCCACAGTCTCCAGGCAGCCAGAACACTGTACTGGTTCTCCGCAGGTAACCCCTGCGTGAAATGCGCTAGTGGGGCCCCGGTGTGGGGGAGAGGGACCCTCGATGTAATCCTGAGTGTCAAATTGCCGCCTAAGAGGTTACCAACACCCCAAAGCGGTCGCTTCCAGGACCAATGCCGGGTGTGCAGACGGTCAATGCAGTTCACGTCCCAACTGCCCTGAACCCCTCCAATTCCCCACACACCCCTACTATATGTATTCCTGTACCCTAGGGGAGCAGTTATCAGGGATATCAGGGATACTAACCCCACCTGATTCCACCTCCAAGCTCCCACTCCTCGCGGTCACTCCTGCGCTGAGCTCTCTGTCCTCCCGGCAGGTACCACGACAGCTCAGTGTTGAGGCAAGTCAGCTCGGGCAAGTCAGAGAGGGGGGGTATGGGGTATGGGGTACCGGCGGGATACCTGAGGCCAATACAGAAGGCCACTAGTCGGTGTTTTGCAGGGCAGCTACGCAGGGAGCCTCCTTGCCTCCTTGCCTCCCTGCTAGCTTTCTTACCCACGGGTCAGCGTTCCTCGCGGCGTTCCTGGCGGCATTCCTGGCGGCGTTCCTCGCGTTCCTCAACCGTTCCGAGCCGAGCCGAGATTAGAGGAAAGCACCTACGAGCGCGATCCTACGTGCTCCAGGTCCCTGTGTCAAGCCGCACCTCGCACCTCGCTTTCCACTATGCACACAGTGAGGCCGCTTCCGACACCAGTCAGCTCTACCCTGTTCTTGTGTTCTTTGATTATGGAGTTTTAGACAACTCCATAGGCATCATGTTTTCATGTGTGTCACACAGCAGCCTCAGTGCAGTGACACAGGGGAAGCCTTTTAGGCTGTCCCAAGGTTTAAATACCTCCTCTGGGATAAACTACTGTTTCCCAAAGAAAGTAAAGTGAAATTGACTTTACTAGTCTTTTCAAATTCCTAGACCCAGCACACCCTATCTTACAATAGAGTGCTGGAGGGGTTTCCTAGTATCCCCTATGTCTAGAAACACATGTAGCAGTCAAATGCTACCCTTTCCTCTTGAAATGGCTGGTGGCAGTGGTTTTACAACGAACTACCATGATTTATCCCGACCCCGAACACTGGTAGCGTTAAATCGCAGGAGCCATGTTTTTCAAGATGGCGTCTGAGCCCCCTTTGTTTAAACAGGTCCCGGTCTTCTTTTTTCACCATATCTTTTTTGAAAGGTCCTTCTAGAGTTTGTCTCTGCGCGCCAAACCAGGTTTGGTCCCTTTGTTCCTACGCCTTTGGCGGGCTTCAGGACTGAAGACCGCCTCTGGCGCCGAAGTGTCTGGGGTGGGCAGGAAGTGAGGGAGGTGCCTGAAACTCCCTGTGCTTAGTCTCTTAGGAGACCCAAATGCACTCTGGCGTGATTTGCTGGCTGACTGTCCGGCAAGGACAGCCACCCTGCTGGGTGAGTGGCAGCTAGGCTGGAATTAATGGGAGGAAACTGGATAAAAGGTGAGTCTCTTGGCTTGGAATGCAGAGTCCACCACTGGAACGAAAGAACCGAAGATGAGCTGGAAGGCTGCTGCAACTCCTGCACCATTGGTTTGCCCGATGAAGTCCTGCTGCAGGCCCGAATCGCCATGTTCATCTCGACAGAGAAGCCCTTCAAGGACGATTTCTCCCTTTGAGTTGGTGGGACCAATCAACTCGACCCGTAATCCACCTGGATACCATTCTCAGAGCTGGTTGTATTTTCCTCAGAGTGCTGCAGGAAACCAAATAACCAGGGAGAGGGACACCAGTTTGTGTGCTTGTCTACAGCTACCGGAATTGAAGATTTGCCTTTGCCAGCTTTGCGACCAGTCCCAGTGCAGTGCAGGAGTCCCCCGAGGTCCTCCCTCTTGTCCCCATGACTGAGGCTCAGGAACAGCGAGAACTGCAGGACCTGCCAGGAACAGACATCTTCAGCTGCATCTTTTTCTTCATTGTAAGGTACTGTGAAAACCCGACCTAGAAAACTTACCTCTCACTGCGAAAGTGCTTGAAACTTTGGCAACTTGCAGGCCTAGACAGCTTTTGACCCAACATATGAATCTTTCTTTTACGAACTGCTTCTGAGAACTGTGGCAAAGACTTTTCCGTTTAACTACCAGAACTGCCTATCCTATATAAGACATTAGCTCATTGACTTTGGCCTAACCTATTGCATTGAATTGACTCCTCTGGCGAACTCAAACTATTTGCACTGTCTAAGAGTAACTGTACTATTCTTTTTATTAACATATGCCTTTTTGCTCCTACTTCAAATGCTGTGAATGCCATTTTGCTCCTCCTTCAAAGTAGTTTAAATGCCTCAGAACCTGACAGTGTGAAGTGCTGAAGTATATTTTTGTGTGATATAGATTGCCTCCTTCTAGTGAATGTTTTATAACTGACTGTGAAATAAATTAATAAGTGTTTTACCAAGAAACCTTGAGTGTAAGAGTTTATTTGAATATTTGTGATTGTAGACCCCTGTGTAACATCCTTGCAGCTCACATTCCCCTCTTGAGATAAGCCTGGTTGCTCAGCAACACTACCATAAAACTTTGTAGTACAGACTTATACCAAAGGTTGGTTTTTCTTACACCTGTAGTCCTAGTTGTATGTAGTCCTAGTTGTATGTAGTGGTCCCACTGCAAAGGATTCACAATACTGGCTCCAGCGTTCGTACAATCCGCGCGCCTGCAAGAGCAAGACACGACGTGATTGATTCGACACCGCCGCGTCTAGCCCTCTGGCGCCCACTATCCATTACCTCATGCTTGTGAGACTGATACCAGACCGGCCTGTGTTGAAGCCAAGGTTTCAAGCGGCAACATTGTATAGAGAAAACTGAAGAGAACAGTGTGTGAATCGTATGTGACAAGTGACAAAAATATAATTAAACAGCGCGAGTAGAGGGTGCAGGTTTCTCTGCTGTTTGGCTGTATTAAGTGCAGTGAACAATAACAACAGAAAGTCAATTCGTAGCAGGAATTACCTGGTTTCCCGTGGAGTTCGGAGTTCTTCCCGCGGTGAGCCGCCCTGCTGGCCCCGCCCACCAGGAAGTGAAGGCTCAAATGTGCGCCCCAGCCGCCCTTGCGGCGTTGAGCCCGCGCGAGTAGAGGGCGCAGGTTTCTCTGCTGTTTGGCTGTTTGCTGGGTGCAGGGTGTTGGCGCTAAAGACTGACACCCTGTATCAGAAAGAGGAGTGAGTTCCCTGGGGCCCTGTGACACCGCTACGATGAGAAGATCCGGTGTCCCGGAGACTTGTGCACAGCTGAGGCGACCCGAACGGGACGAAATCATGGCAGAGAGAAGAACGCTACAATCTCTGGACAATGCGGTAAGATCGCCCACCCCCAGTTCCCTTTGCTCCCCTACTGCCTCTAGCCCTAAAAGCAGCAGCATACCACAGACCCCGCCTCCCCTTAATATGATATAGCAGGCTGAGGAGGAGCGGTTGCTGCCGCAAGAGTGTGAGACGAGCACGGGGGACAGCCCTCCTGGAAGCTATAGAGATCGAGCGCTCACTGGTGGAGTAGAGCGTACAGAGCTGAGTAGTGGAGCGACAAGGGGGCAAGGCGCTGAGGACGCTGAGGAGTGGATATCAGCCCCTGAGCACCAAAAAAAGCAGCCCAGCCCCTGTAATCAGTCAGGAACTGTGGAGCAAAATCCCACCATCAATGAGACAATCCCCACCCAAAAGATCATCCAAGCAATGAGTAAGCTACGTAAAAACAAAAAGCTGGGTGATGAGCCCACCCCGAGCGTGCTGTTGCCTGAACAGTGGCAGCCGCTAGGGGAGTGGTGTAATGTGGATGGGGAGGTGGTCCCCAAGAGTAGTGAGGTGGGGGCCTCTGATAAGTCAGATGAAGAGTCCGAGGACGAGGAGTCAGAACAAAGGCGCAGACCTAACTTAAGACCCAAGGAGGCTACTCGGGGTAGTGGAGACCTGCTTGATAAAATAAACGTGCAAAGACCGACCGAAGTGGCAAGCCGTAGCTCGAAAGGTGGCGAGTCTTCAGATTCCAATGAAGTAATAGAAACCTGCAATAAGCTTGAGTGCCAGCAAAGAAACATTTGTACACTGAAATTATTAGCGTGGAAGAACGTAGAGGACCTAATTAAAAAAGATATGGGAAAGGTAAAATCCATTATACCAAAAGGCACCCAGACAAGATGCCACATCATGCCTCGAAACAATCAAAATTATGCTAATAAAGGGACAGCCTTTCCCAGTCATGCACATCTAAATGGCAAATTAGCAGTATCTGGCCAGGCCTTACCGCAAAATAACCAGCAAGATGGGAGGGTGCCAGACCAAATGGGTCGCACTGAGAACAACGCAGCCTCAGCATCCTGTGAAGTCGCAAGACACCAGGCTGTACCGCAAAATAGCCAGCAAGATGGGAGGGTGCCAGACCAAATGGGTCCCACTGAGAACAACGCAGCCTCAGCATCCTGTGAAGTCGCAAGACACCAAATGTGGAAGAGGAAAGCGACAAGGAAGGAAGTGCAGCTTAAAAACATCCCTCAAGCAATCAGCTCTGAGTCTGAATTCTACCACTCTCAAAAACGTTTAAAAAATAAAAGGCCAAAGACAGATAGCGATCCTGCCTCCGGTAGCAATGAACTAATTAAATCCAGAGTGCCCGAGCAGAAGACCCTTGAGTCCTCGCCAGGATCCACGGAGAGTGACACAGAAACAGGATGCGAAGCCCAGACAAAAAACAAAAATATTAAATTACCTCCGAGGAAAGCAAGAGATGGAATTCTGACTTCGAAAGCGGCAATTGAAAAAGTGGTGAACGAACTCAGACCAATTTTGATGTTGGCTACAACTATAGCTGTAACACCACTAACAAAGCTCTATGAGCAACTTAATGACACGTGCAAAGATCAGAACACATTGATTGCACTTTTAAATACAAAAGTGATCAAAATGGAAAGCGACATGCTTGAAATGGCTCTCCAAAACAAAATGACATGTCGCGGATACGAACATGCAACCACTTTGCTGAAAGAAGCCTTAAAAAATAACGCTGAGGATAAACGGCTGCTAGCAGAGGTTGCCAAACATGCTCTAATAACCTTAAATAAAGAACAAGATAGAAGATATGAGTATACTAAAACACAAGTACTACCATCAGAACCATGCAAAGCGGCGCAAGTAGAGCAGGAGTGCCAAACTCTGACAGAGCAAACAAAGGAACAAACGTTATCAAACAAAAGCAGAACAGCTAAATCTGATAAAACAAGATCCGACAAAGGTCTCATTTTTAAAAACACCGAAATTGAGAAGCCAGAGCGAGAAGAAAAAAGGCCTGGTATCCAAGCAAAGGAAGTGCAGCAGGTGCTAGATGACAAGAGTCCCGATAACGCCGAGAACAAAGTGCAAGGGTCTCCTAAAGGATGCCCTAGAGCTGAAGACAAGAGCGAGGGTCCAGGAAAAGAGGGGAACCTCGTAGCAGCCGACACTGCAACCCCCGTGATAATCATCGCCGAGTGTGAGGACAACATGGCAAGTGGTTCATCACCAAAGCCGTGCATATCTAAGGCCAGGAGTCCCGATCAAGAGTGGTTCGAGATATTTGATCCTAAGAATAGTGAAAATACCAAAAAAAATTGTAACATCAAAGAAGGGAAATGTAAAAAAAAAAAAATATATGGCCGCACCAAAGAACAAAAATGGCAAAAGTTCTGCAAATTTTTTCAGAAATATCAAAGCCCTAAATCTGACAATAAACAACACTGAGATGCCCACGGAAGTTAAAAAACAAACGGGACCCAGTGAGATAAGTGATAAGCAAGGAACAACTAACTCAAAAGAAAAAGGGCAAAAGAATAATCAGCCCACAAATGAACAGACTCAAGAGTGTGACGAAGATGAACTGATGAACATGTCAGTATACAGCATACAGGATGACAATGAAGATGGGACGGCAAGTGTCGTAGAGACGTCCCCAACGAAAAGAGTCGAGGGATTAAAAGAACTTACACCAAAGGCAGCGGAGAAGGAGGGCCAGAAGGAAAATTTGACAAGCAAGCGAGTCATCCGCCTAATTAGATCTCAGGAGAAGCAAAACAATGACCAAGCAAGTCTGAGCGAAGAAGACACAGTGCAGATTAAACTCTTCTATACCATAGAAGAAAAATTGAAAATCAGCCTGATGAAAAATCAATTGGAGCAAGAGAAGAATAGAAAACTGATGCAGAGGGAAGCTAAACCAAGACTGAATCGATCAGAGTGTAAATCTCCAATGTTAAGAGGGAGTAAAAACTTAACAACTATGGAAGAAACAAGTGCAAAGAATAAGATACTGGATAACAGCCCAAAAAACAAAACTGGACAAGGCCAGAACTGTGCGAAGGAATCTATAACACATTTCAGATTACTGATTGAAAGGATTGACCCAAAAAAGAGCGACAAGACGCTTCACCGAAACACTGTATTAAATCTTTTTCAATCGATTGCGATTCTTCGGGCAATTAGAAGCGCAGAACTAAGTCGCGTGGAATTGATAAACGAACATGGTCAATCAAGCGCATTGCTCCACATAGAATCGATAAAGATAACTCAACGGATCATGAGGTGTGAAAGACAAATAATGGAAGCGGGTTTCCAGATCTATGAAGTAGACAATCTACTCGCAACAAAGGAGAGTCTACAGATGAATAGCCCTCAGCCTTCCACCCACCCACCCACCCAAAAAAAAAACATGAGTGAGGAAAAATTATCGGTGGCAGAAGAAACCTGGAGAGACTCGTTATTGAGAAGTGAAGAGCCAAAAGGAGCAAAAATTGAAATCACAGTATCTAACATACAAGCAAAAGCAGGCCCAAGCAATCAGGACTCCAATGGAAACAGTGAAAGTAGTGTGGAAGAAGAACAGAAATGGGCATGGTTAGCAAAGGCCCTAAACGATCCATCGAGAAGCTAACGCCAAGAAGGACGAAATAAAGTAATATGGGCAACATGGAATACCAGAGGTTTTGCCCATCTTGCAAACAGATCAAATGAAATGTTAAGAAAATGTGACATCCTGTGTTTGCAAGAAACTTGGCTGTCGACTTGCCTGTGTATTGATGGGTTCGAGGTGGCTATGAACCCTGCTATAGTCAAGAAAAAGGGTAGACCCATGTCAGGCCAGTTAATTTTGGTGAATCGCAGGCGTGGTTTTGAAATCCGAGAGACGAGAAATCATTCAAGCAACATGCAATATACAAAAATAGAATCAAAAATAGCAAATGGAACACAGAAAAAAATAGTACACATATTCAATATCTACTGGAATCACCAAGATCCAAAACAAGGAAATTTAATGGACGACCTGCTGGATGCGGTAGACAATGTGATGTCGACTGAGAGAGAACTGAACATGGTGATATGTGGAGATCTCAATCTAAAATTACTAGAACTAAACGGAAAAAAAAACTGGGAAGACAAAAACATCAATAAATGAAGTAAAAAAAAAAGAACATGGCTTGAAGAGATGGAGGACCGTGCACTGAATATGATGAATGGGAATATAACGGGAGATATTCCAGCAGTGGAGACAAGGGAGAGAGGGCAGCAAAAGTCAATCCTTGATTACTTTTTTGTAACTGAGGGAATGGCAGAAGAAATATCATCAATGAAGGTGATAAAAACCACTCATAGTGATCATAATTTAGTCTCTCTCACCTGGAATCAACCCACTCTCAAGAAACAGGCACAAACAAATCAACCTTTTGAATTGGAGCCGGGCAGAACACGGCTGAGAATGATAGCCAAAGATATAAAGACATTGACAGATGGCATAAAACCCCACCCTAGTGCCCCGAATGACCACTTAATTGAATATAGAGAATTCATGGAAATTTACAGGCTGAAAGTCAATTGCCAGGGGAAACCGTTCTACAAGAAACATATGTATGATATAGAAATAGCTCGAAAAAAAGAGCTCTAAGGAAAAACTGTAGAAAGATAGGAAACGTAAACGAGGAAGAACAGAAGCGAAAGTTGAGATCACTGAAGAATAACTACAGGAATTGGGTGAAAAGCCATAGAGCAGTGCTGGACCAAAAGGATGCTGAAACCATGTTGAAGACCCTAGGACAGCGAAATACCAGAGGTTTTTGGTCATTAATAAATGAGGTGGACAATCCGCAAAAGGCAATGACCAAAAATATGGTTACAGAAAGCCAATGGGAAACACATTACAGCTCCTTATTTGAGAAGAAAATGGCATCCAAATCACCTGAGTTTCCCAAAATCCAACCATGGGACTTAATCTTTGAACATAAGGAGATACATGACTGTATAAAGAAATGCAGTGAGTCAAGGGCAGCAGGGCCCGACGGACTATCAAATCAGATGTTGAAAGAAAACATTGAGGAATGGTCCTCATTCTGTGACAGGCTATTTCAAAACATTACGCAAGAAGCTAAAATACCACTGACATGGAAAGAAGGTTTACTAGTACTGATCTTTAAAAAAGGATGTCGGCTAACACCAACGAATTACCGGCCAATCGCCCTGTTGGACGTAGTGGGGAAGATCTTTGCTACCATGTTACTACAAAAGTTGAACACCTGGCTGAAGGAAAGTAACTCAATTGACATCAGACAGACAGGCTTTGTTAAGGGTGTAGGGTGCAGCCTAAATCTGTTAATACTAAACTTGCTCAAAATGGAAGCGATCAGATCGGGACAGAAGGTGTACCTAGCCTTTATAGACCTGGCCCACGCGTTTGACGGAGTAGATCGCGAAACTCTTTGGCAGAACCTGAAAGATCGAGAATGCCCCATGAGCCTCATCATGGCAATAAGAGAATTGTATTCGGAAACAACAGTTAAAATCCGGCTAGACACACAAGGCAACTATTCAAATGCAATACCAACGGCCAGGGGAATAAAGCAAGGCTGTCCCCTAGGCGCAACATTATTTAACTTCTACATATCCGAGGTGGGAAAAGCATTTGAAGAAGTGAGAAGTACCCCCCTACATTGAATGGAACTAAAGTCAGCTGGCTCCTATACGCAGATGATATTGTGATATTAGACCTTACTCCAATAGGACTGCAACGCAAGCTATCGGCTCTGAAAGAATACACGGCGAAGATGGGCCTAGAAGTCAACACGACAAAATCAGAGATCCTGACCTTTGAAAATCTAAAAGGGGCAGCTCCAAGAAAACATCAAATCCAGTGGTCAATGGGGAAAGAAAAAATTCAAAAAGTAAAGAGCAGTAGATACCTGGGAGTACACATTAATTCCAGTTTACGTGACGATCCAATGGTAGCTCAAACGATAAGCAAATGTAAGCAATTAACGGCACAAGCATGGGCAGTCCACAACAAGTATGGGAAATTCTCTTTGAAGCCCGTGATAAATTTCTACAAAAGCAAGGTAATTCCAGACCTTATATTTGGAGCGGAATGCATGTTTGGATGCTCAAGCGAAATATGGTCAAGGTGCGAGGGGTCATTTTGGAAAAAGATCTTGCAAATTCCAACAAGCTACCCAACGGCATGTGTACTTTATGAAGTAGGAGTACCAACCCTGGATGCAAAAATCACTTGGAACATGCTGACCCTATACAGCAAAACAATTGAGGTCTCAGTTCCACAGTTCAAAATATTGGCAGAGCACGAAAAAGAGCAGCCAAAGCCGATACTCCAACAATGGAGACTGAATTGCAAAAAGATACTACAAGAGCTAGGAGCTGAGGAGAACCAGCTGACCACCAATCCAAACGCTGTGAAAAAGAAAGTAATGGAACACGACTGGATCAAAACAATTGAGAAAAGAAACTCCCATAAATGTATGACAAATCATCCTGGCGAAGCAAAGGGAAGAGTGCAGACACTACAATATCTGGAAATGTTTCCATGCAAAATTCTAAGAAGATCTTACCTAAGATTTAGGTTGAATTTGTACGAAACAAGAGAAGTGGAAATACACAGAAAGAAAATGCTGAACAAGGATTTAAAATGCCGCTTCTGCCAAATGGAGAATGAATCGTTGAAACACTTGATCCTGTATTGCAGTGAACTCAAAGCTCTGAGAACGAAATATTTGGCTACTGAAAGAGATTTAGTCCCAACATATAGCGAGGAAGAGTGGTGGTGCCGCTTACACTGTAACACACATAAAAAATTGTCGCTGGCACTCACATTGTTTCTACAACAGATGGAAATCAAGATGCGAGAAATGGAGTAAGAAATGTAGGAAATCGCAAGATGCCACAAGAAATAGGTTGACAGACTTTGATGGAATAGTGTGAAAGGGAGCCGCTTCCGATGAACTTGTAAAATGTTTTAGAAGAAATACATACTAAAAATTGTAGAAACAAAGTCTGCTAGGGATGAGCATGATAACGATAATGTAAGAAGTTTCTTTTTCTTTTTTTTTCAAAAGTTTGTACAAACTAAATGAAAAAAAAAAAAATAAAAAAAAAAAAATAAAGTGGTCCCAAAGGGACTGCACACAAACTTTGCCTAACAGTAACCTATAGTGGACCATCATAAACCGTGATCTTAATTTCGCTGAGAGCACCTATCCCTCACTGCTCATGCCCTTGAGTCAAATCCTGTGCATGAGTGAACGCTAGCCGTTACAGTGCGGTTGTTATGTTGTAACCATGAACCATACATGCTCATTCGGACATGTTATGTTTTTATTCTTTTCATTTCTATTGATAGTGAAATTTGTTTCAAACGTGTTACCTTCTCTTGTCCTTAGGCCTCGCACCGTGTTGGCTAGATTTGCCGGATGTTTGTTTTCGCCACTTTCCCCTTCTTCTATTGCATATTGGTAATTTGCATTTGAGCTGCTCACTTGCATGATGGGAGAGGAAGGTGGGCAAGAGGAGCTCCAGTACTGTTCAGCTTGCCACCGCCAGGGGCACAGCTGAACAACTGCTGTCTATCAAGGCAGGTCACTGCCTTATATTTCCCCAGAAACGCCCGAGGCCAAGCCAGACCGGCCGACTGCATTGCACTGCTCACCCCCCTTATCCCTTCTTGAGAGGACCATTAGCATATCCTGGCGGAATCCCTTTGATGCCTCGGTGGATGGGGGATGCAGGGCCAGTGTCCCGTGTGCTGGCGCAAAGGTGCTGACAGCCCTTTTGTCCCGCCCTTAATGCTAGTGCCTACCAGGCGCCGAAGATACCCTGCCTGTCTCCCTTGCTTATCCTCGATCTTCATGGATGCGTGGCCATTGAGGTTCCAAGGACAATCTTTTCTTCAGCAAGCTCAGAGGCAGCTTTCTGGGTGGACTTCTTCCTGCATCCATCCCCTGAGCTATTCAGCTCTGCACCTGGGGCTGTCAACCGCTCCACCCGGGCCAAGAAATGGGTCTGACTGTGCTGCTGTGGCCAACAAGGTTCTGCAGTAGTTCCTTTCTCTCTTTTACTTACTCTAGTTAGCTTGAATGTGCATTTGCGTGTTAATGCATGTTTAGGTGATGTCAAAGGCATAGGGCGAGGACTGTTATGTGGGGGTGGGGGCACGTGGGCCGGTGGAAGATACTACAACACTTCATTTCCTTAGGTGAGTGGAGACAGTTAATACAGTTCATAAGGTCTGGATTGCATAGAAAACTGTTCTTCCTCTTGAGGTTGAGATGAGTTGCTTCTAGGTGATGCTTCACTAATGAGCATTCGATGTGCATTCTATGTTGTTAGGGAGAATTCTCAAAATGTGCTAATTTCCCTTACCTATTGAGACCCCCAACAACTTTGCTGGATTTCTAGGATTTGATTGTTTTACCTGGGAAGAGTGTGAGCCTTTTTTTCCCCACTCTTCCATTTATTTTGATGTGTGTTTTATTTTTGTGTTCTTTGGTCATGGAGTTTAAAACAACTCCAGAGGCATCATCTTTTTCTCTGTGTCACACAGCACCTTCAGTGCAGTGGCACAGACTTGTCTTTCAGACTTCCCAAGGTTTAAATACCTTCTCTGGGACTGACTACCATCTCCCAGAGCATGTAAAGTTAAATTGTCTTTTTAAATTTACTGACCCAGCGCACACTATCTTCATATAGAGTGCTGGAGAGGATGCCTAGCTTCCCCTGAGTCAAAACAGTGTACTAGAGAGACCTCTGACTAGCCCATAGAGTCAGAGTTGTCTCTGCAGTACTTTAAGATGAGATAGCTGCACCTTGAGATGGATTGTGGTGCAGGTTTTCTTACTCCAGCACCAATCAATAAGGACAACTCAATGGTTTGTCAAAGGGGAGTCCGTTTAATGACAAGTACAAAAAACGGACGAACATAGAAATCAACAGTGATGCGATAGCCCGTCTCGCTTCAACTCCCAACAACTTCATGCAAACAGTAACAGTTATACCCAGAATTCGTCATCCATTGACGTGTAACACTCAAAAGTCATCATGCAATTCTATTGGTTGGAAAAGGTAACTTAAATATAGGTGCTATATCTGTATATGGTAACGGAGTATGAGGATTGGATAAACATTATCAGGAAGCCCTTCCTTCAAAAATGACTACCGTGGACGTCACTAAAAGTATGATGTCTCATTGGTTCTACTTTCTATAGGACACTAGATTATTTGGTCCATTGTGATTGGGTTGACGTCAACCCCATGCATAAATATCCACTTTAAGTGGCAGCACGCAGAATGGTCAAACAGGTGCAGGATATCCCAAGATTCACCCGGCCTCCCTTCCATCAATCAGTACTTTAGTGGCTATGTGTCAATTAGTTGGCTGTGGTCGGCCTCGAAACTTTAGCTTCTTGTCAGAGAAAGTTATGGTATCTTCTGTTTGGGAGACAGCCAGGCGTAGGTGCCTCTTCTCGCTCGGCTGGTCACATGCTAGCACACAGTGAATCTGCTTAGTTTACCTTCTATTTACGCATTTAATTCTTATTCGGCTCACCACCTGCCTGTGCCTCCTTATCTCGGCCTTCCTGGGGCAGGCTGTTCTGTTCTTAAGTTTCGATTCCGCGAAGCTACTGTTCGCCTCCCTCCCTTGGTCTGATCTCGACTTCTCAGGCACAGGCTGCTCCTGCTGAGTTTCGATCCAGCTGTCTCTTCTCGTTTTAGCTGGAACACGAATCATGTCCTGTTTGACCCCTAGTAACCTGAGTTAATCCTGCTTTTGTGTAAAGTGGACTTGTACTTATATAGTGTGCTTCGTTGAGGTAGATATATATATAGGTGGCGCTTGCCGCTCTATTCTTCTACTAAGCATAGCAAGCCACACTGTTTTCCTTGCTTCTTGCGGGTACAAGCATATGTACAGGCGTTAGCTGGTTGAATATCTTCATCCTGCTTTACAGTTTAAGTTTCTTTATATTTCAACATCATCTCTCCTCCTTAGTTCACTCTATCCTTACTCATGGCGTTTCGTCTCTGTGTGTCATCCTTTGGTTGTCGTTTCTTTCATCTGTGAGTCTGTCCGGGCCCTCGTTTCGTCACCATTCATCTTCAATTAAGGCCTTTTGAGTTTCTTCTGGGATAGTGTTTAAGCAATCTTCATTCCGTGTCATTTGTTGGTAGGGTTGTCTCAATGGATACCTTACTGTTCATGGTTGTCTGGTTATTGGTACTTCAATAGGTATTTTTCTTCTGATAGGCACTGGGTGGAGCCCTAATGTGGCTCTCTGCTGGTGTATTTGCTCACCACACGTCACATATCTCGGTGTGAACGTTCCTGGTACTTCAAAATGGGCGACTGGAGTGCACGCCATATTTGGGACCTCCTCTACACTCCCCCATCTGGTCGGTTTATCGACCACTTCCGCTTCCTCTTTTGGATTCATCTTACTTGGTTCTTCTGTGTCCATTTCTTCTTCATCTTCTGGCTTTGTTCATGATGGTTTGAAAGATTGTCTCTTTGGAGTCCATATTTTTATCACTCCCTTCAGGCTTCCTGCTGTTTTTACATGTTCGTCTTTGTTCTATGTCATTAGCTGACATTGTCCATTTGGGCTGCAATATATCCATTTCCCTTCATAATTTCTGCGTTTCCTGGGATACAGAAACTTTGTACCTTCTGGCGCATGTTCGCTGGCCTTCACAACAACGTCTCTTATTTCATTGTCAGTTAGATCTCTGGGCTTCCATCCTGGTTTGACATCAATCATGATCTTCATCCCTATGGCTTTCTTCGAAGTTTTCTGGCATTGGGAGATTATTATCTTGATGACACAAAGCCCTAGTAATATCATTACTAGAAGGGCTCCTAGGAACTTGAATGCACCCGCCTCCATTGCGGAACCCATGGAAACAGTGTTCCAAACCAGCTCTCATCATCAACTTCATCGGTTTCATTGATCATCTGGTTCTGTAGGTTTGTCAGCATACCTAAGGCCTCTGTTAAAGTTCCATTTTCATCGTCGTGTGAAGGTGTAAATGTGCAACATGACTCTCCAATGTTTGCACAAACTCCTCCATCCGTAGCTGTGATCATGTCAAGTACATATCTGTTCTGGAGAGTCATCAGTCGGATGGCTCTTAACTATTCCTTGATCGCATTGAATGCTTTTATTGTCGAGTTGATGGTTTGCAGTAACTCCCAACTGGTTATCTGCAACCATTTAGTATTTGCTCCAACTTGGAATCTTGGCCTGAGGATTGTCGCAAACACTGATGATGTGAGGCTGAACAGCTTGTGTTCATATGGGATTGCATGAAATGCTTCTTCTGATTTGGCAGAGAAATAATTTTCTCTCTTCACTTGAGTTGTCAGTTCCACAGATCTCCTCTTCCTCAGGTGAGCATCTGCTTTCGGGAAACCATCAATATTCAGGTCACCTTTCGGGATCACTAGTGCTGGAACGTGGACATTCACTATTGTGCATATGCCTCCCCAGGTTTTCTGCAGTCTGATGTGTGCTTTGGATCAACATGCCCAATAATGATCCATAATTACTGCAGTTCTATGAGTCATTCATTCATGAGTCATTCCTGGAGCCTCAAAAATGTGTCCGCAGTTCTGGTTCTCTCCCATCTTCTTTGTGCCATTGTTCCCCAAGCACAATTTCGGTCTTTCTAGTGGTACTATCTGCAAGGGCCCTCCTCTGTCTTCGACCCATGTCAGTAATTTTTTAAGCTTTGGCTGTGAGTTCTCTATTGCTTCCTTGCAGGCTCCAAGGACCATCCATGCTCGGCAGATCACTACTCCTTCTTCCCATCCATTTGGTGATAGTACTGTTCCCCAAATCTGTATTTGGCCTCTGTTTTTCCAAATTTGAGCCTCTTCTGGAGTTTTTCCTTGGACGTTCAGTCTCGGGTTTACTTCCCATCTTATTCCTGCTCCTTTAACTTCAGGTTTCTCGTACCTGATCACGTGATTCCTAGTATGGGCTCTATTTCTCGTCTTAATGTCCTGAACATAGTCATCTTCATCGGGATAATCTGTTTCAGTTGCCCATATCAACGAGGCATCACTTCCCATGAACTGGCCTCCGGTGTTGCACATTGCTACGTGTGAGAGACAGTGTGCTGTCGGGACATCGATTTCTACAGCCACAAAGATCTTGGATTTCCCCATGCTGTACGGTAGAAGTGCACAAACGAAGCACTCTCCTTCTGAATTTCGTCTTCCAGGTTCTTTCATGTGCTGGTACCAAATGATGTTCCCTTGATGTGCTGTGCTGTCCAGGTAATCGTTTAGTTCATTATTATCTTCATGTAAGCTTCTCTTGATTCTTAATGTGTTCTTGTAGTTTGCTATAACTACATCCCTGACTGCCTCTTTATGGCTTTTTCTTGATGGCGGGTTCTCAGGTATCCTGGTCCATGGTGCAGGCTTCCTCATCTGCTCCATTTGAGAGGACAAGGGTCTGGCAGCTCTTTCCTGGTCCTCATGCATCTTTTCTCTGCTGCTTGCAAGTGCCCATGTCAACCAGCCTAACACTGGTTCGGTATATGGCTGTATTGTAGGCCTGGTACTTGTCCCTTGTGTTGGAATATGTGTGCTGGGTAATGCAGCCTTTGTCGTTTTGTTCTTCAGTTCCTCTTGTCATTTCCTTGCTCTGGTTATGTGCGGGAATAGAAAGTCTACTAACATTTGGGTCCTTGCGAAGAGTTGTTCCGAGGCCACTTCCGTTCTCTTAAGGGCTTCTGATATGACTGCATCTGTTGGTCTTTCTCTCAATTCTTCTTGTTTTCTCTCACTGTCTCCTGTGAAGGGTTTTTCAGTAGGCAGTCTCATCTTCTCTGCTGCTTTCGTTGGAGGTTCTGTGGTCATTGACACTAGGCCTGCGTTGTGTGCATTCAGTGTGTGTGTGCGTGTAGTTTTCAGTGCTTTGTCTTCATTCATTTCCTGCAGACCCTGTCTCCGGCTTTCCTGCTCATTCGTTACCATAGATCTGTGTATATCACTATTAATCCCATTCATTTCAAGTTCATTTACTCTGCCATCAGATTTTCTAGGGACTGGAATGACTATATAAGGTCTGGGTGCTTTTGTGGGTTTCATGTGTGTATCATCAGGTGGGTGCACTGAAATTGGAATGCTCCGTGCACCAATAAAAAATGCAGTTCTGATCGTTAATGACAGTAAAATAATGATAAATACAATGCATAAGTACATTGTGGTTCGATATGTGAGGCAACAACATTTTCTTCCAGAGAAGCGGGGGTGCATCTCTGCTTGTGGGAGGACCAGGTTACTGTTCTGTGCCCCCATCTCGATCATCTGCCAAATTTCAATGTTATTGTTCCCCCACCCAATATCGTTCTTCCAGTTCTGTGTTCAAAAGTGTCAGGTGCTTCACAAATGTCCCCCCTCTTGCGAGTGATGATTGTCTCTTATTACAGGATACAGTTCCTCTGCTAAACTATGGAGAAAATAGATTACAATAATGCTTCAATGAGTCACCTTTACTGTGCATGTTCAAAGTATGTGAGTTCCCAGTCCACTCCTCGAATCTACTTCAGTCCTGAGGACATGTTGGACACTGGTCAGTATGACGAAATAGGGAAAAATGACAACACATATACCAAATAAGGTTCTTGACTCTGCTCCCTCGACCTGTCCCTCGGCGGAAAGTCTCCTTAGAATCTCCTCAGATAATCTCTCTGATGGTTGGAAAGTTCCACTTGGAGAATGATTCCATGCAGGAGCATTCCCATCTGTGCGATATTAGCTGGATCTCTGATGAAGGTGAGGACGTCAACCTCGATAGGTCTCCCCACCAATTCTGGAAAGTCAGTAACTAGGCGAAAATTGTGCGCTAATCTGCTGTCTTCTGGTGACAGGGACATTTGTCCAGTCTTTGTTCGAGACTCGGGATTATATGTTCTTTCCTTGATGTAAACAATGTTTGCACTGTCCGGTCGCGTGGAGTGTGACCAAGATAATGATCTTATTCAAAAGATGGCTTAAATGTTCAGTGTTTGCTGGATCTTGAAGGAAGGTTAATGTATCAGTTGTCCTCCCGACAATAGATGGACAGTCTTTGATTATGCGAAAGAAAAGTGCATTGATGAGTTCATCTATTTCCACCTGTGGTGGAAGCATTTGTTTCCTTCTCACTGTACTCAGGGAGTATGATGAATTGTTCAGAAATGACAGTGAGCAGTTGTCTTATTATTTTTTCATTTTCAGGATCTTGGAGAAAGTCTAGGACGTTGGTGAGCCTCCCTACCAGTGACGGGTATGATCTTAACACTAGGTTGAAATATGTGACCACATCCTTTGTGATGTCTCTACTGTGGGACACCATAAGTGTTTCCAAACAAAGTCTCGGTTTTGGATGAATCGGGATGCTGTATCTATTTCCAATGTAAATATCCTTGATCAAAGTCTGTCATAGTCTTTTTACTCCTCACGGCTTGAGAGTGCCTCAGTTCAAGAGTTCAAATCAACAGTACATGTTGCGTCTTATACGCGCAATTTTCTTCTTCACCCTGCAACTAGGATGCACAGAGTGTCCGTTTTTTATGTCCTTATCCCCTTTTTTGCTTAGAGGATGTGTCCAAGTTAAGCCACAACTTGCAAAAAGTTCTTTGTCTTTACTTTGCTGGTCATGCGTCCTTCTTCCTCGTCATGGATCTCGTCTGCACGTGCTGTGGTTCTTCCCCGTTGTCTGTAATCTCTTCTCGGTGGGGTGCAGGCAGGGGGGTTCCTCCGATGTATGGTTTGATATCACCCAGGAAGACCCAAGCTCTTCTTCTTTGCAGCTTGACTGCAGAAGGAGTAACGTCTTCAACTGTGAACGGACTGTTGAACATTGGCTAGTCCCACTTTTTCCTTGTGTGATTCCTCACCGGTGTCTCCAGAGAAGACGAGTGGAACACGTAGACCCTGAGCTGAGTCTGGTGTAGTGTCTCCTTCTGTGTTCTGTGCTGCACCCTTTCGTCGTCGCTGCAGCTGGTCTGAAATGACAGTAAGGCAAGATGTCATACAGTTCAGATAATTTTGCATTTCAGAACCTAGAACCTCTTCCGTCGACTGGGCGTCACATCTAGCTCTATCTCGGGATGTGAGGGGAGTTCTCATTCTTCTTCCTGTGGCTATCTCGCGTGGCGTAAGATGGTGGTCGGAGCCAGGTTGGTTCAGTAGAGCATACAGTGCCAGTGAAAGGCAGTGCAACCATCCCCTCTTCAGAGTAAGCTTCAACTTGGCTATCCTTTCCTTTAACAAGCCTTTGAGCCTCTCACAGATCCCATTACCTTCTGGATGATACGCCGATGAGAACTTGTGCTTTATACCAAGCAGCAAGCTAATCTGCTCAAAGATTGCATTTAAAAAATGAGCCCCATTATCTGATCTCATTACTTCGCACACCCCCCACCTGGGGAACACTTCCCTCACAAAAAATGTGGCCTCACAGGTAGAGTTTGGGTGTGTACATGGAGCTGCTTCTAACCATCTAGAGAATGGACACACCACGACAATTAAGTATCTGTACTCGTTGCATACTTGAATCATGTCTACGTAATCGACATGCAAGTGCTGAAAAGGCCCATTTGGCCTGGGGATGACTCCTCTCATTACTTTTAATGTGTGCCCAGCGGTGAATTGCTGGCAGATTATGCAGTTCACCATGAAGAATGCAACATGCTCAGCTAAATTCGGTATGAACCAGTCTTTCGCGAGCGTTGCTGCTAGATTCTCTTTTGTCATATGCACCGGGTAATGCAATTGTTCCAGCTCTATTTTTAGTAGGGCTACAGGCATTACTGGTTTACCAGTGCTGTCGTGTCGCCACAAGCTGTCAGAGGGGTTTAAATAACACCCTCGACGTTTCCACAAGTTTTTCTCTTCCTGTGGTGCCTCCCCTTGGAGCTCCATTAGTTGCGTTTGCCCAAGATCGTTATAGGCTTCCGGTGTGGTTCGTGCAACCATCATTCTTTCATGGGTGCACGCCACTTCTACTTCTATAACCGTCTCACTTTTGGATGCCATACGCTTGGCTTCCGTGTCTGCTACGTGAATTCCGCGTGAGACAAAATCTGTCCCTTTAGTGTGGGCGGTGCATTTCACGGCCGCTATGCCCACTGGGATCTGTAGTGCCTTTATCAGCCTGTCCAATAAGGCTGAGTGCTCCACTGGCGTGCCGTCCGCTCGGAGGTAGACCCTCCTTTTCCAGCACGCTAAGCCTGCGTGTACCGTTGACGTCACATAGGCGGAGTCACTATACACCGTTACTTCCTGGTCTATGTGATTCTCCATGGCAAACGCTGAGGCAGCTAAGCTTTGTTCGCATGGGAAGTGGCCTTTCATTACTGGGTCCAGGTTCCCACTGTAATATGTTAAGGGCTTGTACCCAAACAAGGTTCTTTGAGTGAGCACTGCCGTCATAACGCTGCTATCTGTATGTGAAAACAGGTAAAATTCTTCTGCATAATTGGGAATTCCGAGAACTTGAACCGTAAAATCGCTCTCTTGAGTTCAGTAAACCCATTCTCCATTGTCTCAGACCATTCAATCTTTTCCTTTGTCACTTGGGCCTTCTTTAGGGTCTGAAGTAAAGGCTTAGTATAAGAGCTGTAATCGAAAACCCATGCCCTAACATAGTTGCAGTCCTAGAAAGCTCTGCATTTGCTTTATCGTGTGTGGCTTAGCCGTGTTCAATATGACTTCAGCCCGTTCTGGGGTCACCTTCTTGCCTTCATGTGAGATTAGCTGGCCTATGTACAGCATCTCCTGTTGACAACATTGTAACTTTTCCTTGTCAACCTTATACCCCTTCTCAGTCAGTATAATCAATAGCTGAACAGAATCGTGCCTGCATTGCTCTTCTGTGGTGCTGCAGATTAGGATGTCATCCACATACTGCAAGACGATACTTTCTAATGCAATATTGCTCAAGTCCATCTGCAGGACTCTGTTGGAAATAGACGGAGACTCACAGTATCCCTGTGGCAGCCTCGTGCTTTTAAGACGCATTTGTCTGAACGTGAATGACGTCGGATCTTGTGAGTCATGGTGCAAAGGGATTGAGAAAAGGCATTTTTCAAGTCAATCACTGTGAAATATTTTGCCTTGACGGGTATATTACATAGAATTGTAGATGGGTTAGGGACGAGAGGGAACCCGGCCTCAACAACATCGTTTATCGGCCTTAGTTTTTGAATTACCCTCCAAGACCCCCCTGATTTTTTGACAGGATAAACTGACGTATTACATGGTGACTCTGACATCACTAAGATGCCTTGGTCCATCATGGCAGAAATTGTCTTAGAAATCCCTTCATCTGCCTCTCTGGATATGAGATATTGTCGGGCTCTTGGTAAAATTGCTCCTGGTTTCAGTTTAATGTTTACTTCTCCAACCCCCTTCAAGAGGACTACGTCATAAGGTCCTGTAGTCCACACTGAGACAGGCACTTTAGCTATATCAAAGAAAAAATATTCAGGACATTTTAGTGCCAACAACGTTCTCTGTGGTACTTCTCTTTTGATCATCTTTACCCAAAAGGTGAGACTTACTTCCACCATTTTCTCTCCCGTGCCTGCTTGTTCCTCAAACAGATCGTCATCAGTGACCTAAGTCACTCGATATCCTTCTTCAATGGCGATAATCGCGCACCATTGTCTGCATTCATCATCGTACCCATCAAATAATACTACTTTCCCTCGCACTGCTGCTGTGTGTATCATCAAGGGAAATACTTGTCCCTCCTCCTCATACATAGGTATCTGTGGTCTAAATAAAAACTCATCAGGGGTTCTCATGGTTCTGTTTGCAAGGCCTGGCTATCCCGCCATAGGCACGCGTATGCCATATGCAAAAACGTCTGGCTCCAATGGTATAGCCCTCATAGCTATATGTCCTGAGTATGCTCTAATAGTTTCGCATACATTTGAATAGTGCATTCCTGGAGTGGAGCATACTATGCCCTCCTCCGTGAAAGAAATTGTCATGTTCAACTTTGTCATTAAGTCTCGACCCAAAATGTTTACTGGGATCTGACGCAAATACAATAAAGGTACATTAATTTCGCACTCTCCTATGGAGACTGGGAGTGCATTTGTAAAGGGAACTCAACTGTGAGCTCCTGTAAAACTCTGAGTATCTATGGCCTCGCCGGACAAGGAAAACTTGCCTTCACGTATACACGAGCGTGTTGTACCCATGTCCACTAGGAAGGAATATTCTTTACCCCCTATAATGACATCCACCCTAGGTTCCCTATGAGGGTTTGGTGTCACTGATAGGATAGAGCACATCAGGGTTCCCAGTGAGCTGTTCTAGTTTATATATAAGTTTGGCCCACTGTGCACTTGCTGATTTTCCCCATTCCTAGTGTTGCTTCCCCTTCCAGGGTTCTGGGTCTGTGGTAGTTGCGGCGGTGCCTGTTGGGATTGTTCTTGTGGAAAATTCCCCATGCTTTGTGGTTGCGCCCCTTGTTGCGCTCCTGGCGCTTGTTGCTGCACGGTGTGATTCTGTGCAACGCCCTGCTGTAAAACTGCAGGTGGATTTGCTGTGCCTGCTCCCATTCCTTGGCCATTTTGTATCATGCCTTGACTTCTGCATGTGCAGGCCAAATGCCCTGTCATTCCACACAGCCAACATACTGGCGGTGGTCGGATTATTTGTCCATTTGACATATTGCATGTTACCATTTTGCATGTTTTGAAAGCCTACTTGATTATTTTGGAAACCTCCCTGATTGCTCTGCCATCCTCTTCCTCTAAATCCTCTTCCCCATGGGTAAAACCCTACGTTACGCTGATTATTCTGTTGTGGACTAGCCACCTGCTGCATGCTTTGTTCAGCTGCGTTAGTTAGCATGGCTCCTTCAAGAGCATACTTTGATAATTTCTTTTGCACCAGC
Organism: Ambystoma mexicanum; assembly: GCF_040938575.1. Taxonomy (NCBI): domain Eukaryota; kingdom Metazoa; phylum Chordata; class Amphibia; order Caudata; family Ambystomatidae; genus Ambystoma; species Ambystoma mexicanum. The sequence continues at coordinate 214,979,947 of NC_090921.1, read as the reverse complement.
TTCGCTTCCTCACCCTTTCGAGTTGCCTCCTTTTTGCGATTATTTTCTTGCAACAGTCTACAGTAATGTGCAATAGTCAACTGTATTTCAGCCCAAGGCTTAGCCTCAACTCCTACCAATTTCTTGAGTTGTTTTTGCACCGGTTCTGGCAACCCTTAGCACAATATATGGTAAAACACAGGTATTGATTTTCGAACACCCAAGCATCTTGGAAATTCTGTATATAAATTAGCAGATCCTCAGAATCCTTCATTTTTCGAGTCATTAGAGCTCCCATATCGGAAGTGTCTGGGTTAAATGCACCGTCATGCGCAGTGTTAATTGTGGTTACACCAGGGTAGCCTGCCCGTGTACACACATCGTCTGCTCTCTCACCAAGTATGGCGATCAGGAGACCTTTAATGTCCCCTATAGCTAGCATGTTTCCTCCTGTCATTTTTTCTAACTCGTGTATCCCTTTTCCGGCTCCCGATGTCAGCATTGGAAGCTTGTTTTTCAGGTTTTCTCGATCCATGTGTGGCCATGGAATATATTGTGGTCTTGCTTCCCCCTTTTCTAGTAGCGGAAATTGGAATGCACAGCCCTCTTTCTCTTCTCTCATAGTTCTCCTGTCTATTGCAGGGGTAATATTCCCGCATCGCCGTCTATCTGGCAATGTCCTCAGTCTGTCTACATAGGGCGGTGACGACACCCCCCTCTGACCATGAGGTACTCCTTCTTGTCGGTCAGACTGTGCAGCTGACTGATGCCCTTGGTGCGGACTCACTGGTGTCTGACTATTGTATCCCTCTTTCCCTTGGGAGTCATCGTTCGTGCCATCTTCCTCCCTCGTTTTCCTCGAGCTAGTCCCTTTCGGAGTAGGACATTGTCTGTCCCCAATTCACGCAACTTCTTGTGTCTTCATTGTTTCTACTGATTTCTAATCTATCCAGGGACAGTTTCCTGTTCCCACTACTTCGGGTGACATCCTCAGTGTCATATAGCTGAGTGCTTTCCAAGCGCTCATCCTCCCCCTCTCCTTGGGGTATTTGTTCTAGCCCCATTTCATCATACACTTTATTGATCGTTTCCCCGATGCTTCTGGTGTCGAAGTCATCTTCAATATTTGCCCTAGACTTGCCTGGCACTGAATCGTATGCAGGAAAGAATTCTTCGATGTCTTCCCAAGAACATCAGGCTTTTTAACTTCCCTCTCCAAATATTCGAGATCGTGTGCCCTCTGTCTTTGTTTACCTTAGATATCGTCATCAAATTCTTTGCGCTTCCTCGCCTCTTCTCTGACCCTATCTTCTTCCCTTTTCTTTTCATTTCTACGTTCATCTGCCCTTTGAATTTCCTCATCTCTTCGTCTCCTTATCCTTTTTTCACGTACCCTTTGCTCGTCTTCTAACCTTTGCTGTTTCTGTCTGTCTTGATCATCTTCTTATCCTTTCGTCTCTTAACTCGTTCTCTTTCTCCTTTCTCTGTGCCTCATCTAACCTCTCCTTTGGTCTCACATCATCACTGCCTTTTCCATCGAGTTTCAATAAGATTTGTCCTCCCATCCATTCGTCTTTTGGGAATGCTGTCTCATCAGTTCTATCTTCGCTCCCTTTCCATTTCTTTCCCTCTTTCTCCTTGTCGAGAGATGCACTTGTCTGTGCCTGATCCTTCCTTTCATCATCGCGTCTCCCCTTGTCCCTTAGGACTGCAGAGGCAAGATTCTTGTCCTTATCCTTCCCTTGATTTTCATCACTACTATATGTAGGTGGCTCATATGTGGGGTTGCTGTACCCCGTGGCTGCCTTAAATTCTCTTAATGGGCATAATCCCTCGTTCTTACTTCCTTCACTTGCCGTTTCAGGCAGGCCAGGTGCCGCGGTAGGCATCTCACCCCCTCAGTACATACATTAAGTATCCAATCTGTAAGAGGCTCTTCCTCCTTTGTCTGTTCGTACATCTTCCAAAGTTCTAGAACAGCAAGGCGTTTTTCTAGCTTTTTGCCTGTGTATGTGGCATGCAAATATGTCGTCATATGTTGTAAGACGGCTTTAGATAAAGACCCATTTTGTGGCCATGGCATAAACATTTTGTGGGCAGTACCTTTGACCCACTCGGTGCTATACTTCTTTTGCTTGGGTGCGTGTTTTGGCAATTGCTTGCATAAGTGTGCTAATGGAGTTATGTCTTCCATGTTTAAATCTGTTCTCTTTCCTCTTATATAACACTTGTTAATGCTTTCGTTTGGTTCAAACACCTTGTGACAATATGAGCAAGCACCAAACACTGCAAGCTCCAATCCAAATGTTCCACTAAAATATTGTATATTACCAATTTGCTCAAAAACATCAATTCATGTGCGATTCTGTCTCAGCTATCGAATCGTGCAAAAATTTTAATCAGTTCTCTTAACAAAAATTTTACATATGACATCACAACATAACATGTAAGACAGACACTTGACAGACTAGACGGAACCAGCTGGAAACAGATATCTCTGCCTCTAATCATTACCCCTTCATGGAGTGTAAACGAACCCCTTTCACGACGTCTTTAAACGTGGTGGTAGTCTAATCGTTCCCTATTATATGGGACTCTGGGTACACGTTTCTTCTAGCCGCTATATTTAAAGTGCAGGAATAAGGCGAATCCTCTCACTTCGCAGGTGTCCGCCCTGGTAACCTCTCTCTTCTTGGGTGTCCACCCAGGTAACCTCTATTTATTCAATTATGCTCGAGTCATTATCCCCTTACATATATACAGCCTTCTCTACTTCTAACTATATTTTGTTTTTTCCTCCTCCCCCCTTTACTTGTTTCTAAAGCATGCACGTTTGCCAGAACATTAGTCTTTTTCACTCACCGTTCGCATTGTTCCTCTCTGGACCCTCGGGCTCACCGCCTTCGTTACCGCCTTTTTCAGATTTTCGCCCAATCGGATACCCATATGAATGGGAAGGGATGTGTTGGGAAAACGGGTCCCTTCAGGCCCCGACTGCAGTCTTACTTTATACTAGCATTGTCTACGGGGAGCTTCACGGTCGACTCAGTCGAATGGCAAAGTACTCGTGATATTGCCGAAGACCTAGAGTTACTTTATGTCCACGGTCAATAGGTGTCTTATTTTAATCAGTAATCGATGGTCACCAACCATCCTCTGCTACCAAGTGTACTGGAGTGACCCCTGACTGGCCCATAGAGTCAGAGCTTGCTCTGCAGTACATTAAGACGAGATAGCTGCACCTTGAGGTGGATAGGGGTGCAGGTTTTCGTACTCCAGCACCAATCAATAAGGACAACTCAATGGTTTGCAAAGTGAAGTCCGTTTAATGACAAGTACAAAAAACAGGGAAACATGGAAATCAACAGTGATGCGATAGAATAGATAGAATTCGTCATCATTGACGTGTAACACTCAAAAGTTATCATGCAATTCTGTTGGTTGGAAAAGGTAACTTAAATAGAGGCGTAGAGGCGCTATATCTGTATATGGTAACGGAGTGAGAGGTTTGGATAAACATTATCAGATGGGCATCTAAGCCCTTCCTTCAAAAATGACTATGGTGGACGTCACTAAAAGTACGACGTCTCATTGGTTCTTCTATCTATAGGACCCTAGATTATTTGGTCCATTGTGATTGGGTTGACTTCAACCCCATGCATAAATCTCCACTTTAATTAGCAGCACACAGAATGGTCAACCAGGTGCAGGATGCCCCAAGATTCACCCGGCCTCCCTTCCATCAATCAGTACTTTAGTGGCTGTGTGTCAATTAGTTGGCTGTGGTCGGCCTCGAAACTGTAGCTTCTTGTCAGAGAAAGTTATGGTATCTTCTGTTTGGGAGACAGCCAGCCGTAGGTGCCTCTTCTCGCTCGGCTGGTCACGTGCTAGCACACTGTGAATATGCTTAGTTTTCCTTCTATTTGCGCATTTAATTCTTATTCGGCTCGCCACCTGCCTGGGCCTCCTTATTTCGGCCTTCCTGGGGCAGGCTGTTCTGTTATTAAGTTTTGATTCCGCAAAGCTACTGTTCGCCTCCCTCTCTTGGTCTGACCTCGACTTCCCAGGCACGGGCTGCTCCTGCTGAGTTTCGATCCAGCGTCTCTTCTCGTTTTAGCTGGAACACGAATCCTGTCCTGTTTGACCCCTAGTAACCTGAGTTAATCCTGCTTTTGTGTAAAGTGGACTTGCACTTATATAGTGTGCTTCGTTGAGGTAGATATATATATATATATATATATATCTATATATATTCTTGCAGTTACAAGCATATGTACAGGCGTTAGCTGGTTCAATATCTTCATCCTGCTGTACAGTTTAAGTTTCTTTATATTTCAACATCGTCTCTCCTAGGTTCACGCTATCTTACTCATGACATTTCGTCTCTGTGTGTCATCCTTTGGATGTCGTTTCTTTCATCTGTGAGTCTGTCCGGGCCCTCGTGTCATCACCATTTGTCTTCAATTAAGGCCTTTTGAGTTTCTTCTGGGACAGTGTTTAAGCAATCTTCATTTCGTGTCATTTGCTGGTAGGGTTGTCTCAATGGACACCTTACTGTCCATGGGTGTCTGGTTATTGGTACTTCAATAGGTATTGTTCTTCTGATAGGCACTGGGCAGAGCCCTAATGCGGCTCTCTGCTGGTTTATTTGCTCATCATAGGTCACATATCTCGGTGTGAACGTTCCTGGTACTTCAAAATGGGCGACTGGAGTGCAGGCCATATTTGGGACCTCCTCTACACTACTCATGTAACAATCAAATGTTACCCTTTCCTACTTTAAATGGCTGGTGGCAGTGGTTTAGACCAAACTACCATGATTTTTCCCGACCGCTAACAACGGTAGCTAAAAATCGGGTCAGCCATGTTTTTCAATATGGCGCCCCAGACCTATCTGTAAAAACAGACTCTGGTCATCTTTTTTCGCCATTTCTTTTAGGAAAGATCCTTCTTGTGTTTTTCTCTGCTCGCCAAACCAGGTTTGCTCTCTTTGTTCGTTGGCCTTTGGCAGGCTTCAGTGCTGAAGCCCTCCTCTGGCGCCTGAGTGTCTGGGATGGACAGGATGTGAGGGAGGTGCCCGAAACTCCCTGTGCTTAGTCTCCTAGGAGACCTGAATGCACTCTGGCGTAATTGGCCAGCTGACTGTTCGGCAAGGACAGCCACCCTGCTGTGTGAGTGAAAGCCAGGCTGGAAGGAATAGGGGAAACTGATTAAAAGCAGGTCTCTGGGATTGGAAAGCAGAGTCGACCACTGGAACGAAAGAACCGAAGACGAGCCGAAGGAAGAGGACTGCTGCAACTCCTGGACGACTGGTGAAGCCCTGCTGCAGATCCGAATTGCCTGAAACTCCATCGACAGAGAAGCCTTTCAAGGTTAACTTCTTCCCTTGAGTTTGGTGGGAACAACCAACTCGCAAGACACCTTGACACTGTCCCAAGACTGGTCGAATTTTCATCAGAGTGCTGTTGAAAACCGGATAGCCAGTGGGAAGGATACCAGCTTGTGTTCTTTAAGGCACTCACACCTCAAACCAACGTTTTGCCAAGCTTGTGGCCTCATCCCTGGGCAGTGCAGGAACCTCCCGATGTCTTCCTTCTTATCCCCACGACTGAAGCTCAGGAACAGCGAGATCTGCTCGAACTGCCAGGAAGAACTGCATCAGCTACAGCTCTTCTTCACTTAAAAGGTACTGTGCAAACGCGGTCCAGAAATCTTTTCGGCCACAGAGAAAGTGTGTGAAATTTTCCCATCTTCGAAGGCTTGTCCTTCCCTAAACATTCGTCAAACTTTTTGACTAGTAAAATTCTTCTGAAAACTGTGGCAAAGACTGAACCGTTTACTACCAGAACTGTGCTATCCTATACAAAGACTCTGAACCATTGACTTTGGCCCAAGCCTATGAACTGAATTGCTAGTTGTAGTCAGTGGTCGAAGTGAGCGGGAGCGGTCGGGAGCGAAGCTCCTCTACTTTTTTAAATGACCTTTTACAGCTCCTATACTTTTATTTTAAAAAGAAACGGTTCCGGAATGGTTTCATTTTAAAATAAGAGTGTAGGAAGAAGTTGAAACTTGCACTTTCAGTGCACTGCACTGAACGTTCCTTTAAACAGCAGGTGCACGTGTTTGGTGGTGTGCATTGTGTGTGGGAGGGGACGTGATGATGGGGTTTGTCGGGAGTGGGTGCAGGCCAGCAGGGAACACAGTTCCACTACTTCTTTTCGTACACTTCGACCACTGGTTGTAGTTTACTGAAACCCTTTGCCCTGCCTATGCAAGTATTTGGGCTGTCTATTCCTATAACCTTGTCTTTTTACCCCTTTTGAAAGTATCTGAAGTGCCATTTTGCTCCCACTTCAGTGGAGCTAAACTTGTTAATTTACTTATCGGTTGTGTATTTGTGGTTTATTAGTGTGTGATATTGAGCTGCTCTTGCTAGTGTAATGTTTTCGAACTGACTGTGTAAATAAATGTATATTCTTTTACCAAGATACCTTGAGTAGGTGTTTGTTTGAACCACTGTATTTGTTGGTCCTTTGTGTAACTTGTTCAACTGCTCACTGAGCTCTTGAGATCCTCATTATGCTTGAGATAAGTCTGGCTGCTCAGCCATCACTACCACTTTACTGTGTAGTACAGGCTTGTATCAAAGGTGAAATTGTGCTTACTCTTGTAGTCTTAATTGCATGTAGTGTTCCCAAAAGGTACTGCATTTGATTCTGCCGGACATATGTCAAGACCCAGAAGCTCGTTTTATACTTTACTCTTTATTCACTCCTCGAGCAGCAAACCAAAAAGCTTAATTCATGTGAAAAACATCAAAGTACTACGATTTCCAGGAAGACAGTCTTTTTGGTAATGAAACTTGAGTGCTCCTACCATGTCCCTCATGGGACTCTGCCCACCAATCAGGGGCTGATACACTCCATAAACGCCATAACTCTTTCCTGATCTTCCTCTTTCTTTGCTGATCGAACAGCAGATACGTTCTCCTTCATTCAGCGCATTGCGGGTTAAGTGTATTCAGTTACAGCATTAGTCAGAGCGCTTTTTCACGCACGTCAGGCTAGCACGGCACAGTGCATTGCATTAGGCTTTCGGCTCGGCAGAGCCTCGCCATGTTGTGGCAGCGCAAAGCTGCATTTAGCTGGCAGCCAAGATGGAAATGAGACTGTAGTGCACCAGAATCTTGATATGAAGTTCCAGACGCTGTGCCTCATTTTCTCCTCATTATGCGCCATGGTCAGTGCACCAGCATAACGCACAGTGCTCCACAGACTCCCACAGAGAACACCATTGCTCAGGCTTCAGTCCGGCGGCGGCAGCCTCCGGCTAACCCGGAGAGCGTACAGTGCATCGCGAACGCAAAGCATCCCACCTGGAGGCCATCACGCTACACCCTAGCTGATCAGCCACACAAAGACGGGTCCATGCCGAAGGAAACCTGTCAGAAAGCGGCTGGGGAAAGCTGGTATACGGCATAGCCGCAACATCCCACACTAGGCCCCTGTGCCCTGCATGTTGTAGTGCTTAGTTTCCACTTCCCCTTTATTTCTCCCCTGCATTATCCTCCAGCAACATATCCCCATTGCCTTGCCCTATCCCAACCCCCCTGATTTAACACACAGTCTCTCATTGTGGGTGGACAGGCCGCAGTTGCTTTAATAAGCAGGAGGTAGCTTACAGGTGTTCTGTTTTTTGGCAATGCAGCATCAGGATTCTTCTCTGAGCTGAAAGCCCTTACACTTTCTAACTTGGTGGAGCAGAGTCTGGTTTCGTGCGGAGCTGACGGCCTTACACTTTACTAACTTTCAAACAATCCCCAGTTCGGTCAATGGATTTTTAGGTAGCCACTTCCACTTTACTACTTTTCCCAGGTGCAGGATCGTTAAGCAGCTTTTTACCCCTGGCCGTAACGTTTGCATCTTTTACCCGGCCTCTAGGCCTTCCAAGCCGTTCCCCATTGCTTGTGTGACTTACCCTCTTACATGCCCCCATTTTGGTTTCCTGTCCTCATTCATTCCCCGTTGCACATTGCCCCCTTCCCATTTTCCCCGGTGACGTCTCCTTTTTCCCCTGGGGATGGTTGCTGGCTCCCCCCCAATGTGGTTGTTTCCTCCCCCCGTTCCCCGGGTCAGTTATCCTCTCCTATGTTTCTTTGCGTTCCTGGTTCTCTGGACCTCTCCCCCGTCCCTTGGGTTCCATCCTTTTTGTCACCCCCTGCCTCCCTTCGTTTCCCTGCTCTCCGCCACTCTCCTTACACTTTGCTCGACCCATGGTAACCAACCACCAGTCCTTTACTAACTCCCCAAGTTGCTGCACCGATTCTTCGTACCTGCGGCCGCCTACCCCTTTCCCTGACTAACTGGATTCCCCTGTGCCCTATTTCCTTGTTACCTGCCAGCCCCTTCTGTCTGTTGCCTTGTCCTGCCATGACTCTTCGATGGCTCACAACGCCGGAGAGTTCCCACACCTGCCTTTTCGTCTGGCTAGGTATCAGCTCCACCACGGTCCATCTCTGTCTTCCATAGTCCTAGTCACTCCCCATATAGTTCAGTTTCTTTGACCCCCCAGTGTTTTCCTCCCCCGTTACTTGATGCACCATGCCCACTACCATGTAGTGGCATTGACATAGTTCAAATCACATCCTGTATGTTCATACCTTTTATGTTGGCTCGCAGCCGGTGTCTGTCACCCTTCATTGACCCCATGGCTGTTTCCCACCCCGTCATACTCCCCTTACACTTTCCCAGGTCCTTTGACATCTTACACATTCCCCCGGTCTCTTGACCTCTTACACAGTTCCAAAGGTCACTTCTGACTCACCATTCCTTATTACTTCTTACATAAAGTCCCTGTCTCTTACTTACTACCCCCATTCCCTTCTCCCCGGTGGTTTGAACCCTTTAACTCGGTCCCTTGTTACGCACTCTTTTAGAGCTGTTTACACCCCCGCCCCACCAGGTTCTCCTGTATCGTGCATGGGCCAGAGGTTGGTCAACAGAGCAACAAATCCAGTTACTACACTGGAGATGAGGAGTCGGTGGTCTCAGTTACCTCAGTGGTTAGCTTGCAGAGGCAGGAGAGACCCAGTATGCGCAAAAGGGCTAAGAGCCCTGCTGAACAGGCAGAAGGGGAATTCAACCCGGTCTTGCTAATCCATCCCAGTTCCTTGGAATGGGAGCCACCAGCCAAGGTGACAGCCTTTCTAACCGAACGTCTCAAAACAGCACTTCACAAGGAGGCACACAACAAACTGAGAGTTAAGTGCCCCAGACCTGTTTTACCGCATAAAGCGGCCGACACCCCAGTATAGACATTAAAATGCTAACCGCCATGGCGAAATATGCTAAAGATATCCGTAAAGGAGTCTTGGACCGCCTGCCAGGATAAGCTTCTGGACATTATAGGTCCTCTATCAAAGATTATGGAATTAGCGGAAGAAGCCAAAGAGAAGAACACGGAAATAGACCCACAAATGCTGGCAGGATGGGCCCAGTGAGCTGCGTATCTAATCGGCAACGCAAAACATGCCAGTGTAGTAGACTGGCAAAGATCAATCTTGGTTAAAATTGGCCCAAAGTTAGGAGAGCTGGCTTCCCCTGAGGCTGCCACCGCCGCCTCAAAGGGTGGCCTCTTTGGGGACGCCTTTGTCAAGGACACGTTCAAGTTTGTTCAAGTTTGTTCACACGTTCGCGGCAATCGACAAAGCACAAGCCTTCCCACAGGAGACCCTGGCATCAGCAAGAGTCCAGTAAACCCGATTCTTTCTTCACTCCAACACCCTCCGCATGTTAGTCCTAAATCTGAGTTACTGCAAATAAAAGAAGGACACACTAGTCACGAAAGAAATATATAACAACAGTTCATTCTCGCTTAAGCAGACCCAGGTTCAGCTATGTCTGTGCACAGTCATAGAGAAATTGAGCAATTCACATGGGGACAGGCAGCCTTAAGTACACTTCAAATCAGCTTTGGTTGCTGAAATAATACATAGTTTACGACCCACATAATGTGAGCATTTTCCATGGCAACATATGGTACCTCGCTCTGCGTCATCTCTGTACAATTTACTGTTCTCATAGTGAGGAAGTTCATCACGTTCTCATCACAAGCAGACATTCCTTGTGCTCATTATCAATGTTTGTCCTAGACAAAAAGGGCACTTCGCATTTTGGCTCGGTAGTTCAATTAGCTTTCCCTCTCTAGAATGTGCATGGTACATCATGGTGCATCATGTTTTCTAAACATGAGTTGTGTGATTAGTTTCAGAAAGCAGAAGACAGGAAATAACCTAAACTGCCCTTAATCTTTGTCTGCCTGTGTCTGCCTGCTCAAGGCTCAAGCTGGTAAATTCCATTAGCAAAGCATTCCTCACAGAGGCACGCTTTCCAGCCTTTCAGGCTACAATGATTTCCTGCATGCAGGATGAAAACCCAGTAAGTGAGCAAAGAAACCTAAATGGAATCTGAATGGCGCACTTCAATGTGTGTGCCTAGGCTAACACAGAACACCACAAAATAGATGCATTGTCACACCCAGATGAGAGCACATGCTCCCATAGAGAACGCAAGCATTTCATTGCCCGCTATAGGCAGCAGATTAGCCATGAACTTAGAGAAGTGGCAGGAGAACATGGGGGATGCCTGGGTCCTGACAGCAGTCCAAGGGTTTCGGCTGGAGATTTACGAAGAACCCAAGGAGGTCAGCCCGTTCAGACTGCTGGTCTTCTTAGAGTAGGACCGGGTTCCAACGAGAGATGAGAACGAAAAGCTTCTAAGAAAAGGGGCGGTCATTCGAGTCACGGGCGAATTAGATGGGTTTGTGTGCAACCGCTTCCTTGGAAAAAAGGAAGGAGATGGTCAGGCCGGTGATAAGAATCAGAGCCCTCAACAATTTCCTGTTTTAGACGCATTTCAAGATGGAGGTCATCTATCTTTTATGGGATATTCTACAAGAGGTAGACCGACTTACACCCAGACCTCAGATCGCCTATCTGGCAGTCCCCATTTACAAACCCAACCAACGCTTCCTTCAATTCAACTGGGCAGGACAGAGATGGCAGTTCACCTGCCTGCCATTAGGTCGGTCCTCAGCTCATTGGTGCTTCATCAAGGTGTTAAAGCCAGTGGTCAAGGAATTACCCCAGCAAGGTGTAAGGCTTATCGTTTACTTGGACAACATTTGTCTCATGGCATAAGACTCCCGCCTCCTGCGACTGCATGTAGCGCAGGTGACGGTGCTACTGGAAGATCTGGGGTTCCTAGTGAATTGGGAGAACTCCAAGATCGGGCCTGCTCAGAGAATAGAATTCCTATGCTTCGTAATAGACTTGATACAGGGTTCTCTCCCAGACATGGTGATAGCGTCAGATGCTGGCCGCAATGGCTGTGGAGCACGCTCTGGGCGGTCATGACCTGGGGTCGGTGGTCCGCAGAGGTAAGACAGTTGCACATCAACTGCTTGGAGTTCCTAATGGGCCCTTTTGTGATCAGGGGTCTGACTCAGGACAGAGTTCACTTTTGCATCATGCTAAAGATGGACAATGTGTCAGCCATCCAGTACATCAACCGACAGGGCGGCACGAGGTCCAGACTGCTAGCGGAGCTGGCCCGGGACTTCTGGCACCTCTGCCTAAACAAGAGACTCAGCGTCACAGCGGAGTACCTGCCAGAATTAGTCAGCCAGGTAGTGTATTGGAACTCTCGTTATCTCATGGATTCCAGCGACTGGAGTCTAGACTGGGTGGTTTTTCGCAGTCTAATGGATCTGAGATGCTTTGACAAGTCAACTTACTCATTGCATTAATGTGTGCCTCATTTAAAATTATTTGTTAGCTGTGGTATCTACTTTCACTGCACTGCATCCTGCAATTCTCTGTGTTGTGCACCCGTTTAAAAAAAATCGGATTTAGGTGTGTTTCATTCTATCTGTGAACCTCCTGCATTTCTCTGTCTTTTGCCTCCATTTAAAAAACCTGATTTAGGTGTGTTTCATTCCATCTGTGAACCTCCTGCATTTCTCTGTACTGTGCCTCAATTTTTAAACATCGGATTTGGCTGTGTTTCATTTCATCTTTGAACCTCCTGCCATTTTTTGTGTTGTGCCTCCATTTAAAAAAAATCGTATTTAGGTGTGTTTTATTCCATTTGTGAACCTCCTGCATTTCTATGTGTTGTGCCTCCATTTTAAAAAATTGGATTTAGTTGTGTTTCTGTCATGACGCGCGCTCCGTGGAAGCTATGGAGCCAATGGAAGGGCTGATCCCGTTCCTCCACCAGCGGTCCAGTCTCCCACGCACTGCACGCCACCGTCATGACGTATACAAATAGGCGTTACACGCGGAAGTCGACGCGTTGCAACCTTGCTTTCCTCGCCAGGTTCGTACGCTAGTACTCCTCTCTTGCTCTGCTTGCGTTTCCCCGCTTGCTTCCTCTTGTCCGCCCGCAGTGATTGCCCGCTCGGCTCCGAGCCTTTTTCCCTCCTGGTGCTTCCTTCTCTCCTCTTTTCCCCCCGCTCGAGCAGCCCTTGTTCCTTCCCCCGCTCGAGTGCTTTTCCATGTTTTTCTCCCTGTTGTGTGCGTACAGCTGCCACTGTACGCTCCTTCCACCGCAGCATTCTGCAGCCCTCTTCCTCATTCCTCGGCTACTGTATCCCTCCAAGAAGCCGCTCTGGATACCCACGCTAGCCCGCCTCCAGCAGTGTCTTCTGGGAATTGAAGCCCTCTCATCTTCTTCAACGGAAAGCCTCCTGCCATTACATCCGTAGTGCTGACTACATTCCAGCACACCAGGGTTTTTCAGCCACACTTTTCCCTGGTTTTGGGGGCAGACTCCCTAAGGGCCCCCTCTGCCTTGCTGTCTGTCAGCAGGCAAGGTGGCCTCCGGTGGAGCTCGTCCTAAACTCAACAAGAAAGGACTGGACCACTGGAGAGAAAGAAGAGCCATAGACACAGACAGTTCCTCAGAAGAACCCATTACAGGTAAGGAAGAGGAGGAGGAGGAGGGAACCAAGGAGGGTATTTGTCAAGCACCTAATACTTCATCGCATGACAGTTTGCAACGCAAAAGGATGGCAGTTTAGAGCAGTATCAAGAACTCGTCAATGCCATACAGGGGATAACTGCCGAGCTTCAAACCATGAAGGTAGAAAACACCGCTCTTAAGGCTGACAATGCCGCTCTGAGACAACAAATGATTCAGAGAGAAGAAGTTCGGGGAGATCTCCCACCTATGCCTTTACCCTGTGGGAAGTATGAAGGGAACCCCAAGAGGATTAAGGAATTCCTCGACGCCTGTAGGGTATACTTCACTTTTCGCCCTAAGATGAATGAATTCGACCAGGCAAAGGTTGGCTTCCTCGTCTCAAACCTTGGGGGTAACGCCCTAGCATGGGCCACCCCGTTGGTCACAGAAGCTGACCCTGTGCTGAATGATTACAATGCTTTTGTACTACGATTTAGAGAACGCTTTGAAAGGACCGAAGCTTTATACGCTTCTTATGAAAACATACTAGACCTTAAACAGGGTTTTTCTGATGTACAAACCTATGCCTCGAACTTCCAGAGGATAGCTTTGGAGACAGGATGGCCTGACTCAGCTAAACAAACTCTCTTTCGGAGAGGGTTACATGAAGACTTGAAGGATGAACTCTCTCGGGTAGCCAGACCCTCCTCCTTCCAAGAACTGGTAGCCCTGGCCCTCCAGATGGAATTTCGGATATCCGAAAGACGAGCAGAAAGAAGAAAGGCCAGACCCAATCCGCCTTCTACACCCTCCTCCTACTCGCTAACCGCTCCAGACAGATCTCATCCCCAGACTGAAGAGCCCATGCAAATAGGTGCAGCGAGGGGTCCCCTTAGTGCTGCAGAAAGAAAGAGACGGAAAGACCTAAGCTTGTGTATGTACTGCGGTTCTGAGAAGCACCTTCTAAGAGACTGTCCGGATGTACCTCCCAGAAGATCGGGAAACGAAAGACCCCGACCCTGAGCAGGGACACGGAAGGGGCTTCGCTGGCTAATCCCTGTGTTACAAGTCCACCCATAACTTGTACCCCCTCAAACCAACTTATGGTCCTGAAGATCGTCCTGGAATGGACCTCAACCCAAGCAGTAGAGTGTCTCGCAATGTTTGACTGTGGCGCAGCTGGGAACTTTATGGACGACCTATGGGCTAGTAGATATGCCATTCCCAGAAGAGAAAAACCACAACCCATACCCGTAGAAGGAGTGGATGGTACCCCCTTGTCTTCCGGTCTCATCCGACAAGAAACCACAGAAGTCTTGGTTAAGATGAAGACTCACCATGAAACTCTGGTATTTGATCTGATAAAGGCAGCCCACTTTCCAGTGATACTCGGGATACCCTGGTTAAGAAAGCACAATCCGGGAATTGACTGGGTAACTAACATTGTGGAATTCAGGTCAGACCTTTGTATGCAGTCCTGCTTGAAAGAAGAAGGCCTTGTTCCTTCCCCCGCTCGAGTGCTTTTCCATGTTTTTCTCCCTGTTGTGTGCGTACAGCTGCCATTGTACGCTGCTTCCACCGCAGCATTCTGCAGCCCTCTTCCTCATTGCTCGGCTACTGTATCCCTCCAAGCAGCCGCTCCGGATACCCACGCTAGCCCACCTCCAGCAGTGTCTTCTGGGAATTGAAGTCCTCTCATCTTCTTCAATGGAAAGCCTCCTGTCATTACATCTGTAGTGCTGACTACATTCCAACACACCAGGGTTTTTCAGCCACGCTTTTCCCTGGTTTTGGGGGCATACTCCCTGAGGGCCCGCTCTGCCTTGCTGTCTGCCAGCAGGCAAGGTGGCCTCTGGTGGAGCTCGTCCTAAACTCAACAAGAAAGGACTGGACCTCTGGAGAGAAAGAAGAGCCATAGACACAGACAGTTCCTCAGAAGAACCCAGTACAGGTGAGGAGGAGGAGGATTGAACCAAGGAGGGTATTTGTCAAGCACCTAATACTTCATCGCATGACAGTTTCATTCCATCTGTGAACCACTTGCATTTCTCTGTGTTCTGCCTCCATTTTTAAATAATCCCCCCTTCATTTCCCCCTGTTTCTTCCCAGTCCTGTTGTGTCTCCTTGTGCGCCTGCTCTCTCCTTGCCTACTTTCTACCACGTACCTCAGGTGCTCTGCCTGGTTTAAGTATACCACATTCTGAGCCCCTCACTATGGCTCTTTCTATCTCCCCTATCCTCTCTAACTGATTCTCTATTTCCTAGCTCCTCTCACTAAGTCTGGCAGGAAGAAAGACACACTTGGCTCCAACCCAGTCCTGCCTATCCTTGACACCCAAGTCAGTGCTTCAGCCAGAGAGACTTTCACCGACACCCTCTTTGTCGTTTCTTCTCCCGACCTATGGACTCTTCATATGGTCGTTCTGCTCTCTCCTTACTCTCCCGCTCACATTAATGGTGGCACCCGCTGGGAGATCCTTCTTACCTTATTCGCCACCTACAGGGACATCATAAATGTCTATCAAAATGGTACCATCCTGGTACACAGGCCTCAACCCAACATCTTACTTTTTGATAGACTTCTTCCTTGTCTTTTCAAATCTCCACTTTCCTCCTCACGGGCTCCCTTGCCATCTGCTTCTACGGCCGCCCTTGGACTGCAAGAGGGTAGTGAATTAGTGGGGATGGAATATGTTGACTGCTGGTGCTCTCATGTTTTTCTGGGACGTTGTTGTTATAATTGACTTGCCTGGTGTGGTAGCTTTGGACCCAGCTTTGGATCTGTTCAGTATGATGTTTGTACAGAGCCCCTCTGCATATATTCCAGACTTTTGCTCCTTCAGTGAGTGATCACTGAATTGTGCAGTGTTTTGATGATCTGCACAGGTGTGGTGTACTTGGACAATATGATTTTTCTTTGTGGTGCAGTTTAATTTGATCCAGTCGCCTACTGCAGTAGGCCCAATTGTAACAAAATGGCCGTTCACACAACAAATTGCGGCAAAAGGGCAGTGGTTTTGCCGCTGCAATCTGTGTAAAGGATGCAGGGGAAACCCCTGCAACCTCCAGACCCATTATACCATTTAAGATAAGCGGGGGACACCCCCGCTCCCCTTAAATGATATAATGGGGTACACCTTTACCAGGTCAAACCACAGAATTGTTGATGCAATTTTTTGTAAAGGTGACATTTTTGCAGCGATTTTATTACTGCATACCAAACAAAGCTGTCTGTTTGAACTTAATATTGCAAATTCTGCATTGCATGGCAGGTGTGCTACTGGGAAAATACATTTTCTCCAAATTTGCCCATGATGGTTTGTATGCTCTCTCATCATTGTAAAAGATGTGGTACCTATTTTGGAGTTTACTGTTACTCAGTGGGCAGCTAGAACTTGGACAGCTTGGTAGCAGTACATGTTGGCTGGGTAGTTTCTAGAACGCAGCTTTTATGATGGCAAATATCGTTCCTTCGCAAGAATGCGATATGTCTCTAGAAGAGAACTGGCCACCTTTGTCCAAATGAATAATGCTTAGGCAGACCCTCTCCTTGGAGTACATTCATGAACACTGTTATGGTGGTCACTGTGGTGATGGTTTTCAATTGAAGAACATGCTGTGACAGATCCTGGGTATTCATCCCTTCTGGCCAAGGGTGAGCCTCCCCGTTTGGGACTTGGGAGGAGAGCCTGCTACGCACTACCCTCCCTAGGGGACAGGGAAAGTTGCATCCCACTGGCACTGACCCCCCTTAGGGGACAAGCAGAAACCACATAGGGATCCATCTATACCCCCCTCATGCCCTGAATCCACTTGATTTATAGCATACCTTGGGACTGACCAAGGTAATAATATGCATGGCCTTCAGTCAGGCTGGAGTGGTTTCTGACCTGCAACTTACAATCGCAATGTGTGGAAAATGACCTATCACCTTTCCTTCTGTTACAAGGGATGAACATAAGGCTCAGGGAAAGAGAATCGAGCCGAGAGAGAGAGACATAAGTGGCTCTGCTTGGCTGCGGAGTGGCAGCAGGGATGAGGGCCCATCCTGCCAGAAGGTGGAGTCAGTGGACCCCTCCCTACTATCGATGGGGACTGGAGCAGAGGAGGAAAGCCTGTGAAACACTACTCCCTATCAAAAGGTCTGGAGCTGGAAAGCTCAGCCCCACCAGCTTGGGTTGTATACGAATTGTTGGTATTTCAACTGTTCGAATGACAATTGACCTTTTCACAATTGACCAAATTGTGAAGGTCAATTGTAAAATATATGCGGGGGGAAACCCCCCGCTTCCCCCCACCCAACCCAAACCCGCCCAAAACCCTATATATATATAGATATATATATATCGCTCTGGTAATATATATATATATATATATGTGTGGTCAATTGTGAAAAGGTCAATTGTGACCCTTTAAATTCGGTCAATTGTTCATTCGAACAATTGTAAACAATCAATTTGGGTAATACCCCAGCTTGCTGCAAGCGACTACTGGAGTCGCCAAGTAGAGGGGCAGACAGGAGCGGATGCACGGACCGCTTCGTCCACATAGGGGGGAACATCGAAGCCCGAGCCACGTTGAGGAAGAAACCCAGGAAACCCTCAACGTAAAGCAACCATTCCTGAATAATGCCCAACACAAAAGGTACAAGGGCCATTCACATAACGCAGAGGTGGGCGGGTGAACCACGTAGCTCATGCTGGATGAGAACACCAAAAGCCCACAAGGGCTAATATTGAGGACTGCCTAAACCAGCGTGGTGGTCCCCATACCGCATGCCCGGGTGAGAACACTAAGAGCCCACATGTGTCACGTCCCGGTCCTGCCGCGGCAGGTGCCCTGTTACCTGGCATCTCTACTCACGATGTAGTCTGGGGAATCGGCAGCTCCAGGGCATCAGCTGCACCCATGGTGCGGGCACCTCAGTTCCTGGTCCCACAGCGCATGAGCAGGCTCGGAACACTATCCCTTGCACCACTGCACATTACCTGGTGTCCTGTGTTGTCTTGAAAACCGCGTCCATTGTAGGAGACGCCGTTCAGGAGGGATTGCCTTCATTAACCTGCTTTCCCGTGGAATAGACACGTCTTAATACACTCCGTATGTTCGCCTCTCCGGTGAGTTGCTGAGCATGTGTTTGGCTCTGCCACTTGCTGGATCTTGCTTTTTCCTCTTCTTGCCCCTGGCCCTTCCCCTTGTTGCTTCTTCTCCTGTTCCCTGCCTCCCTTGGTCTGCTGTGTTCCTACCTGCTTCCTCCTTACTCTCTTCAGTTATTTTCCTTCTGCCTCCTTGTGGGGGCTGCATCATCATCTGCCAGCTTTCCAGGCCAGCGCTCTGCACTGTCATTTCGCCGCACAAATCCGGGAACAGCTGTTTTGTGGCGAGGGGAGTCAGCCCCCAGGGACTCAACAGGATAGCCGAGTGCAGGGGGGTCTCTGGAGGTCAACCCCAACACCATGCCATCATCTGCTGGAACACTGGAGGACGCCAGAAAAAACAAGAAGGAAACAGCTTGACAACACGCCCAGGCCCGCCGAGAACAGGTACTTGACAACATGGGGCTGAAATTGAGAAGTGCCTAAACCGGGGTGACAATCCCTATACCCCACACCGGGGCGAGAAAGCCAAAAGCCCACAAGGGGCTAATACTGAGAAGTGCCTGAATCTGGGGGACCATTCCCATACCTCACGCTGGCATGAGAAAGTGGAAAGCCCATGAGGGGCTGACGTAGAGAATACCCCACTACGGGTGAAAACAACCAGAGAAGTGGATGACCTGCGAAGTGAAATAGCCCACAAGGGACTTGGACACAGAGTACCCCACGTGGGAGTAGGTGCTATCCAGTACGCAGACAGCCTGGAGAGCTAGATAATCCACGTGGGGCAATGGGATGAAGTTTGCAAGACCAAAGTCGGGATGAACTTTGTAATTTGATACAAACAGTGGCATATTTAACTACCTGCGGCCTGGCGTGTCCACCTGGTTTTCCACATCTCTCTCCTGAAGTCGTATGGACCAGACACGTTTGGAAGTGCTCCATCACGCCTGCATCCCGTTGTTGTCCACGGTCTCCCAGAGTACGAGATCCAGGAGGTTTGTGACGCTGCCCCCTCTCCTTTCCAAAACGAACACTTATGCACACCATGAAAGACGACGGACAAACACCAGAGCCGTTTACCTGACAAGTCAGGCAAAGTCAGGCAATTGACCAGAATCACACACACCTGACAGCCCTTTCCCCTCCCCACAGGGATAAAAGGTGGAGCATGAGAGCACACGACGAGCAAGGCAGACCGCACGACGAGAGAGCTGTCCAAGCATGGCAGTTGAAGAGGAGAAAAAAGGCAGCAACACTTGAAGGGGTGTCAAGGAGAGAAGCAACCTTACCCTTTCCGAACCAGATCTGCGAAACCTCTGTGGAAGGAATCGTAAGACAGCGAACAATAGCCGGTGTGTGTTGCAGCAGATGTCAATGGTACACAGAGCCCTCCTCCGCTGATAACCAAGCCTTTGCTACCATGGTACCATCCTTGACTCCCGAGACAAGAAAATCCAAGCGGCTCATCACAGCAGGTGAGTCGAGGGGAAAGCCGATAAGAAACCAAACTGTGATGAATGAAAGTTGCAAATGGCAAAATAAGGGAAGTTCAAAGAACATTTAACATTAAGGGAAAACCAGCTGCAGAGGGGTCCGGCACCAATTGGGTGATCATTCAAGAGACTCTGGTTGATCCCACGTTTGTTGAAACTACCGATACCAGAAGGCCCTAGGAGAGCCACAAGGAAAAGGTCAAAGTGGTCATACAGGGGTCTAGCAAAATCCCCTGTACAGTCAAAAGTCTTTGGTCGACAAACCAGTGAAAGCACAAAGCAAGTGAATCCTGCACCTAAGAAAGTAGAAGGAAACGTAAAGTTGACAAGAATGAACCCGACGTAGGGATGACGATGGAAAGGGCTGAAGCCTAAAGTCCCAATGAACAGTGCGTTGACAAAGGTGAACCTGATTGAGAAATGTCCACAATGAACTAAAAATACTTTTATTTGACAGGCCTCCACTAGGACTGCCTTATTATTTGATGGTCGTAGCTTCCTCCTATCTCAGATTTAGGTTTAGATTAGGCGTTTTTCCAACCCGCATATACCGTTTAAACTCCATCAATCCTCTTCTTCACAGTACTCCTGGAACGTGACTTAAGAGCAGTCTTTACGTCCATTTTAGTCTTACTGATCTAGGTGATATCAAAATGTACAGGAAGAAAGGAAGGTGTATTAAAATAGCATACAGTGGTGCTTTCAGATTGTTTCTCAGTACACGTTATGGGTTTCATAGATTCGAGGGCAAGAGGGTTAAGGAGTTCCATCATGGAAGGGGAATCCATGTCCCCATTAGGGGAGTCTATCCCTGTGAGGTCCCGCATTCCACCACCCCTAAGGGGAATTTTGGGTAGCAGCCTTTCCTCCCTAGCCTCACAGGGAAGGGCTCCCCCGTGGGGGGAAGTGACGTGATCCCATGAATCGTCTCAGGGAGAAGCGGAAACTGATATTCCCATACACTGACTTAAATATAAAGCTAGTAGTAGAACTCCTACCTTCCATGTAAATAGACAAGGGTTTGATTCCGCAATAAGGACCTTGGTTAAATTGAACTTAAATTAATGAAATAAATACTGCGAAACCACAAGGACATGGTGAAATAAAATAAAAGTTATTTAACAGAACAAGAGCAACACAGAGAGCCATACCTACTCAGGAGGAGCAAACCAGATAAACTTGAGAAAAGCCATTATATAGTAAGATTAATTGATTCAACTGATATTGCTACTGACCAATGAAGGAAGGAACTAGCCTAGGATGCCTTCGATGTAGGCACCTCTTCCGCTAATGGGAAAGCCGGACATTTCAGCCAATTGCAGCCAATTGCGAGTTGGCTAGTGGAAAAAGGCCTGCATAAAAGGAGACACAGTTCAGTTGCAAGGCGTCCCAGCCTCAGGACTGGTTCCCCGTTGTGCTGGTTTTGATGAAAACACTGGAGAGGAAGCCTGCACCCGTGGAAGGAAGGCTGCCTTGTGCCCGGTAGCTACCCTAACCTGAGAGAGCCCAGCTGAACCCTTGGGGGGAAAAGATGCCAGTGCACGTCCAATCCAGGATCCTAGAGGAGCTGGAAGAAAGGCAGCCTGTCCTAGCCTATGGAATAGGGGTAGGCAACCTAAAGTTCCTCAGTGACGAGAGAGCTGTGGGCAGCCTGACTACTCATAGAGGGGAAGTGGTGAGATTGGGTGAGCCTAGTTCGAAGGAGACACTTAAAAGACTTACCCTGTTGCACAAAGTGCAAGAGACCACAAGAAAGGGGGGTTTGGTGGGAGAGCACAGACTCTGATAAGCTATTTCAGTATGAGGTTTATTCAAGAAAAGGAATAATACCTGTCTTTCCCTATACTATACAGAGTCCCCACCTAACAAAACTTGTCAGTCTTCAGTGAATGTCTTTACATAATCGGTCCTCCATCCAACCTAAGCCTAATTGACCCTACCACTATAATAACAACTAAAGCCATGAGAATGACTCCCTTCTCTTGGGGTTTCTGCTTCTTGCAAAATTATGTTTCAGTAACTGATTTTCAGATAGTTTCTAGTATTAGATCATACAGTGTACTGTGCTTTAGTTTCCTCTTTACTTGCTGGTTCCTTTTTATGTTTTTAATATTCTCCTCTTGATTCTTCTCTGTTCCCATGGTACAGTTATCCAAGGTTTATAAATCACAATAGCTCTGCTTTGGCTGGGACGAGTATGATTGGTTCCATAACAATTCTCATTCACTTCTCACTCCTCTGGGGTTTAATATTGCAGACTCTTTTCTTATACTGCGAGAAGTTTGATCGGTCCCATAATGATTCTCATTCACTCCTCTGGGTTCAAGTATCACAGTGGGGGTCATTACAACCCTGGCGGTAAGGGGTTAACAGGGCCGGTAGAGCTGCCGGCCCCATTAACCCCCTACTGCCTCGTAGAGGGCGCTAGAGGGCCAACCAAGATGGCCGCCTTGGTCTGAGCTCCCTCACAGCCCTGCATCAATCCTGTGAAATCCTGCTGTTCCGGGTACCTTGACGAACTACAAGCCCGATTCTCGGCTTTCCCAAGCGTCCAGCTGCCATCTGCCGAAAGTTGGGGCAAAATCGTCCCTTTCCTGACCCCGAACGACCCAAGCAGCCTCGAGGCCGGGCTTCCCGCAATTCATCCGGCGAGGCGCCAAACCACACACAGCCACCCCCGCCCTAAATGAGGCCCAGTTGTCCTGGACCCCGTGAACGCTCCTGGAGACATCGGCTGCGGGACGAGCGGAGAGCTGAAAGCAGGCAGCAGTTGTCGGCGGGCCTGCAGGGAGTCTCTCCCTCCCCCCTCATCCTGGACCGGCTGACAGAGCGAGATCGCAGTGCCGATGGCGCACAACATATACCGCCGTTGAGGAGGGACATGGCGCAGTGAGGGACGAGCTGTCTCCTCCCCCCCATCCGCTCCGCTTGCCTCGAAGTCCGGCTGCCCACCTGCAGAGCCGAGGGCGGGAACTCCCCGTGAGACACCTGGACGCCGCACCATCAGCGTGGCCCCAGACACCCGAGACCTGCGCCCGTCGGCGGAGAGGAGACCGGAGACCGGCCGCACACAGAGGCACGGAGGGGGAGGGAAGTCGCGCTGTTCTCATAACGCGAGGTCATGCTTGGCCAACCCCCCCCTTCCCAGCGCATAAACTCATGCGGCAGAGCCGCTTAAGATCTCACTGAGCGGAGGGCCCTCCCCCGTTCACTCCGCGGCGCAGAGGACCGCAGGACTCCGCTTCTCAACACCATCACCTTAGTGATGGTGTTGGGAAGTGAGAAGCAGCCAGAGCCGCCCGCACTTTCCCGTGAAGGCCCATCCTAATGCTACGGGCGCCGTGAGAGACTCGCTCCCTCAGCCGCATAGAACTAATACGCTCCCTCACTATCAGGTGTCTCGGACACTCCACACGGCGCAAGGAATCAGCAGCGCCCAACATTACGGGGAGGCAGTCAAAGCCCCACGACACAGAGGAGAGCTCCCCCCGCTCCTCTCATTATAACACTCCAAATGCAAAACTTCAACACACCAATCGCTGCCAGGTGCGCCAGAAACCCCCTCTCACATAGGACACTGCCAATGTCTAGCACCACAAAGTGACAGCCAAAAGCCCCCCGCTGGGGCACCCCCTCCTAGAGGAGAGAGGGGTGAAAAGATCCTTGACCTTACCGGAGTCGGTCCAACGCCCTCTCCAAGAAAGCAGAAAGTCACAACAGAAGATCCATCACGCCGCCCGGGACACCCTACCATAAGAAAGCCACACTACCACACAACCGCACCTCCACCGTTCCCACTAGATCAAGCGCCACCCTGCCTCCTCGGTAATTCCCCAAGCCACCCAAGACAATGCGAAACATAATCTAGAACCAACAAACGCTGCCAAAACCTCAAGCACGATGGGAAAAGCTGATAAATTCCAAAGGAAACTGAATTTTGAGTGTGGCACAACTCCGAAGGCACCCCAGCTGCAAGAGGACCAGGAGCCCCTGCCCGGCTGCTCCCACCAGATGAAGTCGGAAGGCGGCCCGTCCGAGATCAAAGAAATCCTCTTAGAGCTAAAAGCTGGTATAGGCAGCCTGAACAATAAAATGGATGGTCTCGCCTCTAAAGTTGACCTTCTACAACACTGCATAGATACCCTACTCAGAACGCCTGAACGAGGTCGAGCAGAGAGTGTCTAACCTAGATGACAACACAACAACCCTATCGGGCAAAGTCTCTCAATTAGAAGCCCAAATGAAAACGACCATTGCCAAATGCGAGGATTTGGAAGGTCGCTCAAGAAGAAATAATATCCGAATCATCGGAGTGAGAGAACATCAGTCACAGGTGAAAATGGAAGACTACGTGGAGTCACTCTGTGCATCCCTCTTCGGCCGGGACTCCGTGTCCCAATTCTTCATAGTAGAGAGGGCACACAGGATACCATCATCCAGACCTGCCCCCGGCATGCTACCCAGACCAATCATCGCAAAACTACTTAACTACAGGGACTGCAACACCATCCTCCGATTGGCCAGAGAGAAGGGAGACCTCCTCCATGAAGGAGACAAAATACATTTCTACCCCGACTACTCCCCTGCGCACCAAACACAGAGGAAATCCTTTACCAACATCAAACAAAGGCTCAGAGCCAACCAAATGGCCTACTCGATGCTCTTCCCGGCACGGCTCAGAGTGCAACACGACGAGAGGGTCCACTTTTTCCAAACACCAGACGAGGCAAACACTTTCCTAGACCAGATGGGCTGCCCAGATCAAAACCCCAATCGTCTTAGACCGCAGAGAGAGAGAAATCACAGGAATCCACCATAACCTGATAAAGTCAGAATCGGGAAACAATCTAACTAACCACACTTAAATTACTGGAACAAAAGCAAAATACTTGGGAGGCCCCGAGTGCCCCTAGCACATCATCTGTTCGTTTAACAAGTTCTGTTAATGGGTGGAACTTCAACCGACGGCCTGGCCACACCAGGGACTGCCTTCTGTTTGAGTTCGCAAACGGGCGAGTTGGGGGTTGCCCGTGGAAAGAAGGACTCATGAAAAGGGGGAGGTAAACGCGCCACTAACCCACCACCGCCCGTCGACCCTCCGGCTCACCAGTCGCCTACTCCTCTACTACATCAAACAACCAAAGACCCTCCGAATACCTATGCACTATAACAAGCCAAAACCCCTCCAAACAACTTGAGCAAAACCACAGCAAATACACTAATCAGATCGATCAATTCAAAGTCGCAACATGGGACATAAGAGTAGGCAACCTCCCTGCTAAAACCAGGAAAATCCTACAATACCTACAAAGACATGAGATTGATGTGGCAATGATTCAAGAAACACACCTGCTCCCTGGGAAAGAACATCTTTGGGCTCGGAGCTGGGGTTGCCACAGATACATCTCCTCTTACTCGTCCTATTCCAGAGGGGTCGCGATCCTAATCAATAGGAGAACCAACTTCCGCCTAGTTCATACAGAAAGAGACTCCGAGGGCAGAGCACTCCTGGTGTGCGGCATCATAGCGGGCCAAAAATTCACCTTCGTCAACTCCTATAGGCCCAATGTCGACGGCACCAACAATTTTGACTGGGTACTGACCCACCTCTCTACTCAAGACCCAAAGAACATAGTTTGGGGAGACGATATGAACTTGACCCATCGAGAGATAAGTCGCGATCCACACCCCAACCGAACTCCAAAGCTAGCCTTCAAATAAGGGAAATTTGCAAAGCCTTAGACCTCAAAGATGCATGGAGAACAGCAAACGGCGACCAGCAAGCTTACACTTCCATTCCGCAGTGCACAACACGAGCTCCAGGATTGACTACCTATTCACCTCGGCGAACAGCCAGATGACATGGGGCCCCTGCCAAATCCTACCAAAAACCCTGTCCGACCACTCTCCAGTGATCCTTAGCTGCAGGCCACCCAACTTCAAACCACCGCTTCAACGCTGGTGTTTCAAGGCAGGATCCATGCATGACCAGGTCTTTGCTTCCGAAATAAGAGAGGAGATCTCCACATTCCTTGACTCCAACATAGGCTCCATCGCTTCAATGAGTATGATCTGGGAAACATTGAAATGCTTCATCAGAGGGATCTGCTTAGCCAAAGAAAACGGCATCCTTAAACTTATCAGGCGAGAACTAACCAGCAGCGAAGAGCGACTACGATACCTTGAAAATAAGTGCACGGACGGGACTGACCCGGCTCCACACGCAGCCATAAAGGAAGAATTACAAAAATTCAGCGCCACAGAGGACCGTGAAATAAAATTCCTAAACCACAATAGAAAAGTCCGCCAATACGGGGAAGGCCAAAAACCTGGAGCCCTCCTAGCCAATCTGATAAAAGCTGACAGGAAACTAACACCGATAGAAGGAATACGTTCCAAACAAGGTGTACTAATACACACCGACGAAGGAATCGCAGAAGAATTCAGACTCTTCTACCAAGAATTATAAAGCTCTAAACACAACGCGAACTCAGACGCTCTGCGAGAATACCTCAAAAACACAGAACTGTACTGGGTGGAAGGACAGTTACAAGAACCCCTCAATTAACTTATTACACCAGAAGAGATAATTGAGGCAATCAAAACACTCCCCAATTCCAAAGCTCCCGGCCCAGATGGCATAAGGGGAGAATTCTACAAAGCATTTGCAGACACCCTGGCACCCCTCCTAGCCGAAGTCTACCAGGAAGCACTGGAACAGGGATGCCTCCCACAGTCCACCTGCGAAGCTAACATAGTCCTCTTACACAAGCCGGGCAAACCACCAGAAGAATGCGCATCATACCACCCCATCTCCTTACTTAACCTTGACAACAAAATCCTAGCCAAGGTACTTACAAACAGGCTGATACCACTGATGCCCGCTCTGGTGCTCGCAGACCATGTAGGTTTCATACCCGGACACAACACAACCTTTGGTATCAGAAGATTATTTGGCATCATCGAAGCCCTAGACCCCTCCCAAGAAGCAATCGCTGTTCTACTCGATGCTGAGAAGGCATTCAATTAGGTGGAATGGCCGTTCCTGTTCGCAGTGCTCACCAGGATGGGACTAGGAGCCCGCTTCATCAAGTTAGTATCGCTACTATATACTAAACCTCAAGCCAACATCGTCACAGGAGCATCAAAGTCAGCCCCATTGGAGCTGCAATGCGGCACCAGACAAGGCTGCCCACTCTCAGCCCTAATATTTGCCTTGATAATGGAACCATTAGCCTCCAATCTACGTGAGCAACGAACCCTCAGAGGCCTCAACATAGGTCCACACAAACTAATTATATCTCTGTATGCAGATGACGTCGCCTTGTTTATACGCAATCCCACAGAGAACCTGAACCCAGTCATGAGGGAGGTGATCAAGTTCGGAGCAGTATCCGGGCTAAAAATTAATCAGACAAAATCCATCATATTTCCGTTAACTCTAGCCACTCAGCCGTTTACTGATGACTTCCAATTTACATGGCAAATGTTCCGAGTCCGCTATATGGGGATACAGATGTCGCTAAGCTACCAGGACGTATTTCGAGACAACTACGAAGAAGTGGCAAAAGTACTACAGGAAAAGGTTTCACGATGGAAGACACTGCCACTAACCCTCTGGGGAAAGGCCTCTTTGGTAAAGATGGTGATTCTACCGAAGCTCCTGTACTTTTTCACCAACATCCCGATCCTGTTACCACAATCCTTCTTAAGGAAACTGAAAAGTATGGTCCTTGAGCTGCTATGGGCGGACAAACCTGCCAGAGTCGCATACTCAACACTGACCCTCCCAGTGGCCAACGGAGGACTAGCTCTCCCAGACCTAGAGAAATACTTCTGGGCGGCGCAAGCACAGTTTCTCAGCTATTGGTATTCTGCGCAGAATATCAGACCCCACGTTCAAGTGGAGCGAGCCCTCGCGACTCCCAATCTGCTGAGAGCAGTTATTCACGGCCAGATTCCGGTCCCCAATAATACAATGAACATAGTGCTCTCAGCTTACAAAATCTGGAAGAAGATTGCTCAAAAGTACGAAGTGCAGACACAATACTCGCCCCTTCTCCCTATCAAATTTATACCGGGAATATCATTGACATCAGAAAAAGTCTTTCATCGATCGGTCGAGAAATTAGGCATAAACACACTGGGCGATCTCTTCATTCAAGACAGTTTTATGACCCCCCAGCAAGCAAAACAAAAACGAGGTAAAACCGCACTCGACACATTCATCTACTTCAGAACTAGATATACCTTACAAACAATTTGGCCCACCTTTCCACGTCAATCCCCAACCTGGCAACTTCTACATAATGTGATCAAGGCACAAGGAGAGGGCAGACTGGTATCGCAAATATACAGATCCATCACCACCGACACAGCTTCCGTCAACACCCGTGAAAAAGCAAGATGTGAGTGGTCCTTGCGAATAACCATCCCAGAAGAAGACTGGACATTCATACTGCGACAAACACAAAAAATAGCTCTTAATTCACGCCTTAAACTGATTCATTTTAACTACCTCCATCAAACCTACTATACACCATTGAAAGCGAATAAACACCACTCCCAGTCCTCCTCCAAATGCGAAATATGTGGAACCCCTCCGGCTGACTTCTTCCACATTGCATGGGACTGCCCCAAGCTAACCGCAATTTGGAACCAAGTTCTGGAGACAACGGCGAAAATCGTAGGAGAAGAAATACTGCAGCCCTGTTGGGGATGACGAGACTTCTTTCACCACTGATAAGAAAACTTGCAGGTCTACTACTAACACTTTCCCGCAGGAGAGTCGCCATGTCCTGGGGCTGTGGACCCCTCCCTACGGTCTCCAACTGGCACAGGGACATCTCTACTGCCAAGAAGTGGAGACAGACTTTATTAAGCTACTGCCCCAGCACGCACGTCCACCAGACATCTGGGGCCCAGTGGCACTATTCCTGATCACCGAAGCAGAAGAAACCTCCTCCTCTTCCCCAAATACCCAATGACTCCAGGGCACGAACTGCCAACCAACTCAATCCAATGGTCTGACAATGCAAATCCACGGAGGCATAGATCAACGAGGTAGGGTGGAGCGGGGGAGTGGGTCGGGAGAAGGGTTGAGGAGATGGTGCAAAGTTAAAACCACCCTAATGTTGGTGTGAATGTTTGTATTAAATGTTCGTTTTGACACAAAACCCAAAAATAAAGATTTTAAAAAAAATAAAACCCTACTGCCTCATTACGAGGTCTCCTGGCGGGACCCGCTAAGGACGCCTGGTTTTTACCTATGGGGGCTCGAATGGGAATGGGGATGTACAGGGTCTGGGTTCCTGGAATGGGGAAATACTAGGCCCTTCAAGGTCGGAATGGCCTGGTATTTCCCCATTCAAGGAACCCGGACCAGGTACCCGGAATGGGGGTAGCCATGCCGCAAATAGCGGCATGGCTACCTCCCGGGTCGTAATGACCCCCAGTCTCTTTCCTTATACTGGGATGAGTATGATTGGTCCCATAATCGTCCGCTCCTCTCCCGGATCTCCTGCTTTTTCCGTTACATTTTACTCTTAGGGATAACGTCCCCAGGGCTTCTATGTGCTTGGGGTTTGTTCTTTCCTTCTCTCTCCCTCTCTCAGAATTTCAGGATGCTCCGCGTATGACTTTGCTTCTTTCGCTTTCCCGCAGATAAGATGCAGCGCATCAAATTATTCTTTGTGTTCATTTCTGCTCTTAGGACACTGCGCGCCCAGCTCTCTCTCCATGCATCAGCCAGTCTCTCAGTTTTGTAACTGGTGGGCTTTTCTCTTCGAACCTAAATCTAAGATGGGAGCAAGGTACGACCATCAAATAATAATAAGGCAGTCCTAGTGGCGTCTTGTCAAATATATAGGGCCTAAACTAAAAAAAAAACTATTGACAATCCTTACCTCTAAATTACAAAATAGTGTGGGATAATGTTCACCAGAAAAGAAAGAAGTGTTCACCAAATAATAAGTCAGGAGGGTATGGCTGGGGCCTCCCTTGCCCACGTTTTTAGCATGGGATGAGGCGGGACTCTTGAGCACAGCACACTCCTGGGCCTCGCCAGCACAAGGTTATAGTTCCTTGCAACGACACCAGGATCTTCTGTGACCAAGTCTCTTTTCTGCAAAAGTCTCTTGCCTTAGAAGGCCTGGTGGACCATAAACAGCAAACTAAAAGTATCTTCACTTTGGGCGATTTCTCTTCACCCTTGGTTCCCCCTCAACCGGGCTCTGATCCGTCTTGCAACGTGAGCCTCCCTCGGTTGGGTTCACTACGGCCTTTTGCCCAGAATATTTCACTAGTTGTATTCACGAGTCTCAATGTCTTTTAAAACATTCTTTCACTGTGGACATTCTTCACCCGGGTTCACTCTTGTCAACACAATGTGCACAGGTTTATCGTACTTCAACACGTTTTGCAGGCATCCCTCAGCCAGGTTCACACCTGCCAGTTACACAGTACACTTTGTTTTACACAATGCAGGATTTACTTCCCTTTGGTTTCCTCTTGGTTACCGGTCAAAGATGTTTGATTATATAAGGGGTTTTTCTCAACCCTTGTATAACCACTTTGACCTCTTGCGTTGGCTCTCCTAGGGCCACCTGGGATCTGTAGTTTTAAAAAACAGAGACTGGTCAGAGTCTTCCGAATGAGAACCCACATGGCGCCGGACCATTCTGCACCTGGTCTCTCCCTAGATTGTTGCAACAGTTCAGTAACACACAAAGTCTTTGTACTTTGATTCACCTTATGTTGCCATTTGCAACCTTCACTCAACATAGTTCCGTTTACTATCGGTTCTCCCTCCGACTCAATGTCTGTGATGAACCACTTGGTATTTCTTGTCTCTGGAGTCTAGGGCGGTACCACGGTAGCAAGCGTCTCTCCCTGACCTGATTATCAGTGTAGGAGGCCTCATTGCACGGTTGAAATCGGTTACACCACACGCTAGCTGTTGTTCCCGACCTTAGAATTCCTTTCACGGAGGCTTTGCGGGTCTGGGTCGACAAGGGTAAGGGCACTTCCCTCCTTGTTGTCCTTTTGGTAAATTGCCGCCTTTCTCCTCCTCTTGAACTGCCGTCTGGAATAGCTGCCTCGTTGTGCAGTCTGCCTTGCTCAAAGTGTGCTCTTGTGCTCCACCTTTTATCCCTGTGGGGAAGGGAAAGGGCCATCAGGTATGTGTGGTTATTGTTAATTGCCTGACTCTGCCTGACCCTTGTGTTGGGACATGACAGGAAAACGGCCCTGGTGTTAGTCTGTTGTCTTTCGTGGTGTAAGAAAGTGTTTGTGTTGGAAAAGGGGAGGGGGTAGAGTTTCTAAGTATCCTACGGGGAAGGATGGGTAAAAGATGTCATAAGGAAGGAGGTTCCGCATCTCACCTGTCGGTGTCCGACTTCCACTCCCAGAGGACCCGTCCCACCCACATCCAGGTGATCCTCCTTCACTGGTCCACCACCAGGAACTGTATCCAATAACGATGGCCGTGTTCTGGCCATCTAGATGACAGATCCCTGGGGACTAGCGGGTGAGACACCTTCAGGTTTCTCACAAGGGCCTATACTAAGAAAAACCTATTGCCAATCCTTACCGCTATGTTACAAAATAGTGTGGGATAATGTTCACAAAGAAAGAAAGAAGTGTTCTTAAATGATGTCAGGATGTTATGGTCGGGGTCTCCCTTCCCCACGTTTGAAGCACGGGACAAGGCATGACTCTCGAGCACAGCACACTTCTGGGCTTCTCAGGCCCAAGTTTACAGTTCCTTTTTACAATATCAGGGCCTTCTGTGCCCAAGTCTCTTTTATGCAAAGTCTCTTGCTTCAGATGGCCGGATGTTAAACAATTAACAAACAAAAGTTCCTTCTATTAATCTTCACGGTGGGCGATTACTTTTCACCCTTGGATCCCCCTTAGCCGGGCTCTGAACCTTTTTTCACGATGTCAGCCTCCCTTAATCGGGCTCAGATCAACAACTCACTGTGGACATCCCTCAGTCGGGTTCACGCTTGTCGACACAATATTCGCTGGTGTATTACTGTCTATCTCAATTAGTAAGCATCCCTCAGTCGGGTACACATTTGCATAAATAACACAATTCATTCACAAGCTCATCAGAGAGTGGGGTTCCCTTCCCCTAGCTTTCTCTCTGCATCCCTCCGTCGGGATCAACTTTGCCACAGTTCACAGTAATCGTAATGTGTTATTTATAACGCACTTAATACCCAGAGGTTTCTAAGCGCCGACTCAGGGATCGAACTTGTGTTGCTCCGTGTCGTCTTGCTTCCAAGACGAGCGCGTTGACCCTGAACTATCCTCCCGAGACCAACAGAAAGTCATTCTAGACCCCTTAGGTTCTTCCCTCTACCTACGTCCGGGTCTCAGCCCCCAGTCAGGCTCCCTCTAAAGCCTCAGCCAGGTTTTCTCTAAAGCCCCTAGTCAGGCTTCGCAAAGTTAATTCATCACAACGTGTCAAAGACTTTCAACTGTACTTTCGACTTGATTTTGACTCGACCCTTTTATAACCACTTTGACATCTCTCGTTGGCCTCCTCTGGGGCCTCTTGGTTCTTGTAGTTTTCTCAGTTCAACATATCCTTGTTGTTCAGGAGTGGGGTATTCGTTAGAGTCTTTCCAATGAGCGCCCACGCAGTGCTGGACGGCTCTAACCCTAATACCTCGGTTGTTCACAAAAGACCTTTGTCTATTATCTTCTTTCCTTTACGTAAATGTTGGCACAGCAAGCTTGGGCTTAACACAGTCCGGTCTACTATCAGTTTCTTCCGACTCACCAGCTGTGCTGAACTCGTTGGCTTTTCCTCAGCTGGAGTCAAGGACGGCATCACGGTGGCAAGCTCTTTACCCCGCCCTGGCTATCAGTGCGGGACGGCCCTGTGTACCGTTGGCATCTGCCACACCAATCGTTAGCTGCAATTACCGGTCTTACTGTTCCTTTATTGAAGACTTTGCAGGTCTGGGTTGAAAAGGGCAAGGGCAATTCCCTCCTTGTCATCCTTTTGGTTTCCTCTGCCTTTCTCCTTCGTTGAACTGCCATTCCTGAATGGCTGCTCTCTCGTATGTTTGGCCTTGCTCAAAGTGTGCTCTTGTGCTCTGCCTTTTATCCCTATGGGGAAGAGAAATGAAGGTCAGGTGTTTATTGTCAAGGTGTGGTGCCTGACTCTGCCTGACCTTACTAGCGGGACAGGACCTTAGGGTGAAATTAGAAGTATTTCTTTCCTTGGATTCCACACCTGGGACAGATACTGAAGAAAGGGGATTCTTTCTGCCTTCTAATTCATTAACCCTCGTCTTAGGGGGGTTGGCCAACTTTGAAGAGTGAGAATTGTAGGTTTTGTGAAATGACAATTCTGTAAAATAATAGATTTGAGGTCTGTCGAGGGAATGATTGGGATTATTGTCATGAAATGAAGAGGGGAGATTGTGGGAATTGTAAGTTTTGTCCAAGTGGACTGGGAGTCTGGGAAATAGTAATCAGAGGGACGGGGAGAAGAATGACTGGGAGTACTTGGGTAGGTAACTGGAAAATAGGGACTCTGGGAGATGGCAAATTATGACAGTCATTTCTCACATTCTGATTTGTTTCAAGGACTTGTAAGAATGTCATTGTATTCTCCCATGTTCCCTCCCTCCTTGAAGCGCTTTCAAACACATTGTGTATAGGCACTATACAAATAAACAATCAATCACTCAATCAATGTAGTTTCCCCTGGCTCCCACCGGTGAGTGTACCAAGACGGATAAACTCAGGGACTTCGTCATCCTCGTCTTCTCCCCTGTTGTAATACCGCGTCTCACATGGGGCATTCACCCAAGCATAATCTTGGGTTCCCCTATGCATGTGATCCTCCATCACTCGTCCACCCCCAGGGTTGGGATCTGAGAGCGCCAGCCCTTCCCTGGCCACCTGAATAAGGGATTCTCTGTGCTGACTTGGGAGTATACCCTCAGGTTTCTCACATGGTAGACAGCAAAACTATCACATCAACGATGATTTTCCTAAAATCATAATAATAATGGCTAGTTACTACACACGATAAAACAATGTAAAACCATGTAGGTACTCAACAACAGCTGGTCCACACATTTCAAATGTCATTGGAGGACAAACCACTAAGAACTACAACCTTGGGTGGGCACGGGTGAACTCAGGAATTACAAGAGCGTAAAGGATGTCATATCATGCGGCTTGTAATAATTTTCGGATAAAAAGTGAATAAACAAGTTCCATTCTATCAGAAAGTTGGACATTTCCCATTTGAGAGTGGCCTCAATCTTGCACATGGCTACAACAAACCATATTTTGACCCACCATTCTCTAATACCTGGCTGTGAGGAACCGGAGGGTGGGCTCACTTCTTTTTCCCCTGTATCCTCCTCGCGAGTGGCCAGGAAAAGGCCCTCACTCTTAGTTCCTGACCCTGGGGGTGGATATGCGAGGGGGGATCAACTGGGTGGAGGAGACTTGGAGAGTGGGGAGAGGACATCCATAGATGAGACATGGTATCCCCCCATTTCCTTTTCATAACAAACCCTCTATTCCTCAAGCCTTTATAGGTTATTGTCAGCCCTTTCCCTGCTCTTCCCTTAATACATTCTCAGAGAGACACCAATTCTGCACTGGCACAAGGAAGAGAGCATATCGAGAGACACATCCTTATTTTATTAACACAGACACATGTCGGCCTCAGCGGTGTACTGAGACGAAGAGGAGCACAGCAAGAGTAAGGCAGGACTGCAGTTTCAACAGTGAGTGGTCTAGTCCTTTTTGGAACAATCATTGTGGCAGGAACTTTAAAAGCCGGAATCCCTATGGAAATGGCATCGGCTTTGGAAGCAGGGCTAGGGACTGCTGGGTGCAAGCAGACCTATGAGGAGCAGCTGCATGGCAAGCGGGGTGTTGAAGACCCTTTCGAGGATGCAGAGTTTATGCAGCGGGTAGCAAAGCTGAAAGGCGCTGGAGGCCGATAGCAGACCACGAGAGGGAGACCGGCGTGACCGAGCAAAGCAGTCATGTGAGTCCCAAGCTGCAGGAGGAGCATCGCTGGGTGAGCAGAGCCATGGAGATCCGCCGGGAGAAGAAGCGAGGTACCACATGGGAAGGAGAGAACTTGTGGCGGCAGAAGCCCTTGCAGAAGGGAAGTAGGCTCCAACCGGTGAGTGTACCAAGACGGATAAACACAGGATTCTAGACGAATATGCAAACCAGACCATGAACAGTGATTTGAACAGAAGCAAGCATTGATATGAATACCGATTTGAGTGAAAGCATATATGAGAACGGAGTTAAAAGCACGTTTTGAGCACTCCTGAATATTGAGCTTAGTGAAAGAAAGTTAGTAAATCTGGCTGATACCAAGAACTACATTATATGAGAAAACAATAATTGGCCAAAGCCACGAGAATACAAGGAACAGTTTGTTATGTGAAAACACACATTGGCAAGAGCCAAGAAAACACAAGAAAGTGTAACAAGTGCATAGTGGCCAATCCAGCTATGGTAAAGTGTCAGAAGAGTGTGACACACGTGCATAAAGCAAGCATCATTGTCAAGTTGAAGCAGTGGCTTAGTAGTGATGGAAAAGCAGCAAAGAAGGGGTTTCGGTTGCGTGACCTATAATGGGTGGACCGTGTGGTCCAACAACTGCGCATAGACCGAGTGCACCCCTGTATGGAAAACCCACTGAAAGCATCCATAAAGAAGCAAGCTTGTGCTTAAACTGCAACAAACTCATATGTGATTCCGAAGTGAGGAAACTGAATTACCTATGTGAACTAGTGAACAGTTACAATACCAGCAGATCTGGGAAGTGTTCCAAGGAATTGTGTTGGTTTTGAAAAGTAGGAAGATTTTACTCTTGGGGAAGGGAACCCCGATACCTTATGCACTATTTAGAACTTGGAGAATATAAGTTGATTGCAATCCAAGAGCTGTAAGAAGCTCTGAACTTTATTTTGAACACTACTCTTTTTGATGCTGACATCCCTACACATTGTATACAGTTAGATGTGATGGCAATTGTAGGTTTTGCCCACAGGCAGACATTTGCTTTGGACTTCCTGACACAGACTATCCTTAGTTTTCTTTAGGTAACACAATCCCACCTTAGCATAGATCAAGTTAGACCTTTCTCCATCTTGCATTTTGAGTTAGTAAAAGTTTGAAGATCAAACTTGATTCTGTTGTCTGTCTGCTGCTTGATGCCTTCACATTGGCGCTGCAAGAGGACTTCCAATTACGTGAAACCACTACTTTGGCTGCAACCAGAAAGTGCGTGAGCAATCAGGCTGATCTAGCTGTCAATTGATAGTGCCCTTCTAAGTCTGCATGTCCCAGTAGTATCACCAAGGGCTCCATTGTGAGTTCTACTCCAGTGATCAGCTTAATCTGAGCCAGAATGTCTTTCCAATATGTTTGAATTAGTGCACAGGACCACCATATGTGGAAGAGAGTTCATGGGGTTTGTGTACACCTCCAGCATTGATCTGATACAGCAGGGTTAATCTTATGAAGCCATACAGGAGTAGGATACCACCGTAATAACAATGTATAGCTATGCTCCTGCAATGAGACACATCTAGATGATTTACCAGCTTTAGCCCATATATATTATAGCTTGCAAGAACCCATGTAGAGGCATTGAGACCCTTCTCCCATTTACCATATAAGTGTGCAGGAGTTTATATCGGCAAGCCTTAAGAACTCAATATAGTGCTGAAGTTTTCTATGACAAGAGGGTGGTCACCAACAAAGAGGTCTTCGAACAGGGTTGTGTTCCGCTTAGCATAGCATGCCGACACATGCATTCTGTGGATACCCAGTGACGTAATTGAATACAAGTGTATTTGTCGACATCTTGAACCATGAAGGCATGCATGTATTTCTCAAAGGTTAGGGCTTGTTCAGACTCAAACAATTGGCCCTGTCATTCCAGCCCCCCTTAAACCCATCTCAAAAACCTGCCCCGCTAACAACCTGGTGAAAACTCAGGAGTTTTCCACATTTATGTTAGAAGGGAAGGGCACATAGTCCCTAGGTACTTCTGGGCAGCTTTATCCCAATAGGTCATCAAGACTTGGTTCGTCGGCAACAGTCTGGTCTCTAGTTTTTTTAACTTTAGGGGACCTCCAGCACCAGTCGTGCAAGGCCACCGAAATCATAGCCTGTTCAATGTGCAACCAATGTTTAGGATTATGGGCTGCAGTCATGCTATCAAAGAGAGGAGCCAGCTGAGCTGCGTAGAGATAACCTTCTATATCATGGACACCCAGACCCCCTTATCTTTCGCAGTCATCAGCATTCGCCAGGAGACTCTTTTCCCAAATAAACCTAAAAAGAAGGGAATGTAAATCTCTGAGCACATGCTTGGGGATCCAAATCGGAAGGTTCTGGAAGACATAAACGGGGTGGCAACAATGTCATTTTAAGAGCAGCCACATGCCCAAACCAGGAAATATCTGATTGTGCCCATCGAAGCAGGTCTGATTTAGCTGAGGAAATCAGGTTGGGGACATTCTTAGCACAGAGTTGAGAGTGGGAGTGTGTAATCTGAACCCCTAAACATTTTAGAGAATCCTCAAACCATTGATATTCAAAACTTTCTTGGTCTTGCTCCACCCCCGGCATTACCGAGACATTAAGGATGATAGATTTAGTATAATTGATCTTAAAGCCGGTAACCCGGTGGAAGGAGTCCAGTAGAGAAGCTACGTGAGGCAGGGTCTCATGGGGGAAATGCATGTAAAATAAAAGGTCATCAGCATAAAGGGCAATTTTATGTTCATATCCCACAATGTGGATCCCATGAATGTCTTTGGCTGATCGGATCGGGGGCGCCAAGGGCTCCATCGATAGTGCAAATACAAGCGGGGACAATGGGCATCCCTTAAGGTTCCCTCTAGATAAAGCCAGTGGTTCCAATAGGGCACCATTCAATTTTATGCGGGTAGTTGAGTGGACAGAATTAGCCAATATTATTTTAATAAACAATCAAATGCTTTCTCAACATCAATAGATAGCACAGCTAATTCCTGGCCATATCCCATTGTGTATTCGATCACACTCAAGGTCCTGCGAACATTATCAAATGTTTGACGCCCTGGAATCAAACCTGTCTGGTCCATCTCGGCTATACCGGGGAAGGAACCCGCTAATCTAGCCACGAGGACCTTATAATAGATCTGTGCATTATAGTTCAACACTGGAATAGGCTGATAAGTTGTACAAAGAGTGGGCTCTTTGTGTGGCTTTCCGATTAGCCTTAATAGGGACTCGTCCATGGTAGGTGAGATCTCTCCAGTAGTAGTGAAGCTGTTAAATAGGGTAGCAAGATGGGGTTCAAGAAGGTCTATAAACTTCTTATAAAAGAGGGCATAGACCCAGTCGGGTCCAGGGGATTTGTTATTAGGGTGGCCGAATAACCCGAACAACTCTTCTAATCTGATTGGATCTTCCAAACTTTGCTAGACCTTTGATTGTAGGTAGATTTGGTCTAGCAACATAGTCCTTTAAAGCATCCGAGTCCCACACATCTGCCCCAAATAAGGATGAATAATAGTAAAATAACACTGGTGGCAAAAAGTCCAGATGAGACCACTGCGCTTGCGAGCTAAAGTTAGTACTCCCAAGGCTACAGGGGACTGGTATGGTTGG
Organism: Ambystoma mexicanum; assembly: GCF_040938575.1. Lineage (NCBI taxonomy): Eukaryota > Metazoa > Chordata > Amphibia > Caudata > Ambystomatidae > Ambystoma > Ambystoma mexicanum. The sequence continues at coordinate 214,941,745 of NC_090921.1, read as the reverse complement.
GTACTTTGCCTAGGTACCCACAAAGGAGAAGAGTTTAGGAACACAACCGGTCTCACAGTGCCAAATGGGTAAATCAATGATAGAGCTTGTATATTGCAAATGTATTGTTTGAGAAACAGCCTGACACGTGTTTTGAACACAAAAAATGGCTCTTCTTCAGAGGCTGGTCATATCCCATAACCAAAAAATATAAAATAGGATACAGTATGAACACAACATAATTATACATGCAGACGCAAAACATGGTAGGGCAATGGTAACACACCAACATATAATACAGATTTAACAATTGATACAAAGTATACCACATTGCAAGAAAATATAGAAACCATCACAATCAATGGAAATAGAGAGAGGGGTGAAGAAGGGGGGAATTGGAGAGGGAGATAAAGATAATCCGTATCGAATACATTTGCTAGACAGTGTACAACCTGGCAGCAGTGAGCGTGAATGCAAGTGACCGCAACATTTGGAAACGTGCCTTATGGTCACTATAGATGCGCTTCAGAAAGATCAGTCTGATCTGATAAGATTACCAGAAGGTACCCGGTAGAGTCCAAGAGCAACTAAAATGGGCACAAAATTAGAAAGTATATTTCATTTTAAAATGCATGTGATCATGGCAAATTGGTATCTCATAAAGAATGCAGGCATACCTCTGATGCCTCGCAGTTGCGGTACGTTACATTTCCATATTCAATAGGATCATCAAAGTCAATCCAGGTAGTAACATGTTGAAATAGTGAAAGCCAAATCGTATGGAGGGATCCCCGGGGCACCAAAGAGAATACAAAAGAAGGTGCACTAACATTAGATCAGTAATACGTCAAGCTCGCCGAGCGGCGGTGAAACAGATAATTAGATTATAGTACGTTAAAATTGCAAAGAGCTAAGGGACTGTAGCGCAAGGATCTTACCTCGAATGGGCGTTTCACAGCTCTGGATTCAGACGCTGGGCACTGTGCAGGTGCTGAGCAACTAAGACGGTTCTCTAAAACTAGACTGCAATACTGGTTTGCAGCTAGTGTGCAGTTGCGGCCGCAATCTTGGAAGTGAAAGCTCAATCTAAATCTGTGTAAAGTTACACCATTGACTGGTTCGGTCTGAAGATAAATTGGTAAAGAATAAATAAGAACTATGAAGGAGTGCCATGATCTTGCCGGGATTGATTTGTCTCGGATGGCACTCTGTTAAGAGTGGCACAGGGTACCCAAGAAGGGTTTGGGTGGTTGTGCTGAAGTAAGGTGGACAGACAAATACACACACAGCAGAAAGTAAAAGATAACAAATGAGTAGGCGAGTGTAGCAGGGGAATAAAGGTACAAACAAACTGGATTCCCTCTTGGGGTGTATGCAGAAGGGGGAAAGAGTGTTCCACGGACCTTAGGAAAAACTCCAGTCTTCTGCACAAGTTGCTATAACAGAGGCCCACGCTGTTTGCTCATGGCTGGGAACAACAGCTATGGGTGTTTGTTACACAGAAACGAGACAAGGGAAAGGGCAGAGGTTGCCTGGCGGAAACCAACAGACAAACTCTGTACAAAGGGGTCTACAATAATACAAGAGAAGACAATTACAGACAAATCCAGGAAAAAGGAAGTCGATGAGCAAACTAGAAGAAGGGAATGAAAGGAAAGTAGTATAACTGAATTGGACAGGGATAAAGAACTGAGGGTAGAAAACAAGGAAGAAAGCAAGGGAGCAGCAGTCAGGAAACAGGGGGGCTGCAATAACTGAAAGTAATAAATGCAGGTAAACTGTTGAGGATTGCAGAGGACTGTAGGGTACAAGGTAAAGAGCTCAGAGGAGCAGGACAGCAAGGAGCAAGCCCAAAGGAGCAGGGCTGTAAGGAAGGGAGCCCAGAGGAAAGGGGCTGTAGGCAGCGGAATGAAGCAGGCTGCAAGGCAAGGAGCCCAAAGGACAAGGGCTGTAGGCAAGGAGCCCAAAAGAAAAGGGCTGAAGGCAGAGGAGTGTAGCAAGCTGCAAGGCAGGACGCCCAGAGGAGCTGTGCTGAGGCAGGGAGCCCAAAAGGCTAGGGCTGTAGGCAGCAGGGTGTAGCAGGCTGTAAGGCAGGACGCCCAGAGGAGTAGGGCTGAGGCAGGAAGCCCAAAAGGCTAGGGCTGCAGGCAGCAGGGTGAGGCAAGCTGCAAGGCAGGGAGCCCTAAGGAGCAGGGCAGCAAGGAGTAAGCCCAGAGGAGCTGGGCAACAAGGAGTGAGTCCAGAGGAGCTGGGCAGCGAGGCACTGGAAACAGGATCAGAAAAAAGCAGCAACAGGAACAGCATGCAGAAAAACGTGGCTCGAAGCTAAATTCTGCTGGAAGGACTCTTAATGCAAGAGACTGAGATCCTGCAGGCAGCAGCTTTTATACCTCCCAGCCCAGCACAGAGGCAGGCTAATTCTCGCACCTGGATCAGCACACCTGCATACAATCGGCCTCCTCCCTTTCTGTTCCTGAGCTGGTGGAAGCAGAGCTGATCCCTAGGGCTTCTGGGGATTGTAGTTCCGATGATGAAAAATAGGAATAGCCAGGAATAGATAGTTATAGCCAAGTGCATTGTGGTAAGTGTAGTTTGTTGGAAAAAATAGAAAAGCACCAAAGCCTCGCAAATGGGAAATAAGATCCAAGAAGTGAATAGCGGTTGATCCAAGAGTTTTCTGCAGATAAATGAATAACAACTTGTCCATATTGATCGCCAATGTATGCGCCCATGGCGCAGGCATGACATGATTTTACAGTAATTGTAGTCCGAAAGGGGGGAGTAGGTGCAATTTGCCAACGATTGGTTCATCACATTATTGGTGACTCGGTCTCTCCTTACAGCCTGAAGTGACACGCACTGCCCCCCTGGTGTCTCGAGTGTACAGCGCAAATACTTCATAGGAGGTGAAACTTGCAAAACATGTGCCCTGCTTACCCAGTTGTACAAGCCTTGTAACTTCTCTTAGAATGATCATCAAACAAGGTGCGAAGTATATATATGAATAATTTAAACAGATGCAAGTGGATGAAATTTGGATACTATTTCATAGAAAAACTGCAAACCCATGATCAGAATGAAGTCCAAAATGGACAGTACGATATTGACAAATAAGTTTGGCTTCCAATCGACGTAATTTCAAAGTAAGATTACCACCTATTGGTGATAACATTACCTCCACCAAACCAGCAAACATAATATCAGATTTATTATCCAATTGGTGATATTTTTGCCAATGACTAGCCAGAGGGTATTTCGCCTCTTGGCTAGCTATCGTGGACCGATGTTCCCTAATGCATATTTTCAAAGGTCTAATGGTGCTTCCTATGTATTTTAGACCACAAACTCAGATAATGCAGTAAATAACATTTTTCGTGTTACAAATGATGAATGATTCAATATGGTGTTCTCCCAATTTATGAAATGCAATGGATGATGTCTCCAAAGCATGTATGCACATGGAACAATTACTACATTTATGAAACCCTTTATCCTGGGCCATATGTAACCATGTCTTATTCTTTTGGGTCATATTCATAAATGAAGGATACAACATGTTCTTGAGAGTAATACCTTTGCTGAACGTGAAATTGGCGAAGGGATCTATCCAGTTGAACACATCCTGATTGAGATGCAGTAAATGCCAATGCTTTTTCATAATTGCATGAAGCTGATGGCTATCAGTATTGTAACATGTGATCAGTCTAATTTTCCTAGCTGCATTTCTCCGCTGATCAGATTTGGGAGACAATAAGTCGACTCTCTTCAATTCATTGGCTTCTAGTTCAATTTTATGAAGGTTTTTGCCAGCATAGCCTCTTTCTAAGAATTTTTCTCTGATGCGTACACTTTCCCATTTAAAGTCCTCATTGCTGGAGCAGTTGCGTCTTGCCCTAATGAATTCTCCTTTGTGGATGTTGGCTATCACCTGCTTCTTGTGACAGCTTCCAGCATGCAATATTGCATCAACAGACGTACCTTTGCAAAATGTTTTCGGCACAAACTCTTGATCTGTAATGGAAATAGTTAGGTAAAGAAAATTAGTACTACTGTGGCTGTGTAGGTGAGTGAATTGAATCCCCCACTCATTGGAGTTTAAGTAGTTGACAAATTGAATTAGACTCCATTAATTCCCTGACCAGATTAGAATGCCATCATTTATAAACCTTTTCCATAATTGGATGGACGATTTATATAGCGTATTGGTAAGGGTATATTCCTGCTCAAAATGGTGCATATTATATTATGTAGTCCACACTTGCAATTGCCCTAGAGTGGTTAATTGAAGTATAGAGTGATTTGACATCAAGCGTTACTAAGATTACTTTGTCTTTGTGAGTTATGTTGCTGAGCACTTGTAAAATATGCATGGTGTCTCTCATATATGTAGGTGCTGTTAAAATAGCAGGTAGTAGGCATTCATTAATGTAGATTGAAATTGGTTCTAGTATACCTCCCCTACCACTCACGATGGGTCTGCCTTCCAGAATCTTATCAAACTCCTTGTGGATTTTGGGCAAAAAATATATCATCGGCATGGTAGGGCCACCAACTGTTAGGTATTGTTTCTCTATATCAGAAAGTACACCTTTCATGTGCCATTCTGGGGACTGGGGCCAAAATACCATCAACTCTCTCTTCCTAAATATCTTCCTTCTCAAGTTCTTCGCTCATCCGCCTCCAACTCCCTCAGGGTCAGCCGCTTATCCAAGCAACGAGTTGGGGGTAGATCTCTCTACGCCGCAGGAGCCTCCTTCTGGAACAGCCTCCTGCATCCCTAAAACTTGAGGAGAACCATCTCCGGTTCCGGAAGCACCTCAAAACCTTCCTCTTTGCTTCTGCTTTCTCTCCCCCTTTCCCCTGCTAAATTCCTTACTGAAACTGCATTGATTCTGCAACTGGGCCACTCTCACCGATCTCGGTCCTTGGCCCAGCCACTCTCCCTTGCACTGCCTCCCTGGCAACCCCTGCACTGCGGGACTGTCTCTGTATCCCTACAGCCCCCCTTCCCAGCACTTGGCTGCACTTACCTTGCACTTGCCACCAGCTAGCCCTTATTATTTATCTTGTTATTCTTCTACCCCTGTACTGCACTTTCCCCTCTCCCTTTTCCCTTCCCCTCTACCCTTGCACTTGCACGATCTGAATGACACCTGGTCTAGTAGGATCGTTGTCTGTCTTCCCTCTGTTCCCCACTCCCTGCCTAGTCGCGCCTTGAAACACTTGTGTATAGGCGCGTTACAAATGCCATATCATATCGTTGTTGTATCATTGTATTAATGTATTGAGGGGGTTGGTTGGTAATATTTGGTAGCAACCGCTTGTATTGAGATGATTCAATCCCATAGTAACATAATCTCCTTGATTCATTACAACCACATTCCCCTCCTTGTCAGCTTCCTTAATAATTTAATCCTTATTGTTGGCCAATCCCTGTAAAGCCAAGAATTGACTTTGCGTCAGATTCAATTGTTGCTTATGCCAATGTCCCTTCGATGTATCAATTAATCTATGGATGTCCTTAGTAACAGCCTGATGAAAGTGTCTAGAATCTTGTCATCTGAGAAAATAGGTGTACATTTAGATTTGTTGCAGAGCTCTTTAATTTTAAGATTCTGTTGGACTATGTCCAGGTCACTCAGTACACTCATGATACTTGACTGTGATTCATCATTGCAATCTTCCAATGTCATCAATATGTGTGTATTGATCATAGTTTGTAGTGTGATTTCAGATGGAAGTGGTTGAGGAACTTTTGGTTGGTACATCTTAACTTGGGTTGCAAAACATTTATTTTTTTAGTTTGAGCTTGCGCATGAATTTAAACAGATCAATCTGTATGTCAACGTAATTATTGAAGCCTGAAGGTGCAAAAGACAATCCTTTATTAAGAACAGCTTTCTCATCACAAGAGAGTTGGTAATCAGTGAGATTATAAATCAAATTCAGCAGTTCTGGTTCATCAGTTGCTGCTGATGGTATGCTCTGGTGACTCTTCTTGATGCCGGCGGGGCATTTACACTTGGTGTGTTTGCCACCCCTTGTCTCCCTTGTTGTGCGCCTGGGGTTGATATATTGGTCACGATAGGGCTTTGGAAATTGACTTTTTTGAGGGCCAGACGATTGCCTTTCTTGTAACGCCTGATTTGTTCTAAAAAAGCATTAGGTCCTCCCTGATCTCCTCTGTCAGATAGATCTTCATCATTATTAACATTGGATGTGGAAGGAGGTACATCCAATGGATCACTCCCAGCTTCTGAAATATTCAAGGCCTGCTTATCAAAGTCGCTGTCAATATCCGAACTTTGAGGTGTGGAAACCGTGCACTTGATCTGGGTCGGGATGCTTGGTCATACTTAGGTTGATAAGTACAAATTCTGTTGTCACGATAGTCTCGATCATCTCTGGAGAACTTTCTGGATTTTCTTAGTTTGACCTCATCTTGGTGTTTTCTTAGGATGTTATACAGTGTTTCAAAGTTCTTATCAATAGTGGCACTGGGTGCATTGTATAAATTAATCTTGTTTGACTTTATCAATTTCTTGGATATCTCTTGTGTGTTCTTGAGAGGCATGTTCAACAAGTAATTTAAGCATGTTGTTCGAACTAGTTGTTAGATTGGTTTCCCATTCTGCAATTAGATATAAGTCATCTGGATCCTCAAAGTCGGCTAGAATTAATATTCTGAGGCCCCGTGTCAAGCGGGGTCTCCTCCTCCCCTGACTCCTCCTCACCTGTTTGGTCAGGTTCTTCCTCCACCCTGACTGAGCTTCTCTTCTTGATCTTCTTCTCTGGCTTCTTCTTCTTCTCCTTTTTTTGTCGTAAATAGGGCCGTGCTCCCTCGGCCGCCTCCGTGGTCTGAATCTAACGCAGAACCGGAGGTTACCAGAGGAGCACGCCCTAAACGGGGAAAAAGCTGTATGGGCAAAAAACTCCGATGGCCTCAAGACCGTAGAGATGAAAAGGTCTGAGGTCTTGTCGAAGACTTGCTGAAGCGGATACGCTGGTCTGCCAATCCCAGCTATGGAATACTCTGGTATGGTATAAGGAGCCGCTTGCTGGATTCAGCGTGCAGGGATACCGCAGGTCTCTTCGGTATCACTGGCCTCCGTGAATGAATCGGCATAGACTGTAAACAAGCCGATACGTACGGAGTGGAAGAGAAAAGGAATAGAGGAAACATAGACAGGGGAATAGATCAGAAAAGACACAGAATTTCCCCAACCGCGATAGCGGGTGTACACGGCGGGGCAGGGAGAAACGCAAAAGTAAACACGGACAAGGACTACGCGTGTAACGAAGTAAACGCGTAGTGAAAGCTTAGACAGCTTGGATAGATCCCGATCACCTTACCTGAAAACCTGAAAACACCACAAGTGGAAAGGAACAGAAAAAAGGCTAGGAACTTTGCTGTATAGAGAAAGCGAGTCACTGAAAGGGACTGGCAGCGCTGGTAGCAATACGATACAACGCGCCGAGCGCTAGTCTGATCAGCTGGTTATAGAAGTGGGCGGCCATCTTGGAATAGACTAGACAGTTAGGCTTGCTTCTGGTATCCATTTTAGTAGTACTTCCAGCGATAGACAAGCTTCCAGGGCTGGTGCATGACACCCCGTGGTATTTTGTTTTCCTTAAGGTGGTAGCTGGTTGTTGTTTTTTCCCAAAATGTATTAATTTCCTTAATACTCAGCCGATGAATAATACCCCATCAAAGTGTGAAGCTTAGAGATTTTGTTTTCCACTAGCAGACCAGCGCCATCTCGCAGTCGTACAATAGGATTCTGAGCCTTCAGCCTACAGGGTAGAAGAAGCAAAGCTTTATTTGAAGTGCTGAAGTAAAACTGCTTGGTTTGTAGTAGTTTATAAGAGACGTCCGCCGCCCACAGCGCCGTAGGCTCTGACCCGGCTTCCTGAAGCTACCTATACACCTTTGTGGAGCCCTACTGCTTATATTGTTGGTCCGGCTCTAACACTTGTTTTTCTGCTTCCGCCCTCTGAGACATTAGCATATACTTCCTAGAGGTGGCCAGACTAATAAATTCCCCGCGGTGCGTTGGCTTGAAGGCATCCCAAGCTGTCGCCATGGACTTGTCACCAGTAAGGTTTTCTTAGAAATATTGGGCAATTCTATCAGAAACGGCAGTGCTATAGGCCACATCCATTAGCAGTGAATCATTGATTTTTCAAGTACTCGTTTTCCTGTCCCCCAGCGCTAGTGAGTCAATGCAAAGCATGATTGCGGCGTGGTCTGACACCACTGGCAGTTGTATAGAAGAGTCTACCACCTTTGGGCCAAGGAATGAACAGCACATAATACTATTGAACCCCTCCCCCCCAACCGTCACCATAGCACATCTCCTAGAACAAAGGCTAATAATCGGTCCACCATGTGGCCACAGTTCCAAACCCCAAAACCATCCCCCAAATGCATACTCTGAAGTAACCGGTATAGAACTTAAAAAAAAACAGGTCCAGTGCCATATAGAATGAAAAGGAATCGAAAGAAATTATCGAATCCAAAAGTCCGGCCTGACAAAAAGTCCACAAAATGCATACCACCAAAGGTTCGAACACCAAAAGTTCGGACCTTTGGTGGTATGCATTTTAGGTAAGTAAAAAAAATAAAAAAGACTGCGAGGGCTGCAGGGTTTCCGTCGCAACACCTCGCTCACCATACTATACAGTATAGTGAGCAGGGGTTGCGGGGACACCTCCGCAGCACACCCCAGAAAAAAAAAGGACCCCGCGGCACCGTTTCCCGATCACGGAAGTGACAGGGAACTGGCGCTGCAGGGACACAGAGCGTCTTAAAAGGTCAGTAGGGTGTGCATGGTGATATGTTGGGGGTGTGTTGGGGTTGTGGGTGGGTGTGTGTTGTGGGTGTGTCGTGGGTGTGGGTGGGGGTGTAGGTTGGTAGGGTTTTGAAATGTATGTTCGCATGGGAAATGTACCAAACATTTTGTGGTGCATACATTTCCCATGCAAACTTTTCTGTCGCAAATTTGCTGTGACGGAAAAATCACGTAGCTCTGAATAAAAATAACAAAACAAAAACCCCAAAAGAGAAAACCGAGACCATCTCGATGGGATAAACACTGGGTCGCCAATGAACCCAAGAGGGCAGGTACTCTACAACATGAAAAAGCAGGCAGCCCCACGGACGCCCCAATCCCAGCCATCCATAGTCGGAATTAGCAACAATAGCAAGCCCTTAAAGCCAGGCCCCAAACATGAAAGAACCATCCCCAAAGAAGAGGGTCAAATAACATTACATAATAACATGGAGCCCCCTGGGCCCCTGCACCTCTCTCGCCCGTCCATAGAAGGTCTTCTCTGATCTTTGCGCCTGCCCCTCCTGGAACGCACTCTGGACCAGTGACTTTGAGGGCCATCCTTCTCATGTTACTCAGGCAACTGTAGCTCTGCATGGGGATCTTCAACACCTCCAATACAGCAGCAAGAGGTCACACATTGGTGCAGAGTCCCCTTGTATGTGAACATTGTGCAGAAGGGATAGCCCCATCTGTACTGGATGTCCTTCTTTATCAGCCACTGGGTGAGCGACTTTATTTATTTATTTAACTTTTTGTAAAGCGCCACTGGCCCACAGGCCTCAGAGCGCACATCTGTTGACTACCCTGAACAGATCCTTGAGATAAGTCCTGAAATATCTGTAGGCCAGTGCCTCAAAATGGAACACTGCTTTGGGCCCTGAGCTTCTGGAAAATGAGTTCCTTGGTCCAGAAGAAGTGAGCTCTGGACAATACATCAGGGAGAAGGTTTTGACGATGCTGAAAATTGGAGAATACCCTATGCGTACGGTCAAGCATCAGATCTGCTTGCTCAGTGTCCCCAAGAATGCAACGAAAGAGATCACTCACATATGCCTCCAAGTCCCGGTCCAGGATTGCCCTTGGAATGCAGCAGATCTGGACCTTAATTCTCCAAGAGCGATTCTCACTGTCTTACAGTCGTTCGTCTGTGATCTTGTGCACCTCCAGAGATGCCACTCTTTGCTTCAGCTGAACGTGGGACTTGGCCACAGAAAGCAGTCTCCAGATCACTTAGCTGATGTTCCGTCTGCTGGACAGTATGCGATAATTTCTGGAAGGATCCTTTCAACTCCTGAAGAGTGGGCGCCATCTCCTTCTGGATGGATTGGAATAGCCGAGCAATATCTGCTTCAGTGGGCGGTTGCAAATTGGAGTCCATCGTCGAAGCCGAGTCCACTGCTAACTGCGCAGTCGACAATGGTTTAGAAGGTTGTACCAGGTCTTTAACAGAAGCAGTGGACTTCTCCTTGGACTTGTAGGGTTTCATGGACAAACCGCCCACCACACCCTTGACAACCTGGAGCACACCACTTACTCCCAAGGGTGACCTCACCCAGCCACAGACACCGCAGCATAACACTCCCAGGAGGAACCGCTATGGCAGTGATCAGTTATGCCGAGCGGACGACAAGCAGGAGTGGAGGGGGGACTGGAGTAGGTTGGATGCTGCTCGCAGCTGGGACTTTCTTCACTCCCATCTCATAGTGTGGGCATCAGAGGCGTTGCTAAGGGGGCTATAGCCCTGGATCTTTTGGTTGTAGCCCCTGATAGAAGATACAGGGCTACAACCAAAAGGCTAGCTAGGCCCGAGTCCCGACAGTCCTGACATTAGCATAGCCCCAGATCTTTTCCAGGCCCAGGAGCACCCCTTGTGGGCATCCAACAGAGCAAGACGTTAACAGGTCCCTCGGGGGCAAGAGAGTCTCAACCATCCACAAGCAGCCGGTGGGCAGGCCATGCTACACATCCACCTAAATATAGGCGTCTGGTCCGCCACCGCCCGCAACCTCACAGACACAAATCAACGATCTTGGATGGATCACAGGACCCTCGTGTCCAACTGGGCTTCAGCACACATTAAGTGGATGCCAGCATCCAGTGGGACCCTTCACCGCCACCCCAGGATGGTGGAGCGTAGCGGGCCTTATGCTCTGGACGCCGTGCCCATTTTAGGCTAGCAGGCAGGATGACTCTCCAGCTGGGAAGAACTCTGCAAGCGTGCTGCAAATACTATGAAATATGCGCAGGCAATTCCAAACTCCAAATCCGTATCAGAGACGGCAATTGGCTGGGCTGGGACGACGTGGGGCCTTATCTTGTTTGGCAGGGTTACGGAGGGCTCAAGTCTTACGACTCCATAAGGCTCCAGCCAGGCCATGCTCCCTCCTTTCCATCTCTTATCACCCTGTTGCTGCTTGACTCCATCTCCCCCTACCTCCTTCATTGCTTTCCCACTCCATGTTCTTATATTCTTTTTTGCCTCATTATTTCCACCTTTTTCTCTTCATTCCTTCTTCCACTTACTTTCTTCCATCCATTTTCGTTCTCCCGCCTCTATTTCTTGCCCTTTATTTCACGTACTCTTTTCCCCTCGCTCATCAACTTATAAAAAAGTATACAGTACATAACAATATGTCCCACACATACTGTATTTAATGCTTTGTTTACAGTAGTATTTGTACCAATTACTAGTATATACTACAGTTAACTGCAGTATTTTCAGCTAAACAGCCGTAATTTTCAGTAGACACTGTAGTAAATGAATTGTGTCTCTATATTGATATTGATATTTTATTTCTATCGCGCTCGTACACAAGTTTTTCAGAGCGCAAAAGCATTGCAATGCATCCTGCAGTTTAGGGTGGCGCATAGCAGAATAATAAAACTGTATAATTGTTTGTAATTGTGCAGAGTTGCAATCAGGATTTAAAAGCCCTCATTTTTTTTGTTTTTATGAAGTAATAAAACGATGCAGGTAATTCCATCACAGAAAAGTTGGTCTGCTAACCAAACACCCTTTCATTAAACTCCTGCTAAAAGCATAGTGTACACCTGTGCTCGGCTGAATTAGTATGCTCCGGCTCTCCAGTAGCACAGAGCAGGTTCACTAGTCACAGGTACACTGTTTGACAGCTGCTATGACAGCAACGGCACTGCGGTCATACGTTGCATTTAAAACTGCAAATTTGATCCAAAACCAGAGTAATTATGATTAACCGTCTCCTGGTGTGTGAGGAATTGTGGAGTAATGGATAACAGCCTAAAATAAACCGAATAAAGAAAGTCTCTCCAAACAATCAAGAGAAGCATTGTTCAAAAGAGATTTTTTGTTGGATTGCACATTTAGCTCCCTCCCATGAAGAAATGGGTATAAGTGTGAGGTGTAAATAAATGTGCACATACACCCAGGAATATTTTTCTTCAACTGCATTGGATTTACTGGCTGGCTTATCAGTGCTGTAAGGAACACTAAGAACCAAACAAAATCTATGCCACATGTGGGAAAGACAAAACTTTGGAGTGCATTTACTTCCTAAAAGAATTCAACAGGCTCAGAATGTTCGCTAAAAAACATGACACAGATACAGGAAAGTTTGTGATTTCCTCACCATTGTGATGTTCCTGGACTCCCAGTACACAAGGAAAATCCATTTGTATCACGAACATGCCCTGTGTAGAGAAGATGTACTTGCAGTTTAAATGTTATTTATAGCCAATGACTATGTATTTTGGAGTGCAAAATGATGTAAAATGTAAAGCCTACTGCAACCATATGTGATGTTCTGGGTCCCAAGTGCTGAACAAAGAGAATATAAATTGCATTTGTGTAGCATAGAAAACTGTATATAATTTCAGTGACCAGATTTGCATTTCATTTTAACCAAGCAATGTGAAATGTGGAGTTGAACCCGAAGCCTCGTTTGAAGTTTTATTTTGTTCTGTGTTGCATTTATTTAACTCTGAATCACTGTATTAAAATTCGAAATTGACATGTCTAGGTATATTGTTGATATAGTAAAGGAGCATTTGGAAAACTGTCAGAGACCTTTCTGAAACTTTTGTTTAGGATTAAAAAACAGGAGGAGACCACACAAGAGATTTGCTGATCTGTCCAAGCCGGTTCTGAAGATCATACAAAAAAAGACACTAGCAAATGGATGGCCTCCTGCGAACTTTAATGGGCTTGTCGCCATCCATCAAACTCCAGGCACTATGAAAACCCTTTAGCCAAATGTTATGGGATCATTATCTGATATTCTATACACAGAAAAAGACTTGGTCTTGACACCCATTGATTTCATGCAAACGGATTATGCAGGGGAGGCACCGCCAGTGACATCTGCAGGCAAACGTAAGCAACACTTCAAACAAAAAGTAACAGGCACTTTTAAATCACAAAATGTCATCTTAAAAAATAGAATTGCAGGTTTGTGATGCAACGTCCCATGAACACAGAAAACAAATTGCATTTTGTAGTTAGAAGTTCTATTTACATAGCATACTACTTAAAGCTTGGTCGATAAATGGGAAAACACACAACTCTTCCAAATTCTATCACACCATGATCGTAATCGTGTGCATCGATATGCAGATTACAGTGATCTATATTTTATTAAATTTCACACATTCACATACACAGTTAGGGCCTAAAAATGAAATGGGTGTTTGAAAATGTTGAGTGGAATCACCCCTCCCTTTCTGTTTGTCATAACACTGATAGAAACCTCACCTAGTCACCAGATCTGAGGGGAGGTTAACAATATAGATGTGCTTGCTCGGAGAAGGAGAGAAAAATTGATATGTGGAGTTTTTTTTTTTAATCAATTGGCAATGGGAGAGCAGAGCTGACTCCATTTGAAGGTCTAATCCCATGCAGATTGGAGACCAGCCAATTGAGAGAAGGATGACCAGTCCATGTTTGGAAATTGGTTCCTAGATAGCCAGCTGAAAATAGGGTTTGCAGAGCGAGTGGTTCCAGACAGACAGAGTCCTCAGTCAATTCTCCAAAATTAGACACCACATTTAAAAAGGTCAATTAAACCCCAATAAATCCAAAACTGTCCCAATAGATTGACCATGTTACATCTGGGTGAATAGAGGGCTGGAATTCCATGGGAATAATATATGATATCAGGGGCACAGCTGCAGTGTATTTAAGTGCCCTGTTTGACAAACCCATGGAATTTGTCCCTTCTCCCCAACAGGCAGTCACCTGCTTTGAGACTAGGAAGGTAAGCCTTCTACGCTTTACACTCCCTAGGTGACAGGACAAGTGGGATCTTTCTGGGGGTGACTCCCCCTTAGAGCACAAACTCCCTCACATGAGAGCGTCAGCGGACCAGTCCAGTGGTGATAGTGTGCGATATAAATATTCTTTAACATAACATACAGAATCCTATTTATTTGTTGGCTGTATGGACATTGAGCAGAGCAATAATGTACAAAGCCTTGAAAAATGTCTTGTGTGGTTTCTGACCCTTTATTGGTGCGCTCTGAAACACTTGTGTACAAGTGCGATATAAATAAACTATCATATCATATTATATTATACCATCCTTGTGTTAAGGATTTCAATCAGGCGACACACACCTTGGTCTCAGCCTAGGGTGTAGCACTCAATTGATTTGCCTTTCTCCTTATTTTATATGGGTTCAATTTGACATGGAACACTACTCATATCACACCCTCTCTTTCACATAGTTTGGGTCACAACGGTTGGTGAAAATACAATATTTTATTTATTTTTAAAATTCAAAGAAATCATACAATTTTAATATGGGGTGATAATTACAATGAAAAATGTAAGCAACACACTTAATTAACCATCTCGTAGAACATATGCAAAACACACGTGCATAGGAACACTTTTTGGATTAGGGTAGATAGCACCCAAGTTAAGGTTTGCCTCTGCAATGTTCCCTCAACCCACCATTAATAAAATTCTGAGTGCATAGAAAGAAGCAGCAGGTAGTTAGGAATAAGAGGCAGATTCAAAATCTTTCCTCACAGAATAAGAGGCAAAAATAACATTCTAATCTTACAAATAATTAATTAATGTGGGGTTTAATTATAATATACATATTTTTATCACAATAGCATGCGGTTTTTAACAAAAAAGGGATGAAATACTCTCATTTGGAGTGCGGTCTTTGGGCTGGGGGTAGATATATGTCACAGGTACAACATAGAGGTGAAAATAAGTCTCTAGCTGGTGATTTGAGAGAGGTCTGGAAGATAAGAGTGATGTTAGTTTTCAGGTAAATAGAGCAGTTAAAGTGAAAACTTTGGTTTTAAAAGAAAGGCAAATGTTACTTAAAACAAAATTATCTAGACTATATTAGGAGCAGGTGAGTGTGCCACCGTCCACAACCCCATTTCCGGGTTTTTTTTTGTGTTTAAAAGGTTCCCCAGGCCCCGCGTTGCCCCGTGCTCCCCGGCCTCCCCTTCCTGGTCCTCCCTCACCCTCCCGTCTCCCAGCCCGCCCCCCAAACCTGATTGGCTGCTGCCAACTGTGTGCCGGGGTCTAGCGATCCGTTCGTTGCACCTGCTACCCTTTCCCATCTGATGAGCAGGTGAGTGTGCCACCATCCGCGACCCCATTTCCGTGTTTTTTTTGTGTTTAAAAGGTGCCCCAGGCCCTGCATTGCCCCATGCTCCCCGGCCTCCCCGTCCTGGTCCTCCCTCGCCCTCCCGCCTCCCAGACCTGATTGGTCCTGACAAGAAGATCTGCACTCAATGCCAGTCCTCCGAAAGCAGCCCTCTGCCCGGCAGCCCATCAGCCAAGGAGCACTCGGCAAAGGACGGCCCCTACAGCGACGGCACCAGTTCGTATCGGCAGGTATCAGCAGGAGAAGCAAGAAGCCAACAATAAGTAAGTGTGGGAACGGCAGGGCCAGAAGCAATCACTTCACGCCATACTACCCAACCACTCATCTAACAAAGCATTACCACTGTAAACTCGTTATATCTGTAATATATTTGCATTTGGAAACTCTGTTCTATACATTTGAGAGTTGCATTTAGAAGTGTTCCCAATAGCCTCACTGTGAATTTAGAAGTGTTCCGAATAGCCTCTCTGTGAAAGCTGCATTTAGAAGTGTTCCCAATAGCCTCTCTGTGAATTTAGAAGTGTTCCCAACAGCCTCCCTGTGAAAGCTGCATTTTGAAGTGTTCCCAATAGGCTCT
This sequence comes from Ambystoma mexicanum, assembly GCF_040938575.1. Lineage (NCBI taxonomy): Eukaryota > Metazoa > Chordata > Amphibia > Caudata > Ambystomatidae > Ambystoma > Ambystoma mexicanum. The sequence goes on along the minus strand of NC_090921.1, from coordinate 214,925,747 downwards.
CTGTGAACTTAGAAGTGTTCCCAATAGCCTCTCTGTGAATTTAGAAATGTTCCCAATAGCCTTTCTGTGAAAGCTGCATTTAGAAGTATTCCCAATAGCCTCTCTGTGAACTAAGAAGTGCTCCCAATAGCCTCTCTATGAAAGTGTAATTTAGAAGTGTGCCCAATAGCCTCTCTGTGAATTTAGAAGTGTTCCCAATAGCCTCTCTGTGAATTTAGAAGTGTTCCCAATAGCCTCTCTGTGAAAGTGGCATTTAGAAGTGTTCCCAATAGCCTCTTTGTGAATTTAGAATTGTTCCCAATAGCCTATCTGTGAACGTTGCATTTCAAAGTGTTCCCAATAGCCTCTCTGTGAACTTAGAAGTGTTCCCAATAGCCTCTCTGTGAACTTAGACATGTTCCCAATAGCCTCTCTGTGAATTTAGAAGTGTTCCCAATAGCCTCTCTGTGAAAGCTGCATTTCGAAGTGTTCCCAATAGCATCTCTGTGAACTTAGAAGTGTTCCCAATAGCCTCTCTGTGAATTTAGAAGTGTTCCCAATAGCCTCTCTGTGAAAGTGGAATTTAGAAGTGTGCCCTATAGAGACGTTGTGAAAAGTTGAATCTAGAAGTACATTTAAAAGTTGTATTTAGAAATGTGCCTAGTAGCCTCTCTGTGAAAGTGGAATTTAGAAGTGTGCCCAATAGCCTCTCTGAATTTAGAAGTGTTCCCAATAGCCTCTCTGTGAAAGTTGCATTTAGAAGTGTTCCCAATAGTCTCTCTGTGAATTTATAAGTGTTCCCAATAGCCTCTCTGTGAAAGTTGCATTTAGAAGTGTGCCCAATCGCCACTCTGTGAAAGTTGCATTTAGAAGTGTTCCCAAAAGCCTCTCTGTGAAAGTTGCATTTAGAGGTGTGCCTAATCGCCACTCTGTGAAAGTTGCATTTAGAAGTCTTCCCAATAGCCTCTCTGTGAAAGTTGCATTCAGAAGCGTGCCCAATAGTCTCTCTATGAACTCAGAAGTGTTCCCAATAGCCTCTCTGTGAAAGTTGCATTTAGAAGTGCGCCCAATAGCCTCTCTGTGAAAGTTGCATTTAGAAGTGTGCCCAATAGCCTCTCAGTGAAAAGCCTAATTTAGAAGTGTGCCCAATAGACACGTTGTGAAAAGTTGAATCTAGAAGTACATTTAGAAGTTGTATTTAGAAATGTGCCTAATAGCCTCTCAGTGAAAGTTGCATTTAGAAGTGTGCCCAATAGCCTCTCTGTGAAAGTTGCATTTAGGAGTGGGCCCAATATCCTCTCTGTGAATTTAGAAGTGTGCCCAATAGCCTCCCTGTGAATTTAGAAGTGTTCCCAACAGCCTCTCTGTGAAAGTTGCATTTAGAAGTGTGACCAATAGCCTCTCTGTGAATTTAGAAGTGTTCCCAATAGCCTCTCTGTGGAAGTAGCATTTAGAAGTGTGACCAATAGCCTCTCTGTGAATTTAGAAGTGTTCCCAATAGCCGCTCTGTGAAAGTTGCATTTCGAAGTGTGACCAATAGCCTCTCTGTGAATTTAGAAGTGTTCCCAATAGCCGCTCTGTGAAAGTTGCATTTAGATGTGTTCCCATAGCCTCTCTGTGAATTTAGAAGTGCGCCCAATAGCCTCTCTGTGAATTTAGAAGTGTCCCCAATAGCCTCTGTGTGAAAGTAGCACTTAGAAGTGTGCCCAATAGCCTCTCTGTGAATTTAGAAGTGTCCCCAATAGCCTCTCTGTGAAAGTAGCACTTAGAAGTGTGCTCAATAGCCTCCCTGTGAATTTAGAAGTACGCCCAATAGCCTCTCTGTGAATTTAGAAGTGTTCCCAATAGTCACTCTGTGAAAAGTGGAATTTAGAAGTGTGCCCAAATAGCCTCTCTGTGAAAGTTGCTCTTAGAAGTGTGCCCAATAGCATCCCTGTGAATCTCAAAGTGTGCCCAATAGCCTCTCCGTGAAAAGCTGAATTTAGAAGTGTGAAAGCTGGATTTAGAAGAGTGCCCAGTAGACACGTTGTGAAAAAGTTGAATTTAGAAGTACAATTAGAAGTTGTATTTAGAAATGTGCCTAATACCCTCTGTGTGAAAGCTCAATTTAGAAGTGTGCCCAATAGCCTCTCTGTGAAATATCATAATAGTCTAATACCTTGCCGGGTTGAATCGACTAATCGCCTTAATAAACTCTCTGGGCAAAGCTGAGTTAGATACATCCTTAATACCCTCCCTGTACAAATTTGAAATGAAAGAAGTGCACCTACCTGTACAAAGTTGAGTTATATTCATGCCAAATATCCCCTATATAAAGTTGAATTGAGAGAAGTGCGCCTATTAGCGTACCTAATTGAACCAACTAGTGTCCAGAATAGTCTCTCTGTGCTTAGTTCAATTTAGAAGTGTGCACAACATCATTGAGGCCAAGAAGCGTGCCTAAATATCCTAATTAATCCTTTTAATATACCTAATAGTATATCTGTGTCATGTAGAATCTGCAACTGTGGCTAATAATCTAATATCCCCTCTATACAAAGTTGAATCTAAAGTTAGACCTAATATCATCTCTGTGTACAGTTGATCCTAGAAGTGTACCTCATAGTACCTAAATCCACCTAAAAGCCAGTACCAAGCACGAGTGCCCCCACAATCCCACAGTTTGTCAGAAACGACCGCCGTGGACCGCCCCCACTCCCCGATCTGCCTTCCCTCCCGTCCCCCCTTCCCAAATCAACCCACCCTCCTTCGCACTCCCTGCCATTCCTCTCTCCAAACACCAAGCCAGAGGGGCACGATGGCGAGCCAACCACCCTAAGACCACTCCTCCCTGAACCCCACCACCGACCAGCCTGCTCCCCTCACTATCATTCCTGGCACACCCCACCCTGCAAGCTTCCACCTGCCGCTTTGCCCTCAAACCCCTGCCATCTCCCCTCCCCGACCGCACCCTTTCCCCTCCCTAAAAACTGCACGCCTAGCCCTTGCAAGAACCAAAGCCGCATCCCTCTCCCCCTCTGACCTCCCTACCCTCTCTCACACTCCAATTGCAACAAAGAAACTAAAGAGGAAACGTACCTGGTCCCCCACAATCCCTCAGCACTCTTCGCCTCCCCTGTCTCGACCTACCACCTCATTCCCCCACTCACCTCCTTCCCCCGTGGCTTCACCCCTCCTGAAACCACTCTCCCTCGATTTCTCATCAACTGCAACCGAAACTCCTAACCGCCCAATCCCCGCCTTCAAATTCCCCGAGCCAGACCGGATCATCCTAACACACGCAGCCACCCAATCCCGCACGAAGCCCGCCATTACTTCCGCTCGCCCACAATTCCCATCGATCATCACCGACCCTCCCCCTCTCCCTCTCCAGCCTCCACTCTCTCCGCCACCACACCCGTCCGATCCAGTTCAGAGACCAACCTCGCCTCCCGATGTGAACTGCATCCTATTTAATGCCCGATCCGTAGCAAAAAACAGACATTGCATCTTTGACCTCCCAGCCTCTGACAAACCAGACCTGGTCTTCATCACCGAAACTTGGTTCTCTGACAATTTCGCCCCAATCGCTAATGAAGCCTTCCCCCCTGACTACTCCCTCATCCCACTGAACCGTCCCTCCAGAGGAGGGGGAGTAGCTTTCATCTTCAAGTCTCTCTTCCAAGCCTCAATCATTGACAACCAACCTTTCATTCCTTCCTGCAAATCTCTCCTCATTAAACTATCCCTCTCCGCCTCGCTCGCACACAGTTTCCTAATAATCTTCAGGCCCCCTAGCTACGATAGGCAATTCACAAACAACCTCTGCGACTCCATTGCCACCCTTCAACTAAACCATCCCAACCTCACCCTTCTTGGAGACTTCAACATATGGCTCGACATCCCCACCAACCCTATGACACACTCTCTGGTTGACGGTTTAGACGCAATTAGCCTCCAACCGCACATAAATGGCCCGACTCACTATAAAGGACACACTCTTGATGCCATCTTTAGCTCCAACACCCGGATTCATCTGAACCCTCCCCAACCCTATCATCTGGCCAATCACTTCATTCTCTCGTTCGCCATTCGCTCACCCACCCCCTCCCCGTACTCGAATCTGAACCTCCGAGTCTAAGCAAATGCTGGAAAAAACTAATTATCGTCCCTGACCTAGCCGACGCGCTCATCCAGTCTCCACCGCCTACTTGCCAACTAAGTAAACAACTAAACCCGGATGCCTTTGACTCATGGCTCAACGCATCTCTGATGCGGCTCACATCCCCCTGCAAACCACCAACCCGCCGTGGCCTCTTCCCCAAATGGTTCACCCCGAGTTGAAGACCACTAAACAACTATATAAATACCTAGAACGCAAATGGCAGAAAGACAAAACCCAGGAGAGCAGGGCCACCTTGGCCCGACACCTCTATCAGTACAAGGCTGAAATCCAGAAAGCAAAAAAAGCCCACTACAACTCCCGAATCCTAAACTGCAAAAACCAGAGCAAAGAACTCCACAAAATCATCTCCGAATTCACCAAACCGGCTTGCACCACAACTGTCCCAACCCCCTCGCAATCACTATGCAACTCACTCTCCCTCCATTTCTACACCACAGCTCTCGAAAGAACAAATACTCTAACCACCAAACTGGCGCTCTTACATCCACCAGGCAATACTCCCCCCCCATACCGACCTGCCCACCAGCTGCAACCAATACACAACCAACGTTGGAATCCTTTAGTCCAATATCACCAGAGCAATTTCTCAAACTTCTCTCTGCCCGCAAACCATCTGGCTCTCCGCTAGACCCTTGCCTAGCAACAACCCTCAAAGAAATGTTCGCCTCCACCTGCGCAGGAGAACATGCAAGATCCATCATAAATGCTTCCCTTTCCTCTGGTATCTTTCCTGACGCATTCAAAACACTCCATGTCAAACCTCTGATTAAAAAACCCTCCCTCGACCCTCTCGAGCCCAAAAACTACCGCCCCATTGTGGAAATCGAAATAATATTGTACCTCCTATCGCATTGTTTGAATGTATGTTGGCCTACGCCAAGTTGTCTAAAAAACATCATGTACATAGATTCCGCGACAAGGTCTTGACCTTAATGTATTGTGCAAATCGCCATCTTGGATTTAGCCGCCATTTTAGGTTCTCTTGCAGTGTGGAAGTCACCCTGAACAACAAAATGGAGGCCGAATGACATTTCGAGTGGGATTCTAGGCCGTTGTGACCTCCGCACACATGAATAAGTAATATGCCCGCAGGCCACTTGTTGGGGTCGCGAACTGAGACCTTGTCCTATCCCTGACCTATGTGTAAAAGAACAACTGTATCAGCGGAACTGATCAAATTGCATACATTATGGGATTGACCTGGCAACGAACCCTAGGCCTGGTCCCAAGAATGGTTAACCCGCGAGGAGGTTGTCCAAAGCTGGATAAAAAGTATAAAAACCCGAGTATCCCAATGTACGGTCTCTCACACTAACACGGCGAACTACCGTTGATGGATCGTTCTGTTACTCTGAGGGCCGAATAGCTATCCGTATGTCAATTGACTTTGGTAATTGTTGTAACTTTGAATAAAGCGCTTTGTATGTCCTTTGCAACCTGTGTTGGTGTGTTTCCTTTGGGCTTCCCGGCCTCATATCAATTTTTCTGTTTCCACAGTTGGCGCCCGAATAGGGACCATCAAGATTGATGCCGGATCATTGAAGGTTGACGCAGACTATCGAACCGGGATCAGACGGTGTGATTCTGCGGGCCCGACCGATCGAGACGCGATACCTCGGCAGCGCTGCACGATCCGATCCTTGGACGATAGTCGTGTGGTCTGACACGGCATCTTGACGAGGGTCCAATTTTTGAGACGGGCAGATTTGCCGAAACCACCAAACGCAAGGTAAAATTCGTTAGGTAAGTTCTTTGTAAACCGTACGGTCCTCCTTAGGTTTGGTCAGGTGCAGTCGTGACCCGGCTCTTAATTTAACCCTGACACTTTGAATTTGGCGTATTGTATCTGCAGACACAATTATTGGACCAGGTAACACCAATTTTTTTGAGAAATGCCTGGGAAATTGTCTAGCTGTTTTAGGGCTCTGTTCCGCAGCGATCGGCAATCCTTGGAATTTAGCCGCCCGGCACCACCGGAGGGGTCGCCGGCGTGTACTATGTACTGTAAGTATGGCATTGGAAGTATAGTATTTAATGATATTTGGCACAGACAGACCAGACATGCCTCCGAATTTCAGTGGCCAATCAACGGTAGTTTTGAGATCCCCCGTATTGAATACTTAGAATCGATCTTGTTAAAGAAAAAGGCTAGACCAGCAGCCTTTGATGTGTTACAAAATTGGAAGAAAGAAGCATTGCAGCAGCTTAAAAGTAGGGATAAACATGCACGTCGTCATAAAACAAACGCTGAAAAAGCATTATTCTATGATAAAGAAAAGCGGTCAGAATCAGTTAAAAATATGGATAGAGCCTTTTCATTCGGGATCCAGAAAATTTATCCCTCTAAAGATTTCCATGTGTCTGAGGAATTTATTGAGAAATTATTAAATGAACGCAGGCCCGATGCCTCAGCGCCACCTCCGTATGCTCCTGTTTTGGGCACTCTGCCCATTCCTGCTGTTGTTCCTGTTGCTATTCCTGTTCCCCCTGTACAGCCTATTGTTCGTAGTCCTTTGGTTGTTGTTCCTCCGCCTATCGCACCGTCCCTTCCCCCTGCACCGATAGTTGCACCTTTGTTAAATTTACCTATACCTCCGCTCCCGAGTGGCCCCGTATTGACTGGAGTCGATCCAGGTGCAGGGTCAAAGATTGTGACTCGTAGTACTGTTTCTGCAGATAGGAAACAGGAATTGTTTGCATGGGCTAAGCATTGCATGGAGAAAGGTGATCAAGCTAATGTTTTTTCTACATTATCTAATTTGAATAGTTTTCCCGAGAAAAATGTTTTTATCGAAGGTTTGGGGACTCATTTGTGTGTGATGTGGGGTAGATTACAAAATTCGGATCTTCCACAAGGGGTGAGAGATCTGAATGCTTTGGCACTTTCGAGGGACACAGAGCAGAAAGTATATGGACATGTTGAAAGATTGTTTGAGTTTAGGAAAGACTTTGAAAAATCACGAGATGAGGATGATGAGGACGATAGAATATATGTACAGAAACGGTTCCTTCCGTGCCGAAGAACAGCACCTGAGGAAGTACGAATTTGTACCAAAGATGCGGTTCGATGGATCTCAGATTCATCGATACCGCCAGACCAAGTGTATGACACGTATAGTCAGTATACAGTAGAGATGCAAAGAAAAGTAATTCAGGTGATGGTACAGCACCTGCAAGAGGAATGTGTAAGGAAGAAGGTTAGTTGCCCCATAGAATTATTGGGGATTTGTAAAAGGGCTTTTTCGCCCGACACTTCTACAGCTGCCTTAGCGCTCGATCTGGCTCTATTGCTTAGTAAGCGGCCGGAGGTACCTATACCTCAGTTGCCTATGAGAGAGGTTCCTCCGACCTTTGTCCCAAAAGTTGAGATCCCCGCCAACGCGGCGACTGGTGCCCCCGCGGTGGATATCCCTGCACATTATGTATCGCAATTCGTTCACGTCCCGTTTTCACGACAGGAAGTGAACACAATTAGACAATCAGTTCCCGATATTAGGAAAAACCCGACGGGGTTTTATAAAGAAATAGAGTCCGTTTTACAGTCCTCTGTGTTCACCTTGAGTGACATTGACTTGTTATTCCCTGTACTCCTACCCGTAGATGTATGGAAACAGGTTCGGACAATAGACGATGTGCCAGGGCTGGGAGGTACGTGGGCAAATATGATTAGAATTGACGCCACAGGTAATACTTACTTTACCTGATAGGATTGTCGCTAAACTAAAAACTATAATTCCAGAAAAAAGGATTATTTGGGACAAGCTTACGGCCTGTGTTCAAGGGAAAACTGAAGGTGCCACCGAATTCTTCAATAGATTCGAGCAGGTATTTTCTGACTTCAGTGGACAGGATTTAGGTACAGAGTCAGGGAAGAGGTTGTTCGTGGACAAATTTGTACGTGGATTGTTACCTGACATCCAGTCACAAATTATGTCCTCTGAGAGCGCTTGGCAGGCAAAATCTCAATCTGAGGTTTTGCACATGGCTCAGTATTATGAGAACCGTGTTAATAATGAGAAGGAAAAAATGGAAAAGAGAAAGGGAGATTTGAAAACTAAAGTATTATTACAGCAAATTATTAGAAACCCCAGAGGAGGTATGACACAAACTAGAGGTCAGTACGTTCCAAAAGGAAATGCTCCTCCGAGTCCTGTAAATATTAATCAATGTGCTTATTGCCGCCAGGAAGGTCACTGGCGAGCACAGTGCCCTGTCCTTCGCCAGAGGTCAAGCAGTGCGTTTGGGGGTAGGGGTAGGGGTAGACGACCTAGGGGCCGCCCTGGAGCAGGGGGCCCTGACAGAGGTCAGCTTTTGCAAGATTCTCAGCAACCTTTTTCACGGGAAAATCAGACCTCGAGTATGGACTCGAGAAACATATTTGATCACCCTTCTGCTGCCTACCTTTCTGAAGAGCTTCCTTCTGATGAGGCTCTATTTTATTAGGATTGCCCGAAGCAGGGTTTGGAACCTTTGCCTATTCCCGTTAATCAAAAAGGCCCCTACGTTGAATTATTAGTGGGGAATAGGAAACACCAGTTTTTGATTGACACTGGAGCACAGAAGTGCTCCATTGATCATTCCAGGGTTCCAAACATCCCACTGTCAGGGCAAACAAATGTTTCCGTAGGGTTTTCTGGTATACCAACTGTCTGTCCGGTTTCTGCGCCGGTATCCGTTTCTTTGGGTTCTTTCACTGACCATTGCCCTTTTCTTCTTACTTCAAACTGTGGAGAGAATTTGCTGGGGTTGAATTTGTTAAAAACATTGAACGCAGTAATTCATTGTTCTTCGGATGGAGTACGGCTAACGGTTTCACCACAGCAACTTCCTAATTCTCAGTTCTTGATTCGACCTTTACCTCCCGAGTTCAGCATTGTCCCGGAATGTTTGTGGGCGGTGGACGACAATGATGTCGGAGTGTTACAGATTGAGCCCGTTAAAATAGTCCTGAAACATGGGGTGAAACTGCCACGCATCCCGCAGTATAAAATATCAGTAGAAGGTGAACGTGCTTTGAAATGCATTGTCTCCGATTTTGTACATCGTGGGGTGATCGAGGAGATTACCGGTAGTTTGTTTAACAGTCCGATCTTACCCGTATATAAGAAAGGACGACAATGCAATTCCGTACCGGTTTATAATTGATCTTCGTGCTATTAACCGAGTGGTCGCCCCACAATTTCCAATTGTGCCTGATGTGACGACGATATTAACAATGATCCCTGCTACGGCTACTCACTTCAGCGTTGTGGATCTAAAAAACGCTTTCTTTAGTATCCCTATACATAAAGAACGCAGATATCTGTTTGCGTTCACCTTGGGAGGACGCTCATTTACATTTACAAGGGCACCTCAAGGGTATACTGAAAGTCCCAGTATTTATAGTAGAGCTTTAAAAGAGCAGCTCGACACCCTTGAATTGCCACCTACTTGCACGCTGCTTCAATATGTTGACGATTTACTTTTGGCTGCAGATTCTGAGAAGGCCTGTAAGGAAGGCACTATACTGTTGCTTGTTCATCTAGCTAAAAATGGTCACAAAGCTTCGCTTAAAAAATTTCAATATTGTTGTCAGGAGGTTGCCTATCTAGGCTACCTCCTGTCAAAGGAGGGGAGAAGATTGACACCTGAAAGAATAAAACACATTTCTGGCATGTCTGTTCCAAATACACAGAAGGAAGTCAGAGCCCTGATAGGGATGGCGTCCTACTGTAGGTTGTGGATCCCGAATTTCGCACTAGTGGTAAAACCGATGTTGGCTTTGACGAAGAAGGGCATTTCTCTGCCACTGCCATGGGAATCGGAACATCAACGATCATGTTCGGCACCAGTTCTGGGTACTCCAAATTATGACAAGGCCTTTGTGTTGTTTGTGCATGAATGTGATGGATGTGCTTTGGCTGTGTTAACACAGGAACACGGAGGGAAGAATAGGCCGTGCGGCTACTACTCCTCCGCCCTTGATCCTGTCGCATACGCTTTGCCAAGATGTTTGCGCGCTGTTGCTGCTGCTGCCGCGTCTGTTAAACAGAGTGAGGGAATGGTCCTAGGCCATGATTTGATTTTGATGCTACCTCACTCTGTTGATATCCTATTGAACAAAACCCAAACGCAACACCTCACCTCTGCACGGTTAACAAGGTATGAACTAATTCTGTTTGCCCCTCATATTCAAATTAAGAGGTGTTGTGTTCTCAATCCAGCTGAACTCTTACCTTTCCCGCAAAACACTGTTTGCGGTGACGAAGAATCACATGACTGCCTGTATACCACCGAGCAAAAAACGAAGGGCAGGATAGATCTCATAGATACTCCTTTGGATAATGCAGAAGGGGACCTGTTTTGTGATGGCTCCTGCTTCAAACTTTCGAATGGTACATCTACAGCTGCTTATGCAGTTACTACATTGAGCAAAATTGTTGAAACTAAGAGAATTTCGCATAACTCGGCGCAGGCCGCAGAGATTATAGCGTTGACCCGAGCTTGTGAACTTTCCCAAGGGCGAAGAGTAAATATATATACCGATAGCCAGTACGCATTTGGGGTGGCTCACAACTTCGGAAAACTTTGGTCGGAAAGAGGGTTCTGACCTCACATGGGACCAAGATTCAGCATGGCCCTTTGATAGTGCAATTACTTTCGGCGCTCTCACTCCCTAAACGGTTAGCAATCATGAAATGTGCAGCACATCGCAAGGTCATAGATGATGTGGGCAGAGGGAACGTTTTTGCAGATTTGATAGCCAGACAAACGGCCACAGACCTTAGCACGGACATGTATACCTCGAGGGAAATGAGAGATGTTTGCATAACGGATGAAGGTATTTGGTCTGTGCGAGATATTCAGACTGATGCCATGATGGAAGAATCTAGAAAGTGGGCTGAAGGAATGGGGAAACTGGATGACGAAGGGTGTTGTGTGGATACATCCGAAGGGAAATGGTTGCTTCATGATTCTTATGTATTGGCGATGGTTACAATGGCACACGGTCCTATGCATGTGTGTGCCCAGCAGATCACGAAAATGTTAGAACAGGTTTGGGTAAATGACAAAATTCTGGAAACTGCAAAGAGGCACGTCCAGAACTGCATGAGCCGCCTACAGCACAATGGGGGAAAGGGGACAGTGACTCCAAGGGGAAGTTTCGGGCCCCCCTCTGTCCCTTTTGAGGTCATTCACTTTGATTTTATTGAGATGGAACGATGTAATAATCTAAAATATGTTCTTGTCATTATTTGTGCCTTTAGTAAATGGGTCGAGGCTTTCCCCGTCAAAGATGCTACCGCCATGACCACTGCAAAGATTATGGTAAAAGAATTCTTTCCTCGATTTGGGCTCCCGAGGATAATCTGGTCGGACAATGGTCCTCACTTTATCGCAGCAGTAATTTTGCAAATATGTGCAGCCCTGGGTATTGAGAAACGATTTCATTCAGCTAGGCATCCTCAAAGTGCTGGGTTGGTAGAAAGACACAACGGTATTTTAAAGAATAAACTTGCAAAAACATGTGCTGATACCAAACTGAAATGGCCAGATGCTTTGCCTATTGTGTTATTAGCTATGCGTACCACACCTCAGACTAGAACTGGGCTTTCTCCATTTGAAGTAGTAATGCGGAGGCCTGCTAACATTTGGGGCCTCCCGAAACCTAAAGCCCTGAGGGAGGTGGAGAATGTATGGCTTGTAGACTACTGTAACCAGATAACTAAAAACCTGTATTTCATCTACCACCAGGTGCATGCTGCTTTACCTGTACGGTTCACGGGCCCAGGACACGATATACAGCCTGGAAGTTGGGTCCTCGTGAAGGCCTACGAGAGGTCTTCCTGTCTCGCGCCTCGCTGGCGGGGACCCCACCAGGTATTACTGGTCACCAGGACAGCAGTGCGGGTGGCTGGAAAGAAGAACTGGATTCACGCGACGCACGTCAAGAAACTTCCTCACCCGACGCCACACGCTACAGAAGAAGCAGAACCCCTCAGTGATGCTACAGTCTCTGATCTTGGCGTAGCAAACAGCGCTGTGAGTGCGTCGGAGAAGGTCTCTGAGCCTGAGGAGCTTGGGGAACAGTCTATCTCGTCTCCGCACTCTCTTGAAAAATCACTTCCGGAAAACGCTGTTTCAAGCTCTGCGACTTCCGTCGCCACCGACACGTCGCTTCCCTCAGGAAGTGACGATACTTTGCTTCTGGACCAGACAAATTTGGGTACCATCAGGTACAACCTTCGACCACGGAAATAGAACTACGGCACGAGTGTTGTGCATCTGGAAAAGGAAGTGATCGGAAAATTGTTTTGTTTTGTTGAACAAAAAGGGATTCTGCTGGCTAGGGTTGGGAAGGACTAAGAAATCACGCGACCGTCGTGTCGCCAGCAACGAACATTGGGGCCGTCGATCAAGGAACTACGATGCCTGCCACCTTCACCGCTGCTCCCCGCACTGGACTTTTAGATATGGGGGTGACCAAATCTAACAATGAACAATGTGCCTGGGCCCCAAAAACGTACTGTTGTGTTTTGATTTTGATTATTGTTATTTTTGCAACTGCTGCTGTAGGACTTTGGTATTTCGAAGAAGTCTATCCTTTGAAACCTTTATTACTGACCAAGATCGTACCAACTGTTTTGACTCCCTCTGTACACCTTCACACTCTGTCCCCTAGAGACTCCCAACATAGACAGAAGTATCATAATAACAATCTGATGATAGTAATGAATGCTACTCATGCCATTTTTAATAAGAGTAATTGTTGGATTTGTACTCACTTACCGCAACATGGGAACAAGGGACTGGGATGGTACATACATCTTCTACCTTTAACGACTTCTTGCTATGCCTCTCTTAGAGCACTATTCTTTGGCCGATGGAATGATAGCATCTCAGGGAATTTTGATGGAACTAATTTAAATGATTTCGAGAAAGGTGAATTGACTCCCCTGGGATGCTCGCTTTTCGCAAATAGAAGTAAACCTAACGTTGCTTCTATTAGGCCGTCTGTCAAACTCTGATTTCCTTTAAAATGGCTCCGATAGGCAATAAGGACGCTGTACCCCCTTCTTATTCTGTAAATCATAGTCCCGACTCGGTTCCCTTCTGTGTACAGAGAAATGGCACTAGGCCAATGGGAGATTTTGAAACTTGTAAAAATATTGTAAATTTGACTGGGGAAAACAGGCCTCTGTATGTAGGAGGGCCTGTTTATTTTGTTTGTGGTAGTTTAGCATTTCCCTGGTTGCCCAAGGATTGGCAGGGAACCTGTTATTTAGGAATATTGTTACCCGGGGTATTTGTAGCTACTACCTTGGAGGTCTCTAAGGCTCGCCCACGGCGAGACAACAATGGAGATACCCCTGGGCAAGTATTTGGGGACATAGCTAAATCGGTTGTGCCCTTTTGGGGACAAATAGCAAACTCAGAGAACATTAGGGGATTAGCAAGGGTATTGGAGAGAACGATCAACCGGACCACGGACATACCCTACAATGTGACCTTAGAGCAAAAGGCGATAAGATTGGTAGCACTTCAAAATCGGATGGCGTTAGATGTCATCTTGGCAGAACGAGGTGGAGTATGCAAATTAGTGGGGTCCGCTTGTTGTGTTTTCGTACCAGACTCCTCACCAACAATTTTTAAAGCAATTCAGAACTTGCATACTCTCAGTTCTGAAATCCATATCCCTGTAGGAGACTGGAACCTTAGTACTTGGTTTTGGGATTCTTTGCGATCTTGGGGTTGGAAGGTGCTTTCTGTTATTCTAGTTATTTTGGGGATTCTGTTATTCCTTTGTTGTTGTTTTCAATGCCTCCCAAGTATATATGGAATGATGGGGGGTGTTGTGCTCAAGCAGTGAGCGCAATAGGGCATAAAATATATACCCCAGATACAGCATCTAAAGAATTCATGTTACAAAAGGTTCTTATGAACGACCTTATGGCTATAGACATTACAGACAATGAGGCAGAACCTATGGAGGATAATACATGGAGTCATTTTCGAAAATATTAGGGATGATGTTTAGCACTTGGCATAGGCCAAAAGGAGGGTCTGTGGAAATCGAAATAATATTGTACCTCCTATCGCATTGTTTGAATGTTTGTTGGCCTACGCCAAGTTGTCTAAAAAACATTGTGTACATAGATTCCGCTGCAAGGTCTTGACCTTAATGTATTGTGCAAATCGCCATCTTGGATTTAGCCGCCATTTTAGGTTCTCTTGCAGTGTGGAAGTCACCCTGAACAACAAAATGGAGGCCGAATGACATTTCGAGTGGGATTCTAGGCCGTTGTGACCTCCGCACACATGAATAAGTAATATGCCCGCAGGCCACTTGTTGGGGTCGCGAACTGAGACCTTGTCCTATCCCTGACCTATGTGTAAATGAACAACTGTATCAGCGGAACTGATCAAATTGCATAGATTATGGGATTGACCTGGCAACGAACCCTAGGCCTGGTCCCAAGAATGGTTAACCCGCGAGGGGGTTGGCCAAAGCTGGATAAAAAGTATAAAAACCCGAGTATCCCAATGTACGGTCTCTCACACTAACACGGCGAACTACCGTTGATGGTTCGTTCTGTTACTCTGAGGGCCGAATAGCTATCCGTATGTCAATTCACTTTGGTAATTGTTGTAACTTTGAATAAAGCGCTTTGTATGTCCTTTGTAACCTGTGTTGGTGTGTTTCCTTTGGGCTTCCCGGCCTCATATCAATTTTTCTGTTTCCACACCATCTCAAACACCAGGTTCCTTGCCAAACTTATTGACCGAACCGCCTACTCCCAACTAAATGCCTTTGTCGAAACCAACAATCTCCTAGACCCCGCACAATCAGGTCTCAGAGCCCGTCACAGAACTGAAACCACCCTAATCTCTATCTGGGATGACCTTAAAATGACAGCAGACTCTGTGGGATGTGCCGCACTAATCCTTCTTGACCTATCCGCCGCCTTTGACACAATCAATCACTCAATCCTCCTAGACCGCCTCCACTCCCTAGGAATTCGTGCAACCGCTCTTAAATGGATAGCTTCATTCCTCAAAGACAGGCCCCAAATAACGATACTCTCCACATATACCTCCCAACAGGGCCGGTCTTACAACAGATTGTACCCCAGGCGGGAAGCATCGTTGGCGCCCCCCCCCTCACCCGACCTGTTATCTCATGCATGTATCCTGGGCTGAGCAGTGTGAGTGGGGACTATGAGTTAACAAAATTGTCAATGCTGGCATCTGCTGAATTTCATGAACCTCAGAAAACAGCAATAAGAGGGTCAAACCCGAACAGGCCTGGTTATGTTAGTCTGCTTTTGCTCTTCATTTTTAGTAACAATGACCAGTTTGCTGCTGTGACTGAGGTCAGAGAATCGACAATGTCAGATCTACACTAATGTCATTCGTATGACCTCAAACATTTAGCCACTCTTAAAAGGTGATGGACTGGTCTTGAACAGTGTTACTCGAACCTCCAAGAACAAGCACCAACAACATACCCACCGATAGCTGTACAAGCCCGTCTATCTCTGCATTAAAATACATGCAATTATGCAATATGTATTGCATCAAATATATCACGGGAAGTTAAATATATTTAGGAGGGACACACGTAAACAATATCACTACTCCATGTGAGTGGTAAAGTCTACTTTAAACATATGCAGAGAGTTGACATGCAAGTACAATTCAACATAGCTCCCAATGTTAATGTTGGAGAGGTGGCGTTCGAAAATTATGACATTACAATGTGGACTTTACATTAAAACACACTGCAGTGCATTACTGTGGCAGACAAATGGCAGTTCGAGTATTGGGGTTTGTTTCGCTCATGCTCGTGAACTCTCAAAATTCTTAAATGTTTCCTTCGTGATCACTCATTTTAGCCCCTGACAGCACCATGAAACTGTAAGATCGCAAAGAAAAACGATGTCTACCATCCCAACATAAAAACAAAAACAATCAAATTCTTAAAGGGTGGAAGGCAACCTTTTGTTGGGACTCGTTAAGTTTAATTTTTGCAAATTACTAGTTGCGTGCTGCTTGAATAACAGCGGCCCTTGCACATTGTGCAGTGTGTAGACAAATTTCATTTCAAGGGACTTGGAGTACTGCGGGTATCAGGGGAAACATCTCCAGTGTACCTCAAGCGCAGTGCGCTTTGCCCTCCACCCTCACACCACAGCCTTCCAGCCTTGTGCTTTTTCACATTCTCCATTATGGTAAAGAACATTGTCCCGAGCTTGGGAGAGAAATGGACTATGCAGAAGGAGCTGCCTCCCCAGGGTGTGTTTAGCTGCTGGTGTATCAAATGCAGAAATGGGTGGCATCAAGAGCCCCACACACTGAAACACCTTTTGCGCACTGGTTAGTCACACGACAGAAAATGGGAGCAGGTGATTCCCCAGCACTTGAACCATTATTTAGAGACCTGGCTATGATTAATGTGGCATTAGCTAGTCATGGCCATTTCCCAGCGTTTGTGTTAAAGGAGATCAGAAGCTGCAGCGTGCGGGGTATTTTAAAGGCCATGAATTGATGCTACAGCATGACGCCCCCAATGCAACAAAGAAAGTGAAGCATGCATCCTGCAAGTCTGGGTATTTGCATTATATGGAAGACGGGCCAACCGTCCACAGAGACGGTTTCTACTATAGTTTCTGAGGCGCTTTACCAAGCGAGCCGCTGTGCAGACTTCGCTCAGCTTTTGGTCCAGCGCCTGCATCCATCCTTCACACCATCATTCACAAGGCGTGTTCGTGTAGGTGTTTGTTTATCTCTTTAGACTAACGTGATTGCTATTCCAACAAAAGAAGCATAACGACAAAGGAGAGTATAAGACAAGTCTGAGCAAACAGTGAAATGTATGAAACTCTTGCACTAAAATAAAGTCAGCAGTGCATGCCCAGGAAAGAGGGAACGACGAACAATATGCTTGGGAGCGGGAACTAGGGGGGTGTAGTAACCTCCAAACCGGCTCACGCGTGGTACTGGCCCCCAGGGCCCCACCTTTGAAGTGATTTTGACCTGGCCACAGGCCGAATGGCCAACAGACAGACCAATCCAACCCCGATGGAACTTGCAACTGTCTAAGATCTGCTGACGGTGACACTCTGCCCAGGTCTTCCAAGAACCGGTCTTTTGATCTCCTGAGGAGAGTCCACCACCAGTGCTCGCTTCTTTTTTCATGACTACTTGAGCCTTGACAAAAGTGTCTAGCTTTGTGGCCTCCAGAGGGCGTTCTTGGTTGGCCCGGTCATCTTTGCAATACCATTTTAAAATAAATGAAACACCTATGCAGCAATAGGCCTCACCTGCGAGGACGAGAGCAGGAGGAAAGAAGTTTGCTTGCCTTGGCAGGCTGTAGTTACTGCCGTATTTCCTGAAACAAGGCCCAATCAGCGAGGGCAGGATGCGGCAACTGTTTGTATGTGCTGATTCTGCTGCTGCTTGGCAGTGTGTGCTTGTGATGGGAACAACTTCAGGATTTAGGGACCCAATTGCTCCTCTTTTCTGTAATGGCCGGGGCCGACAACACCAGCCAGCCCCAATCGATCCACACTTCAGTGTCAGTGCGTGCCCATAGCCTGGAGAAGGGCACACCGCACGTTCGCCCATGGGCCAGGCTGGCGCCAGCGGCCCCGGCGCCACCCGGGGCCAGGGGAAGGTAATAAAGCAACAAATGTTGCTAATTTGTTTGCCAATTGCCCTGCCTGAGGGCCGAGGCCAGGCCCGTTTCTTGCCCCGGGTGAGGCGGGCAACTGCCCGGGGCGCAATAGCCCGGGAGGTGGAATTGCCACGGTACCTGGAGCCTCTGGAGGGGATGGAATTCCCCAGTTTGTGGGGCGGCGCATTGACGTGGGGAAAGTTCCGCAGGTCAGGTGCTGGCACTGCCCCTTCCGACTGTAATGTCACGTAGTACAAAAGTACTGCGTGACATTACAGAAGTCAGAGGCTCCCTCTGACCACTTTCGCGCCACCGTTTGGGCCCATGGTGCATCCCTGCAAGCCCAGAAAATGGCCAAAATAATAGTTTAAAGCAGTGCTATTTCTTTCATGCCGCTTCTTTTCCAAACTATATATCAATTACACTTTAAACCACTTCCATGGCAATGGTGATGAGTTACTTTCCTATGCGGATAATAGTTTTGACCAGTGTTGCTGAGTAAATATTCTTTAAGCCACTAACCGGTTTATTTATTTATGCAATGTTTGTCGGGTACATGGAGATGGATAATTTATTTATTTATGCAATGTTTGTCGGATAACTGTATCCGACACACATTGCATAAGTAAAGAAATATGCAGGTATCCGACAAACATTGCATGAATAAATAAATAATCCTGGTCCATGTTTCCTTACAACAGTCAATACTTTACTTTATCAAAGCATACATATGATTCCCATTCAAAGAATGTTAAAGTGATTGTTTATTGGGTTCAGGCGTCTCCTTGTCATTGCCCTTTTGGCTTTAGGTTGCCTCCAAACCCCCTTCAGCATCTTGTGTTCTTTGTTGGTTGTATATACTGCATCCTATGCCATATTCATGGTCTCTTGGCGTGCCCAGTCCTCATTATCTGCAGCCTAAGTGGGACTGGGGCATAAAATTGTTTTGGGCACCAGTGAAAAAGTGGTCCACCGTTACAAATGGCAATTCATTACTTGGGTGACGGACTATTTGACTTTGGGTAGGAGCTCCTTAACGGTGTAGTTTGGGAATGGCGCGCGGTGTGCGGTGGGAGTGGTGCGCAGGGTGCGGTGGGAGTGGTGCGCGGGGTGCGGCAGAAGTGGAGCGTGGGGTGCAGTGGGAGTGGCGCATGGGATGGGATGCGGGGGGGCGCATTCCTAGTGTTTTGCCCTGGGCACCAAATGGACTAGAAACTGCCCTGGCCGAGGCCACAGCCTGCAGCAGTACAGTTTGTACAGTGGTAAAATACACGTGTAACACGTTTGTTTCCTAACATTATAAAAATGAACAAGCACATTCGTTTTTATAATGTTAGGAAACTAACATGTTACACGTGTATTCTAGCACTGGCACTGTGGACTGCTGGTGCAGCGCCCCCTAGAGGCTGACTGACGTCAGGCAGCCGCCTGTGCTGCCTGATGCAAAGACCGGCCCTGCCTCCCAAACCCGACCGGTCGACACGGGAGTCCCACAAGGAGCATGCCTATCCGCCCTCCTTTTCAATCTCTACTTGATCACCCTCCCACCAATAATCCATTCCCACAACATACTGTGTTACAACTATGCCGACGACACTCAACTAATTCTAAAACTCCTGAACTCAAAACCCAACTCCCGACCTGACATGGCCTCCTGCCTCCTTGACATAGATCTCTGGATGACCCAAAGCCACCTCTTGTTAAACCCCTCCAAAATGGAAATCATGGTTTGTGGCAACTCTGATCTTCTTCCGCACCCACTACCCTGGCCACCCGCCATGGGCAACTCACCGACCCCCTCCAACTCAGTGAAAAATCTTGGATGCACCCTCGACTCTGACCTAACTCTCTCGTGCCAAGTCAACAACGTCTCAAAGTCCTGCCACTACCACCTAAAATCCCTTAGGCGCATCTTTCCATATCTCTCCCTTCCCAACAGACTCTCCGCGGTTAAAGCAATCGTTATATCAAGACTGGACTAGGCAAACCCCCTATACCTCGGAATCCACGCCCACCAACTGAATAAACTCCAAAGGCAGAAAATGCAGCAGCCAAAATGCTATTTGCGCTCAGCCCAAGAGACCACAGCTCCCCAGCCCTTAAGACGCTGCACTGGCTTCCTGTAGCACAAAGGGTGACTTTCAAAACCTTATGCATCTCCCATCGAGCACTGCATAAAACCGGACCTCAATATCTTCAAGACAAGCTAAAACCCTATCACCCCCCACGCACCCTAAGATCAAGGTCAGCCGGCCTCCTAGTCATACCTAAGACAAACGTAGTCAGATTAGGCGGATCATCATTCTCAGCCTTGGCCCCCACCCTATGGAACTCACTCCCACCCCACATCCGCCTAACTGAGGATTTAATGTCTTTCCGCAAACTGCTGAAAACCTGGCTCTTCCCCTAAAACCAACCCATACCAGACTAACCCAAACAGACTAACAGCATCTCAATGACACAAATCCAACAAACTACCTGATGCGAGAAATTGACAGCTAGTAAACCCCTAACATAAAGTAAAAGGACAATCAGAAGTATCTGAATAAAATAGATCAAAACAATGAAGTGGTTAATAAGAATAAATCGTACGGCAACAGTAAAGAGACTTATAACTCCTGAAATAGACATAATGCATGAGGGGTGAACGAAATGAATGGCGTGGGTGAAATAGTTTGAATAGATGAAGCATGTTTACAAGATGAATGCACTGAGTGAAAGAATGCACAAGTGGAAGAACAGATGACTATATAATTTAAATGAGTGTACAAATCAAATGAATATCGAAATTGGATGAGTGTATAGAATGGATGATCATGTTGAGAGGTTGGATGTGTAGAGCGGATGAGTGCATAGAACGGCTGAGTGCATAGAGCGCCTGAATGCATAGAGCGCCTGAGTGCATAGAGCGCCTGGGTGCATAGAGCGCCTGAGTGCACTAAGCGGATGAGTGTACAGAGCGGATGTGAGTGCGAAGAGGGGGCGAGTGCGAAGAGGGGGCGAGTGCGCAAAACAGATGAATGCATAGTGCATTCGTGGGGCAGACTGGAGCGCGCGGGGCCGACTGGAGCGCTTGAGTGCGTCGAGTGAACAAGAGTGTGTGGAGCAGATTGTGATGCATGGAGTGGACAGGAGTGCATGGAACAGACTGGAGCACAATGAATTGCGTGACGTATATAGTAAATAGTATGGTTTAGAATGCAGAGAACCCCTTGAAAGAGCATACAACCCATCATATCACACCACCACGCTTACTCTCCCCTCTACACCACCACTCAACTAGAACACAGAGATACTATGACACCATTCGGTATAACTGTTCTCATTCAAACATCCGCCGCATACTACACATCACTCTAAGTAAAACACTGCTGGTTACACACCCCCCAGCCAGGCGTTCTCCTCCGGCCTAACGCAGCCACAACTCGGTCTGGATAAGTCCTGTCAAGCCGAACACATACTCCTGATCTCTCAACCACCACACCCACTGCTAAGAAGCAGCTATTACACGAATACCGCACCAGCTGCACACATACCCGGTGCTCACACGCACCTTGAATCTCTCTACTCTCTCTACTGACCTGAATTTAGGGTTCCCAAGGGTGTTCAACCTACCAGCACCTTCAGACCATACCAATGGTATTTAAGGCGCTATATAAATGCAAAATAAAAATAACAATAACAATATTGTTAAAGAGGAACACAAAAAGCTCCAAGGTTGATTTGCGAGGTCTACCTTGTCCCCCCAGTGCTCAACCCCAACAATAAAATATATGGAAATTAGTTTGATTACTCCAAATATGACTAAGGGCTTATAATTTACACCAGACAAAATTGAAAATAGATGGTGCTAGCACTTACACATTAAGGACAGGATCCAAATATAATTCTAACAGTTTCAACTAGTTACCAGGGTATCAATATGGCTACTTAGAGAGTGAGATAAGGACAAAGGCCATGCAAGGCAGGTTATGGGCTTCTGTGGGGTGGGGATTATACTCACAGTCCACTTTTTAATTTTGGGATTTTTGGACAGTCAACAGGGTCTGGTTACCACACAGCGGGCGCGCCTTACAGCAAACAGCTAGGCAGTTCTGGACACCGGGTGGCAAGGACAGCTGGATGGCAATTCTGGTCACTGGATGTCAGCATTGCAGCGAGCATGCAGCTAGTGGGCAGCAAGCCAGGCTGATTTCAGGATGCAAAAGATACCACAGCTTTCCCCTTTTTGTGAATTGGAAATTAGTGAGTTTATTGTGGATCAAAGGCCTAGTAGTTGGAGTCAGCAAGATGAATGGAGATCAGGAACGCAGCGCAGGAACTTCAGGAAGAGTGTCTGTCTAGAGTCTGGTCATGGACTCTTATTTATAATGCATAGTGACGTCATAGAAGTATATGGTTGGGCAGGCTTAGCTAAACATACCTCTAACCCACTGGATTGGTCCGGGTTGCTAGTCTCCGCCTTGCTCTCAGCTGGTTGGATCTAAAGGGCAGATTTATGATGGGAGTTTTACAATGTCCAAAAACCTCCCACAGCTACTTTAGCTAAAATCCGATTTTGCCACAAATGGTACATTTATACAGCTGAAGTCTCTTAGCAAATTACATAAACAGGTTATATATTTTATGCAGACCATTGCAGTCCAACCCTGCAATCTGTGAGATATTGTTTTGTACAGTTAATAGTCTTTGGTCATTTTCAGTGTGAAATGTCCAGCCTAAAATTCTATGACTTTACATGTGCGTACATTCTATCATGGGGCCTATTTCTGTTAATTATTAAAGGCATGGTCTAGTAAAAATGTTTATTGTCCCTACGGGTCGGCCATGTTTTTTTAAGCCTAAGTGGCTCGATTTTAGAAAACTTTCCTATGGACCTTACCCGAGTTTTCGTCCATTAAACGCACGCGAAAACAAGCACCAGGGAGCCGCCATTTTCTGATAATCCTATCTTTTCCCCCATCGCCCTGGCTGACCTGCTTTTGCGGCACTAAATCAATTCCCCCGCCCCTGAGCCTGTCATCAGACGACTCGTACCGCCCATTTCCCAACGCCAAAGCACGTCTCGTGTCAACATTCGCTGCGCTTCAGCTAATGACGTGTCGCCATGGAAATGGCAGGATGCCTCTTTCCTCAATAAGTATAAACAGACCGTTTCACAACACACAGCAGCAGATTTTCGATTCCATTCCTCTCTCTGTGTTACTTTGAGTATTCTGTGACTCGTTTCAGTGCTCTGGTCAGCTACCTTTGCCGCTTGTAGCCCTTGTGAACAGATACCAGTACCACCGCTATAAATTATTTTAGTTTGTTTAACAGACAATGGCTACAATAACCGAGGAGGAACTACTGGAAAGGGAAGCACGCGAAAACGATGGGGATTCGGACGGCAGTTGGCAGGACGAATCAACAGATGAGGAGCCTGGGCCTAGTCGAATGGACGGCGTCTCCACCTGGTGCACATGCAATCGGTGCGAGCTAATGCTGACCGAGGAGGAGAACTGCTGCTGCCGAGAAAACTTGGGATGCCTGGCCTACTTTTCGGAAGGCGAGCCACGACCGCAATGCATCACCGAGCTGCCAGACTTCAGGGCAGCCTGCCTCACACGGGCCGTGTTGAGAATAATGATGGTGCTTATGCACGAACTTCGTGCAACTGTTCGTCCTCGTAATCCGAGTAACGAGTAAGTATACTCTGCTTGTCATGCCACTCCTATTTCATGTTCTTCTACTATATCCAAAATGACATCTACATATCATTGTAACGCATGTAAATCATTCAATAGTGTGCATTGTCTAGATAGCATTTGTCCGTGCAGAATGCGATTAGTTACAAGAATTGTCATTGACAACAAACGTTTATTAAACTTATCTTGGTCATTTAAAAACAGTTTGTTTCATTCCTTTTCACAGGTGGTACAGGCTGGTGGCCTATCGTTCCTTTACATGGTGGCTCCACGGGAGGCTTGGGCACCGCGTTCGAAGAGTGATACCCGCCTGTGCCGTTTGTGCCATTAGAGAAACGTTCCCGAGTGACAGCGGTCAGTACAGAGGATTTTCTCTCGCTGTGCTGCAACCTGAACTGTACAATGTTTAAAGTCTTGTATTTTTGTGTAATCAAAATAAGATACAAAATAAAACACCACAAATATTTTAACAACGGTTGTTTCGATTTTTTAAATGAATCAAGTGTGTCTCCATTCAAGGATGGACGTCAGACATCTGTGCTCTAAATGGGTGAAGGTCTGGTCGCTGTGAAGCAGGGTGGTCACTATCTATCTAAGCTAACATAACATATTCTCGATAATGCATGTACTAAATAACACTTGTTCAAAGTCTTTCAGTGGGTTATGTCTCTATAAAAGTCACACATATGTCTATACTAACAATTACCATTGGATTATACAGGACTTGGGTCTTGACCACTATAATACACCGGTTGAAGTGTGGGTCTGTGCTCACAAGAATCTCTGGTATGTGGCATTTGTTATTGATAAGCAACGATATGCTATCATTGATTTAAAGACGATATACTATATATTGATATAAAGGCGGTTCGCGCCGGTGGATGCGCGCTGGCATGGGGGGCTGTCAGGGGCGCAAAAGGCCAAGGTGCCAAACTACATGTGCACTTCAAAAGGTGTCCCACGCCAAGGGGCCATCGGTCACATGGCCTCCTCAGACCCCGTGTCTCCAGCCAGGCCTCCCCTTGAAGCAGGCCGCCCCCCTGCAATCCACATAAGTGTGTCTCCATTCAGCAGTCTTCCAGTGCCTTATCTGCACGCCCCAGGCTCATCCATCCCACCCCCCTGTATCAAAGGCGGTTCGCGCCGGTGGATGCACGCTGGCATGGGGGGCTGTCAGGGGCGCGAAAGGCCAAGGTGCCAAACTAAATGTACACTTCAAAAGTTGTCCCACGCCAAGGGGCCATCGGTCACATGGCCTCCTCAGACCCCGTGTCTCCAGCCAGGCCTCCCATTGAAGCAGGCCGCCCCCCTAAGACCACGACATACATACGTCATTCATTCACAAACACACCCCTGTTTTTAATACTTTATAAACC
Organism: Ambystoma mexicanum; assembly: GCF_040938575.1. Lineage (NCBI taxonomy): Eukaryota > Metazoa > Chordata > Amphibia > Caudata > Ambystomatidae > Ambystoma > Ambystoma mexicanum. Next base: position 214,900,883 of record NC_090921.1, on the reverse strand, counting down.
ACTTGATATGTCTCATGAGAACATCTTTGTGCTTTGCAAGTCAACTCCTGAACGTGTTACCTGGCAACCACTGAGATCTACGCTAATCTGCTCGTCGTCGTGCTATCCGTGAACTTCTGTGACCGCTTAGAGCAAACCCATCAGTGTGCTACCTGTGGCCACCCACCTATTCTCCTGCAACATACTGCTCTGCTTGCTGAATCCAACTGTTTGTTGGTCAAGGTAAGGCCATATTTCGCAGATTTTTAAATTTCTATCTATTTGCGAGTTGAGTACACAATAGTGCTAGGTTCATTGGTCTCATTGCTATTGACTTGAGTTTCCATGGCTATGCTATCAATAGATCTATTTATTTTCATCTGTGTCTATTGTCATCGAATTGCACCCTTCGGGGGTCCAGTCTATAATGTAAGCATGTTTCCTTCTCGTGCAATACAGAACATCCAAGGGATGAGTCACATGTTCAGTTTTTAGTCACATCATTTATACATTTCTGCAACTTATGCAAATACTAAGCCGCACATAATGAACTGGTATAGTTCCTGCGACCAAAACAAACCTTGCATTGATCATTGTATGATTCATTTACTTTTGTATCAAATCTTTATTCTTGAAGATTGTATAATAATGTCGATATTTACTTTTCAGATTTATCAACAATGCCTGCCTGTTCGATTAGCGGTTGCCCTTCGAAGACCCATGCTAAATCTGAAGGCACTACAATGCATGTATTCCCGAAAACTGTTGATCGAATAAGAGAATGGGTCAGACATTGCGGATATCCACTGGATGAGCTGGAAAGTAGAGTCCAACAAGTCTTACAGGACAAGAGGGGTGATCGATACCGCATCTGCAGCCGGCACTTTTCCTTGGACATGTACACAAAATCTTGGGTAACAAAGAAGAATAAACGGCGAACGACACGGAAATTGCTCGAAAACGCTATTCCCACTCTATTCGTCCACATTCCGCCACCGGTGAGTCAAGTGTCCGGATTTAGCTTTAGGCCTTGCGGTAGTGTGTAGGTATCCGAACGGATTAATTGATATTGTAGGTGTTCTATCCCTTGTAATAATTTCGATATTGATATGAGTGTATAGTTTTTTGAATAATGACATTTACCAATATATTCTTTTTCGATTTCATAACCCACAAACGCAATGTATATATATGGGAACAGGGAACTGTGCTGTATTGAGAATTTTACAAGTATTCTGTCGCCTTACAGGGCTATTTTTAATATTGGCATTTCATTATCAATCATTAATTTACCTTTACAACTTCTTGACTATCCCTTGAATCTGAAGCAAGAACATTCTACATCCTTGACGTGGTCGCAGTTATCAACCACTTCTAGCGCGTATCAGGTAATCTTACTAGGCTAATCCGCTACAGACCTGTTTTATGCATGTCAAGTAATATTTTTATTTTATCGTGTAATCATTTTACCAAATGTTTGGTTAGTGCTTTCCAATTGATATACACCTTAGTTATCGTCCACTGGTGTTTGTTTTCAGTTATAATTAGTGTTATCCATACTAATGCAAGTACTGTCTTTCAGGGAGATGCTGAAGCGTCCGCCACATCTACAACATTTATAGATGTTCTTCAACAGCAGGAGGTATGGATACTGACAGCTCCATCGAGCGTCATCATCAGAGCTGGAATTCTTGTTGTTTGATTGTTCTACACAATGTTTCATTCGTGGTTAGCCGTTGATATGTACCTGTGCTGTCGACCCCAGGTGTGTGTTATGTTTTCACTATTGTAATCCTCACTAATGCAAGTACTATGTTTCAGGCAGTTGATGGAGCGTCAACCCCTGCACTTGATGCAGAGCCTGACATTCAAGTAATTCCAGGGGAAGTGGAAGCGGGACCATGCGTATATGAATCGGCGCAACAGCTTTCGGAAGTGCGCACTACATTTGCAACATCCATAGATATTCTTCAGCAGCACGAGGTATGGATAATGACAGCTCCATCATGCGTGATCATATAACGTGATTCCATTTGCTATACTTTCTTCCCTATTAACGCAAGTGCTGTGTTTCAGGGAGACGACGAAGCTTCCACTACAATCACAACATTTGTAATAATTAGACAAATTACGAGGAATTTGAATACACCGAAAGGTTACCTTAGAGAAACACCAGTCGTTCTCCCTCCTATGCTTCCTTCTTCAGAAATGGTTCCGACAGGGGTAGAGAATGAGTGCCTCCCTGAGACCCTTCCTCCGCCTTCAATACAAGGATTAAGGAGGGGAAGGACCCCAGGGAAACCCTCTGGGGAAGAAAACCCTGTGTCGACGGCCACTAGATAGATGTCGTCTGTCTGGAGAGGTCTTTGGTACCCGGACTATCCGCTGGAGGGGAGCCGTCTGGATAAGGACAGAGGAAAGTGGGAAGTTTAAGAAGGGTAAGTAGAAGGCAGAATATGGGTAGAGAAGACGAGGAGTACCTGATTAGAAGGGGGATACGACTTATCGGGCTATATTGTAAGTCTTCCGATGAGACGCGGATAGGAGTAACCTCGAGGACGTCCCAGGAATAGAATGATTCTCAAATCTCAATGCTGCGGATCGGACCCCGCATATCCCTGCTTCTGAATAGGTGAAATAATATCAGGTGTCAATTCTGGTTCTTATTCTAACCCCCGATATACTAGGGACTGACTATCAATTCTCACGTACCGCACGCCAGGGAGAAATTCTCGCTAGCGAACCGATCAGTGAGGTCCAGCTCGTAACGAGTGTTGCTGAGAGAGTACACTCGAGTCTCCGCTGTCGTGCAAGAATTGGGAGAAGGAGTCAAGTCTGAAACAGGTGAATGAAAGGGTAGAATTACACAGAAGGAATGACAAACAAACTAGTATACAATAGATCCTAGTATCGAACTCACGAAGCGCTGTTGTGGAAGAGTAGCAACGCATCCGCGTGTTGTCCGCAGGAACAGATGAACCGGCTCCGGAGCAGGGGGGCGGTCCTTCCACCGCGCGGCCTTGGTGTAAGTCTAGACCCACACCATCCGTAGCGGCGGCCATCTTGGGAGTAAAGATGGCCGCAATCCGTCTAAGAGACCATCTATGCCACAGTGACCATGGTCTCCGCAGGGGCGTGACAACATCCAATTTAGATGATGCAGATGTAAATAAATCGGAGAAATAAGTCGATGAAATGTGATCATATTTAGATTTTCCTTGATTCTTTTGGACAATGCATCATTTGCGGTTATCTCTTTATATGTACCTGTGCGTTCGACCCCAAGTGTGTGTTATGTTTCCAATATAGAAAACCATACTAATCCAAGTACTATGTTTCAGGGAGACGACGGAGCTTCCACCACAATCACAACATCTCATTTAGATGATGCAGATGTAAAGGAATCGTTGAAATAAGTCGATGAAATGTGATCATATTTGGATTTTCCTTGATTCTTTTGGACAATGCATCATTTGTGGTTATCTCTTTATATGTACCTGTGCCATCGACCCCAAGTGTGTGTTGTGTTTCCAATATTGAAAAGCATACTAATGCAAGTACTGTGTTTCAGGGAGATGCGGATGCCTCCTCTCCAATACAACCATTCATGGCAGTCCATGCAGAGCCAGAGGTATGGATACTGACAGTTCCATCGAAATAGATCATCACTGGTCGAATAATTGTCGTTTGATTGTTGCACACAATGTTTAAATCGTGTTTGGCTATTGAGATGTACCTGTGTGTTCGTCCTCACGTGTGTTTTATGCTAACAATATTTTGATACATAGTAATGAAAGTACTATGTTTCAGGGAGACGATGGAGCCTCATTCCGTGCTGTCTATGCGGATACAGAAAATATAGTCGTTGCAGCGCAAGAGGAGGACATGCGGAAACGAATCGGAGCTACAGCGTGCAGATGTTGAAGGTCGAGTCAAAAAAGTTACAAAGAAAAAAAAACAAAAAAAGGTTAGTTACAAACAGTTCATAAATTTAAAAAAATGTTTGTGCTGGGGACTATTTTATGTTTTTTTCCAGTCAATTCTACTACACTCCATCTTGTGTTTAAACTGAACATCCCTTTTCCAATCTCTCCTCCAGTTACCCGTGGGTGTCAGAACTATACACACACAGACAGTGAAGCGAATGAGAGATGTGGCTTGCCAGACCGTGTACACTATGGAGGAACTATTAATTGAGGTGAGGCGTGTTCAGGCTCGAGATGCTCATGTCCAATGGCCAGAACATGAATTAACTGTGTTTGGAGACTACAGCAAAGTTGCATTGGACCATAGCTACAGTGCGACCGCACCACCACAAGAAGATGTTATTGAATGTATTGAAGATAGCTCTGAAGTAGTTGCAGATCAATTTACACAATCTACACCCGCCAAAAATTTGCCACCAAAAAAACCTGTCGACATTGTTGTGTTCTCCCATCAATGTTGAAGTAATAGATGTCGAAATGACAGAGAAGGAACCAGCCGCAGCATCCATAGACGCATCAGAACTTGATATCAGCGATATTACTTTCCAATGTGTTGAAATCTCCACAACGACACAGGCCGAAACAACGTTGACGCGGGATGACAGTCTAATGAAAGAGAGCAAATACATTGTATTCGACAGTTGTTTGATGGAAATTATAAGTATGCTGAAATGTGTGCATTCCATTAGAGGGAAAGTATGTGGGAAGCCATTGATTAATGTGACTCGTCAAATAAAAGGCAGTAACGTCAAAATAAATGCCGCCTGTAGATTAAATCATAGGTTCTCATGGTCTGCACAACCAATGCTGGGGAAACTGCCAGCAGGCAATCTACTGTGTGCAGCTGCATCACTCTTTAGTGGCTCCAGTTTTAGAAAGTTAGAGGCTTTCTTTCAGTTTGTGGGACTCCATTTCATTTCTAAAGCGCTTTACTACATAAACAAGGTGATTATCTGTTTCCGGCCATTAGTGATGCTTGGAAAATAGAACAATTGTCTGTAGCAAGTACATTTGAAGGCAAACGATTCAGGCTAGCCGGCGATGGACAGTGCGACAGCCCTGGATTTTCTGCCAAGTACTGCATCTACCACTTTCAGGACATGGATAGTAAGAAAATTGTGAGTTCGGTGGTCGTGCAGGTAACACAATGTACATCGTCAGTGGCCATGGAGAAACTAGGATTTATAAAATCAGTGGAATATCTACAATCAAGGGCAATGCATATCGACTTCATAGCCACGGATAGACACGTTTCAATTGCCAAGACAATGAGAGAGCAGTTCCCACATATTAAACATCAATTTGACGTATGGCATCTTGCTAAATCAATCAATAAGAAAATCTCGGCTGCAGGGAAAAAAAAAGGTTTTGAAAGTATTTTGCAGTGGTCACATTCTATCACCAACCATCTTTGGTGGAGCTCAAAAACTTGTGAGGGGTCAGTGGAAATACTACTTGAAAAATGGCGGTCACTGATGCACCACTGTACCAACGTTCACCGCTGGACAGCAAATGAACATTTCCACCAATGTGAACATGGCCCTTTGTCCCCAGAGGAGGCACGGAAGAAGAAGTGGTTGATTCCATCTTCAACGACACACAAAGCCATTGAGAAGATTGTTTTCACCAAAACTCTATCAAGAGATTTGAGAGGACTGACAGAATTCTGTCACACAGGAGATTTGGAGGTGTTCCACAATATGTGCCTAAAGTACAGGCCAAAGCGCTTGCATTTTAGCTTTCGGGGCATGAAACATCGCACTCTACTAGCGGTCTTGGCCCATAACAGCAATGTCGGACGTGAACAATCTAGGACTAGGGGTAAAGTAAGGATGCCTCGCTACACTAAGGTGTTTTCAAAACAAAGTACGCAATGGGTGATCAAACCAGTCTATGATGAAATGCAGTTCGACTTTGTGAAAGGCCTTATTGTTGCTGTGTTAGAGAAGCACAGATATGGAATTTTGGACGTTTCTGTGCAGAGCAGTGATCCATTGCCACCGAACATTGCGACTGTGCCATGCCCACCCAAAGCACAGCTGATTGTGAAGTACAAATCCCGGTTTAAATAATTGCAATACAATTGTCTTTTTGTAAATAAATGTTATTGTACAGTGTATCTGTAAACCTAACCCCTACCTTCACCATCATGGGTGGCGAACAAGCTGGGTGTCATCTTTGAATTCTCTCTATTCACCTCACATATGTGTATGTATATATTTTTCTCATGTCTCATCTCATGTAAATGTAAATGCTGCGCACTGTTATCGGAGGGGAGGCTTGCGTATTGCAAATAATAAAACAAACAAACAAACAATAAATCTCACTTTTAACTCAACTCCTGTGGTACTTTATACTTTCCCCGACCTTCCGCAAAAAATTAAATGTCTCAATTTGGGCTGCAAAGCTCGCAGACAACGGGGACAAAATTGGGGCACTTAGAACGCGCCAGCCAAGCGGGCGTGGCATTTGGGAGAGAAGCCAGTTCGCATTTGCACATTGAGGCGCACTACATAGCGGATTCTAAACTGATGTTGCAAATAAAGAATGCGAAGGACAGCGCCCAGATGAGGCCCACAAGGCGCACTGGAAGTATAAGGGTCTATTGTTTTTTGACTTTGAGACAGGGACCATGCCGAAAGAACTACATTTGAAGGGAGTGCGCAATAACGTAAGAGACGATAAGGCAGAAAATTCAGAAACTAGACCGAGTTTCATTTTAGTTCAGTATACGAAAAATCGTTGTCAAGAGCACGGTCCGTTTTACAGACTGCATTACGAAGAGACACAATGGAAATTTCAAATATAATGTAAGTAAATCTTTACACGCTTTTATACCGGAATGAAGATTTAATGAATGGATGCATGAATAAATGAATGAATGAAGAGGTAGGAAAAGCAAGTAAAACGTGTTCGTAGTGGGCACATGGGCATGCAGGTCCACTGGTCTCACCGATCTCGGTCCTTGGCCCAGCCACTTTTCCCTGCACTGCCTACCTGCACTACGGGACTGTCTCTGTATCCTTCAGCCCCTTCTCCCGGCATTTACCTTGCACTTGCCACCAGCTGGCCCTATTATTTAATTTGTATTCAACTAACCATGTACAGCCCTTCCCCTTGCGCGATCAGAAGACACCTGGCCTAGTAGGATCGTTGTCTGTCTGCCCCTGCTCCCCACCTGCCTCGTCACGCCTAGAAACACTTGAGTATAGCCGCGTTACAAATGCCATATCATATATCATATCATTCCTCACGCATGTAGACAAACTGTCGTTTATCATTGTGTGTTGGCCTTGATTTATCTCGTTACTTTTCGCATTGATTTTAGAGACGAACATACTCCATTGAACTATCCTTGCAAGCAAATAGTTTCTGATCGGCCGTAATAAATGAAATGAGCAATATTAATGAAGTTCGGCTAGCGAGACTAATTATAATTTTTTTGTTTTCATAACAGGTATTTGATCCCATTCTGCCACTGTCATCTGTTTGAGACACCGGCGGATGGATTCTTCAGCAGACACCTGCAGCTTCGTGTCTACAACTGGAGCACGATCACCATATTATGGGACGATCGCCAAGGGCCCACATGCCCTTACGCTGTACTAGTGGCTAGAAGCAACATATCAACCTTTATGCTGGACTAGTTCCTAGTTGATGCTTCCAAAGTGGCATCAACTAGGAACTAGTTGATGCTTCCAAAGTGATTCTTTTTACGAAAATGAACACCCTGTGTACCATAAAGGAACAGCGCGTGACTCAAGATGAAACGGAACAGTTATTGCGGATACAGATAAAAGAAAATAAATGGCTTTCGGAGTTCATATGGCAATTGCTGAATATTCTCTAAACATTTAATGTCAAATAAATGTACTTTACCAAATGTACTGTGTTGCTGTTTCATTTTAAAGTACAGTTTCATATTCCGAATTGTGGCGTGCTGTGTTGTGAGTTGATCTGTGTTGTTTCCCGGGTTCTGTGTGGAGTCGCGCAGAAGACGACTACGCAGCACAGTAACGTCACGGAGAGAGGCGGGGAATATGAATGTTTTGATAATGTCAGGCTCAGGGGCGGGAGAATTGATTTAGTGCCGCAAAAGCAGGTCAGCCAGGCCGATCGGGGAAAAGATAGGATTATCAGAAAATGGCGGCTCCCTGGTGCTTGTTTTCGCGTGCGTTTAATGGACGAAAACTCAGGTAAGGTCCATAGGAAAGTTTTCTAAAATCGAGCCACTTAGGCTTAAAAAAACATGGCCGACCTGTAGGGACAATAAAATATTTTACTAGACCATGCCTTTAACATTCCATCATGTGTCCTTTCCCCATGAATCCCATTCTTCTGGCGTTTGTGTCCCATACATGCTATTGACAGCCAAGACCTCTTATTTGAAAGCCACAAAAATCCCTTTTAAACTACAACATTTTTACATTTTTGCAAAGTCCTGTTGCAAAGATAACCATCTTCAAAGTTTCTTAATAAAATCATCTTTTGAAACAAATGTGCATCCTTTGTTCTGCACTGGACCATTTATTTTCTTTTTCAGCTAACACCAGCTGTCACTTCCCCCAGAGGGAGGATGGGTTTTTCCAGCTTGATTGAAGGTTTATTGCCCCTTCTCCTCTTCGCACTTACATGTCCTGGAACTTCCATTGTCGAGGGCTCAGCCCTGACCAGATTCTGTCCAACCTAGTAATTATCGCTGGGGTGTTAGTATCTACTGAGAGAGGCCCCTTTTGTTTCTGTCATCTTCTCAGCAGAAAACCTTTCTTGGGCTGATTCCTCCCCCCATGCAGCCACTGATTTTTTTCAGATTTGGTTTGACAGGGCCTGTCATTCAAGGGTCATACTTGGTTTTGCTGAAGCACAATGGGGATATGAATGGCCATGGCAGGGCCTTATTAATAACAGTAATTTGAGGAAGAATAGATACAAATAGCGTCAGAGCAGCATCATATTAAGGTAAAATACCCCCATTTCAATGGGGACTTTGGGGCTGGCAGCAAAGCAGTGCTGCTTTTTCACTCTGTTTCTTTTGTATGTGTAAGAACACACTGGCAAGCTCCTTCAGTTTGCCCCCTTGTTCCATCCTGCCCAATGGCGCTTGGAAAAACAGTGCAGCCATCCCTTTGTCGCTCAAAACGCAGTTTGGGTGCAATGATGCTCACAGGATCCAACATAGCCCTTTTGATGTTTCTGCTGAAATGCAGCTTGGTGATGTGGGGAAGCACTGCAGAGTGGGTAATTATATCCCTCACTTGCATGAAGCCCAGAACCAATTGGTTGTCCCCTTTCGTTGCAGGGAGAAACATGAATATCCTGCGAAACTGATACAAAGGGGAAGCAGGAGAGAGAGAGATGTAGACCTGTGTAGTAAGTTAGAATAGGGAACGTCCCCTTTGAGGTGCAGCCACTAAGCAACACCACACAGACGGCGTGGAGAGTAGACGAGCGAGAAACCCACAATATGTGGTTGCCTTCCCCAAGGCCCGGGAGCCAGAGGAGCTTTGACCTGCCAAACAGAGAAAAGATGTGACAAGACAAGAAGCGGTCGATTGGCATTTACTAGAGCGGACACCAAAGTCCTGTCATGCACGGACGGGAGGAACCAACTAAATCAAACTGTTAAGGACCAGAGGGAAACCAGAGTAGCAGTTCCGCCACTGACAAGATGACCATCACCCCGATAAATGACGCCACTGAGCACAAGGTACGAAATGGGACACAGGAGCAGGGACACGGTCACAACGCTGGACGAAAGCCGAAGACGGGGTGAGTTACAAACCAACCCAAGAAGGAGGGAGTAACCTACCATCCCAAGAAGGGGTGAGATACAAGATACCCTGAGAAGGGCTGAGAAACCAGACAACTCAAGGAAGGGTGTGAATCCCAAGAGCCCAAGAAGGGGCAAGACGCAAGGTACCCCAAGACGATGCAGAAGGCAAGAGAGCCCAAGGGGAGAGATAGAAAACCCTAAAGCAGGCTAAGAAATAGGAGCCCCCACAACAAGGTGTGAGAGGTGGAACACTGAAGTAGGGTGTGAGAAGCAGGACCACAAGGAAAGACGCAGACAACCCTCCCAAGAAGGAAGAGAAACCCCAAGATGGGGTGAGAGACATCACAGTTTAAGACTGGCATTACAGGTCGTCCCAAAGAAACAGAGATTGACAGAAAGAAAAGATTCCGAGACATTGGACTAATCTGAAGCTTTGTGTACGACCAGGCAGGCGGCCTGGGAGAAGGTATAGACATTTGGATGTGAGCCAGGATTAAGCACCACCAGGAAAAGAGGAAGAGTAAAGAGTGTGGAGAATCCGATGGGATTCCCCTCAGGATCATAGTCTGGGATCCTTCTCGTGTGGCATGGGGAAAACAGGCGCTCTCTGATCCCGACCCTGGGGGTGGAGTACTGCGGGAGGATCACATGAGGGGAGAATCAGACTGGGAAGACTGGGAGGTACCCAGTTTTAACTTTGTCCGTGACCCTGCCCTTTTGATGGTCTTTTGCCAAATCAGAGTGGTAAAAACATTACATTTCCAAAAAAGGGACTACATGTCCCAGAATCCCTCAGGAACTGTAATGAAGAAGAGGGCTAAAGAGGCATGCAGCGGTAGAGACCAGGCAGGTAAACCTAAAAGTTTATGGCAAGGCCAGGTAATTAAGAGTGAGGGCCTGCACCTAAAGCCAATTAACCCACCTGAGGGGAATGAACGGCTGCTGCAGGAGGGTGTCACAGAAAGAAGAAGGAGCAGGAGCTGGAAGGTCAGAAGTAGCAGTAGGAGAAGAAACAGAACTGGAGGTAGTTCACAAGAAAGTGTGACCATGGAAGGGATACCGGAGCAAAGAACAAGCAGATTTCACTTGCAGGTTCTGCGTTGGTCCTGTGCTCACACACCCTAGCTGGCTGTGGCTGCATTGGAGGAGACTAGAGAAAGCTGGCAGTGTTTCCAGGTGTGCTTAATTGTCGTGAATGCAGAGCTGAAGTTCTCTGTTTCACCCAAGGCCTGTGTGCTGAAGCAAGTTGATGGAAGATGGAGAAAGGAAGACTCTCCATTAATGAGGGCAGATCTGAGACACCCTTTCTGAGGAAAGGTGTGGATCCTGAGAGTGCCTGTGGTAGCAGTAGTAGAGGGAAAGAAGTCAGAAGTCGAGGCAGCCTGTAGCTGCTGCAATACTGGAGCCAGTAAATGAAGGACAGTACTTCAGAGCAGCAGAAACTCCTTGCTGAAACCAGCTGAACTTCATTTACGTCGAAGGTAGAGCGAGTGAAAGTCTTCATAGTTGTGGGAAGTCTTGCCAAACAAAGGGAAATATATCATGCACTTATCCAGCAATTACTGAAGTGCTCACATGTGAGGAAAGTCTTTCTTTTCCCATTGTTAGTTTAAAATCATTGACAGGAGAAGTGCATGTCTCTTATTAATAGGGAGAACGGTAGCGGTAATGATCACATAAGCAGTAGCAGACTTTCTCATTCAGTTACAAGGAAACATTAGTTCAGAATGGCCTTGTATGCAATATTATGTTTCCCAATCATCGGTAAAGACGAAAGCTTTCTTTGTAAAAGGGAACACAAGTAGCAAGTTGGGGTTTACCATCAAGAAGCCATTGCGTGTGCCTGAAAGTGATTTTGAAGTGAACCTTTACTCTTGTCACAAGTGTTGCAGAAGTTGTTGAACTCAGAAGTACAACAAGCTTTGTCCAAGCCAGTGGGCAGAACCTTCCAAAGAGGAACCCAACCAAAATAAGAACTGACACTCGCTGTCTTGAAGTCGCTGAAGCTGATACTAATCCAGGGTCTTCTGATACAAGGGTGAAAAAGTCATATGAAACTGGGAGAGTGGCATTACAGCTTTGGGGTAAACCCTGCAGACCCAGAGATGCATATGTAACTGGGGAAGGGTGCTGGCTGCTTGTAATGATAAATAATTACGCATCAGTAAAGCTGACACCGTGGCAGTCAGAAGCTGAAGCATATTCTGTGGTAGGTACAAGACTTAAAGAAAGGCAAAGATGCTACCCTTTCCGGTAGAAGTGGAAAGAAGAGTGCCTTAGCAACCTGTAGAGGTCAAAGATTCTTGATTAAGTTGCCCAATAACATTTCCACAATATCAAGTTGTGGCAGCAGAAGTTGAACTGTGGTTGTCTAGAATTTTGTCATAACTGTAACATGTTGAAAGTAGAAGCAGTCTGTGAGACAGAGAAGCCTGCTCTCACAGTAACACTGATAAAAGGAAGTTGTCACAGAGATAGCAATTTCCTTAGAAGAAGCATCCTAACAAGTTGTATACAAGACACTGCAGAAAGTAAAGTTGTTAAGTGCAAGTGGCATTTTTGTTGTTGTACCTTATGCAGGATTACCATTGATGCAGTTTTCTTTATGGAACTTTGAAAAGGGAGCTTTTCATCCAGAGAAGAAGAAACGGTTACCTGTGGAATTTTGTTTGAGCAACCTTTTTATTTTCTTTGGAACTTTTCAAGAACTTATTTGAGATGTTGTTTTCCTTGGGAGAAATTGACTTTGGACATTTCTGGGGGAGCGAAATCTGGCCAGAACAAGCAGAAGTCAACCAAGACCTTAATTGTTTGGTAATCTTTTATTTATGTTATTGTTGCTTTACTTTGATTGTTTGCTTGTTTTGTGTGAGGGTTAGTTTTGCGTATGCAAGGAGACTTTCCCTTAGATCTTAAAATAGGTAGTGAATTGCCTGGTAGAGTAGGTTTAGTTAGGGTTTATGTGGGGTTTCTTTTCAAAATAAAATGTCAAACCTTGAGAAAACTAAACTCAGTATTGAGCCTCACATTATTGACCCCTCACAAGAGACATGTTGAACTGTGCAGTCAAGCACGTGGCCTGAGAGAAGCTCGAGAGACATTTGGGTGGGGTCAGAAACCAACCACCATTGAGAGGTTTGAGAGAAAATCCCTTACAGACCTTTCTGGTTGAGTTTGTTAATTTTGTTTATTAGTTGTAGGGACAGGTTTTGGGCAAGATTAGGTTTTGGACGAAGGACTGGATTTTAGTTTTATCACATCCTAACGAGCACCCTTTATTATTTTGCTTAGATAAGGCAAAGAACCACATTAGAAGTAGGGACAGGATATGCCTTATTTTCTTTGGGGAAATAAAACCCATATTACAAAATGGCCTCTCGTCCGTCTCCTGAGTCTGACTTACCACAGAAAGGGCTACACCCCAATCCATGGGTTTCAACTTTAGTCTAAATACCCAATAGAGAAGGAAGGTTAATTCCTATGGTGCTCAGCATTTCGCCTCCCTAAGGCAGTTATCATAGGTTGGAGGGCAAGTCAGGCCTGGCCTGGAAGTAGTCACTTGATGTCACCGTCAGCGTCATAGACCCAGACTACCAAGGGGAGATACAAGTGGTGTTGCATAACGCCAGAACACAGAGCTATATTGTGAAAGAAGGGGTACCCATTGCCCAGGGAATCCTAGAGAAAAAGATGGTCCCATGTTTACATGAAGTAGGACATCTTTCTGACCTATCTAGGGGGTCCATAGGCATCGGGCAAACCAATAAGAACCTGGCCCTGCATTCTCCGACTGAGGTGGATGATACAAATACCTTACCCAACTTAGCAATAACACAGAGAACTAACCAGATTCTGGCAGTGGCATTAGAAAGGCCGCTCTCTGACAGTCACAGGATGTAATGAACGAAACGGTTCATGTGAGGGATCAAGAGTAAGACTCGGCACAGTGCCCTTTTTCACTGTTTATCAAATACTTTTATTATCAAAAGAAAAAGAGGGGTTGAAGAAATCCTTCCTGTCCATGACTCTGTTGGGTATTTTGTGGATATTTGGGGCTTTGCGGTATTTTCTTACCACCAAAATACCTTTAGCAATAATCACTCTCTGTATTCATATTGGGTCACACATGACAATAATACATTGCATTATTTCAGAATTCAGACCTATTTAGATGGTATGCGCGGTAGTTTGCGTGGTTGGTTGGTATAGTGGTTGGTTTATTTGTGGCCCCAATATCCAACATCCCTTGTTTTTTTATCTAGATTGTTCTTGATCACTAGAGAGACCTCAGGCCTACATTTTAGGGATACCACATTTTCAGTGTTAGTGTTGTGTGCCACCATGGGCAATTGTGGTATTTTTGTGGTAATTTCCACTACATCATATACGGTAGGGAACTATGTCCAGAGAGTCTCTCTTCCCGTTGACTCATGTACCTCCAACAGGCTATGCTACAAACAGTCACTCACAACTGTCCATACTGAATAGAATCATGCACACATCTGCTTTAAAATGACAATTCCACTGTTTAAAAATCTACCCACTTTTAAACCTTTCCCCATGCAAAATGAAAGAGAAAAATAATACACACTAGCTATCGGTTTTCAAATATTTTTGTATTATAGAAATTTCATTTAAACACAGTTTTATTTTTTTTACAGAAATAAATAAAATGGTACAAGATTATTTGTGATAAAAATGAACAGAGAGCTGCGAGAATATATTCAATTGGTAACATGAAATATGCTGATAAGAGACTGAGACTCCCTCTAATACACTGACTGAACAGCTTCGCACACTTTCGCACAGCTCCCACTCGCTTCTGTAATTACCTTATCTGTTCAGCATGAGTTTTCTCCGGCTATTCTCTTTCTGAATTTGGCTCCCTTGAAGATCAACCCCAGTGAAAACAAGCATCTGCCGTTCTCAAACCGGGGTTATTGCCTGGAGCTCTCAGCTTTTGCAGCAGGAATGCCCCAGCCAGGAAAGAGATCCTTCTCCCAGCTCTGCAAGATGTCGACTCCCTTTCCCCTCTTCTCAAGCTTCTCCCGCAAAGTTCTAATCACAGCCTCTAGCATGATACTTGCTATGACGCTGATCCAATCAGAATCAATCATGTCATCTCCTCCCTCACTACACAATGGCTCACTTCTACAGTGGCAATTGTAACAAACTGATTTCCTGCTCCTTCGAGCTCTTTGCTTCCTGTAGTTATGTGGACAGAGCAGCAGAGAAAAAAAAATGAATGTGCGTTTAAAAGTTCACTTTCAGAGTAGGCCTAATTCTGCAGTGGAGACACATTTTTATTAGTGGGTTATGTTAAATGAAGTTTTATTAGTCAGGTTAGTTGTTAATAAGGTTAGTTATTAATTTTGAAATGTGTCTCTTGCAACATAGGCATTTCAGGTGAAAAATAGTGTGCATTTTGAATGTGCAGATGTGTGCTTTTAACTGTAAAAATGGATTTGCATCTTATATGTAAAAATCGTTTTTGACTGAATAGCCTGTCTTTACTTATATGTCCATGTTACTCTGGCAATACATATAGCAATGCACCACGCCCATGTAGTGGTGCTGCATAAAAATATGCTACCTGTGCAGAAGTGCTGTACTCTGTGCTGTAACATGCCAAATATCCTTACAACTCTTAGTAGGTTTTAACTGCATCAACAAAACTAGGAAAGTCGGTGTCAGGATGTCTAAATCAAAAAGAGAACTCTATACTGCGCCCGCTTAATTCTAAACTGACCCTCACACACTATACTCAACACAATGTGAAATGGGAGTGTCTTTAGCTGAACACCTGCAGCTTCCTTCCAAAGTTCCAAACAAAGTCTTTAAAGTGAAGAAAAGTAAATAAAGTTCCACTAGAGAAGGGGCCCTCCCTTCCCTTACAGTGCTTCTGGTTATTCACAATGACACGTTTGTATATTCTACAATCCCAAGTAGAATGGTCTTCCCTTTAGATTTTCTCAGTTTGCACAACATTTTACAGTTCTTTGTCTGGACCTCTGATGCCTTTTTCAGAAAGGGGTATGGTTCTTCCCTTTTGATCCACAATTCAAGAGTGGGGAGATCTCTTCTCCTGTTTTCTCAGCTTTTCCACAATTTCTGGGGGTCTTTACTCCGTTTCGCCAATTGCTGGTTTATTCTCCTGCCAGGGTATTATTTCACTACTTGGGTGTGGGTCCCAGACTCGGTGTGCCTGGTTTACTCTCCTACCAGGGCTTTTTGTCTTTTCACTTGGGTGCAAGTACTTGACTCGCTGAGTGCCTGGTTTACCCTCCTGCCAGGGCTTTTAAGTGCACTTAGTATTGAAGTGTAATCCCAGGTTCACACTCCTCATCAGCATTCATTCGTTTCTGCATCTAGGTAATTATATTTTTCATATGTCGGGCCACTGACCCTTCTCCAATTGTTTTAAATGTCCCAGCTCCCTTGTGTAGGCTTCTAGTCTTCACTAACAGTATGCAGCATACACCCTGAAGCGCCCCGGCATCCCAATCTCCTTCTCTGGGTTTACCAGTACTCTCTGGCAGCTTTGGCATCCCTCGCAGCTCGCTGTTTCCTCTGCTGTCTATCTGCTGGCTGGGAGCGCGTCTCGTCGGCTTATCAGTTCCCGCCTTACCTTCTCCTTCGCTCACCAGCTCCTGCTGCTCCTGACGGCAGCACAGTGACCACTCTTCTGCCCGACTCCCTTGGATGCTGTTCTCGCCAGTTTCCACACTCCGGATTGCTTTCCTTCTGTGTCCCAACCAGAATTGGGAGAGTCGAGTCTCTCGTTCTGTTCAGGAGGTTTCTTTTTGAATGTCCCTGAACCGGTTAACATCCTCCAACGACTAGAACGCTGCGTTGGCTTGCCGCTTCTAGTGATCTTCATCACTTCATCCCTCTTCCTCATTTCAGTGGTAAAAAAGTGGGGATGTACATAAGTCCTAGCATTTATTGTTTCAGTGCTATCAAATGGGTAGGGATGTACACATGGTCAGTGATCAGCAAATAGTGGGGATTCTTTATCAACACTACAATGTGCCATACAAGAATGGGGGAAGGCTAAATGGGTGTTACCAAGGAATACAGGCAAAGATCTGTTTTGACCCAGTGCGCTCACTTCGCCTCCCCGAGAGCTGTCCTCCCCCATGTGGTCCTCCCACAGATAGCCACAACCAGGGTCAGAGTCAGGCAGCTTCTGCCTTTCTCTGGCCACATGAGAGGGGGGGTGGGGGATTTCCCTCAGAGAACTAGTGAAACGCTTGATAGATTTGTCACACACCACAAAAGCCCAACTGGTAATTCTTAGAAGTCACCTGAGAGTGGTCATGGAGTTGGCTCATTCCCTCCTAACGGCCTTGGGGCAAAATGGTGTGACAAAAACTCAGTATCAAGTTCTCAACAAATGTTATTGCCTGGCGTTTTGTTGGTGTAAAGACTCCTCAATCCTCCTTGGGATATTCCCTGTTAGAACTACTGTATGGCAGAGAACCCTGAGATGTGCTGGACATGTTAAGGGAGACTTGGAAGGTGAGACTGCTACCTATATCGCAAGCAGCCAACAAAAATCCCATCTGAAGGCTGTAAGGGATATTGTTAATAGATAGCTCTCAAAGGTGCAGGAACACCAGAT
This sequence comes from Ambystoma mexicanum, assembly GCF_040938575.1. Classification (NCBI taxonomy): domain Eukaryota; kingdom Metazoa; phylum Chordata; class Amphibia; order Caudata; family Ambystomatidae; genus Ambystoma; species Ambystoma mexicanum. The sequence goes on along the minus strand of NC_090921.1, from coordinate 214,883,521 downwards.
ATTTACGATTAGCAGGCGTTCGGTGGGTCTTTTTTGGTAGGCAACCATGTATTGGTTCTATTACCTACCTCTGAAAATACGATGGTCTTGAGGTCATATGGTTTATATAAAAGCCTCGAACAGAAGGGATCACTCAATTACTTAGGCTCCCAATCAGAAAGAAGGCAAAAGATACAAATCTATCATGTGCATCTATTAAATGTTTGGAAGGCTGACCCTGTTGAGCAAGCACAGTCACCTGATTCTGGAGATGCTTTCTAACAGATAAAAAAGGGACATCCAAGATCTATTGAATCAACCCACTGAGGTCTTTTCCGAAGAGCCAGTGAGAGTAAGAAATGTCTTTCACTATAACAAACAGTTAATCTCAAATCTTATCAAATCCCTGAGGCACGAAGGAGGTTTATAGAGAAAGAAAGAACCAACGTGTTGGGTTGGGAGGCCTAGAACCATTGCGGAGCCTGTGGTCCTCCCCAATTGTTCTCGTCGCCATGTCTGACAAATATTGGAGATTCTCATCGATTTCTGGAGACTGCAAGCCATCTCAGACTTCGATAACTATCAGATGCCCAGAATCAACGAGTTGATTGAAAGGCTGGTGTGCCAAATCTGGACAATTCTTCCCTTCTCCCCAGAGTGGAGATACCCCCTTTGAGGGTAGGGGAGGGAGGAGAGAGCGCTAAGCAAGACCCTGCCTAGGGGCCTGGGCAAGTGGGACCTCACTGGGAGTGACTTCCCTTTTGGGAAACAAATTTCTGCCTATATGTGTGTTGGAAAGACTTTGGTATCTCCGATGATGACTATAACAAACAAGGACCCTTCTGTCACTCCTTTGGATTCAGGTCATGCTGAATGTCATCTGAATGCCATAATTAAAGAAGACAGGCATATATTTTTTTTGTTTCTGATGACGTACATAGGAGCAGCGTGGACAGCTAGTCAGGGGAAGACTCCTACGGAGGGAGGAGAGTATTCCCTATACAGAGACAAGCGTCTGTGGCGACGACGTCCGGAGGGGTGGAGCCATGCAAGGCCGCAGAACCCTTGGTGGCGTCGAGAAAGGGAGAACCGCTAGCTTTAGGCTAAAATGCAGGCATTCTGAAAGAGCAAGAGGCTCAGGGCAGGAGAAAGACTGAAGCACAACCTTCTCAACTGGTGACGTAACCACGGGAGAGCAGTGGTGGACCTGGCGCCCGGCAACCAACGCCAATACCAGAAGGTCCCTTTCAACTGCCCTTGTCCACAGTTTTAGGGCTGACTCTAGGCTTCTCTATGTGCTTTCAACCTACTTTGGAGAGGGGCGATTATCCCGCCCAGACAAGGCTAGAGTATTAGTAGTGTCAGACATTATTGAAATTCTTGCCGTTTTCTTCCCTTATAATGTGTGCAAGGTGCCGACACGTATTTGTTTTGCATTTTCTGTCTTCTACAGAGGGTGGGTTTCTATAGTATTTCTAATTGATTATTAAAGTACATATATTTTTAAAGAACCTTGATTGGACAATCTTTTATTTTGGAACTTGTGCGCTATATCTGTTTGAGTAACTACTGCCACACATTCGCTACCTTCTGAGAGTATAGACCTTCCCTTTACCCACATTAACACAAGAAGCGAAGAGAGTGCACCTCCTGGCTGTCCCCGTTTTACCTTTATGATTGGAATCCCTGTTGGTTTGTGGGGGATGAGAAGGCGGTTCAGCCACTGCTCATCCCTGTACTCCTGCGGGGCAGATGTCACTTTGTCGCAGTAATAAATACAGTAGCTGATAGTTTCCACACTGTAGTTTTAATACAGTGTAGACTGTAGTTTCTGCAGAATTCACGGATGGATAGCTCATGTGCAAGGCTCGACCCTCGGTAACGGTACAATGCCATGTGAAACGAGTTGGCAAACTTGGTCTGGCCAACTGAACCCTTTATCCTACCAAGATCGATACATAGATACAGCATGAAGTACAAAATACATCAGATTATTATTGTTACCTGAAAGTACTATTTTTGTAACATGCCCTCTTCATCAACCATTGTTCACAAATATGACCCGGTTCTACATAAGAATGTTGCACCAAATGTCTCAAAGCGGATTGGCCGAGAGTGTTCTAATTAGTGGATTGTAAACTGGATGGGAAAAACTGGGTTCTGGTGTTAAGGGCAAAGTATTTGCCAGAACTGAAAGTGGGCACATTCGAGATATGTGTACTGAGGGGTGATTTTTTGGGGAGGGGCTTTGAAAAACCGAAGGTAAAAAACACCTATTATTCAACATTATTTCCTACATTTCAATGTCCATGCAACTTCATCAAGTTTGATAGGAGTGTTCGGATGTGACCAGATCAGTAGCTTGCTACATTAGGTGACCCTGTAAGGGATGAGGTCGAATGTTACAGTACAACATGCTTCTCATTTTCCTATATAAAGGCCAATGTCAGCTTAACTATAAAGTCCCTGTCACTATAATAGAGGAGACCTTATAGGGTATCCATAGTATATTTTCTACAGTATTCTGCAGTATTTTCTAGTAAAATCCATGTTTTTGACTGGTAGTTCCATCAATAAAAGTGCATACATACAGCTTCTGTTTGCACCTATCTTTTGGAGAAATCAGTCAATCAAGGGGTGCAAGAGGGTTTTCGGTGCCATTTAGATTGCCACGAAGGCTGTTTCTATAGGTTATACTGGCTTTAGTTACCCTATGTTTCAGCATGAAAGATGCTAATCACCATTGGGTTTTACAGTTCCCACACTATTGCATCAACATCACACTGTTAGGTTTTAACAGCACACACACCTCTGCGGTTGTTTAGTGACATTGGCCCTCATTACAGCCGGTCTGGAATGAACTCTGCTGGTAGCACCGGACCTGCACCGTTATCCAGACCAGCATATTCCGACCCGCGATGGTGGAAACACTGTTACTGCAAAGTGACCCCCACGGTGCTACCGCATACGGTAGCACCGTGACCGCAAACAGTGGGGATGAAACGCTGGACGTCCCTGAATTACCGGCACGACGGGATAGTGGGTATATTACAAGTAGCACCTGCACGGAAACACTGCCATAAAAGTGGCGTTAGCACCGTGACCACTGCTCCTTTATTACTGCCACCGCGGACCAGGTGTAAAACAGTTCCAGGTGAGCACCGACATGCCCCAGGTGGCCAGAATTAGCCCTGCTATACACCATTGGCCATTGGGAACAAACAAATGGACCACACTCACACCCACCTCTCAACACAACCATGCTGGTAATCAGGCCCCAGGTGGCTAAAATTAGCCCTGCTGCACACCATTGGCCACTGTGACCCTACAAAGGGACCACACTCAACCCACCTCCCAATACAACCATGCTGGCAGTCGTTCTAGCAGCAATTGGGCTGGGGAACCTGCGAGCAGCTATGGAGTTAGAAACAGCACTGAGGAAGAGGAGGAGGCGTAGGCGCAGGAGGCAAATGAGGGACCAGGCGGCCTTCCCAAACATCATTCTGCAGCAGGTACCACCCCGCAGAGAGCAGGGCTTCACCCTTGAACCTGACCCCACGCCAAATTCATACCTTATAGAGGCTTGACAGGGACACCATAATGTCAATAGTCAACCTCATTAATGACGACATCTGCAGCATCATAAACATCAGGGCCGCAATCCCACCCTTGCTGAGGGTAGTGTCGGTACCGCACTTCCTTGCAACCGGCACATATCAGCACACCGTTGGTGAGCTGCACAGGCTGCCACAACCCTGTTTTTCAAGGATAATGGTCCAGGTACTGGATGCGCTGCTGCGCCATGTGTCAGACCCCATTGCACTACCCCGAACCACTACACAGGTCAATGCCACCAAAGTGGCCTTCCAAGCCCTTGCCGGCATACCCAATTGAATAGGTGCGCTAGATTGCACCCATGTGGAGTTGACTGCTAGACATGCCATTGAGGCGGTGTATAGAAATCGGAAACAATTCCACTCCCTGAACGTGGAGATGGTCTGTGAGGCAGAACAACACATCACCCATTGCTGTGCACGTTTCCCAGGATCGACACGCGACTCAATGGTTTTGCGGAACTCCACGTTGCCATGGTACATGGTACATTTCCATGGAGAGAGCACCTGGCTGTTGGGTGAGTAGAATGACCAATGCAGGACCTCTGTGTAGTGGGGGGGGTCAAATAGCCACTCACTAGAGTGCGCATGGCTGTTGGGTGAGTAGAATGACCAATGCAGGAACTCTTTGTAGTGGGGGGGCAAATAGACACTCACCAGAGTGCTCATGGCTGTTGGGTGAGTAGAATGAGCAATGCAAGGCCAATGTGTAGTGGGGGCAGCAAATAGACACTCACCAAAGTGAGCAGGGCTTTTGGGTGAGTAGAATGACCAATGCAGGACCTCTGTGTAGTGGGGGAGGAGGGGCAAATAGACACAAACCACAGTTCACCCAGCTTACCGCTGCAATAGGCAAATGCAAGTTTGCCATGTCACAGGAATCCATATACTGGCTAATGGTAACACCCCCGAACCATGGAGTGGCAGACCATGCAATGGTGACATGTGAATGTATCGGCACCGGCGAGAAAGTAGCAGGTGCTCCCATGTGCACAATGCCTATTTTGCCCTCTCCGGGCATCAGTGTCTTCACTCCTGTGCGCTGCCGGTGCATGACTCTGATTTTGACAGCACCATACAAGACATGAGGCACCTAGTACGTACACAAACAGCATTGTGCAAATTGTAAGGAATAAGACATATAGTTGCCTAGAAGGTATTATGTATGCAGACATTGAGCACAGCAAACAGTCTCAGTCGGAATCTGTGAGCCAAGTGTGTAATATTGAAGAGTACATCCAAGACAATTTAGCAGGTTGCATTCTGAAATCAGTGCCATGTACTATGTTCTGTGCTAGCAAAATACTTGAGCCTGTGTACATGCTATCATCGCCAACACAAAAATCCTACCATAAAAATCAGATCACCTTTCTGTCACTCCCATGCAGGTGATGCCGTATAACCCCTCATGCCATGGCTCATGAAACCCATCAGACGACCACGGAACAAGCATGAGGAGGCCTACAACTGGGCACACATATGTACACAGGGCATCACAGAGCTGACTTTTGGACTTCTGAAGGCCAGGTTGCACTGCCTCAGCAGATCCAGCGAGGCATTGATCTACAGCCCTGTGAAGGTTCCCAACATTGTGCTGGCATGTGCCATGCTGCACAATATGTGTATACGCCGGAACATTGCATTGCCCCCAGACATGGACCCAGCAGATGAGGATGGCGACGATGATGATGGCATGGATGGAAAACATGCACGGGAAGCACTTATTCACAACTTTTTCTGAACAATCATCACAAGCACATTGAGCACATTAACCCACACGTAATTTGACACTTGCATTAAATCATTCATTCACACGGAAGAAGATTGTCCACTCGTTATTCTGATTGACAACCCCGTGTATTATGATGGAAATATTAAGCAGGTGCTACAATAATACACACCAAAACGTATCCACCCACCTCCCAGGCCCCAACTACCTATCTCAACTATGGACCCCCTCCACCTCCCAAACGTACCCACCCACCTCCCAGGCCCCAACTACCTATCCCAACTATGGACCCCCCCCTCCACCTCCCAAACGTACCCAACCACCTCCCAGGCATGGACCCCCCTCCACCTCCTAAACCTACCCACCCACCTCCCAGGCCCCAGACCCAATATGCCAACATGTGCAACAATTGTCAGTCAAAATGCACTACTTCTTGCCATGCTTCGCTGCATGAATAAAACTCTGGGACGTCCCAGACAGCCGCGTGGACCTCCTCTTGGGGCTGCCTGCCTGTGAGCTAGTTGGTGTGGTGCTGGTGGAGGGCATTGTGGGGTTATGTGGCGGCATGCACATCATGATGGCCCCTAGGACCAGCACCATTGTCTCTGCTATTGTTGACTGTACACTGTTTCCTCACTGACCCTCCGTGACATCTGCATATTGCCCAATGGCACGTGCAACCCGGTGCCCAATGGTCTGGTTACTCTCACGTTGCAGCCTAGACTCCTCCAGATACTGCTGGACCTGTGCAGCCAGTATGTCCTGCCATTCCTCAATCCGTTGGAGATGGCTGCCAATCTCCTGCAAAGATGGGGTTGGGGAGCGCATGGGACTCTGGGGGCTCATAGGGTTGAATCTGCCCAGTGGTTCTGGGGTGCTGGGGTTCTTCTCACTGCCTATTTTTGCTGCCTCAATGGGCAGTTCCTCTGGACTGCTGTCCATGCTCTGGGACTCGGTCTGGTGGGGTGGTGGTGGTGCACGTACCTGTGGGATGCCACTGGCAGCAGGGGTGTCGGCCGGGGGTGCCTGCTGTCTCCCAGGGGCAGCGGGGGGGTTGGGCTGGGGAGCCTGCTGTGTCCCAGGGCCAGCAGGGGGGTTGGGCTCAGGTGCCTGTTGTGTCCCAGGGGCAGCAGGGGGATTGGGCTAGGTGCCTGCAGGGGTGTTGGTCTCCTTGGCACAGTGTACCTGGGCCTGCGTAACTTCCCAGATGGCTGAGGTGTCTGCAGCAGCGGTTGACTGATGTTGTGCTGGCCGACATGCACGTCCCGTCTCCCTCGACGTCCCTCGTTGTCCCTCATCGGTCTCAGATGATACTCCTGTAGGTGAATGAAAGGCATGCTGTTAGTGGTTTAATAGGATGTGTATACTACAATTACATGCTACACAGTCATCGGGCAAAATCACATTGTGGTTACACGCATTGATATGTGCTGCATTGTCATGTGGGTGTGTATGGGTCATACTTGGGTGCAGGCCATCTGACTGGCTTTGCACTGTATTCTGGGGGGGGTGGCCATGGGAGCACTGGGTGTGCTCGGGTGATGTGGACTGTGATATGTGTATTTCGGTGCATTGATGGGGGGGGCAGGATTAGCTTGATTCAGTTTCATATTTGTGTACTTTCTGTACTCATCAGCCTCTCCCGGTGTCCCAGCCCCCGCCTCCGCTGCACCAACTCCCTCGATGCCCCCGATGTGCAGCAGACTGCTCCACTTTCCCTCCCATGGGAGCAGCTTTAGGGGTGAGTGTGGTCCACCACCTGGTGCAGTGCACTGATGTCTGTCGGCTGACAGAAGGTTGCGCACTCTCATGCAGAGGTCATCCCATCTCTTATGGCAATCCTTGAATCTGTGGGCTGTGACACCCATAGCTGTCACCTTCTGGACAGCCTCAGCTCATATGGCCTTGCGCCTCCGCTGCGTGCTGCGCCGCTGAGAATAACTCCCCTGCATTTTCCACAATGTGGTCAACCAGCAGGGTGAGCTCTGCTTCACTGAAGCGGGGCTTGCACACGCGGTTTTGTGGGATTCGCGATGCCATGTCCATCTGTATGTTTGGCCACTGACTTTTTCTGGATGCCTTCTGGTACAGGAGGATTGCAGTGGATTGTGATTATTGTAATGATCGCCGCTCTCTTTCCAGTTCCGGCGATCACAGTATTTCAGGTTCCGGTGTTTCCGGCTTCGCACACACAGTGTTGCTACGTCTGGCATGCACGCGGCGGAGGCGGATGCACCGCCAAGTTTTGTGGCGGTAAATCCGTCTACGCCAGTGTTTCCATAATGGTTCTGCGCATTAGTGATGCGCGCGACTGCCAAGCCGTAATCCTACCTTGTCTCCGCCACTACTCGGTGGCGGAAACAGTACAACCGCCATCACGGTTACACCAGATTTTTACTGCCAGACCCGTAATGAGGGCCAAAGTCTCTGGCTTATAAAGCCATGTTTATAATGATAATAAACACCATAGGATTATGCTGCGACTGCTTCAAGCTTTTGTCTTCATTCACTGTAGAAACATATGTACTTGAGCATATATACACCAGTTACAGTAGTATATGCTATGGTATTCTTTGTGCACTTACTACAGTATAGATGTTAGTATATAACATAGAATTTATAGTTAATATACTGCGTTACATAGGGTATTATGCAAATCAGTATCTGTAGTATATTTTCATATATATATATCATACAATCTAATTAAAGGCCAGATGTATGTTTGTCATATGCAGTCAGTCAGTAGCGGCCATGTAGTTATGGTTAAGTTGCGCATCTCATAGGAAGAGCACTTTTTGGACGGCTTACAACTTTGCTCCCCCAGGACGAATCCTCACCAAACTTTGCAAAAAAGTATATGGCCCAATCAGAATTTTTTTGCAAAATTTGGTGAGATTTGGTCCAGGGGGGCAAGGTTATAGGGTTGTCCCAAAAGGTCTTTTTTTCCCATAGACATAATGGAAAAAAACTTTGCTCACGCCTACAGCCCAAACCGCTGGACGGATTTTCACCAAATTTGTGGCAAGAGCGGCGACTTGGTCCCGAAAGTGTGCTTTTGTTGATTTGGTGTAAATCTGTCCAGGAGGTTCTTTTTACATGTCCAAAACGTAAGGCAAAAAAATTAGTGATATCTATGTTCGCTCCGCGGACTCACTTCCCTGTTCGTGTCACAACTCAGAGATTGTTTACTGGTCGTTGCAGATAATACTTCCCCACTCTTCTGGGGAAGTTCCTTTCACTCAAGGAATTTGGAATCTTTATGGTGATGTGCCAAAGACCTCCCTCCCAAGAGCTCAGCCTACAGGAATCAATACACCTGGCAGGCCGGGGGCTTGAGTGAAAAGGCCGGAGCAGAATCGTCAGAGCTAGAGGGACAAAGAACAAAACAGTTGTTCAGGAAATGCAGCCAAGTAGTGCCGGAGAACAAACAGCCAACACCGCCCACAATTACCCACTCTTACCTGCTCCGTAGGAACAATATACCAGTAACCTACTAGTATCGAGGTGCAGAAAACAAGGAGGATGTCTGGTGAAGGGAAGGTGTGCCAATATCCTCGGAACACCACGGTGAAAGCAGCAGAGCGTCAAAAAAAGTGTTCAAAGCAATCCAGAGTTAATGCAGCAGAGCGTCCCAAAAAGGTTCAAAGCAATCCGAAGTGTAAACAGCAGAGCGTCCCAAAAGGTTCAAAGCAATCCAAAGTGTAAACAGCAGAGCGTCCCAAAAGGTTCAATGCAATCCAAAGTGTAAACAGCAGAGCGTCCCAAAAGTGTTCAAAGTAACAGGAGTGGACAAGGAAAGAAATGAAATTATCGGGAAGCGGGCGTTCACCTCACGCTATTTACCTTACGAAAATGTTCGGGTTATCAGGTCACCAAAACTTAAGGATTTAGAAATGGGAGGTCAATAAAGAGCAAGCCGGGTTCATATAATCCAAGGGGAACAATCGAGGGAGGCAGGCGTCGGGAGGCAGACAAGGACAAGGCAGAGACAACAACTTGATTCGAGCGCCGGGTAGTCAAAGATTCAAACAGGAGTCCGGGAACAGAGCTCGTAACTAACAACAGTTTAGGAGCACTCGATCTCCAGATAGACGGGAGTTAAATGCAGTTCACAACAAATGAAAACACAGCAATGTCATGCGTGTATGTAACGTGGCTATAATAGCAAGAGTTGTGGGAGTTGTAGTTTTAAAGGGTTTTACGTGCCGGATAGCGCTCAGACAATCGCCAAGGCAGTTTCCAATTTAGCCAAGACGTGACAGTACCCCTCCACAAAGAGCGCCCTCTCCTGAGCCTTCGCAAGCGTTGAGACCAAAAGGCACGTAACAAACGGGATGCGTTCAAATTAGAGGCCGGTTCCCAGGACCTGTCCTCTGGACCATACCCCTTCCAATCAATTAGGTAAGACGGAACCCAACGACATAGGCGAGTGTCCATGATTGCACGCACCTCATACTCGTCCTCTCCATGGACGTTAACTGGGGTAGGGACAGCAGGTAACCGCGTGCCAGGTACAAAAGGGCGAAGCAAGGAGACATGGAATACCGGGTGCACCCGCCAATGAGATGGAATATCTAGACAAACAGTGACAGGGTTAAGGCACCGTAGAATCGTATAAGGACCCAGGTAACATGGCAACGGTTTCCTTTTACCCTTAATGGCCAGATGTTTTGTAGAGAGCCATACACGGTCACCACAAGAATACGAAGGAGCCGGTGCGCGTCGCTTGTCAGCCTGCATTTTGGTACGACGTTGCGCAGCTTGTAAATGGGATAACACTGATTTACGGATGGCAAGCAAGGAATCCTTCACGGCATTAGCTGCGGGAAACTGCTTTAAAGAAGGCAAGACAGGCGGCAGAGTCCTTGGGTGCAGACCATATAAAGCATAAAATGGAGAACAGCCAATCGATGAGTGTATAGAATTGTTATAGGCAAATTCTGCTGCACCTAGTAGCGAGAACCAGTTAGATTGATGTTGCAGACACAGACAGCAAAGAAACTGTTCCATAGTGCCATTGGTACGTTCAGTCTGGCCATCCGTCTGAGGATGGTAGGCCGAGGACAAGCGGGCATCGATACCCAAGGAGGAAGTGAGGGAGCGCCAAAAGCGCGAGGTAAATTGAGACCCTCGGTCAGAAATCAGAACCGTAGGAAGTCCAAAAAAACGTACCACATGGTCAAAAAACAAACTCGCTAACATAGAAGCAGTAGGTATTCCCGAGCACGGTATAAATCGTGCCATTTTGGTGAAAACATCCACAACCATAAGAATGGTGGACATGCCCCCGATACAAGGGAGTTCCACCACAAAATCAAGGGTGACCGTATGCCACGGATACGGGGGTAATGGCATGCTCATTAGAAGACCTACGGGTTTGCCCGGTTGTCTTTTGCACTGTGTACATACGGCACACTTGGAGACATATTGTTCGGTGTCCTTCTTCATACCAGGCCACCAGCACCATCGGTGGAGAAGATCATAGGTTTTGGCCCGGCCAGGGTGAGCTGCCAACGGGAGATCATGGGACCATTCGAGAGCTTTTCGCCGAGTTTGATTATCAGGCAGGTATAGTAGACCTTTAACATATGGAAGACCGGTGATGATTTCGGCGTCCATCTCCTTAAGAATAGGAGCATGGTCCTTAGCCCATCTCCTTAACCCATCTATGATGGACGGAGAAACCGAACAAACACACACTACAGTCCCTGACGGTAATACTGGGGTTGACTGCTTCGTAGTTTCCATATCTGTACCAATACGAGATAACGCGTCTGCCTTTCCATGTAATGGACCGGGGCGATATGTCACCGTGAAATCAAACATGGTAAAAAACAAATGCCACCGTATTTGCCTAGCATTGGTGCATTTCACATGGGACAATGCCTGAAGATTCCGATGGTCCGTATACACAGTAATGGGGTGCCTAGCACCTAATAGATGGTGTCTCCACTCTTTAAACGCCACCTTAATCGCCAGTAATTCCCTTTCCATGATCGTATAATTACGTTCGGCTGACGTAAGTTTCTGAGAATGGAAAGCCACCGGATGTAGTCGATGGGTAGCTGGACAAATTTGCGACAGGATGGCCCCCACTGCAATTGCAGAGGCATCGGCTTCCACGATAAATGGAAGGGATGGATTAGGGTGCTGCAAGACGGGAGCGGTGGTAAAAGCCTCCTTCAATTTGTGAAATGCGGACTGCGCTTGATCATCCCAAAGGAAAGGGACGTTCGGACTGGTCAACCGAGTTAGTGGCGCAACTATTTCGGAAAAGGAAGCGATGAAACGTCTGTAGAAGTTAGAAAAACCCAAGAATGATTGAAGGGCTTTTACTGAAGTCGGGACAGGCCAATCCAGTACTGCCTGGACCTTGGAGGTGCACATAAGCACTCCCTTTTGAGAAATCTGAAACCCCAGGAATTCCACAGACGATGCATGGAACACACACTTCTCCAGTTTTGCAAAGAGGGAGTGTTCTCTTAGACGGAGTAGGACAGAGCGTACATGTTGTATGTGTTGAGACAAGGATTCTGAATATATCAGGATGTCGTCCAAATATATCACGACGTAACAATCCAACAAGTCCCTGAAAATATCGTTCACAAAGTGTTGGAATGTCGCTGGGGCATTGCAAAGCCCAAAGGGCATTACACAATATTCATAAAGCCCGAATTTCGTCTTGAATGCAGTTTTCCATTCATCCCCCTTACGTATCCTCACCAAGTTGTATGCTCCCCGTAAATCCAACTTGGTGAAGATAGTAGAGGAGGTCATTTTATCAAGGAGCTCCGTGATAAGCGGCAGTGGATACTGGTTTTTGATCGTGACATTATTGAGTGCACGATAATCCACACAGGGGCGTAAATCCCCTTCCTTCTTAGGTACAAAGAATATCGGGGAGGCCGCTGATGAACGGGACGGACGTATGTGTCCCAAGCGCAAAGCATTGTCCACATAGTCTCGCAGGTGTTCTTCTTCCTTCTGAGTGAGTAGATACGGCCGTGTGGAATGACTGCCCCAGGTATGAGATCAATGGGGCAGTCATAATCTCTGTGTGGAGGCAGTTTTTCTGACAAGCCTTTATCGAACACATCCGAGAACTCTCGGTATTCCAATGGAAGTACAGGGACCGGGATAGAGGATAAGGCACTGATGGAAGGAACACTAGTCACCAGGGCCAGGCAGGGAGAAAAGGCTGCTACCTCATGAGACCCAAGGCATTTCTGTATGCAAAAAGAGGAAGAGAACCGTACGGTTTGTTCAACCCAATCAATTACAGGATTATGCGTTTGCAGCCAAGAAAGACCCAAAATCATACCGAATTGGGGGGCCGTAATAAGGTCAAAGGTGATGGATTCTGAATGACCTTGTAAGGTGGACATATGTAGTGAAGTCGTTTGCTCCGTAACTTGTCCGGATACCAAACGGGAACCGTCTACAGCATGTATGTCCTCAGGTCGTATTTTGAGAATTATGGGTAGTCCGTAATGTTCGGCCAACCTAGAATCCATATAATTCCCACTAGCCCCTGAGTCTATCATTACAGGTTTGGAAAAAGATTTGATGCCAGGGGCCTTGAAACACATAGTAAGATAAACATGTGAAGACGGAAAACACTCATCCGAGCCCGGGTACATTTGACTCATCCTAAAGGCCCGCTTTACGGACGAGTCCTGGCGTTTCCCACCGGTTTGGCGGGTCTTTTAGGACACAAACGAATATAATGGCCTGACTGGCCACAATAGAAACATAGGTTATGCAGTACCCGTTTCTCCCGTTCGGCCATGGATAATGGACCCCTGATGGCCCCAATTTGCATGGGTTCGGCTTCGCTTTGAGAAACAGGAGTAGTGCCATCTGGTCGGGAAGAGGTACGAATATCAGGATACCGACGTTCGCCCCGTCTTTACCGAATCCGAGCATCGACTTGAAGAACCAGGTCGAGCAACTCAAGAAAACCAGGTGGAAGGGCGGGCACCACTGATAGGGCATCTTTTAGATCATCCGAGAAACCTTTATAGAAAACAGCCGCTTTCTTCTGTTCTGGCCACGTGGTCTCAGCCGCCAACTGGTTGAAACGAGCCAGGTAGGTCAAGAGATCCGTCTTGCCTTGACTAATAGCCAAGAATTCCAAATCTGAAGTTTGTGCTTTGTATCGCATATCAAAATCGCTGTTCATGGCTTGGATTAATCTATCGAAGTCATAAAGAGCCGGATCATTAGTTTCCAGCAAAGGATTAGCCCATGCTGCGGCAGTGCCACCTAGATGGGAGAGAACGAAGGCCGCCTTAGTGGTAGCGTCTGGAAACGCCAAGGGACGACAAAGAAAGTGAAGACGACATTGGTTCACGAAAGTCCGATACGCCTTAGGATCCCCCAAAAAGCGTTCGGGTGGGGCCAAAGGAAAGCGCCCAGGAAGGACAACCGGAGCTGGAGCTGTGGGGGGTACAGGAGGAGGTGTTGCTGCAGCGGCATCACTGAATTCCTCATTATGGGGTAATGGCTGCACGAAGCTCTGTAATACATCCATGCGTTGATGTAAGGTCACATGGGCGGATGCCATATCGGCACGCAAGGCAGAAAAAGCCTGCATGAGAGCTGCCATTGGGTCTGATGCAGCCTCCATAACCAACAGGCGTTTTGTAAGGCTCCTAAATCTGTCACAACTCAGAGATTGTTTACTGGTCGTTGCAGATAATACTTCCCCACTCTTCTGGGGAAGTTCCTTTCACTCAAGGAATCTGGAATCTTTATGGTGATGTGCCAAAGACTTCCCTCCCAAGAGCTCAGCCTACAGGAATCAATACACCTGGCAGGCCGGGGGCTTGAGTGAAAAGGCCGGAGCAGAATCGTCAGAGCTAGAGGGACAAAGAACAAAACAGTTGTTCAGGAAATGCAGCCAAGTAGTGCCGGAGAACAAACAGCCAACACCGCCAACAATTACCCACTCTTACCTGCTCCGTAGGAACAATATACCAGTAACCTACTAGTATTGAGGTGCAGAAAACAAGGAGGATGTCTGGTGAAGGGAAGGTGTGCCAATATCCTCGGAACACCACGGTGAAAGCAGCAGAGCGTCCCAAAAAAGTGTTCAAAGCAATCCAGAGTTAATGCAGCAGAGCGTCCCTAAAAGGTTCAAAGCAATCCGAAGTGTAAACAGCAGAGCGTCCCAAAAGGTTCAAAGCAATCCAAAGTGTAAACAGCAGAGCGTCCCAAAAGGTTCAAAGCAATCCAAAGTGTAAACAGCAGAGCGTCCCAAAAGTGTTCAAAGTAACAGGAGTGGACAAGGAAAGAAATGAAATGATCAGGGAAGCGGGCGTTCACCTCACGCTATTTCCCTTACGAAAATGTTCGGGTTATCAGGTCACCAAAACTTAAGGATTTAGAAATGGGAGGTCAATAATGAGCAAGCCGGGTTCATATAATCCAAGGGGAACAATCGAGGGAGGCAGGCGTCGGGAGGCAGACAAGGACAAGGCAGAGACAACAACTTGATTTGAGCGCCGGGTAGTCAAAGATTCAAACAGGAGTCCGGGAACAGAGCTCGTAACTAACAACAGTTTAGGAGCACTCGATCTCCGGATAGACGGGAGTTAAATGCAGTTCACAACAAATGAAAACACAGCAACGTCATGCGTGTATGTTACGTGGCTATAATAGCAAGAGTTGTGGGAGTTGTAGTTTTAAAGGGTTTTACGTGCCGGATAGCGCTCAGACAATCGCCAAGGCAGTTTCCAATTTAGCCGAGGCGTGACAGTTCGGTCTGCGGACTGGCCTCTGATTGGCTGTACTGTCTGCAGACCGGCCTCCGATCGGCCAGAACATTTGCTGACTTCTGCGTGGTCCGCGGACATCGGGACGCGGCTGCCGATTGGCTGGTGAGAAAACGTGAAATGCGTTGGTTTTCCTGAAGCGCCCGCCATCTTGGATCCGCATCCTTTTTTGGGGTCCGCAGCATTTCACTTGTCAAACTCAACAAACAATCTCTGGAAATCTGGGGGGGGATGAGGATTGGATATGGCCATAAGACACCAAAAAACGGGTTGTTTCAAACTCCCCCTTCTCCCGGAAGTCCGCGAACACTCCAGATGTCCTAGGACATCTGTACCTATTTCTGCATTACAGGGTTGGGGAAAAGCAGTTTTAGGATGGCTTATAACTTTTGCGCCATCCAATGAAACTGCATGCACTTTTATTCTAGAACTAATCCAGGATGGTTTTGAAAAGTTTTGTGGGATTCTGTCAAGAGGAGGCAAAATTAGAGGCGGGGTCCCAAAATATTGTAAAGGCATATAAATGTGGTGTCATTTGACAAATCTGCACAACATTTGGCATAACGATTTTGGATCTAGATATAAATGGTTTTCTAAAGTTTGGTGGGATTTTCTCAAGAGGGGGCGAAATTAGAGGGGGGTTTTAAACTTTTTAGATGGCTTATAACTTTGTTGCTATTTGACGAATGTGGACAAAAGTTTTGAGAAAGATTATAGACCCAACCTTCAATGTTTGTGTAAAGACTGAATGGATTTTGTCAAGTGGGGGCTAAGTTATATGACTATTGTATGTGCATACATTTTGACATTTAAAAAAAAATTAAACATGGGTGGATTTGGAGCAAACTCGTGAGGAGCATTGGCAAGGACATTAAAGCATGCTGTTGCAAATGTGCCTGTGTTTTATTTTTTTACAAATGTAATAATGTAGCTACACAAAATAGTCATATACCTTTGGTGACTGAGGTATAGTCTGTGGCCGTGGGCAGTAGCCAGATTGTCTGGGTCATGGCATAAGGTCATGACGCAGACAATCTGGCTACTGGTCATGATAGCTAGGGACGAAAAATGGTGTTAAAGTGGCTATGTCTACCAAGGACCAGCAATGTGGTAAAGTTATTCGAAGGTAGGATAGATTTGAAAGGGAAAGAAAGTGCTTGTGGTAATATGTTCATAGGGTTTTGCAGGCTGCCATGATAAGAGAAGAAGGGCTGTGTACGGAGCCCCGCCTTCTCTTTCGATGTTGGCTGTCTTGGAAAAGGATTTTCCTTCCTACAGCTAGGAAGGAAAGACAATCTATGTTTTAGCACCCTGGGTTCCCGCTTTGGGAACCAGGGGTGCTAATGGCCTTTATCCCCCATTTCAGGGGCTGCAATGGACAATAATGGTCCGTAGCCCTCCTTATTTATTTATTTATTTATAACGGGCCAATGCCCACAGACATCAGGCTGTGTGGTTACAGTATTTGTTGAGGAAGATGAGGTGGAGGAAGAAAGCTTACTACTTGCTGAGAAAGGAACAACCTTTCTGAGAGCATTGCGGTCATTGGATTTGGTGTGGCGGCGCATGGTGGTGGTCCCGTAGGAGTACTGTCCAGGTAGTCTGCAACTGAGTGCACTCAGTGCATTTCACTTTGGTAGCATTAGCCTTTGATACACTCCCAACAGTAGCAAAGAACTGGCACACCCATGATTCGATCTTGGTGCTAGAAGTAGGCACTTCCTCTACCTCATCTTCTTGGTCCTCTTCGTTGTCTTTGAAAGTACTGCGCTTTTTTTGTTGTGAAGGTCCTCCAGCTGGTGGTGGTGGCTCTTGGGGAGGAGGGATGGCAATATCTGATGCCATTTTTAAAATAAATAGCAGTTTTGATAGAAATTCTTCCAAGTGTGTACTGTGTACTAGATTGGTAATGGATAAAGAGTATGAACAGGTGTAGGAGGTCTGCAAGGGAAATTTTGAAATTGAAAGTTCCTAGATTAGTAGAAAATGTCAGCGAAGGACGGATCTTATCACGAAGGGCGGACGGGTTCTCAGACACGTCATCATGGCGCGCGCCAGCGCATGGTCATGTGGCGCTGTCCGTAAGGTCTGCAATGAAGTCAGATGTTCGTAGACATCTACGGATGCAAAACTAGTTGAAATAGTTGCAAAAAGTGTATAGAAGTGTTAAGAATGATTCTAGAAGGTGGGAAATGGCAGAGTTTTAAGGTGACACTTTGTAAATTGTACACAAATATTGTTATGTTTGGTAGGTATGATACGTTAACAACCTTGCCAGTACACAGATCATTGAACTAGAGGTATCGTTATAATACGTTAGTGTTTGGTGATGGGGCTAACGTTGTTGCAGCACTGCGCAAATACTAAGCACAATGTTTGACACGTGGTGGCGTCAGCTGCGGCTTAAGGATATATCTAGTTCTCTTTGTTGAGTTTAAGGACACTAAATCAAGAGCACCTTAGTTGATACAATGGTGTTTGTGTTTTTGTGGTGGTGGAATAAGTAAGTAGTGGTATGCAATCCAATACTGACATAAGATTATGGGGTTGTTGTTGTTGTTTTCTGCAGCACTGATCAGGACCAAGGCTATTTAAGAGCCAGAAAGAAAATTACAAAGACTTGATATATGAAGTCTACGGCTACTCAAAGGTGTATTGACACAACAGCACTACTAATATACCACTGAGAGGTATGTAGTTGTTGGTAGATTTGTGGGGCAGGGTTGAGTGCAACCTTGCACCCGACCCGGGGCATTGCAATCTATCAGCATGCAATATGGGTCTTTGAGCTATGTTTTCAAGCTTTTTCTGACTTACAAAGATGTTTGATGGTGACTTATAGTGATAGCTTCCCCCTCTCCTATTTTTATATTTCTAACTTTAAGAGTACTATTTACATCTCCTTGTGTGGCCCTGGATTACATGGTGGAGAATAAGAAAATCAAGTTCTTCCCCTGAAGAAAGTTCGTGCAATTAGTGCTATGAAGAACTGAAACATGTCGGGATAGTTTTGAGCTGGAGTTAAAATTACTCAGCTTTAGAAAATTGTTAAAGCCATTTGTGTGTGTCTTTTGTACTGTGTTTTATCATTGTATGTGGTTATATTTGTGAAACTAGTAATTTGTACTTTTTTTATCTACCATGGTTTGTTACGTTTGGGTCATATTCATGTAAAACTATTAAAAAATTCTTTTCGTTTTGATAGTGGGATTTAACATCTCGTACTTGGTCTATTTTTTCCAGACTAAAGGTACAGGGAGGGTGGTTACATCAGACTATCTGCTAAGATCAGTGTATTTGAAAATGTTGAATCTGTCTCCTTTATATATTTATATTTATGGTCATCCCCTGACCGTGTGAGAAAGAGAGAGATCATAAGGGGTTTTTGTCTGCCTTAATCAAGATGGATCACTGATGACATCACATGTGCATTTACTTTTCATACAAGGGGTTGTGAATGTAATGTTGGCAAAAAAGTATCAGGGATTATCGGGAAATGTGTAATAAACTACATACTTCATTATGCAATGTAGTGTTCTAAAGAACATTCCAATGCAGTGTTCTTTCTAGTACAGGAACCTACTCATTCAGAAATGTAGGTATTGGCTGCAGCATACACCACAGAGGTGCTATATTTGTAATTTTCCAAAGTTATATAATAAAATGGTGAATGTTCTGTATCAGACTTTTCCGTACTGTGAAACATGTACTAAGTAGCTAATAATGCACCACTTACTACGTATTTCTACTAATACACACAAAACATAAATAGACTACAGTGCATACAAATATGGGGCTTATATATGGAGAGTAAAGTAAGCAAACAAGAGGCAGTATCATTAGCAACTGTGTATAATCTACATGATTGTATTCACGCACAAAAATTATTGCTGTGTTTCAGGCCTGCTTCTTCCTCTATATATGTACATCATAAGATGCAATTAAATTCTAAGGAAAGTAGTGCAAGAACATGTGAGAATAGCAATATTTATGAATGTAATACCTTTCGAAAGTTAAGTTTCTGACTGTCAGTAGATAAAACCACCTGGCCTAGATATGGCAGTGAACAAAAAAGAAGGGGCTAGACATGTGATGTCATCAGTGATGTCATCAATGATATTTGTGATGTCATCTTTGATGTTCTGGATGTTAGTCTTAGCAGTGCACGTAGGTGGCACGAGTTATGGTTGCTTAGTCTACCATAACTGGCGAATTTCAAGGGTTTTTTGATTTTACTTATAACCATAACGTCCTTTTAACAACGTTTTTTAATGAATTTCATAGGTTTTTATTAGTGCAACTTAACCATAATGTCCCTTTAACAAAGTGTTTTCATTGAATATATATATACACACACACGGATTATAGAACTATAGTTTTTGCCATTATACCTGCAGTATAGACCATTCTGCATTATAATATTTTCAAAAGACTGCAATACTTTATCTACAGTATACTTGCAGTATTAATTAATCAGTGTACTGCCGATGTATTCTTTTTTTGATAAGGGCAGTCTGCCCCTAACCACCACACCCATACAGGTCAATAATTTAAGGCCTGCATCTAGGCTTGTGCCACAGAAGCTCAAACGGTTTCAGCGTAAAACAGATTTTAAATTCTGGTGTTGCTTACATATGTTTCTTTAAGGTTGGTTGGCATAGCAGGGCTGGTCACGGGTCACTTCAGTCATCTCTGTGTGCCCCGACTGTAATGTGGTAGCATGAAGAATGTACACAAAAATGTATTTCACCAATTTAGTACAGTAAAATACAGTTGTCAGGCTTAGAGACGAATTTTGAATCACATGACCTCCAGCTTTTGGGACATTGTCACGGGAACCCCACACTTCCTGGATGAGAAAGCCACGGGTAGAATGGCGGAAACCATACTCTTCCAGCCCTCCAGGATATATACTCCAAGGATCACTGGGAATGAGAGAAACATCACTGAGGGGAGCTGTCAAACTTCTAAGAATGAGACATTTGTCTCTAGCAGTCCTAGATGTTCTGGGGCAAATAAGGAACGTCTCCTGGGAGACTGAGGTAGAAGTCGGTTGGAGTCCCCGGATTGATACTTTCTTCATAGACACTGAAGGAGAAGCCTTTTTGAACTGCTGAACTAGAGTTGCCTCCCGAGAGGCTGAGGGACAAGCCCCTGAACAGCAGTGAACCCGAAACTCAATGGTCCTCTGAAAGAGAGGTTAACCCCAAAAATGTACAAAGCCAAAAGGGGAAGACACACGAATAATGAACCCTGAAACTGGAGGGTTACCTGGAGCATAGGTGAACCCCCAAAAATCATTGCCTTGAAAATAGAGGGATCCCTATAGTTGTGAATACCAACATTTATGTAAACCCCAAAATTGGAAACGATGAAGAAGGCGACCATTGGAGATCACATTAATCTTTTGAACCGCTGGAAAAAATGACAATGATCCAAGACTATGTAGGTTTATTTAACCCTGAGACAGAAATGTGTTTGGACCAATTCTGAACATTTTTACTCAAACATTATTTTCCTCTGGAGTCCTTTGTTTGATTGTGAAATGAGGTAAATGGTCTTAACCAGCCCCACAACCACTGCCCATGGATACCACACACAGATCATAATGTGCAACAACAACAATAAGATGACGGAACCATTGAAGACCATCATTGTGACTGAAATGCGGCAGCACAGCTCATGTCGTCCAATAATCAAGGTGACAAATTCAAGAGCATTGAAAGAATGCTTTTTGAGCCAGGGGTTGCTTTCATTTAGCTAAAGATACACCTCCCCCATCAAAATAAAAGCGACATTGCAAACCAAAGAAGCCTCACCATTCCATTTCCCCCTCATTGATTTCAGGCGGTGGATATTAGGGCACCACGAGTGAGAGAATGTGACTCTGCCAAGTGGCCTTAATTGACCCAGATAATGGTTTACTGAATCTGATCTCATCTTTAGACTTGGGATCTTTGCAGTCAAATGTTTTTTCAGACCTCCTGTGCCACAGGTCTTGAAACGCGTGTTTATTTTTCAATTCTTTAAATTCGAACTATCCATTTTTTTCTGTTTGTTGCGTCTTTTCTAAGTGAGTCTGTCAGGTGAGAGCCGGCTCACTCATTGCATTAGGATGTTTAAATCCATCTGTTTATAGCTGCCCTGAAGGTGTGCTACCTTCATTGCCAGTTGCCCTAGTGACCTGTTGTTATCACAGACCTACAGAGCATACACTTAGAAGGAGAACCAATGCCTTCCTTTGTCTTGCTTGACTTGGCTCGTTTGTATCCCTGATACTCCCATAAACTCCTTCCCCACTGGAAGGTCTTTAATCCCATCTTTCATTCCAAAGCCATTGCCAGGCTTCCGCTGGGTCCGACTGGGCCAAAAGTAGACCCGGGCACCTGGCGGTTCATGCTACAGGGAACTTTGGCAGAAAATTGTGCATTTTAAAACCACATTGGTCCGGTAAGAATTAGCCGGTCAAGTGGCACAGCGAGTAGAGCGCTCGCTTTGACACCCGTGCAGAGCCGTAGAGCGCTCGCTTTGACACCCGTGCAGAGCCTGCTAACGCAGGTTCGAATCCCGGCGGGGCCAAACTCAGCCTTTCATCCCAATGAGCACCACACACCGTGGGTAATAACAAGTAGCCCTCAGATACCTGAGGGTTCGTAGCGCTATATAAATGCCAAATTATTATTTTATTATTATTGAGATAAGAAGCTACACAGTCCACTAAATCACAAATATTGCCAACATTTTCAAGAAAATAAACAAATTAGTAACACTGGACTTTTAAGCATTGGGCAAGCATTCCTCATGGAAGGAACCTTTGCAAATCCCGGATTGGCACCAGAAAAAATGCCTGCCATGAAGAGAAGTGGGAAACAGAGAGTAGCGATTACATTTACCATGGTCTAGAGTAGACAATCTTCAATAGACGCACAAGAATAAGGAGTATGTTGCTTACCTGTAACTCCTGTTCTCCAGCATTGGTTTCTTTCATGGATTCAGAAGCTTTAAATATTCCCCGCCATCAGGATGGGAATCCTCTGTAACCTTATTATTACATTTTATTTCTAAAAATGTTTCCTTCACTTCAGTAACCCATAGGTGTCCTTTTGGGTGCATTCAGCCCCAACCAATAGGACATCGTATAGATGGGCCTATTTAAAGTTTGGTGCAATGCAGCAAAAACAAAATCTGCAGACACCAAAATCTCACATGCTTCGCTTTCAACAAAGATTGTGAAATACAGCAACGTTTTAAGCAAATCTAGATCTACGATTTCACAGCAAAATCCAACGTGTGTGTGTTCATATTCCAATTGAAAAAACAGTGGCCACCTCTACGATCAAAAGTGAACCAGAAACAGCTATTATACACTCTCAACAAATATGTATTTTAAAAAATCCAGGGGGAGAAAACATCCATGGATGTATAGGATATAGAGGAAATGTATACATGTTAGACAGGAAACTTGGCAACCTACATTCCACTAATGCCTAACCCATAACTAGGCATAGGCATTGTTCAGTACAACACAAACTAGGTCACTGTAGACAGCCCAGAAGACAGTCCTGGCATCTTCTGTTCCACTGTTGGGAACAACATACATGTGCAATTATTCCATTTAATTGGTTTTAGAGTTATAACTATTATGGGAAGTCCTTCCAAAATGCAAGTGAATTGGCGACCCTTTCCATGAGCACCTCCTCCCTGCAGAATACTGGACACACTCTACAGTGTTTTGCCTCTAGCACATATCTTCATTGGGACCCACTTAATTGCTTTATATTCCTGCCCCACCACTGGCAGCTGGGGGTAGGAGGGAGTGCCCTTCTGCAATCAGACATTACCCAGAAAAGGACCACGAATCAAACAATTGAATACGCCTCTCTTGGTGACAGGGAATGCTGGCTGTTTATGCACCAATCCCCACTTCCAGCATTCTGCGTTATTATCCTGTGCCCAGCAATACCCCGTACGCCCTTGGCGTGACCGTACTCCGGCGTCGGTGCTCCGAGAGCCCAGGAACCCTCTGTCTTTGCGGTCACAGCTTCCTCTGCTTAGTGGCCTCCCTCCAGCCGGTTGGCCTCCATGGTGGCACTTGCTCCTGGCTCCCGCTGGGCCTCTGTACTCTGCTCATGGACATCTGCCACTTCTACTCGAAGCCCAACATGATCCCCCTTTTCCCCAGTCCAGATCCCCTTCAGGCGTTCTGCAGGACAAACAAAGACACGTCTCAATATGCTCACAGGATATTTATGCCAATTCTCAACTCTGAAGCCTATCCGTGAAACATACCGTGTTGGAGACCATCTCCACCATTCACTGGGAGATGCCCCAACCACTCCCAATCCCGACTCCACCCCCATGATAAGCTCTCTCGAGCCCAAATAACTTGCAACTTTGTGCACATTAAACATTAAAGGCGTCTGGTGTGCCAATGGAAGTGCCAGCAGATTCCTTTGCAATTCAGTTATACTTTAAGATTGTGGCATTTTCTCGAGGGCTTCCCAGAAATGAAGGGCATGACAATACCCTGCTTTTTGAGGGCAAATGCTCCAAAACGTAACGTCACAAAACTGTTGAAACTAGAGAGCCGATTGTCCTAAACGTCGCCTACCAGGATGCATTGATGCAGTGTTGAGACCAAGAAGATCCATCGAACACAGGAAGCAGATCAGTGCACGAGAAGCCATGAGCTCCCGTTGCAGAGAAAGGACGCATTGAGAAAGTTGAAACACTTCAAGGGGGAGGGGAGGAAGGGCATCGGCTTGCTCCCTCACACCTGACCTCTCTTCCTGGACCTCCCCCTTGCATGACAGATGGACTCAGTGGAAGCCTGTTCTGTGCAAGCACTGACTGGGAGAAAGGACCAGCTATATATTTAGGAGTAGGTTAAATTGGCCAATCACGACTATTACAGAGCAAAGGTATCTGCCATGAAGTGCTATACAAAGAACCTGTGTGTGTTAATGTTAATGTTAAAGGATATTTGGACCACCCACTATCACCACCGGAGTGGTCCCCTGGCGCTCTGTTGATGTCTTAAATGATGTGCACGCGGCAAGCTCGCAGGTGGGGTCGGGAATATAGAGTTAGAGGGCATCAAGATATTCAAAGTGTTTGCTTTAAGGGAAGTGTGAAGTGTGCTTACTATGGGGCGGGCAGGGGATTTATTTATTTATTTATTCGTATTTTTACAGAGGTGACAAGCTTGCTGGTTACAGTGGAGGGTAAGATGGTAACATGGAAATGTACATTTACAGAGCAATTTAGAGAAACACAGTAATTGAGATAGAGTACAGCTTGAGGTGTGCGGTGAAGTGGTAGAGTGTATGGCATGAAACTAGACTAACATTTCAGGGGCTAGCTAACCCTTCATATGCTGGGTGAGGGGCTAAATTCAGAGACTGTGGGGGGGGTTAAAGTTACTTGTGTGGGGACATCTACTTTTCGGGTGAAGCTTCAATGCTAAAAGCAGTTAACTCTCCCCTACACGTCTGAAACCAGTCACCACCCCTCCTGTGCTTCCAATCACTTCCTTGACACGCCAGTGCTAACATCCCATCACCATGTCAATTGCCCACAAATAGATGCATCGGAGCATAGTTGAGAACAATGAAATGCTTGCAGTGCAAGCACCGCCTATGCTCACGTGTCACGTGTTCTTTCCACCCTCCACATGGGGAAATCAAGGTTGTGAGTGTTCTGTGTGGCGATTACAGGGCGTAACTCAGATGCATAGTAGGTGCCATGGCAACAATGTAAAGTACAGGGCAACTCTCACACATGTTCCTTTCCTAGAAGTCATCCATAGGGAGTTCATTTGAGATCATAATGTTCCATTTTGGTTCATTAACCCTGCGTAATGAGAGGTTAATTAATTGATCTAGCGAGCAGGTGCTCTATTGGTTTCCAGAGAATGGTGCTATTGCTGACGCTTATACAGAGAATTTGATAACGCGTCCTTATGCAATTATATGATGCTGCAGATATTCGTTTCACAGTTACTACGGCCAGCGTGACTGGATAATGATTTTATGGTCTTCCAATAAAGACTTCGATTTCAGTTCGTATAAGGTCACCCGTGAATACTTCCATTCACGAGCCCGTGATCAGCTGATCCTTCGTGTATGGCACTGGCAGAGGTCTGGGGCAAACGCTGAAAAACTGCATGGAAGTGAGAAAAAACATAGGGTTTGTGTGGTGTGTGGACCATTTAACTGTGGGCCCCTTGCCCCTTTAAGAAAGAGTGTATGACACGCCTCAATAAAAGGGGCACTGCTGGCAGGGGAGGAGCACTGCAGCCGAGTCCCAGGAAGTGGCAACTCGTGTCTGTGTGGCCTTTGGTATCTGCTCGCCGAGCGATCACGGCCTGGTGTCTCAGCCTCCCTGGGGTGTCCCCAGAGACGAGGCTGCTACATGCTGGGTGCCCCCAGCAGCTGTCTCCAAGTTCGGTGATCCGGACCTTGCACTGTCCTTGCCACTGGTGCACGGCGTGCCCGCAGCTACATTGTTACTCCTGGTGGCCAGGTGTAGAGACATCGCGAGAGCCCGCGCTCTCGCGAGATCTCGTGGCTGGATCAAGCTCCGCTCCCGCGCGCACGGCGCGCATTACGGGACGAGCGGAGGACGCGATAAGGTGCGTCCTGCATAGCCCTCCTGCTACGGGGCCCGCTCCTTACACGACTTGGACTCAGATCATCACTACAGCATTCTCTCTGCCACTTTAGGCCCGTTGGCCTTTATCATTAATGCACACACGTTGTCTGCATGCTGCACAAAGCTGGTTAAGTAAATAAATACATCGTCACCAGATCAGAGGCTCCTGTCTTCATTGAAGGAATTATACTACATAAATTGGCGACGAGGATCACCACCAGAACCCACGGAGGAACATGCAAGGAGCAACGCCACCGCCGCCATTTCTCCAAACTCCAGGTAGGCCTGCCATTCCATGGCCACAATGGCAGCCCCTATTCACGACATATGTGGAGGCCCTAGGAGGGGCGGGGTTTTCAGCGGCGAGGCGCAGGGCCATGCTATTAAATGCCCTGGGAGTGGAAGGACAGAGAATATTCGAGAGTCTCACCCCGATACCAGTGGCTGGCGACAATGACGATGTTTTTAAGGAGGCTGTCAGGAGAATCATAAAAAGGTTTGCCAGTAAAGAGAACACAGTGCTCCACCGAATACGGTTTTACACACGAAAGCAAGAAATATCTGAACCAGTTGACGATTACGTCACCAAGCTGAGGGAATTGGCGGCGCTGTGTAACTTTGGCAACAACTCGGAGAGTCTCATTTGTGACATGTTGGTCGTCCACACCAACAGCCGGAAGGTCCAAGATAAGTTTATTGTTGAAAAAGAACTGCAGTTGGAGAAAGCGATTGAGATCGCCAGGGCAGTCGAAGAAACGGCAGGAAGACGTAAGGAGCTCACTGGGGCCCAGAGTTCGGCAGAAATACAGGCAGTGGGTTACCATGCAAGAAAAGAGAGGCTGGCCGCTGACACGAAAGAAGGGAGAGGGAACAGAAAAGAACCCCTAAAGTGTCACAGGTGCACCAGCACGAAACACCTGGCGTTTGACAGGGAGTGCCCAGCCAGAGACAAGGAGTGCTCCATTTGCAAACGCATTGGCCATTTCTCCATCGTGTGTCGGTGGAGGAACAAGAAAGTCTCCAGCATCAATGCAGATCGCAATCCGGAGAAAGAGTCATCCTCCGAAGATGAAGGGAGACCCACTGTCATCATGGTTAACAGCACAAGAGCGAGGAGAGAGAAGCCCCACTGCGTGATCAAGATTGATGGAATAGAAACTAGGGTCATGGCAGATTCAGGGTCCGATCTAACGATCCTTCCCCTTCGCACGTACAAGGACATGGTGGGAAAGGAAAAGGTGCAAGTGCTCACAACGAAGCACAAACCTACGGTGTTTGGAGGGGCGTCAGTCGAACTACTAGGATACATCCAAGCCAAAGTTGAATTCAAAGGAAGGGAAACCACGACCAGGGTCTATTTCAGTCACGAAGGCCCAGCAGTGCTAGGGTGGGACGACCAGGACAAGCTGAAGATCAGACTGGATCCCAGCACTGAAGAACAAGTCCTGTCAGTCAGGGTGACGAGAGGACCCGTGGTCAAAAGCGACTACCCAACACTTTTCTCTGAGGAGCCGGGGCACATCAGGGGTTTTCTCCACAAGATAATACTCAAAAGGAATGCTGTCCCTGTAAAGCACCGAGTGAGGCCAGTACCAGCCACGGCAAGGGCTACCCTTAGAAGTCAGCTGGAAAAGATGAAAATGGAGGGCGTTATAGAAGAAATCGAAGCATCAGAATGGCTGAGCCCCGTCGTGCTCATAAAGAAACCCCAATCACAGGAACTCAGGGTATGCATAGACTTACGCAGCTTAAACTTGGAAGTCATCACCGATAACTACCCCCTTCCAAGCATAAATGAACTCATTCTGTTAATGAAAGAAGCCAGGATATTTTCGAAACTGGACATGAGGAATGCATACCACCAAATACAGCTACATGATGAATCGAAACCCCTCACGGCATTCATCACTCCATTTGGCACATACCAATTTACCAAGATGCCATTCGGGTTGTCATCGGCAGCGTCGGCGTTCCAACGCATGATGGACGTCTTGCTGAAGAAAGTTAAAAATGTAGTGTACTTCCAGGACGACATCCTCGTGTATGCGGAAGATGAACAGACGCACGACGCCACGTTGAGAATTGTCTTAAACAAGCTACACGAAGCTGGGGTGCGGTTACGCTATGAGAAATGTCTGTTCAGAGTGAAAGAAGTTGAATACTTAGGATATAAAATTTCAGAAAAAGGGATCAGTCCCAAACAGAATCTCATGCAAGCAATCATTAAAGCACCGGAACCAGTCAGCAAAGAGGAAGTAAGGTCATTTCTGGGGCTGGCTGAGTACTATGCGAAGTTCATACCGAAGTTTTCCGAAACCACGGCACCCCTTCGAGATGTACTCAAAAAGGGCTCGGAATTTGTGTGGCAAGAACCCCAAAAGACAGCGATGGTGAAGATAAAACAGCATATTGTAGAAGCACCATGCCTCCAACCGTTTAATCCCGCGTGGGAAACGGTTGTCACCACCGACGCCAGTGCCTATGTGCTGGGAGCAGTGCTGACACAAAAGAAAGGCGACACTGAACACGTTG
Organism: Ambystoma mexicanum; assembly: GCF_040938575.1. Classification (NCBI taxonomy): domain Eukaryota; kingdom Metazoa; phylum Chordata; class Amphibia; order Caudata; family Ambystomatidae; genus Ambystoma; species Ambystoma mexicanum. The sequence continues at coordinate 214,855,238 of NC_090921.1, read as the reverse complement.
TGGCCTTTGCATCGAAAGCATTATCAGAGGCGGAACAGAACTATTCCACCATTGAAAAAGAAATGTTGGCCTGCGCATGGGCGGTGGAACATTTCAGGATATATGTATGGGGCACCAAATTCAAGTTGGTAACTGACCATAAGCCCCTGATCCATATGCTTAGCCCGGGGGGCACGAAAGTATCCACGCCCAGATTGGAACGCATCGCAACCAAGCTGCAAGAGTACACGTTTGAGATCCAGCATATTTCAGGCTGGAAAAATTCACAAGCCGACTGCATGTCGAGACTGCCGGAGGGTAAGGATAAAGCCACCACTTTCCTCCACGGAGAATGCATAGTGGCATCGATTATGGACGTGAGAGCGCCAGAGTACCTGGAACTCAGTGAGAGACACTGGGAAGAGGAAGATGGAAAAGACCCCACCATGGCCATGATCCGCAAATGGACAAAGGAAGGTTGGCCAAGTGAAAAGGCGTTACCCGAGGGCATGAGACCCTACTGGAAGGTGTCGGATGAACTATCGGAAACGGAGGGAATAATCATGAAGTCAGACCAGATTATTCCTCCCACAGGAATGAGAAGAATCATCCTAGGTAGAGCCCACGCGGGCCACTTGGGAAACACCATGACCCGTCGCAGAGTGAGAGAGGCCTACTGGTGGCCATCCATGGACCAGGAAATTCGATCCATGATAGAACATTGCCATGAATGCCTCAACAGTGACAAGAGACTCAAGGTTCGCCAAGCACCCCTAATACCCACAGAAATTCCAGAAGCGGTGTGGTCAAAGGTCGGCATTGACTTCATAGGACCTTTGGAAGCAATGGCACCGGAACACCGGTACGGTGTAGTACTGGTTGACTACCTATCCAAGTGGGTGGAGGCCGAGTTCGTCCCGAACATAACCACGGCAACTGTTATAGGAGTACTTACAGAAATTTTTCAGAGGGAAGGTCTTCCCAAGGAAGTAGTCACCGACAATGGGGTGCAACTAGTCTCGAAAGACATGGAGGAGTTCTTAAAAAGAAACCACATAAAACAAAAGAAAGCGGCCCTGTATCACCCACAAGCAAATGGGCTTGTCGAAAGGGCCAACAGGTTCATAAAAGGCGCCATCCAATTGGCGACAGCTTCGGGCATGGACCCGCTCAAAACCACCAAGGAGGCCATAGCAGCCCACAGACTCACACCCAATGGGATCACCCAAACATCCCCGTTCAAAATGTTGAGAGGGAGGAGTGCTGCATCCACGCTGATCCCACCATGGTTGTCGAAAATACGAGAGGATGAAGCGGTGGACATGGCAGAAGTAGTCTGGAGAATTGAAAGCGACAAGGCACGCATGAAATCATGGAGCGATCGAAGAAGAAGAACCAAGCAGACGTCAGACATCGGAGAGGGAGACTTGGTCAAAATCCAGTTACCGAAGAAGGATCAAAGCACAGCGTCTCGGTTTAGCCGACCCATCAAAGTGATTCACAAAGGGGCAAACCACATCCGCACGGAAGACGGGCGAGCGTGGAATCTAGAAAGAGTAGCATTATACCAGAAGAATCGAGGAAGAGCAAAGACCCCAGAGAAACCACCAGCGGAAACCGAAAGGGATTTTGGAGCAGGCGAAGAAAGAGAACCAGAAAGAGACGACAGAGAGAGGGGTGAAACAGAAGTTGAACCGGAACCATTGGGTGAAGATCCTGATCAGGAGCAACAAGAGAATTTCACCCAGACTGTTGATCGTCCCAGAAGGGAACACGGAAGACCGGTGAGATATAATGACTATGTTTTACAATGAGTTTGATGTGCGTTGAAAAGGGGAGATGTGTAGAGACATCGCGAGAGCCCGCGCTCTCGCGAGATCTCGTGGCTGGATCAAGCTCCGCCCCCGCGCGCACGGCGCGCATTACGGGACGAGCGGAGGACGCGATAAGGTGCGTCCTGCATAGCCCTCCTGCTACGGGGCCCACTCCTTACACGACTTGGACTCAGATCATCACTACAGCATTCTCTCTGCCACTTTAGGCCCGTTGGCCTTTATCATTAATGCACACACGTTGTCTGCATGCTGCACAAAGCTGGTTAAGTAAATAAATACATCGTCACCAGATCAGAGGCTCCTGTCTTCATTGAAGGAATTATACTACACCAGGGGAGCCGATTTATGGTGGGTGCCCAAATACAGGAAGTTATATGACCCCACTTGTAGTCGCCAACTTGGTGCAATGGCGTGGGGGCGCGATGCAGAAACATTGAGTAGCATGTACTGCATATACTGAAGCCAAGTAAGAAGGAGAATTAAGCCTGCCAGTTGCATTCCCGAAAGCGCTCTAATAAGCCATCATCATCCAGGTTGTAGTAGCCCTCCCTCAAACGGCAGAGCAACACAACTAGGATGGGAGAATGAAATATTTGCTAAACAGAAGGTACAGCTGCAAGTTGGAGTACCACAACCAACACCAAAAAAAGGTTCACACTTCAAGGGAGAACGAGACGTAAAGAGGTTTTGTGATAACAGTGCTTTGTCATGATCTACATCATACCCTGCATGACCATCACCCCAAAGCTGCTCTAAATGCCCACCTGAAGATATGGCAGGCTTTTAGACCGTATTTCTGTACCAGAAGGACCCTATGGAAGTTGTACACTGTAGGGCAAGAGACACTACTATCCCTGAGAACCGGGAAGACTTGGTATTGGACAGCAATATTGTTTCTAGACTGCATTGCTGTTGCTAAAGTGGGGCCTGGTGGTCAGGGAAGATGGCTACTTACAGAGACAAATTTATCAAATGCCCACTTCCTCAGCATACAAAAACGGGAACCAACCACCCATTCCAAATACCAGCTGCTCATACACTCCCCCCCCCACCTGGATCTACACAAAATAACAAATGCTGTTCCTCAAAGCACAATCAAGTAGGCCACCACCACACACTATGGAAGTCATGAAACCATGGAGCTCTTCCCAGAAGGAGATGTTACCACTAAGTGATCCAACTGCTGATCAGGTCTCTAATCTCGGATTTCACACTTAGCCCACAGTATGTGAGATCCTGTGCACATTAGCCCATAGTATGTGTAATCCTGTGCATATTCTCTGTGTACCTTGCTACTCTTATTGTCAAACCGTAAAAACATAAGCAGTGTATAAAACAAAAAGGGGGCATAGTTTGCTTTCCTCGTAGTCTGCCCACATTTCAAAGCATCTGCTGACTAGTGCCGGCTGTTTTTCTATCCACTGCTTTCCCCCCATTTCACCACACTCGGCTGCTGAGCCAGACAAATGCTTTAAGAGTCTAGGATTACAATCTTGGGAGTGAGCTTTTTGGGGGCACACAGCCCCGACTTGCCCGCGGGTGCCCAGGCCCCTGAACACCTGCGTACTTGGCGCCCCTGCTGGTGACCCAGGTGTCTGGTGGAACACGCTCCTGGCGGGCCGCCACATTTTGGAAGAAAAACCGCTGATCAATTGCGTTAATTTGAGGTTAGTAGGCGGCGTGAAAAAGGTGTTAGGAGGAAAGCCAAATGAAATCCATAAGGTCAGCGTTATGAAAGCAATCAGTACATTGGAATAAACATGCAGTACTGGTGCCTCAGCTGGAGTATCGTGCTCTCATTCACCTGTGGTGAGCGGGCACTAGTGATCTGAGTTCCAGAAGTAGCAGTCTTGCAGTAGCAAGTGTGCTATTTTCCCGCAATCTATGAACCCCTCTGGAGATCCCTTTGCAGAAGTGAGTCCTTCCAATCAAGGGCCTTTACTATACACAGGACATGTGGGTCACCACAGCACCGGTGCCCTGAGAAGATCACTGACTTTAGCCACTATTGAATGGTTCCACCCAACCAATACCCATGCCACAAAATGTGGTCAGGTAATTGCTGTACAGACTTCCGCGCTTTATGATGCATGTATCTGAGGAGTTACCTGCAAGGAGCAGTGGCATCGCCAGGAATCACATTTAAGAGGGGCACAGAAGGGGCCACAAGATGTCAGAGGGGGGCACTGCCTCCCCCCAGATATCCCCCAGCGACGCCACTGGCAAGAAGTGATCAGACACATCTCAGCCATTGTGCAGAATCTACCCTCAATCAAAAAATCCACTAAGTGTCATACATCGACCGTGGAAGCTTTGGGATCGATGGGCAAAATGGAAGAAGGACTAATACCTCCAGGTCCTTTGGAATGCTTTGTGCAGTCTAGTCTGTTTCACTCACAGACTTCAATTACCCAGGAGTCCCAAACGCAGGTGTGTTACAATTTTACTTTATTCGGATCGTGCTTACCAACGCTCTGTGCCTTTCTACTGCCCTCTGTGTGTTTTCCCTGCTTTCTTCTGCTTTCCGCTCTCAGGCGGGATCCCTGCTTTCTGCTTTCAGGTGGTATACTTTTCTTCCAGCTCCCGTGCTCTAACGGGCTTCCCTTTCCTCCTCTTACGTACCTGCTTGCTTTCTGTGAACGCGGCTGTCTTCCACGTTCTGCGGCACCTGGTGCCTTTCATTCAGACGCTGTGCTACTGCTTGCCCAGAATCAGGACAGGTACTCCTGCTACCTTTTGTGCAATCCTTCAGTCGTTACTACTTTGGAGGATACAGACTTTTGAGCCCAGTTTCATCTATGCACCCTAATGCATGCTGGATCCTGAAGTCTTCAGCTAACGAGGAAAGACCATCTTTTCACGGATTCACCCGGGTTTTTTGCCAAAGCTTTTCCCTGGCTTGGGGCGGGCTTCCCAGAGTCCCCGCTGCCAGGCAAATAGCCCCATTGGCAAAGTGGCCTCTGGGGGAGCCTGTCCCTATCTCTTCAAGCAGAAGGGGAAGACAACAAGGAAAAAGTCAAGCAGCTCCTGGAGAGACCGACGAGTCGACTTCCAAAAGGACTCTGGTGACAAGTGGGCTAGTGATACGGGTACGGTTGATAAACCTAAACCATCAGAGTCTGAGAGATTGCAACGCCCAGTTAATATGGGCAGTCTAGAACAGTTCCAGGAGATGGTCAATGCTATTCAAGCCCTGACCGCTGAACTCCAGTCTCTCAGAGCCGACAGTACCGCCTTAAAACAACAAGTTCAGCAGAGAGATGACAACGGAGGAGACCTACCTCCCATAACACTATCCTGCGGCAAATATGATGGAATCCACAGGAAGATGAAAGAGTTCCTGCATGCCGGTACAGTACACTACACCTTTTGCCCAAAGACCTATGAGTTGGACCGGGCGAAGGTAGGTTTTCTGATCTCCAATTTAACGGGGAAGGCCCTTGCATGCGCCACTCTCCTAGTGACTGCTACCAATCCAGTCCTCACAAAATACATCACCTTTGTCCAACGATTTAAGGAAAGGTTTGAAAGACCAGAAGTCTTGTTTTCCACGTTCAAGACCCTCTTGGATATACGTCAAGGATCATTAGATGTACAAAGCTATATCACGCATTTCCAGAAAGTCGCCACCGAAGCAGGATTGCCTGACGCTGCCCAGCATGCCATATTCCGACGAGGTCTTCATGAAGACATTAAGGACGAGCTTGCAAGAGTGGCCCGACCAGCCTTCTTTCAGGAGCTGGTTGCCCTAGTATTGCAGATTGACTTCCGTATGTCTGAGAGGAAAGCGGAAAAGAACGACCACGGTCATTTGTACCCCTCCCTAACCTACCCTCAGTACCAGAAAAGGGTTCAGTGGAAGAACCTATGCAAATTGGAACAGCAAGAGGAACACTCACAGCCAGCGAACGCAAAAGGCGCAAAGACCTAGGCCTGTGCATGTATTGTGGGGCTAGTACACACTTATTACGTGACTGTCCTGAAGTCCCTCCCAGGAGGCAGGGAAACGAAACACCCCAACCTTAAACAGGGAAAAGGAAGGGGTGAATGCTGTTAGTCCCTGTCACCCAAATCAACCTACTGTCCTCAATAGTTGCAGTTTGATGGTAATCAAAGTTATATTGGAATGGCATCAAGAGGCTCCAGTAGAATACCTGGCTATGTTGGACTGTGGAGCAGCTAGCAACGTTGTGGATGACAAATGGGCCTCAGACCATGGTATTCCCAGACGTCCTAAGATCTGTCCAATCCCCATGGAAGGGGTAGACGGAAAGCCTTTGACTTCAGGACCTATCAGCCAAGAGACTCAGGAAGTAAGAGTGAAAATGGCTAATCATCAGGAATACCTGTCCTTCGATCTGATAAGAGCCGCACATTTTCCTGTCATACTAGGAATACCATGGCTAAGAAAGCATAATCTGAATATTGACTGGAGCCTTAACACGGTTGAATTCCGGTCACAGTTCTGTGGTCAACAGTGTTTGCTACCAGAAACCACTCCCGGAATTCACATGGCTTTACAGAACACCACCCTCAGTGTAAACTCTATTCCGGTGCAGTATCAGGAATTCAGCGATGTGTTCATGGACACACAACCATGCGACCTTCCACCTCATCGGAAGGAGGACTGCAAGATCGATTTGATTCCGGACGCAGTGGTGCCTTTTGGAAGGATGTTTCCACTTTCACTGCCAGAAAAAGAAGCACTTAGAGAATACCTCGCTATCAATCTACAGAATGGCCTCATTAGGGAATCATCTTCTTCAGCAGGGGCTCCACTCTTCATATCCAAAAAAGGTTCTACAGAGCTAAGGCCTTGTATAGACTATAGAGGACTTAATAGTTTTAGAGTGCGGAACGATAGCCGATGGCATTAATGAAAGACATCATTGAGGCAGTGCAAGGAGCTCAAGTCTTCATTAAACTGGACCTCAGAGGGGCCTGTCATCTTCTAAGAATACGTGAAGGGGACGAGTGGAAGACGGCCTTCAGGACACCCCTGGGGCATTACGAATACTGGGTTATGCCCTTTGGCTTAGTCAACGCTCCGGCACAGTTCCAATGATTTATGGACAAGGTCTTTGCTAATCTATTGTTTTCATCAGTGGTAATATGCTTGGATGACATTCTAATTTCCTCAGTTACCCTATCAGAACACAGAAGACATGTAAAGGAAGTCTTGAACCAGCTAAGACGAAACCATCTATTAGCCAAACCAGAGATATATGTCTTCGAAGCCTGCACAGTACCATACTTAGGGTTTATCCTCTCTGCAGACATGATACAAAGGGATCCAACCAAGATCAAAGCCATTACTCAATGGCCAGTACCCTCTACAGTTAAAGACATACCAAGGTTCTTGGGTCTTTCATATTTTTACAGAAAGTTTATCCCAAATGTTTCCAACATCATTCTACCAATTACCAATCTCCTTAAAAAAGGGGTAAAGTTTGTGTGGGATCAGAACACGGAAATAGCATTCCAACAGCTCAAAGAGGCATTTGTTACCGCCCCCATACTCAGACAACCGGACCAATCCCGACCATTCATCGTGGAAACAGATGCCTCCGGGGGTGCCATTGGCGCTACCTTGCTGCAGAAGAATGAAGACGGATTAGAACATCCCATCGCGTACTATTCTAGAACTTTGAGCCCAAGTGAACGCAACTATTCCACACTAGAGAAAGAACCTTTGGCCATCAGACAGGTATGTGAAGAGTGGAGACATCATCTCCAAGGAGCGGTCTTTCCATTCCAGGTCTGCACAGATCATAGAAACCTGAAAGTGTTACAAGGGATGGAATGTCGTAACTCAAGACATGCCTGATGGGCCTATTATTTCTCACAATTTCACTTTGAGATTAGATACCTCCCCGGAAAGGAAAACACATTGGCAGATGCTTTGTCACGCAGCCTAGGGGATGATTCAGGCGGATACCAAGGACAGGAGGTATTATTAGCTGGCAAAAGATTCATCAACATTCTACACACCTTTCTTGAACAAGTACAAACCGCACAGGAGAGTCAAGGAAGTCAGAAGTATCAGTTGTCACAAAAAGGGGGCATTCTTTTCAAGGATGGGGTATTGTTCCTGCCTACCAGAGCCCTACAAGAGCAAGCCATGTCTTGGTGCCATGACATACCTTTGGCGGGACAAAAGGGACAAACAGCCACCCTAGACTTGACTACTCGCCATTTCTGGTGGCATTCTCTAACTAGAGATGTTAAAGAATATGTTGCCTCTTGTCTGGTCTGTGCCCAGAACAAGTACACTTACCATAAACCATTAGGTTTGTTGCAAAAAGAACCACCTCCCGGAGGTCCATAGCAACACATTTCAATGGATTTCAAAGTGGACTTACCTGTCTCACAGAAGAAATCCGCAATAATGGTCACAGTTGACTCTTTCAGCAAGTTGGCTCATTTTTCTCCCCTTCAAGGATTGCCCACTGCCAGCACAACGGCATAAGTATTTTTAAGAGATGTGGTAAGATTGCATGGACTTCCCCATACTATAGTCTCGGAGAGAGGCTCACAGTTTACATCCAAGTTCTGGACTGAGCTTTGTAAGTCATTAGGAATCAAGAGGTCCCTTTCATCTGGGTTTCATCCAGAAGCTAATGAGCAGACAGAACGACTAAATGCCACATTAGAGCAATACCGCAGTTGCTTTTGCAATCAAGAACAGGATGATTGGTATCATCTTCTACAAATGGCTGAATTTTCGTATAACAACACAAGACACTCTTCTTCTGGGATGAGCCCAATTTTGCGCACTTATGGATTTAACCCAACACCTATCCCAATCTTCGCACAATTATCCACAAATATACCCACTATGGACCATCTCCTAGACACACTGCAAAGAATTAATCAAGAAACAAGAACCAATCTCGAGAAAGCACAATTAGACACTATGAAATGGGCGGACCCGAGAGGGAGTGAGAACCCTCCCTGGGTGGTTGGAACCAAGGTCCGGCAATCTACCAAGTATTTACCCAGATGGGTCCATTCTGGAAAATTCTCACCTCAATATATCAGACCTTTTCAGATCACAGCGAAGATTAATCCTTTCGGCTATCTCTGCCGCCGAGCTTCCGACGGATCCATCCAGTGTTCCACACTTCGTTACTGAAGACCTACGTCCAAGACCCTCATTAAAGGAAAATAAGGAAACTAGGTCCTAAATCAACAGATGACCCAGCAGAATATGAGGTTTCCAGATTATTAGACTCTCCATACAAGAAAGGTATACTGCAATACCTAGTGTTCTGGAAAGGATACCCACTATCTGAATGTTCCTGGGAACCCATTCGGAATATCAAGGCACCTCGACTAATCCAGAAATGTCATCGCCTACATCCCAGAAAACTGGGAGGGGGACCTTTGAGAAGGGGTCATACTGTCATACCACAGCCGTGGAAGCTTTGGGAACGATGGGCAAAATGGAAGAAGGACTAATACCTCCGGGTCCTTTGGAATGCTTTGTGCGGTCTAGTCTTTTTCTCTCACAGACTACAATTACCCAGGAGTCCCAAACGCAGGTGTGTTGCAACTTTACTTTCTTCGGATCGTGCTTACCAACGCTCTGTGCCTTTCTACTGCCCTCTGTGTGTTTTTCCCTGGTTGTTTCTGCTTTCCGCTCTCAGGCGGTATCCCTGCTTTCTGCTTTCAGGTGGTATACTTTTCTTCCAGCTTCCGTGCTGTAACAGGCTTCCCTTTCCTCCTCCTCTTACGTACCTGCTTGCTTTCTGTGAACGCGGCTGTCGTCCGTGTTCCGTGGCGCCTGGCGTCTTTCATTCAGACGCTGTGCTACTGCCTGCCTGGAATCAGGAGAGGCACTCCTGCTATCTTTTGTGCAATCCTTCAGTCATTAAGACTTTGGAGGATACAGACTTTTGAGCCCAGTTTCATCTATGCACCCTAATGCATGCTGGATCCTGAAATCTTCAGCTAAGGAGGAAAGACCATCTTTTCACGGATTCACCAGGGTTTTTCAGCAAAGCTTTTCACTGGCTTGTGGCGGGCTCCTCAGAATCCTCGCTGCTAGGCAAATAGCCTCATTGGCAAAGTGGCCTCTGGGGGAGCCCGTCCCTATCTCTTCAAGCAGAAGGGTAAGACAACAAGGAAAAAGGCAAGCAGCTCTTGGAGAGACCGACGAGTGGACTTCCACACGGACTCAGGTGACGAGTGGGCTAGTGATACGGGTACGGTTGATAACCCTAAACCATCAGAGTCTGAGACTAAGTGCCAGATCCCCAGTCGCTATCAAGAACCAAAGCGCCATGGGCTACCACTGACAAAGGGCTTTTGCCATATTTCAATACACCCGGGGCCTCTGCAGGATAACATCAGTGTTTTCCTCATGATTCTGAGGTAAGCATGAAGTGCCAGAGGCCTGGAATCAAATCTGGCTGTGAAAGACTCACCAGAAGTCTTTAGTTCTCAATGCATAACCAGGATGGTGTATGTATGCGGGTGGGGGGAAAACTGCCTCAGGTAGACCCATAATCCAGTGATCTCTTTGTATCAGCTAGTTTGGCCCTGCTGATATGTAGCGAAGTCAGGAGAGCGCTAGTGTTTGGAAAACTCATTTTTCACAAGATAGATTCTGTGTCTGCTTATCATCAAAATTATATTTAGGAGAATTGTATCTATGTGCTTAAGAAACGCTGCTAAAACAGGGTTTTCATTTTGTGAATTCTGAGGAGTCCCTTTGTAGGGTCCCCACAACTTTCAGTTTTTTACCCCGCTTCATTCTTGAATCAACAATGTATTTCTGATGGTCAGAGACTTACTATAGTACCCCAGCAACAATTTTTCTAAGAATGTATAGTCCTGGGTCACCGATAAGGTAACCCAGGCCCAGTGTTGCTTCTTCGGCACCTCAAGTGTGCCCTAGGGTGATAACACTATACATTGCTTTTACAGGATAGGCTGGTGGTAGCGCTTTGCTTTGGCTTCATCTGAGATGCAAGATGAGTTACCGTATTGGTAGCCCAATGTATGTTTGTGATAGGCTTTGGGGTGCCAGCGTAGTCTCTTTAAGTCTTAATATCAGCCATTTTGTTTTTGGGTCTTCCTTTATTCAGATAAATCATTACACATACCTAAAATGCCAGTTCTGCCCGCGAGAGCAGTGAAGCAGCCTCAATATTGGTTTTACTGGTTCAGACAAGTCTCTGTCCCTGCATGACCATATCACATCCTTTGGGGTGGAGTAGGAGATTTAGGGGCAAACTAGAGGGCCTGGTCTCCTAATCCCTTCTCCCTGGACACCTACTGTGATTGGTGGGCTAACTTAGGGCAGCCCCTGTGAGTGGTAGTATTTAACAGCAAACTGTACCTAAAGTTCAGTGCTGTATGGGAGGTTTTGGAGGCAGAAGGTTTAATTACCTGCTGGAGGATTTCTTGTCCTTACCAGATCTGATTACACTGGCTGGATGCAGTGTCCTTAGCAGTTTCCCTAGTTTAGGTTTATGGCTCCTGGTCGTCCATTCCCTGCCTCCTCCATCTTCCTGCTTGCTCCAGGTGTGCCCTTCCATGCTGGGATTATCTCTATGCCGTTTTACCCCCGCTTCCTGCCATTTACCACCAAGGGTGTTCGCTTTGGTGCTGGATGTTGCCATCACCTGAAAGGGTGTTGAGACTCCAACACCCCACCTCATCACGCTTTCAGGGCTGTACTGGGTCTTCCCACACCATAGTCTTCTTTGTGGGACCAACATCTGCTGGAAAGCTCCCTTCTTTTGTACTTCAAGCGGCTCAAACCTGCTGTATCAGGTTCTCCCACCTTCGCACAGTCTTCCATGCCCCTGCTTTTGCTTCTGGGTTGAGAGGCTATCATCTAGCAACACTGTTTGGACTTCTATTTGGTAACTAGAGTCGTCATCGCCATCAGCACCGGGTTCGATTCCCGGGGGAAGTCGCATGGTGTATACCAGACCTAGAAAATAAGCATTGTACTTACTGGATTCTTTAACATTTCTGAAACCAACTTTCAGGGAGCAAACACAGTGAGCACTTACCTTGTGAGTCCTATAGTGGTGGATTATTCGAGATGCTCACACTCTGGGTTCTCTGTACTGCACGGTTGAGACGAATCATGATCGTTATCAGCCACATTTTCCCATTGGTTTCTACTGGTTCTCCTCCTCGTGTGCATTTTCTTCTGGGGTACCTGGTTCCTAAACAGACCGCTGAACACCTTTTTCAGGTCTCCTCTGGTCCTCTGAGGTTGTTGTCCACCAATTCTGAACGCATGGTGTAGAACTGGAACTTATTTGCTTTTTCCCCATACATGCCAATTGCCTACAGACTTTGTCCTGTTGATTTTAAACATTTCAATCACTCAAAACTCCTCTAAAGTGCTTTTGGGGGGTACTTATCAGCCCCTGGACATTTTTTCTGGATCCAGTCTGGTTTCCAGTGAGTTTTAGCTGAAAGACTAGAGGTTTAGCTATTACCTGCGATTTTTTGATGCATTTTTAAAGTCCTGTCTTGTAATTCTGTTCTGCTGAAAGAGGTCACAGATGGATTCACTAATCTTCAAGGAATGGTGCAAAGGTTTTTATGAACAATCTGTCAAAACTGTGCTTCTTTCTTCTGATGCTAGCTGCCTGATGGTACAGGCTAATGTGGATCCCTATATGGTCCCTCGACCTCCCATGGCCTCCCTCCACCCTAGCCCAGGCTTCCCTAATTCCCAGGGTGGGAGCTGGCACGCACTAGAGATCAGGATTCCCCTACTGTGATGCTGGAAATGCCTTTTGGGGGGACAGGGCCTCCTGGTCCTTGTCCTACCACTTCTGTGTGTATGTGTGAACATGTTTTCTGTATGTTTTCTGCCTCTGAGGTTCAGCCTGGACCTCTGGCAGTGCAGCTCTACATTTTTCCTGACTTTTCCTTTTGGCTTACAACGACCATGCAGTACCATTATGCCACCCACGGGTAGGGGTACACCCTTGTGTGTATTTTTGGGCACCTGTGTGTTGCCCACAGAGCAGGGTGTGGACTAGTGGCAGCTACATGCTGACTTGACAGTGGCGCTGAGTGTCCTGGACACCCAGGCCCTGCCGTAGGAATCAATGGATTCCTGAACAAAGGCAAGATGGCCACTGTAGCCTCTTGGTTTCCATTGCCTTTACCCCTTGTTTCCCAATGTCCTGGGAAGCCCTTACCCTGTACACTTCTCCCTGACTGGCTGTTGAGTGGAAGGACCATATATGGCTCTGGGGTTGACTCCTTCCAGGCTGGCTAGAGCTTTCCCAGGGACCGTGTGTTGTGGGTTCACCCTTGGGGTGGGTCCTGTATGAATTGAGTGTGAAGTCAACTCACATTCTGTGTTGTGGGTGCCTGGTTTTGGTTGTGTGCCATAATGCCTGGACAAGCCCTGACTGAAACTTGAGTGAATGCAGTGTAGTGCGCTGAAAGGCAGGGTGCTTACTCCAATCCAAATTCCTTGTTATGGGATTCTGGTTTGGGTGAATAGCCTGAATGCCTATGAGCCCGATTGGCTGCCTGCCTGCATGAATGAATGCACTTGTGTACGATTGGCTGAATGAGCCTTTTTTCAGCCTGAATGAATGAGGAAGACATGTGTATAACTAGGGACCCCTCACTCACCAATTTGTGCTGAAGCTGAAACATGAAGCTTGAATGCTGGGTCCAATCGGAGGGAGGAGTCTGCAGCTGCATTTCTTCAAGGAATCCGAAGACTGCTGAGCTGACCCAACGACAATCAAGAGAGGACCTGGAAAGGCGACCTCTTCCTGAACTATGAGGAACCATCATTCGCCTGCTGCTTGTCTTCCGAAGTACCCTGAATGCCAGTCCTGTGTGCCTGGGAGAAGTCCAGAAGAGGAGTGCTTAGACATCTTGATGTGAAGAAGTCCAGTTGTGTCGTTCAGGTTTCAGAGGAGAGTTTGTGACCTCTGGAAGCCCGATTGCTGCGTACCAACCAGAAGAGGGCGTACCCTGCTTGACACCCAGAGCTGTGAAAGTTCCATTGGAGTGAAAAATCCTTCAACAGATATCCCTGACATGACATCTGACCACTTTCTCCTGCCAAAGAAGATCCAGGGTTTCTGCCTGCAGTGGAGTCCCCGCTGGTGAGTTTCCCATCACCAAAATCCGATGAAGACGCCCCAATGGTCCAGACTTGGTGAGGGTTCCCAGTCCAGTCCAGTGGTCGAGTCCAGGTTGCCAGAAGACATCCAGAGATCTATGCTGAAACACTGAATAACTGAAAGTCGGTAAACCACTAAATCCTGAAACCAGACAACTTATTCTGCCACTGCACCCATTGCCATGGAAAGTTATCCGACGTCACCAAGGGTCATATCTTCTTCAGCCAGGCCTTGTCAGGGGCCACAGCAAGTTTCACCTTTGTGGGATATCCACAGCCAGAGTAACGACCCGCTAACAGAGACAACCGTGAAGACCGAAAGTGCTGCCTTTCCGACACTGCTTGGTTCCTTCCTTTCTCTTGACCCTGACGTCTCAGCGACTCCTTCTTCTAAAGGGGGTCCATCCTCGAGGGATCTCATCGAGCAAATCCAAGAAACTCCACCACTTCGCTTGCCAAGGTACCACAGGTACTGGGACGAGGAAGAGCATCTTCCAGTCTCACAAATCATCCAGATTCGTCTTGGATCCTGTTCTCTTGTGGCATCTCAGGCACTTTGGGGTAGTGGATCCAATAAAAAGACAATCAGAGCATTATTGAACTTATTTGGACTGGGCGTAATATACAAGATAAAGTACAACCTAACCTTTCGCTTTCAGGTTGCCCAGGTGGTGGTATTCTCACACAGTATCACTATTTAAGTCTACAGAAAGTATCCTGCCAATGTTCTGAAACTAACTTGCCTTTCTTCATTGATCTATGCAGTTACACCTTGCTTAGGATTGTCATGCTATTTAAAAACTGTCAGCAGTTGGTGGATTTGCAATTAATCCAAGTATAGTGTGGTACCACATAGTGTATATATATATTGTTGCCATTATTAGTATAGTGTTGCCTGAGTACAAAGTGTGTTATTTATTGATGTGTATATTTACTTGAACCTTATTTATCTAAATTGCGATGGTAGTGAAAGACTGTGTTATCACATAACATAGTGTGCCTCATTACGGCCCTGGCGGAAGCCGTGCCCTTATTAAGGCGGACCTGGTTTTGGCCTTTCTGGGCGCCGGTAAAAATCAATCCCCATTCCCATTTGTGCCCCATAGGGCTTAATGGGAATGGGGAGGATGTTAACAACGGGCCTGTTAATGACAGGCCCGTTGTTAGCATCCTGGTCTGCTAGCGGGTCCCGCTCAGGACGCCTGGTCTGGCCAGGTGTCCTGAGCGGGACCCGCAGCAGACCTCGTAATGAGGCGGCCCGGAATGAACGGTGTCGGTCCCTTAACGGCACTGTTCATTCCATGGCCGCCAGGTTCCTAATGAGGCCCAGTGTGTGGACATTCCTTTGTGGGGGGGATTGGGAATTCACTGTACTTAAGAACCAGCCTGCATCACCTGAGAGCTTACGCCTTGGTTGCTTGTCTAACGTTTCATTTTTCTTTTTATTGTTCACTTTTTAGGCGCTTATACAGGAAGCAAATACTGTTTCAAAGCACCCACAGGGCAACAGGGAAGGGGCAGGGGATGAAAGACAATGCAATTACACAATGTTAAATAGTTAAATATAGAGATATAAGAAGAGACAATTGGGAGGGAAGACAAACCTACTATGCCTTGTGAGTGTTCAGAACATGCAAGTGCAGAGGGGAGAGGGGTATGGGATATGTGCTGTGGTGCTCGTGGAGAGCAGCAGGTGAAGTGCTATGAAGAAAGGTAATTGCGACCTCTAGTGGAGGAGGGTGAGCCGAGGCAAGTGCAGAGGATAGACAGCAGCTGGGATGTAGATGTGGGAGGTCAGGGCCCGAGGATGCATAAGGGCCCTGCACATCAATCAAATTACTGTGCGCTTAGCCAGGGAGAGAGGGAAGGTCTTGAGGCTTTTACAGAACTTAAGGAGATCCTGCTGAAGATGAAGAGGGAGGCAGTTCCAAAGAAGGGAGCCCAAAGAGGAAAGTGACCGACCACCTGCCCTCTGTTTACCAAACCGCTTACCGCACAAGGAGTTGGTGCCAGAGGAACGCAGTGTCTAGAGGGGGAAAATTTAGTCAGACAGAGTTGATGGTAGAGTGGTCCCCGGCCCCAGACAGTCTTGTGAATGATGCAGAGGGATCTGAATTTAATCCGTGCTGCGATCGGGAGCCAGTGAAGTCTTTGAATGGCAGGAGTGAAGCAGTCCCTGGGCTTGAGGCCAAGAATACGTCTTGCTGCTCTATTCTGGATTAGTTGGAGGGGTCGCAGAGTGGACAAAGGTAGATTAAGGAGGAGGCTAGAGAGAACCAGAGCCCGGATAACATTGAGTCTCTGGGGGAAGTAGAGGAAAGGTAGAATTAATTTCAGAAGGAAAAGCTGAAAGTGCGACTTCTTGGCAATGTCCTGAGTATAAGGGAGGAAGGAGGGAGAGAAGTCAAAGATGACCCAAGGTTTATGGCTTTTGAACAGGCCCGGCTCCAGCAGGGGGGCCAGTGGGGACAAGCCCCCCCTAGAACCTGCTCTGGCCCCCCCTAGAAAGGAGGCCTCTTCTCAGCCTGCACCTCCGTTTTTTTTTCATGTACCGTTTTATTTTCATTCACGTTAAACGTTACGTGAGTGAAAAGAAAATGGTACATGATGATGCACATAGTGCATGGGAAGTTTAAGCCATACAGGCTGCTGCTGGTGCTGCTGTTATTAGATGCAGCCAGGCTGGAGCAGTAAATCACAGGGCACTCGCCACACGCACGCAGGGCAAAACACTGTAGCAACTTGCAAGGCTGCTGTTGCTGGATCTGCGCACAGGCTGACTTGGCCAGGCCCACGCCTGCGCATTGATTGAGCAGTGACTTTCTAATTTCACGTGCCCTCTCTATGCCCAGGCGTGGGCCAAGCCTAAACACCCTTCCCTTGTTGGCACAAAATCGTACTACAGTGCAGTTGGCCTAGCCCAGGGGTGGACACCTCATGCTGCGATTGATCTAACCAGAAACTGGCAGACGGGGCACTGGCAGAGGACTCAGGACTGACGGTCTGACAGGTACATCAGAGAAAAAAAATGCCTGTCATTAATCTTACATGCTTTCCGTGCTTCACTTTGCGATTGGGTGCGCCTGGGTCTGCTGCATTACACACAAGTCCTCATCAATTCATGGCTATGCCCACTTGCACTTGGTTGGCACACACTTCATATAGGCTGTGCAAGGGGTGGACTGGCAAGCAAAAGAGGCCCTGGAAATAATGTTCAAAGTGGCCCCAAATTACACATCTTCAGCAAGCCCACCCGTTTTCCTTTGAGAGAATGTGGAAATGCCACACAAAAGAAGCCCAGTGTGATGTGGCCTACCAGGGAATCGCCAGAGTTCCCTATAGGCCAGTCCATCCCTGGTGAGTGAGGAGGGAGCGCCACTGATGTGAGGGGGAAATGATAGCGTGAGGCTCAGGAGGGTTGCATGAGGCACGAGGAGGAGCAAGGGCAGCCACTCTGGAGGGGAACTGGTGGTGTGTACAAGGGTGGTTGGTGGAGATATTAAAATCCAGGCTGGGCATAGCAAGCAAGTGGCGTGGCAAAAGGAATACACCCACATTCAGTGCGCCCCCTGCAGGGCTGATCCTGCACACACTATTGAACCAGCGATGCATGCCTCAACTGTTGGATTATAGTAGCCTGAGTCCAATGGCCAGTGTCATGGTGGACTCCATCACTTGGTGCTGGCCATTGAATTGATATTGCATTCTGGGACTTGTAGTTTGGCTTTCTCAATCTAAACATGAGACTACAAGACCCGACATGTAAAGTGTTGTTGGCTGTAGCACGGGATGACCATGTCACTCATGCCATGTATGTAGCGAGGAATGTTGAAAACAGCTGGCGAAATCTTTCCTACCTTCCCTGGGGTTATTGAGCAGCGCAGTTGCAGAAAGGCGGGGATCAGAAGTCAAACAGCTGAAAGACATTGCAAGGACGTGCTTCACGGATTGCACAGCGCGTTAAGCGCTTGCTGCTGTACTGAATTGCCATCTGCAGGACGCGGATAGGAATACTGTCTGCGCCGATACTCCCTCTGCCAACGTCGATACAGAAAGTACCCCACCATAAAAAAGCGTGCTACTTGCAATGCTAAAAAAACAACAGAAATGGTTGTAAAAAGCGCTATAAGAAAATGCGCTGTTATTATCTTTGGTGTAAACCCCCAGATAGCAGCGCAGGAGGTCACAGGAAGGCCCTGTGAAGGGGGTGTAAGCTCCAAGGTTAGAAAGAGATTTCTGGATTCTTAAGTGAATAAGGGCAGAGCCAGCTGAAGATGTGTGGGAGCCCATTTTAACATGATGGTTGGGGCGCCCCTATTTAGAGTGAAAACAGCCTGCGGCAATGACCTCACACTCACAAACAAAATAATTAATAGTCATTTTGTAACCTGCACTCTTTACTTCATAGATTCCATCTCGACGCACACAGCTGTAGGAGTGAGCTGCCTCGGCCCTGGCAACCCTTAGCACTTGGCAGACAGATAGTTTGTACCATACCTGCGCTGAGCTACAGGCTGCCCTGGCAGCCATAGCAGCACATGCCCATACCTTTTTGAGTCTGGTTGACTTGTATTGGAACGGAATCCGA
The DNA here is from genome assembly GCF_040938575.1 of Ambystoma mexicanum. Lineage (NCBI taxonomy): Eukaryota > Metazoa > Chordata > Amphibia > Caudata > Ambystomatidae > Ambystoma > Ambystoma mexicanum. The sequence continues at coordinate 214,836,709 of NC_090921.1, read as the reverse complement.
ATTCAGGCGGCAGCTAAGCTCGCCTCGACGTCGGAGGAAGGTCAGCACTCGGCACGAGCGGTCTGTGCTGCACCTGCACACATGCACATGAGGAGCAGTCAGTCACACGGACAATAGGGCACATGCGGTTTGCTAAAGGCCGGGCCCCAGGCAGTAACCCTCACACATGCACAGACGTGAGCCACAGCCTGCGAGTCCCAGGGAGAAATGCAGCAGTCTGTGAAGAGCAAACCATTCGTTCCCATTATGGTTCCTTCCCCAAAGCAGGAAAAGAGGCCTTCTGCCTCGAGGCCCACCGGGAAAAGTCCTGGTGTCCTGGTGGGCCAGTCCAGCACTGTGCTGTGCACAGTGATAAGTTCACGTCCATTGGAAGTCAGGGCAGCTAATGTCCATAAGTGCCTACTGGGGTGGTTATGTGCCGTGGAGTGCTGGGCTTGGCTGTCTTTTCGTGCCAATTTTCACTGGCACAGGATTTACATTTTGTCAAGACCTGGTGTTTTTTTAGATAGTTTCACTTACATCCGTTCCCGATTTCTAAGAAGGCCGACATGCTGTTTGCAATCTATAATCGCCCCCTGTGATTGCCATTGGGTATTGGTTATGGTTTTGTTCCCAGGTGTGCATGGGTGCCCGCCAGTTTATGACCGTGCCCATTGCTATGCTGCTGTTGGAAGTTGCTCTCAACACGGCATTAACTCATGTCGTGCTAAGCTGGAAAGGGTACTGGGGGAAGCTGGTACCAATAAACCCCCCTCTTCCTCTGGGCCACTGTGTCATTGATAGCATTCGTCATGGCAACCACGCAGGCTCCCGGGTTGCTGGAAACGCGTGCCCCTGCTCGTACCTTTTTGGGGCGCCGTGAATCACCGCCGCACAGGGCTTTGTGCGCCCATTTCATGAGTTTGTTTAAAACCTTTGCGGTTTTGGGATTTTCCCTACCTGGGCTATTGTGTGCACTCCCGGCCCGAAGCCCGTGGATGCTATGGTCACCCCGAGCTTTGAACTAGGGCCTAGTGTATTGTGTATTGGAGCATACCCAATGACAGCCACATTGAGGGGGCACTGGAGGGAAAGGTCAGCTCTCCCCGAACGCAGGGGCTAGGCTGTCCTGAGAGAGGACGGATGCGCATGCGGCTGAGGCTCACAGCAGCAGACTCTGGAGGGGGTCATTCTCTGCTTCCACAGGCCCTGGCTGGCACCACACTGCTGAGGATATATGTAATCCTAACACCACCATGTCTCGAAGAGGGCAGGGTCTGCTCCACAGAACTTGGCACCACACTGCTGAGGGTATATATAATCCTAACACCACCAGGTCTTGGAGAGGGCCTTGTCTGCTCCACAGAACTTGGCACCACACTGCTGAGGGTATATATAATCCTAACACCACCAGATCACGCCTTCCGAGATGCATGCTCATCGCAATAAAAACAGCTTTGCGGAACATTTCCAAGTTTAATCCAAGAAAAAAACAGTTTAATTTCGGCTTTAGTTGACACCTGGTCGGGAATTGAATAGGAAATATTGCACAAATATATTTTGAAGGCATGCACTTTTACTTTGAAAAAAAGATTATTTTGAATTAAAAGCAGAAAGCAGGACAGACGCACTTTTCACATATTGGAACTTTTTAAGAGAGTGCAAAATCCGATGCAAAGCAAACGGTCCTTGGAAATTCCAATATACTGTAATTGTGACTAGGAAGAGTTTTCACCACAGTGAGGGAACAGGCCCACACAGACTAAATCACCCTTGGGTGTCGTGCTACCAGCTTCAGTGAGAACGAAGGACAGACTGGTCTGGCAGGGAACAAGGTTAGAAAGCCTGATGCTCTCAATGCCGGGCACTGTTGCTCTGCTGCCCTTCTGGGCTTTTGTATTTGCAGCAGGAGGTAGGCAGTGAGACATGGTAGTGGGCTAGTGGCTGGTAGTTTGTTGTTGTTGCTTTCTTGGCTGTGCAGGGTTAGAAAGTGAAAGGGAGAGGTGCCATGCTTCTTGGGGAGAGATACACCACATGTCAGAATGAGGTGCATGGAGAGTTATATTGCACGAGGAAGACAGCAATGTGTGGTGGGGTTGGGAGTGAGGAAGAAAAATGGGAGGAGGCGCCGTAGTAGAGTGGTGCACTTGACAGTAGGGTGCATGGGACGGTTGTAATCATAGAGGGAGAAGTAAACTGAGAATGAGCAGCTTAAGTAATAGTGAGGTAGGTTCAGAGAGCGTGGTCTATGAGAAATATAGCTAGAAGGACCCGGAGACAGGGTTTGCACGAGAGAGCTCAGGTGTTTAGGAGAGAACTGTGCACTGTAGAAGTGAGAGTGTGGCAGTATATAGGGAGAACCCAGTGTTGGTTGCTTAGGGGAAGAGAGGAATATGCTGTCAGTGAAAGTGCTAGTGTGAGAGGGGTACAGAGACAGGGACTATGCCTTTAAATGCTTTGTTGTGCTTTCTATGCATTGCCAGTCTGTTTCATGCACATTACTCTATCAAACTGTGCCATGCTATGCACAGTCCTGCTTGAATGCCGCGTTAAGACTTGCCATATGTTGTTATGCCATATTGGTACCTGTTATCAATGGTCGACGTGGGGGCTAGCCTTTGGGAGCAGTGCTCCTCTACTTTCTTTCTATGTTTTACTGTTCCTATACTTTTATTTTTTAAAGAAACAGTTCCAGCATGGTTTAGTTTAAAAAAGAATAAAAGTGTGGGGAGAAGGTGAAACTGGAACTTCAGTGCACTTCAATGAACGTACCCTTAAATAGCAGGTATGCTTGTTTGGGGGTTTGGACTACACGTTGGAGGGGGTGTGGCAGGTCAGCAGGGGACATAGTTCCACTACTTCTTTTCGGACACTTCGACTACTGGGCGCAGATTGCTTGTTAACATATTGGCAAACACTGTGGCCACAGTTTCCTTGCATCGGTTCCTTTCATTGGATTCCCGTTAAAACAAGCATTTGCAAAGCCAACAACATTGGATCTGGCATAGGTATTAGATAAGCATTTTCCAGGCGATGTCATACTATGCTCATGTACTAAGACGATTTACCTGCCAGCTGGTGCCGTATTATGAACAGGCAGTACCATCATGGCATTGTCTGCAAAATGCCCATGTCATGCCTGCAAAAATGCTAAAACTGTTTGCCGCTTTGCCAATGCGTGTTCACACCCAATTGTTTTTTTGTATTGTTTCAATAAGTCCCAGGTGTTAAAGACAGCAGCATCTCCAAAGAGCCAGAGAGAAGGATGGAAATCTTCTGGTGTCTGTGAATGGGCGATAGGGTATGGCCCAATATCAATGCACAATGTAAAAGCTGCTGCTGGGGGCACAGTCCATTTAAGGCCCTGTATTCAGGGAGTCTAATCATGGTAGTTGTATTACTAAACATCAGGAGAGCTGCAGGTTGCAGACTTCATTGTCTAATCATTCAGTGCAAAGCTTCATTCATGCAACAAGGGGATCAATTTTAGTAACAAAACACAGGCCTCTTAGTTGGGTAAGCAGGAGGAATGTGTTCATGTAACACATGGCTCTATTTTAGTTGCACCTTTTCTTTCGCATAACGTTTTCAATAATCTTTCCAGGCTCCCAAGAGAGCAAAGCATTTTTTACTTTTGAGGAACAAAACAAAGTGCTTGCCATAAAAGGGAAGGTGCTGTGGCCTGCAGACATTTCTAATCAGGTCACTCTGGAGTCCATTTTACCGTGCTTATTACATAACTAATCATCTTTTTTGTTTTGTTTTGTTTTGTATTGCAGTTTTTTACTCTAGCTCGAGCCGAGCATTATGGACAAATTCTTAATTAGAAGAGGTTCTGTAGAAGCCACCCACAGTGCATCACAGTTTCCATCAAGCTCTCTGTCCGTACCACCCTCTTTTTGTGGAAAAGAGATGAAACGGCCTGATCAGCTAAGCACTATTGACCAAGCACAGCATCAATCATGTGCTAACACAGACAATATTATTGATTTGAATAGGGAAAAACCATCCCAGCCTTTACTGCAGTCCTATCCAAAAAGTAAATTTGGTACCCATGAAAGAGCATTCAGTTCAGAATGGTACAAAACCCGAAAATGGCTGGAGTATTCTCTAAGCAAGGATGCTTGCTTTTGTTTTCCTTGTTGTGTGTTTACAACTGGGCAGAATGACAAGGACATTGTCTTTACTGTAACTGGTTTTCGCAATTGGAAACATGCCTTGGAATCTGGCAAAGGTTTTGCGAAACATGTTTTAAGCCAAACAAACACCTATGCTGCTCTTACTTTGGCAAAAAGTGCAAAAAGGAAACACAATTTCCTTTTTATTAGATACAAAAGTAATTGAAAACAATAGTTATTACCTAAAGAGCATTGGAGAAGTGATTCAGTTTCTCGTTGTTAATGAACTTCCTCTTCGTGGTGACACAGAAAATGTGCTGGATTTCTCGGGTGGCTTGTTTTTAAAGCTGTTTCAGTACACTTTGAAAAAAGATAAAAAGTTGGCTGATATTGCTCAATCTGTTCCCAAAAATGCCAGATATACCTCAAAATATATTCAAAATGAAGTAATAGATACTTTAAAAAGCATGGTTCTCTCTAAAATTGAGCAAAGGTATGACAATTGTGATTCAAAGACTTTTTGTATCGAAAGTGATGGTATTCGTGACAAATGCAACATTAAAAATGTGTCACTTATAGTACGTTTTGTAAGTAAAGCCAAGCCAGAAGAGCATTTAATTGGCCTTTTACAGTTAGAAAAGCTGGATGCAGAACACATTGCCGAACAGATATTAAGCCACCTGAGAAAATTAAATTTTAGACCAGAGCACATTATAGCTCAATGCTATGATGGAGCGTCAGTGATGAGTGGCTGTAATGGGGGAGTTCAGGCTGTCATACAAAGGCGGTTAAAACGATGTATACCCTATATTCACTGCTATAATCATCAGCTCCATCTTGTTGTTATACATGCAATTCAGAGTGAACCAAGTGCAATACGTTTCTTTGATTTATGTAATCTTTTGCATACTTTCTTTCATCGTCATTACGTAAGCCAACGATATAATGGGCCAGCTCTTAAGAGATTGCTTGAAATCAGATGGACTAGCCATTATGAGGTAACCAAATGTGTAGTTGAAAACATAGATAACATTTCTGATCTTTTATCAGAAAAATATAATGATGACAGTGCTTCATCTGAATTGTGTGCTGAGTCACGTGGCATATTATCACACATACAAAGAGAAAATGTATATATTGTTGGTACATTTTTATTCAACTTGCTGTTAATCCTGAAACCAGCCAACTCTGCATTCCAAACAGTGCAAACAAATCTTTCCGTTGCTGTAGAGATTGTGCAATCTACACTTGAGGCTCTAAAAAGTATGCATGCTGATCCAGTGTTTTATATTAAATATTTCTCTCCTTCTACTGCTGAAAATATTTCAGGTGATGTCACACATTTAGACAATGGACCAAAAAGACGAAGAACCCTAAATTGCCGATTTGCAGATTCTGTGGTAAGTACCACAGTTGGACAATCTGAAAATGACAATGATTCATCAATTACAGAACAGCAAATGCTGAGGAAACCACTGCTGCACATTCTTGACAGAGCAATTGCTGAAATGGAAACTAGATTCTCCCAGAAAAACACTATGCTAATAGAAGCCATTGCTGCTCTGGTTCCCTCATCACAGCATTTTCTGGATGTCAATGTATGTTCACCTCTTTTAGACCTAAAACAGATCATCAAATCTACATTGGAGGCAGAACTGGTAGTGGCAAAACCATTGCTGAAAAATAAATCACAGCAGATTCAAATATTGCCACAATTTGTGAAGTGCTAAACAAACAATTATGCAGACACTTTTCCAGGACTGCATGAAATATATGTATCTGCACTTGTCATAGGCATTTCAACTGCGTCCTGTGAGAACTCATTTTCTACTATGACCCGTGTAGTCACAGCCTTTCGGCGCTCAATGCTTCATGATCGTAAAGAAAATCTGACCATATTAGCACACGAGAAAGAACTGACGGGAAATCTTTGCATGGATGACTTTGTAAGGGAATTTTCAAAGATAAAGAAAAAATTACCCCTTTAAATCAGTTGCCAAAGGACTATTCTCATTTGTCAAGAATACAGTTTTTTTGCATGGATGTCTTTGTAAGGGAGTTTCAAAAGTTAAAGAGAAAATTACCCCTTTAGTTTAAACCAGTTGTCAAAGGACTATTCTCATTTGTCGAGAATACAGTTTTTTGGAGAAAAAAATGTATGTCTTGCTCATTTTTTACTCTATTGATTTTTTCAAAGTATTTTTGTTTTTGGGGAGTACACCTTAAGTCTAACCTAATTAATCATAAATATGTACGCAGTTTGAATTATACAAATGAAAACAAATTGAAAGAACACAGATAGGCTGCTTTGTTAAAAGGGCAAGGGCAAAACCAACAGTTTGAGCTTTATGGTTAGGTATGTGGTAGGCATTTGCTAGGCACTGATATTATGGTGGTACTACCTGGCCATAGGTTTGCAACAGTGCCGAGAAAATTATGTGATTACCTAGACATTGCCTGGCAAATTCCTATGTAATACCTATACATAAGCCAACTGGCTTTGTCAATGCTTGTTTTTAACAGGACTTCTGTGCAAGGAACAGATAATAATCAAGTTGCTAATAGTACTCAAATACAATAGTTTTGGATTAAAGGTGTCACTGAAGCGCCACCTAATAGCCCAAACTAAAAATACAATGGCTAAGATGTGCAGGTATGGACTTTGCAGAGGTCTTCATTTTCACACAAACTGCATGCAGAGCGCCAACCTAATATCAATGCTTGATGACTGCCCTAATTGAAGATGCCAAGAATGTGACTTTCACAATGTCTCTCCTATACTTTTGGGTGTCGGGTAGCCTGCCCTGCCTGAAAATGTGTCAAGGCAAGAATTATGACTTTGTTCCTCTTCACTCTAAGGGTACCTCTCATAATGATTCCTACCTAATCAGAATGTATCCTTTGTACTTTGGAGTGTTTAGCCGCTTGCCTCGCCTGACAGGGACTTGGGCAAGAGGGTGAGTATGGGCTGTGTTTCAGCGCTTTCTGTCATAGGTACTTACTGGTGGGCTTCTGACCAAGTGTGGTAGACTGCCCGGCCAGAGGATGTCATGGATGGGACTGTTTATAAAGTACTGCTCTTTATTAGCTCATGCAGTTTGGGTAACTGTCCATAGTAACTGTCCATAGTGTTTGTATGGAAACAGAATCTAACCTGTGTATTGTTTGTGCTAGAGGTTTGGAAGGCTATATAAAGTAGCTCCAGGGTGGGTTAGGCTACTCTCACACCAACTGGAAATTGGGCCCCCCCCAATAACACCTCTGGCCCACCTAGATGATACATTTTGGAGCCGGGCCTGCTTCCGAAGGGAGAGTAGGCGGGGAGCCCACAGAAGAAGACCAGAGTGAAGGGAAGAAGTCGGTGCTGGGGTCCCAATAGGGAGGATCTCTGTTTCGCTGGCATTAAGGCAGATATCATTGGAAGTACACTGGGCCTGGATGGCTGAAAGTCAGTCAGGGATGATGGATGGTGCATGGGCATTGGTAGGACGTTTGAAGAAGAGTTGTGTGTCCTTGGCATAGCACTGGGGGAGAAGGAGGAAATGAGGCGTGCCAGCAGAGTAAGGTAGATGTTAAAGAGACAAGGTGAAAGAATGGAGCCCTTGGGGACGCCACAGGTGAAGATGGAAGTTGGGGAGGAGAAGGTGCCCAGTATGACTTTGGAAAAGCAAACAGTTAGGAAGGAGGTCAGCATGTCCAGTGCCCGCTCCGAGATAGCAAGGGTGTCATGGAGCAATTTTATGATAATGGAGTGGTTCACTGGGTCAAATGCAAAAGAGAGATCAAGGAGGATGAGGACAGCAGAGGAGTTGGAATCGAGGGATGCATGCAGTTCTTCACGGGTGTTCAGAAGAGCAGTTTACGTGCCTCTGGATGCTCAGAATCCAGATTGATGGCCGTGGAAACCGCCAACAAGTTCAGTGTGGAGGTTATGTTTGGGCGGGCCAAAACGTTACCAATTGAGAGCATTCGGTGGGGTGCTCTGTGCCTCTGCCCCAACCATGTTGAGGGCAGAAGTACAGCTACCCCCCCCAGGTCTTTACACCTATCTGGCCTTCCTAAACTTCTGGTGGGGGCTTAAAGGTTGAAGCCTTTTCGATTTGTCTCACCCCGGGACTTATAACATTACGTAACATTACAAAGGGTATCCTATCTTTCACTGAGATTTTATCCATAGGGTCCTTATCCATAAGGTCCAAAGCTGGGTTTATGCCTTCTCGGCCACTCTCTCCTTCTCATTTCACTCCCTCCTTCTCCTCTCCCTGATCTTATTCATCCAAGCTCTACCCCCTGTTCTCCTTGTACTGTTTTTGTCTTTCTTCTTCTCTTTTCACTCCCACCTGTCTCATCTCTCTCCTGCCGCTCTTCTTTCCTACCAACTGCCTCCTGTATCTCTGGTTCCTCTTCTCTCCTAGTCTGTCCCTCAAATGTTACACCACTCTTCCACTCCCTCTCTCTCTGCCACTCCTCTACCAACTACTCCCCCCTAGCTCCAACCTCCCCTACTATCTCTACACTCACTCCTTCCCCCCACTCACTCGCCTGTATCCCATGCCCTTCTCCTACCACACTCACCGCTCACAATCACAGCCTCACTCTCTCTTGTACCACTCTCTCTTACAGACAACTTACCTGCATTAGCATCCACCACCACAAAAAACTCCTCAGCACTCTGTTGCACCTTCTGTCCTCCGCCTGGGTTCTCGGTCCACCACTGCACCTCATCGAAACACTTTTCACTCTGGCTCTCTACTATGGGTACTTTAAACCCGACTTCCTGTTTCTTCTCTTTCTTCCCCTATCCATTGGCTTTTTAGTCCAATAATTTACATCTATTCTTTCCCCCAACTTGGGTCATTGCTCTGCACAGTTTGGAAAAACCTCATTAACCGTGCCCACTTTCCGTGTGAAGAGTTTTGTGCTGTCAATGTGCTTCAATGAGCAGGTGCTAATTTGGCGTTCTTTCTGCTGAGCTTCAGTGAGTCACATGTTCTTTATTTTGGGGCTGTTGGAGTCTCTGCTACAACATCTTGCACTTGGGTTTCTCACCGCTGTACGTTGTGGTTCTCGGCTACCGCTTGGACTTAAGGATTTGGTAGTCCTAAAACAAAACAAAGAAGACTCTGGCCAAAAGTGAGAAGTCAAGGCACTGGGTGATTGACAGTGGCGGACAGGAGCACATACAATGCACAATCAGGGGACACAGGGATCCTGGTGCCCTCGCAACTCCTTCAGCCCACCTCTAGAGTAGGATGGCTCCGACATACACCTTAGCAGGCTGCCGTACCAGGGTTGGGAGGTAGTTTTCGAAATTGAGGAGAGCTGGGAGCTTTTTAGCGCCTGCTTGTAGCCTAGATGAGCCTGGTTAGCTTGACACCAACAGCCATCAGGTGCCACTTTTGGCTCCCCAGACTAACTGATGCAGAACAAACACATCTATGTCAATATAACTCTACATATTTGGGAGGATATATAAATAATCATTTAATTCATGTTTTGATGTTGAAATTAGAGATGTAAAGAGACAGATGCAATGTAATGTCGAGGAGCCAAACTCATAGAGCGCACGCAGTGAGAGGTAGATGCTAGGGTACGAGGTTTAAAACAAAGTACACAAACTGACTCATCAGACGGAGGGCCGCCTGGACAACCATGCAGTGGCAAAAGATGTTTACCATGTTGTGTAGTAAGGACTCTCATTCAATCTGGCACCTGTTGTCAACACCCAAGTGGGACTCTAAACGACAAACCTTGAGATCATCCACACAAATTACCAGATCTTCTGACTCAACCTGCCTGTTGGTCCCCAGATACAATCTAAAAACAGCCGGAAGATCCAGCTTCCCGGTCTTGGCCTCTCAATCATGGAACACACTCCCTTCTGACATTAAATCTATCCAAGTATTCTCCAACTTCAGGAGAAGTGTCATATCTTGGTTACTTAGCAAGTACTAATTAACAGGTACTCAGGTCCCTCGATACCTCTTTACCTCACCTGCCTATTTTCTTGCCTATCTTTAGAAATGTATTAGAACCTTTGCTTCTCTTCTGTCCTCCTCCTACCTGGTGTTCTAGCCTTGTATTAACTCCCCTCTAGTATTGTAACTACTGTAACTTACTGTCACTGTCTACTATTCGAATATGTACCCTACTTCTCATAAACGCACCCTGCCATTTATGTATCCTACTTCCCACTTGTATTGTCTATATTCTATATGTATGTATAATTACCACTGTAACTTGATTGTCTTTGTCTGTAACACTTACCAAAAGCACCCAGATACCCCTGGGTCAGGCGCGCTATATAAATAAAATAAACAAACAAACAAAACAAAACAAACCATTAACCTTATCCTGGCAGATAAATGGGTAGCTTTTCTTAAGACCAAATTTGACCAACCCCCCACGACTCTGTGGATGTCTGGGGGAGAGGACACTGTCCTTTGAAAATCAGCTCTGAGGAAATATATAAAGGTATTGGTAAATTAATGGGCTTGAGAGCACCTTGGCCAAATGGTTTGTCTAATACAGTTCTAAAGGGAAACGCGGCTGCCTTGTCCAAGATCCTGGAGGCTATGTATGATAGTGTTTGTAGTGCTGGTATGGTCCCTGATACATGGGGGCTGGCAATATTTCTTCCCATCTACAAGAAAGGGGATGGAGAAAGTCCAGAAAACTACAGGCTTCTCTCTCTCCTGGACGTGATAGGAATTTTATTTCCACCTTGTCCTGACCGCCTTGCAAAATTGGGTTACGCGTTGTAATATCTTGCATCCGACACAGACTGGCTTTAGACCAGGGTCTAGCACCACCCATAACATCAGGCCCATTGACAAGCTGATACAGGATGCCGTGGTGAGGGGAGGTCCGGTGTTGTACCTAATTTTTGTAAACTTCAGCGTGGCCTTCGACTCGGTTAATCGGGCTATTCTGTGGCAAAAATTGACACTTTGGGAGGCCATGAATGGATTTTGTCCATTCCTGTCACACTACACAACAACACAGAAGCACAAGTACGTTTGGTTGACGTTGGTTCACTATAACCTAGGGTGGATATCAATAGGGGGGTCAAGCATGGTTGTAATCTGGTCCCCCTGGTGTTTAACCTGTATCTGTCAGACCTTCCACAGGCAGTAACCTCCGAGAGGGGCTGATCGATCAAGATGGGAGACACTCGTATACCCAGCATTCTGTACGCAGATGACCTGGTCCTAGTGGACCGTACAATAGCGTGTGCCAAGTGTAAATTTAAGGCATTGAAGGAACATGTACGGAAAAACGACCTTGCCATGAACAAGAAGAAGACCCAAATGATGGTGATCTTGGGGGGGAAAGTTACAACGTGTAAGACTGGAGTCAGAACTAGGGCCCATGGAGTATGTTGCTAGTTAGACCTAATTGGGTGTGGAGCTGTCAGCTACGGACAGGTACAATAATATCTTTGAAACAAAAAAGCGTAAGGTCTGACAGCTCAGTTTCATCCCGGCAATTTCATATGGCCTGGAGGCTCTGGCCATGGGTGATCTTGTATGGTTAGATGTCCTGGAAGGTTTCTTTAGGAGGAACGTTTTAGCCTTACCCTCTTCCACCCCCATAGCCTACTTGAGGCTGGAGTTGGGGTTGTTATCCCTGAGATCATAGTTAATGACACGTAGGGGCATCTCGTATATAAAGTCTCGATCTAAGCCCAAATGCCCCCTATTGAAGATATTGCGATGTAGTGACCAGACTATACCTCTGGTAAAAACACGAACTAGGGATTACCAACTACTTAATGACGATTGTTTTCACTCTATCGATTGGAAGCCTGAGTTTGATCGTGGTACTAACTTTACCAGACCAAAAAATATATTTAAGAAGAAGATGGACCAACAAGATTGGATAAACAACTACATCCACTTGGAAGAGGGGGTTGCCTACCTCAAATGAATAACTAAGGGGTTTGTCAGGAAGTCAAAAGAAACTAAAGTCCACAGTCGTGGCACAACCTAATTCCAACCCTTACACTGAGAATTCATACTAAGGCGAATGGGGATGTTCTTCTGGATGTGGGATTCAAAGGTTCTTCTCCAGTCGTAAGAGTAAAGTTCAATAACGGGTGCAAAAATAAACTTGCAAATGACCAAGAGAATGGGCCTCATTATGAGTCAGCCGGTCCGGAAACAACAGTGGCGGTAAATCCACCACCACCGTTGTTTCCGGACCGGCTGATTCCGAGTCCTGCATGCGGGAGGTGTCACTCCCGCCAGGTCTGACCTAGCGAATGAGAAGAGCATTTGAGGCCTTTTTTCCGACTTTGGAGGAGGTGAGCGGGAGCAGCAGGAACCAGCGCTGGGGAGGCGCAAAGAGCCGGTGAATGTCAGAAAACACAGGAAGACCAGAGCGCTCCCATGGGACCACAGGCAAGTAACAGTTCATACGCATAGGTGTATGCTAACAATATTGAATGCCGAATTGAATGGAAAGTGCTATTTGATTGAGAACAAGTGATATTGAATACCAAACGAATATTTATGTGGCAAATTGAACAAACCCTTAACTATTTGAACTATAAATGTGAGAAAGATGTATGAACTTGTGGCAAAGCAAAGACTGGTGCAGAAAAGGGTTGCACTAGCCCAAAGGAAAGGCAAGTGTGGAAATCCCAAAGCCCAATGCAGAAGAGCCTGTGAAGGGCTAACCAAACCTAAAGGGGAGACTTATGATTGTGCGACCTGTAATGGGTGGACGGTTCAGTCGGATAACTACGCATAGACCAAAGAGCTCTCTACTGTGAAGATCTCAGACATCGTAAACCAAGGCAAGCAGACGCAGAGGGTTCCAGGTTGCATGACCTGTGATGGTGGACCGTGTGGTCTGATACCTGCGCCTAGACTAGGGAGCCCTAAATGATGAGTAAGCCACTGAGAACTATTCACTGAATAGTTGAACATTGAAATCTTGGGGAAGGGCACCCTGAGAATCGAAGGAACTGAGAAGTGTCGTCTTGGGGAAGGAAACCTCAACATCTTCTTTTTGTGTGAACTGTACCATATTGAACCTGGGGACGGGAACCTAAAGGCCTGGTTGAACAATGATCAGACAAATAGCTATTGGAACTGTATTGAGCCTGAAATAGAAAGCCTAATTAGGACATAAGCTGAGAGCAGCTGAGACTTTACTTCAAAACATTATTTTTGTTAAGAAGAAACCACAGACCATGTTTATTTCAAGATGAGAGGGCAAGCATAGGTTTTGACACAGCCATACTCGTGGTTTGGATTTACAGACATGGCCTTCCTCTAGGTTTATTTAAGCAGGAGAAATCCCTACCTTAGTTATAGGGCAAGTTAGGCCTTACACCATCCTGACATTTTAATGAAGCTCTTTGAAACTTGAGTTCTGTTGTGTGTGTCGTCTCTCTTGATACCATGCCTGCCTCAAAGGTGGTACTGATGAAAATGGAGGCCTGTGGGCAAAAACAGATGGACTGGAGTGCATATAATCAGGTTGCAGTATGGAAGAATCATAGGCAGGCTTCTGGTGAGGAAGATACTCGTGAGTCGAAGAGAGGCCTGAAGGACTTGAAGGATCTGAAGCAGAATTGGAATGCACAGGAAACTCCGTCATTGGGAGCGGGCACTTGTAAGTCCTTAAGGATGATGGCAGGTTAATGTAACATGCAGTAGATGATGGTAGACAGTCTGTTAGCCGTTTTGCAAAGAACGGACAGGCGAGAGGCATAAAAGCTACTGGCAAAAGTCTCAATAGCTAATGCTGATGCTTCTGAGGCCCGTCAGCGTCTGTTAGTCCAAAACCAAAGTTCGTCTGTGTCCAAACCGATTCTTGCCCTCACTCTTAAACCAAATGTGATAGGGGATCTCCTTAAAGGAAGAATTGTGATTCAAAAAGAAAATGTAATCCACAGCTGGTTTCAGGTAGTCTTACCAACAGGTGTAGTTCTGCCAGTTCAAAATAGTTCAACTCAAAAGGGTTGCCCTTGGACCCTTCCACTCAGGGCTATTGCCATACGTCAGTAGGGTTCACTATGTTTCTGGGTCTCTTGGGGTTCCCCTCCCCAAGCTTTCATCAGTTTCAAACAAAAATACACAGTTCCCGTTAGGCCTCTCAGGGTTCCATTCCCAAAGTCTAGCCCTCTCTTCACAAAGTTCAACAATGTCTTTAGTGGGCCTCTTAGGGTTCCTTTCCCCAAGCCTAAGCCCCTCTTAACGAAGTTCAACAAACAAAAGTTCTTCTTGTTCTTGTGAGCCTCTTAGGGTTCCCTTACCTAAGTCTAGGCCCCTCTGGACTCAAACAAAGTTCCTCTTTCAGGATGCACCTTTCACTGTACAGTTCTTTCATGGGGTTATTATGAGAGACTTTCGAGAACGCCAGGTTCTTTGCACCTCCCAGGCGTGACCCCTCTGACATCTAACCCCTCTCCTTATTCTCTGGCACCTTTTCTTCCTCTGGGCCTCCTTCATGCTGTTCTCTTCCACTTTACTGTGCTTCCGCACACCTTTTCTGTTGTGCACACTTGCACCTTCTTTCCATCTTTCTGTACCTCTTGCACACTTCTCTTTGCTTTGCACTATGATCTCTTGCACCTTCATTTTCTCACTGTGCTTCTTGCACTCTCTGTATTTAGTTTGGGTCGCTTGCAACCTCTCTTGGCTGTCCATTTGCCTACTCTCTGTATCTTTGCTGTCTTACTCGGTTTCGGGTCACTTGCACCCTTTTCCTTACTTTCAGGTCGCTCGAATCCGCTCTTAGCTGTTTTCCTGCCACCAGCGCACTTGTTCTGTCTCTCTTTATTGGTGCTGATGAGCAGGTCAATGGGTTTGGGTCAAGGTCAAGGTCTCACTACATGCCCCTCTGACACCCCTGGGACTCGCACATGTACCAGCGGAATGCCTTCCGTCCTGCTCTGGCTTCCTGGAGACACGGCTCCCTCGCCACGCTGCAGCCCCTCACACACACCGGCCCAGCGTCTCGGCGTCCCGCACTCCACCGCTCCTTCTGTGCTCCTCTCCTTGCAGACTTTTGCTTCTTGGCCTTCTGGTTCCATTCAGCAACCCCAGCTCGCTCAAGGCTTCTGGCAGAACCACCCTTTTTATACTGCAGGTGAGAGTCAATTGGAGTCATGTGTGCACACTTGGGTTAAAGTGCCTGACCTTGACTGACTCTATTAGTGGGGCAATTCAAAAGGTGTTAGATGGTAAACCACACTTTGTATCCCTATGTTGTTTCTATGGGTCATCCTCATTGCTCCCATTCACCTCTTCCTCGTCCCAGTACCTAGTGGAAATGGTGGGGGGATGGGACAAGACCAATGAAGGTTCTTGCAGGGTGAAGGGTAATAAGGTGCTTGGAATTGGGGAGATGGGGAACATCCAGCTTGATTTTTATATGACCAGGACAATTCCCTTTTTCCCGTATTATCCTTCTCTACTGGCAATTTGGAATGGTTGGACGGATATGGATAAGAAGGCCTTTGACTCGAGCTGGGGAAGGACCCATTTTTGTTGTAGCCAAACAGATTCTGTTGCCTCTGGTTTCCGTACTTCCCCACCCTTGTCATCTACTATGATTTGACTTCTGAATGCCTGTAACTGATTATGTAAAATGTATGTTTTAAAAGGTTAACTATGTTAAAATTCAGTGTTTTGACTAATGCACAATAATAAAAATAAAAAAACTATGATTTGCCTTCTCTTCCTTATTCAAGAGAGATAGACCCGAATATCCTATGAAGGCTTCGGGGATGTCTTCCTTATCCTCTTTTATCCTAATCGGATACTGCATTTCGTCTGAGGGCCTCTCAGATTTATTACCATAGACTCCCCTTCTCAGGTGATCCTCCCTCGCTTGTCCACCCCCAGAGGTGGGATCCAAAAGCGAGTGCCCTCCCCTGGCCACCTGAATAGAGAAATCTCGGGGCTTACCTGGGAGAATAACCTCAGGTTTCTCACACATATTACATCCTGAGATGAGGCATAGTTAATAAGGAGCCTGCCCTTCTCAGTCCCTGCTTCCTTGTGCTACGGTAGTCACAATCACATTAGCCTTTGCTTATGTACCTATTCCACTGGAAACATGTCCAGTTTCCTGCTGCTTTGGCCTGTGAGGAATCAGAGGGCATCCTCACTTCTTTTCTCAAAATTGCCTCTCCTCCGGTGGCCACCGCTACTGGATCCTGACCCTGGTGTTAGATATGCGAGGAATGATCACCTTGGGGGAGGAGACTTGGGCAGTGGGGATGAGGCACCCTTGGGTGAAACGCGGTATCCTCCATTTCCCTTTTGTAAGGAGTGAAATGTCACCCAGGCTTTTAAAGGGTATTACCAATCTCTTCCCTATTTTTCAAGAAAACACTCACCTCACACACACCACGCTGGTACTGAGATGAGTAAGAAACATCCAAGAGTCATACATCCCCTCTTTATTAACACAGACATACACAAACACCACTTTGGTACTGGGATGAGGAAGAGGGATGCCAAGTACCAAGACCGTTAATCAGTAAAGGAACATTGCCTGCGCCTGGTGCACAGGAGGCGGTATGAATGGCCTGTTCAGGTGAGGCTGATTAGATTGCCAGGCAGTTTGCATGGGAGATCGCCAGAGAGATTGCCTGTGGAACGCTTGCAGGAGAAGCTGGAGGTGAGACCAGGGAGACATGTACCCGAAGCGCCTAGGGGCCGCAGAGTTGATGCAGCAGAAGCGGAATGTGGCGAGAGCCTTCAGGAGGTCTCCAAGAGAAGAGCTGGTCTGCAGGCTTCCTGGAGTTGGAGGGACTCCTTCTACATACAACCAAGGTGGCGGAGATCCTGTAATATAGTTGCATTGAGCCGGGAGCAGTGACAGCCTGCCCACGCAGAGTGCAGCACCCAAAGACAGTTTACCCGGTAAGACAAAGGAGCCTGAATGACTCCGGGATGCTGTGGGGTGAGCCACATGGTTTCGTCAGGGCAGGCCGCTCGTAAACAAGCAAAGGATCACTTAGGCTATGTGAATGCTGGTCCAGTATTGAATTAAACATTTTTGACAGTATGATAAGCAAAAGACTGAGAAAACTGAATGAAAGAAAAGCAAGTTTGATTGAATACCAATTGGATTGAAAGCAGCTGGTGATGTTCCCTGATACAAAAGGGACTGTGAATTGTGTAAACTGAAGAAAACATTTGCAAGTGCCATATGAATATAAAGAACTGTGTGTACTGAAAGAATAAGCAGCGGCAAAAACAATGAGAACATTTGAAAATATAACAAGTGAATGGTGGCAACCAATTATTGAGAAGGCTCCAAGAGAATAAATGCAATACCACCGTGAAGCTGAAACAGTGGCAGTGTAACTGTTAAGAAGCAAGTAAGGTGTGTTGGCTGTGTGATCTGTAATGGGTGGACCGTGTAGCCTAACAACTCCGCCTATACCGAATACATGCTTCTAAAGGAAAAGCCACTTGCTGCACCCATAAGCTTGTGTTTGACTGGAATGTCAAGGAGAAATTGGTTGAGCTGAAATTAATAAGCAAACTTTGTGATATTGGTGAAATTGATGAAAGGCAACTCCGCCAGAAAGCTGGGAAGTGTACCAAGAAATGGTGTTGTTTTTGAACATTGAAAGACTTGAAAGCTTGGGGAAGGGAACCCCTCTTTTTGACAAAGTGAACTATCCTGAATCGTGTAGAAGAGAAACCCCCTTTTCCAACCAAGAGCTGGAAGAAGCTCTGAACTTGTATTTGAACACTTCGCATTTTGATGCTGACATCCCTACACATTGTATTCAAGTACTTGTGAGGGCAAGTATGGGTTTTGGACACAGACAGACATTTTCATGGGATTTATTGACAGTTAGGTAGGAAAGTTTGCCCTTTTTCTACCCTTCTTTTTATTTTAATAAAGATTTGTGACCGAATCTTTACTCAGTTGTCTGTGTCTACTTCCTGATGCCTTCACAGGTCATGAACCATATGCCTTCAATTGAATGCAATTCAATTGAAAGTTCAACTGGCACCAGCATTTCCACTTCAGACAAACTCTCTCTTGTAAACTTTAACAAGCGGCAACTATGAAAAACAGCATTATCCTACTTTATCCATGGAGGAAGTTGTACCAAGGGACCTCCACCAAAAGTAACTCCAGGGAATAAATGTAATTAAAAAAACAGAGTGTACATCAAGAAAGAAGTATTGCAAATGTATTGGTCCCAAACAGCTGGGAAGCACGGTTCAGACAACCCTTTGGAATTGAACTGCATGAAGTGAGCTGTCAATGCTGCCCACTACGGCTGGACATTTTATGCATAATTTTCCAAATTACCATACAACATTTTAGTTACATTTTTAAGGCAGGTCACAGAAGTTGATGGGTGGGATTTCATCAGTCCCCTATATCCAAATATATTTTGAGTGATCCTAATTGGGTAATACAGTTTTTGGCCACACTTACATTAAGACCCCTCATGACATCACAAACCTTCCCACACTGTACTTCCATTACACGATTGTGCTGATCAGTCAAAAACACTTATTTGCCATTGGTTGGCAATGTCCAATGTACAAAATGGCTTGAGATGGCAAGGGGTGAGACATTCACACTGAGTCGAACCAATGGTGTGCCCCGCTGACATCAGCGAGGACACTGTACAATGTTACACCCGAGGGACACCAAAACCTCTCCCCGCTGATTGGCTCCTCGTCCCGCTCCCCCTATCCTCTACCCCAATGCTCTGTCCCCCAGCTCCCTTCTCACGCCTTGTTGCCAAGTGTGGTCTGAAAAAACTAAAACTACACTGTGGCTAAAGTTTAATTAACCATATTTAATTTCTATTTCGCTGCCGATTCTCCTTGTGCACCCAGGTGCCTAGCTAATTGGCCTCGAAAGTATCTCTTACAGCGACTCACTGTGGCTGTGTTCTCTTGGAAAACTTCAGCCGTGCAATATTTCGGCACACTGTTTCTGCTGAATGTTCAATAAATACATACTACTTGTCACACAAAGGCCTGCAGCTCTTTTCTAATGAGCTGTCTGCGAGAAATTCATTCCTAATGTGGGCCTACAGAACAAATGGTTTCTCTATTATTCCCATTTTGCTGAAGAGATCCCATTACCATATACCCCCCTATGACATCTTGCACACCCACCTGGTGCCCACTCTATACAACTACCCATACTATGCCCAAAGCGCCCACCCTCTCATCGAGTTCCACCCTGGGACTTCTCACACAGCGTCTGCTTTCTTGTCACTTTATACAAGCAGCACTGCATTCAAGGACGTCCCCACCCCGTGTCACCCAGCACATTACTCTGAGACGTCACCACATTACTTGCGCAACTGGTGCATGCGCCCCCCTTGGTAGCATTGAACCTGGACCTTTATAATATTCTCATAGGGTAGGGCTTCCAGGGAAACTGTGGGAAAGATTTGCTGCCTTAATTTTTCTAACTTTAAGTGCCAAGGACGAGGTATCTCGTCCTTGGCACTTAAGGGGTTAATGAAGGAGAAAATGTTAGAAGGCTTTGCATGGTGAAATTGTTAAGTGTTGAGAGTCGTGAAGATATAGGGGACCTCCGTCCCCAAGTGCCGCACAGGGAGAATCGCTTGTCACTCCCTGTGCAACCCTTGAGGCCACAGGTGGAGAAAGAATCCAACGCCGGAACCGAAGTACTAGGAACCCCAAGGCAGCTGTGAAAAAAGGCAATGGTTATAAATTCAAGCAGGCAGGTACTACATGTATATGTAACAGAGAAGAGTTCAAGCCTTACCGGGGTCTTTGATGTAATGGATGTTGGACCTAAGAGGGGAAAGGTTCCGGGACTCACGCAGACAAGGAACCCCTTCTGGACCCAAAAGTATCCGTCTCCAACCGGAGAGAGTAGTATTGGAGGAAGGGTCTCAATTAGTCCGATGATAGCCACCAGGAGGAGTGTGACCAGTTAGTGCAGAGAGGCAATCCGGGAAAGCCAAGAGGTATCCGTTGAACACAATTAGGTCTGTAGCCAGAGAGAGCTGTCCGTATCAATGGGAAACAAGGAGCAGAGGAAGTCCGTGATTCAGTCCGAGGTCAGGAGCCGTGATGAATAGAAGAGCCAATGTCGCCGTAGCCAAACGTGATCCACAAGGAGTCCAAAAAACAAGAGCAGGATTCGAGGAAGCCGGGTGAGTAGCACGGGTAAATCAGCCAGACAGAGTCTCCGAGGAAAACAGCTGTGAAGCGTGGTGTCTAGGCACTGCACCGTTTAAATATCATTACTTCCTGGTCACGTGACACTGAACGGAGTCACGTGACCGTAAATCAGGGTCACGTGATCGCGTAATCAAGTCACGTGACCGGGCCACAACGGTGCGAGAGCGTGGGCTACCGCTCGAGCGGCTGCCTAATCTCCATGGCAACTGCCAATGGAGAAACGGTCGTAAGCGCGACTGACAGGCATGTGGTGATTGTCTTGTCAGCGCGCGAGCCAAACTGGGTTGCCTGCGCGAGCCCCGGGAGAAAGGTAAATGGACGGGGGTGGTCATGTGATTGGGTGACGGGACGTGACCGGGGAGACCCCTTGCAGGCATGACAGAGCCCCCCCCCCAAAGGCCCACGACCCCGTGGGCACGAAGGATGCGCCCGATGAAACCGAGCAACCAACCGGGGGGCATGGACATCCGAGGCAGAGACCCAGGAACGTTCCTCCGAACCATAACCCAACCAATCGACCAGGTATTGCAGGCGACCCCTAAGGAAACGGGACCCCAGAATGTCCGAGACCTCGAAAACATCAGGTGACTCCAGGGAAACAGGGGCAGGAGAGGGGCGGAGACGGGTAGAGGAGGGACACGGCTTGAGGAGGGAGGTATGAAACACAGGATGGACCCGCCAAGAGGAAGGGAGGACGAGGCGATAGGCCACCGGATTGATGACCCGGGAAACAACATACGGACCCAAAAAACGGGGCAAGAGCTTGCGACACCCCTTCAGGCGGAGATGACGGGAGGACAACCAAACCCGGGAACCAACGGCATATAAAGGAGCCACAGTGCGCCTAGCGTCCGAGGAGGCCTTCATGGAAGCCTGTGCCTCCTGGAGATGAACAAGGACCTGAGCATGGAGGGCAGACACATCCCGAACGCAGGTAGCTGCGGCAGGATTCTCGGAGGGTGACATGTCGGGGACAGGGAGGAAGCGGGGATGCTGACCATACATGGCATAGAACGGAGAGAAACCAGTGGAAGAGTGTGTAGCATTGTTATAGGCAAACTCAGCATATCGGATGTTCTGTAGCCAGGTAGTTTGCTGCTGGAGTATCAAACAACGCAGATACTGCTCCATGGACTGATTCGTCCTCTCCGTTTGCCCATCGGTCTCTGGATGGTAGGCGGAGGAAAACCGTGCATCGATACCCAGCAGAGCGGTCAAGGCACGCCAGAAACGGGAAGTGAACTGAGAGCCACGGTCGGAGACCAGGACAGAAGGAAGGCCGTATAGACAAAACACGGAATCAAAGAAGAGCTTGGCCAAGGCAGGGGCAGAAGGAATACCGCGACAAGGGACGAAACGGGCCATCTTGGTGAAGACATCGACCACCACCCATACGGTGTCAAAACCCTGGATTCTGGGTAATTCGGTCACGAAGTCCATGCTCAGGGTGTGCCAGGGCCTTGGCGGCATGGGCAAGGGGCGTAAAAGACCCAACGGACGACCCCTACGATGTTTTCCCTGAGCGCAGACCGAGCATGAGTCTACGTAACAGCCCACATCACGTCTCATGGAAGGCCACCAACACCAGCGTTTTAGGAGGTCCAAAGTACGGGCCTGACCTGGGTGACCATTAATCGGGGCGTCATGAGACCACTCCAGGGCCAGATTTCTGGTGTCAGAGGTAGGGAGAACTAAGCGGTCCTGTACGTATGGGAGACCGTCGTGAAAGGTGGGATCCCATTCTGACAGTTGATCGGGGTGTTCTTTGACCCAAGAGCGAATCTCCTCTAGTAGCGTCAAAGGAGGGGTGCAAATGCAAACAACCTGACCTAGGGGTAAGAGTGTATCTGGAAATACCGGTAATGAAACCCCCCCAGGTGAGCGAGACAAGGCGTCGGCCTTGCTATGCTCAGAGCCAGAGCGATGTTTGATCTGAAAATCAAAAGCAGCGAAGAATAGGTGCCATCTAACCTGTCTGCTGTTTATGCATTTTAGGGCCGCCAGGTCTTGCAAATTTCTGTGATCGGTGTATACTGTGACCTTATGTTTAGCCCCCAATAGGTGATGACGCCAGGTTCGAAAGGCGTCCATTACCGCCAGTAGCTCTTTTTCGGTTACGGTGTAATGGGTCTCGGCAGGGTTGAACTTGCGTGAATGAAAGGCTACAGGATGAAGACGTCCTGTAGTGGGACAGGCTTGTGACAGGATTGCCCCCAACGCGAAGGAAGAGGCGTCAGCCTCAACAACGTATGGCTGGTCAGGGTCGGGATGCTGGAGCACAGGGGCAGTGGTAAAGGCGGTTTTTAATGCGTCGAAAGCCTGCTGATGTATCTCCTTCCACTCGAACGGCACAAGGGGACTGGTGAGGGATGTGAGAGGAGCCACAAGAGAAGAGAACCCAGAGATAAAACGCCGGTAAAAGTTGGCGAAACCCAAGAAGGATTGTAAGGTTTTTAGGTTCTTTGGTGTTGGCCATTCGAGGATTGCCCGCACTTTGGTATGGTTCATGGCCAGACCACCAGGTATAATGCTAAACCCCAAAAACTCCACGTTAGATACATGGAATAGGCATTTCTCGGGTTTCACAAACAGCGAGTGGTTTTGCAACCGAGACAACACTTCTCGTACATGTAGGATATGTTCTTTCAAAGAGAGAGAAAAAATGAGTATATCGTCAAGGTATACCACCACAAACACGTCTAGGATGCCCGAGAAGATGTCATTCATGAAATGTTGAAAAGTAGCCGGGGCATTACATAGACCGAAGGGCATGACCGTATACTCATAAAGACCATACCGCGTACAGAAGGCGGTTTTCCACTCATCTCCTTCTCGGATGCGAACAAGGTTATAGGCTCCCCGTAAATCCAATTTGGTGTATATAGAGGCATGGATCAAGCGGTCTAGAAGAGGAGAAATGAGTGGAATAGGGTAACGATTCTTAATAGTGACTGCATTGAGCCGACGATAATCAACACAGGGTCGAAGATCGCCCTCTTTTTTAGGCACAAAAAATATGGGGCTAGCTGCAGATGATTTAGACGGTCGTATGTGACCCAGGCGCAGTGCTTTATCAATGTACTCTTTAAGAGTCTGTTCCTCCGACAGGGATAAAGAATAAATGCGGCCCAACGGTACCACGGCCCCGGGAACCAAGTCAATCGGGCAATCATATGGGCGGTGAGGAGGGAGTACCTCGGAGCCCTGATCAAATAACATGCTGTAATCTTGATAAACCTCAGGTATGCGATTGGTGACTAAACCCACTATGTGTGAGGCAGGGGGTACTACGTCACCCAATATTGATAGTTGGGCAACCGCACCAAGAGCCAATGCTGGGGTGTTAATCTCCCTATCCACAGGTAGGCAGAAGTTCTGACATAGTTCGGATTCGAAGTGTACATGTCCCGTACCCCAATCGATATGCGGGTTGTGTTCCCGTAACCAGGGAATACCGACAATGATCCCAAACTGGGGCATGGATATTAGGTCAAAGTGGAGGGTTTCTTTATGGACTGAATGGATGGTTAGGAGAAGGGGCGCCGTCTGTTGCTTAATGGGACCAGACACGAGCTCCGTCGCATCGACTGCTTGAACCGGTTCGGGTCGGGGCTTGTTGATCAGAGGTAGGTTCAGTGTTTGGGCCAGGATGATATCAATATAGTTTCCGGAGGCCCCGGAATCAAAAGTGATCTGTACGGAATGAACGATACCAGGGGCAGGCTGTAAGGTGGCTTCTACTTGAATCGGCCTGATTCGCCCAAATGATGGAGCAAGATGCGGGGAAGAACATGGAGAACTCGATCCTACCCCCGTATCTAGGATCGAGCTGGACGAAAATCCGGTTTCCTAGATTTGGGTTTTCGAGGACATTCCTTTACTAAATGGCCCCCCAACCCGCAGTAAAAACAGGCGTTCTCGGCCCTTCTGCGCTCCCTTTCCCTTGAAGTGATGGGACTCCTAACACCCCCGATTTGCATAGGCTCATTGGTTGACTCAGTGTAAGACGATGAGGCGGCAGAACTGGTAGACTGGGAAAACCCAGCCTCAGCCCTGCGTTCAGAGCGTCGTGCGTCCACTTGAAGAGCCAAATCCACCAGCGCGGGGAACTGGACTGGTAGGGATGGAACCACAGCTAAAGCGTCCTTCATGGGATTGCTTAGCCCTCTATAGAAGACAACCGATTTTTTACTCTCGGGCCATGAGGTCTCAGCTGCTAGTTGATTGAATCGTGTGATGTACTCAATGAGGGAACTCTTACCCTGGGACAGGTCTAGCAATTCTAAATCATGGGATTGGGCTTTATATCGGGTTTCGAATACTCTGGACATTTCTGATATCAACTGGTCAAAATCATAGAGGGCAGGATGGTCGGTCTCTAACAATGGGTTAGCCCAGGCAGCAGCCGTGCCAGCGAGGTGAGATAGAGTGAATGCCGCCTTGGTGGTAGGGTCAGGAAAGGCAAGGGGTCGACACAAAAAGTGCAATTTGCATTGATTGAGGAATGTCCTAAATTTCCTAGGGTCCCCATGGAACTTTTCGGGGGCAGCCAAAGGAAAAGGAGAGGGCAAGACCAACGGAACGGGAGCCGGGGGAGTCGGGAGCGGGTGTGCAAGGGATACTGATGCAGGTATGGCGTCACCAAGCTCTGGATCCGCGGGTAAGGGATGTTGGGCGCTCTGTAACAGGTCGAGGCGTTGATGGACTGCTGTATTAGCAGCCACCATGTCAGCCCGTAGTGACGTGAGTGCTTGAATGACAGCGGCCAGGGGGTCTTCAGCGGCACCCTCCATATCTTACACGACAGGCTTCACAGTCTGTTAAGTGTTGAGAGTCGTGAAGATATAGGGGACCTCCGTCCCCAAGTGCCGCACAGGGAGAATCGCTTGTCACTCCCTGTGCAACCCTTGAGGCCACAGGTGGAGAAAGAATCCAACGCCGGAACCGAAGTACTAGGAACCCCAAGGCAGCTGTGAAAAAAGGCAATGGTTATAATTCAAGCAGGCAGGTACTACATGTATATGTAACAGAGAAGAGTTCAAGCCTTACCGGGGTCTTTGATGTAATGGATGTTGGACCTAAGAGGGGAAAGGTTCCGGGACTCACGCAGACAAGGAACCCCTTCTGGACCCAAAAGTATCCGTCTCCAACCGGAGAGAGTAGTATTGGAGGAAGGGTCTCAATTAGTCCGATGATAGCCACCAGGAGGAGTGTGACCAGTTAGTGCAGAGAGGCAATCCGGGAAAGCCAAGAGGTATCCGTTGAACACAATTAGGTCTGTAGCCAGAGAGAGCTGTCCGTATCAATGGGAAACAAGGAGCAGAGGAAGTCCGTGATTCAGTCCGAGGTCAGGAGCCGTGATGAATAGAAGAGCCAATGTCGCCGTAGCCAAACGTGATCCACAAGGAGTCCAAAAAACAAGAGCAGGATTCGAGGAAGCCGGGTGAGTAGCACGGGTAAATCAGCCAGACAGAGTCTCCGAGGAAAACAGCTGTGAAGCGTGGTGTCTAGGCACTGCACCGTTTAAATATCATTACTTCCTGGTCACGTGACACTGAACGGAGTCACGTGACCGTAAATCAGGGTCACGTGATCGCGTAATCAAGTCACGTGACCGGGCCACAACGGTGCGAGAGCGTGGGCTACCGCTCGAGCGGCTGCCTAATCTCCATGGCAACTGCCAATGGAGAAACGGTCGTAAGCGCGACTGACAGGCATGTGGTGATTGCCTTGTCAGCGCGCGAGCCAAACTGGGTTGCCTGCGCGAGCCCCGGGAGAAAGGTAAATGGACGGGGGTGGTCATGTGATTGGGTGACGGGACGTGACCGGGGAGACCCCTTGCAGGCATGACAGAAATACTGAAATCACCAAAAAGTCCTTGGCACTTTGGGGAAAACCCATGGCAGTTAAAAGGTTAAACAAGTTGTGTTACCTAATGAGATTGCTAAGTGGGTTCGTTCAGCTGCTACAGAGATCTGTGTAATTAAAGAGACTTGCAAGATTGAATCCATGTTCCCTAAAAGGCTGCCTGCTGCAATGGTTAGGAGTATTATCCATGTTAGTGCTAAGGGTGAGCATGTTAGACCTAAATTGCTATAAGTAATCATTGTAGGCTCGGCCCAGCCCCAAGTGTTAATAAACCAGATCAGAATTGTGGCATTCTCTTTTAAGAATGTTTTTGTTTCTGTTTCGGTCTTTAAATAGATTGCTGGAAATAGACTGCAGCAGAGTAGAGAGTCAAGTGGTGAGCAGTCTGTAGGGTAACGTGATGATTTGAGCCATGTTGTTTTACCTTTACCTTTGGCGCATCCTGAAGGCCCCTCCTCAATCAACGTTTATACATGCGCACAAAGTAGCAAGCAAGTGTTGAGCAGTCCACGGTACGTGAAGAGTAGGCATAGTTAGGCGCTATCAATGTTAATTATAGTGCATGTCTGGGTGTCCTATCACTTTGGTAATCGATTAACTAAACTGATCTTGTTGGGTTTCATTCCGCTAATCTCAAAATAGCGGTTACATGCCATATAGGTTCTGGAGTAAAGGAGTGGATGCTCCCCACTCAGTTCAGACTTGTGGAAAAGGCAACATTACGGCATAATTTACTCTGATAGTGATTTCTTCTGCACTGTAGAATAGCACAGTGGAAGTTCACATTGCGCTTTGCAACATTTCTCTAGACTGACAATAAGGGTTCATTGCTTGGCCTTTGTTATAGCCTCCAGTGGGAATGCAGAAGCGTTTTAGAACTGGTAGGTGGGGCAGTGTAAAGCCTAAGGCCCAGATGGCCTCTTGTGGAGAAGAGTCCGGAACTTCACGTTTTGCTGGATTCTGAAGTGGGTGAATGAAGTGTCTCTCCTGATCTAATGGTGGTACTTAATAGTGTGGATAGCCATATCACCTCAACACATCTATCAAGAACTATTTTGCAAAGTGCCTTAAGGAGAACTGAAGATACATTATCAAATGTTATTGGCCTTGTTGGAAATGAACTCCCAAGAAATGCTGAATGGGGGTCTCGGTCGGCACTGTGTATTGTAGCAAGGTCAGAGAATCAAAAACAATTGACTAATAATCTAGATGCATCAGAGAATCAAAAAGTACGCGCTAGTCCTGTGGTTTTGCTAGACACGGATTTGGGTTTCCCACAGGAATTGCAAGTCTCATTTCTTTTTTTTATTTTAAGTTTCAGATTTTTTATTGAAGGTTTCATGAATACAATAGAATGTATGAAATAATAATTACCATGTATTAATGCTATGTGATAGAAATGATAGAATTTGATATAATAACAAAACAGTGTAGTACCGATTTGATATATATGTAATATAATGAATCTAGCATTTAGCAGAGAAGATATTATGCAAACAACACAGATACAAGAGGAAAGGGGGAGATGATAATGTGTGGAGGTGTAGGTGCATTAGAATTGGGTAGAAAGTTGAAATCTTGAAATAGTAGGGTTACGGTTGAAAAATTCAATTCAATATAATGAAACCAGCTTCATTTGTATTGAAATATATGTAATTGATGAGAGTGACTTAAATAAAGTGTGGGGTAGAGTGCCCTCTTTTTTGTTCTTGTGAGATTGGTTGCTTAGCAACACGGTCCCGAGCCAGCGTTCGGATGCTGCCTAATCTAGACTGCACAGACGATTAACCCTCTCCTGTACTTCAACAACAGCATATCTCTACTGCGAGCATAGATAGCCGCATAGCACGTGTTTGGCAATACAGCACAATGGGGCGTGTAATGAAACCCGCAACATAAGTATGTGGACTAATATCGAACATCAGCCATTTCTACATGTTTTGAATAGTCTGGCCGAGGTATACTGTATACATTTCATAAAATTAATGATACCTAGGGGGGGGCTAAGGGGGCTATAGCCCCTGATCTTTTGGTTGTAGCCCTGGATAGAATATCAGGAGCTACAGCCAAAAGACCAGCTAGCCCCCAGTCCCAACAGTTCCGACAGCAGCTTAGCCCCGGGTCTTTTCCAGACCTAGCAACTCCCCTGCCTCACACACTGAAGAATAGTAAAAGCACAGGGATTGTGATATAGATGTGTTCACACAAATAGAAATATGGTGATGAGCTTGTGCTTTTTATATTACAGAACCATTTTGATGACGCAAGAAACTTTCACCATCAAGATTGCGGAATCATTCTAAAGGATGAAAGCCTATCCACAAGAGATCTCTGGTGTACGCAAGACACCTCGAAAAGAAATACAGCCCAATATACCGAGAGTGCCAGTGCAGGTATGAACAGCAGCCACTCACCACAGTTGATTAGCAAACGCGTGCAGATACACCTAGTCTCACCGTCATCATTTTAATGTTTCTAGAGAATCAGCCACAGGAGGTTCTTGGATATGAAGCAGACACCAAATTTCCCCATTCACCAGTCCTGAGGAAAGCATGAGAGCAGCTATCTAAACAACTGTATAGACTTTACTCATGCTGGAAACACCAACAGTGTCGACTTGAAATGTGTATTGGAATAAGAACAACACACTGAGTCACTGTTACTAACCCCTTTCTTTCTTTCACTGCACGTCAAAAAGCACCTTACAAAGAGCACTATATGAATGTGAATATGGTGTTTGAAGGTGCTCAAGGAAAGATTTTCTATGTATATAACAAATGTGTTTGTGGTACAATTTAGAGCCTGAGAACAGACTTTCTTTTACAGTGTATGATGATAAAAAAGAATTATTTTTGCCATCCTAGGAGCAGGTGAGTTAATCCGCCGTGCGCGACCCTTCCCTGGTGTTTTTCCGACACCAAAAGTGCCCCCAGGCCCCTGTGTGCCCCCGAGCTTCCCTGCCCCTGCTTCCTGGTCTTCTCCTCTCCCTCCCGCCTCCCATCCTGCCCACCACCCCTGATTGGCTGCGTGGCCGAGGCAGCGTTGGTCTAGCGACCCGCTCCCTGCACCTATTTGCTATCCTAGGAGCAGGTGAGTTAGTCCGCCGTGTGCGACCCTCTCCTGGTGTTTTTCCGACACCAAAAGTGCCCCCAGGCCCGGTGTGCCCCCGAGCTTCCCTGCCCCCGCTTCCTGGTCTTCTCCTCTCCCTCCCGCCTCCCATCCCGCCCACCACCCCTGATTGGCTGTGTGGCCGAGGCAGCGTTGGTCTAGCGACCCGCTCCCTGCACCTGCTCCTATTTGCCATCCTAGGAGCAGGTGAGTTAGTCCACCGTGTGCGACCCTTTCCTGGTGTTTTTCCGACACCAAAAGTGTCCCCAGGCCCCCGTGTGCCCCCGTATGCCCCCGAGCTTCCCAGCCCCCGCTTCCTGGTCTTCTCCTCTCCCTCCCGCCTCCCATAACACCCACCACCCCTGATTGGCTGTGTGGCCAAGGCAGCGTTGGTCTAGCGACCTGCTCCCTGCACCTGCTCCTATTTGCCATCCTAGGAGCAGGTGAGTTAGTCCGCCGTGCGCGACCCTCTCCTGGTGTTTTTCCGACACCAAAAGTGCCCTCAGGCCCCCGTGTGCCC
The DNA here is from genome assembly GCF_040938575.1 of Ambystoma mexicanum. Classification (NCBI taxonomy): domain Eukaryota; kingdom Metazoa; phylum Chordata; class Amphibia; order Caudata; family Ambystomatidae; genus Ambystoma; species Ambystoma mexicanum. The sequence goes on along the minus strand of NC_090921.1, from coordinate 214,806,947 downwards.
CCGAGCTTCCCTGCCCCCGCTTCCTGGTCTTCTCCTCTCCCTCCCGCCTCCCATCCTGCCCACCACCCCTGATTGGCTGCGTGGCCGAGGCAGCGTTGGTCTAGCGACCTGCTCCTATTTGCCACCCAAGAAGTTATACCCCCCAGGCCCTCCGCCCCCCCGGCTGCCGTCCTTCCCCACCTCTAAAACCTCTTCCGGATCCCCCTCCCTCCCGCCTACCCCCGCTCTGATAGGCACCTCAACCTTTATCACTGGGGGGCAGCCCTCTGCCCGTGCAGCCCTCTGCCCGTGCAGCCCTCGGGTAAGGGCCCGAGGCCAGGGCGGCTCCAACAGAAACGGCTCCGGGAAGTGTCAGCAGGTGTCCGCAGGGGAAGCCAGTGGCCAGTCGTCAACCAGCAACTACAAGGACCCGCAAGGTAGGGTGGCTTGGGTTGGGGAGAGGTACAATGTATGATGTGGTCTCTCTCCCACTATACAGGTCTCTCAAATTTAGCAGGGGTTCTGCCTCCTAATTGCATTGTATGATGTCTAGGTTGCACTGATAGGCCTCTCTCCCACTATACAGGTCTCTCAAATTTAGCAGGAGCTCTGCCCCCTAATTGCATTGTATGATGTCTAGGTTGCACTGATAGGCCTCTGCACTGATAGGCCTCTCTCCCACTATACAGGTCTCTCAAATTTAGCAGGAGTTCTGCCTCCTAATTGCATTGTATGATGTCTAGGTTGCACTGATAGGCCTCTCTCCCACTATACAGGTCTCTCAAACTTAGCAGGAGTTCTGCCTCCTAATTGCATTGTATGATATCTAAGCGGCACTGATAGGCCTCTCTCCCACTATACAGGTCTCTTAAACTTAGCAGGAGTTCTGTCTCCCAATTGCATTGTATGATGTCTAGGTTGCACTGATAGGCCTCTCTCCCACTATACAGGTCTCTCAAACTTAGCAGGAGCTCTGCCCCCTAATTGCATTGTATGATGTCTAGGTTGCACTGATAGGCCTCTGCACTGATAGGCCTCTCTCCCACTATACAGGTCTCTCAAATTTAGCAGGAGTTCTGCCTCCTAATTGCATTGTATGATATCTAAGCGGCACTGATAGGCCTCTCTCCCACTATACAGGTCTCTTAAACTTAGCAGGAGTTATGTCTCCCAATTGCATTGTATGATGTCTAGGTTGCACTGATAGGCCTCTCTCCCACTATACAGGTCTCTCAAACTTAGCAGGAGTTCTGCCTCTTAATTGCATTGTAGGATGTCTAGGTTGCACTGATAGGCCTCTCTCCTACTATACAGGTCTCTCAAATGTAGCAGGGGTTCCATCTCCTAATTGCACTGTATGATGTCTAGGTTGCACTGATAGGCCTCTCTCCCACTATACAGGTCTCTCAAACTTAGCAGGGGCTCTCTCCCCAAACTGCAGTGTAGGATGTTTACATTGCTCTGACAGGCCTCTCCCCCACTGCGCCGGTATCTCAAGTTTAACAGGGGCTCCGTCTCCAAACTGCACTGGGTGGCGCTTAGATTGCGCTGGTGAACGTCTCTCCCACTGTGCAGATCTCTCAAACCTAGCAGGGGCCTGGTCTCCGAACGGCACTGTGCGATGCTTAGATTGCACCGATAGGACCCCTACCCAATATACAGATCTCTCAAATAATCTAACTGCGCTTAGTTCAATACTCTAACAATCCCGGAATCCCACACCAACAGTGCACCCTTAGGAAACATACCCTACCCTGCGACAGAAAACAACACTGAGCCAGAGAACACCCCAGCGTACCCAGAGAAGGAAAACCGAGGTCACTGCGAACACACAGCACAAAGGACCAACTACCATACCATGCCTGCACCTAAACTGGAAAATGGCCCGTAGCAGAAAAGGATGCCGAGAAAGAGAACAAGACCATGCAACAAGAGACGCGATCACACAACACCGACAGAACCCACAAGAAACAGCCCCATTGGAAGAAAACACGCCTAAAACAGCCACAACCGAAATAAAATCCACAAGAGAAAAATCCTTATACCTCACACCTTACCTCGCAACAACCACGGTACACCGACACGCCAACACAGAAACCTCGAAACATGCAAACAATTTCCTGATACAGGCAGGAAAAAGAGGGGGGTGCTCATCAAGAGAGTGGGAGGGCTCTGACCCCATTACCCCTTACATTACAAGAACAGAGGGGCAACATCGACTTCCACTACATCCTGCACAATACGGCAAAGTACCAACAACCAGCAACGCCACCCCCGACCGAACAACCGGACCCAATGAAGAAACCACCACTGATCCACATCCGAGTAGCATCACAGCAGAAACACCAAGACTAATCAGCCCTGTTATCAACTTACCAGACCGCTTAAATGAAGAAGCAGCTGTCGCCGTTCTTCATCCTACCGACATCAATGCGGAAACTCCATGAACAGACAATTACAAACCTGAACAACAAATAACCCCAAAACAAAACCTCACCCAGAGAATCCACTGCACTCTAATAAACGCAAGGTCAATGTCCAAACACTCAACGGAAATATACAACCTCCTGTCAGAAGGAGGGATCGACATCCTATTTGTAACCGAAACATGGCTGGATGACAACTACAAGATCATCCTCAACAACTGCCTGCCTGAAGACTTCAAATGCATCCAAACAAACAGAAAATCCAAAAGAGCGGGGGGGGGGCTAGCAATCATCCACAAGGAGCAACTGAGCAACTGGCCATCAAAATGGAAGATCCACTAAACATCGATAAATGCGAATCCTTAATACTACGACTTTCAGTAAACCCCAAAATCAACCTGAAATTCGTACTGATATACAGACCGCCAACCTACAATGTGACTTTCGTAGACGATTTTACGGAAGCAATCACTACCCTAGCCATCAACTACAACCACCTGATCATCCTCGGAGATTTCAACATCTGGTTTGACGAAGAAACCACAACCAAACAAAAATCCTTAACCGCCCAACTAGCAGCCATGAACCTACAACAACTAGTCAAGGGAGCAACCCACTCAGCAGGGCACACACGTGACGCAATCTTCGCCAACAAGGATCTCATCACCACGGCACACCCAATTCAAATACTTTGGAGCAACCACCTCATTATTCCGTTCATAATCACAACGGCCGCTCCGACAAAAAGCAACAAGAAAACCAACCCATCATGATGAAAAGAAATTGGAGAACCATAAAATACTCCAATCTAACCGAGCTCCTAGAACTCAGCAAACCACAAGCATCAACCATGGAATAAGCAGACCTAGACAAAAAAGTTGCCCTACTTCATACCTGGATCGCAACAACCCTTGACGACATCGCCAAAGAAAAGCCCTTCACCCCATCACACAAGAAAACTACAGCAAAATGGTTCACCCAACTACTCAACGCCATGAAAAGGAAAAACCGAAAACTAGAATCTGAATGGAGAAACAACAACAACACCGCAAACAAATTGAAATACCTACAACAGATTCACGCATATAAAAAAGAAATACAAAAAGCAAAGAGGAAATACTACGACAACCGAATCTTCAGAGCACCAAACGCTCAAAAAGAACTATTCAAAATCATAAACGAAATAAAAAACCCACCGGCCTACAACAACACGCCAACTCCATCGACAAAACTTTGCGAGGACCTCGGAGACCACTTCAAAACAAAATAACCTCCATCCAACACACCATACAAAACAGACCAAGTGTTCACAGCTCAAACCCCACCAACGCAGACGAGGAACACGCAAACAAGCTACAAAACTTCCCAGAAATATCAGTTGAGGCTTTCGTCATAATGGTAAACCAAAGCAACAAATCGGGCTCTCCAGAAGACCCTTGTCCCCCGGACATATACAAAACAATTCTCAAACAAGGAACCCCCATGGAATACCGCAGGAACCTCCTCAACCTCTCAATCTCAACAGGTAAAGTACCGCAGGCCTTCAAATCGGCTTACATCAAACCACTACTCAAAGACACAACAGGAAACGTAGAAGACTTATCTAACTACAGACCCATCTCCAACATACCCTACATAGCCAAACTACTAGAAACGTACGTCTACCAAATAACCCAAGAATTCATAGAACAGCACTGCCTACTAGACCAAGCACAAGTTGGCTTCAGACCTATGAGAGGAACAGAATCGGCTCTCCTCTCAATATGGGACGACCTAAAAACAAATGCAGACTCAGACAACAGCACCGCCTTGATTCTCCTTGATCTGTCTGCAGCCTTCGACACTGTCAACCACGTCATCCTCATAAAGAGATTAGAAGGACTAGGGATTACAGACACTGCCCTACTATGGATCAAATCCTTCCTAACAAACAGAACAGAAACAATATGGATGAAACCTTGTAAATCCAAACCCAGAGTCTCCACGTGCGGAGTACCACAAGGATCATGCTTCTCCCCGCTTCTATTCAACATCCACATGTACCTACTAATCAAACTCATCAAAAAACACGGCCTCACATGCTACAACTACGCCGACGATACTCAAATAATCTTCAACATACAAGACACCCGAGAAGAAAACACCACACTAGAGAACTGCCTTTGTGACATATTCAACTGGATGAACCTCAACCATCTCAAAATCAACCCAGGCAAAACAGAGATAATGATTGTTTCAAAAAAGGGAGGAGACGTCAACTACATCCCCTGGCCAAGAGAGCTCGGCAGCACACCAGAACCATCATCAACGGTAAAAAACCTAGGAGTCCTCATGGATAACAACCTCACTCTGGAACCACAAGTAAACTCGGTAATCAAGAAATGTTTCTTCCTCCTGCGAGCAGCAAAAAGGATCCTACCGCTCCTGTCATTCGCCAACAAAACACTTTCCATCATCGCTCTGATCATATCCAGAGTGGACTATGCCAATAGCCTATACCTGGGCATACCCGAACGACTTCTAAAAAAACTGCAACGCATACAAAATACAGTAGCCAGACTCCTCCTCAAGCTACCCAGAAGAGAACACATCACACCCGCGCTAAAAATACTACACTGGCTACCACTGAAACAGCGAATAAAGTTCAAGGCCATGGGCATCACGCACAGAGCAATACACAAACAAGGCGCAGAATTCCTAAGCGACAAACTACGCCTACACCGACCGACAAGAACACTGAGATCAAGCAGCGACATACGCCTGGAACCAAAACCCTACAACAACAAAAAGACTCGGAGGATCGTCTTTCTCTCACCAGGCACCCAAAACCTGGAATCACCTACCTAAGATTATACGGAATCCAACAAACCACCTAGCATTCAGGAAACTCCTCAAATCATGGCTCTTCAAGGCATAACCACAACGGAGTCGCACTAGAATGCCCAGACACCAAACAATGATGGAAATAACTCCAACCTCGACCACCCTCAAATTGGACAAACATTTAAACCAAAGAACCAACCACTCGACGGAGCATAAGACACCATGGAAAGTAGCCACAAAGGAAGGCTGCAGAGACTGACCACACACCTAGACCCACACGAAAGCCCAATTGACTCCCCCACTGGTACGTACCGGACGAACATACCCAGACCGACAGACGCATCTAGATAGACATTGGCCTGAGTCGCATCTGGATAGGATTGATTGAAGGATAACATGCCCGCACTAAGAAGAAACATGAATGCTAACATGTGCCACACCTAGAGTTGTGAATGGCGGCCTGTGTGGCGCTCGGATTGAGTTGTGAATGTTAGCATGCCCACAACTGGACGGGTCTCTGGACAATGACCTGCACCGCATCTGGGTGGGAGTGTGAGTGTTGGCATGACCACGCCTGGATGGAGTCCTGGGCGTTGGCCTGCGCTCAGATGGAGTTGTGAATGTTGGCATGCCCACAACCGAACGGGTCTCTGGACACTGGCCTGCGCCGCGTCTGGGTGGGAGTGTGAGTGCTGGCACGACCACGCCTGGATGGAGCCCTGAGCGTTGGCCTCCGCGTATATGGTGTATGGCACCGCGTCTGGATGGGAATGTGGAGGCCGACAGGTGCCGCACTCGGACAGAGCTGTAAATGTTAGCATGGTAAAGGTCAGGTAACCCACTAACCAATATAAGCTCAAACTCTGCATACTTATCTCACTCAAAAACTCACACAAACATCTCTCGCACAACAAGCCGCACGCACTTCACAACACTGCAACAACACACAAGCAGGAACAACAGCACACGCGGACTGGCTCCGATCCGATACCCGTACCAAAGCTCAGCACCCGGTGTATACCGAGTTGATGCTGCCAACAAAACACCACTCCTCTCACTATCCTACTCCCTTCTTCACCTTACTAACCCATCCCACCTTTATCGTTTACAGATCCGCCTGAGCACCTGGGGACCAATTCCGTTGGTGACGGTGCGCGGTACAAATACCTTTAACATTAACAAGAAGTGATGATCTGCTATATGGAGAATACAGACCAATTTAGAGATCTGTCATAGTTGCGTGTATCACACATATCTGCAGGTGTATAAGGGAGAGGTAGCCCGGGTGCCATCCATATGAATATTGATGACAGTGAGCAGCAATATAAATTTCAATTGTATGCGTAGACCACAATACAATCCACTCTTCCTCAATGTTAAGATGTTGAGATTGCTTCCAGTGTTTTCAAATAATTACTAATGAGAGTAAATAGATTTAACAAGTTAGGATAATTAATATGCATGAAATCCAATGTCACAGGAGGAGTCAATTGGAGAATGTTCTAATGTTAGGGGAGATTGACCAAACACAAGACCAAAATGAATAAACAAAATTACATTCATATATCATGTGTTTAATGGAAGTCTCTGTGAGCTTCAGGACCAAACAGGAATCTGATTACTGACAAGAAGTCTAATTTTGAGATCAAGTCTATGAATAGCCTAAAGTATTCATTCTACAATAAATATCTCGTTTGATGCTATCAATGGAAATATTAAAAAAATAATAATAATTGAGAGTAACCAGAATGACACTTAAAACTAAATGGAACTAACTGGATTACAGAAGAGAATGCCAGACCCTGTCTTGGTTGAAAACTCTGGCTGTTTTCATTTGATAGAAAAGGTGACTACTAAACCTAAAAATACAAAACAGAGAAAGCAGTCTAAAGGTAAAATTGGCTAAAATGTGTTGATGAGACTAGTGACAGTGATGCAAATCTGGCGGACACACAGTTTGATATGTTGGTGTGGCCTCAAGGCAATATGCAGGGGAGATGGTGGCTACATTTTATGGCTGGCGTTCATATGATTATGCTCAGTGCTGGAACGATTGGGGATATTCCTAGGAAACCATCATGAAAGATAAGAGAAAAGGCATCAATTCTGGACTACTTCTTTATAAGAAGTGATGACTACAAGGAAAGTTCATTATGTGTATGGAGGAAAGCGCTTGTGGTGACCATGTGCTTCAGACACTAGATCAAAACATTGATCCGCCTAAGAAGCAAATATGTAGGATTGGTGCTACTTTATGAAACCATCAAGGAGCTAGAATGCAGCATTTAAACCTAAAGAAATGGGCCACGAAGATACCTGCGGGTATGAATTCTCACAAAAGCATGTGTAAATGGATATATAACCTCATTTAATTTATGGCCCTTCAAGAATAAATACGTTCGACTCATTACAATTGGGGACCTGGCGACATACGACCCGAAATGATCTGTCAGAAGCATTCATTTAGAATGAGTATTTGAATGACAAAAATTGGTTGCTGAGTGCAGTTAAAAAATTGGACGCAATAAAGACGGGGTATAGGAATTGATTGATGAAGCGTCATTTATCGATCAAAAATGTTAATTGGAAAATTCTGCTTAGAAACGGTTGCATGAAATGTTGGCATATTGTAAACAAACCTATTGAGCTTGTTGACAAAAAACAGATTAACGGCATACCGAAATCTGCTTGGCATGCTTTTCTGACTAAGTCTTTGTACAACAAAAATAGCTAGGCAGATGGGTGGTAGATGCTGGAGTGACATACATTTGATATGACTAACTATGATATGGAATAGATAGAATTTTTAATAAGGAGTTAACTCATTCTAGGTTGCCGGGCCCTGATTGTTTAAGCAAAATCAGTCATAACGGATAATCCAACACTTTGGTCACGAATACTACATGATTGTTTTCTGTAAAGGTGGTATTACCACTGGATACCTTCCTCTTGGAGACTCTCTATTGAATACCTGGCCACATGTAGGGTATGAAGGAGAATTATATATTACTTGTACTATTAGATGTCTCAAGCAAGATATTTGCTGCTATTATCAATACAGAATTATACAATTGGGCAGTGAGCAATACATTATTAAGTCTATTTCAGGTAGGATTTCGCAAAGTGTGTCCTACCCTTCATAACCTCTTTATGTTAAAAATACTCACTAGCAGATCCAAACAAATGATAATTATGTGTTATTTATAAAGCGCTTACGCCTAACCACTTTACATAGAACATATATACATAAAATACCAGCCAATCACAGTTGGTACTCGTTTATCAACCATGGAAGGATGAAAGGCTGAGATGGCCTTGCCGGGAATTGAACCTGTGACCTGCAGATCACACACAGATCGCAGCAGCGAGCACTCAACACACTGAGCTATCTTACTGGCACTGGGAATGGGTCTCATACTTTATGAAGTATATTTCAGGGCACTGCATTCGATTTTAAGTAGAGATCAGCTCTGGTCTAAATTGGGGTATCATGTAGGATTATATAATATGATACATCAACTATACACTAATACTTCTGTGCAAATTATATTGGATAGTAGTGGAACTCTGTCACACGTAACAGCTACAAATATTGTTCTAAAGCAAGGGGTCATTTTAGCACCCCTGCTATTTAACTTATACCTCTCAGATAAACCTTTGGTGCTGGACAAAGTAAAAGTCTTTTTGTTGAAAATTGAGTCAACATATTCGCTAGATGCGGAATGTGGATGGTATTAATTTGCTCGATCACCCCAATCAGGCTTAGATGAGCTTTGGCAGCTGTGTTGGATTATTCACGGCACAACTCTTTAGTCTTGTACCCCAATAAAGGTAGGACAATGTGTTTTGATAAAGTAAATACACCCCCTATCTTTAAAGTGGAGATTGGGGGATAACGATATCCAAATTGCGGAATCCTATGTTTATTTGGGGGTCTTGTTTAGCAGGTACAATAGCGAGACAAGGTGTACAGAATCACATCAGGTTAAAATAGATTGCAAAATGGCTATGATTAAATGGTTTGTGAATGTTTATGGGGGCTACAGCACTAAAGGTTTGCTGAAGATATATAACCAAAGCATAGTTCCCACCATTCTTTATGGTATGGAAGCTACCTTATCGTCTGATATAAGAAGGCTCGACACCTCCTGTAGGGTATCTATTCCTTTTTGAAAGAGAGAATTGCTAATGTTGTTTCTGCATTGGGGGACTGGCATGCTCAGACTGAGAACCAGCCCCCCCTTATCTAAAATTCTCCTGAAACAAGAAGCAAAATAGCCCTCGTACCCCATTTCAGTGGCTGATGTTGCAGTCATTTTATCCCCAAATCCAAAATCTTAAGCTGTCCGAATGAGCATGTATGGTTCATGGTTACAAACATTTTAATGTTAGGGTGAGTGTTGTGAACATGTGAGCACCAGCCATGTGTCTGTTATGTATTTACTGATTCACACATACAACCTTTTTATCACAGACTTATCAAATATAGAGATCCCTGATTTCATCGCGCTCTGAAACACTTATGTACGAGCGTGATATAAATAAAATATCATATCATATTCCCGAATGCTCTGTGATGTAATTTAAAGCATACAGGAATACTCATTGGTGCTATGTATCCATTTTCCCTCTCTTAAATAGGTATTTTGAAAGAGTACAATAGGAGTGTACCAGACTCCTTGGAATGATAACCTTTTATTAGAAAATAATGAATATGTTTAGTCTAGTGTTACCCCTTGCTAATGAGGTGTGTGAGAATCCTGAAGGTGTCCCACCCGCTAGTCCCCGGGGATTTGTCATCCAGGTGGCCAGGACACGGCCATCGCTTTTGGATCCAGTTCCTGGGGGTGGACCAGTGCGGGAGGATCACCGGGATGAGAGGTCATCAGAGAGTGGAAGTGGGGCACCGGATGGTGAGAGGCGGTATCCCCTTCCCTGTAAAACCTTTTTCCCAATCCTACCAGGTAGGATACCTAGGAACTCAACCCCCCTTTCCCGACACAAACACTTTCTCACTGACAGTTTACTGTGAGCGATAGCGGACTAACTCCAGAGCCTTATACCTGACATGTCCTAATACCATGAGAGGCAAGGTCACGCAATTACTGTTCATTACACACACACACACACCTGACTTTCATCACACGTCCCCACACGGATAACACGAAAGCACGAAAGCACATTCTGAGAGAGGAAAAGCACACGAGGGTACAGCAGTTCCAAGATGGCAGTTTAATACAAGGAGAAAGATGGCGAGACCAGAGAGGGTTGCAAGGAGGGAAGTGCCCTTGACCTTTAAAAACCATTAATCTCGTGAGCCTTGAAATGTAAGAAGCCTAAGACCGGGGACTAAAGCTGAACAAACCAACACTGTTCATCGAAGGTACCCGGGGCTCTCCTGCGTCGATAACCAAGGCAGGAAGGACCGATTGCCACCGTGGTACTGTCCTTGGCTCCTACAACAAAGCAGCACCCTTAAAGAAAGCACAGCCGGTGAGTCGGAGAGACTGATATTAATCTAGCTTGTGTTTGAACCAAGGTTGCAAGCAGTAACATTGTATGAAGAAATCCAAAGAGGACAGGGTGTGAAACGCACGTGATGAGCGACGAGACTATAAATGGAAACCAAAGGAGTGAATCAACTTTGGGAGGCCAAGTGAAATACGTTATACAGAGTGGTCTGGCGCCACTTGGGTGCTCATTCGAAGGTCTCTGTAAGGTTTTCAACTGAATGGCAACTGTATTGTAAAATGGAAGTTTGTATCAAAGTGGTCCTGTTATGGGTCAATCTAAATCCAGTGCACATTCTAAAGTCTTCAATAAACCAAAGTGAACTACAAATTGGTCCGAGCCCAGCTGAGGGAGAATAATTGAAAAGGGGAAGGATCAGAGCCTGGCTGAGGGGGATCTGGGCTGAACCATAAGTCAGCCGAGAAAACAAATATTCTCGGAACTTTGTAATAACAGGAATCTGAGCCCGGCTGAGGGGGATCCAGGGAGAAGCACCTGAGTAGAGTACTTATAAGAAGAATAAAACTGTGTATCTTCATTTTTTGTACTTTAGGTCCTCTGAATCAGGAGACTTTGATGAGAAAAGAGACTTGGACACAGAAGGCACTGTTGCTGGATATAGAACTGTATCCTCGTGTCGAAGAAGCCAGAGTGCGTGCTTTGCTCGATTGGACCGCCTTGCCCCGGCTGAAAAAGTGGGAAAGGGAGGCCAATGGCCCCAACATCCTGACATATCATTTTGTGAACACTTCTTTCTTTTTCATGAATATTACCCGATACTATTTGTAAATTAGCAGTAAGGATTGGCAATAGTGTTTTTTAGTATAGGCCGTTTTATTTTGAGAAGATTCCACGAGGACTGCTTTATTATTATTTGTTGGTCGTAGCTTGCTCCCATCTATACATTTAGGTTTAGATTGGCGTTTATCGCACCCATGTGAAAGTTCAATAAACACCTTTGAACTGTGGTCACTTGTGTCTGTCTTACTTTTGATACCATGCCTTCCTTAAAGCAGGTACGAACAGAACACCTGCAACACTGAGCCAGCGGGCCATCAGACAGGGGCAGGCTGGTCACACCACAGTGTGTCGTTATGAGCAGTTTGATGCTGCATTCAGGCAAGGTCTTCCCTAAAAGCAGGTGACAGAAGAACCATTTACTTGGGCAGCAACTGCTGTGTTTTCACATTAGATTTCTTCTGAAAGTACTTGAATTGCAATATAATGAAACCAGCTTCATTTGTTTAGCAATGATTTATTGATATTGAGGAGGGTTTTTTCGTGTGACAAAGAGGTGTAGTTTGGGAGCAACGTATGCCAGTCAGGGGGGAACATTCTAGTGTTTTTCCCTGGGCACCAAGTTGGCTAGAAACTGCTCTGACTGCCAGCTTATCAGTCCATCAAACATATAACACACGTGGTTAGACGGGCAACCTCAAATCCCTGTCCCTGTGTCTGGCGAGTGGCATAAATCAGGCACACAGGATAGTGAAACAGACAGTGGGTTTATAAACACTAAGCCTGCAGAGAGAGAAAGCAGACTGCAGGTGGAGGACCGGTAAACTAACAACGCCATATTGCCGCCTAGATCACAAGTTCACCAATATAAACTTGCTATAGTTTTGTCAAAAAACAGCTATTATTTTCAGTAGACTCTCCAAATTTACTAAAATGGAGCTATAGAAGTTTGTGCCATGACCCATAGAACTTCTCCCTTCTGGACCTCCTGGTCCTTATCGCGCCGGGGCTTGTATTCCTTGTTACTCCCAACATGGCCGCAACAAGCGACTTGCCTCACACGAGCTTTCACGTCGCACACGGCACGTCCTATAAATTGGCCACGGCCCCGCAGCCCCGCGCGTCTCAACGCTATCATTAGGTAGTGACTTGACGTGTGTGTGCTGTTCGGCGAATCTTCTATCCAAGATCCTGGTTCCCTTCCTCCTTCCTTTTCCATTTCCCTTTTTTCGACTCCTGGAATCCCCATTCTTAGCGACCGCTACCTACTTTCCTGGACATCCAGGAACAGCGTCCTTCCCGGAACTCTGAACGCGCTCTGCAGCCGGACGAGACTCGAGCGAGTCTATACAAGACCCGATCCGTCCACAACAGGAATCCTCCCGCGGAACAGAGCAAGAAGCGATCCCAGGTGAGACGGGGGGAGATTTATGACAGTTTGAGACGCCAAACGACCGACACAGATACTGCTATGGAGAAAGCAGTCCAGGACCTTATGCGTGGCATGCAAGAGCTCACAACTGAAGTACAGAACTTAAAGGCTGAGAATGCTGCGCTAAAGCAGCTAGTTTTGTCTCGCGACCCCGCTAACAAGGACAGTGTGTTACTTGGTGGAGTGGTGGACAAATATGATGGATCGGCAAAATCCTTACGTGGATTCCTGGATTCCTGCTTGGTGCATTTTACCTTTAAGCCCTATTATTTTTCAACTTCCAGGGCGAAGGTGGGCTTCATTATCTCGCACCTCACAGGGAACGCGTTAACCTGGGCTACCACCCTTAGTCAACTCAGGGGATGCCCTCCAGGATGATTATGAAGGATTCATTCAGGCACTCAAGACTATGTTCGACCGCCCAGAACAGGTTTTTAGTGCTCAAGAACACTTACTTGATTTCTGACAGGGTACCCAGGATATGCTAACATACGTTACTAGATTCAAACAACTGGTCAAGGAAGCGGATTGGTCCTCTGAAGCAAGTTTCACTCTATTTCGCAGGGGTCTAAATGAGGACATTAAGGATGAATTAGCCCGGGTGGCTCGTCCTAGTTCTATACAAGACCTGATCCGTCCACAAGAGGAATCCTCCCGCAGAACAGAGCAAGAAGCGATTCCAGGTGAGACGGGGGGAGATTTATGACAGTTTGCTATTGGTAAAGGTACTCTCAAACATCGACCCTCTGAAAACACTGGGCTTATCACTTACTGTATGTAGAAAAGCGAAAAGTACATCTCAGCCACTCGTGCACCGGCAGGATCTAGGCAAATGTGATATAAAACAAATCAGAAAAATCAGTAATGACTTCTGGCTTCCCAATGGATGAATAGCAGAATACTTACCATTGGATGGCAGAATCAGTGCAAGGAGGTGCTAATTGACAAATTGCTGTCCTGGAATACACAGGCTGCAAATAATTCCTGAGGAAAATAGAGGGATTTGCACTTACTACTGGCATGGACCTCTTCATCTACAAGAAGCTTGGGCCCAAAGACCATTCTACATAGATGGATTTGCCTAACTATACAATAATGCGATCCCCTCTAACAAAGGTAGAGTAAGTGGAGGGTTGGCTATTGAAACACGAGCAAATTTGTCAACACAGGTTTATGTGGGCCCATGCGCATCTCAATATGTCCTTTCAGTAGTAATTAATAAAAGATTTTGATTGTCAATGCCTCATTACGACCCAGGCGGTAAGTTACCGCCTGGGTCGTACCTTTACCACCATGGCGTAAACTACGTTTACGCCATGGTGGTTGGCGGACTTACCGCCCCATTCCGAGGTTGGCGCGGCGGTAAGTCCCCATTAACCCATTTACCCTTCCCCATTCCCATTTTTGCCCCATAGGGCATAATGGGAGTGGGGAAGGCGTTAATTACGCCACCGTAAATTACGGTGGCGTAATTAACAACAAGGTCCCTTAGCGCCATGGATTTTAACACCTGCTAAAAGCAGGTGTTAAATCCTCCATGGCGCTAAGGGACCTCGGAATCAGGCGGTAAGGGTCGGCGCTGTTTACGCCGCCGTAAACCCCTTACCGCCTGGGTCGTAATGAGGCCCTATGATCCACCTATGGGTCTTTTTACTGATGACATTTTTAAAATAATTAGGGAGCTGTTATTGCAATGGCTTGAGCAAATTCCAAGCAAGGTGTTATGATTGCAGGGGACCTGAATGCCAGAAACGTGCATTTAGTAAATACAGAAATGTGTCCCGCAGCAGGAAAATGGCAGCAGTTAATGAAGGCATTTGATTTAGAATGCCTAACCTATAAGGTAAATGATCTGGCACCTGGTGGAATGGTATTTGTTACTCCCACATAGATAAGGCTATTATTAATTCAGACAAGATTGACAGCTAGCAATCCATTGAACTGATGAAAAATGAGGTAAGCGACCACAAAGCCCCTTCCTGGCAGATCAGCATACCCATGCTAGATAGGCCTAACCCTCTCAAAGGAGACTTTAGAGTCAACAACTAGGGTAACCAATTGAGATGGACAACAGCAAAAATTAAATAAATAGTCAGTTATCGAGCGATTGTAAAAAAGTTCTGCCTCAATGGGAAAAAAGATTAATGGAATTAGATATGCTGGTGCAAAAAATACAAACTTGCATAGGATTAGAGAAGAACAAATCCTTGGGCAATCACATTAACGTACATAATAATCCCTTTGACATATTTATCCATATGCAGAAGGTTGCCCTTAGAAGAGAGAGGGCTGGTGTGCGTGGAGATGCTTCTCTGGCAAAGATTCAAAAAAGTGCCAAATGAAAGAATTTGAGAATAGGTTATAAAAAATGGCTACGGCAATACAAACATTGTAAAAACAAATGTTAAATGGCTACTATTCCTTGGCCTACTCAAAAATAAAATAAGAGGACATTGTGGTATTAGTTTAACGAGAGCAAAGCCTCTACCAATTCAATGGAGCTAAATCCAATTAGTGCTATAACTTGGGCCAGTTATATTCAAGAAATGTATTATAATATTGATGAAGTGGCATCATTGGATGTCCATGCAAGACACAAGGCAGTAGCATATTATTGGATTATGATGTAGAAGGTGTAAGAAACATCATTATTAAATTGAAATCCACGTATGCTCTGGGTCCGGGTGGGTTACTTAATATCCTCTATAAGGGAGATCCTAAGCTCTGGTCAGAGAACCTCTTTAAAGTTTTTTTTTTAACTTTATTTATATTTTCTCAAACAAGAACAGACAATTACGAGTTGAAAACTCACGCAGCCCAAACGTGGGACATGTAACGTGCACCGTAACAACCTTGCCTCCCCCTCCCTGGCCCCTCCCTGGCTCCACCCCACCCCCCGCAACCCCACGTTCCCACAATATGCTTGAATGTCTGGCGTTGTTCACTCTCGACGCCTCCCTTACACCGTCTGCCCATTGGTGCCTAACCAGAGGTTCAACCTGGGGATGAGGCGACTGAGGAATCGCGTTTGGCGTTCATCAGATATGTTACGTATGGACCCCAAATGTCCGGAGGACATGCATGCAAGGGCAGCATCTTAATGAACTCGGTCTCCACGTCTTGACAGTAGAGCACATCTTTTTGCCATCTTGCGATAGAGGGAGGAGGGCCCTGACCCCAGGCCATGGCCACCCTTCTACATGCCAGGATCAGCAAAATGTTTGCTAATTTCCTTACTGCAGGTGACAATCGTTTTGTCATCCCCAGCAGCGCGACTGCGGGAATGGGTGTTAGTCCTTCACCGATTATCGCCTCTGTCTCTTGGGTGACTTGTGCCCAGAATTTGGACAGTGCCGGACAACTCCAGGCCAGGTGAAAGAAGTCTGCTGCAGGGTGTCCGCACCTTTCGCATTCTGCCTCGGAGTCTGGACTTTGCTTGCACCTCTTAGCAGGGGTGTAGTAAGTTTGATGCAGGTAGTGAAAGTGTATGAGTTTGAACCTCGAGTTCAGCGCTACCTTCTGAGTTTGGTTGAGTATGTATGACCACTCTTCATCAGGGATGGGAGTCTGCAATGCTTTTTCCCACCTCGCTTTCGTGTGCGTGCTTTCCGGTGTCTGTTAGGAGGGATCTGTAAATTGAGGATACCAGTCTACCTTCCCCCTGTGCTTGTATGGTATCATGGAGTAGTGACCATGTTGGAGGTTGCTTTGGGAAGGATGGGAAAATACCCTGGATGGCATAGCACAGCCTGAAATATATAAATACATCTAGAGAAGAGGGACCGCCCCTCTCCCTAGCCTGTTGGGGAGATGAAAAAAAAATCCTTCAACAAAAAGGTTGCCAAGTGATTGAATTTGTGTTTTATTTGCCCATTGGTGGAAAACTTTCTCATTCGTCAGAGGCATCCCTGGAATGAACCTTATGGGTAGTAGCGGAGAGTATCGGACTTTTACTCCATATTTTTGGG
Organism: Ambystoma mexicanum; assembly: GCF_040938575.1. NCBI lineage: Eukaryota > Metazoa > Chordata > Amphibia > Caudata > Ambystomatidae > Ambystoma > Ambystoma mexicanum. Next base: position 214,790,070 of record NC_090921.1, on the reverse strand, counting down.
CAATTTCTTTCCAGATTGCGTACGTGGTGAGCACCCCATTTAGTGTGGAGTGTGGCACCGGTTGTTGACTAATTATCACTGCTCTCAATAGATTGGCCAGAGCCCGCTCCATTTGTACGTGGGGTCTAATAAAATTAGTGGAATACCAATAGCTGAGAAAGTGTGCCTGTGTGGCCCAATAATACCGTTCTAAGTCGGGAAGTGCGAGCCCGCTCTTGGTTGTCGGCAGTATTAGAGTTGAGTAAGCCGCCCTCGCCGGTTTGCCAGCCCAGATCAGCTCTAGAATGAGGCTCTTTAGTTTCCCCAAAAAGTGCTGAGGTAGCAGGAGAGACACCCTACCCTAGAGCATCAGTGGGAGTGATTTCCATCTGGCCACCTTTTCTTGAAGAGATTTAAATGTGACTTCGTAATTGTCCTGGAAAATTTCTCTGTGATTCAGAGACAGGAGGATCCCAAGATAACGTATGTGGGCAAATTCCCATGAGAAGTTAAATTTGTCTGTGAATTTGCCGGTGCAATGCGTTAAGGGAAAGATTATTGACTTGGAGTGATTCATTTTCAGGCCTGAGACTAGACTGAATTTAATTATCTCATGCATTATGGGATTTAAATTTTCATTGGGGTTTTGGATGAATAGCACTACGTCGTCAGCGTAGAGGGAGATGACCACTCTATGGGGTCCCATAGGGAGTCCTCTGTGGAGATGCCTGGAGCGCAGGTCGGAGGCCAGCGGTTCCATCATGAGTGCAAATATTAGCGCCGACAAAGGACACCCTTGGATAGTCCCGCGTTGGAGATAAACAGGCACAGATTTCGATGAGCCTAAAATGATGGTGGATTGGGCTTTATTGTATAGTAAGGCCACTTTTTTTATAAACTGGTTTCCCAGACCGTGTTGCCTGAGAACCACGAACATGTAGGGCCATTCGACAGAATTGAAGGCTTTCTCGGCATCCAAGAGGACTGCCGCTGCCTGTTGTGTGGGCTCTACTGCTGCGATGGCTTCGAATATTCTCCTGATGCCAAATGTTGTGTTGTGTCCAGGTAAAAAACCGGCTTGGTCAGGGAGGATCAGTGCTGGCATCAGAGGGATTAACCTGGTGGACAAAATCTTGGCCAGTATTTTATTATCTAGATTTATTAGGGAAAGTGGTCTGTAGAACTGCATTCCTCGGGGGGTTTGCCTTTTTTATGCAGTAGAATTACGTTCGCTTCCCTTAGGGTTTGCGGGAGAATGCCTTTCTCTGCTGCCTCTTCGTAAACCTTCAGCAGGAGGGGGGCTACCAATGGGGCGAATGATTTATAAAATTCTCCAATTAGGCCATCAGGACTGGGGGCTTTGATGTTGGGCAGGCTCTTTATCGCTTGAAGGATCTCTTCCTGTGTAATGGGGTCGTTTAGTGGTTCATGTAATTCGCGTTCCACCCAGTATAGTTCAGTTTCTGTTAGGTAGTTGTGTAGGTGTTCAGAATCGTTTGAATAGTGTGTGCTGTACAGGTTTTGGTAGAAGGCGCGGAAGGTGTCCGTTATTTCTGGTTCTGTATGGACTAGTGTTCCCTGAGAGGTGCGGATTCTTTCCACCGAAGTAGGTTTTCTTTCAGCTGCGATTAGGTGGGCTAAGAGCTCCCTAGGACGTTGCCCTCACCATATTGGCGAATCTGGTGGCCGTGGCGTAAGAACTTTAGCTCTCGTTCTGCCAGCGCACCGAATTTGAGTAGTTCTTCTTTGAGTTCCACCTGGGTGTGCTTGGAAAAAACAACAGTGTTCTGTTGTTCTAGCACTTTCAGACGATCTTCGCTGATTGTTAGCTCACAAAGTATTGTCTTTAGGATTCTGTTTTCTTTAGCGATGCACACGCCCCTTATGTAGCATTTTAGCGCCTCCCACAGCATCCCCGCTGAAGAGACAGAGTCCTGATTGATGTCTACGAAGGATATGATCTCCTCACGTAGCTCAGCTGCGAATGCTTGATCCGTCAGCGCACCTGGTTTAAAGCTCCAGTGAGGTGCTGTTGGTTTTGTATTGGGGAGGTTGCATTCGAGTGTCACTGTGGTATGGTCTGAAAAGGTTTTTGGAAGGATCTGGCAACATCCCCATTGGAATGGGCTTTGAGTAGAGACAAGCAGGTAATCTATGCATGAGTTAGAATGGTGAACCTCGGAATGGAATGTATACTCGCGTTTCTCCCAGTTTCGGTGCCTCCATATGTCCACCAGGTTGAATGCCTTGCAATTCTCTTGCACTTGAAGGCTCTCCTTAGATGCCTGTGTAGCAGTGGCCTGCGATTTATCTTTTTGCGGGTCCAGGTGGGTGTTGAGGTCGCCGCCCCAGATGATGGTTGTTGGACCGCTCTGTGTGAGTCGAGACAGGACCCAATCGAAATTGTTCGCTCCTTCTACTTCGGGGCCATATGAGTTTATGAACGTGACATCTCTCCCGGCAATGATACCTTGCACCAGGAGGCCTCTGCCCTCACTATCTTTTTCCACTTTCTTCATGCGAAAGCCAACTTTGGGGTTAGTGAGAGTGGCTACTCCCCTGGCGTATGACGAGTAGGATGAGAAGTAGCAATGGCAGCCCCAGTTGCGGTCCCAGGGGCGTTCTTTTTGCGGTGTGAGATGCGCTTCCTGAATCATTGCCACGTCTACTTTGTGACGTTTGAGGAATTGCAGGATCTTCCTTGTTTTTGCAGGATGTTGCCTCCCCTAATGTTCCATGTTGCTACCTTGAATTAGGCGGGAGGGATCCTTGTTCACGGTGCTTGGGCTGGGAGTGGCCTTGAGGTGGCTTTTAGTGGAGCAGCGGCGTCTCTGTAGCAGTGGGTGTGTTTGTTGAGATGGGAGCAGCTCGCGGCGGTGTGGGGAAGAGTCGAGTCGTGATCGGCCGGTGCATAACCTTAACAACCTTGGTAAATAGTACCTTTTACACGGACAACCCCCAACTTGTCCGTTTGGTTTCCCCCACCGAAATAAACATATTGCTGCTGCGCGTGGGGTGCCAGCGACCCCCCAAGAGAAGGTGCTCCTTTTCCTCGGTATGTTAAATCCTGACTTTGACGTTGATCATCCTACTTTTATTGCAATGCTTCTGTGGGTCAGGGTGGATTTCTTTCGACGTGCTCCCTTCGGGAAATTACTCGGCCACCATTCAAGGTTTTACATCTTTGCTCATCTAGAAACATGGTGGTCTCTTCGGGCGAATTGAAGAAGTGGGCTTTTCCTTCAAACATGATGCAGAGTTTTGCCAGGAAAAGCATTGAATATGTAATTTGGTTCTCCCACAACCGTTGTTTGACAGCAGTGAAGGATCTTCTTTGCGCTTGAACTGCTGGGGAGAAGTCAGGGAAGAGTTGTATTGGATCTCCGTCATATTGAAGCTTCTGTTTCTCCCTTGCCAGCCTCAGGATGGTATCACGGTCTATATAGTTCAACAGTTTGGCTATAATCGGGCGCGGGGGCGCCCAGGGGACCGGTTTGGTATTTGGAATCCTGTGAGCCCTTTCAACTACAAATAATTGCGAGAGTGCTGTGTCGCCGAACAGATCTCTGCACATTTTCTCCACTAGGTCCTCCATTTTGTTGGGAGTTGTTTGTTCTCGAATTCCTATCACTCTTATGTTGTTTCGACGGGAGGGCCCCTCTAAATCCTCCTTCTTAGCCATGACTGTTTTCATTTGGTTTTCAAGGGTGGTTACTCTCGTGGTTAGTGAAACAACGCTGTCGTCCAGGTCCGAGATTCTCTGCTCTACGTTGTCCAGTCTGTCTTTGTGATTGTCCAGGCGGTGTTGAAGAAGATCTACCTTGGACGATAGCGTGTCCATTTTGCTGTCTAGATTCCCAATCCCTGATTTGAGCTCTAGGAGGATCTCGCGGATGTCGACCTGCCGTTGTTGTTCATCATCCAGTTCATCATGGTTGAGTGGAGACTCTGGGCAGTTTTCGTGTCTTGGAGCTTTTGAAGCAGGCCCAGCGTCAAAATTGAGTTTCCGCTGTGATTTGTCTTGCTTGCCCATCTTGGCGCTTGTCAGTCCAGATGTCAGCCGTGTCTCGCACCCACAGCAAGCGGGGCCGGGCTGCCCGGTGTGTTTGCTTACTGGCAGGACTGCTCCTAGGGGCGGACTCGGATTCAGGCGCTGCCTTCGCCGGCGGAGGTGACGGCCGGTCCCGCGGTGCTATGTGGTGTTTGACCTGGCGCCGGGGTTCTCGAGGTGGATGGGCACAGTTCTTCAGTCTCACCCCCTGAGTGTGTGGAAAAGGACGGTTTGGGTTAAAGTAGTTCCTCTGGGCTTGGGTGTAGGGCCCCCGCTGGCTGCCCAGGAATGTTCTGCGGGTGCAACGTGCGCGGGAAAGGAAGGTCTCAGTGTGCTTTTTGATATTCCGGGGACAGTCTCAGGGTTCACGCCGGTTATCCGCTGCAGTATGAAGTGGGCGCATGATCCAGCCGACGGCCTCTGGGGCAGCTGTTTCGTGTACAGCTTGGTTTGGGCCAGGAAGGAGAGAGCCTCACGTTCCTAGCTCTCCCCCATGTGCTGAGACCAAGTGTCCATGTGCAGGCGAGCACGGCGGAACACCGCAGGGAGGGTGCCCACTCCTGCCTTTCTTCCACGCGACCGCCACTCTCCGCTGGTCTCCCCTGCACACCCCCGCCCAGGGTGTCTTTGAGGCCCCCGCCGCGCTCCTCACCTTCGGCGAGCGGGCCTCGCCAGCGCCGGCTGATGACCACGCCAGCCAGCTCCTCCTCCCCCGCGGCACCACCGCACCGAAGCTCCTGCTCTGGGGCCGCCTCAGGGCTGCAAACCCGACCTTTGCCCTGCACAGGATCTCCGGACGCGGGTGTTCTTCTTTCGGATCTGCTGGGCCGCCAGCACCCGCGCACCAAGAGTCCAGCACAGCATTCTTCCGCACCTTCCAGCTGGTGGGGGGGAGGGTATCGATCTCGGCACCGTGGGCCTAACTCAGCGCGGGCCACGGCACCAGGCACAACAGGGTGCCCTGGGCGATTTGCAGTGCAGTTTTGAGCTTAAACCGCACGCAGAGTTCCCAGCGATTTGTAGTTGTCAGAAAATCACGCCAAACAGTCAGGATCGCAGCGATTCGACAGGATTAATTCTGAGCCCTTGGGGAGCTCACAGAGGAGCCGCCATTTTGGGTGGTCCTCTAGCGCCCTTTCAGAGATCCTCTTTAAAGTTTTTAGATCGATTGAAACCACAGGGATAGTACCTAAGACCTGACAGGAATCTATATGATCCCTATTTTTAAAAAGGGTTCTAAATTGAACCCTGCTATCTACCGTTTATTAGTGATGCAAGACCCGAGCCTGGAGTACGGAATTACATCCCTTAATACAAGTTTGGCCATTCAAAATGTTACTATGCCTGAAAATGTTATCTAGCAAACTTGATAATAATGAATTACTTTGTCTACTGGGACCAAGCAATTACTCAATGAGTGAGAACGTGTACTTGACAGAACTCAGTGCATTCTCTGTTAAATATTTGGGGAATTTGGAAATCTCTCTAGAAGAGGCTTTGTTGTGCCCAAATATAGATGTAATACTGAAAAAGAAAGCGAAAATAGGAGACAGGATCCTAAATATCGAAAAAGTTATCCACGTTATATATGCGCAATATGCCTGACAAAGTTGAGAGACAGATTCCCCCTTTTCTTATCTGAAGAAGCTGTGCTCGAAGGCTTTGAAGCGTTTTACATTAAACCTTTGCATGAACTTATGGATATTAGATTAATCAATTCGGAACAGTTCTGGAATAATTTGTTTAAAGCGGACTCTGGTCATATCCTCTGCTGCCTTACACATAAGGGAGGAATTCCTGGAACTGATATGATATGGCATTTATAACGCGCCTGTACACAAGTATTTCTAGGCGCGAGAACGAATATGAAATGTTGTATGTATTACTGATTTTTAGTGTTTTATGTATAATTATGTATTGTTGGCTTTTAATAATGTATTTTTTAATGTTATAGATGAGGTATTGATGATCTTCACTGTGTGTAAGGCTTGTATAATAGCCAGATTACAAAATAAAGAAAAACAAAATGAATAAAAGCTACTCGCATTGACCTCTGTCTGTCCACTCTGGAATAATGTAAGAGGACAGCAGCCTTCTTCCCAAATATCATCACCACTATTCGGAGGGCGATAGGCAACTCTTCTCCCTCGCCCTTTCCCCTGGTCAGGTCTCCTGCAGAGTCAAAGTTTGCTCCATCGTGTGAATTTTCCCCTCCCTCGATGAGAAGGAGACTACAGTGTCTAAGAAGTGATTGCCTGCGTGCCCATCCCGGTAAATCCGTTCCATGAACATCAGCAGACCTTTCTTCCTGCTACTGCAGCCACTGTCAGTAGTTTCCTTGGCTCCGGTGTTTACCCGCAGCCTTCAAAGAAGCGGAGATCCTGCCTATTCCAAGAAAGCCCTTTTTGTGTCGCAATTGCAGATTTCTGACCCATCTTGCTTCTTTTTTGGGGAAAATAACTGACTATCTGGCCACACAGTTCCTCTGGGATATTACTGAAAACTCTATGGAGGACGAGAATCCATCTTGTGTTCTGTTCGTATGACCTCTACTTGTCTGTGAATGTGGATTGTGCCACCAGGGGTGGGTTGGTCAACTGAGAACCCTGGAGATTTTCCAGTGGGCCTCTACCCCATGAGCCTCTTTTGGGTTTCCAGGTCCACTTTTGGTTCCCAGTCCACCCCTGGCTGCTGCCACATGTACTCTGCTGGATTCTCTGCAGCGTAGGTGAGTTTCACCATCAGCTGGTTGAGATCTTTGTTGTCACATCACATGCAGTCAGCCATGCTCTCCCATGTGTCCTCTTTGAAATGGTCACTGATCTTTTTTATGCATATCTAGGAATTGACTACCCTTCACAAGATAAGCTCATAATTATTTCCATATGCAGTAGTGCACAAGCAGAATGCTGAAGTCTGTGAGCCAGCAATGTTACCTCCCAGGGCGCTACCTTACTATTTGACCTGGTCTACACCATATAACCAATGAGTAACTATAACGAGGCTCTATGTAATGGTATGGGATTAAATGCCTCAACTGCGAATCCCAAGGGGGAAACCTTGGATGATTTGTGTTATCTGCTTTGTAAGGACCAAGTGGAGACCCTTATTCATTTTCTTTTTTTGTCTCTCTAGTAAAGTGACTTCCAGGCTTCTTAAGGTAACATCAAGGGTTTATTAACAAGTACTTAAGTTACAGTTACAAAAGGTAAGGACAGGACATAACACTGGCTCCCATCACCCAGGCTGGGGAGCTCTAACTGCCTGAGTGTGGAACCCTTGGGTAAACATTCTGACATTCACAAGGCAACACTCCACATGACATCACCAGCTCAACACATATACAGGGAGGCACCATATAACACATCTCGTTCCCTTACTAATGGACAAAACACACACACCCAGATACATCATGGAGCACAACACAACACAACTCCCATCTTTACAAATGTCACCACACATGGGGAACCATGTCACACACACTGCTCATTCACACGAAAACTGATCTCCGCCGCACGCAGAAGACACCAAAGATTCGTTGATAGAGGTAGGGCAGCGCAAACTTCCATGCAGAGAACACAGGCAAGTGGAAGCCATATGTCCTCATCCTCACGCAAAGAGAGAGAACACCTTCCACCAACTAGCACTCCTCTTCAACGACCATCACGTGATGCTGATTGTTCCTGACCTCACAAGAAATGGCATTCAAGATAGATCTTTCATTTTACACCCAAATAGTCACATTGGAACGACGAGGAAACAAGGGTGCATATTTTTATGGAGATATGCAAACTCACATAAAACCTCTATCCTATACTTGGAGGCGCTATCTCCCAGAAACCTCTGTGGTGTTCCTGACCACACTACAACTCTTAACGTACCCAAATGGTCACACAAGATGCTCTTCCATCCCGAAACCATGCAGCACACTGAACTCCTCTCAACTTCACCGTCGCAAACTCTCCACATTCACCTTTCACTACTGGGGGCGCTACCACCCAGACTGGCACACACTGCCACACTCATACACAAAGCTGGGGGCGCTACCACCCAGCACACTGTGGCCCACCCTACCACACTCAATACACTAATAGTAAATACTGGAGGCACTGCCTCACACAAACACAACTCACACTGACAAACTCTGAACTTACTCACTTTTCCAACATATCACAGATTGAGAATGTTAAAACATTTCCCAGAACATTTTCTAAACAACTTAAACTTTATGCTAATTTTTCCTAAAAGTCCATGCCCAATTAAAGGCTGCAAAGCTTGCACCAACCTAAAAGTTCATGTTGCTTTAAAGCAACGTAACATCTGAAAATCCTCAAAATGCTATTTCTATTTAATGACTCTTCATCCTCACATATAACACACGCTATACACATTCCTACTCGCATCATCATATATTGAAGATAACATTACAAATCAAAATTGCCCATAGCCAGTCCACGGCACTAACCTGAAATGCCTCAAAGAGTTTTGTTGATGCATCCTCAGTTTCACTTTAGAAACACTTCCTGATGGCGTTGGGACGTTTCCTTGGGTCCTTTATTCGAGTCTCAGACCTCTCCTACTCAACAATATCAACAGCAGGGCACTCACTTTTAATTCTTATGCATAGAACACTCATTTGTTAATGTTCTACTCCTTCGCCATACTCTGCGACAAAAGAATGACGTCACCATATCACGGGCGAACTCCAGGCTCGGCAGAGCTCATTCCAAACATAATCGTCCAACGGTCATCCTATGAGCTGAGGATCACACATTTCCTCAATAAGTGTATCAGTGCCAGGCACGACGTACCAATACTGTCCCATTACGCCGTGATAATGGGATTCCCAGCAGGGCCTGGTCACACACAGAGCTATGAAACTCCAACTGACATTTACTTCGTTCCACTGTGAATCACGCCCTTGTGGCTGACAAACACGACACAGCTCATAAAAACAATCTTAGACTCATGGCTCTTTCAAAGTACAAAGTACATCTGCAGGCCCCTTTCTCTTCTGCGCCACCACGCTCGATTTATGAGTGCCGCTTTTCACAGTATATTGGGGCACCTTCTCCCATTCCCATTTATGGGTACAGCTTCTCAACCTTCTCAACCTATGGGGCGCAGCTCCCCCTTTTTTTTCTTATGGGAACAGCTTCCCTTTTTAACTTATGGGCCCTGCTTCCCTCCTCATCATATGGAACACAGCTTACAGCTCCACACTTCTCCTTATGGCCCAACTCCCATCTTCAGCCTCAGGACGAAGCTCTCCCTCCACCTTATGGGCGGCTGATCCCCCCTGTTGTGGGGCTCTCTTCCTCCACCTTTGACACCTGGGTGATGGGTCTTACTTGTCTTGGGGGCAGTGTACCTCCTTCCAACAGTGGATTGGCCCAAGCAGCTGCAGTACCCCCTAAGTGGGACAACAGGAATGCAGCTTTAGTAGTGGCGTCTGGAAAGGAGGCAGGGCGACATAGAAAATGCATCCTACACTGGTTCAAGAAGGTCCTGTATGTCTTAGGATCCCCATTGAACCACTCAGGTGGGGCCAAAGGAAACTGGGCCGTCATATAGACGGGTCTGGTACTTTGTTGAGGAGGAAGAGAACCAGCCTCAGACACACCCGCCAAAGGAGACGCCTCTGCCCCCCGAGGTGGCAACCTGCCTGCAAATTGTTTATGCGACGTTGCGAGGCTGTATGGGCAGGAGTCATATCATTGCGTAGTTTGGCCACCAACTGCAAGATGGTGGCCAATGTCTCATTGGCATCCATTGTAGGCTTCTGATTCTGTCAGGAGTCAGGTTGCCCACGTAGTGTAGCCGAAGAATTCTTCTCCCTGATGTACCCTTCTGGCTTAGGTGTGAACAAGAAACCAGAGCGGTCAATCAGATAAAAGAAAGGATGCCAATGGAGTCCCAGGTGCTGCAGAGGATGTCAGATGCCAGCTGGGAAGATATGGGCGAAATGTATGATGACACAAACGGTGTAGGCGCTGGACCTGCAAGTGAAGTGGTCTTATTAACACAACACCAGTAGCAGGGTAACCTATGTGAGAACAGCGCCAATTGCCCAGACCAAGATAAAGACAATCACATAGTGTTTTCCCTGAATGCGGGTATACTCTATAATAATCACCAGTCCCGCCTCCCCTTCTTGTATACTCAATGAAGATCACAATGGCTTACCGTAGTTTTCCTGTTCCTTTCTTCAGGACAGAATCCCTGCAGTGGGAAACAGGAAGGTCCAAAGTAGCAATCCAAAGGAGAAGAGGTCCAACCTATTCCGATGGCACGAGGACGCCTAACCAGCCACCTGACCCGACGGCACGGGACGCCTTAGTACACACTGGAGGTCTCTAGTCCGTGTACTGAACAAACAAGAAAGTCCCAATAGTTCAACAAGAATGACACACAATCCCAAAGTCCAGAAGCGATCACTCGATGTGAAGCAGCAGGCAGACGGGGTCCAGAAGCAGCCAAGGTAACGTAGTTCAAAAGGGGAAGGCAAGAGGAAATCCGATAGCGGTCCGAGGTCAAAACATGAGTCAAGGCAAAACCAAAGTACAAAACGTTCCAAGGAGCAGTTCCAAATCAGCGTTTCGGGTCGAAGAGCCAGGAAGTCTTGAAGTCCAACGGGGAAGGGGAGAGGAAGGAGAAAAGGGCAACAGGGAACAAGGTACAGGAATAACAAGGTGCAAGGTACGAAGTGCCACTAATTACAATCAGAAGTGCCGGGCAGAGTGAGGGAGGTGCTTATGAAGGGCGGGTCATGTGACAACGCCCTGCATTGCTCGGCGTTGAGCGAGAGAGGAAAAGAGAGGACGCCAGCGTTGCCATGCCAACTTCCAGGCACCTGGCTGCAGAGTCCTTAAAGGGCTACAACCCCGTGTTTTGATTGTGCCGGTACGGCCACACATGACACAGGACAGTGGATATTGACTTTGGACATCCTGACAACGACTGGTCTATTAGTTTTATTGAGGAAGGGATACCCCCTCATAGAATTAGGGCTAGTGAGGCATTTCTCCCAACCCCTTTATGATTTAAATAAAAAGTATCGGTGAAACAACCACACTGTGTCTGTCTCCTCACTTTCGGTGCCTCACAGCTCACTTAAATGAATGATTTTAGTCCTTTTTTCCCCGAACTGCTTTCAATAGACCTGACTACAAGCAACACACTAACACAAGTAGAATAGGTACAAGTGTATGTTGTTGTTAAAATATAAACACAATTAGAATAGAATTAGTTTGCAACACAATAGGTAGGTGCGCCACATTCAGGGAGTTAGGATGCAGTGTGCACCAAGAAGATCATTAGGTTGCAGCATACTCTGAGAAGATCACTGCGAAATATATGTCACTAAATGTACTGAGACATACACAAAGAATGATACGTGTATTATTGAGCAGAGCTTCTGCCATTTTGTAGCAAAGGCCTTATGTGAAATCACCCAACTAGTTATTTTAGAGCTGCTGCACTGCAGTGCTTAGATTTGTTGAACATTTATGAAAAGCCCTTTCTTGTCTGAAAGTATGAGGCAGTCATGGTTACAGTGGAAGGGGAGTGCAAGTGTAACAATATATTTAAAGACTACCCTTAACATGGGTAGTCCATTTCCCTGCCCCAATTAAAGTGCCACACAATATATAATTTGTCTGATTCGGTGTAGCCCAGTCTATGACTCATATAGAGCCATGTAGATCCTTCCCCACGTGCCACCATTAAGCCAAGAACCAGGCTGCTGTACAGAACGAATTAATATTTAGTAAATAATTAGTTCAATTAATATTTGCACACATGCCACTTTCATTGTGGTACAAAACAAAGCTTCAATACAAAGACTCACTTTTTGGTCTCATGTCCAGGGAAAACAAGTCAAATAAACAGTTCAAACCTTGTATCACACACAAATCCTTAGATGTCAACATTAGACATTACCTTGGAACATTATAAGTTCATGACCATTACGATTCTGTGAGAAACCAGTAGGTGTCTCACGTACTGATCCCAGGGTTTTTTCATCGAAGTGGCCAGCAAACAGCCATCGCTGTCGGATCCAGTTCCTGGGGGTTTGTTTGTTCATTTATTTGTATGGGGCACGCCACCCAAGGGTAACTGGGCGACTTGCAGAGCAGAATACAAGTATACTTTAAACTTGAGTTACAGAAGTTATAGTAGATTATACATGAGAAAATGAAGAGATATATACATAAAGTGCAGGTACATGAGGACAAAAACATTAGGAATGATGTTTAGACAAAGATGGTGGTGGAGTCATAAGTCATCATAAGGCACACAGTGCGAGAAGATCACCTGGATGAGGGGTCCTCGGGAAGTAGGGTGGGGCACCCGATGGTGAGATGTGGTATCACCTTTCCTTTCAAAAATCTTCCCAATCCTGCTGTGCAAGATTTACTGACTTTCCAACACCCCCACTCTTTTCATGTAAGCACTGAGACGAAGAAGAGGAGGATTAGGGGGATAAAGATTACTGAAGAAAACCCAGTCAGACACACTTCCTTTTGACATCAGACTGTCCCAGTAATGAGGCCAGGCAAAGTCAAGCCTCCTTTTACAACTATTCACATCTGAACCCATCTACCTCTCTCAGGAAGTATAAAAGATGGAAAACAAAGACACATTTTGAGTTAGTCAGTGATGCTGGAAGCAGGAGACAGACCAAGCAAGCTATAGGAGACCTGACGGAGGAGAAAACCACCCAAACACTGGCCGTGTAACCAGAGAGGAGACTGCAGTGTGGAGAGGGAACAGTACCTCCAAATGGCAAGACCAGGGGCAGCTGGGGTTGACTGGCGGTACCCACAGCAGGACTCCTCCCCTGGGCCAGGCAAGCGAACCCAGGTCACTGAGGGGCAGGAGATGAGACCCTGACCTTATTTAAACATCCCCTTTTTTGCTCCTGCAGCTCCCAAAAACATGGAATGCAATTTTGGGGAACTGTGAAGTGGGAGCGAAATATTCAAAGGGCATTCTGGTCCAAAACCATATAATTGAAAACCATGATTTTTGAGCGGAAGCTCGAGCCCTGTGGAAGAAAGCATTCTGTGTGAACTGTAGATCTTGTGGAGGAAGGTCCTAACCCGGCAAAGGGAGCCCCTAAAAAGGCAAGACAAGTGAGGCAAATGCAGAAGAATGCCTGACCAAAACCCTTGACGAGCACAGAGAATTCAGTACAGACTATGAGACGTTGCCAGTGAGCGAGAAGAGAAGCCGGCTTGCATGAATGTATGATGCGGTAAGCTTTTGAAGTACTCTCTGAGTTTCGTGGAATTGCGAGTGAGAGACATTGTAACCTAACTGTGGTGAAGGATGCAGGGGCTGCGTGTGTGATAAGAAGCCTTGCAAGAGGGGACGATCAGTCAAAGTGGTCATACGAGGGAGAGTATCCATTGTGCAGTCGAATGTCTTTGATGAATGAGAAACAAGATATGAAGCTAACCTGAGGAAATAGTGTGAAACTAAAAAATCTAAAACTGCAAATGCCAGAAGGCCTCGGGAGAGGAGGCAGAAGAAAGAGTCAAAGAGGTCATATAGGGGTCAAGGCAAATCCCACATACAATCGAAGGTCTTTGACAAGTGTTAGGAATTGAGTAAAAAGGGGCAAAAGTGATCCGACAGAGGGATGCCAAGTAAAAGCAAGGGAAAGGGAATCCTGTCTTGTGATAAAGATTGTTTGAAAGAACAGTGCTATAAAGACAATGGTGAACCCGATGTAGGTGCCTCAGACAAATGCAAGAAGAAGAGAGCTCACCATTGTGAAGGATACTGCTCTCCAAGCCCTGCCGGCTTGGAATGGATTGCTTTCTGATGCCTACAGACTTAAGGGGGTTCGCCCAATCTTAGAATTTGTTCCGCCTTGTCCTGTGATGCAACGTGGGGAAGGGAGCATATCAGTTCAGCAGTCCTGACCTACCAAATCCTGTTGACCCTTCATTTTGCTAAACACTCTTGTTATATACATCATTGTGCCACACCCATTTTGTTGTTTAGATGTAGGGAGCGGCAATAGTTTTTTATAGTTTATCTTTAGTATAGACCATCTTTCTTTGACATGAAACCACAAGGACAGCGTTTTCTTTATTTTTATGGTAGGAGCTTGATCCCATCTTAGATTTAGGTTTAGATTAGGCCTTTTCCTCAATCTTACAAAAGTTCAATAAACACCCTTGAACTGTGGTCACTTGTGTCTGTCTTACTGTTGCCACCATGGTTTCCTTACAATTCCTTGATAAGGTTTAGATTTAAACCTACTGCAACCTTTTTCTATTTTCAAAAGCAATTTCAACACATGCAGCGCTTTGTACGTTTAACTTCCCTGTGCACTTGGAAATGCTAGCAGTTTCAAAAGCACAACAGACAGATAATACTTTGGACTGATAGTACCCTTCTTCCTTCGCGCCATGCAATGCAGAATCTCTTCTACCAGGAGTCACTTTCTCACTATCTTTAGAGAGTGCACATTTCAATTAGGGACCTCACTTTATCTTGTTTAGCAAGACTCCTCTCTGCCCCAGCACCAAAAACCCAGCATTCTGTGTACTTTTATGACCCCTCTGCTTTAAGAAGAGGTCTAAGGAATGGTGAACAATGATTTAGTTTTTAGACAAGGACACCCCTTCCCATGAAGGAGTTTTGAGGCTGGGAATGAAATTGGGAATAACAACTCACTTTAAATGACTATATTTCTTATTTACACTGGGTTTGATTTTGTTAATTTCGATGGTAAACAAAATCACCCTTGTTATTTAGCGATAGGGGAATTAATTCCATACCCGTACCCATTAATTCAGGGGAAGGTATTGAAATCAAACAAATCCCCCAGATCTGTTCAGGCACCTAAATCATGTATAGCCACCAGCCTTCATCCATTTATTTGGCTATCAATGCAACGATCCCAGCATCTCTCTCCATTTCCCTGATTTCCTTCGGCACTCTCGTCAGCAATTCCACCCCAGGTAGTGTCACGTAGGTTCCAGGCAAAGTTACGTGCTGCAACCCTCTTTCAGTATTCTCCCAAATGATTGTAGGGCGCTCTCTCCTCTCTGGCTTGTGCATCTATTTTTCAACCTCAAAGTCACACCTCTGAAATATTAAAATTAGGAGGTGCTAGCTTATTAATCCTGAATTTTAATTAGGCCCCTATGGTCCTCTCCACCCCCAAGGCCAAGCCCCTCTCTGTGGATAGGCCCCTGGTGTCAAGGAGTTCCCCCCTTCTCACCTGAATCGTTCTTTACCGGTGTTCTTGGAGGCTGCCTTCTTTTGATTGGATCGGGTTTTGAAGAAGGCGGCCCGTGTCTCTGCCAAATCCCGAATGCGTTCAGTTTTCCAGGAGGTCGAATCCAGGAATCCAGGAGGCAAGGTAAGTTAGCTAGAACTAGAATCCAGGAGGAAGAAGAAGGGGGGGGGGTCCGAGGAAGGGATAGCAGAGTGGAAAGGAGAAGAACCGCGAGCTACGGAGCACATGTCTGGTCGCTAATCACTATAGCATTGAGACGCGCGGAGCTGCAGAAGGCGTGGTCTAGAAATAGAGAAGGGTTACGTCCAACGCATCGAGCGAGAAGGAAATGCGTTGGACGGCCATATTGGAGGTATTAGTTGTTTAAGTCCGTTGTGACAAGGACCATGAGGCCCAAAAGGGGCGCACCCTGCGATTCATGACACCTGGAGGTATGTAGTTGAAATGATGGGAGGGATGAATCCAACCACCAGAGCTTTCATTTTATACTTTTCAATTTTTCCCCTAAAAAGTCACTACATGGCAACTTTACACATAAACCTAACACATATTTTTTTTGGGATCCTCTACTCATGCTGCTGCTCGTAATGAACTAACTCCCGTCTCGGCAGGAGGTTGGAGGTGCATACAGGAATTTTTTTGCAGTTTACACAAAAAATTATAAACATTAATGAATGTAACTTTTTCTACCCAGTTATCTAATTTATTAAGTTATCACATCCCCGAATCTCTGACTTGTGACATCTTCTGGAGAGTTAAAAACACATTTTAGGTTGTAGCTCTTGTCCCCCAGGTCGAATTCTGAGAAGTGGTAGTACTTCAATAAACAAGCCTGTTCAGCAGCTTTTTTGTGATACATGAACCATTACGATGTGACGTATGATTCTTGAGAAAATTGACAAATTATGATCATCCGTTTAAACTAATGGGAATCTTCAAACATGTATGTGGATCCTGACTCATTTCACAGTTAAATTTAATATGTCCTTGGAGCATCTGCTCCAGTCTCTGCTGCACCATTGTTGACTTAGCCTGTAACAACCCCATCAGCCTTTCTTCTCTCAGGGCTAATGGTCATCTTATTGCTTATCTCAAAGAACAGGCCCCAATAAAAAATCCTTCTTGGTCACTGCTTGAGTGTTCTGAATAGAAACACTTTTAAGGAGGAGAAAGGTGGCAAATATCAAAAGGATAACTGTTAGACGATCCTCTGCACACCAGTTCGCTACACATCAGAACACTGCTCACATATCTCCACCATCCCCTCCCACGGTTCCAGGCTCAGGTGATTCGGTTAACCCAAAGAACCGGAAACCCCGTACCAGCTTTGGGGTACGGGCTCGATTGCAGCCCTTTCTGCATTGGCAATTGCCTTGGAGAGCGTATGGCAGAAGGGGCGGTGTTACGTCACCACGTCGGTCACGTGATCCAGAGTCACGTGTCCTTGTTGGACGTCACATGATCCAGAGACGTCACATGACTCCCAGACTCACAGTATAAAGGTCTGAGAGACAGAACACTCATTGCTTCTCAGCTGGCTTCAGACCCTGTTTGGCGTTACTACTTGCTCCTTGCTGTCTTGATCACGGAACTCTACCTCGGAGTCCCTCGGACACCCCTTTGGTACTTTTGCTTGGAACTGTTGACCTGTTGCCGGATTTTGGACTTCACCTCGACTTGCCTTTGGATCATCCCTGATTACCTTGCTGAACTTCTACGCCCTTTCCCTTGATTGGGATTCAAGTCAAGCCCTCTCTCCTACAGGTGGCTAGCCCGTCATCCACGCTAACCTGCGGTTCTACCATTCCAGGGACCGCCGCATCAACTGAGCCTCGAGCCTCTACTAGGTTACCTGGGTTACCCTTACACCAAATAGGTAAGACATTTTAGATCCTTTTTGTTTATCTGACTGTGTTGTGATTGCCTGGTACTTAACCCCGTTCCTTCTCGACAGCAGCATCGGTGTTCCAGAGGCTCCATGGATCTGGGAAGACATCTCCCACCTGTGGCCTCAAAGGTCGCACAGCGGGTTTCTATTAAGTTCCCCTGTGCGTCACTTGGGGACAGAGGACTCATCGGTCTACACGACACTCAAGTCAGAACAGAAACAACGAGTGACGCGACCTTGCCCTTTTCGACGCAGCCCTGCAAAACCTCTGCTGAGGGAAGCGTAAGACCGAGGACAATAGCCCAAGTATGTTGCAGCAGATGTCAATGGTACATCCAGCATATCGGCGCTGATAAGCCAAATCGAGGGAGACTCCTGCTACAGTGGTACCGGCCTTGATTCCAGTGACGAAGAAAGTCAAGCGGTTCATCACCACTGGTGAGTCGAGGGGAGAGCTGATAAGAGCTGGGCTATGATGAATAAAAGTCGCAAAGTGGCAAGTTGAAACAAGTTCAAAGAACTGTAAAAGGGTTAAGGGGAGACCAGCTCTAGAGGGAACCGGCACCACGTGGGGGCTAACTCGAGCTGTCCACTGGAACTGTTTAAAAAAACATTAGGAATTGTGAGTGAAAGCAACGAGAGGTCTCCGCCCGGAAGAGGGCGACCCAGGGTTGAACCCATCACATGAGAAATATGTAGAACAGAACTTTGTGTTTGTTAGTCGTTTTGTTTTGTAAACCTATCATGCCCTCAATCAGGAGACACAGCCACCGGAGGACCGGATACTGAAAGAATGTTCTAGGGATTTGCGCCCAGAAGAGAGGGATCTTGGGGTAAAAGTCATCATCCAAAACCCACTGAAAATGAATATTTGATTTGTGGAAAACGATTGGTGAAGGGTCAGTGCCCGGAAGAGGGGGACCCAGAGGTGAATCCATCACCCAAACAATACCGGAAAAACAACTTTGTGTTTGTTTATTATTTTACTGACCCAAGAAGGCAAGACTTCAGTGAAGGTAAAAGACTTGGCCATCGAGGTTCCTGATAAGCTGAAACAGAAATGTCATCTCGTGCTTGGAGATCTTGAGCCTGTGTTGTACTCCAAGATCCCACCTTACCCCATGCTTAAAACGTGGGGAAGGGAGACCCAAGCTACCACATCATGATATATTATTTAGGAACACTTCTTCCTTTTCTTGAAAACCATCCCACACCCTTTTTGTATTAGCTGTAAGGTTTGGCCATAGGCTTCTTAGTATAAGCCCTTTTTATTTGATATGACAGCACTAGGACTGCCGTATTTTCGTTTGATGGTCGACGGTTGTTCCCATCTTAGATTTAGGTGTATTAAGAACCAACTGCCATGATCACAGTTTCTGCAGTTACAAATGCCATGCTTTCATTGTAAAAGAAGCCTATAGTATTTCTTGGCTTTATCAATCACATGCAAGGCCCAATCAGTAAGTGGATTTCTCTTTCTTTGAAACAGCCTTATGATATGTGGCAGATGGAGTGGCGGCTGATGAATTTGAAAGGTGGTGGTGCCGTAAATTTCTCCTAGCGAATTTGTGAGTGAGCCCAACCCACATCAACTGCAGTGCAGGGGTCCCCATCTAAGCCCCCTCCCCCCTGCCCGAAAATATTTGAAAAATGGCTTCCAAAATGTGCAATTTAATGTCCAAACCCACAGAAATATGGCATAAAAAGCATTAGGTTTTACATAATAATGGTGGTACATTAGGTGTGCAAGTGTGATGGTGTATTTTACAGCAGCTTGTATTGAGAATAGCTGGTACTATGTTGTATGCATATCAAGTAATGATGGAAAAATATAATTTTGTCATGCTGTTACTGGCATTTATATGCAGCAAAAGAAATTCTTAAGAAGTCAATGCACTGCCCATGAACAGAAAATGCATGTGATTACAGCACCCATCCCAAACAAAGCCTGCAATCCACAGCCTCAAATACAGTATTTGTATTTGAGGCTGTGGATTGCTAGGTATTTGCTAGGTATTTGAAATACATTGTTAAGGATTTCAATCAGGCGACACACACCTTGGTCTCGGCCTAGTATGCAGCGCACAACTGAGATGCTTTTCTGTTTATTTTTTGCAGATTCAATTTGAGATGGTACACAACTCGTATCACACCCCCTTTTCAAATACCCCGGGTCACGATGGACCATGAACCAGACTGGTCGGTAAAATGCAATAATTATTTATTTATTTATAAATTCAAAAGAAATCATACAATTCTGAATATGGGGCAGCAATCACCAATGGGGTGATAATTACAATGAGGATGTAAGCAATAAACTTGGATTAACATTCTAATGGAACATATGCAAAACACCAGGGAATAGGAGCACTTTTTGATTTAGGAAAGATAGCACCCGAGTTAGGATTTCCCACTGCAATTTTCCCTCAACCCACAAATAATCAATTCTGGGTGGATAGAAAGACACAGCAGGTAATCAGGAATAAGAGCCACAAAACGGAATCGAAATCTGACCTTCCCTCACCAAATAAGAGTGGAAAACGGATTTTAAACCCCTTGCAATGTGATTTAATGACACTCAGAAATTGACAAATAAATAATGAATGTGCGGTTAAAACTACAAGGTAAATACAATTTCTCACTAAAGCAACAATGCATAGACACTAACAATCACAAGCAATGGATTACCAAGAGCATATCATTCGAAAATGAGTAGAAAGTTTAAAACATGTTGCAGCTAAATGAAACGTGTAAAAGTTTCATTTCCTTTCGATATACGTGCAAATGCACCCAAACGGTTTTTAATAAAAACGGGTGAAATCCTCTGATTTGGAGTATGGTTCTTGCACTGGGGGATAGATATATATATCACAGGTACAACATAGAGGCGTAAATAGGTCTCTAGCTGGTGAATTGAGAGAGATTTGGGATGTAGAGTGAGGTTTGTTTTTAGGAAAATATAGCAGTGAAAAAGTGAAAGGCAAATTTTGCTTAAGCTATATTTAATGGCTAAGAAAAGAGGAATGCCACCCGTGAATATAAAAGTTATGCTGCAGTTATAACCCTTCACGCAGTGTACCCCTTTTCTTTAGGGAAAATGTATTTATTTAAACACAATATCGCTAATGATTTTATGATCTATGCAAGACAGGAATGAAGAGAAAAGTGGCGCTAACGCTTAGAGTTCAAGGGCAACACAGAGAATTCTGACAGTTTTAACAAGTTACCAGGATAAGGATAGGAGGGCTTAGAGAGTGGGATAAGGACAAATGCAAGACAAGCAGACTATGGACTTCTATGGGGTAGGGATTATACTTATAGTCCACTTTTAGTTTGGGATTTTTGGACCGTCAACAGATTCTGGTCGCTACATGGCACAGGTACCTCTGGATTCAGTTAGTGGGCAAGCAGTTAGTGGGCAGCAAGCCAGGCTGGTTCAGGATGCAAGAGGTACCACAGCTTTCCCCTTTTTAAATGGGAATTTAGTGGGTTGATTCTGGATCAATGGCCTTTTTGGGAATAGGATCAGTACTGCTTGGGTTTTGCAGTGGGACCTGGAGAAGGTCAGCAATGCTTTGGCCTTGTAGTTGGAATCTGGACTCAGCAGGATGAACAGAACAGGAACGCCGGCGCTGGAAAATGAGGAAGAGTGTGTGTCTGTGTCCTGTCAGGGACTCTTATTTATAATGCACAGTGACATCATCCAAGTATATGGCTGGGCAGGCTTAGCTAAGCACACCTCTAACTGACGGGATTGGCCAGGGGTGCTCGTCTCCGCCTCGCTCTCAACTGG
Organism: Ambystoma mexicanum; assembly: GCF_040938575.1. Taxonomy (NCBI): domain Eukaryota; kingdom Metazoa; phylum Chordata; class Amphibia; order Caudata; family Ambystomatidae; genus Ambystoma; species Ambystoma mexicanum. The sequence goes on along the minus strand of NC_090921.1, from coordinate 214,769,099 downwards.
TTGTATTTCAAAGCAGGAGGGCAGATTTATGGTGTGAGTTTACAATGTTCAAAAAACCTCCCACAGTTATTTTAGCCAAAATCCGATTTTGCCACAAACGGTACATTTATACAGTTGAAATCTCTTAGCAAATTATATACACAGGTTATGTATTTTGTGTAGAGCATAGCACTCCAACTCTGCAATCCTTGAGACATTGTTTCGCCCTTCTGATAGTTTTTGGCAATTTTGAGTATGAACGCTTCGGCGTAAAATTACAAAACTTTATACACATGTATGGATTAACATAAGGGATGCAAGTATACAAATTTGCATTGGCATCATGGATACTTTCCTTGTAATCCCTGATTCTTTGCCATTCCCGTTCCCAAAGGGTCAGTGAATTCTACCATGTCTTAAATGAAAGCCCAAAGAAATCACTTTTTAACTGTGAACTTTTTACATTTCTACAAAGTCTTGCTGCAGAGATAAAAGTCTTTACATTTTTATTCATAAATAGTCTTTGGTAGCAAATGGCAGTCCTTTGTCTGTCACTGGGCCATTTCTTTCTTTCTTCAGCTCCCACCAACTGTCATTTCCTCCAGTGCAAGGTGGGGGTTTCCCATCTGGATTGAAGGAAGATATTCCACACAGGATAGTGCTTGGAGCGTCAAGGAGATATTGTTCCCAAGACAGTGCATATATGTAGAAATTATTTCTAGTCCAAACAGTAACAGTAAACACATAGAAGCGTTGATCGCCAGGTGCATGATGCCCCTGAGCGTAAGAGTCCTTTTGAGGTCTTGTGAATGATGAACATGACCCGTAGGATGTGAGCGGTTATATCTGTGAGGTGATCATCTATGTAACGTTTTGTAGTACTTGTGTACCCCTAGCATGTTTATGGAAATCCTGTGCTAATACAAATGTTCCGAGTATCCGTTGTAACCTTCATTAGCCCTGCGCTGGCTCAGGGTGATTGGGCACTGTGCCAAATGATTCATACCTGCCATGTGCTTTTGACACTGCTTCTGTGTAATTCTTGTAACATCTGGTACTGAACGCGGCTCCTTGTGCACGCTCCGATAGAGCATAGCCCTTTAGAGAGCGCTCTTTTATGAGTCGTCGGGTTGGCTTGCTACCCATTTGCCAGTGTGTTTTTTCTGTTTATCTTGATCTGTACATGTGACCATGTGGGAATTCATAATACCAATGTGATGGGGTTTGTGGTTGAGACCACTTTTTGATGATATTTTTATTTGTGACCTTTTTTAGTGGCCCATCCATTTAAATTAATTGGTGTACCTCTAATTTCGTCAGCAGGTTTCCCTTATGTTTTTATTTTTAGATAACCTCTTACACAAGGCAGTTTCCATGCAGTCCTTGGCCATTCCATCATGCCTGCCGAGCATGACCGCTTTTATCTTTACTCTGATATGAGCACACAAAGTGAAACTGATTACTTATTACGGACACGGGGTACCCGACCGGTTTCTCCAGTTTGCTGGCCCGTGGTCTGCATTAGTGTTTGATTGTGTTTGTGACTAGATGGGTAAGTTTAAACACATTTATACTTTATACACATGTATGGATTAACATAAGGGATGCAAGTATACAAATTTGCATTGGCATCATGGATACTTTCCTTGTAATCCCTGATTCTTTGCCATTCCCGTTCCCAAAGGGTCAGTGAATTCTACCATGTCTTAAATGAAAGCCCAAAGAAATCACTTTTTAACTGTGAACTTTTTACATTTCTACAAAGTCTTGCTGCAGAGATAAAAGTCTTTACATTTTTATTCATAAATAGTCTTTGGAAGCAAATGGCAGTCCTTTGTCTGTCACTGGGCCATTTCTTTCTTTCTTCAGCTCCCACCAACTGTCATTTCCTCCAGTGCAAGGTGGGGGTTTCCCATCTGGATTGAAGGAAGATATTCCACACAGGATAGTGCTTGGAGCGTCAAGGAGATATTGTTCCCAAGACAGTGCATATATGTAGAAATTATTTCTAGTCCAAACAGTAACAGTAAACACATAGAAGCGTTGATCGCCAGGTGCATGATGCCCCTGAGCGTAAGAGTCCTTTTGAGGTCTTGTGAATGATGAACATGACCCGTAGGATGTGAGCGGTTATATCTGTGAGGTGATCATCTATGTAACGTTTTGTAGTACTTGTGTACCCCTAGCATGTTTATGGAAATCCTGTGCTAATACAAATGTTCCGAGTATCCGTTGTAACCTTCATTAGCCCTGCGCTGGCTCAGGGTGATTGGGCACTGTGCCAAATGATTCATACCTGCCATGTGCTTTTGACACTGCTTCTGTGTAATTCTTGTAACATCTGGTACTGAACGCGGCTCCTTGTGCACGCTCCGATAGAGCATAGCCCTTTAGAGAGCGCTCTTTTATGAGTCGTCGGGTTGGCTTGCTACCCATTTGCCAGTGTGTTTTTTCTGTTTATCTTGATCTGTACATGTGACCATGTGGGAATTCATAATACCAATGTGATGGGGTTTGTGGTTGAGACCACTTTTTGATGATATTTTTATTTGTGACCTTTTTTAGTGGCCCATCCATTTAAATTAATTGGTGTACCTCTAATTTCGTCAGCAGGTTTCCCTTATGTTTTTATTTTTAGATAACCTCTTACACAAGGCAGTTTCCATGCAGTCCTTGGCCATTCCATCATGCCTGCCGAGCATGACCGCTTTTATCTTTACTCTGATATGAGCACACAAAGTGAAACTGATTACTTATTACGGACACGGGGTACCCGACCGGTTTCTCCAGTTTGCTGGCCCGTGGTCTGCATTAGTGTTTGATTGTGTTTGTGACTAGATGGGTAAGTTTAAACACATTTATACTTTATACACATGTATGGATTAACATAAGGGATGCAAGTATACAAATTTGCATTGGCATCATGGATACTTTCCTTGTAATCCCTGATTCTTTGCCATTCCCGTTCCCAAAGGGTCAGTGAATTCTACCATGTCTTAAATGAAAGCCCAAAGAAATCACTTTTTAACTGTGAACTTTTTACATTTCTACAAAGTCTTGCTGCAGAGATAAAAGTCTTTACATTTTTATTCATAAATAGTCTTTGGAAGCAAATGGCAGTCCTTTGTCTGTCACTGGGCCATTTCTTTCTTTCTTCAGCTCCCACCAACTGTCATTTCCTCCAGTGCAAGGTGGGGGTTTCCCATCTGGATTGAAGGAAGATATTCCACACAGGATAGTGCTTGGAGCGTCAAGGAGATATTGTTCCCAAGACAGTGCATATATGTAGAAATTATTTCTAGTCCAAACAGTAACAGTAAACACATAGAAGCGTTGATCGCCAGGTGCATGATGCCCCTGAGCGTAAGAGTCCTTTTGATACCATGCATGCAATGGATGGGATGCAGAATAACTCTGACACCAAATAATCAAACCAATTTAGGAAGATGGCAAAGTGTTTGTTTTACTATCAGTTATCTAAAACAGGGAGTTACAACGGACATCAACGGACGTCGCCCAAACTCTCTTGTACATTTCATTAAAATAAATCACATTTATATACTAAAAATGTGTCATACGTGACGTCATACTACGTGGCAAATAAGAAAAACCTAAGAGGGATTGTGATACGTTCAAGGGGAACATCTAAGTATACTTTCTATAAGGGGTTGTATTGTGATTGGATCTCTATTGTCAGGTGGACAACTTGTGCCCTCCTCTAGTGCAAGTCATCTTCATCATTATTAAGTACACAATATATCATTGGCTCTCAAACTATAAGGCCCTTCGTTATATGGCCACTACAATTAGTTGGCACGCTCGTGCCAGTCTGAAACATTCAGCTCATTTAGCAGCACATAAGTTCATATCTAGGTGCCAGGAGATGGGCATGACTTTACCTCCCCACCCAATTAGCCCAATGTCTCTCATCACCAATGCCTTCTGCCATGAAGAATGTCTTTGAACTTGGCCTTGCAATGTATTCTTGTCTCTGGGAATATAAGGGAGTGTGAGCACACACTATTGTTATTCTGGAACCCCTCACCCATCTCTATTTTCATCCTTGGCTCACGTGACAGGAGGCCACGATTTGGTCCCTTTTTCAGCATTTAAGTGTCTTAAATGAATAAAACTTGGCACTCATGGTGTTCTTTCTTAGCACTTTAACAAGGGATGATTCAGCATATCATGCTTACTGCCTTCAGAATCGATAACCAGGCCAGACAGCCCTTCCAGGTTCACCCACAATCTCGGCTAATTCTTTGCTGCGACACAGCTCTCGGCTCTTCTCTAATTGGTCAATTACTTATACCATCTGCGCCCAGATGCAGTCTCTACTTAAGCACGATTTAAGTTCAAAATCAAATCAAACTGCCTCTCTGACCATGCTCTAAGAGGAATTTCCCTACCTAAACCAGAAACTAAAGGATCAGTCTGTGTCAGGATGTCAAAACAAAACTGTCCTGTGTCAAAACGTTCTATTCTGACCCTGACACTAAACCCTATACTAAAAGGTGAAAAGGTAAAGGTATTTTAACTTGGCAGGTTCGGAAAAAGTGTTTATAAAGAATAAATGATTCAAACAAAAAGTTCTTCGATGAAGACGGTTCTTGGTTCCAGAGGGTAGTCCCCCTTCCCCTGGATTTTGCCTTCCTCTTTGTGGCTTTTCTTCACACAATAGTTCTTTGGGCCACACTAGGACAACTATCACATCAGTAGACAACACCTGTTTGGTTTGACAATATTGGGTTCTTCTTTCTTGTTTAACACAGTCTTTTCCAATTGCCTGGTATTCTTGCCTGCTAGGACTTCTCATACACCCACTTGAAATGTCCTGGATATCTCTCCTGCCAGAACTTCTGTTTTCACACACTTGAATGGCCTGGTCAAACATAAGAACAAAGAATTTGGAAGTCCCCAGTAGCCACACATTTTATAGGAGGTTTGGATTCCATGTCACCTAGGGGCATGAACTGTGATTGGGATTTAACATGCTACCCGTAAAACGTCCTGGTGGATTATATATACATTCCTGCAGTTAAATTGAGTAAGCATTTTTCGCCTCTAGATCCTTTTGTAAGTGATCTTTGTTTTCTGTACAGAATGTAAGCAGAGTTGCCAGTGAGGGACTCACCTGCACAGCATTTTCCCCTGTTACATTTGGTTAGGTGCTGGAGGAGAACTCGATCTTTTGTAATCTATTCTATGTCTGATTTTTGTTATCTTAGAAGGTTTTCGTCCTTTTTTCCATGATGTTTGTTTGCAAGAGTATTCGGGGTCTTGTGAATGATGAACATGACCCGTAGGATGTGAGCGGTTATATCTGTGAGGTGATCATCTATGTAACGTTTTGTAGTACTTGTGTACCCCTAGCATGTTTATGGAAATCCTGTGCTAATACAAATGTTCCGAGTATCCGTTGTAACCTTCATTAGCCCTGCGCTGGCTCAGGGTGATTGGGCACTGTGCCAAATGATTCATACCTGCCATGTGCTTTTGACACTGCTTCTGTGTAATTCTTGTAACATCTGGTACTGAACGCGGCTCCTTGTGCACGCTCCGATAGAGCATAGCCCTTTAGAGAGAGCTCTTTTATGAGTCGTCGGGTTGGCTTGCTACCCATTTGCCAGTGTGTTTTTTCTGTTTATCTTGATCTGTACATGTGACCATGTGGGAATTCATAATACCACTGTGATGGGGTTTGTGGTTGAGACCACTTTTTGATGATATTTTTATTTGTGACCTTTTTTAGTGGCCCATCCATTTAAATTAATTGGTGTACCTCTAATTTCGTCAGCAGGTTTCCCTTATGTTTTTATTTTTAGATAACCTCTTACACAAGGCAGTTTCCATGCAGTCCTTGGCCATTCCATCATGCCTGCCGAGCATGACCGCTTTTATCTTTACTCTGATATGAGCACACAAAGTGAAACTGATTACTTATTACGGACACGGGGTACCCGACCGGTTTCTCCAGTTTGCTGGCCCGTGGTCTGCATTAGTGTTTGATTGTGTTTGTGACTAGATGGGTAAGTTCTATAGACCTGGGTACCCTTTTTGAATTCACCTTGGGAGGGATAGTCCCTTTATATATTCATTGCTCTTTCAGTTAACACAGAGGAAGCTCGCTGCAAAGTACCTATCGATGTAAACCTTGCTAGATGTTATACAGATGTGGGTGAGTGGATTCACTTGCTAGAGGTGATTATATATTATACTTTTCAGCTATTAGTTTGGAAAGTCTGATTGGTACTTTTTTAACTATTAATTTCTAGGTCCTAATCTGCACTTTGAAACACATCCAGTGAGGTCAGTGAATGGTTTGTCAACATGTTTGTGTTATTATTCACGTATAGGTTATTAGTGACTATTTAAACATATATATTTGGTAGGCAACAAAATTTGAACAAATTTAGAGAAAGAGCAGCATAACAGCCTTGATGAAGGGGTTGTTCCGAAACGCGTCAGCAATAATGAAGTGTCAGCAATTTACAACATACACACTGGGCACTTCTTGTTTAAACTGCTTGATGTTCTCAATTAAGTATTTGGGATTCAGTCACTTGAATGTTGTCTATGTTCATCTATTTACTATATTCAACAGCAATCGCTCATTATAAGTCTTTCTTTTTTTTTTACACATGATTAAAGTGTGTTAGGAAATGTCGGTATTCATATTTAATTTGTATGTTATTTCATTATATGTTAACTTAATTCAAAAACACATTGTTAAAATTGTTATCCTTGGCTTATGTTTTTTTGAATGCAAGTGCCTTATTTACTGAAGTAAAACAATATTGGTTGATAACGTGTGATCGAGTTAAATCGTCTTATTATATATTTTTTGAATAAATGGTTATTAATTTTGAATTTCACATTCTTGTTTGATTTACAATTTGAACATTACTTTGGGACTTGTTCCATAGGAGTGCAATCAAGGTACCTGTTGGTAACAATGGGCTTTCAATTGTATTCGGGTTTACTTTCCTACTAGGACTTCTGTTTTCGCACACTTGGGGCCTTTGCCCACTCCCACATGTCATTACATACAAGTAGGATAACGTGTCACAGTAATAGGGTATCCTTTCACTGTTCTTCCAATATTTGCACTTAGCAGAACTACATATTGGGAGAGGGTTCACTGGTAATTTACATTCCCCCTTGTCAATATGTCCAATCTGTGTTTTTGTAAATGGCTTTTAAGATGCCTGCACTTGGTATGCTTGCTGATACGCCCCGGTGTCCCCTCTGCTTCTAGGTGGACTCACCAGTCTTCGTTGGTGTTGATTTACTCTCTTGCGGTCTGCTAACGAAGGACTCCAGCCAACTTTCACCTTGCAGCCACCTTCTCTTCATTCGCTGGTTCCCCGCAGCTTCTACTGCACATGCCTGCCTTCCTCTCGACTTTGGTAAGCGGTACACTGCTTGTCTCCGTCTGCAAATGGCCAGTAGTTCCTTACCGGCTTCTGGCGTTCCTGCTGTGGATCTTCCTTCTGCAGCTTCTTTCTCAGTCTGCGAGCTGCTCGTTTTCTCCACACCGGCTCCGGCTCTTCGGTTTCCCGCTCTGCCCAACGAGGTTCAGCTTTCGCTTGCCAGCCGCCACAGCAGCAGTCAAAGTTTCTTGGTATGGGCTGCTTAAATTTCCCGGCCACAGGTGTGTGCAGGGAAATACGAGAACACTTGTTGAGCTTGTGATCTCTTTTGATCCATTCTCTCTTCTTTGTCGTATTAGTTTGAGGATTCTGGGAATTGTAGTCCATGAGTGAAAAATGGACTTTGAATAAGCAGAAAAAGGTTTTGATGGATAAGTGGATAAGTTGTCAAAGGTGATTTCATCAGGTTGCTCATTTTGGTTTCTCAATTTCATGAGAGGGGTTTCCCTGTTCTTCATAGGAAAAAGAACAGATGCATGAAAGTATGCCATGATGGTTTCAGATATGGGGAGGTTATTATCAAGGGAAAATGGGGGATAGCATGTCTCCCTCGATGGACCCATGACATCTCCCCAGAGGCTGTTTCTGCCCATGTGATCCTCCCTCATGTAGTCACCCCCACGGTCAGGATCAGCTAGCGGCTGCCATGGACACATGGGAGAGGTAACCGCCGGGGAATCAGTGATGACTTCTTCGGATTCATCACAGACCACAAACCCAGGAGAAAGGAGTCATTCACCTGGGAAAGAAACACTCTAGTCTTATCAGCTTTAGTGAGGGACAGAACTATGGATTTTACCACAGGACAGTGGACATTTAAGTAAAACGGACATTTTGACAGACCCTTTTTCGTCTTTAGTTGAGGCAGGGAAACCCCCTTATAGAAATAAGAACAGTTAGGCCTTTCGCTTCCTTTTAAGTAGAATAAAAGTCTTTGCCAAACATCAAGCCACCTTTGTATCAGTCTCTTCAGTCTGCAGGCTTACAGTGGCCAATGATTGAAAAGTAGATTTTGAGTTGTTCCAGAGTGCAAGGAGTCTGGTACATCACAGAGAATAGCTACTCAACCATTGAACCCTATAACTTTGGCAGGAGCGGTCTGGGAAATTATTTCCATTTACATTTTAGGGCCCATAGGTAAGGATTTTTTAATTTTGATACTGAATATGTATTCGAAGTGGGTTGAAATTGAGATTGTTCTTTGTAGTTTTTGAAGTGAATATTTGAGAGGGAAGGGATTCCAAGGCAAGTTCTGTCAGACCATGGAGCACAGTTGATTAGCAGAGAAATGGGTGAGTTTTTAAAGAGATGTGGCATTACCCATTAGAGAAACGCGTGGTAACACCTAAATTCCAACAGAGCGATAGAACGGATTGAGTGATTATGGATGGGGTAAAGGGCTCAGAGTTGCAGTCAACCCTGGAAGAAGGTGGAATAAGAGAGATTAGCAGCATTGCAGTTCGCCAAGCATGAATCAACGGGGGCTATACCGTTTGAAGTGATGTGTCGGGGAGGGGGGGTTGTCACTCTAAGCTTGTCCCGTATTGGATGGAAACCGGGAAGAAACAGTGTGTGAGCCATGAGCTGATCCGTGAGAATGTGAAATCTCCCCAGGATAAGAGGACGAGATTGTTCAATGAATAGGGCTGGGTGAGAAGTACTAATGTGGAACTGGGAGATTTGGTTAGGATCATGTTCCCCAGGAAGATGGGTAAAGGAGGGGAGAGAAGCTCAACCCCCGTACAAGTGGTGAGGAAGTATAATAAGCGAGAATGATGCCTGGAGGGAAGGTTTGGAACCTGAGCAGAGCGGTGACTGCAGGTGAGTTGCATGTGTGTTAGATCCTCTTACTTCTTCTCCTGACCCAAGACTCTCTCCTTCCTCCTCACCTGTGCCACTAGTGTCAGGGCTGCTCTGTGTCAAACGCCATCTTATGCTGCAATGTTTTTCCTTCTTGTGAGGCGAGGAAGCCACAGTGGCCGCCTGTGATCTGCAGCCCTGTGGCCTCTCTCCCAAAGACAAATCTGGGGAAAAGGTCTGGTAGACACCAAAGAGCCCCGGGACAGTGGTATCCTTTATGGTGACAATTTCCGTCTTCCTTCCAGCTCTGATAAGAATCGGTATCCAATCCTTGAAGTTAGTGGTTTGGAGGCAGAGTAGAGTGGCAGAACGATAGTTCCAATTGACTCCAATGACGAGAAGGTGGTGTCCGGTGCTGATAGAACAGGACTCAGGCACTGGCTGGGAATACCAGCAGACGCAGTCCGCTCGAGGGAGTGGGAAGGACTCAACACGACTGTGAAGGCTGGTAAATTGTTGGTTCCCGTGCGAGGAGCGGGAGCCGTGTAGCAATGAAAGTGAAAAAAGCCACTAGGCCCCTCGACCCCGTTCCATTTTCCGTCCCTGCTGGTCTTTTGCATCGTCTTGGCCCCCACATGCCCTCCTTCTGCCCCTTAATAATGTCAAAGGACTCATATTGTGGGTAGAAAGGGCTGCTGCTGCTGCTTTATTAGGCAGGAGTTAACTACAGGTGTTCAGTTTTTGGCAATGCACATCAGGATTCTGCTCTGAGCTGGTGCCCTTACATGTTTGTACTTTCCCCATATAATCTCCTCCTGCGCCCCGCAGGTTTCTAAAGCTCTTACACATGTATTTGTTTGTCCAGGTGCTTTGACCTCTTTCACGGTTCCTCCTTTCCTAGGTCTTCTGCCCACCTAAACAATTCCCCATTGCCCAGGTGTCTTTGAACTGTGACATCTCTTTACCCCTTTTCCAAAGCGCCTTGACCTCTTATTCTTTCCCCAGGTTGCTGACCTCTTACGCAATTCCCTGTTCCCAGGTGCCTTGAGGTCTTACCTCTTCCTCCTATCCCCAGGTGTAATATTCCCACCCCATGGAGTTGCATATTCTTTCTGATTGTGACCCCGGACCGTTGTCCTCTTCTATGCTTTCCTTACATACATCTCTGGCTCTCTGGGCCTCATCATTTCCTGAACTCTGCCCGCCTCTCTGGGTTTCCTCTATTCTCCCTCTCTCGCTTACCCCTTTCCCCGTCTCCTTGGTTTCCGACCTCTATGTCCTCTACTTTCTCCCCCACCTGACAAACCCTTTTGCTTTTGGACCCTTGCCCCTTACCCAACCTGTTTTCCTGCACACTTATACCTTTATGCTTGCTAGCCTCCTGTCCTAGTCCACCTGCTTTTCATTTTTTATTCTTCACTTTCCTTCGTTTAACCTTCACATTACTTTCACTTTCCTTTTCCTCACTTCACTTTACATCACTTTTACTGTACTTTACATTTTTAAAATAATTTTTTTGTGTGACCACCTCCCACCACTTACTCCGTGGCTCCTCGGAGGATGTGCCCCTTCGCCATTATATTACAGTAACTGTGCAGTCCCTTATGGCTTCTGACAGCCCTTCCAGCCTGGATGCACCATGTACCTCCGCTGCGACAGTTCCGCTGCAAAATGAAACAGAAAATGTACACAATGATCATTCAAAACATTCTCCCTGGTGTGATTGGAACGGGCGGGCATCAGTTGTCCTCTGCTATAAGTCCTGGCAAGAAGGAGCTCCACTATGCCCATGCGGTACCTGTGGTTTGGCTCCCGTGGGTTGCCAGACATTTCGTTGAAAAAAATTGGTCGACCAGACAAATGGTCGAATCAATTTGTTCGAAAACCAAATGGTCGAAAAATTTTTTTTTTAATTTTAACCCTTTTTTTTTTTTTTTTGGGGGGGTCCCCCCTAACCCCCTTTTGTTCTCTAAAAACCCCTTTTTTAACTAAACGAAAACCCGAAAAATAAATATAGAAATAAAAAAAAAAAATTCGACCATTTGGTTTTCAACCAAATTGCGTCGACCAAATTGCAGTCGACCAGTTTTTTTTCGACGAGTTGACTGGACATGGGAGCTGTTACACTTTCCCCAGATGGACATAGTCTATTATAGTTTCCTGTCCGCCTGGTCTGCTGTCTGGCAAAAAATTATTGAGGGCCTCGCCTTATAATTATAAATGCTGTCTCTTGATGTTGTATACTTTTCTACATGCCTGTAGCCGGAGGTTGGAGGGACACACAGTACATGTAGAAAGAAAGGTCACACCTTTTAGTTTTATATTTACGAGGGGCCTGTGGTCAATAAGGTAAATAAACTTAGAAAAAGGGGGGTTGGACCACAGGTTTCCTCCTGCACCTGTTGCTAAAACGAACTAATAATAGTCAGGTCCCAATTCACACAACCTTACAAGACTGCTGAATATTGTCACTCTAAATCATACAACTTCATATAAGAAACAGTTTCTTATTGCACACAGGACATGTTTTGTGTTTCACATGAGGTACATTTATTCAAAAACATTTGTATACATATAAATGAACACTTTGGTTGCCTATACATCCTACGTCATACATAAGAGACATATTTTTGGTACCATTTCATCGAAGTACACACTAATATTCAAAACGGGTTAGTGCAATTATGGCCTGAATTATTTTGCCAAACAAGATTTTCATACCCTACTATTTCTTTTTGGAGAACTACTGACTGTATAGACGTCCTTGCTGGGGGCGGTGTCTTACCACAATGTACAAAAGACACAGACAAAATGACATATAATCTCTTTTCTGAATTGAACTGGACTCGTATAATTGACAATAGTCACACTTCTCAGTTGTGTTGGATGTATTGTCTGAGGGATCTGTACTGTCTCTGTGTTTCTTAATAGTCTTGTCTTTAGGTACCTTTCACCATCCCCCTAGGATGCTTTGTTCATCATCACCCTTGTGTAACACTGTAGATAATCCAATGGATAAACGAAAAAGTGGTGTTGACGCACTGCGTTTCGGCCTTTGGGAATGAGATAGTCCACATCCATGCAGTGGTCTTCCCTTGAAATTACAAACAGGCCTTCATCAGGACAAAAAAGTATTTTTAGCTCGATATTAATCTTCTAACCCCAAAGCTAGTGATCTACAATTAAAAAGAAAGAACGAGAAAGGCAACCATTTTAAAAGAAGTGGTCTGTGTCCTCTGGGTTACTAGAGACTCTGGGTGGTGATATGGGACATAAGGTCACTTACCTGATTAGGTGGACCGAACAGGGACAGGTGTCCAAGTCTGAAAGCATCTTAAATTGTGCATTTCTGGAAATCGTGTGAAAAGAATAACAGGACGATGCTTGTTTTAGCTATCGCATATCGGTGTATGTGTGCTCATACACGCAAACAAAAAGTTAATAAAGATGAACAGGACTGCGTCCCTACCTTCAAGTAGAGGGAAAAATCGCCTCATTAGATGTTGCCCGTATCATGGGAAATCTCATCTAGTATTCAATTCTGGTCCCTATTCTAACCACTCAACAATGTATTCACGCAACTTCTAGAACACAGGATGGGTGTTAACCACTGCATTTTTGCATTTTTTCAATTTTTTCCTTCACTTTCGCAGCCTTCAATACGGGCCAACCTCCAGTAACAACTTTGGTCTGTTATGACCCAGGAGGCAAGAACCAGAATTGACCACTAGATGAAATGCCCCATGATACGGGCAACATCTAATGAGAGCAATTTTTCCCTCTACATGAAGGTAGGGACGCAGTCCGCTTCATCATTATTAACTTTTTGTTTGCGTGTATGAGCACACATACACCAATATGCGATAGCTAAAACAAGCATCATCCTGTTATTCTTTTCACACGATTTCCAGAAATGCACAGTTTAAGATGCTTTCAGACTTGGACACCTGTCCCTGTTCAATCCACCTAATCAGGTAAGTGACCTTATGTCCCATATCACCACCCAGAGTCTCTAGTAACCCAGAGCACACAGACCACTTCTTTTAACATGGTTGCCTTTCTCTTTCTTTCCTTTTAATTGTAGATCATTAGCTTTGGGGTTGGAAGATTAATATCGAGCTAAAAGTACTGTTTTGTCCTGATGAGGGCCTGTTTGTAATTTCAAGAGAAGACCACTGCATGGATGTGGACTATCTCATTCCCAAAGGCCGAAACGCAGTGCGTCAACACCACTTTTTCGTTTATCATTTGGATCATCTACAGTGTTACACAAGGGTGATGATGAACAAAGCACCCTATGGGGATGGTGCAAGGTACCTAAAGACAAGACTATTAAGAAACACTGAGACAGTACAGACAATACATCCAACACAACTGAGAAGTGTGACTATTGTGAATTATCCGAGTCCAGTTCACTTCAGAAAAGAGATTATATGTGATTTCGTCTGCGTCTTTTGTACACTGTGGTAAGACACCGCCCCCAGCAGATAGTAGGGTATTTAAAACTTGTTTGGCAAAATAACACAGGCCATAATTGCACTAAACTGTTTTGAATATTAGTGTGTACTTCGATGAAATGGTACCAAAAATATGTCTTTTATGCATGACGTAGGATGTATCGGCAACCAAAGTGTTCATTTATATGTACAAAAATGTTTTTTTGATAAATGTACCTCATGTGAAACACAAAACATGTCCTGTGTGTAAAAAGAAACTTTTCTTATATAAAGTTGTATAGTTTAGAGTGACAATATTCAGCAGTCTTCTAAGGTTGTGTGAATTGGGACACGACTATTATTAGCCCGTTTTAGCAACAGGTGCAGGAGGAAGCCTGTGGTCCAACCCCCCTTTTTCTAAGGGACACACAGTACGCCAGCTTCTCTTGTCGCAGGGTCCATGTTCCCAACTCCCCGACCCAGCCCTGCCTCGTGTAAAGCATAAAAACCCGAAAGCGGCACTGCTGAAAGAAGCCTTGGTTTCAGCCAGCTCTGACTCCTCTCGCAGTTTCCCCACTGGTTTCGGTAAATGGTTCCACAAAGCTTTTATTTCTTTGTCACAGTTACTTTGATTTCCCAGTGTGACTCCCTTAACAATGCTGCTTTGCTGCAATTTCGCTCTCTGTTAGCTGCCTTTCCCCTGTGAACGGCAGCCCGTAGAATACTTCACTTCTGAAGGGTTTTCTCACTCTTCCGCGTGCCTTATTGTTCCCTCCTAACTTCTGACAGTCGGTTCACTTTTTAAGCATGAATCAATGTTTCTTCGGCGCCTCCTCCGAGCACACCATGCAGCAAACTTCTTATTGCTTTCTATCCGCGACACTGTATCCGTGCTGCATAGGCTTCTGGTGAACTTCTGGGAAGTTCCATGCTCTTCCATCCCAATGCAGTGTTTTTCCTGCTTTCTTTTCTTTCAGCACGGTAACTGCTTCCAGTGTTTTTTTCGTTCACCTCCACTATTACAGCAACCACCACTACTGCTGCTGCTACAACTGCTACTGCCACTACTACAACCACTTTGTTTTAGGTGTGTTTTTATAGCTGGGCCAGCTTCCCTTGTTATGCAACAACTAGAACGTTGCATAAGGTCCAGCACCTCCTTGTGTGGCTTCCTCGTCCCAGTACCAATGATATATGTAACTAGGGTTATTGATTTAGGATATGCCGTTTGGTATGGCATATCAGTGCTAAAAGTATCAAAAGTGTTCTGAATCGTCTGGTTACCTTGTACTTTAAGTACTGGAATGGTGTTCCCATTGGGGAAGAAAAGGATGCGAATTCTGGGTTTCTCACAGAACACTCATACCGGGGGCGCTACTGGGGGCTGTTAAAGGGTAAAAGTGTTGCCCAATGAAAACAATGAGATGTGCAAGATAAAGCAAACCCAAAGTGAAGAGTTGTGGTGAACAAAACAAACAAGAGAAACTGTGAATGAAAGAATAAGATTTAAGAACTATCAAATACCGAACTAAAGGAAAACCTTTTGATAAGTCTATGAGTAGAAGGCAAGCTTATGTTTAGTACATGGAAAATATATTGAAATGCAAAGAACAAACCTTATGAAATACAATGAAAAGCAAGTAGTGAATATTACTAAAGAGTGTGAAAGTAATGTGGTGAAGGAAAGAGAGCACCACAGAGTGAACTGTATGAAATAACACATTGTGGCAAAATCAGGAGACTGGCAAAGACGAAGATACATTGTGGTGCAGCCAAAAGGCTGGCGAGGAGAAAGCCAAGTGAATGGGAACCAGAACCCAGGTGCAGTTACAAAAGAACCTGTGTGAGCAAGAAAGCCTGGGGTTACCGGCTGCGTGACCTGTAATGGGTGGATCGAGTGGTCCGACAACTGCACATAGACCACGGAAAGCCAATCTGTGAAAGTCAAGGAAACATACAGAAAGCAAAACTAAATGTATGAAAGAGATTGCTGAAGTGAAATAAAAGAAAGCAATCTGTTTAAACTGTCAAGAAAGCGGAAGGAGTGTAAGTTGACATGGAACTGGTTTTGAATATTAAGATACTGAAACTAAGTATAAGTTGGCAAGCTGGAAAAGCTGACGTTTTGGGGAGGGGAACCCTAAGACTTATGAACATTGTTGTTACCTTAAAGGAGGGAAGCTTGAGGCCCCCTTGTTGGAACTGTGTTGTCTTCTTGGGGAAGGGAAACCTGAGACTTTGTGGAACTGTTTTGAACTTGGGGAAGGGGAGCTGGAAAGCAAGACAAGAGATCGAAGAAGCTCAGAACTTTATTTGGAACACTGTTTCTTTTAATGAATAACTAAATTCAGAGCACCATGTGAGTAAACCTGTCCCCCAGACACCTCACCTGTCTGGACTTTGATGCACCACTGTATCAGGTCTTATGCACCAACACTCCTATACTTACCCATCCGCAATAGCGTGTATAATGTGAAAGCCTGGGTTCCAGGCACACTAATGTAACAGGTTTTGGGGTATCTTTACTCTTATATGCACTCGTGCGCACTAGTTTTCGCAATATACTTTTTCCAGAAACGGCTGTTTCATTTCAGACTGACCTAATGAAATGTTAAACTAGTTTGTACACTAACATTGAACTACGGAGTTATAAAATAGACACGTATGCCATATGGTGGCATACTATATTACCCAAGTCGGATATATAGAACAATTGTAGGAACTGCTTGGCTATATCTTTCTGAGCAGATTGTTTGTTCGCTGAATGCAAATAGCAGCGGTTATTTTTGTGCATGAACCTGATACAGGGCAACAATGCCAAGAAACAGTGAGCGGTACTTTAACATAAGCATAATTACTATTTTCAAACCACGTAACGTTGTGGCTGATTGCAGTACTTCATCTACGTAAGCAGCAATCTGCGGGACGGTTCTTCGAGGCTACTATGAGGCAGAGCTGATCTGTGTTGCCAGGCAACCTCAGAGCTCTAAAATGACATGACCACAGGTCATTTTAACTCTGAGGCCACTTATAGGCCCTTGCAGACAACACCCACATTCTGCAAATCTGCGATTAGTCACACGGCAGCAACCCGCCGCCCTGAACACATTGAAGCGTTAAAATGGGTAGGCTCGCGATATTTTAACGTTTACAGATGGACAAGCAAGTTTATATAGACTCACTTCATAGAGTTATTTGTTAATATATGACCCTTATACTTATGACTAAGTAATACGAGCACATGTGGACGTCCATAATACATTTTCCTTTCTTTCTGGTGCCTTTGTCTTCTCATTTTTTACATCAGCAAATCGTAACTGAAACTGACATCAAATCCCTTAATTGAAACACCCGAGCACATGACTTTAAGACGTACGGAAAATACATCCCACTATGGGCATTATATTGATAATGGAGGGTAAGCCCCTTAACATTTTCATCTTTTCACGTGCTTTTAAAAAAATGTGTGAGGCTTTTTGAGATTAGTGATTAGCGATGGTAAAATAGTAGATCCACTCTGCCTTTCAGATTAAAACACATTACATGGATGACTGCTACAGATCGGAATCTTAAATTACCCAATACTCAGAGGCTGTATGTACACAGCTAGTAACCTTTTGGCAAAATATCAGGTACCTTTCACTTGTAACCTTTTTTTGGGATGTGAATATTCACCATGTCACGTGTGTTGGATGTATTTGTGATAATAAGACGAATTTATAAAATATAGTGAGCCTCTCACTAATCATATATTTGTTGTTTTTTCTCTTCCTCTCCCCCATGCCCTCTTTTTCTCTCTTGCTGTATGTCATTTGATTGCACTTGATATTGAAATGGTGTTAATTCATATTTGATTTAAAAAACTACATTGGATGGCTGTACTATGGACTATGTACCACTGGTTATATCTATGTTAGCTATTTTTGTTTAAACTCAACTATACTTGTTTACGCCCTGAAGATGGCCCAGATAGGGTTGAAACACGTGTTGGCGTGGCGTTCTTTTTTGTTTATAGAAAATTAAAAATCATTTGTCAAATCCATATATTTCTCAACTTGGATTAGTCAACAGGATGGAACTTATGAATATGTAATATACATGACAAGTGCTACTACAGATCTCAGTTAGACACTAGTTGGTAGCGCAGACAGTTAGGTCTTTCCAAATCTACTGTTTTTTTTGGTGCTGACATCCCTACACATTGTTTAGTTTTAGTTGTGAGGGCAAGTATAGGTTTTGGACACAGGCAGACTTAAGTTGAACTTACTGACTTGGACTTTCCATAGTTTCTTTAGGTAGGGAAATCCCACCTTAGCATAGGGCCATCCTGACATTTAGGTTAAACTACTTTTGTTTGAATTTTGAATCTGTTGTCTGTGTCTTGCTTCATGATGCCTTCATGGCAGCCATATAGCAAAAAACGGCCCTTGGTATCTACTTTCGTACCATTACACTGTCAAGACTACATGGACAGAAGCCGGACTCGGTGTACTACCCACACACAGCATGGGGCAATTTCAGATTTCTATAAACTGTTCAGTGCTGTTTTAAATTAAAATCAATTGCTTTTATCATTGTTTGAAACAGGCCTTTGGTTTGTTGTCGCACGTTTTGTGAATAAAGTATGCTGTTCTACAAAGTAAAATGTTTTTAATTTTACACGCACAAAGCTATGTTAATGTTGTAGTTATTTATTTTACCTTTTGTTGTGCAAATGAATCATCTTCAGAGTGTGATAGGAATCTTGTTTTAAGAACGCTTTGGAATTTAACATGCGAAAGGGTCACTGAAGATGACCTTGTCCTTGCAGGCATTTCACATTAATTGCTGCCTCACGGACAGCCCTTGACAGAAAAGAAACACAGAAAGAAACTTTAATGTGGGTGCACCACTGGTGAGCCATTAATCAGCTCGGGTCCATGTAATTTTAAGGAAAAAAAGTATTAACGAAAACGTATTTAACGAACCCCCCCGTTATTCTTGACTTACAATCCTACCCCACCCCCCTCCCTACCCATTTAAATCCTTTTTTTTATGATTTGTATTATTTTGTAACAACCAACAACAAACAACATGAGTACATTATATGTCACATATCAATATCACCTAAGAAACGTACTCTATACCCCTCCCAATTCCCCCCAGCCCTGCTTGTGCATACATTCTCATTATCTATCACATTCCTTGCCTCGCCTGCTGTCTCTGGTGCTTCATCTAGCGTAGCGCCTTCTCCCCCATCTGGGTTGAATAAGGTCACTGTCAGCGCTACCCTTTTTGGATGTCTATGTTCAACTCCTGTTTCTGTTTCCTTAACGCCTTTTCCCATACACTGGTTTCAGCTGTTGGCCATTCAAGTCTTCCCACCATCTGACCACCCTTGGTCCCTCCGGGTCCTTCCACTTCATGGCTATGCTGCGTTTGGCCAATATATACATCAGTTCTTTAAGCTTGTTCAATGGTTTATTTTTCGAGCTCCTCTTGCATCTACCCAGCATGCATGCCACTGGTGATTGTATGTCCAGATCTACAACATCCCGGGCCGCTTTGTGCGCCACCCTCTCCCAAAATTCCCAGACCCTGTGGCATCCCCAGAACACATGTATCAGCCCTGCCTCTTCCTCTCTGCATCTCAGACATTCCTGTTAGCCTGCTCCCTTAAATTGTGCAATTGCCGCTGGTGTGATATAGAGCTGTATCAGTTGCATCCTGGCATTTCTGGAGTCCTTTTTGTGATACAATACTATGGCACCCCATGCTTTGTCTTAAAATCTTTAGCCCAATTCTGTTTCCCATTTTCCTTTGCACTTCAATTCTGCTCTCAAATCCCTCCCTATCAATACTTCATAAATCCTTGAGACAGCATGTCCACCCTCTGATATGCTGAGCAGGTTCTCTATTTCCTCGTTTCCTATTGTATCATTATTAATACTTGTCCACCGTCCCTTTGCTACCTTCAGCACTGCACTGTGCAGTAGGAAGTGTCCCCTGTGTATGCCCCTAGACTCTTGTAGTTCAGTGAACGTCAACAGTCCTTTTTTGGCACGTAGATCCCCAATCGTGGCAGCATGGTTCCCATTTGGTTCTCACCCTCGTACCGCTCCCTTGCATGTCTTTCATTATCGCTGCTATGGGGGTCTGGGCAAAATCGGTCTACCAGTTCCATAATGTTGCAAGTCCTTTTCCAAATCTGAATTTCCAATTTCACTAGTTATGGGTGACCCTTTTGCGCCCCACTAGGGGTCCAAATCAGGTCTCAAAGGTGTGCATTCTTTATAGCAGGCTGCAGAAGAGTTGTGTCTGTCGTGGGCTCGTCTGCCACCCATTGCACCACATGTTGGAACTGGCACGCAAGGAAGTACAACTCGTTCGTATTTTCCATCCTCCGTTCTCATGGGGCCTCTGTAATACGGTCAGCGCCACTCTATGCCTCCCCTCCTGCCATAGGAAGCGTCTGCAGAGCTTCTCTATGTCTGAAAAGAATCGCCTTGGGGTGTTGTGCGGAACATTGTTAAAGCAGTGCATAAGACTCAGCAGAGCCACCATTTTCAATAGTGCCGCCCTCCCAACAATGGATACTGGTAGTCTTCATCAATTTCTCCAACTCTTCTTTTGCTCGTAATGTGTTAAGGGCATGTTCTGATTTGGGGTCGCGGCATATGGTCAGCCCTAGGTAGGGGGAGGTCTGGCAAGTCCTCCTTTCTCACCATCGCAGTTTGGCTAATGGGAATAGACAAAACTTACTGTGCCTTACTCCATTAATTTCGATTCCCACATCCCCATATTCCTGTCTAAGGTATGCCGTTATAGATTCCGCAGCGATAATATATAACATTGGGGACAGCGGGCATCCCTGCCCCATGCCCCTGTGTAGCCTCCACCTCTCTGAGGACGTGTTCCCTGTCTTGACCCTGCCCATTGGTTCTGTATATATTAGCAGTACCCACTTCATGTAATTCAGTCCTATTCCTAGTTTTGCCACAGTGGCGTACAACCAGTCCCAGTGGACTGAGTCGAATGCCTTAGCGGCGTCCAGTGATGCCACTACACATTGCTCAACGCTATCTTCCATGCTATAAATGACATTATGTAGTCTACGCTGGTTCTCTGTAATGCTTCTGCCTGGTACATATCCCGTCTGATCTTGGTGAATGAACAGGGGGATCACCTTCCTGAGTCTATTTGCTAAAACCGCAGTTAGGATCTTGCTATTTTGATTTAACAGGGACAGTGGTCTGTACGAACCGCAGTCCGTACTTTCTTTCTTTGGTTTTAATAGCTGGATTATCACTGCTTCTCGCATGCTGTCCGGGAGTATTCCCACTTCGTAAGCTTCATTGAACACCCTGGCGAGGAGTGGAGCCAAGGTGTCCGCATAAGCTTTGAAAAACTCCCCCGTGAGCCCATCTGAGCCAGGGGCTTTCCCGGTCAGCAGCGTTCTAATAGTTGCTAGGACCTCCTTTGGGGTTATGGGCTCTTCTAACGTATCTGATTGGTGTGTCTCCAGTCGTGGCAGTGTTATTACCCCATTTATACCTGCTTCCGTGTTTACCTCTCCTTTGTCCGGATTACGGATGGAGCAGATTAGGGAACCTGCTAGCTTCCTGTTTTTATAGCCAAGCTACCATTCTGCCGGGTTTATCACCTTGCGCGTGTATTCTTTCCAGGTATCTCGCATAGTTGAATTTTCCTAGCCTGTCCCACTGTACTAGACATGTCTGTCTCAACGTTCTCTCTTCATGTATCCGGTCAGTGTCTACTCTTGCCTCCCCTCTTGACTCCCTCTCCAATACCTGCTTATCTTCGATACTCGTAAGGGTTTTCACAATAGTCTTCTGAACACCCCCCGAAACCGCCATCATTTCTCCCCTGATAACCACCTTGTATGCCTCCCAGACTGTACCCACTTGTTGGACGCTCCGATCATTTATCGTTATGAAATCTACTGTACATTTCCTGATATGTTTGTTAAATGCTACATCTAATAACGCTTCTCCAGGTGGGTATTAATGGCCTTGGTGCGAACACTTTCCATGTCACTGTCAGTGGGGAATGGTCCAACAGGACCCTAGCACAATACCTTGCTTTCGAGAATTCCATAACATGTTCGACCCCCACAAACAAATAATTGATTCTTGTGTGCACTCCATGTGGGGCTGAGTAGTGGGAGTATTCTCTACTGCCCGCATGCTGTTCTCTCTACAAGTCTCTCAGCTGGAACTGCTGCAGTAATGAAGCTAACACTTAAGCTGGGGGCAAGGGAGAGGGGCTTTTATGCTTGGAACCCGATCTGTCTTTAGTGGGGTCCAGGGTCAATTAAAATCCCCCCCTCAATATCATCAACCCATCTCTTTAAGGGCAGAGCCTTGCATATAACAACCAGAATAATGCTGTGGCATCATGATTTGGTGCGTACGTGTTCACAATGCAGATTTCCCGGTTCTCTATCATCCCGTGTATTAGAACCATCCCACACTAGTTGTCAGTTTTAGAAGTGAGGGATCTTAATGGGATGGTCCAGTCTATCCAAATCAGGACACCTCTAGCATAAGTACAGTACGTAGAGCTCCCTAGTGTGCCCCCAACTGGCCGTGCCATGTTCTTTTGTTTCTGTTCATCTAAGTGTGTTTCTTGCAATAGTGCGATACCGAATATATCTCTCTTAATGTACATATTTATTCCCTAACGTTTCACATAACTATTCAACTCTCTGATATTCCATGTCAGTATCTTGACAGTGTCAGCCATCCTGTCTCGAGCGCCAGGCTATCATAAGGGCTACGAGTCTAGTATAGCACCCAGGAAGTATTCCATGCGTTATGTACCAATGTATGCCAGGCCTCCCACCCTGTTCCTGCCCCAACCAACAGCCCCACCCCCCCAACTGCAACCCAAACTCACACTTAGCATGTCCCGCTATGCTAAGCATGCCAGGACTTGCCCGTTTCCGCTCCATTTGACCTGGTCGCTAGACTAGTCTCCTGGTGCCCTACGGGCAGGCTCTATATAGTGGGCCTAAGACTACCTCTCGAGGGGGTAGTGGGACTCAGCTTGGCGTTCCCTCTACCGGGTAACAGTGGCTTCTCCATCTTGCTCATGCCATCTCTATATCATATCATCTCTCTATCATACTATCAGTGAGTTACTCTCCCTGTGTGGCTCGAGCATTGCTTATTCTACACCCCATGGCTCTACAGCTGCAATTCTAATGTCAGATCGCTCTGTGTCTTCTCCCACTTTCAAATCCGCTGGCTCTTCTCCATCGCCTCCGGTATCTGCTCTCTGTCCATCCATTCTTGCGCATCTGTCAGCGACTCTAAAAACAAGACTTTGCTGTGTGGATCACCTTTAACTTCGCAGGGTATATTAGCATATACTTCAGTCCCGCCTTCCTGAGTCTGGCCTTCCTGGCGATGAATTGGCCTTTCCCCTACTGGACCTGAAAAGTACAGTCGCGGTATACTGAAATCTTCGCCAATTCTCTTTGTATCGTTACCCCTGACCTTGAGAAGGCAAGGATCTTTTCACGATCTTTATAATTTAGCACCTTGGCTATAACAGGTCTAGGTGGTGCGCCCGAAGACAGCCTTCGGACCAGGGAACAATGTGCTCTTTCTATTGTGAACTCTTGCGTGAGTTCACCGGGACCGACTGTGATGCTGAGGTACAACCCCCTGCCCCTAGTGTATGTTTTTGGGCACCTGTGTGTGGCCCACAGAGCAGGGTACAGGCTGGTGGCAGCTCTGTGCTGAAATGACTGTGCCCTAAGCATCCTCCATTTTGGGATGCCCAGGCCCTGTCATTGGAATCAGTAGATTCCTGATGGAGACAAGATGGCCCCGTGGCCTCTTGCCTTCCATCGCCTGTTACCTTGATCATCCCGGGAAGCCCTGACTCTGTCCCTTCCCCCTGACTGGCTGTTGGGTGGAAGTTCCATATATGGTAGTGTGTGGAAGTGCCAACCAGATTGGCTGGAGCCTTCCCAACGAGCGTATGTTGTGGGTACGCCTGTGGGTGGGACCTGGGTGAATGGAGTGTATGACGAATCTACACTTCTTGTTGTGGATGTCTGCTATCTAGTGTTATTTTTATCTGAAAGTCACAGGGGACCCCTCACTCTGGGTCAGGGTATTAGTATACTACTAATTTCGGAAAAAGGATCCAGAGGATACAATTTTGAAAAAGGGGGATCAAGGAATTTAATTAGACCTGATCCATTATTTTAAATATCAGAATTTTAATCATGAATTAATCATAGCACTCATAACAATTTTACATTGCAGGAGAAAGATTTAAGAACACATAATTTTACATACAATTCATATCATCCATACACATACATCCATTAGCAATTCATACTACGGTGAGAAATATAAGATAAAACTTTATCATAAAACGAACATAACAATCAATTACTTATTGTCTTCATTAAAAAGGACAGAAGTATATAATCAATATATAAGAGATCACAAAAGATTGCACAAGTGGTCATTGGTTGGGATGGGTCACATCAATTTCCAAACTCGACCTCATCTCTGGTTTCTCAACCGGTTTCGATGTATATAACCTTAATTTAGTTACTTCTTCATCAGGAGATAAGCAATTACCCTCTTCAAAGCGAAGAAAAACAGCTGGAAAGTGAGCTGCATTGCCGTCAGCCCAGTATTGGCAGTTATCCAATCCTGCAGAGTCTTATTAGCTGCAGAATAGGGAGATTTTTTGCTGGGAGATGTCAGTCCACCACTAATTCTATTCATAGGCACAATGGTCTTATGAAAGTCAGCAAACCACTACAGCTCTCATGTTCTCATTCCAGCAACAGCCGTCCTGCTCAGGCACAGCCGCTCGCCGAAAACCTGAGTCGGCAGGACGTCAGGTCAAGCTCAGGCGGCTCTGGTATCTAGTGTTTGAGACAATGACTGAGACAGCCCTGCCCAAAACTGGTATGAATGCAGTGTGTAGTGTTGAAGGGCGTGATACTTGTCCGAATCCACATTCTGTGTTTTGAGTGTCTGGATGGAGAAGAATGGCCTGAATGCACTGTGTGCCTGATTGGCTGACAGACTGCTGAATGCCCTTCGTAGTGATTGGATGCTCGCGGAATGAAGGGGAGATCAACAGTATATCTGGGGACCTCTCACTGCTAGGAATCGTGCTCAGTAGTGTTCAGAGCTGAAGTCCAAACTAAGAAGAGTAACTTGAGTGAAACTGACACCTGACCTTGAAGCCCTGCTGGAAGAGAAGAATTGCTGTTGCTCTCCTTCATCAATCTGAAAGCTGCTGTGTCTCCAAGGATTGGCCCAGAGAGCACGTGGTAAGGCGCCCTCTTCCCGAGCTAGGAGGGACCATCGTGCACCAGCTGATCTTTGCCAAAGCTCCCTGGTAGACAGATCTACGAAAGGCTGCCGACCCGAGACAGGGACTGCCGCGGAATCCCAAGGAGAAGTGCCCGGACTGTTATCCGCCACCGTTGACGACCACCGTCGATGGCCAGAGCCGCCGTGCTCCCATTGCCTAAGAACTTCTGATCCAAGGATGCTCTCATCTGCACTGTCGCCTGCCTTATCCCGCTGGAGAAGGCCAGGCCGTCGACGCGCCAAGGAGTATCCGCCGGTGGGTTTCCCACCACCCAAAGAACACAGAGACGGCAACGACTCGACACCCTTGCAGGGCCACAGTTCTTCAAACTCTTTGCGGTCCAGAACTATCGTCATCGAGGTGCCATGCACGCCTCTTCCTTGCAGGATGTTTAGGCTTCCCCGTCGACAAGCACCGTTAGGAAAGAAGCTACCACTTCACCGCCGTAGTTCACCCTGTTCTCAGTCAGACGTTCGATGACCCGTGACTCCTGCCTTAAAGGGAAGGCACTCAAGAAGTGCCATCGATTTCCCGACGTGGAACGCTACAACGCCAGGTACTTTGGGGTTGCGGAACTATTGGAAAGACTCTTGTGAACAATACATGGACTGGGCTTGTGATATATCTTTATTCTACAGATTGCCCAGGTGGGGGGGATCTCCACACAGAACTGTGTCTAGGTAACGGGGCCAGTATTCTGCCAATTGTTTTAACCAACTGCTTTCCTCATATCTATTGTTGTTTTCCTTTACGAACTGATTAGTGTGACATTTAACCATACAGTTGATGCACTTTAAAGAGATTGAATAGTAATTGTGGTACCACGTAGAACTGTATATTTACCATTATAGATAACCGAGTACAAAGTGAGTTATCGTGATATTGTACATAACCTTGAATATTAATTATATAAAGACTGTGTTTTAACTAATACAGTGTGCAGATATTCCTTTGTGGGTGCTTGGGGACTACACTGTACTTAAGAACCAGCTTGCATCACCTCCTGAGAAGCTAGGCCTTGATTGCTCGCCCATTGCTACCATAATAGAGAATCTTGGCAGGGGTTCTCTGTGTCTCTCCTCTACCAAATAGAGAGCAGGAGTACAGACCCCCCCCTCCGGTCTTTACACCGACTTCCTGTATCAACAAGTCTTCCACATAAGTAGTGGGGTCTGATCCTTATGTTGTTTCTGCGTGCACGCCCTTCCGCCTACTCCGCTCTATCTTCAAGTAGCTTCACTTTCTGTATAAGAATGTCAATGTCTTTTGTCGCCTGCACTCTGACTTTTGTGTTCTTTTTAACTTGCTCCTGCGAACCTGCCTGTGCTTTCCGCTACAGCATGGACCTCTTTTCGTAGGAGTCCTGCATCGGTCGCAACAGCATCTATCTTGATCTCCAGCATTGAAGCGCTGCAATGGCCTCCAGTATCTGTCAGTTCCCTGGGTCCGCCATGTTTCCAGGGGCCGAAGTCTGTTCCTTTGTTTTTTCACTGCTTACTACCTCTTGACGGAGTACTTGGCCTTTAGTGTAGGTTTCTAACGTGGTCTGCTTGTTCTTTGCCTTGCCGCCCTTGGTTGTCATCCTGCTGTGCTGGGGATGTGAAACTCCTGTATATCCTTTGTTTCATGGTGGATGTTTCTGCTCCCAGGGTCTGCAGTATGTAGTAGATTGGTGTAATTGGGCCTCTTATATACCATACATTCAGCACTGGGGGACTGTTAGCTGCACACTTTGGAGTCCACTGCGCTTTGTGATCTTGGGCTCCTGTCTTGTCTTTGACCACTAATGCTTGGGTGTATGTTGTGAGCAGTGGGAGCATGGGCTCTCTACGGTGCACTGGTACGAGTGATTAAGGGTGCAGCAATGCTGTGGAGACCAGGACCAATAGTCCAGTTGTGGCCGTTTCTTGTCCCTCCTCTGCAATGCCGTTGCAGTATCGCTATAGTCTCGCCTAGCATACAAATGCCAGAATCCATAGTAGTGCTGTAGAAAAAGCCAGCAGTGACTTCTGACCCTTATGACGTCAGCTTGACAACTATGCAAGGCTAATCTTTGGTGACTGGAAAGCACCTCTTATTGTTGCTGCCCACTTGCTCACCATCTCACTTGCTTGGCTGTCTTTCTTCTTCTTCTTCATCATCATCATCTTTGCACCCCCAAGCATGGATCCCAGAGCAAGGCCAGCAGTGTCAGTAGCACCTCCCCATTCATGGTGTAATGTGTCACTCTGAAGTGCTTGCCTCCTTCTGGGGGAAACAGATGTTGCCACATAGACAGGGCCCTGTAACACAATTTGGGCATGCGCACAAGACCTTATGCCACAGTGAAGTTTCGAGCATGAGCCATACAACCACTTGTAAGCAACTGGTTCAACTACAAAAGCGTTAGACATAAAGGAAGGACAACAAATACGGACACCAGCCCTTAATAACATTTGCTTTATGCTTCAAACCGGTCTAACTACAGGTAATTTTGTATTTCTTTTTCAAAATCAAACTTTATTGGCATTTTGATTGAAACACAGGCCAACAATAAAACATTCTAATATAATCAACACAATTGAACCTGCCCCCCCCGCCTTCCCCAGCAACGAATTTCCCTTATGTCTGCAAGTTCCAACAAAGGATGGTACCCCTTTTTCCATCGGGCCTCACAAGGGCATGCCTGTCCATGAATTGGAAAGCCCCCCTTAGATCAGCATCGTACCACTGGGCGTCCGACTAAGCCCTTACCAAGTTACTCCCCTCCACCCCCCGTAAGAGTATGACCACCCACGACTCCAACCCCCTTCATTGTCCCTGACCTCCTCACTGCCCATATTTATTGAAGAAGAGGAGCCACACGCCTTCAATGTCAGACCTGGACCCGTCCAGGAAGTGGGTGAGGAATTCCATCTCATACGTCTTTAATACCCATTCCTTTTCCACCAGCAGTCTCAGGCTTTTCCATAGTTGGGCCAGACCGCATCTTGCAGCGACCATCACGATCTGGAACATGTGCCCCTGATCTGATATCAGTTCCTCCTCTATGCTTACCCCGAAAAGGAGAAGCCATGGCGAAAACTCCCTCTGGATCCCATCCACCCCTTTTATCCATGACAGAACCTCCCTCCAATATGTCCGGACTCTTGGGCACCCCCACCACATATGTATATAATCCCCTCTTTCACGGTGACACTTCCAGCAATGTGGGTCATACCCCTCTTTCATTCGGGCAATCTTCGCTGGGGGTAATGCCATCTATGCAATAGCTTCAGGGCTTGATGTCTATATTGGAGTGATGTCGTGGAGCAGTTGGCCACCCTGCACATCCGTGCCCAGATGGCGTCCTCAATGTCTCTACCTAGATCGTTGTCCCCACTTGATTCTGGGCGGGAGAGGTTCACTGGGTTTCACCAGCAGGATCCTCCTATACAGTCCGGTAATTTTGGATTTCAATGAAAAATATTATTGAAAACTTTGAAATAAGTGATATTCCTGGCAGACAAAAACTAATCTTATTACCGAGGTTATTTAATCTGAAATGTGTTTTTGTTTTGTAAATGTGACATTGATAGAAACGGTCAAAGAAAGATAGAAGTCCTATTTGATCCAACCGTAATTATTTGAATACAGAATAGCATAAAAAAAATGAAATACGACGATTTCTTCCATGGTGACCGGCAGTTACATTGAGCTCCATTCATCTCCTTTATTAAAAGCCTACTTCCACTCTTATCTCACTAGACATTTTTAGTGTGCATGTGTCTTTAAACGTTGGCTCTACTGTGCATTGAGAATGTCAAAATACTGCATGCACAGTGAGGTCGACGTCTTCTCTTCTCCAATCAGGTCCTGGCAGCGGTGTAGACTATTGGATTTAGTGAGATGGCTGGGGACCGGAATGTCGAGTGAAAAAGTGAATTGGGAAGTCTGATAATGACAGCCGATGGCTAATCGAGAGGAAGTGCAGACGACCAGTTGTTCAGACTTCTGAGCAGTAGTTATGACTATGCAGCTGCCAGGATTTAGAGGCAGACACCCAGGTAGCAAGATGGTGTCGAAAGGAGAGTGCAAACCCAAACGAAGGAGACAGCAGTGAGAGGGCAACTGCAGGGTGAGAGGACCAATGAAGTGGTAGTTGAATGGAGAGCGTGGTTGTTGGGGTCCCTGAGATTGGGTCTATTGGTGTAAAATAAGAGTCGGGGTACATCTTTATTGAGGAATGGAGTGAATTATAAGTCGAACCATCACAGCAGGCAATAGTTTAGCACTTTTTAGACCCACACTTATGGGATTGGATAAATAGAGAGGGTTCCATAATGAGTGGTACTGCAGTAGCTAATGTAATAGATAGTGCGGTTCATATAACAAGTGTGGGTTACGGGATGTAATATGCGACCATCTATCACAGGTGAATCTTACAGAAGCGGAATAGACCATCCCGGGTGATGACAGTTGCCAGGTAAGCCCCACACCAGGAGCATGAATGCCAGGATGAGTGAGGGTTTAGTTTTGATCAGAATAATATGGAACAAAGCCAGCATCAGCTTTTCAGGCTTTTGACAAGTAGGTCATGGCTCGGGTCATCCCTGCTGTGACCATTTGTAACCCAACATATCGTCTACCATACCGCAGACCCTCAATCTTTGCATGTTCGAATTGTTTCCATAGCGCCACATTGCTTATCAAGGAAGCCATTCTAATGTCTTATCCCTCCACTGCACGGTCATCGATGGTCGATCACCTTGTGATCGTCCAGTCTCATGCCAGCCCAAGTCAAAAAGGAAGATCTTCCTGGA
Organism: Ambystoma mexicanum; assembly: GCF_040938575.1. NCBI lineage: Eukaryota > Metazoa > Chordata > Amphibia > Caudata > Ambystomatidae > Ambystoma > Ambystoma mexicanum. The sequence continues at coordinate 214,739,315 of NC_090921.1, read as the reverse complement.
ATCCTTCTTGAGTCATCCGGTGACTCCATCCTTGAGTCATCCATGGCTAGTTCAGGGAGATCATCCAAAACCATACTGAAGTTTGTGTATAGGCCAGAATATTTAAATAAGATGACTCTATAGTTATCACAGAAACTTCTCCAGGATGAGTTCTGATGGCTTACAGTAATGATCTTGTATTACTCCAGGATGACCCCATGACAACTTCAAGATGGGTGGGACTTACTCCAGGATGACTTCATGATAACTTCAGGATGGTTGGGGTATTATTCCAGGATGACCCCCTGACAAATTCAGGATGGGTTTGGAATTGCGATTATTGCAGACAACTTTAGGAGGAGTTATTTCATGTTGCTTCCAAACGATTTAGGAAAAGGGTTTTGATTCCTTGTGTGTAAGACGGGTTGTATTTAACTAAGTTTGTGGATTTAGTATACAAAACTACAAATTCACCCCACAATGTCACAAACCAACCTGTAAACTCCCTCATTTCTATTCTCACCTCTATCTAACATGGCATCACACCCCAATAAACTAAACAATTACAAATCACTGCACTAGAATACACACTTTCAGTGACCTAAACAGAATCCGTTAAAGGTCTACCTACATGGCAGACTGCTGATCAAATCACCCAATATCACTATGAGCAGCTAGCCATTAGTTCGACCAATCACCCCATCCAAGAAAACCCTAGCTGACCCCCCAACAGAAATCAATAGCACAAAAACATGTACAATTTGCAAGTTGGCACCAACCTACAAATTCACCAGATCACCTATATAGTTCTACACCCAAGAGCACTTGCATCATCAGTTTCACAGAGCAGTGTGTGAGCTACAATTAGGTTGTCGAATAGTAGCAGATGCTGACGTGGCAACCAAACTCGGCTGTGGGGATGTTCCAATTCCATTGTTTTTAAAGACCGTAATCTGATTGAGCAGGTGTCTGGGAGCGTGTAGGTGTCACTTCACTGTCCAAACAGGCATGACAGTCATTCTATAACAAGGACACGCAGTTGAGAAGACGTGGTGCTAGAGTTCAGCTTGTCAAATTAGACCTGTCCAACAAAACTTTTGTAGTAGACAATTGACTGTTACTTTATAGTCCAATATTTTGTAGTTGTTGCACAGCTAAATCTTTGGGAACTTCAACATTACACAGAGCCATCTGCCGATTTACTGCCGTGTCTTTCAATTGTACAGCTCAAGTAAGGGCCCGGTTCCGCTGAAGGAATGAAGAACACTAGCCATCCCTTAGGTTTTCCAGCTTTTGTGACCAGCCATTAATAGGTTTGGGAAGTCAGTTTCCACCCATCAGCTTTTACAATATAATTCTCTTCTCCTTTTCACTTCATCTTCTTGTAGTTCACGCAACACTCATTCAGTGCTCCCCAGATTCCACCAGTAGCTGCTTTTTCTTCTCTGCCTTTCTTTTTAGGCCCCAATTAGTCCCTCTGCATCACAATACGTTTTCATTATTTTATCAAATGTTTTCTGTGTCTTAATACACTGTTTCTTCGCTGTGGGTATGAAAAAAGGCAAGTTGAAACTTCAAAATGTGACTATCAATTCAACACCCTTTTTGCTTGAGCTGTACACTGGGGTAAGTGACTCCCCTTAAGCGCAATCCTATCCGTCCCCTTGGATTTTTGCTTATTCTTGCGCTTTCCTCCCTCCCCATGCAGCTACCCACAGCTCAGTCTATCTGCACACATACTCTGACCAGGACTACGGTCCCCGAGGGCGTTCAACCCACAGCGCTTTGCCAATAACATAAGAGAAATCATGTAGACCATCTATACTTAGAGAGTTACTCTAGAGGAAGGAGATGCTATAAAAGAGTGGTGGGCATTGTGCAGCACATCTGTATGTGTGAAAAAAGGGAATTCCTCCACGTAGGGACATCAGATGTACCCTCCTCCCCAAATATCAAATAGATGAGCCCAAAAGACACATTGCTTACCTGCTTACTAGAAAAGAACTACTGCCTTGAAATCCTGTTCTTCACGTTATTTCTCGTCTACTTTCATCAAGACCCTCCATCGGCCATTTACAATTAGCTTCACCAGGAATAGCCAAAGGCTCAAATTAAGAATCAAAGAAAAGCACATTAAAGAGTGCTATGATTTGAAATTGTGCCTAAAAGAAGAAATAAAAAAAGTGAATTTTAGTATGCTCCAAGTATTTGTGAACCGTGTCTGTACCCAAAACCATGAATTTATAGTGGGCTTGCCTGATGTGTCCCAAATTGTTGAGTGAAGTGCCTCTTTATGCTTGGTAACTTCCTCCAAGACTTTCACCCATTGTGGCTTGTTGCATCTCCTCGCTAAACAAATTAGAGGTGGGTGTTCTGGAGAGGCAATACGTTCTGAACTGCAGAGCTCTTGTACCTAAAATGCTGCAGAATCATTTTCTGTGTGTCCTTTAAAGGACAAGCACCTGTTTCAGGTTCTTAAATGTAAATATCAACCATAGAGAGTCCCAGCTTGCAGACAGCAACATGTACAGGAAATTATAGGGAACAGAAATAGGAGGGTATGTAGATACAGAAACCATGACCAAAGTGATCTTTACTGGGGTGGGGGGATACAAAATGTAAATATTACATCCTAGCAGGCAGGCCTTTGCTAAAATGAGCCAGGCACTATCCCCCAGAAGGATCAGAAGTCTCCCTCCCCCAAACCCCATAAGCATTGCTACCGTTCCATAAATGATGCACTACAGCTGAACTAGTGCATTGCTCACGAGTGGAAAAATCCTGCAAAAACGTAAAAGCCATGAGTACATTTTGCAGAGGCATGGTTTCACACACATGCGCCACGGCCTGATACATGTAGATAGTTTATCACTTATAGGGTTGGTGCGGCTATGTGAGGAAGGCATGGACCAATTCATGTGGAACATTGTGGGGGTATAGGAGCAGCAACAGCATTAAAGCCAGACAGGGGCAGCCAGTAGGAGCATTTATCCCCTACTTGGCGACAGTTTGAAAGCGATCAGACTGATCAGTAGGAAAAGTCATTGTGTGGAACTTAGAAAGGGGAAGGGAAGGAATCGCCACACCCACGAAAAGGGGGCCTCTGTATGCTGAACAGCTACAGTGCCTTAAGGCAGTGGCCTTCAAACTGGGGGGCCCAAAGGATGTCCGGCGGTGGGTGCCTTGAAGGATTATGGTGACTGTTTTTAATAGAAAATATAAGCATTTGTGGCAGAGAAGGACCAGAACCTATATTTTTCTCAATGGGGTCGGGGGGTGGGATCAGCATTAAAAGGCTTGAAAACCACTGCCTTAAGGGAATAAAGTGACCTCCAACTTTCAAACAGCAAAGCAATTAAGCAATTAACAGCACTCCTTTACGCCCAGGTCAGAAAACTCCTGCTACTGCGCCAGTCCTCTGATACACAAGGCTGCTGAAATATCCTGCTAAAATATCGGGAAAAGCAAGAAAAGAGCTTCACATCATCTAATGATAACGCACTGGTCCCATCATTGGAGGAAAAAAAAACAAAAAAACAAACAACAAATCACCATAAAAAAGCATTCTGCCCAGATCATCATAAAAAACGATCAAAAAAGATTTTCAAAAATTCATTACCATGATCACTAGCCCTAGCAAGCAAGCATTCAATAACGTTTACAGGTAAACCATCTTCAATTAACTGCTGAGGGGAACTGTTTGAAAAAAACAAACCACATTGAAGGGGCAATAAAAACCCTCTGGGAACCTCATCAACCTATATAGAGAATGTGACATAAGTATAACTTGAACATGCACATTGAAGGAGCACCATCCATGCAAATATCAACACAAGCCTCCCACTTTAGGCAGTGGAAACTTAGGAAGTAGTTAACAATGTCAAAGACTACAGATGCAGTTGATCTGCCCTGAATTGGTTCCCAAAATAGGAAATCATCCAATATTTCATTTCCACGGCAGTACCTCACATAAGCAAACAAATGTGCTTCTTTTGAAATGTCAGTGGCCTCATACAACTGTAGGGCAAACTGACTATTTTGCAATATCCATTCTGTACTGATCTCAGAGCACAGGTCAGCGATGCAGCAGAAAATTGTGGGGGGGATACTTTTGCATTTCTCTGCTGAACTATCACCAAGCATTACCCGGTTGACAGTGAGAATTGTAAGCAAAATTATTTTCTCAGCATCAAAGGTTTTTATTTTTGCCCAGATAATGTGGTAAGAAGCTTCCCAAGCATTTGCAGGTACTGAGGCCACATTTTCAACAGTGTATTTTAGCTTTTGTATGCCATGCTGCTGCTTTACAAAGAAATCCCTTGTCTTTTTTGCTAAATCGGCATGTTTTGTTTCCAAATGCCACCTTAATTGTGTTGGCTTCAGGCTTGCCGATATAGCGTCACAAACCACACACTGCAGCTTCTTCAGCAACTGCGATCCATGTGAACCCTGTGGGATGTTTTTACCCATGCATCCAAGCCCTACAATAAAACTGTGCAGTACTGGCATGGAAAACATCATGATGGCCAGAACTCCCCAGAGAGTGCACAGGGAAAACATGAAGAATAGGCTGCCACCCATTTTTGCCTATGTTGTGAGCACAGGAGGGCACTGCCTAAAACCACCATTGGGCTACACACACAGTAGCCTGAAACCATTGGGAATGGCAATGCTGATTGCCAAAAAAAAGCAACTCAGAACTGTGGGGAATTCATTTTCTTAATCCCAAAAATGGTTGCATTACCAGTACTCACCACTATCAGAAAGCCGGCGTTTTAAAACCACCAGACTTTTGTGTAAAACTACACAAATGAAACAAAACCAGACCAAGGAAAGACTTGCTAAGAGGTGGAAGAATGTAAAATGTAAAACCATATTCTGAAATGACTTGAAGGAAGTAATTATTTAATGTATAGGTACAAATTGTCAGTTTGATTTGAATGTAGAAAACTGGGAACAAAAAGTGACATTTAGCTGAAACCTGGCTTAGTGAAACTGGATTCTGCCTGACAACTACCCCTGACAGGAAAAACCTGTTCAGCCACTCTTCCCAGGCCTAGCTGCATCCTGCTGCCCCTTGCCAAAAGGAGTTGTGACCTCTCTGATTAGATTAGGGGTGGAGCACCTGGGAACTGGAAGGAACAGAACAATGCAACTCCCTTGACTCAGGCAAATGTTATATTGGGGGCGTCGTAAAGTGGCTTCCTCTTAGGGGAAACTGGGAGGGCAGTGCCTCTGCTAGCAGCTGAGCTTGGGGGAAGTGGATAAACCAGTTATTCCACCCTGTGATGTGGGTAACCACACCCCTTTTTGACCAGGGCATAATTTTAAAAAGATAGATAACTCATAGTGCGGACTTGTCAGAATTATATAAGTAATATCATTATTTTTGTGATTTTTCTGTGAACATTTTGAGAGGCGTTAGGACCCTGTGGTGTATTCTGGGGGGTTGCTAGCGGAAAATAGGGTCTCACTCCAAATGTCTGCATGTTAAAAATCTGACACTTCATCAATTAATGTCCATACTCCTTGCGCACATGTGTGTAATTTTGGGTAAATGTCCGATATTGCAAAATCAGTTAAAAAGCGCAAAATGTTGTCATTTTTTAATGCAAGCCCCCAGGAAGATCAGAGGCGGACAAGCATGGACCATAAGGAATGTATAATGTGCACATGTAATTTCAACAAATTGTATATCTGGGAAGGATGTATTTGAATCAAATATAGATTTGTGGGCAAACTGACCAGGGGAGGATCCTCTGACCCATAAACAGACTTCATCATGATGACAATCCATTTCCTTCACCCAATCATGGGAGAGGGGAGAATTGGGCCAATGACAAGTAGAGAGGGGCAGGCTTAGCTAGGCCCAGGCACACACCCATTTTCAAAACACATAAAAAGAGACTGCTGGGACAGGTAGAGACATTCAATTCCATTTGCTGCGGAGCATGCTGACCGACGACTTCATATCCAGAGATCCAGACTTCAAATCCATCAATCTCCAAAGACCAGAACTTTACTTCAGAACTTAAAGCAAGGGCCTAAACCCACAAACTGAGAACTCTTCTCAGCAGGCCTCAGCAACCTTAAAATCATTTGCAAACTATTCCACAGCCGGGCGAGCTGTTTGAATTCTTTTGCCAAGAACAATTGCCAGAGACCAGACCAGAGATCCAGAGTGACCCAGACCGCTGTGAGCAGAACCAGAGAGCTGACCCAGATCACTGTGAAGTGCCGAGACCAGAACCGGAGTCCAGTCCAAAACCTGACCAGATCTGTGGCGAGGCCTATTTCAAATTTATATTGTGAGTACCTAGCAGAACTGTGCAGAACCAATCTCTTAGTTAAAATAATCTAATCCAAACTGTTTTAACCTAAGTAGAACAGCCTCCTAGAAATCGTGTCATCTGTCATTTGTAAAGCTGCACAACTGTCACCTGTCAATTCTGAAGCTGCAAGCTGTCACCTGTCATTTTGAGTTTACTTTAAATCCAAAAAACTACCTTTATTTAATTGTCCGTATCTCTGGAACCGTTTGGGCTAGGAACGAGATTTAACTTTCCTCTGAAAGCTTAGGATCTAAGCTTTCCAACAAGCCTAGACTTGCTACTCCTTATACTTTTGCCGCAATCATGATTCACGCACTCGCGAATTTACCGCGATTTGCGATTTTGGCTCAATTTCTCCACTTGTCAAAATAGCAGCTCCATTCTTTCTTTTGTTAAAATCCGTTTGCAACCTGGTAATAACTCATAGAGCATTGCTAAAGTGAGCCTGAACTAATACCAACACGCATCTCCCACTCACCCTGAATCTCTAGAGGGAATTAAAATCATTGGCACATTTTCCCATCCATTGCCATCACATTTAAAAAGCATTTTGGGCGTGTGTTTCAAACTCCTACCTGTTTTCTCTAAGCTTGCTGGGGTGGCAATTGAATTTCGTATTGTATTTGATTGCATTCCTGAGAACTGTGCGCTCCTCTTTCCATCTCCTTCCATTTCTTACATTGCATAGGGGAGGGGAGTGAATTGCCAGAGAAAAAGTGATTATCTTATCTTTTGCAAAAATCATATCAAGTATTTCTGTACTGCATTTTATTCCTCATTGCTTTTCCCTTGAAATCATAAAAGTATTTTTGCTACTTTATCCATCCTATACTAACTCCTCATTGATTGTAAAGAAGTGTGCTAGTGCCAGTTTACCCATTGTTGATCAACATCATATGTCTAAGTGTACTATCAGATATTAATTTATTATAAAGTGTGATATATATATATTGTTTAAATTCTCAAATAAACCTTTTAATTTGCAAAACAAACCTACTGCTTGGCTCTGTGGAGTCAGGGGGATTCTAAGAGGGGGGTGTTATACAAGGGTGGTCATCCAGAGTACTGAACTAGACATAAAAATACATTAATAAGGGTTTTCCTCAGCATCCCAGACTAGGCATTGACTTGGCTGTAGTGTTGATTGAATATCGCTTACAACCCCAAGTCCAAATAAGAGACATCATATTTCCTTTTTTTTGCATTTCTTTTGTCTGTTTCCACCTCTCCTTCTGCTTTTCGTTTGAGATTCCTACCATCCTTGGGCACTAGGAAATGATCCGGTTCTGTGATATTTCTGCATTTTAAAGCCTGAACACAAAAAAGACTGATTTATTTTCAGCTGCTTTTGTGTTGGCTTTAAAATGCGTAAATATCACATACTGCCCCCAACCACCACCCCCAGCCCGCATCAACACATGCATCCTCCCCACACAAACCCACATACAGTCACACATTCCAAAACTCGTCTCTGCCTCCTGTGACAATTCTGCTGGGGCGCACAGCGCTTGTCAACCCCTACGTGCACTTGTGTGCGGCATGGATTGACAAATATGATAGTTCGATTTAGAAAGACTGCTCTGTGCAGTCACAGAGCAGTCTTTCTAAATCAACCTTTGCCCCCCCCCATCGGTACAGTGAAAAAGATCTTTTCACTTAGTACCAACAATCCATCTAAAAAAGCATCCTGAATCTGTGAAAACATTGGAAACCCCCACTTTAGTGTATGTTACGGTAGTTTTTAAAAACCATTTCAAGTTTTCAAAAATGTTAAATGCCTCAAAAATGTTAAATGGCAAACACCAAACAAAACATATGGCAGGGGACATTTTTTTTTTAGCCCCCAAATATTGAAACAATGGCAAACACCACATGCAAAAACTCATGTGAAAAGCTTGGGGGGAAAATGGGTCAGAAATACTGTTTGGATTAAAAAAAACACCACATTGATACAAGTCTCAGATGACTCCCTGTTCAGATCGTCAAGTTCTAGCTCGAATTATTTTTTGAAGTGTGGTCCTGCTCTAGGCCACCGATTGGAAGCGAAAACCACACCTGGATGCACATTGCACAGGGCCGATATAGACCTGCAGCACTTCTACTCAACCAATGGTACATAGGGAAAAGAAATCCTGAAATGCCTGCGTGACTGAGTCAAGTGCTTAACTGGATTTTTCTTGCTGGGACACAGGTGGTTAGGTTGACACACCAACGCTTGGAGTGATGCTTCTGCAATGAAAACAAAGTTAGTCAAGGATACATGGGTCTACTTGAGACTTCAAAAGTAAGATTAGATCAGCAGGGGTTAAAACCAGCTCTAGGCATCAGCTAGTAAGCAGGACCCAAAGCTGGGGAAACCAGGACAGAGTACACAGTGCAGTGTAAATGCAACTCCCACATAAGACGTGAACTTTCAGTACCGCCACAAACTGGACATTAGCAAGTAACAGCTTCAAAAATAGGTTTGAAATCCCCGACTGTGATACTTAACTATACCTTTAAAATTGCCCCAACATCACCCACAGCAAAATACAGTAGTTGTTAAAAAAAGCATTCTTACCGTCAGCAAGTCCTACTACAGATGTCAGGATTTTTTATGGTGCCACTGCTGCTGGGGACTTTGCTGTCCTAGATGGGATGATAGAGCCAATTTGTGTTCCTGCACAATAAAAAAATATTATAGACGTACCAGATCGACCGAACCAATATTTGCGCACTATGCCAGTCAGCGCACATCCTCCCACACACACAAAAGGGACCCAGGGTGCAGGGTCTTACCGGGAAATCTCCAAAGTTCCCTATAAGCCAGTCCACCCCAGCTGGCAGACAGAACAGAGAGCAACCAGCGCACATACCTGAAAATGTGACTCATACTCAGTCACAGAGACAAAAAATGATAGAGCATGAGCTTGTTATATTTTACCCTTTCTATTCCCTGCCTAGAATAGTTGAGAAGTCCAGCCTGCTGGCATTCCAGTCATTCATCTACATATCTTACATAGAATCCGACACGGTAGTGCCTAACTCACCGAGCTAACTTTCGGAAACAGTCTCATTTATTTATTTGTGTTATAGTTTTTTTTACAAAGAAAAAGTTTTCACATAATTAAGTTATATTTACAAAATAGAAAAATTCATTTGTAAATTATACTCAAAATATCCAACACAAAACAAAGTAAAACAGAACACTAAAACAATAAAATAAAAACCATTACATATTAATAAATGATTACCAATCCTACCTAACTCAGACAATATACTTCAGAAGTTTGACTTTCCAGGTTTGCCTACATAACATAAATAATTCTTGCTACAGGTACCGATCGTGTTACGTTTCCACACTTAAATCCCCAAAAAGGCCTCATGCTTAATGTGGTCGTAGTAGTCCTACCACTAACCAGATCCTATTGATAGATGTAATCTTGTACTCAATGTATTTATGCATGGATACCAAAACGAAATATCTTTGATGGAATACAACTGATGCACAAATTTGCCATAATGTTCGATATTAACTTTCCCCAATTTAGGGCATTCAATGAGAATGTGCTTTGCGGTTTCAATGGACTCCTTATTCTTACAGATTCTGCAAAAGCACTCATCTTTTTGAATATGTTGAGCCGAGCTGACAGAAGCAATTACCGGCAGGTGGTCAATTCTTAATAAGAGTATAAACCACCTAAATTTAACAGAAGGGCATAGGTTTATATACTTCTGGGCTCTCTCAAAGGTATGTAACACATGATGAACAAAATGGTATTTTTTCAAACTTTCAAGATGTGCATAGTTACGTTGCCAATCACAGAGATCAACCCTACTGCCCAGATGGTATTTCATGTCTGCAAACTCGTTTCCCCACATAGGGGTCCAACCAATTTGCTCAAAGAATATCACCATTTGATTTCTGAAGAGCGAGTCCTTATCTCTGCGGATTTCCTCTCCTACACAATCTAGAAGCACATTTTTGGGGCGTTTTAGTGCTCTTATATATAATTCAGCCCTCTTTTTTAACACCAAAGCTTCAAGTGATAGAAGACCAAGTTCCAAGTGCAAGATTAACATGGTAATACACTGGGGCAGGCCAAGTTACTTTCTCCAAAATTTTCCCCTCGATAATTTGGAGCCAACTGAAGTCAATGTTAATGAGAGCTTCCAGACCATAGATTACAGCAAGGATCAGACATTGGATATATAATTGTCTGGCTCCCCATAGAGAATACCCACACTTATTGCAGCTATATTGTGATATCAGGGCAGTTAATTGTGCAGCTTTTCTCTTACGCGCCTGGATGCATGAATGATAACCTCCTTTCACGTCCATCTCCACCCCAGATATTTATATGAAGACGTGTATGGGATCTCCAGATCATTCACTAACATACGCGTGCAAGCAAACCTTTTCCCAGAAAAAAACCATAAGCAATGTTTTATCTGCATTGATAGTAAGGCCGTTTTGTTTAGCATAATGCCACAGCGCCGTCACAGATTTCTGAACCCCAGTAAACGTATGATCTAAAATCACTAGGTCATCTGCATAGGCTAATATAGATCAGTGAGCAGCGCCCACTTTAGGAGGGTAATTATGTACCGATGATATACACTGGGGGATATCGGCCATAAACAGATTGTAAAGCTGGGGAGCAGTGACACACCCCTGCTTTACTCCCGTGTGTTTCTCAATCGGTGCTGTTAGAGTCACCTGACTGTCCAATTTAAGGCAAGGGGTGGTATCATCATGCAGCAGCCATAGTAGTCCTCTATTAACTGCGTCAAAAGCCGCTTTGAGGTCAATATATAGTGCGTAGAGGGGAGGATTATCAGGAAGCAAGGCTTTAGCGCACAGACTATCCATAACCAACATATTGTGGGAAGTAGAATAGCCGGCCCTAAAGCCACACTGAAATCTATCTAAGATCCCCTCCCCCCATCAGTCCAGGCTTGTAACTCCTGTAACAAAAATGCAACAACTCGCTTCCCCATACAGTCTAAAAGAGTGAGGAGTCTGTAGTTGTTAGGGTCAGTCGTCATCCCTCTCTTAAAGACAGGAACAAGGATCGCAGTTTGCCAAGAATTGGGAATTTTCCCCCTCAGGACCTTATCAAAAAGGATTTTTAGAAGTCTGGCCCAAAAGGATGGATTTTTTTTTAATACCGCGTTAGCTAATCCATTAGGGCCAGGCGCACGTGAGGCTTTAAGGGTAGTTATCTTAGTTTTCAGAGCCTCAATTGATACCACAAAAGGAGGGGATGTTGGCTGAGGATGATATTCTTTTGTCCACAGATTACTTTCAGCAACATTCCTGTTCCATAAAAACTGGTACCAATCCAATGAACCAATTGGATTAATCAAAGCAGGTCCCCCATTACCCTTAGCTTCCCCCAGCAGGGCCCATATATTCTGTGTATTCCGTGAGCATACTATTTTCATAGTATGTTGCCATGATGCATTTCTTCTAGCACCTTTATAGTGCTTTAGCCAGACCCTATATTGCGGTTTCAATTTACTAGAGACTACAGAAAACGCTGTCCAGGTTTTGCTGGTGCTTTTAGCTTTACGTAAGTAACTTCTAAGGGACCGTTTAGCATCTCTGATAGATTTATCAAAAGTCCCAAGGGTCCCATCTTCTCTTATTATCTGATGTATTTTGGATGTTGTGCGAGCACCAGTAAAAGACGCAAACCATCTCATGATATGGTCTATAGACATTTGTTTAAACGACTGCAGGTTATCATCTTTCATGCCTGCGATCTCACACTCAGCACTATGTATATTTTTTTCTGACCAGATAATACGGGTTGAAGAATGATTTTGTAACATATTACCTAATTTGATCACCTTAGGCAAGTAATCACCAATGCCAAAAAGCATTGATAAAGCTTTATGATCGCGCCAGTTAGACTCTCCAACGGTCATGTCATTAATGAGCACCACATTCGAGTAATAGCCTTTTAGCTTTTAATGCAGTTCGGTGACAGCGCTGAAGTAGCAGCAGACACTGCCGCGCCTGCCATGCCAGACACGAGAGCCTCTGGCTTCTCTGCAACATATGGTGCCCCATGCAGGTGAATGCCTGGTACCCACAGCAGGAAGATATACATGAATTCCACTTTAAATCACTTCTGTGGCAGTGATGCACCCCAGGTATTGTTGGTAATGCAGTGATTTTAGTACATTAAGGGATGCATAGACTCACTCTATAGTAGATGGCTACCGAGGTAGCTCAGCAGGTTGACAGACCGTTGCAGAGAGGTTATATATGCAAAATATAATTATGTGTATTGATATATTGTTGTTGTTTCTTTTAATGTGTTCAAGGTTGAATTTACCAAAACAAAAAGGAAAAATATATGAGAAACGTGTTAATCGAATGACTTTTTGCAATTACTTATAAAAAAAGAAGTGCTATAAAATGTGTTTGGCAATGGGTTGGGGTACTTCTGCCTCTGTAGTGAAACCCACAGGTTGGCACCCATGAACCTAGTTTAATTTCCTAATAACTGCTATCAGCACAACGGAAGCATTTATTTGGGAATAACCAGTTTGAAAAACATAACATCTTTATAAATATAACCTGTGATAAAACACAAAGCAAGCGGCACATGAATTACACAGCATTAGTATTGGTGTGGTGCTCTGACAACCCCGCCCCCCCAACTCAAATGAAACTAGTGAACGCAAGTTTTCAGCAGCGTTTTTGAGTTTGGAAATGACTTTTCTCCTACGAACATGTAAAATGCACATTTGAACAACAATGTGTCCAGCGTGTAGAATGCCTGCTTTCAACAGTGAACCCCCACCCTTCCCCGCCACAGTGATATTCATGGCCCATTGATTCCCCTGGTGTCCCTTTCATGCCAGAAGAAAACAAACGGGATGAGCAAACAAGAGCCAGGAAATGCATGAGTGACGGCTGGGAAAGGAGCACTGCAAAGATTAGGTCACCAAGGACCCAGCTTCCCTCTGCGAAAGTGGGGGCTTGGTAAAGCCTGGTCATGGCTGAGGCAGGCCACGTCCCGAGATCCGGCCAGACATCTGATGTCGGATCTCGGACCCAGCCAGAGTCGTCCCCTGGACAAGAGGGGTTACGAGGCAGAGGGGCAGCCAAAGCTGGGGGATTGCTGGAGCCCAGCAATCTGCCACGGGGGAGCCGGGTTATCATACAACACCGGCAATGCGTGCTTCTGTCCCTGCTTGCCTCCTCTGTCCCTATGCCCCCAAGGTGGGGGCACAGAGGGAGAGTGGCGCAGGGGGACCAGCATTGCAGTGATCCGGCTCCCCTGCTTGCCTCCTCTTCCCACGCATTTGCCTTTGTGTGTCCACAGAGGGAGAGGAAAGCAGAGGGACTGGGAAAGGCCTGAAACACTTCCTTCCCGGCACCCTCTCCAACTGTGGGAGGGGGCTGATCCGAGAAGCGACATCCCTTACCAAGCAAGAAGACGCTGGCGGCACCAGCAGGAAGCAACAACGCAGCCTGGATGCGCAATCCAAATGCAGGAAAGCTCACTCCAGGCTGTGTTTATTTCCTGTTTCATGGCCACGCCCCGTCACGTCACACTGACTAAGCATGTGCATGGGGGGCCAGTGGCTCGCCATGCACAGTTAAGTGAGACAAATGAAAAAGTATTTTCTCGCCCTTCTGGATCACGCGCCCCACAGATTAAAGACCTCTGCCTACAGTATGGCTATTTTTAAGGCACAATAATCAATTGTTATCTTGCTGGCAAGACTGCATTTTCGTTGTATACTAGCATATAATACATGAACTTGCAGGCACCTAGTCAGTGAGACAACGCAGGGAAATTAAGGAATTCTGTCCGATACAGATACATAGCGGAAGAAATGCCCTCCGGGTGTGGGCAAGAAAGACATCTTGTGGTATAAACAGACTCAGGCTGGTACAGCTCAATGCACTGCCTAGCAGCACTGATCGTTAAAGTTAGGCACATCTCTTTGCAATGCATACCTGCCTAGCCTCTGGGTTTAACCCGGAGACTCAGGTTTTTTTACGCTCTTATCCGGGTCTCTAGGGAAAAGCGTGGAGTCTCTGGGTTTTTCATGGAGGAGAAAACCCGTCACCTGCAGCCAGCCTAACATCCTCCCCGGCGATCCCCCCGCCCTGCCAACCGACTTGCTGAGTGAGTCTGCTGCTGTGGGCTTGTTGCCGGCTGCCCCTACGTGTGTGCATGCGCGATTCATCCATCATCCAGCCCCCCTCCGTCAGAGTCAGCCCTTGCTTTGGCTGATGGTCTGCTGTTGCTTGCAGCGTGCCCACGAGCCAGCCACAGAAACCTCTAAACCTTCATTGAAGGTGATAACAGCAAAATAACACTATGCTCTGCTTGCCTGCCCAGTCTTTTGAACCACCTGAACGCCATGCTTAGTTTAAAGCTTTTAATCAGTTTGTTGATATTTCCGCAGCTATATACAGTGAAACGTGGGCCCATTGTCTCGGGAGGATAGCTTAGCGGCCATGTGCGCGCCCTGGAAGCAAGACAACACTGATCAACACTGATTGGATCCCCGGTTCTGCGCTTAAACCCCTCTGAGTATTAAGCGTGTTATAAATAACCAATCATATCATACTTGCCATTAGCTTTCACCCACTGCCCTACATGACCCATTGAACGGCCAATAGTTGTCAGCAAAGTTTCAGGCCCTGAACTCTTCTCGCAACTTTTGAACTTTTCCAGTAAGCTGATCTCCCAAAAACCTCAAAATAAGCCATACACTTTTTTTTTAATTAACTGCCTTCATTTAAATATTTTTTTATTTGAATACTGGTTGTATACAATGCAGTCGTTTTCGATTCTATTCATATTCTAATGACAGCTACAACAACTGAGTTGACCTTTTTGGCATATCGGTGGAGCTTTGTGTTACTTTGGGCGGGGCATACATCAAGGGTTTTGATTTTCAATTGTAGGCAGGTATGCTGCAATGCTCAAATCAGAACCCCTCACATCGTAAAGGCAGTAAAGTTACAGAAAATCATGCCAATGGAACTTCATGCCGTCGTAGAAGTGCAGAAAAAGAAGCAGGTAGGTGGCTGTGGTAAAAAAAAATTAAAAAATGGGATCAACACGCAGATAAGGGAGAAGAAGGATGCCGTATAATCCAATTTGTTGCTGGCAGCCGAAGCTGCGCCGAAAATCCCTCGGCGGGGCGGGGTTAATACCAGCCAAGAAGTCACACTTAGATCCGCTGTTGCTGCAACCCAAATCAAAATAGGAAAACAACCCCATCAGCACCTATACCTGGCTCCTTAAAACAAAGCGCCTTATAAATACACAATAAAAAAATAAACAGCTGCCAGTGCACTCCGTGAATCTCTTCCTATGCACGTAGAAGTCCGTGGAAACGTCACGACGACTTAACAGAACAACGTGAAATACGTCATGACGCCGTAAAGGCATTTGAGAAAGTGTCGGCAAACTTTTAAACAAACATACAATGCAATTGGGTTTCATTGGGACTTTAAATGTGAGATTGATAATGAAAGCAATATAAGGCCTCCCTTTAAGAAACGCTCATTTCCAGTTTCCAGGCAGCATCAGGTGAAGGCGCGCGATCCTGCTCTTTTAGTGGATTTTTATAAGCATGTCTTTTAGCGTCCATTAGCTTAGACGTTCTCACCCCTTTGTTGTTATGCTGGTAAGAGGTGCCCATTTGCAACCTCTGGAAGTGCAGGTTGAAGCTTTAATTCGTTGTGTTGTACTTATCACATGCTGAAATTAAACCTTGTAAGTGAGTGACTTTCTAAACATCCGGTTTTGACATTACACGGGGCAGTCTGTTCTTGTTGGTATTGTAGACACAGTCGGAGTAGCTCAGGCTCTGGCATGTTCGCAGACGCAGCAACTGCGGTGCAGCTGCCACACAGACCCTGCTCTGCTGTGACTATATATATATGTGTCAAATACCTGCGCCGGCTAATACTCGCAGACGCAGTAACTGCCGTGCAGCTGCATGCTGCACAGACCCTGCTCTGGTGCAAGTGATATATAATCTGCTCGGCTAATACTCGGAGACACAGTAACTGCTGTGCATGGTGTAAGTGACTATATATTTAATACCTGCTTCAGCTAATACTCGCAGACGCAGTAACTGCTGTGCAGCTGCCACACAGACCCTGCTCTGGTGTAATACCTTCACCTGCTAATACTTGCAGACGCAGTAACTGCTGTGCAGCTGCTACACAGACCCTGTTCTGGTGCAAGTGATATATAATCTGCGCTGGCTAATACTTGGAGACACAGTAACTGCTGTGCATGGTGTAAGTGACTATATATTTAATACCTGCGCTGGCTAATGCTCGCAGACGTGCTACTGTCTCCAGTTTCAGTGCCTACTCTGAAACAAATGATTCCCTGGGGCTAATAGCTGCAGATCCGGTACTTTCCCTGCATCTAATTACCCTTCTGTGGATAATGACCGCAGGCACAGTGTCTGTTCTGAGTCTGATGGCTACAGACACAGAAAGAACAACCCAATGAATATTGGTAGACACTACCTTCTCTAGCGCTGATGGAGCGAGTGAGTACAGACACAATACCTGATCTGGAGCTAATGACTTCCGATAAAGTACGTCGTACCTGCTCATCAGCTACATCAATACCTGCTCTGTGGCAAATAATTACAGACACATCACTGGATCTTGTATACTGATGACACACAGTACCTCCTAATCGGTTACATATGACAGAATACCTGCCCTGGCCTTATAACTACAGACACAATACCTGCTCTTCACAGTACATACGCAGAGGCTAACAATTAAAACCCCATGCACCCTTTCATTCTCGTGTGTCCTTTCCCATTCCTAATTAACCTCTGACACCTCGAACCACACTCTCTGAAATGAACGTACAGCGTAAAGAAATGATCAGTAGGGCTAAATCATTGTGCCACGATTTTCAAAACGTGTTTGGTGCAACTGATGGGATGCTCATTCACTACACCTCCACCAAAAAGGTGGTAAACCGTGCACAAAGGACATGTAAATGTGTGCATCATAGTTGTGCACATTGAGGTGTTCTTTCCCCACCAAATGCACAACTGCGCAAGGTTTTTTGGGCATTTTCAAGTAAATCCTGATTTTCTAAAGAGGTGCACTTTTCAAAGCATGGGAAAAAAAAATTCCATGTGGCTATTTGGTGCAAGGGATATAAAATGTATGGGTAGGTCACTTATGATCCTCTCGTGCAATGAGTGAGTGAATTAAATGTGTGAATGTTGAGTCATCTAATGTGGGAGTGTCCGCACTTTGCGAGGGGGCTGATTTTGACTGGTGATGGCAACACAGTAAAAATGCACTTTAAAAAAAATATATATATATATTTTATTGGTATTTTCAACAGTAAGAACACCTGCAACCCCCCTCCCCATGCTTTCTCCCCTCTCCCCCGATCCCAATACATGTAACTAACAACGCACCCAGTACTGTTCCCCCCACCCCGCGCCCCTGAGTCCATATATAGATGTCTCCCGTACTCGCACCAGCCCCAGCAATCTTATTTTCCTCAGGCACCATGCAGCCTGTGAGTCCTGCTGCAGGTGATGCAGGACAATCAGTCTGAGAGAAACCTTGGTGATCCCCTTGAATCGAATAGGTCACCCACTCCAATGCCATAAAGTTCCAGATTTTACTAACCCATTCGTGTTCTCTGGGAGCAGCTTTTTGTTTCCATTTGAGTGCCACCACAAGCGTTGCTGCCACTATCAGGATGATGCGCCACTATCATGATGATGCATGTCTTTCTTTGAGCTTTCGAGGGTAGATTTCCAGAACCCTGCCCATTCCCAGGATGGCAATCCTTGTGTTGTCTGGCATCTGACTCCCAAAAATACTATTCATTGATGCACAAGTCATGTCCTAATAAGGCTGTATGACTGGGCATTCTCACCAGATATGCCTCCACAATCCCAGTCCCCCACATCCCCTCCAGCAGAGTGCTGTTGCAGATGGTTCGGGTGTATGTAGTTCTTCTGGGAGGAGATGCCATTGGACTATTAGCTTAACCCACATCTCCTGAATCTGGATGGCCTGCGTGAGTTTGGGGATATCTGCCCATAACTTAGTCCAAAGTTCCCCCTCCAGCGGCTGCCCCATTGCAGTTTCACACTGCTCCATATAGTGCCAGGCCTGGTTCCTTGCCCCTTCTGCTATAATTCCATATATAGCTTCTACCAAATGCCTGGCCCTGTGTCTATCGTTACAAACCATTCAAAGGGCGTGAGATCCGTGGTGGCAGCTGACCTGACCATTGGTTTTGTAAGCCAGTGCACCAGTTGTGTAGTGATGCCTCTCCTCCTCATCTACCCCGAAGTCCTGCTTGTACTGCACAAAGGATTGAATGTCCTGACACGAGAACATGCCACATACTTTGCGGCACCCTGCTGCCTCCACCCATTGAAGGCACCCCTTTCCATACCCGGTGAGAACTTGGGATTCCTAAATTTGTTTGACGATTCTATTCTTGTGGCGTAGTAGTTTTTTTTTTTTTTTTTTTTGCTTTGAGGACTGTTGCTTTGTACAGTTTGAGTTATCTTTGGTATTTATTTTGTCTTGCCTGTTGTATTGTTCTCTCCATTTTTGTTTCCTTTTTTCAGTTATTTTGTTAACCATTTTACTGCCAGTTCATTTGGTGTTGCTTTTGAATGTTTTTGCTGGTGCTAATTGGTCAATGGTCTTGGTGACCCAATTGTTGAGTGTGTCTTCTGTTGTATCTATGTTTGTATCGGTGGGATCTCTTTCGCTTGAGACGGTTGCATCTAGAAGGTTTGTTAGGGCCTCTAGGTCAAATTCTCACTGTTTTATTTTCTTGCTGTTTTGGAGTATTTCCTTCCTGGCCATAGGTGGGCGGTTTGGGGTGTGGTGTAGAATGGTTTCCAGTAGTGGTCACTCCACACCTTTGGTGTACATGGCACTGATGCACATAGTTCTTCTCTGCTTAAAATTGCATCCATGGTGTGTGCAGCTTCATGGGCGGATCCATTTACTATTTGCTTGAACTGCAGTGTTTCCAGGAGAGAGCAGAGTTAGTTAGCTGTGTACACATTTGCTTTTTAGAACCATATGTTGAAATCTCCCAGTATGTCTAGGTTGTCGTGGTGGGTTGATAGCATGGCGGCCTCGTCCGCTAGTTTTGTTTTAAAGTTCGGGTTGTAAGAAGGTGGTCTGTAGATCAGGAGGAATACTATGGTGGATTGGTTGTTGAGTTCTATCTTGATTAGGAGGGATTCATAGTCTTCCGAGTGGGTTGTGATGATTTGAGATGCTCAGGTATGTTCTTTTTGTATAGTTGCGAATCCGCCTCCTCTTCAGTTTTCTGTTGGCGTGTATTAATTTATAATTGTCGGTATTGCTTCGTTCGCCATGGCTTTATAGTTGTCAGATAGCCAGGTTTATGTAAGGAAGAGCACGTCTCTGCCTCCTTCGCTTAAGAGGTAGTTGATTTCTGGTGAGTGTTTTGCCATGAATCTAACATTGAGGAGGCTGCAGTGTAGTTTGCTTGATTTCCCTTTCGTGTTGTTAGTATTGATTGTTCTGACCGGTGTGTTGTTGGTTGGGTTTCTGTTCCAGGTGGGTTTTTCCCGGGTGCGTCTTTTGGGTGGGGTGGTTCTTTGTTGGTCAGTCCCTTTGTCGAGTAAACCGATAAGGTTTATGGCGGGGTTTGTTCGTTCTGGGTGCTAAATAGGTAGCTAGCCCTCTACACCCCCTATATCACCAAGACTGGATCAGTAGAGTGTGATGGATTCCATTTTGTCCCTTGTTCTGGTTGGGTTATTGTCCATGATGGAGACCCGGTTGGAATGGTTTATTAGTTGTCGCATTCTGTTTGGTGTCCTGGTTGGGTCTGTATTTGTGATGCTTGTTGGCTGTCGGTTTGTTGTTGCTGTGCCATTTGTTTACCACATTGTGGTATGTGAACAGGCACCTTGCGGCAGGTCCACAACATGTGGATCATGTCCGCTTCATCGCTACCGCACCAGGGGCATTGTGATCAGGCTTGTTTGGTAAAGCTGGCTACTCTGTGTGGGGTCATGTAAGTCCTGTATAGGACATTCAACTGTTTCAGTCTGAACCTGGCGTTTCTGGACACCTCTTTGTGGTAGAGTAGTACCCTTTCACATTCATTCTCGGTCACAGTGGTTCCCAAGTCCTTCTCCCATTTTCTTTCAGCGATGTCTGCGGGGATTGGGTCTGTCCATTATCTGGCTGTATAGTCTGGATACTGGTTTCCAGCCATCGCTTGGTTTGTAGATTTCTTGCAGCAGGGGGTTCGGTGTTGGTTCCTCGGGCCATATGCACCATTTCTTTTTTGCGGTGTGTTTGACTCATTGGTAGCACAGGAACTGGCCTTTTGCCAGTCCCTCCTGTGCGTGCAGCGATTCGAAGTCCCTGAAAGTTCCATCGTTGAACATGTCCACCCAGGTGTATAGTCCCACCTCCTCATTGCAGGTAAGTCGGCGAGGGTTTTGCACACATCTGCCAATATAAGGATTTCAGGTGAGTATGGGTGGTGTAGTCGAAGCATCGAGCTGGTCTTATTCCACACTTTTCTGCCTAGCTTTACTATCATGGGAATTATTGATAGTTCCATCAATGGGTTCCACATTATTTCTTTGGGGTATGTTTCTGCTGCTGTTTCGCATGACAGCCACCTCGTTACGTGGCTGAGTTGTGCCGCTAAGTAGTACTTCTGGAGGTCTGGTAGTTGTATTCCTCCTCCTTTGTGCGATAGTGCCAGTATGTGTAGGGGTAGTTTATGCCGGGATGCTCCCCACAAGAATTCTCTGAGCAGCGCTTCTTGCTCTGTTATTTGTATATCTCTTTGGGCCATCTCAGATGTTTGTCGAGATTTTTTGGGGTTGTGGGATCATGCTGGTCGGTGCTTTCTTTAGTGGTTTGGGTTTTCTTATTATTTTTGTTGTCTCTTCTGGCTTCTTTGTCCTTCTTGTGGCGAGGCATGGTGTGTGGGTTGTGTGCCTTTTGAGTGAGTGTCCTCTTTCGATTGGTGTTTTTCCTGGTCTTTTGGGTTTAGTCCTTGCTGTTTGTGTTTGCTTGTATTTGGTAGGTGTTTGGGTAGTTGAGACCTCGGTTTATGGGACTTTGTGGTTCCATTTGTTTATTGCTTCTTTCTTTTTTTGGATCCTATGTGGTGGTCTTTTTTTTTTTTAATTTTTTTTTTAAATTTTTTTATTCTGGAGATGTTTTTGGTAATGGCTGTTGATTATTGGATTAGGCTCAAAGCAAACATAATACTGTGTGAAGGAGAACATGTGAATACTGGCATAGATTGGTGCAGTCAGCATGCAAATGTATGGATTGTGAGGGTGGCTTGGTTCCTGCTTTTGACTGGGATGGCAAGGGATTCTCACCCAGGTGGTGCATGCTATATTAGGCCTCTGGCGTCCACTTTGGCCCAACATTGTCTCAAGCTTTACCCATGCCACATTGGGGATTGTGAAGGTGCTGGTTGCCTGCTTTTTGACTGGGATGGCAAAGGATTCTCACCCAGGGGGTGCATGGTAAGTTTAGGCCTCTGGTTTTCACTTTGGCCTAACATAGTCTCAAGCTTTACCCCTGCCACAGTGTGGGGGTCATTCAGCATAAGTGCATCTAAGCAAAAGCGGAATGAAGATCTGTATTGGGCTGCATATCATCCTACAAACTCTGTTCTGAAGTAATCAGCAAGTCATACCCAAATCATCAAGAACAAACATGTTTCATCGCAATGCTATTTAAGTAATTAGTAGGTCATCCCAGAATCATCCCCAAATCATCAGGGACAAACGTGCAATCTCTTGAAGTGATCAGCAAGTCATCCTAAAAGCATCAGGAACAAATGATGTTAGCATATTCATTAAGTCATCCTAAACTCATCCCCAAATCACCCACTATCCTGAGACATTTGCTGATGACTTTAACAGCGTGACAACGTATGATGTAGGAATGACTTCTAGTGTAGTTCGATGATCATCGGATGACCCCAGGATGGTCTCTAAAGTCATCCTTTTAGACCAGGGAGATGCTTGTACTTTTGCCACATGGTAAGTGGGAACCGCTCAACACCGAACACACTGTGCAACAACACTTTTTTTCTTTAAAGCGGTGCAGTGGGTGTTCCAGATGGGGTTCTTTACCCATTGACACTTACAAAATAAAGGAGCAGATTTTCAATTTTAAAGTACTTGTTTAAGAATCCACAGTGTCTTTTTGATTTCTTATTTGCCCTCCCCGGGTTACACCTGCGTTATTGATTTCCGATCTGCCCCTGCTTCATAGATCTTGTTGTTCTGAGATTTATTTGGTATTATTTCAAAGGTATAATGGCCTTCATCTTGGCAACGACCCCTTTGTCAAAAGTGAGTCCACCACAAATCAACGTCTTTGCTGCAGAATGGGATGCTTTGTATTTAGTGTAAAATGTTATACATTCGAGTCCTATTTACAAAGCGTCGTTTGGTAGCTTCTATTCGGCATTGGTGAAACTGTGTATTATATATGGTCAATAGAATGTTCAGTGGGACAAGAGCTGCCTAGTAAGGGAGTGTAACATTTAAATTGGGGTGTGAAATGGTCATTGAGACTTCTGTTTAAGGAATTGCCATCTTAATATTTCTATCTTTATAAAATTACCATACAGGCATGTTATGAAAGCCTTCACTCTAGAGGTCTGGTCTAGCTGTCAATTGACTCCTATGGTAGGTGAAACATTCATCGTGTGTAGGCGACTTCTCCAACAGGACTTGCAGGCCTGCATTTTTGATGCGTTAAACTACAAGTCTCTAAATGCAAAGTGCTGCTGGCAAAATCTTTGGAACTCTATCCCAGTCTACCTTAGGGATACATCTGATCATCTTCTCTTTCGTCGGCTTCTTAAAACCTGGTTATTTGAACTCCTAGTTCGGTTGCTTTGTGTTATCGGTGTATTCCTTGTGCCAAGATACCTCTGGTGAACGTGCGCGTTACAAGTATAAATAACATAACATAAATAAATAGGTCTGATTCACACATGACATGGGGCACTTGGCAGCCCCCACCTGTAGACCCACATTTACTCTGGAAATGCACTGCTTCAGAAGCTGCATGACCACCAGTAGACACATCTATGGGGTAGCACATACTTCGGCTATATGCGGCTCGAAATATGCTTTGATTACTTATTGGTAATCCTCATTACACCCATCTCTAGATCTCCTCATTCCAGTCCCTACATTTGAAGTTAGCTAGTCTTTCTTCAACCCGTATCAGATGTTTTCCTTGTTGACAACTCCTCCCATGTGGTATATTCAGTTAACCTATCCACAATCTTCCCATTCCAATACCCAAGAAGTAGTAGTCGATCACAACCCTATTGTCCAGGAGTATGGTCTTGAACGAGAGAGTCAACGTGGAGGAACAGCTCTGATTATGCACAGTTTTCTTCCTTGCACATAGTTTCCCCAATGTTATGTTATGTTACCATCATTTGTAATGCGCACGGCCGTCCAAGGGCATCATGGTGCGAAGGACACAGACAGCAAAGAGCTTAAGGACCTAAAACAGTAAAGATTTCAGAAGACAACGGAATTGAAGATGGTTCTCCACCTGCCTAAGAGCAACAGGCAGATTATTCCAAATTCTGGCCGCCGCTACTGAAAACGCATGGCCATCCATTCTGATCTGGCAAAACTTGGGAATGGCCACTAGAAGTGCAGTTGCAGAGCGGAGGGCTCGAGCGGGCATGTAGGGCTGGTATTTGTCCTGAAGATATTTCGCGCCTAGTTGATAGAAAGCCTTGTGCACCATAGACTGGGACTTAAACTCGATCCATCACAGTTCTGACGCCTGCTTCTTACTTCGCTTGCAATCAACATCGCTGCTTATAGTAATGTAATAGGAGTATTTGTGGTTGGTTGACCATATATTACACAAGGGCCATGGGAACCTCCTGTGGTGCCACCCTTGCCGTAACGCTGCTTTTTCTTGAAAAACAATGACTGATATAAAATTCAACTCATTAATAGCAAAGAATGAATAGTCATTCTATTTCTTAATGCATCGAATTGTGTTTAATGAAGAGACAAAACGTGGGGTCTGACTTGTCCAATGCATTTCGGTCTAAAGACTAAAAAGGGACCTTGTTTGTTGTCTCTTAAATTAATATGTGAAAGTTGGAAGACCGGGCTTCCATTCCGGCTTGCATATTTCATTAGAGAAGACCGTTTCACTCAGCCTCAGCACCAACCTAAAGCTCTAAAGGTCAGCACCTCTGCAAGTTGAAACACTGTATACCCCGTTGGAGGCAATCGGGGGGAAGATGCAGGAAAATATTTTGGAAGAAAAACTAGGAGAAGGGCGACTTCCTTCAGAAGTATGAACTATGAAGAGAAAATGATAATGCAGATAAAGATTTACAGACCTATTCACAGTGTCATTCTTACGTTTTGGGGGTACTATAGACCAGGATTAATGACAAACAGAACTCTAAAAAGAGAGGTGCTGTTTGTTAGAGGATATGAACCAGAACCTCCTTAAGAATACAATGAACTATCAGTATATGGTAGCAGAAAATCAAACTTGTGCACACAATTACTTACTTGGATTACTGGCTTACCTTTTGAACATTTACATTTTTTTGTCTTATATTTAAATATCCAGGAAAAATAGAAAGTGGAACCGCTATGTACGCCAACTGTGCCATATGTTAGAAATAGCTTTGAAGTGTAGTCGTCAAAAAGAAAGTTCCACAATTAGATGCGAAAGAAAAAACGCTCTAAACAGCAGAAAGTCAATGCAATCTGATTGTTTCAAATACATAGAAATTCATTTGACATCGCACATCAAATTACATAAAGTCTATGCCTTTCTATTCAAATTTAGCAAAACTTTGTAATACTACACAATAATTGTTCTCCTGTACCGCAATAATTGTTCTTAATCACCAACACTGCAATGATTTTAAACACTGACGGGTGTTTCAACGCCCAGGGGTGCTGACTACTATCTTAAACAAATAGTCTATTGTTTAAAGGTCTTAGCCACAGTAGTTGCTTCTCTAACTACCAGTTTGTTCTCTGCTGATAGTGTATGCAGATGGAATATCATCTGACGCAATGACACACTTATTCTGTTTTAAAAGTTGCCGTCTAAGAATACAGATAACGGTCCGTGTAAGCGTGCCCAAATTCAAAGTGGGTCCAGTGCAACGGTTTTACCGACGCTCTGGGAACACTATTTGTAGCGCCTGTAAGCTCACTTGAATCTGCTGCGTTCTAATGTGTAGTGCTCTCAGATCTCAAGGGCATTAAATGCCTTGCCCCACCTACACTTTCCTCACTGAACTCATTCGGATCCCATCCTCAGTTTCTTCGTTCCAAATCTTTCTCCTCACAGTACCTAGACCACGATGTGCACAGTGCCCTTTCCATTGGTTCTCCCTTCTAACAACTACTTTTCTGAAACTCGCTTCTTCTTACATTCGCACTTCAATTTCTCTTCTTCTGTTCTGTGCTCCTTTTTAAAGACTCACCAATTCTCCTCTACAACTCAAACGTAAAATGTTAAATTGATATCCCCCTTTATTGAAAGCAATGATGCAGCTGTTTGACCACCTATGGCGAGTATATATTTGTGACAAATCTTTTAATCTTTGTGACTTGGTAGAAGAGGGCTGCAACAATAGGTGTTGGGACACTGTGGCTGCCCAGTGTTAAGAGATAACAGAATAACACCTGTATTTGCGCCCACTTGTTTCAAAATAAAGAATCTTGACGTCATTTACTGTGTAAATGGTGATTTTAATTAGATTTGACCCTCGACACGCGATTCTCCAAATGAAATTTGGTTGGTTTCTCAGGAGGGCTTTTCAATCATTTGGCTTTTAAGTGCATCATATAGTAATTGGGTGACATTTTAAAGCAAGAAACCTCACAATAAATGCTTAAAAATCATGTGGTTCAATCATAATAAATAAATGGCATCAGGGTGAACAGATTCTAATTGAATTTGCAGTTCAAACTGAATAATAAAGGAGGAAAGTATATGGAAGAGGCATAACAAGTATAGAAAGAAAAAAGGGGGATGGGGGAAGGAAGCTTTGATAATTCTACTTACTAGTGTTAGATGCTTGATTGGCTTCTTTCTTCACCTAATTACTATATGATGCACTTTATTCTCAGCCAATGATTGGAAATGTTTGAAAAACCCTCCTGAGGAACCAAACAAATTTCATTTGGAGAAACGCTTGTCGAGGGTCAAATCTAATTAAATCGCCATTTACACAGTACACATGTCAAGATTCTTTAATTTGAAACGAGAGGGCACAAATACAGGTGTTATTCTGTTATCTCAGTATCCACCTTTATTGCACTGTTTATTTTCATTGTAAAGCTCTTAGGCTACGTGCTTAATAAATACAAATACAAGATAGACATCAGAAGCTATATGCCTTTTTTTCAACGTGTACGCTATGCTTTTGCTGGTATTGGCGTACTTGATCGAAAAAACAATGGACCTTTTTTAAATTTGACTGCATTTTTTTAATTGGTTTTTGGGCGAATTTCGGTCAATTTAATTATGGGGTGGGGTAAGGGAATAGGTTAAAGTGGTGGGGAGGGTGAGGTGCGGTGATCGGGATAAATCTGCATAAATAGAGCCTGTACCAAATCTGCAAAAATGGTCCCCTCTTTTGCTGCACTTACTCTTTTATGAAACTCTTTGCCAACATTTTCTTGAAACCTCTTTTACCTATATGGCATCTTTTATTTTATAAGTTGTACTTACCTGTAAATGTAGTGAAATTTATATAAGAAAACTTGCCTTTTCTTATATAAATGTTTTATTAATACAGTTTGTGGACAGTCTCTCAGTGCATACTGTACCTGTTGACCACCACTTGAGAGCTAGACCTGGACTTCACTGCCACACTATCGCTTAGAGAGCCTGATGAGCTGAAGGGAATCGCTAACATTACCTATATCGGGAGAAAAATGCAGAGAGCAACCCGACCAAAGGGCTTAAGGAAAATCTCCGTAACCGTTAACCAAGTGAAACAATACTTTCCCTTTTTTACTATGCAACAACTGTAACGGCATAATCCTGGTGTCAACGGTCAGATCTAGGAGTGCAGACACATGATTATGCTGCTTGTTTATGAACCTTCATTGTACGTGTGATAGCCGGCCCATGTGGTGTGCAGGGCAGATTAAAATCCCCAGGGACCACATCATTAAGAATAAGTCTCACATTGGAAGGAAAAATGTATAAACTTCATTGACCAGGCATTTGTCCTCAATTCTTCCTATGAGTTTTGCAACAAGTGAAACACGTTGTATGGAGAAGAGAATATGCGAGAAATATTGTCCCCTGTGGGTTAAATGAACTGGTATAATGGAGCATGTGCCCATACATTTTCTGGTTGTTTTTTATTTTTATTATTGGAAAACGGGACTCGCAAAATATCCTAGCCCATTCGCAAATGCACTGATATTGTATGAAGGGCGAGTATTTTTGCTGGTGATTATGGGGATATTTTAAACTTTTCTTTGACATTTACTGCAAATGTCAAATAAGTTTCATGGTGCATGGCTGTCCTTTGGGTGGCAGGATTGCACCAAATATGAAGTGTGCATATGGTGATCTCCATTTTAAGAAAGCACTGGTAAATATTTTGTCACCTGACAAGATGGGGTGAGTGCATTTCTCTTGGATCGAGTATGTATTCTAAGGAGCTCGACAGCAGCTTAAACCTGGAAACATGTTGATATAGGACTGAAAGGATGATTGTTACCCCTGATGCAGTTAATACAGTGGTTTATGGTCTTTGCAACGATTCCATCGACATTTTTCCATCTAAAACATTTCCATCAAATGCTTTTTTTTCTTCTTTTTTTTGGGGGGGGGGTTCCTCCCAAACCCCCAAATGTCCTTTTACCCTTTAACATGAACAAAAATTAACCCTTTACACCCCCCGTACCTACCAAAAATATGCATTCGATGGACATTTTTTTTTTTTTAGATGGAAACATTTTGATGGAATGGCATTAGATGCAAGGGTATTCGATGCAAAGACCAGATACCCTAAATATGCTGGCTGGATTGTGCAAGGCTTTCCTTTTCTGGCCCTGGAGAAGCTTTTGTTGACTAATCCATCAAGGTCATATGTTGACCTGGGGCTAGCCACCTCAAAGGTGCAGAAATATATAAGGCAGAACATGGAGCACTCAAGATATTATTGAAGTTGTTGATAACTTCATTTTTTTTGGTTGCCATATTTATCTACTTGACAAAAGCGAGGAGACGCCTCAAAACATACATATGGAAGTGTTTTAAGTTTTGGTGATTGTGCATGGGGCGTTTACCATTTAAAGAATCAAGATATACAAAGTAAATTGCATTACTGAATGCAAAGGTTGAGAAAGCTTTTTCAACAAATGAAACGTGCGGCCAGTGCTTGTCAGTATGATCATGATTTGGTAATGAAGTAGGTGGTCTTCCTTATGCTTTGTTTCGCCCAAGACGCGTTGTAGGCATTGGTGTTGTCCCTGCTTGCCTCTCGTCGCAGTTCCCTGATGTGGATATGCTGGACTCTCTCCTTTAATGGTCAGGCTCCAATATCCTGATTGGCAGATGGTGCATATCAGCAGCAAGAGGCAGTGGCTTCTGTTATTGGATTTTGCCTGTTTGCTTGAAAGAGGCTTCAAAGGTTTGGAAATCCTGTCCTGAGCTCTGTTCTAATGGGAAGACATTAGGCATTTCGACAGGGTCCTGTGTTGGAAAGGCACGGCTCAGAGGTCCCCGTGAATCTCCGATGTAGTTTAATGTACTCGCGTAAACACTCTGTGGTGGAGATGGATTGAGCAATGCGTGGAAATTAAACTGAATTTGTGCACTCCTTCCTGTATGAAGCGCATCCTGTTGAAATTTTGCAGGCAAAATACAACATATTAGTGTTGTTAATAGGTATGTTTAAGTGGCCAAGGAAGCCAGACTTCTTGTATGGTCTGGGACAACTTCTTGATGAAGGCTGACCATCTACGCATCCTCTTCTTCAGTGACAATCACAATCTAGCTATTGGTGCTTACCTGGATTTTAAGTCTGGTGGATGGTAAATAACCCACATCGGTAAGTTTAGGTCTGACTTGTGTGCTAAAAAAAGTACGAAGTCAATCTACCCATGATAAAATGCCACCCGCACTTTATGCCTGCATCACCCTGCCAGTGCAATGCGTACTGGGAGGGTAGGGACACTCTGCATCATGCAACAGGCTGGCATGCAGGGAATGGTGACGTGAGGGGTCTGGCTATGGAGGAGGTCGTGTTGGGGAGGCAGCACGGGGGAATCACATGGCTACTGGAGAAAGGGTTTGATGCCTGTGGGCTACGCGGCGCAACAAATAAACAAAATAAAAATGTTGTGTCCTCAGAAAGAAGTTGGACAAAAACGCTGGTATCAAACAAACATGCAGTTGTTAAGGTGAAAAGCGGAGAGTACACCATGATTCTGCAGGTGTGACGAGGCTAGCATAAAGTGCAGCCCTCATCCACACTCAGCCCGTCCGGTGAAGGTACCCCACTTGACCAGAGGTACTTGGGTAAGTGCAGCCCAGGGCATTTTGAGTGTGCTTTCTAATTGTCTCCATTTTGTGCTTAGTGAGTAGAAACTATTCCTGCTGAAGCAACGTGTGCTTCGCCAAGCTTGCAAGTAGCATTTCGTCTATTCTCCCAACTCGAGGGAGATCAGGCAGCAAGCTCTTTGAGGTGCTTCTTTTTCAGCTGCTGCTTTTTGGTCCCAAAACATGCCTTTTTTTTAAGCTTATCACACTTGCATGTAAATTCTCTCCCCAGATAACAGAACTATCACAATGGTGGTTCTTTTCCTTGTGATTATAATGTTACTGACTCCACCTAGGCCACATGACTAACGTTCATCCAGGGAACTGATGGGCACCCACCGCGTGGTGTAGGGGAATGTGCACATCAGATGCAGGTTCTTAAGGGGTCACTTGCAAATACGTTTCAGAGTGTGTGCACAGCTTCAAGGACCTCCCAATTGCATTTAATGAGGTGTTATTTCTAAACGGTAACGCCGTAATTGCAGCTGTAAACATTTTCCTTGTGTAATAAAAATCTTAACTAATTGTGCCTGCATCCACTTGATTTATGTTGTTACTATGCTTTTATACTGCAGCAAATCAATACATTAGTAAAGTATGTCCTTAAATCTGTTTGTTGCACTAAGTTTCTGTTCCAAGCAAGTATTGGCAAAGCCAACAGTTTTGACTGTTTAGGCAATAGATAAGTCTTTGCCTAGCACCTTGATAAAACTGCAATTGTACCTTGAAAATGCCTACCCCATGCAAAATTGTTGTCTTTGCCAATGCTTCCTTATCTAAGTTTGTCTTGTCAGATCTGCGTGGTAACTTAGGTTTTTCAGGTACAGTTTCTCTTAGCTTCCTTAGTCTGGCGGTGCAGTCTTCTTCTGACTTAATACTGATCCTGTTTTTGTTTCATGTATAGGTATAAACAATGGTTTTCAATTCCCTGGTTTTTGGAACTCCTCGTGTGCCAGGTCCCCTTCCCACCCCCCAAACCATTAGCTCCACATAGCACTGTCTTCTTGCTGTCGTGACTAGCTCAACTGCTTAGGGTTCTACTGGTGCTTGATCTGCAACCGAGAGTGCTGTGATGAAATTACTACTGCTCTGCATTAGTACCGGGATGAGCAGTAGACGCATTGCCTACTGCTATCAAGCCAGCAGTGACCCCAATCCTAAAGGTGAAACTGACACCAACAGACGGGTATACTTACTTTGCCTTTTGTGATGGTGCAGGCTATACTCTTTAGGAGGGATGCGAGTTGATGGTAGTAACCCAAACAACTTATGCACAATAGTCCAAAATAAAAGCATGTCAAATCAAGGTATTATACATATATAATATTATTATTTATTTATTTGGATTTGTAAAACGCACTAGCAGCCCAAAGGCATGGAGGCGCTGTTGCATGAAATTGTCTTAGTGGTATTACCCAAATTGACCTTTTACAATTGACCTTTGCACAATTGACCTAATTATAGTGATCCTAATTGACCTTCTGCACAATTGACCTTTGTATTATTTTATATATGTATTGAGTTGGTTTTGTATTATAAATAATATAAGGGGATTGGATGGGTATTGCAGGGGGTTTTGGATTGGGTGGGGGACTGCGGGGGTTCCCCCCTGCATATATGTTCTAATTGACCTTCTAAATTGGGTTAATTCTCCAGAGGTCAATTCTCCCGAGGTCAATTGTGAAAAGGTCAATTGGTATACAACCGTCTTAGATACATGAGGTTTTATTGGTTACATGTGGAAACTTGGCTCTTGGTTACAGTGAGCATGTACCCTCACAATAGTACTGGATCATGATCATACAGGTGATTGCATTGCATTTGGTTAGCATTACGGTTACAGTAAAGGCTTACAGAAACAGTAAGAAGGGGGTAGGCAGTCTACCTAGGACAGTGGTGCCAACGATAAATGCGATTCAACACTTAACATAATGGGGTAAGGGAGTTCCAATGTGTTGCTGCCAAGACTGGTAAACTAGTTCCTCCTGCACGTCTTCTCAAGGTTTTAGGAATGGATATCCTGTTGGTATAGGCAATTCCCATGGGTCTGGTTGAGACAGGCTTGAGAACTCTTTGAGCCAGGTATAGTGGTGCCAGATTGTGGACACAATTATGTCTTAAGGCGAGGGCTTTAAAGATTATCCGCTCTTTGATAGGCAACCAATGAACCTTTTCCATGGTTTCAGAGATATGTTCCCTTTTGGAGATAGCAGTGGCAGCTTGCAGGTCATTGTTCTGGACCGTCTGGAGTTTGGTGAGGTTTTTAGCAGAGATCCTCAGAAAGAGGGCATTGCAGTAGTCCAGCCGCGATCCTATTATTCCTCTTGCAATAGTGATACAATTCTGTTCAGACAGAAAGGGTCTGGCTGCCTTAATCAGTTTAGTGGCATGCTGAGGTCGAGGCAATGGCATGGAGAGGTCAGAATCCAGGTAGACCCCAAGGGTCTTTACCACTTGTGATACCGGGATTTGCATGTTGTCAATTGTGAACAAGGTGTATTGTTTGTCCAGGTTTCCAAAGGTGGCAGGAGATCCAATTAGCAGAAGTTTGGTTATGTCACCATTAAGGCATAACCAGTTTTCTGCCATCCAGTTTTGGATAGTGGAGTAAATGGACCTAAGGGTAGCCATGTCGGCTTCATAGTCCTCCCGAAAGGGGGATGAGGACCTGTGTATCATCAGCATAGTTGGTGTATGTGATGCCCAAGGCATCCAGGATGTGGAATAATGGCTTGTTAAACGGGTTATAGAAGGTAGGTGGAATGCATGACCCCGGTGGGACTCTGCATTTAATGATGCTTGGGTGGGCACAGGCTGAGTGTGAGAAGACTTTCATAACCCTTTCTTGAAGAAACTAGGTGATCCAAGCAATGGCCTTGGGGGAGAAATTGGCAGCGGAGGAAAGATGGTGGCAGAGGTTCTGATCTACCAAGTCAAATGCTGCAGAAAAATTCAAGCAGCAACAGGATGGTGGGTTTGCCTGCATCTCTGAAATCGTCCATTTGATTTTTTAGGTCTAGGAGTGCAGTTTTGGTCCCGTGCCCTGGACGGAATCCCGACTGCCGGAGGTCGAGCAGGTTGTTGGCCTTAAGGAAGTTTTGGATTTGCAGATAAGCTGCTTTGTCAAGGATTTTGAGAAGGAACGGGGCCGTCGTAATGGGTTGTTAGTTCCCTGGAATAGTTGGTTCAATTGTAGGCTTTTTGAGGAGAGGACGTTCCCATGCTTCATTGAGACAAGTAGGGACGTGGCCCGACTGGAATGATGCATTAATAAATGCAGTAAGGAACTGGGCAAGGGGAAGGGCGCAGTCTAATCAGTTTTGCCGGGCATATACCCCCTTTGCAGAAGGATGGTTTGATTTCAGGAGGGCGATCACTTCTTGTTGGCTCATGTCATTGAAGGCGAAAGGGGGGGTGGGGGTGAGTCGCCGCTAGTGCAATTTTGTCTTTGAGATATTTGATGGCTGAGTGCCTCTTGATGGGCTATGATTTTATTCTGGAGCGTGTCAAGCTTGTCCAGCATAGCAGATTGGATGGAGTTGCACCAGTCTTCATCTTTGTGGAGTGTTGACAGGGGGATGGGGGGGTCGTAGGGGTTTCCAACTCCCTGAAGATGGCAAAAATGTCCTTGGTCCCTGATTTAGCATTTGCTATCCTTAAGTTAAATGATGATGCTTTGGCTTTGATGATGGCATTTTTATATTCTTTTGAGATAGACTTTGCCAAGTTAGACTGAGTCGTTAGGGTTTGCTTTCCAGTGGGAGAGCGCTGTCCTTTTCTTGGCACATAGTTCAAGAAGTTCTTGGGTAAACCAAGCATTAGTATGCTTAAAACGCTTGGCTTTTCTTAGGGTGACTGGGGCGATGGTATAAACTGCGTGAGTGATGACTGATTTGAAGGCCTTGGCAACGACTTCTGTGTCACTAGAGAAGGGGGCCTGAAGGGCCGGCACTAGGAGGTAGAGTGTGAGCTTTTCTTTGGTGAGCTGCCGGGAGCTTCTGGTCAATGCCATGGTGAGAAGGGTTTGTTGCTTATCTGAGCTCTTCGAGGTGTGAAGTTCAAAATGAATGGAGTGATGATCGGACCACGGGGTGGGGGAAATAATTAAACCAT
Organism: Ambystoma mexicanum; assembly: GCF_040938575.1. Lineage (NCBI taxonomy): Eukaryota > Metazoa > Chordata > Amphibia > Caudata > Ambystomatidae > Ambystoma > Ambystoma mexicanum. Next base: position 214,705,289 of record NC_090921.1, on the reverse strand, counting down.
TTAATGGAAGCAACTAATCAAAAACGCTAGGAAAACAAACCCCTGTAAAATAAAACTGAGAATGTTGACTTTTGGAAAGGGCACTCTGGGTAGTGGGGTTCAAGCACAAGATTTGCCCAACGACACTGTTCAACGGATATGTTAGAACAAGGTAGAGATTGGGGATAGTAAAAGCCAATCTAGTCCCAAAAGTGGACAGGGGGACATGACCTCTTCACCGTACTGTATGCTCTTGTCTGTGAAGCTCAACAGTGTTGCCAGGCTTTTCCACATTGACCCGAGGGTCCAACAATGCAGTGCTGTTAGCATCCGCAATGGCTTGCATGTCGAAGTCACTGGGGATGGCAGGCGATTTCTGGTTGGTGGCCTCAGCTGCAGATAGTGGAGACTGGCTTCTGGCAGTGAGCTGGCTCAAGATGGCATTGGGTTCTGCATCGTTTCATAGCTCAAATTAGCTGGTGACCAGTCAGCAGTATCATGTTGTTGACGCTGGAATAGTCATGGTCTCGGAGTGCGGAGATGGCTGAGCTTCAGTGTGACGTGAAACTCTTGAGATGCAGAAGTCAAGGATGACTCTGATAGTTCCATTTTTGCATGGATGACGTTGAAGGTGCCCAAGCCAAGGTGGTTCAGATTTGACGGGGAAGCAAGGGGACCACGGCCACATCTTTGGTTGCTGGGAGTGCAAATCCATTGACACTATGACAAAGTGAGTCCTTTTATTCTGCACCTCCAGGGCACTTGACTGGCACCTACAATGAATTGTTCACCTAACATGAATAGGGTCTTTGGTTCCAGTGGTTCCAGCAGGTGAGGCCTTGAGCCCCAAGGATCATGAGGGGGATCTGCTGTGGACTATTAGGGTGAAACACTCTCTTCTGCCTTGGATGCCTTCTGTCGTCACCTCCCAGGCAGAGTGCTCAGGGACAGACTTTATCCCCGACAGAGGTCCAGAGGAGTTCTTCCTGTCCTTTTAGAAGGTGCAAAATCAATCTAGTAATGAGGCGTGCCGCTCATCTTTCAAAGGCAAAATGTCCCAGTGGCCTGCTGTCAGAGGTCCACACCTGGCTATTGTAACAAATGCCCTTTGCCTTCTGACACCAGACCCAGACTATCTTGTTAGCATGAAATGCAGGGGACAGGAAGAGGAAAACAAATCTGACTAGATGGCAGGACCCTTTCCCTGGTTTACCTCTCCCTCTTGCTACTCTAAAGCTGCCCCCTTCCTGTGCCTGCTGACTACAAGGGAACTCCATTAGTCTGCACCCTGGTGGCAGCATTATGACAGTGCTACCTTTTTGAAGCACTGGTTCTAAGGAGACCTCCTGGGGGGATTTCCTATGCCCTGGGGGAGGATGTTACCCTTCATTCAGTACAATCAAAGGGGCCACATCCTAGCCATTGTCCACGTGGCTATATTGGACACAGCCAGACCAGATACTAATAAACATCAGTCCTGTTTTATATGGTTTAGTTTAGAGAACTGATGCTGTGTACTATCACATTTTGGATGTCTGATTGTGTGCTCTGATTGGTCACCATGCCATAATTAGGAATAGATTTACGTGTCACTAGGCTGATAAAGGCATACAATTTAGTAGATAAAAAATTCACCTTTGCCTGCAGGACCTTTTGTATCCAATCATATTTCAGGCATACACATTTCACCTTTATATCTCCCCTGTGCCACTAGAGAGCAGGAGATGAAGACGCCTCAGCAAAGGCACATGTGTGGCCTATAATTTAGGTATGGCGTATGCATAAAAGGGGGACCTGATTAGCTGATTTCCCGTTCAGCAACCAAATTGTGTGCATCATTGTATGTGAATAAAGTCAAAAAAGCTCTGGCTATACCACCCTTGCAGATGGCAGTCCATCACAAGCAACATGATATAGGGCAGCTGCTTGGAATGTTTATTTCTCATAAAGGATTAAAATGCTAACCTTAGATAACCTTATTTAAGTTAATGATTGGTTTGATCAAAGACTGATGGGAGGGTGCGGGTGGTGGTCCTGCCACCTTGAATTTGTGATACCGGAAAGAGTTACCCGTTTGATCCAGTTCAGAGAAGAGTGCGCAATCCTTGCAATTATGAAGCAACTTCGCGGTTTTGCGGCTTGATGTGGTAAGGTTGTTTTCTAGGGCTCCTCAAGCACCGAGCGCTAGAGCTGCGAGCTGTGATTTGGAGTTGCAGAGCTGAACTGTTGTCAGCAATTGTTTCGCATTATTCCCCCCCTTTCTATATCTAGCTCTACCACCTCATTCTGGTCTGACAATATCTAATCTGACACACATCAGTGGAGCTGTGTTGGGGGCTTGGCAGCTCAGAGTCAGTTTGTTTTGCTGAGAACTGTTGAGAACTGCAGTAAGGTTGGCACCCTTGTAAGCCATTTGGCACCTATACAGAGTTTATAAACCTTTCTTTAAAAAAAAATCTGAAACAGTGTGCCTTAATGGGAGTATGTTTTCGCACATAGTGCTGCTTTCTTCTTTTGCTACAAAGTAAAGTGAGCTATTAAGCGGTCCTTAACTTTTCCAAAGATGGAGAATCTGAAAGATGCTATAATTTATGTAGCCAAGTGGCAAAGTCTCCAGAAAAAGTAACTTTGACTGGTATGTTCCTAATGAAGAAGTGTTGTCCGCTGTGGATCAAGTCAACATTACTTTATCCAAAAGGAGGTCCCGCATACATCCAAGGTGATGGTGGGTACCAGCAAAGGGGGGCAGATTAGGATGTTGGGGAAACCTTGTGTAGACCCCCAAACACTTTAATTTCTGCAAAACAGGATACACTCCATCTGTCTTTGGCAGGCTTCCAGTAAAGAGGTATTATGCAAAGTCTGGAGGTTGAAATATCAGCACTGGCAGTCTCGGGTAATAATTTAAGTGCATCCCAATTTGATTAATGTATGCGATGATCATGTGGGTAGTATGGAGGAACATTAAGCAGCTAGAATTTACTCTATGGTGTCATCTCAACATTTTGACAACTGAATTTCTGAATTCCAAGATGGCTCAACAGTGGCAACAAGCCGACCAGCCCAATTTCGGCCTTAAATTTGGTCTTTCAATCTTTAGTACTTTTATACGATCACATGGAAATAAGTTGGGAGGTTAGTCGCATGCGTCTTCATGGGGAAAGTGTCAAACTGTAACACAAACAGGCAAACTTGCTCAAAGGAGAATACCAACCGAAAGGTTATAGTTATTTTGAGCATACTTAACTCTACAAGTCAGTCTAAACCCCTCCGTCCCCTGTCGCCGGGGGTCTGAAATTCTGCCCATAGTTAAGCAATCATCAGGACGGCATGCCAATTTTAACATTGACCACTTGCACACATTTGACCAGGCAGTTCTTCTCTCGCCTGCTAAGGGTTTAGGCATGCAAGAGTCCGTGGTTGGGATTGAAGGTGGAGGCATTTAAGTTGCAAACGAAAAAGGCTAAGAATTAAAAATAATACAAGGAAAATAAAGTTTTCCCCTAATTTAGTCTCTGACTGTTGCCCCTGGAACTACAGATACTTTAAAAAAAAAGGAATTCTAAGAAAAAGAAAAAATCCAAACTACTGAAAGATTCGTTTTTTGTTTTCTACAACTACAGGGACTGAGGGCTCGGAGATGGGTGTAGATGGCATGCATCCCTGTTCCCAGGGCTGTCCCATGAGTAATGCGGTCTCGGAGCCTCCGATCAGATCAAGTGACCCAGTGTGATTAGAATGCTTGTCGAAGGAAATATTTGGCATTTGCCTAAGCCTTTGATAGGTCTGGAATGCTGGGTGCTGGCCCTAAGCAAGCCTAATGATCCAGTCACCTCAGAGGTAGGTAGCAAGCGTAACTAGAGTACAAAGCTAGAATCCATTTTTAAGGCTGATCGAGGTGCGAATCAATCAAGCATTCTTTTAATATTCAGAGGTATGCTGGCTCTCTTTGTAGTGGGTATTCAGCTGGATGAATTCCACAAAGGGTTGCAATTTAATAGGGTAATATTATTATATTTTTACTCAAAATGGGCATTTATTCTGGCGAGGGATGCTTGTGAACTCCTCCGAGACTATGGCTCATTTGAACCTGTGCTAAAAGACCTGGGCAAGAAAAAAGGTATTCCGACTGTATGGCACCTGACTGAACATTGGTCTCTGACCAAGGGATAAGTCTGATCTTAGGCAGGTTTCCAGTGTCTGTGGTTGGACTGATTAACCGATTGGTCATGGGTGTCCTCAACTTTACCAGTTCAAACAGGCTTCTGCAAAGGTTGCTAAGAATTAAGTTTTTAAGTTAAGTTGGAGCACAAGAGGTTTTAATAGTTTATTGAATGATACAGTGAAGGGAGTAAGTTTAATATTCTTTTTTTGCAAGAAATATGGTTATTGAAGGTACTGGTAATAGATGGTTTTAAAATTATTTTGGGGCATTTTGGAAAGCTTAAAAGGAGAAGAGGGATAGGCCATCTTTCTGGGGCAACATTGATTGTTGCAAAAAAACCTGGGTGCTACTCTCGATTTTAGTGAACAGCAAAGCCACCTCAATGCTGTTGGGGGTGTTAGTTTTTCTAGGTGGAGCTAAAGATCAGAATATTTTACTAATCAATTTTGTACTGTAATCTGCGGCCGTGTGTGTAGATCTGCTAATAGCACAGTTAGATAGCATATTATTGCATTGGGTTGAAGAGGGTGGCTCCCCTTATGTGACTTGCACTGGAGACTTCAACAGTAACTGTCCAGATATGAGGGTGGACACATGACCTAATTATCTCCCTATCACCATATCAGGTGAACACTAACGATATATTAATAAGGGAAAGTCTGGAGGTATTCTCTGTTCATAGCTTATAAAGAAATGGAATTTGCTTAAATCTAATGGTCATTTTCAGGTTGACTGTTGTAGTCAACCGACATGGTCTCGAATGACTTCACGCTCGACCATCAGTTTTATTTTCTTGCCCGCCCCTAGGAGGCGCGTTGACTTGAAGTGCTAATCTTGTTTTACGGGCGACCACTTTTATTTAATTCTGAAAGTTATTCACTGTTTTGAAAAGCATAGAATACATGGTAACGGGATTACATTTGATTGTAAATAACTTTAGACAGAAGTGGATTCACTGAACTATAATACAGATGAACCTATTTTTGATTGATATCCGAGATAAGTGGGATCACTCTGAATTAGAACTTCTTGCTCATGCAAATACAAAGATATAGTAAGTAACTGGATATGTCATTCTCCCCTCAAGTTATTGGAACCATACACCGTTCGTAGGGAAACTGACATAATTTTGATATTGTAATACAGAATAAAAGAAAGTGGAAATGAGAATAGAATTAAGAAGGCCGAAGTATGATCTAAGCCTCCTATCATGAGAGTATTACCCATGTTAGTAAGCAAACCAAACAAAAGTATAAAAACTGGCTTACATTATAGAATACATCTGTATGCATAAACTCCACCCAGCAAATGATTACACTATTTTTTCATGAGAACATTGGAGGGATAAGGGGCCTCTTGAATAATGAAGGGGTAACCCAGCCCTATATGCAAGCAAATTGCATTATTGAGTCAGTCTCTGGAGACTACTTTTGGAATCTTTGCTCTCGGTCTACCGGTGAAATCCCCTTTTCTCCTCTGGATATCCCTAAATATTGGGTTCTAAATTTTGATAGTGAAGACCTACAGATTGCACTCAGCCTGAAATATTCCAGGGCTTGTGGTCCGAAGTGACATTCCCAATACAGTTCAAAAAGCAGATGCAAGTCTTTGGAGTAATATTCTGATGTTATTTTCATAGGTTGCTACATCTGGAACGATTCCTCCCTTTTGAAGGAGAGCTATAATTGTTCCAGTTCATACGAAAGTGGAAAGAGGCTCACAGTTAAACTATGGAGCCATTTCTTTGCTTAATACAACTAGTAAGGGACTTGCTTCTTTTATATTAAAAGGACTTGACCCAATGAGCAGAAAACAAATGGGTTGAGTATTTTCCAAACCGGGGTTTCGTAAGCATAAGGGTACCTCATGTAATGGTATGATGTATTCTGTGTGTCAACAGAAAGCACTCTGATTCAAAGGCCATGCCCTAAAGTCTGATATAACTGCGTCCTTCAGTAAGGTTGACAGAAATCGACTTTGCAGAAAACTAGCTTCATGGACTATCCCAGTGATCCTGTTGAACATTTTAATGCTTTTTCGTGTTAATTCGATTAGCCTCCAAAGGTACATTGTTTAACAAGACCGTTCACGGTCAAGATAGGGATGCCGTTTAGCCCTCTTAACTTCTATATATCGAATATTCAGGAGGTGTTTTCTAAGCCAAACTTCTTCCCTCTGAAAATAGGTTCACTGTCCGCTGGCTAGTTGGCCTAAACGGTCGATGATTTAATTCTTTTAGACACTGCCCCAATAGGTTTGCAACAAAGCTTGGACTACTTTGGTGAGTATTTGAATGCAAACAATTTGGAGATAAATTCCTTGAGGAATGTTAGATCTTTTTGGCTATATTTTTGATATCTTGGTAATATATTGTGGTAAGCTTGTTGGGTATCTTTTTAGTGGTGGGCGTAACTTCAGAACCCTGCCTAATAATTTTTACCCGGGTCACTAACCCCAAGTACTGGCCTTGGTACTCTCTTATCTGCTCGCTGGATCTTATGTACAATACCACAATATGCCCCTTTGGCTGTGTTTCAAAATACATTCATCATGTCACATCACAAAATATTTATATTTACGCACACACACGCATAGCACTTCTGAAAATCTCAATTCACCTTATATTTGACCTCATGTGTTAATGTGAACTACCGCCTGCAGCAAGATGAGTTAACCACCTGTTGGACTTCAGTCTATGTGCTAATGTGCTAACGCAATAATTCAAACACATAATGAGAACTCAGAAGCTAACCTGTTCTTTCCTTTTGTGGCTTTATGAAAGGTTAATATTCAGAATAATGAAAAAAGATGCACTATACTGTGCTACATTTTGCAGTAATGTATACTTGACCATGGCTAAAATTCATTTCATTAGAGAGCTCACACACAGTAAATAGCTTTTCTAGTAATAAGCTTGACCTACACGTTTGGTGCTGGCTGGCTACCGCACAGTTCTCTGTAATCTTGAATGTTTCTTTCACTATTCTTGGCAGCTATGAGCCTGTTGTCATAATTAAAGCTCGCTTCATAAATGGTGAACCCATGTAACCTATAGATCGTGAATTACTTTAAGAAAACAAACATATATGTATATCACAGCAGCATGTAAAATATTTCTTTCATACATTACACGCTCGTCAATTACTGCATAATTATCTAAATCTGTTTGGGTCAGTGGATTCTCGGACCACAAGGTCAGGCTAGCCCTTCACAGCTTCAGCTGGCGATATTCCCCCTTTCCGCCTACTGGACAGGACAGGAGAGTTCTCATTATATCCACTCCTCGTCTCAGCCTGGAAGTAACCCACAAAGTCCTTCCTCAGTCTTTCTGCTTGTCACGCCACCCTGGGTCGACTACATATAATGGTGCTCGAGACTGCAAACTCTCCTGACGACTGCCAACCCAGTAGAGAGAGCGAGCGACAGCCCACAAGACTAGAGTCAGTCTGCCCAGGAACTAACTTCCAGCCCTCAAGACAGTCATTTTTATCATCTTCCTGTCCCTCCTCCTTCACGTATATCTAAACCTGTATAAATGTCTGAAGCATCTCCCAATGAAATCACCTCCCCTTGACAAACCAGCCCATTAGATGGCACGTGATTTCCTTTGTGCCTTTGATCGAGATTAAAGCTGCAGTTCTGAAGGAAAATATTCATCCAGCTCTATTTCCTCCTTCTCTACAAATGAACAATGGAGCCAGTTTAAATCAACTCTCATCTAAACCCTGTCACATATTCACTGCAAAAAAAATCTAATTCCATATTTTCCTGCAATTCCAGTTAACCTTCACAGCTCAAATGCCTTTACATTTTATGCAATGGGCCAATTTATCTCAATGCAACAATGTTTTGCACTCCTAAGCAATGGACTAAACTGCATTGAAAATGAGTAAGGGAATAGGTTATTGGGCCCTGGGATGTTAGCTGGATTAATATGTTAACATCCCCGGACCCGGGGATCGAACCTGTGTTGCACTTTGCCCCTGAGCTATCATCCCGAGACTTCACATCTACTAGGCACCGTTTGAGCCTTACACATTCTCGCACCTTTGGCCCTTGTTAAAATTCAAACCTTTGCTAAAATGTGGATGATGAAATGTGGAGCAGATTGTAATGTTATTGTTGTACTTTTAATGAATTATTAAGTGGACAATTTTAACAGTAATTGGGTTTAATTCATTTCTTAACTTAAACTTGATGTGTACCCCTCATTGAATCTTTTTAGAAGCATATTAGGCCCTAGAGAACTAATTTGTGATCAAATTTGATTGCTAATACTGTTCGCGCCGTTGCATTCTAAAAACTACATCCCCCTGGAGCATTGTAGTTCTCCCGACCTACTTCTTACCGGGCAGGTGCGTTGGCGCATCTGGGAGGTGCCAGGCTGTGCAATTCAGCGCTAGACTCGCTGCAGGCTCGAGCACACAGTCTGTTGGACCAACACGGAAGGCTTACTCCTCGCAACTTGGTCCACGGGCAAGTCAGCCGTTGCCTACACAGGCCCTGGAGCCATCTGTTTGTATTTAGCTAGCTCCCTCCAGACTTCTGAGTATTTTAAGTGATATCACATATATTACATTAAATCAACGGAATAGTTGTCTTCGCTGCACCCCCTTAGTAAATTAAACCGATTTCACTGTGGAGGACGCAATCACTCCATGTGACATCCAGGTTAAACGGGGACAACACATTAAGATGTTTACTAAATACCAGGTCCTTGGATAAACATGCCACTAACATCTGTGATGACATGTGTTTCACTGAAAAGTGGCTCAAGGATTCTAGCGGGCCTAACATCAACCTTGCTACTCCTGATGGATACACATTTCATGCACAACATGGAGAAAGTGGCAGAGGAGTCGTCGTCGCAGTTTTAGCTAAACAAAGGATAGACTTTTTTCAGGTACCCATTTCATGTACTGCATGTGAAATAATACATATGAAAGTCATAATTACCCCCCAATGATTGTCCAAACAGTATCTGGATGTATAGCCGCCTATTGAGGCGCCCATGTTCCTTGAGGAGATATCTGGCATCCTATAGGGTCTCAACAAACCACACAGCTACACTATTATACTCTGTGACTGCAATACATGGTTAGGGAATCCTAGAGATTCAGAAGCCACTGTACTAGAATAACTATTTCATAGCCATGATTTTTCTATACAGAGTAAGGAACCTACACACCTAAATGCATGCATCTCTCTCACTTGCATCCAGTTATGCTTGCTGCATCCACACGTTGCTAAACCAGGTAGCACCCCTGAAAGAGAAGAAAGTCAAGGAAAGAGAAACTAATCAAAAATGGTATTCCCCGCACCTTGCCTCCCTAAAGCAAGAAAAGAGGAAGGCTGAACGTTTATGGATGAAAAAGCAATCCCAAGTGAGCAAGGTGAAATGGAAAGCCATAGAGCAAAACTACCGGATGGAAATTTTCTACGCAAAAACTCTCAAATCTCGAGTTCTGCAAACAAAACTAAGAAACTATCAGGACACTAGACCAACCCAAAGCCATGAAAAAACGGTTTACCCCGAATAATTTAGACTGTCAGGCTGTGCAGAAAGCCTTTGAGGACAGGATTTGTAAAGCACAGTGTAGCATCGCTGCTAGGGAAAAATCTACCTCCCAGGTTTTGTTTCTGAATTGAAAGCTTCTAAAATTCCTCCCATTCTCGCTTTAAGCCATTACTGTGGATTCCCTGATAGAAATGCACCCTACTACTTTTCTAATGGATGCTCGCCGCTCTAAAATTGTCTTGGAGCACCCAGATATTTTTGTGCCCTTCATGACTCGTTTTCTAAATGCCTCTTTCTGATAACATGTCTATCTTTTAAAAAATGTTACTGTCGCCCCCTACTAAAAAACTCTAACCTAGATTCTGCAGTTTACTGCAATCTTAGATCTATCGCCAACGTTCCTTTTTTTGCTGAAGATAGTTGACCGCGTAGCTGCCGCTCAATTCCGATATTTTACACCAATGACAATCAGGCTGTATGACTTCACACGGGACGGAGACCGCCATGCTTGATTTGTAAACTGAAATGGATATAATGGATGAAAGCAAATCCGGGCTGATGATGCTTCTGGACCTCTTAGCGGCCTTTGATCTTGAACATCAGCCTAAACAATTAAAGGGAATCGTGAAATTGGTAGCTTTCCGCCAATACAGTGGAATGGTTTCGGGCATTCCTCAGTGATAGGATGTCCAAAATTATTTGGGGAAATGCCTTTTCAACCACGGAGATCATAACGTGGAGTTCCCCAGGGGGCATGTCTGTCCCCCGCCCTCTTCCATGTCTTCTGTCTTCCGTTGTGTGATCTCTTAGATTCCATTGGGCTCCATTTCACTAATTATGCAGACGACTCAGCTTATTGTTAGGCTGAGTGGAGACTATGAAAAAGATGTTAGCTTTTTTATGTCAGTTTATGAAAAAATACGAATCTGGATGGCAGAAAACGGGCTATGTCTCAACAGTGAGACTACAGAACTCTGTCTTCGGATCGGTCCAAGCTAGAGAAAAACTAGGAACTGTCTATGCTAATTTTTGCATAGACCAACATCATATAAAAACAGTGAGCAAAGTAAACAACACTTGGCTTCATTATTGAAGCATCACTCTATGCTGATGCCCCAGTTGGTAATGTTATTAAGAATGCTCAGGTGAAACCCTGCATCTCCGACACTAACTGCATTACCTTGGTTAGAGGCTTAATTATGCCAAGGTTGGATTACTGCAATGCGTTACTGGGAGGAGCCAGCAAAGGATGAGTCAAAAAAGCAGCAGTCCTTGCAGAATGATGCAGCTAGTCATAAAAATGTTAAGAAACATGAGCATGTATCATTGCACAGAAGGAATGTACACTGGCTCCCTGTAGAAGCAAGAATAGAATTTTTAAAATCAACCACATGATCCATAGTGCCTGTTCGGAAATGCCCCCAAATTTCTAAAAGAGCGCATTACTATTCAAAACTCCAAAAGGACTACTAGATTATAAGCAAATAGCCTGCCCTAGATCCAAAAGGGCAAAGGGAAAAGAACGGTCGTATCCTGTGAAGGCCGCCAGGCATGGAATAATTTGGAGATCAAGCTGAGTCAGAACGGAAACTTGACTACATAAAAAAAAACACTAAAGACTTTTGTTCTCTTAAGTATCTGTATCTAAAGAATTGTTAACCCTCTGTCCAATCTCTTTCCCTCTATAAATCTGCCCTCTCCGTGCCCTGATGCCTACGGGCCCCCGGCGCGTAAGAATTACGGAAATAGGAAAGAAATAAATACCTATGTTGAAATTCAGAATGGGGGAAAAGTGTTCTCTAGTACATTTCCCTACACACCCTCCTTTTTTCTGCTGGGACACAACCAAAATCACTGCAGGAAAAAGCAAACGCACAATAATCCCGGCCTTGGTATTTTACCTTGATCTTAACAGTTAAGAAACAAACATGCAATTGGTAATATCCATACACAAATATATATATATATTTGGTATCTTTCCGCCAATACAGTGGAATGGTTTCGGGCATTCCTCAGTGATAGGATGTCCAAAATTATTTGGGGAAATGCCTTTTCAACCACGGAGATCATAACGTGGAGTTCCCCAGGGGGCATGTCTGTCCCCCGCCCTCTTCCATGTCTTCTGTCTTCCGTTGTGTGATCTCTTAGATTCCATTGGGCTCCATTTCACTAATTATGCAGACGACTCAGCTTATTGTTAGGCTGAGTGGAGACTATGAAAAAGATGTTAGCTTTTTTATGTCAGTTTATGAAAAAATACGAATCTGGATGGCAGAAAACGGGCTATGTCTCAACAGTGAGACTACAGAACTCTGTCTTCGGATCGGTCCAAGCTAGAGAAAAACTAGGAACTGTCTATGCTAATTTTTGCATAGACCAACATCATATAAAAACAGTGAGCAAAGTAAACAACACTTGGCTTCATTATTGAAGCATCACTCTATGCTGATGCCCCAGTTGGTAATGTTATTAAGAATGCTCAGGTGAAACCCTGCATCTCCGACACTAACTGCATTACCTTGGTTAGAGGCTTAATTATGCCAAGGTTGGATTACTGCAATGCGTTACTGGGAGGAGCCAGCAAAGGATGAGTCAAAAAAGCAGCAGTCCTTGCAGAATGATGCAGCTAGTCATAAAAATGTTAAGAAACATGAGCATGTATCATTGCACAGAAGGAATGTACACTGGCTCCCTGTAGAAGCAAGAATAGAATTTTTAAAATCAACCACATGATCCATAGTGCCTGTTCGGAAATGCCCCCAAATTTCTAAAAGAGCGCATTACTATTCAAAACTCCAAAAGGACTACTAGATTATAAGCAAATAGCCTGCCCTAGATCCAAAAGGGCAAAGGGAAAAGAACGGTCGTATCCTGTGAAGGCCGCCAGGCATGGAATAATTTGGAGATCAAGCTGAGTCAGAACGGAAACTTGACTACATAAAAAAAAACACTAAAGACTTTTGTTCTCTTAAGTATCTGTATCTAAAGAATTGTTAACCCTCTGTCCAATCTCTTTCCCTCTATAAATCTGCCCTCTCCGTGCCCTGATGCCTACGGGCCCCCGGCGCGTAAGAATTACGGAAATAGGAAAGAAATAAATACCTATGTTGAAATTCAGAATGGGGGAAAAGTGTTCTCTAGTACATTTCCCTACACACCCTCCTTTTTTCTGCTGGGACACAACCAAAATCACTGCAGGAAAAAGCAAACGCACAATAATCCCGGCCTTGGTATTTTACCTTGATCTTAACAGTTAAGAAACAAACATGCAATTGGTAATATCCATACACAAATATATATATATATATATATATATATATATATATATATATATATATATATATATATATATATATATATATATATATATATATATATATATATATATATTGTTTTAATTATTAGATTTTTTTCTGTTAATTTTAGTTTTTATTTTTTATTCTCATTTTAATCTTCTGATCACCTTTAATTCTTACCCTCTTTCAATTGGGTATCTCCTTTTTTTTTGGGGGGGGAATGATTTTTGTATCTTTTTATTATTATTATTTTTTTTAATATAAAACATGAATACTTTCAAAACAACCATAAGTCCATAAAACTGTGCCAGTGGACTCGGTCTGATACCAAAATCTATGTTTGTAAAAATAAAAAAATAAAATATTTTTAAAATAAAATATGATGTTTAGCAGGGAAACTGTTTGGGAAACTGTTCTTGGTGAGGTAAACCTGCATCCTCTGTAGGTGGGACTTCTTTTGAGGCCACCTTCACCCCCTTTTTCGGTCCAAGTTCTTTTCCAGGGAACTCCATTCCAGTGGCATTCTCCAGAGATCCCGGGCTTCCAGGCATCTGGCGCACTCTATTTCCGCGATAACAGAGAAAATAATAATTTTTCTAAGCTAAATAGAAAAAGACAACTTAAATCAAGTACATCAAGCCATTTTCTTTTCCCTTTTCATTTGGGTATCAGAAATCAAAATGAATTATGCACACAAATGTACATTATACGCAAAATACCATATAATGCAGCAAGGACATCTCTTTAATATCATTTGAAACAACACAGCACTTTTTCAGGCAACTGATTCAAACACAACCGATCTTCACAACCTCTAACAAAAATAACGCAAATTAACTAAGCATTCACCTATTTACCATACCCCTTTCGCTTAGTTACCTATTTATACTTTTGTTCATAAATTTGATTTGTCTTTCCCTTTTATCCCTTCAACACCTATTCACCTGCTATGGTAAGTCTATTTAATATGCAAGCGCTTTACTTTCATACTATCATGTTTCACTCCCTGCTAGTCTCTGTTCGCTCCAGCCTTTTCACCTCCTGTTTCCGGTGGAAGGACTTAATCTGATTAACATGGACAAACTGTTCCACTGTTAATTTTCCCTCCTTTCTAGCAATTCTGTAGACCACAGGTGAAACCTTATCTACAATTCTTTATGGCCAGGGCCACGCTGGAGTTTTTATGCTTACCTTTCCCAAAGTTGAATTTATAGACCTGGTCTCCTATCTCATATTCTCTCACAGATGTGTTCCTATCGTAATATGCCTTTGCGCCATCAACAGCCTTTTCCAATTTTCGCTGCGTAAATACAAAAGCATATTGCAAGGGCTTTCTCAGTTCTTCCACATATTCATGGATTGTGGACGCATTTATAAGAACCTGTTAGTTTGTTCTGTAGAGCAAGTGTTGCGGCAAAAACATTTTCCTGCCTGCCGAATTTCATGGGGGCTGATATTTGTTGATTTAGAGGGCGTTGACCTGAGAGCCATTAATGCCAGAGGAAGACGAAATTGCCAGCTAGATCCCGCTTCAGTTTCAAACTTTTTCAACATGTCAACTATCGATCTGTTACACTGTTCCGTTCCCCCTGAAGAGGAGGGCCGGTAAGAAATGTGTAGCTTCCTCTTCACACCCAAGATTTGCCACAGTTTTGTCACAAATGTTGTCATGACTGCACTAGTGAAATGACTTCCACGATCTGATTCTATTCCTTGAGGTAAACCAAATCATGAAAAAAATATTCACAAGTAAAGTGGCTGCAATTTGCATACTTTGGAATGCACTCCACCCATTTAGACATTAGAGGAATGACTATCAACATGTACTGGTTTCCCCATGCTGATCTCCTCACGGACCCTACAAAATCTACTTGCAGATCGGACCATGGGAGTGTCAAACCCCTTTTCAATAATAGTGCTCTATGAGCAGGTGATGCAGGCTAAAACTGTGCACACACTAAACATCCTCTGGTATAGAGCTCAACATCTTGAGACCTGCGGCCAATGGGCATCATCTTTTAAAATGTCCAATGTTTTCTGTGAACCTCTGTGGCCTGCAATTATGGCATCGTGGACCAAGACAGTACCCATTGGATTTGGCTTGTCACAGATTCTCTAATCATCAGTCCATCTTGTAACCGAATTCTCTATTTGTTTTTTAATAACACCCTCAATTCCTCTTTCCCTTTGCAGTCCTTCTCATTAAGAGGATTTTTACTGCATCTAGAAAATGGCTGTAAAATGGGCCTAGAATAAGATCCTCCCTTTATGCCTTTATCAAGTCTGTATCTGTAATATCAAAACTCCATTGTGCCACAGGCTGTTCAACTGTTTTGGAGCGTGTTATCGCATCTACCTGTATTTCACCAATTAGGTGTTCAATAGAAACCAACTCTCCCATTACAGCTCCTATTTTGGCTAATTGATCTGCTAAATTTCCTTCCTTATCTTCACCTGGTGTTTTCAAATGACCACGTATTTTCCTTCAATGGATTATCAGGTTATTTTCTAACACAAGTTTGTCTATAGCTTGAATCATCTTGCCATGTTTAAACGGCTTCTTGTTGTAAGTGAGCATGCTTTTCACCTCCCAGCCAGGTACTCCACAAAACTATTTCACGCATCATCAGAATCAGTGACTAAAACTATTTCTGCAAGTCCATTTTAAGACTTTAAGTCTATTTTTTACTGCTGTAGATATTGCCTTGATAAATGGCGGCCAATTCTGCAACTTGACTGCTTTTAGGGCCTATCCTCATGCTTTCTCTGGGAATGCTGTTGCATTTATGCCACACGTTTCCTATTCCTGACACTAGTTAATTTTCAGCATCATTTTCTATGCGGTATACACATCCATCTATATCCAAAAGCCTTACATGGTTCTTCATTGAAAGCCTTGTGTGGGGATTGGTCAAATTCATTTAAACTTGTCTTTAGCTCTGTGACTTCTGCACAGTCGTGCAACACTGCTAGACCTTGAGCAACTGAGCTCTTTTTTTTTTTTTTATTTTGTCCATATCTTTGCATCATCGCGTTTAGTCCATAACTGTGGTGTGGTGCGAATGATAAAAACCTGTTGTAAAGGGTCAAATTAAAATTAGCTGGCATGTGCTTTATGCGTTATGTGTGATGATCAAACTGTGCCCAGTAGATGTCAGTATTATGAGTCTCACACCCTTGGCTCTAGTTAAAATTCAAACCTTTGCTAAAATGTGGATGATGAAATGTGGAGCTACCCTTGTTGAAATTCAGAATAGGGAAACTTATTTCCACATTACATTTCCATACAGGACAGATATTAATTTTAAGAGGGATATAAAATTTAAGAATTTAAAATCTTACGTTTGCAAAAGAAAGATTGAAGAGGTAGATCATCTCACATATTTAGAGTTAATAATCTCAAATGGGAAGCAGTTGGGCTTCATTGAAGACACACATACTGTAAAATAATACAGATTAAAATACTATTGGCCTAAACTGCTGCTATTCCTCCAACCTTTAATTCTTTAAAACCAGTTTCTCCAAATATTATTTATAGGTTGGAACGAATGACGCTGAGTAACTCAAATCAGTTAACAGCATTGGAAGGTTAGATCTGGTGCTCAATGTTGGGCTTGCAGTATCTCTGCCATTTGCATTGATACAGTTAGTGTTGAGGTTAGGATAATGGTCGTACATGATAAAATGGAATAAGGTTATCTTGCCTCTACAATTATCTGAAAGGAAAGCCCCTTTTTACACATCAGTGCTCAGACCAGTAATTGTAGGAGTTCATTTACAGGTGTGAAGGATAGCTCGCTGGAAGTTAACATGGAGTTGAGTCTTGCGTTGGATAATCCTGCCTTAGTCAAAAGGAAATGTACTGAGCTGTACAACATTGAACATGGGGAGATATTATTAAAGCAGAAAGTATACAAAGTGTGCAAATTGCCCCTCTGTGTTAAGGTCACCTATGGCCTATATTCAAACATTTCCATCTCCTCATAGGTCATGTTTTTTTAAAGATTTAGATTGCATATCCTACACACACTTCTTGGTCCTCGCTAAAATAAAATAGTAAAATATCCCCAAGGATTTGTAATAAAGGTCACTTGGAGACCTTGTGTCATCTGGTACTAGACTAATGTTTTAGTTCAGAGAACACTATTATTTTTAAAGATGTATCCACACTGGAGATAGTGTCCTGCCAGAAGCACTCTGGTTGAGACTAATGAATGGGGGGGGCAACTCTCCCAGACCATACCGCTGGATTCTTTCCTAAGAGAAATATTTCTTATCCTAAAGGCTATGAGTTTAGGGTAAAGTGGTTGGTTAGGCTTACTAAAAAAAAGGAACCGCTGGAGGTATAATTCATTTGTACTTGCTACTTTGTAAGGCAGAAACAACTTTCCTTGTACATGGCTTTTCTTCAAACGCATTTTAATTCTGATTTATTCATGTGAGGTTGTTTTCCTCAAACTGTACAGTTGCACCAAGTCACTTAAATTGGTGGATGCCCAGATCTTTATTGTAAACAGGGCTGGTGTGTTATGTTTGTTTCTTAATTACTATGAATGGGTTTTTTTGGGATTACAACGGCTTTTTAAATTCTTATTAGAAGCTTAGCAATGCTTTAGTGGTCAAACCTTTCCTTTTGAGGTGTAAGAGTTGCACCTGTCATTTAGAATTTTTGTTTGGTGTTAAATAATAGTCCTCAAGTTTTGAAATGTTTTATGTCAAATGTTTACTTTTTAAAATAACACGTAAAGTTGAAAACTTTTTTTTGAAGCAAGTCGTATCTGAAACGGAGATCCAAGACCGTTCAGACTTCTCAAAGGGTGGGTGCATTGTAATGCCAGCACACATGGAGCCCACTGACTCTGGCACAGTACTAACTGTTTATTTCTTCTTTCCCTCCCCTACCCCACAGCATTGATGGGGGCGCTTCTGCCTCCGCATCTAGGCTGTAGGATCGCCTCAGTGGCAGGCCAGACGCCGACTGGAAGCTACAGGCGGATATGGCAGAGGAGAAGAAGCTGAAACTAGGTAACACCCTCTTCCCTACCGAATCCATGAAAGTCATTGCCGAGTCCATCGGAATCTCCCAAGTTCCTGAAGAGACCTGCCAGCTGCTATCGGAGGAGGTCAGCTATCGGATTAAAGAGATCACTCAGGTACTCCCCAAATCAATGTCTATTTGCAGTTGTAGTTATAAAAAAAGTGTTGAAAGTATAAAGCATTTTAACATTTTGAGTCACTTTAGTGTTATATCGCACATTTCTACATAGTGAAATTTGGCTTTAACATTAAACCAACCCACGTTGAATCCCAGCATTGTAGTGTAATCATCATTTACTCCCTAAAATCACTAAAAGGGCTTCAACATCACTTAAAATGTAGTTTAAATAGTGCATTGCTGCAATCCTGTTGGTTGAATTCACTATTTCAAAATTTACAATTACTTTTCTTGAACTATATTTTAAATTCACATGTAGACCCTGTTTTAATAGTTGTATTGGATTTTGGGATACATTTTAGGAATTACCTCAGAAAATATATAATCTCAGTTGATATGCACATTCCAGGGTTCGAAATTGCCTGGAAGGGAAGCTATTTAGCTCCTGCTCTAGGCCTTTCTCCCACTATACTTGACTCTCAGACCTAGGTGTGTTGTCTCCGGTGTTTAAAATACATTGTGAAAGTAGTGCTGTCTTTGGTTTTTTGCCTTCGTAGCAAAGCGTTCATCTAGAAAATTGTTCTACTATTGTCTGAGCTCTTGTCGTTTGTTCAATTGTCTACTATCGTCTCGTCTCTCCTTGTCTCATCTGCTTGCGCCCCTCCATGTGTGTTTACCTAGTGTTATCCCTGTCCCCACCCCTCCTCCTGCCCCCACTTACTCCTCTCTCCTCTCCATACCTACTCTATGGTGCTCTGTCTCGCCTATCTTTTCTAACTGCTTCTCTATCGACTGCCCTGCTCTCCTCACTAAATCTGGTAGGAAGAAGTTTAAAAAGGACACCCTGGTCTCCAACCCAGGCCACCCTATCGCTGACACCTATACCAGTGCCTCCTCCAGGCAAACCCTCACTGACATGTTTGTCGTTCCCTTGCCAGACCTATGGACTTTTCATATGGTCTCTGCTTTCTCCTTTCTCTACTTCTCCCATTAATGGTGGCACCCGGTAAGAGGCCTTCCTGGCCTCCTTCCACTACTCTAAGATCATCATTAATGTTTACCTGAATGGTACTGTCTAGGTCCAAGGCCCTCAGGCCAACATTCTCCTCTTTGATAGACGCCTCCCGCGCCTCCTAAATTTCCTTTATTCTCTTCTGTCCCCTCTTTCCTCCACGGCTTCCTTGCCTCCCCCTGCTGTCTCCTCCTTGGCTACCTTGCCCTTTCCTTCTTCCTTTTATGCTCCCACCTCATGCTTCTTCTACACCTCCGCAGGCCGTACCTCTGATTTGTACCCCTCACCGGAAGTCTTTAAAGGACTGCAACCTTCTCTATATTGCCACACTAGACTCTCGCTCAGCTGTCAAATACTCCTCTGACATCTGCCACCTCCTTGAAGAACTTGACCTCGATGTCCTCGGTCTCACCGGGACATGATTCACGGCCAGCTCTGTCACAAGTTCTGACACTCCTCCCTGACTGCTACAAGAGCCTCTCCGCGACCAGGTCCAATTGTTCTGGAGGGGGTGTAGCCCTGATATTTCCTGAGTGGATTCCTGCCTCTGTCATTCCTACGCAAGCCTACTTCTCTTTCGAATGCCTTGTCTGCGGGCCCACTCTCTCTCCTAGCCAATCCCACTGTTGCTACCATCCATCAGCCACCTGGTCAGATCTCCTTCCTCTCTGAGTGGGCGTACCTCTCCTCTTCCCTCCTGGTCTCGACCACTCAACTCCTCCTTCTTGGAGACTTTAACATCCACCTGGATGCTTCCTGTCCTTCCTCTGAACTCTTTCGTATCCTCTGCAACGCTCTCCCACTCTCTAGCCTCCCCTCTGGCCTGACTCACTCTGCAGGGCACACTCTGGATGTCCTGATCTCTACAGACCTCCCCCTTTCTATCCCTCTCACCACTCCTCTCTCCTGGAGCGATCACTTTCTCCTTTCCTCCCAGCTCACTCTCTCCACCCCTCGGGCCAAGCCAACTCCAGCATGGCCACCTACCTTCTCAGTTATCCGAACCATGAAGCGTGTCAGTTGAGGCTTTTGCCTCCACTTTCTCCCCCTTCCCCTTTGGCTAACTCACACCCTGACACATTCCTTTCTATGCTCCGCTCTGCTATATCTTAGGCTCTTGATGTTCTTGCCCCTGTCATGAGGATCCGCTTGAAGTCCAAAGCCAAGTGCAACTCCTGGTACGACTGACTGCACTTTTTACATATTGTTTTATTTATTCTATTTATTTATTACTGATGATCCTATCTACTGCACTGCCCCCACGACCCCTCCACCCTGCACTTCTTCCGTTCACCAATCACCTGCACTTGCGCAATCTCAATGTCATCTGGTCTAGTAAGTTCGTTGGTTCTGTCTTCCCTCTACCTTGCCTCGTCGCGCCTTGAAACACTTGTGTATAGGCACGTTATAAATGCCATGTCATATATCTGGTTATAGCTACGTGACGCCTGGATAGCTTGAAACCAACAGCTACCAGGAGCTACTTTTCACTTTCCAGGCAAGCAGTGCCATACAATCATAGCTATATGATAATAACTTTGTACATTATGGAATATGTTTAAAGGTGAATAAAGAACACACCCAAGGGATATTGAAAGGATGTTGAATAATATTTAATATACAAAGAGTTAGAGTTAGCATCTTGCGCACATGTTGGACTTGCTGTGCGCTATGGACTGGCTCCTGGTTCCCCAAAGGTAGCTCCTGCCTAGTGGCTGATGCCAGATACCCAGGAGCTGATTTTTGCTATTGGTCAACAAATCCTAATTTCACATTGCACTGTCCAGCCGAAGAATCAACAGACAACTAAACGCCAAGAAATGGGACCACACGATTTATTCAGACAAGGAAAAACTACCAGGGTACTAGGTTTAACTTGAGGTGGAAATTCACAAACATGTGCAAAGATTATGACCATGGTCCTCCATCTTCTCCTCTTCCAACCCTCTTTGAGTGTTCCCTTTTGACAGCAAAAGTGACTCTGTCACTAGGGTTTAAAAAGTCTTGGCCGTCTTTCTTGGTTTAGTTATTTCTTGTCTGGATATTGGGTTGTTCCCATTCAATGGGTACAAAAACCCCCCTCTACCAACCACGCTGCCTTAGACCTTCTGAACCAGGGTTGGGCATCAGATTTTTAAGCAATAGCTGAACCCCGGAATTAATGCTTGCATCATTCACACGTTGATTGTGCAGTTCTTCCTCAGCTGCCCTTTCCAGGAGTTCAGATGACGGTCAGGCTCTTTCCATCACTATATTAGACGGCGTGTAATCATGCCTATGGGGACCTTCGATTCTCTGCTTTTCACCTACCCCCACCCCCAATATCTTCCTTATTCCTTAGCTCCTCTTTATATTACTTCTTCCACCCCCCTACATTCTCCACCAAGCTCCACCGTGCAGCTTGTTCCTTCACTTCACCTCTCCTACTCCCCTTGTCCTCCTTTTTGCTCCTGTCTCTTTTTCTCTCCTTCACTCTTCTGATATTATTTTCACCTCTGCTGGACTTGTCACTGCCACTTCTCCTCTTCGCTTGTCCAGTCTTATTTCCACCTCTGCTCTTCTCCTATTATCTCCTCTCACTACTCTCCCCACGCTCTGCTTCTCCTCGGCCTCACTTTTCCATTCCCCTACCCTATCCCCCTCCGCTTCACCTTCTGCCCCCTCTGCCACATTGCCTTGCTTTAAACACCACCTTTATACTCCTAACTCCTCCCACATTGCCATCCATTCTGGCCTGTGTATACCTAATAGTGTTTGGAACTTCAGGTGTGACAAACAATTAAACTTGCCTTGGGATTGAGCCCAGGAAGGACATTGTGACTATGGTTGACAGCTGGTGCTTACTGCTTAGCATTCTGCCATGCTGCTCCACTACCAAAGACGTTTCAACCTCGTCTGCTATCTTGGAACCAGGCTGCAGATTTTGGTGATCATTCCCATGTGACAGAACAGGGTTCTCGCTACTCTCAGGGTTTGGTATGATATTCTCACAACAGCAATGCCCCGTGAAGTTCAGCATGCAGGGTTCACAAATCGCACTGCAAGCAACCCCCTCATACCTGACTCTAAATAAATCAATAATCTTGTGACGTTTTGCTTTGCAACATAGGCAGCGGCCTATCTCCGGACCACCCAAGTATGAAGAACTGCTAACTCTTGGAGGTGGGGAGGGAGCTGGTGTGCAGTAGCAGGAAGTGGTTTGAAGAGAGTATTGGAGGTGAAAGGATTAACATCAAGGGGGTTGAAGGTGGTTAAGGAAAGGGGAATGGAGGAAGACTTAACAGCAAGAGAGTTGTTGGAAGGTAGAGGAAGAGAAGGATTGGAGGAGGGATTACCATCGTAGAGGAGGGTAGAACATTTCTGACAGAGGTTAGAGTTGAGGCGGGAGAGCTAATGGAGCGGGTTTGAGAGTTTAAGGATGAGGTTGGTGTATTTAAAGAGGAGGAGATGGCCGTGTTGTTGGATGGGTATGGCAAAGTTGAGGAGAAGGTCGGGAGGTTGATGGAGGCAGAAAGCATCAGCAGGAGCAAACCCAGAGGGAGAGGGACTGGATTAGTCAGTTCCCCTATCTGAAAGGTGGAGACCATAGAGGAACGATGAATGCGCTTTTGGCGATGAGGAGGGGCAGACCAGCTAAGTGTCTAGGCAATCCGTAGATAGAGTTGTTTAGAACGGTTTTTCTAAAGTCCTACGCAGACTTCATGAAAACCATATCTGAGGCAGTACATATGCTTCACTCTTGGTTTAAGGCTGTACCACCTGAGGATGGGGTTAGTGTGGACCGAGCAGCCAGGCTTATTTTAGGAGGGAGAGAGGGCTGTAGCTTGGTACAAAGAAATTGTAGCATACATATGGTCCAAAGAAGCCCTGTGTATTGTAAAAATTAAATGGTTTATTTAAATACAAGTAGGCCCAGATAGGGAAATACATACATATCATATTAACACAATTATAAAAAAAAAACGAATACTTGAGGGATACAACCTGTTGAGGAGAATTTTCATTTATGTTTTAATTCCCTTCAACCTTAGAGACCCCCAGCTCTTTTGCCTGACCTAGGACTTTTTAATTTTCACTCTGGAGTGAGTGAGACCTTTTTCTCATTCCCTCATATGTTTTACCTGATTTGGATGTTTGTGTTTTCATTGTTTTTGTTTTGGAGTCTGAAACTCCATAGGCATCTACTTTTTGTATAGTGACACACAGCACCTTCAGTGCAGTGTTGCAGAGAAATCCTTTAGATTTCTCATAAGGTTTAACTATCTGGTCGGCCATCACTCTGTAGGCAGGAGCTACCATAGATGCTCCTTTTATATTTTTGTCCATTTTGTATGAACCATTGTGTTTAAATGTATATTGTGTTCTAATTCTTCTTCATTAATATTCTCAAATACTCAAAAGTTAATGTCACATTTACATGTTTGGAAGTCACCAGTTGTCCCTAAGAGCCAAAAGTATCTCCTGGTAGCTGTTGGTTTTAAGCTAACCAGGCTCTACTATGCTAGAAGCAGGCGCTACATGGCTCCCAGCTCAGCTCCATTTCGAACCCTGCGCCTATTACACATTCAAAAAGCAATGCACAATTCCAGTTTAGATATACTTTTAGAATACAGTCAGTAATTCAAGGGTAGTAGACCCTGTCAGTCATGCAGTGACACTCAGTTATGAAATCACATAATTAACCAAACCTGATTACTTTTTAGAACTCAGTTCAGAGCTAGTAAAACATGTATACATTCCGGAGGGGCTTTAAGCTACCCTGTGATTAGTATTAACACACAATAACTATTTCTGAATGCCCTCAGCAATTCAAGAAAAGTAAAGGCCAATTGCACTTCAAGAAAAACTCAAGGTATTTCAAGGTAAGTAATGGGCATTACCATTATTTTGGAAATGCTCTAAGCCGATTTTAGGGGAGGCACAACCAAGTGTTATTAGTTTAGAAGAGCAGCAGCTGTTCAAGTTAAGTAAGGACCCATATACCTTTTTAAGAGGGGCTTCAAGCAACTCATAAGGTCAAGTATTAACTTCTAGGCTGTTTTTTAAAGCAGATCAGGGGGAGCAAAACCCAATTACACTTCGGGAAGAACACATTGTTATTCAAGGTAGGTAAACCAATTATTTCTTTTTCAAATTGGGTTTCATTAAAGTTTTTCCAAACAGTACAACAAACCATTGAAATGTAGGAACTAAAACATTAGCATGAATGTCGAACACTGTTGGTAAATTCACAAACTAGCTGGGCCTTCTTCGGCCTAAAACAAACTTTAAACATTGAAACGACCCCACCTCTCTCTACCCGCTCACCCCCCTCTGTGGTGACTCTTTCCCTTTGAGTCAACTAGCGTGTTGAACCAAGATTGTGTCCGATATGTTTGATATTTGCAGGGGCCATTAACAAGTAGGGCCCTTCCGAGTGGTGTCTCTCCCTCCCCTCCTCCTCGTGACCACTCATTCCGGTACACTAAATAGTCCCCCAGGCCATCAGCTTCTTTCATGGTAGTGCCCCTGCTGGCAAATCTGCTCCAGTTGTAGCTGGCACCATATACCCATTCACAAATTTCCCCCCAATCCTGTTCCACCACTCCCCACCCACTTACCATTGAGTCCAGCCGTTATCCGCCATAACGTACATATTTATTTTTGGCCACATCTATCCACTGCTTTTTACCTAGTGTGTGTACATTTTTCTAGTGGATCGCTATGCATGCCCTGGCCACTAGTATCAGGCTCGCTGCCATTTGAGGTGGTCGGGGTGTGGGGGGTCGAAGATGATTCCCCCCCTCCCTTCATCCTCCTCCCGACCGAAGAGGACCAGTGGCGGGCTTTGATTCTAGTGATCCCATCAAGCTCCTTAATCCAGCCCAGGATCTCATCCCAGTAAAACTAAACCTTAGGGCACCCCTACCACATGTGCCAGTTGTCCGCCCTGGAGCCACATTCACGCCAACATAGAGGGCTGATGTCCTGGTACATTTTGGAGAGTTTAACTGGGTCATACTGCCACCTGTATAGGAGATTGTTGGCGTGGAGTTTTGGCGGAGATCAAAGACGGAGTGGCCTCCCTGCAGAGTTTGTCCCATAGATGTGGGTCCAGCCCCCCCCCAATATATCTCTCCCACCGTCCCTCCAGCCTATCCGTGGATCCCCTTCCCTGTGTCCACCAGGGCCCCATACATGGCTGAGATCAACTCCCTCTCCTCCCCTCCGTTCTAGTGTCTAGGAGCTATTCGAAGGGGAGGGGTGTAAGTTCTCTTTGGATATGCTCCTTCCACTCCTCCCCTGTCATCACCCCCTTGAATTGGAGATATAGGAAGACCAAGAGATTGCCTATTCCCAGGGCCTCCTTGAGTTCCAGGATACTGATGATTCTGCCGTCCCTCCAGAGTTGTCCGATTCTTTCTAACTCCACCTCGTACCAAGACTGGAATCTATCTGGGCCGTGTATTGCGTCCCTTATTCCCGGGACCCAAATGTGTCCCAACAGCGAGGGCCAGGTCGAAATTCACTTATTTATGCACCCGGCTTCCACATACTCCGGACCGTCACCACAATCGCGTGTTCCCGTATTCTACATGGTATCTTGTGTTTCGGGACTCGTAGCCATTCCCCAACCGTGGAATGTGCATGTGCAGATTGCCTAGCGTGAGCCATTGAAGGTACTGCTGTGCCCTTAGATGTGCTATAAGGACCCTGAGCTGGGCAGCCCTGTAATAGTTTCACATCGGAGAGACCCACACCTCCCTTTTCTTTGGGAAGGACGAGAATGTCCGCCGGGATCCTCGCTTTCTTCCCTTGGCAGAGAATCTTCAACATGCTACCCCTGATCTCCCGAAAATACGAGTCCGGGATCTGGATGGGGAAGCATTTGGAACAGATAGAGCAACTTGGAGAGGAGGACCATTTTGAGGGCATTCAAGCGTCCCAGCCAAGAGATTGTGAGTTTACCCCACTTCTCTTAGTCCTCTATTAGCCTGTTCTGCAGCAGCTTGAAGTTGGCTTCAAACAGATATCCTAAGTCCCTGGTAACATTAAATTGGTAAGCTTTTACACTCATTCAGTTAAGCAATGATAAAACAGTACCAACACTTATTGCTTTTCAGAAGGGGGAAACGCTATTCAGTATACTTTTTAGAGGGCACAATGTAACTCACAGAGATGGCACACTAATTCTTTCAGCAACTTTTGCACTTGTTGTACTTTTCTAGACAGAAGCCTTTTCTTATCCAGTCCTTCCATGGTCTATTGCATGACTTTTCTCAGAGGCAGAAGAGGTCTAGGTGACAGCTGTAGGCAGGTTGAGATAGGTTTCAGTTGCAGGAAAGTTAGTTCCATAGGAGATCTTTAACAAGTAAGTATTCACTTTCAGAGTTAGTGTTCAAGGACTTCTGAGAAGGCTCCCTATATGTGTTCCGGCATTAGGCCTGGGCAAGTAGTATGGTTAAACCCCAACCACACATCGCCCACTCAGCCACACAGGATGCACACCAGCTTTAAGGTAAGTATTACCCAACCCCACACAGTACCTTAGGAGAAAAGTGCTTTGGAGTGGATGCGTTCAGGGTGCAGAAGCACAGGACGCGGTCCCTGGATTCTTCGTCTCGAGACGAAAGAACTGGACACTGGATAGGAACTTGCAGCAGCAGTCCTCTGGAGAGGCTTTCAGCAAAGGCTTCTTCATGGATTCTCACAGCTCTGTGGATTTGGCGCCTTTTCAGAGCAGCCAGATGAAGAACTAATATCTCCAGTTGGATTCTCTTCACTCTCGCGGTCCTGCACTCTGGTGAGGGAACTTCAGGGATTCGATTCGTGTCTCTAGAGATCCAGCAGGAGTCCACCAGTTTCGGATGGATTCAGACTTCAGTAGATCATGCACTGCACTCAGGCTCGATCTCCCTGGGTATTGGTGGTTTGCAGCCCAGCAAGCTCGCAACAAGTCGTGGGATGGCTCAAAATGCCATCTCATCCTGCCTACAGTTGGCACCTAGACCCCCTAGGGTGCATCTGAGTGAACTCTTGCAATAGACTAGGGAAGGACTGGATAAGAAAAGTATTCTGCCTTAAAGTATAACAAGTGTTTAAAAGTTACTTACTTGTGAAAGAGTTGATTGGTAACTGCCCCTCTGAGAATGAGCAGTTACAAAACCTCTTACTTTCCTTGAACGTGTTTTGCCATTCTGAAAAGTATGTAGAAGGTTATTTACTCACCTGTGAATTGGTTGTGCCTCTTCCCAAAAGTAAGGCTGTTGGCTTCACTTTACTATTTCTTTTAGGATAAATATACATTTACCAACTGGGTCTTGCTTCCCCTGATCTGCTATATAGCCTGTCTAGAATAAGTCTGCTTTGGTTTTACTTACCTTGAATAGCTGTGTGCAATCCTAAAATAAGTTAGTTATTGCTTGCTTTAGTCTGTGTTCCACTGATCTGAAAAGCTACTGTGATAGTATATTAGACCCTTAGCTTTTACCTGCCTAGAATAGCTGTGTGCCATTCTTACAAAAGTGTCCTGTAGGGGTAGCTGACCTTGGTCTGCGTGGTGCTTACCTTCGTCAGGGTTCCACCGATCTGAAAGCAACTGTAATTGTATATTAAACCATAAGGTCTTACTCACCTGGTATAACTGTGTTATCCTGAATATAGGTATTGGTTTATACTGTTGCATGAATTTGTGTTCACTATTCAGAAAAGCATCCTGCTAACAGGGTTAAGTGATTCCTTAACGGAGTGTCACTGCGTGACTGACAGGGTCTACTACCGTTGACTTGCTGTAAAGTAATCTAAAAGTAACTGATGGCTTTACCCCCCATAAAGTGGTGTGTTCTATACTTAATGTGTTTGATAAGGTCTGACGTGCCTAGAAATACTGTTCGTTTTCTGAACAGGGTCTATGTTTTGGTCTGTGTTCAAGTAAAGCATTGTGTGTTTATAGATATTTTGATAGTACCTATTTTCCCAAATTTCCTCTTGGCATACTTGCATTTAAATAAACCCTATATGTGTACAATACAAAGCGTTTCACTGTTTCTTTGCACCATATGTATGCTACAATTTCTTTGTACCAAGCTACAGCCCTCTCTCCCTCTTAAAATGAGCCTGGCTGCTCGGTCCACACTACCAAATACTCAGGTGGTACAGCCTTATACTAAGAGTGCAGTTTTGTACTGTCTCAGTTGTATGGTTTTACTAAGCCCTTAGTTGGACATCTGAAAAACTGTCCTAAGAGTGAGCAACGTTACATACTCCGGAAAACACTGGGTACTTTTGAGGCAACCCACCTGAACTTTAGGATTTCTCATGGGGAACAAATCAGAGTTGTGTCCCTAGTGAGGCCTTAAGTTAGGACTCACTAGGGGAAAAAGGGTAAGTGAGCCTGTTCAGGAAAGCAAAACATGCAAGGGCGCTCATTCCAGAGCACAGTTGCAGACTTTGTACATGAACAGTACACTACCCTGCTCCTAGCTTCAAACGCAATAATTCACTTTTCATTTGCCAGCCAGCAAGTGAAAGGGAAGCTGTAGAACCTCAGTCAAGTGATTGAGAGATTTTGTGATCCTTTACACAGTTCTCTGAGCAGACCGTTATTCACTTCCTCTTGCTACACCACTGATCTGGTCATCTATTTGTAACGACTGAGGCAACTGCTGCTATCTGTCCTAATCGATCAGTTTCCGTGTTTTTCAAATTTCCCAATCAAGCAGTTCAAAGCCATTTAAAATGTTTGTATGCAGTGTGTGCCACCTAATTGCATGGACCATTAAAGTGGAGACAAGGAGTCTGACAGTAGGGGGAAATCAGTCAGTGAAGGGAGGAACTTCCATGCCTGAAGTTAGAGCAGGTCGTTGTAAGGACTACCCCCTTACCCCAGCACCCTTCACAGTTGCAAATTAGCTGCCATGCTCCAGGAATATGAGCTTCTATCCAGTAAAGGAGAGGTGTTAATAGTCTTATTTATGTGACTCGCTGAGGCAAATAATTAATTGATGGATTGGTAAAAATAAGGGGAGAGAGAAAAGGTAAAACGAAACAAAATAAGGAAAAGGAATGAAAGCGGAAAATGAAAACAAAGAAGGAAAGACCAATGGGAGAGTCAAAACATTTGTAATGTGCTTCATTTTTGAAAATTCAGCTTGACACATTTTGAAAGAATTGGGAAATTTCTACCTGCTTGGGAATGTAAGAAATGTGAAACGTGTTCTACTTTAATGCACCAGTGTTAGATTTCCTTTGTTTCCTCTCACTTGTTATGTTTATGGTTGTAGGATGCCTTGAAGTTCATGAGCGTTGGGAAGAGACGGAAACTGACTACTAGTGACATAGACTCGGCCTTAAGACTGAAGAATGTGGAGGTGAGGATCGCAATATATACAGCATTGGAGGCCCACAAGTGAATTCTGGCCTCTGTGCTGGCATCAGAGGCCAGCTGGTTCCAGGTGTTGGAAGTCAAAGGGTTGCAGTTCCTATTTGAATCCTGATGAGGTTGTCCTCTACTTCATGTTTAGGAACCAGATAACTTCAGACCTCGTCACAGGGTATTGGTTCTCTGTTGGGGGAGGGGCAGAGGTGGGTAATTGCTTCATGGAAAGCCGTCTTTGGATCAGTTCTGCGATGATGGGTACGTGGCTGGCTGTTGTTGGTGTCAACATTGGGGTAGAGGTCAGTATCCAAGAGTGTCTCCAATTGTATTGCCGGGTTAATAAATCAGTAGCTGGTTACTGTTGCTAATGGGAATGTGTGTTTGGTCTGGCCAGAGGTTGGAAGCGGGTGTCTTCTCTGTGCTGGGTTTGTAGATTGATGCACATTTCTGTGCAATTGCTGTAGCCTACGACTGCCCATGCTAGCATTCCCTTAAGACCTTTGTGTGGTGTTGAAAGCCTCTTTGACATGGTTTTTTCCTTTAGCCCCTCTATGGTTTCACAGCAAAGGAATTCATCCCCTTTCGCTATGCCAGTGGGGGCGGAAGAGAGCTGTACTTCTACGAGGAGAAGGAGGTGGATCTCAGCGACATTATCAACACCCCTTTACCCAGAGTGCCACTGGATGTTTGTCTGAAAGGTAAGTCTAAGAGAGATGGCTCTAACCTTGTATGTACTTTAGGCAATAGGATTTTTGAGATGAAGTTGCGAGAATTTTGGAAGGCAACAGTTGAAGAGCAGCTTTTCAGGCTATCTTTCATAATCACTTTTCTAGTGGATGGGGTTCTATTTGGTTCGATTTTATTTGTGGGAATTTAGTTCAACCCATTTCGGGTAGTGCAACATTTCCTTCTTTTACGCTCACACCCACACATTTTATCTATACATAAGTCGAGCCTCCCTTCCACTCTTTAGAAGGACGTTTCGATCAAGAGCTGTATGATGACACTTGTTTATGTGCTGATGCAATTATCACCTATGAACTAGTAGTATCTGCTGTTGGTCAGGATGTTAATTATTTGGACGAAATGATTGATTTTCTTTTACACCACTTTCAGCTCACTGGCTTAGCATCGAAGGGGTACAACCTGCTATTCCAGAGAACCCTCCCCCAGGTAAGGTGTCTTTCCTGCCTTGCTTTGTAGTTTCATCTACAGTCCTCCACTACCAATTGAAGCAGAATGTCAGACAGGCTGCCCTTTCTGCTTCTCTCCATTTTTTATTGGTGCTTCTCCCATATTGTCATGAGTGGAATATGCCAAAGGTCTCCTTGTTTCGCTTTACTTTTGTGTGTGGGCCTTTTTCTCACTTCCGTTTCTATTCCATTGAACAGTCTGTTTCTCCTCAACTTTATGACTTCTTATTGTTGGTAAATTCTACTTTCTTTGACAGCTCCCAAAGAGCAGCAGAAAGCAGAAGCCACAGAGCCACTGAAAGCAGTGAAGCCAGGGCAGGATGAGGGAAGTCCTCTGAAGGGCAAAGGGCAGAATGCCATTACACCAGATGGCAAAGGTGAGTGCATACATTGTTTTAAGACTACAATTGAGAAGCTGAGTGAATAATGCAATCCAGGGTGTGTCTGTGTGTGCAGAATTGTGGCAGGCCCTCGCTTTTCTTTTCCCTTCCGAACTATCCTGGATGAGCTGATGGGATCTCTGCTGGCTGTTTACCTATCAAATCTTATTCTTTAAGCAGTTTGACATTGGTGGTAACATCCGTTCTGAACATTCTATAAAGGATATGCAACATATGTTACCCACTTGTCTGTGTGTAATTTTAAGTCCAAGTTTAAACTTTAAACATTGCCATAAAATGAGGTTGTTCAGCTTAGCCAGGCTGGCATATCATTTCATCAAATTTGTTTTGCCTGGGACCATGACTCAACCCTAGCAAGACTGCAATTTCTGCTGGTCCCAGTCTTCCAAATTGATGTTTGAATATTAACATAGGTTACAAAGTGGCTTTAGCCCTTGTAGGATCCCTCAAAACACCTGCAAGGAAACTGCCTGGCCTCGCTTCGAGTTCAGTACATTAGTAGTGTGAGCTGCCAGGAATTCCTATGCGCAAGACTCTGCATTCCTTCCTTTAGTTATTATAATACACTTCAGATTGTCTGTTTCCCCCCTCAAAAAGGAAGGATAATGCCTAAACTAGAAAATGTCAGTGCCCACCTCAAACCGTCTGCCATTTCTCATCCTGCGTTCATTTTTCCCATCCAAGCTCACCCCCCCGTCCCCTTCCCCGTTTCTCATGTGCCTTTTTAGCTTTCCCTAAGGTTTTTCACCCTTTCATTTCTCCTAGATTAGCTCCCATCCTGAAATAATGTCCTTCTCTCCCCACATTAACCTCTAGAATTCTGTATCACCTTTTCTCCATGTTTCCTTGATCTCTGGACCACTTCCTCAGGCCCATGAAATCTTCTTCTGGATACACCCCTTTTATTGTTATTGGCTGTCTACCCGCTTGCCACATCTCCATTCAGCTTCGAGTCATCCCACCTTTTTGATAAAATTAGTGATGGAGCAATCAGAGTTCAGGAGGACTGTGCAATCCCCTTTCATTGGCTGTGACATTGAAGTGGGCATAGGAGAACTTCACAACCCTGACACTTGGGGAACTGGGGTGATGGAATGGGACAAACATTGCTCTGATTCTGACAATTAAAAGGATGTGAGTTTTTAACATGATTTGTATTATATTTTTAAAGTAAAGCCTTCAAGGAAGCTTTAATGTGGGCAGGGTACAGTTTCCAATTTATTTTCTTCCCTTGTTAGTTTAAGCATGTGTTTGTGCATTTGTAAGCAGTGTGCCCAGAGGCCATGTTGTAGTACAGGCACCTTGTTACTTAGTTGCATAGCAGTGACTAAAAATGCATTGCTTGGTCACAGGCAAGGAAAAGAAGCCTCCGGTGCTGGAAGGAGGCCCTCTGCGCTTGAAGCCACGCAGTATTCACGAGCTCTCTGTGGAGCAGCAGCTATACTACAAGGAGATCACGGAGGCATGCGTGGGATCCTGCGAAGCCAAACGGGCTGTGAGTTTGTGCCACTTTTCTTTTAAATCTCTCCTTTGCAGAACAAGCAAAGTCTTGCAAGGCCAACCATTCTGTCAGCATTCAGACGGTCACCTCTGCCATGGACCCAATCTTTCCGTTGCTGCACACCTCAATCCTGAGGAGGGTTTGGGGGGGGGGGGTTGCTGGCAGCCCAGACAAAGCAATCTTCCTTTTATCTTCTGCTTCCTTTCCATTCTACCTCTGCTCACTATTATCTATCTCTCTGCTAACCTGTGTTAATATGCTCCCGTTCTTCTGATTTTCTACTGATTTATTTATTTTCTCTTCCTTGCTACTTTGTTAATCTTCTACTGTCCTACTTCCTCTGACATACCCTCTCCTGTTTTATTCGAACCTGCTGGCCTATGGAGTACATTTGTCTCTTATTTTAGTTTATGCTTGTATCCGTGTTTTTGTTTTATTTGCTCTCACCGTTTTGTTTTGTTGGTGGTTTGCTTAGAATTTAGCCTGATTTGCCAGTGAAGAGCTAAACCATAAACGCCTCTCCTTACCCAGAATGATCACTGACCAGGACCCAGATTTGGGGTGCAGTGCTGGATTGACATTGGACAGGGTAATGGCCAGCGTGATAGGGCCAGAGTGAGCTGGGGGCCAGCTGGCAAGGTATCAATAGGGAAGGAGCATGTCCAGTGTTAGTTGTCTGGGAGGGGCCAGGCTAGTAAGGGTTCAAAGAAGAGGGCCGGGCTGACAGTTGTTCATTGTGTAGACAGACTGAAATGTCTGTGAGACAACAAGGCTTGGTTGACTGGTACAAATAGTGGCACACCTATATGGGCATGCGAGGATCTAGGGTAGTAAAATATAACTAGGTTTTACCCTCAAGGTGTACAGTGTATATATTCCATTGCACCATGGAAAAACTATTTTAAATAGTCTACATGCCTTACCTTCAATAAACTAAAATGGCTAAAACAGTATGTGAATTTGCTAGGAACTTGGTACTTTTTAGCTAGCGCTTGTAGCATAAATGATCCTGGTTAGCTAGACACCAGGAGCTGCTTTTGATTCCCAAAGCCAACTTGTGCCATACAAACATATACGTGGCATTGTTTAGAAATGTGTCTAAAAGAGCTTTGTCCCACATCCAGAAAATGCTTCAACTATAATGGATCATGTATAATAGACGCTGCTTAAATTCCCATAATATTTTTTATCTCGTAAACCCATGCCTTGCAAAGTCAAGAGCGTGTCAGAAACAGCCTTACTGAACTGTTACCATGAACAAGGTGCAGCTTGACCAGTTAGGTTTGTGGATGCATTGTGAGGTTCTTTCCTCACTATTCCACTGCAGATTAGCTCTGCCTTCGGAGTCTACGAAGCCAGCGGAGCAGCGAGCAGCTTGCCCCCAGGCTGGATGTTGACTCTGCAGTAATACTGCCGTGCCACAGCGTTTGGGCGCTGACCCTGGATTGATGTTACCGCAGAACTGAGGTCACGAGCCGTGAGCTGTAAGCCCCCTTGGTTGGGGAGGTCTGGAGTCCCGCGGTGAACGGCTAACTGCCCCCGATACTTACGGGCAGTGGGCAAGTCAGCTTGAATATTGTACCCCAGCTGCAGGTGGCTTCTTATCCTCATTCACTTGCAATAACTGCATGTAGTGTTCTGTGATAATAAACATAGAATTCCAGCAGCTCGCGCATAGAGTTAATTGCTGTGTTGTACAAGTTGAATAAGTGTGCTGGGAGTCCGTGAACTTTGGAAAAGTTGTGCTTTACATAAACGCAGTGGCAACCTAAGTACTAAACTGCTGCCTCCTTTGTTTCTTTTTCGGCTCATAAATCCATGCAAAGCTGTGCGCTTGGAGAAAAGCTAGGATTTGTTTGTACCCATGCAAGGAATTTGCACTGCAGCGATTTTGTTACGGTGGACTTAATCTACAGTTATGATGCTTTTAAATTGGATTCCGGAGTGCAGAGATTTCTGAGAAAAAGATGAAATTATACAGAGTGGTGCGCCCTACTTTGGTAACGCTTAAAGTAAAATAATTCGCAAAGGATGGATATAATGCCGCCAAGATGAATTTGGCAGCCAAATGGCGTGGGGAACCTCGATCTGAGGAGATGCAGAAAGAACAAGGGGTAAAAGGCAACAAACGACGAAAGAGTACTTCAGTGCTTGGGGACAGTGGGAAAACAGGGAAACAATTACTGCTTACTTACGCCCGGGAGAAAAACTGGCAAGTTTTCAATATCGGTCCATTTGGGGCAAATGGGTGAACTAGTGTCAAAAAGGACAAATCTGATTGGTTAATTATTGACAATAATTCACTTTGATCTTTGCTATTCCTTGCAAGTGCTGCTAACACCCAACCTTTACAAGGAGTTAAACGAAGCTCAGCACAAGGGCTGGCTAATGAAGTAAGGAGTTGTGTGTTCAAAGACCTAGAATCAGGACAGTCATCTTCCCCATGGCTATCAAAGTCTCCCTATGCAAACATCAAGAGAGTTGATTCAAATTGAGGAAATGCAACACTTAATTACCACACTACAATTTGCTACAAAAAAACTGTAGAAGCTATGTGGACGGATCCATGAATGTCAACAAGATAATGGCTCCACACTGATGAAACTGGGAGATAAAATAGACTTCTAACATTGTCACCTCTGCAAAGCTTGATTCACTTGGACAAATGATAGAGAATTTGGGGAAGCAGCATTGGACGATGTAGGGGCGTGGGGGGGAATATGAATACTGACCAAGACAACTCACAGATATTTACAACCAAGTTAAATAATGAAAGTCAACGAGTGAAGCACAGATGCTATTAACAAAAAATAATGGTGAAGCTGAAAATCATGAGTTGGCAGCAGTAGTACAAGCCCCGATCAAAACGAAAAAGAAAGTAAACAAAAAGGCACAGCGACGTAGCCAAAGACAAGGGAAAAATGCTGGAATGTTCATTAGTTGGTTAATCCGACAACCGCAGGCAAATATCAATTGCATGGTAACATGAAAAATATCTGATCAATTGTCAAGGGCGGATTCTGAATCCCAATCCTGACGCCGAAACAATTGTCCTTTCTGAGGAAGAAGCCTCAGTAGAAGAGGTGAAAAAAGTGAGCATGGAACCCCAGAAAGTGGGGAGGCTGGACAAATCTTTTACAATTAGGAATATTTGTCCTAATAAAGAATATAAAAGAATTAATAGGTCAGACTTGTTTAAATGTATTACAGTCTATACCATCACTGTGCATTTATGACATACAGGATTTTTACTTTATTGATCCCATTGATGAAGAAGATGCACCAACATCACGTGTGTATTATTCTAGAATGGGGACTGTGGCAGCGATGCGAATATAACAGCAATGTTTTCTATTCCTGGAATATGATCTGGATGTAACGCTAAATGGATGGGTAACCCCTACTACGCTGGCAAGAAGGGGAAGCAACTAACAATATTGAACAGGGTCAAGCCAGCGGATATGAAACTTAAGTTCACATAGGAAAACATGGTTCCAACAAGAACATGAAGGCAGCAACCCAAATCCGCTGATCGCCCCATACAGACCACAGAAAAACCTATTGTAAAAAGATTAATTCATTTTTATTATTTTAGTCAAATTTCATTTAAAAAGATATTAAATAGTTGGAAATACACACAGGAATAAACATACAAAAATGTAAAGTGCAAAGTGTGGTAAAAAGTGGTGGCCACAGAGGGAGGCAGCAAACAATTTAATGCCAATGAACTATTCAGGGGAGAAATAACAATAATCCCTCAAATGACTATTCCGTTGCCGAGGCCACCTTCTCCATCGGGGGAAAAAAATATATAATCTCTCCGATGGGAGGAGCCAGGTCAACTGGACACTAATGAATATAACAATTTAATTCATTTAATACATTGATTAGATGATTAAATCAACCTAGCACATAGGCAATTGAAAAAGAGGAACAAAACATTGATCCCAAATAGGGCAGTCCAATGATATATTAGCACTGCAAAGCCTCACAATTCTAAAGCCATACACTGAAAAATCTGACATAGGGTGCTATACGTCAAATACTAAGGTGGCATCCCAAAAATTCACATAAGTACATAAGCACAATGTAATAAGCATGACGCCAAGAAAGAGTAGTTTCGATGGAAGAAACATCTAACTGGATTACAGATGATGTCCATCTTCATCAGGACGTGGCATTCCCATAGGCGTATTCTTGAAGATTCATCTGTAATTTGTTTAGGATGACGAATACATAAATTGATAAATGATAAAAACAGCCTTTGAGCTAAAGGTAGTCTCACATAAATAAGGATTCTACCGTAATCTCAACCACAGGAAAGGCAAAAGGCTCTGGAGGCCTGTCTAGAAAGTCCAGGAAATCGCAGTCCGGCCTTGCCAACAATAGATCACAAATGCATTAGATCTGGCGACTGGATGGAGTGAAATATATCCAGGTTTACCGAAGGCAGCACAGAAAGGCTGTCCTTGGTTTAAACTGTGGCCTCTGGTTGGATCGAGGTTCCAAGTTTCCAAGAGATTGCTTCCAAAATGCGTTGGTAAGTCCAGACCATAAGCTGAGTCGGCCGTTTGGACCTGGACAGAAAGGCAAGGCTGGAACCATGTTTTCCTAAGTGAACTTAGTTTCATATCCGCTGGCTTGACCCTGTTCAATATGATCTGGATGTGCCATCTATCCTGTCTAGTTTGTCAACTTTGAAAGGGGTAAAGTCTATTAATCCTCAGCCAACACAACAACTAGTTGCCCAAAGGCGGAGTACTTGCAGCAGGTTTTTTTTTAATGGATTGCTAGTATGGGGCGCAGTTATTGGGTAATACTTTCATATCAATGTTAAAATCTTCCTGACGTTTTGCATTGACTAGGTAACTATTCTACCTTGTCCCTAGGTGAAGGGGAATCTTTTTCCCCTCACCTAGGTAGCGTAGACAGAGCCACCAGACTTATCTTAGGAGGGAGAGAGGGCTATAGCTTGGTACAAGGAAATTGTAGCATACATGTGGTCCTAAAGAAACCCTATGTATTGTAAAAATAAAGGGTTTATTTAAATACAAGTAAGCCAAGCGGAATCTTGGGAAAATAAGTACTATCACATTATTTATAAACGCAACACATTCCTTTAAAGCTGACAGACCAAAACATAGACCCTGTTCAGAAAACGAACAGAATTTATAGGCAAATCCTACCTTATCAAGCACATTTAGTATAGGACACGCCTATTCATGGGCGGGTAAAACCATCAGTTACTTTTAGATTACTTTAAAGTAAGTCATGGGTAGTAGACCCTGTCATTCATGCAGTGCCACTCAGTTAAGTTAAGGGATCACTTAGTAAACCAGCACTGTTGGCAGGATACTTTTCTGAATAGTGGAACATAAATTCATGTAACAGTATACACCTATAACTATTTTCAGGATACCACACAGTTATAACAGGTGAGTAAGACCTTATGGTGTAGCATACATCTACAGTTGCTTTTCTGATCAGTGGAACCCAGACCAAGGTAAGCAATAACTTTCTATGCTACACCTACAGGACACTTTAAGAATGGCACGCAGCTACTCTAGGCAGGTCTAAGTTGCAATATACAATTACAGTTGCTTTTCAGATCATTGGAACACAAACTAAGGTAAGCACTGACAAACTTATTTTAGGATGGCACGCAGCTATTCAAGATAAGTAAGGCTCAAGGCAGACTTAGTATAGACAGGCTATATAGCAGGTCAGGGGAAGCAAAAACCAGTTGGTAAACATATACATTTATCCTAAAAGAAATGGTAATGTGAAGCCAGCAGCATTACTTTTGGGAAGAGGCATAACAAATTCACAGGTGAGTGAATAACATTGTACATACTTTTCAGAACGGCAAAAGCCGTTCAAGGCGAGTAAGAAGGTTTGTAGCTGCTCACTCTAAGAGGGGCAGTTACCAACCAACTCTTTCACAAGTAACTTTTAAACACTATTTCAAGGCAGAATCCTTTTCTTATCCAGTCCTTCCCTAGTCTATTGCATGAGTTCACTCAGAGGCACCCCTAGTGGTCTAGGTGCCCAGCTGTAGGCCGGGTGAGATGGGGTTAATTTGCAGGAAAAGTCAGAGTTCCAGAGGATGTCTCTTCAAAACAAATAAGTAGTTCACTTTAGAGTTAGTAAAGGTCTGGAGACTTAATAGAAGACAACCTAGGAGGATTCCAGCAGTGGGCCTGGGAGAACTGGTGAAACACCCCAAAAGCGTTACAGAAATCACAAAGGCATAAGTAAATACCCCAGCCAACACAGTAACCTAGCACAGAAGGAGTTGCAGGAAGACTTCAGGATCTGCAGCCAAAAACCCGGTTGATGGATTCCTTTGTCGGGAAGATGGAAGACAGGACTTTGGAAGGGATTTTGTGGCAGGGATCAACAGGGAAGGCTACAGGCAAGAGTTTCTACACGGCTGGATGCGGGTCTGTGGTTTTGGCGCCCTTTTCAGGATCCAAGAGAACACTGAATATGGCCAGTCGGATTCTCGTCTCTAATCTAGTCCAGGACCCTGGTCAGGGGACTTCAAGGACTTAAATTGTGTCCTTGGTCATCCAGGGGGAGGCCACGCACCGCGAGGTGGCTCTAGGTCCCAGGTTATTGGTGTATTGCAGCCCCGCAAGGTCGCAGCAGGACGTGGGATGTCTCAAAATGCAGGTGGTCTTGAGTCCAGTGGATCACGCCAGTCTCTGGGTCAGGGTAGTCCTTTTCGGGATCCCAAGTTCGATTGGAAGGATGGGGTACAGCAGGCTCTGGTTACACAGCAAGCTCTCTGTTTGCTGGAACTCACATCATCAATCTTTTCTTAATCTTCCTCTTCAGTTTCGGCTCCAGTGGTCGACTTGTCAGCAGCTTCCAGATTCAGAGTGTTTGATTTGACAAGAACTACGGCACAATGTTTGCAATCTTCTCCCTGCATTTTACAGAAACAGACGGCCTGGCTGTCCAGTCGGGACAGCCAGCCCCCCCATAGAGACTGGGCACCTTTCAGACAATATGAAAGATAAATGGCTGCAGAGGTTTTGGCCCCCTCCCTCGCCTGCCTTCTCAGACACTCTGGAGTCCTGGCAGGGAATACAAAGGCTTCCTGCCGAAGACTCCCACTGATGTCGTTCCGGCCTAGAATGGCAGGGAAGACCTCAGAAACTACAAGCAAGCAAGGAATGGTGAAAAAAGGAGCCCACCGTTTTAGAAAATAATAGTGGCCCTTCTGTGCAGTTATAAAGGTAAAACCACGGACACCAGCCATTCAAGCAAACTTGCAGTTGTAATAAAAATGTTACTGGTAAGAAAGGGGATACATTGTATCCCCATCACTCCATGTAAGGTGGGGTGTGCTGGCTCACTATATAAAATGCAAAGGGGGATGAAAATCCCTCTTTACTGCTTGGGAACTGTAGTTCACCCAAGTACATGAAGGAGAAATTAACAGGGGAGCCTACAAATTGTAGGAAACTATAATGTCAACCATACAGTATGGTGAGACATAAAAAGGTTACCCATAAAAAGAGAAAAAGACTAGGTGAGAGGAGAAAAAGATTGCCCTTCACCTAGGGACAAGGTAAAATAGTTACCTAGTCAAAGCAAAAAGAACCAGGCCCACTGCTGGAATCGTTCTAGGGTATCTTCTCTGAAGTCGCTGGACCTGAGCTAACCCTAAAGTGAACTTACTTGTTTTGAAGAGACTTCTTCAGGAACTCTGACTTTTCCTGCAACTGAACTCGCTCTCACCCTGCCTACAGCTGACACCTCAGCCACTAGGGTCCCACTTCTGCCTCTGAGATAACTCGTGCAATAGACTAGGGAAGGACTGGATAAGAAAATGATTCTGCCTTGAAGTATAAGTGTTTAAAGTTACTTACTTGTGAAAAAGTTGGTTGGTAACTATCCCTCTTAAAAAGGAGCAGTTAAAGTTCTTACTGACCTTTGAATGTGTTTTGCCATTCTGAAAAGTGTGTATATATGAGGTTATTTTACTTGCCTGCAAATTGGTTCCCCCACTTCCAAAAATAATGCTGTTGGTTTCACTTATTTTCTTCAGACATTAAGTACATATTTTTACCAACTGGGTCTTGCTTCCCCTGACCTGCTGTATAGCTCGTCTAGAATAGGTCTGCCTTGATTCTTCGCTACCTTAAATGGCTATGTACCATCTAAAATTAGTGTAAAGATGTATTGCATGCCTTAATCTGCGTTTCACTGATCTGAAAACAAGTATAATAGTTTTAAAACTTTAGGTCTTACTCGCCTAGTATACTGAAGGTTATCCTAAATGTAGTTGTAGGTTCGTACTGCTCCATGAATTTGTGTTCCACTATTCAGAAAAGTATACTTGTAACCCTGGGTTGTGCCTCCCCTGAATCTGCATAGAGCATTTCCAAAATAGTAACGGGGTCCATTATGAAATACTGGAAACTTGAAATATTGCTGTCTTTCTTAAAAGTTTAATATGATTTTAGTGTCTCTGATTTGTTTATTGCATTCTATAGTAGTTAGTGGGTGTTGATGCTTGTCGCCGAGTAGATCAGACCCCTCTGGAAAGTATAGAAAATTTAGCAGTTGATTTACTAACTCTGACCTGAGTTCTAAAAAGTAAGGTCACAAGAAATACTTGTAACAGAGTTGGTTTGTTCTGTGATTTCATAACTGAGTGTCACTGCATGACTGACCGGGTCTACTATCATTGAAATACTGACTGTATTCAAAAGGTATATACATCCGGGTTTTACTGCCCAAGTATAGCTGATTGCATTCTGAATGTGTAATAGGTTGGACTTTCCTTGTTTACTGATTGTATTCTTAATAAGGTTATACTTTGGGTTGCAAGTATTGAGTTGGTTTTTATAATTGTTTATATATATGTGATACTACTTATTTACCCAAGACTCATCTTGGCCTACTTGTAGTTAAATAAACCACTTATCTGTACAATACAAAGGGCCTCATTACACGGAATGCGGTAAGGCTTTACTGGTACCGGTAAGGGCTCCGGTACCGGTAAACCCTTACCGCCTTACTACAAGGTCACTTTGCGGGACCCGACCTCAACGGCTGGTTTTGCCAGCCGTTAAGGAACGGGCCCGCAAAGGGACCTTGGTGCAAATTACGGTACCGCAATTTGCGGTACCGTAATTAGCTCCTTCCCCATTCCCATTGAGCCCTATGGGGGCAAAAATGGGAATGGGGAAGTGCCTTGGTGAATGGGGAATTACCACCCCCGCTCACCTTGAGTAGTGCGGTAATTCCGCCATCCACCAAGGCGGACACGGTAAAATACCGACGGCAACCATGGCGCTATTACCGCATACCGTGTAATGAGGCCCAAAGTGTTTCTTTGGACCATATGTATGCTACAATGTCTTTGTACCAAGCCACAGCCCTCTCTCCCTCCTAAGATAAGCCTGGCTGCTCCATCCATGCTACCATATTCTCAGTTGGTACAACTTGTACTAAGAGTGGAGCTTATGTACTGCCTCAGATGTATGGTTTTATGAAGTCTTAGTAGGACTTCAGAAAAACTGTCCTACCACTAATAATGAATGAAATGTGTATGTGAAAAGTTTCTTTGAAATTAAATTAATAAATACATGAATAATAGACACATGGTTCCACCATTTGGAAGTTGGATTTGCAACTCGCTAGGTGTTTGCTCTTCATTCTCTAGGGGTAGCTCCTGCATACTATGTAAAGATGGATACCAAGCAGCTGTTTTTCACTCCGGCTCAACAAAGTCTTAGTTAAATGTCTGTACTTTAATGTCCTGACCAGGTATTTTGTGTGTATTTATATAAATTTTATCCACTTCTCTCTTCTCTCTCAGGAGGCTCTCCAGAGCATTGCCACAGATCCTGGACTCTACCAGATGCTTCCTAGGTTCAGCACCTTCATATCGGAGGGCGTAAGTGCTGCTTCACTCATATGTTCTGTAATTGTTTATTGGGGCATGTCTGTGTCCATTACATGGTAGCGAAAGTACGCAAGATTTATCTTTTTGCAACTTTCCGTCCATATTTTCCTATGGAACCCATTTCTTTTTGTTCCATTTTTATCCTGACCTGACTTTTTGAAGGGAACTAAAGCCTTCAGCTTCACTTCCTTATATAATTGTTTATTTGTAAAGCGCTTATACATAAGTGAAGTGCTTCAAAGCGGGAAGAGAACAAGGGGATATTGTTGTCATTCTTACGCCTTGAAGATTCTGAATGATCTAACAGCAATAAATAGCATTAGGGCAGGGTGGGGGCGTAGGCGGACATGACAGACAACATGCTAAGCCTAGTACATTCAAGGTTGTGCAAGTGCGCAGACCTAAGTGCGAGGGGGGCAAGTGCGTGTTAGCAAAAATCGATGTAGTAACACTGTGTGAGACTGAACAACCCTTGTCTACTTGGTATTGGGTAACCCACCTTTGGTATAGGCCTGTACTACACAAGTTGTTAGTGTGACTGAGCAGCCAGGCGTATCTCATTCGGGGTAAACGTGAACTGTTGAGCTGTAGCAATGAAATCCACCAATACAAGTAGGCAAGTAACACACTCGTGGTTTTTTAAAATTAATAATGTATTATTTACAGTCGTTTTTTTAATAAACATTCTTTAAAAAGGGCAATATGTTTAACAATCAAATATACTTTTCCAGAATCAACACAAAGGTAGTAGGTACTCTTTAGAGATGCTTCTTACACACTTCCTACATCCCGAGGTGTCTTCACTAACTAGGACAGTAATGGCATTTATGTATCACTAGTACACTTTGTAGATTCTGAGGTTTGTAGAAAGGAAAGGTTAAGGGAAGGAAAAGGGTTAAACAGGTTCTCGGAGCATGTGAGTACTTTTAAATCTTCCAATGAAGTCTAGATAACTTTTTTTAACTATTATTGCTGGGAAAGTTTATCACCTATGAGGGACACTAAGTATCATAGTCAAATGGACTAGAAGTGTCTGCTGAGAGCCAAGACGGCCAAAGTCAATTGGAGCACAGTCTATGGAGCTGCGGCACTTCTTAGATAGCAAGGTCTTGCACAACATTAGAGAGGTTGTTGAAGAAAATCACTGTAGGGTCACAAGCTGTTACTCTTGGGAAGGGTAGAGCTGAAATCAACTCTAGCAAGGTAGCTACTGCAAGTCTCAACTGAGAAGAGCAACGCTAAAGACACTGAGGTAATTACCCCAAGTCAGAACAGTACCTTTTGGTTAGAAGTGTTTTTACCTGGAAAGAGTGTGAGCCTTTTTTCCCACTCTTTCGTATTTTGATGTGTGTTTTAATCTTGTGTTCTTTGATTGAGTTTTAAGATAACTCCATAGGCATCTTTTCATGTGTGTTACACAGCACCCTCAGTGCAGTGAAACAGGGATGTCTTTTTAGAATTCCCAAAGGTTTAAATACCTTCTCGGGGATAAATACTGTTTTCCAGAGAATGTAAGGTTAAATTGACTTTACTAGTCTTTTTAAATTCCTAGACCCAGCACACACTATATTCCGAGTGCTGGAGGGGTTACCTAGTATCCCCTGTGTCTAAAAACTCATGTAGCAGTCAAGTGCTACCCGTTTCTATCGAAATGGCGGGTGGCAGTAGTTTTACAATAAACTACCAT
Source organism: Ambystoma mexicanum (assembly GCF_040938575.1). Lineage (NCBI taxonomy): Eukaryota > Metazoa > Chordata > Amphibia > Caudata > Ambystomatidae > Ambystoma > Ambystoma mexicanum. Next base: position 214,661,100 of record NC_090921.1, on the reverse strand, counting down.
GATTTTTCCTGACCGCGAACACCGGTAGCTAAAAATCGCGGGAGCCATGTTTTTCAAGATGGAGCCTTAAGCCCCTTTGTTTAAACGGGCCCCGGTCTTCTTTTTTCACCATTTCTTTTTGGAAAGGTCCTTCTAGTCTTTGTCTCTGCGCGCCAAACCAGGACTAAAGACTGCCTTTGGCGTCTGAGTGTCTGGGGTGGGCAGGAAGTGAGGAAGTGAGGGAAGTGCCCGAAACTCCCTGTACTTAGTCTCCTAGGAGAACCAAATTCACTCTGGCGTGATTGGCTGGCTGACTGGCTGACTGTCCGGCAAGGACGGCCACCCTGCTGGGTGAGTGGCAGCTATGCTGGGATGAATGGGAGAAAACTGTTTAAAAGGTGAGTTTCTTGGCTTGGAAGGCAGAGTAGGAAGCAAAATTGAGTGGGCACCACAGGGATATCACGTATTTCTGGCGTTTATCAGAAGTCTCTATAGAGATAAATCTTTATCAGAAGGTTGAATCCTGTATGCAGGAGCTGGCTGTATAAGGCCTGGAGACACCCAGGCCCAGAAATACAGAAAAAACACAAAGATTAGGTGAAGACCCAATCATACAGCCGCTCTCTGAAGTCCCTAGTTGGGTTCTGTATTCGTTGTAATTCCACTCAATATAAATCATTTAGTTGGTTTTTCAGAATCGATTTTATCCATCAAGTAAAGGATTATTATTTCATACAAAGAGGTGACTAATGGCCACCCAACTATCCTTCGTTGTTCGAAGACAGTCTGCTTTCAGTAAGACACAGAGGGAACCCTCTGCTTCGTTCTAGGCACCTGCTCTCCATTTACGGCGGAAGCAGCTTGCACTCCAAAAGATATATTTTTTGCCATTACTCTCCAACATCAGACTTGCCCTGATGAAGGATTATTTCCGAAATGCATTGGCACATGATAAGTCTATGAATAGAGTGATGGGTGGCAATCTCTTCCTCATGAAGGATAGTTGGGTGGCCATTAGTCACCTCTTTGTATGAAATAATAATCCTTTACTTGATGGATAAAATCGATTCTGAAAAACCAACATATATTTGACTTTCGTACTCTGTTAAGAATTTGTACTAAATGATTTATATTGAGTGGAATTACAACGAATACAGAACCCAACTAGGGACTTCAGAGAGCGGTTGGAAGGCAGAGTAGTCTACTGGAACGAAAGAACCGAAGACGAGCTGGAAGAGGACGGCTGCTGCAACTCCTGAACTGTTGGTTTGTCCGGTGAAGCCCTGCTGCAGTTACGAATTGCCAAGTTCATCTCGACAGAGAAACCCCTTCAAGGACGACTTCTTCCTTTTGAGTTGGTGGGACCAATCAACTCGTAAGACACCTGGATACCATTCTCTGAGCTGGTTAGGATTAACCAGGGGGAAGGACACCTGCTTGTGTGCTTGAATTACAGCTACTGGAATTGAAGTGATTCCATTTTGTCAGCGTTTTCCGACGATCGCATACAGTGCAGGAGTCCCCCGACGTCCTCCCTCTTGTCCCCAAAACTGAGGCTCAGGAACAGTGGTATCTGCAGGAACTGCCAGGAACCAACGTCTACAGCTGCATCTTTTGCTTCATATTAAGGTACTGTGCCAACCCGTTTGAGGGAACGCCTCTCTCGCTGTGAAAGTTTGTGGAACTTTACCAAATTGCAGGCCTAATCAGCTTCTGACCCAAGATATGATTCTTTTTCGTACAAACCACTTCTGAGAACTGTGGCAAAGACTTTACGGTTTACTTCAAGAACTGCTCTTTCCTATCCAAGACACTAGTCCATTGACTTTGGCCTAGGCCTATTGAACTGAATCGAGTCCTCTAGTGAACTAACACTATTTGCACTGCCTAAGAAAGCATTTCTGATCTATCCTGCTAACTTGTGCCTTTTTATTCCCATTGAAAGTTACTGAAATACCATTTTGGTCCTATTTCAGGGGAGCCTAATTTGTTAAGAAACTTATTGGTTTGATATTGAAGTATTTGTGTATAATATTAAGTTGCCTCCTTCTGGTGAATGTTTTCTGAATGATTGTGTAATACGTTAATAAGTGTTTTACCAAGAAACCTTGAGTGTAAGTGTCCACTTGAATCGCTGTGACTGTAAGACCTCTGTGTAACCTCTTTTACTGCTCATATTCCCTCTTGAGATGAGCCTGGCTGCTCAGCTCGCTACCACAAACTGTGTAGTACAGACTTATACCAAAGGTTGGTTTTTGCTTACACCTGTAGTCCTAATTGTATGTGGTGGTCCCAGAAGCTACTGTATGCAATTCTGCTTAACAGGCGGCAGCTACAGGCTCTTTTCTGATCAGCAGCACTTTGCAGTTTCAGCGCTCAGTAAACCGCACCACCGCAGATCTTGGATACCGGTTGGGTTTCCTGCACTCTGGTAAGGGGACTCAACCTCTGGTCATCCTGCTTCTGGAGGGTCCTGGGGATACTCCTGGAGCTTCTGGCCGGATCAGATGTTGCACTCGACTACAGATTTCTCGACCCTTGGCAATCGGTTCCTGCAGCAGCAAAGAAGTACAGCCAGCCGGGGAAGATGGTCCAGTGTAGTTGGTCCCACTAATCATAGGGAAGAAGTTGTCCCTTCTTGAGCTTCTCTTGTCGATTAAAAAAAAAAAAAATTTCAGTACGGCAGCAGGGCTTCACCAGGCAATTCAAAGGTGCAGGAGGATGCAGCAAGCTTTGTTCAGGGTTTCCTCATTGGGTTGTTGTTCCCAGTGGTCAACTTGGTCTTCAGTCCCAAAACCCTCGCCTTTTAAGCAGGTTCCTCCCTTTCATGCACAGCCTAGCTGTCGCTCAAACAGCAGGGGGTTGCCCTGAAAGGACAGCCAGCCAATCAGGACTTGGTGAATCGAGAGAGAAGAAAGGTGTGGCATTCGTGTGATAGCTGCTTCTTAGCAGTAGGTGTGGTGGTTGGGAGATCAAGAGTATGTGTTCGTTCTGGCAGGTTGTTATCCAGACCGATTCTGGCTGCGTTAGGCCTGAGGAGAACGCCTAGGCTGGAGGGTGCGTAACCAGATCTGTTTAGTTAGGATGATGGGCAGTATGAGGCAAGTGATGGTATGAGAACAGTTATACCGAATGGTGTCATAGTATTGCTGTGTTCTAGTTGAGTGGTGGTGTAAAGAAGAGAGTAAGCATGGAGATGTGATATGGTGGTTTACCTTAGGTGCTTGAGATCGAGCACATTCTGACTGTTCCATGCACTCTGACCGTTTTATGCACTCTGACCGCTTCGTTCCATGGACTCGAATCATTTTGCAAGTGTCCATTCCGTGCCCTCTATCTGTTCCGTGCATTCCATCCGTTGCATGTACTCTCTCAGTTCTATGCACACTATCAGTTCTATGTGTTCCTTCTGATCAATGCACTTTGTCCGATCTATACATCTATACATGTTATGCCTTCATCATCTGGTCTGCTCCTTTCCACGTTGTCCGTTCTCCATGCATAATCCCTCCACATACTTGACCCGTTCCATACACCCTGTTCCATTCGTTCCATCCACTTAGGTCATCCACCTACTACTCCATTCCACCCACTTCACCCATTCCATCCACATACTTCATCCGTTCTACCCACTTCACCCTTTTCGTACACACACTTCTTTCGTTTCATCCACTTCACCCATTCCACCCACTCCACCTGTTCTACCCAGTTCGTCCGTTCCAGCCCCATACTTTGTCCGTTCCAGCCCCATACTTTGTCCATTCCAGCCCCCCACTTTCTTTGTTCCATCTACCTAGTTCATCCACTCCTTCCACATACATCACCTGTTCCAGCCACCCACTACTCCCAATTCCATCCACCCATTTCGACCGATCCATCCACATACTTCATCCTTTTCATCCACATACTTCATCCTTTTCATCCACATACTTCACCCGTTCCACGCAGTTCATCCGTTCCAACCCCATACTTTGTCCGTTCCAACCCCATACTTTGTCCGTTCCAACCCCATACTTTGTCCGTTCCAAACCCATACTTTGTCCGTTCCAACCCCATACTTTGTCCGTTCCAACCCCATACTTTGTCCGTTCCAACCCCATACTTTGTCCGTTCCAACCCCATACTTTGTCCGTTCCAACCCCATACTTTGTCCGTTCCAACCCCATACTTTGTCCGTTCCAACCCCATACTTTGTCCGTTCCAACCCCATACTTTGTCCGTTCCAACCCCATACTTTGTCCGTTCCAACCCCATACTTTGTCCGTTCCAACCCCATACTTTGTCCGTTCCAACCCCATACTTTGTCCGTTCCAACCCCATACTTTGTCCGTTCCAACCCCATACTTTGTCCGTTCCAACCCCATACTTTGTCCGTTCCAACCCCATACTTTGTCCGTTCCAACCCCATACTTTGTCCGTTCCAACCCCATACTTTGTCCGTTCCAACCCCATACTTTGTCCGTTCCAACCCCATACTTTGTCCGTTCCAACCCCATACTTTGTCCGTTCCAACCCCATACTTTGTCCGTTCCAACCCCATACTTTGTCCGTTCCAACCCCATACTTTGTCCGTTCCAACCCCATACTTTGTCCGTTCCAACCCCATACTTTGTCCGTTCCAACCCCATACTTTGTCCGTTCCAACCCCATACTTTGTCCGTTCCAACCCCATACTTTGTCCGTTCCAACCCCATACTTTGTCCGTTCCAACCCCATACTTTGTCCGTTCCAACCCCATACTTTGTCCGTTCCAACCCCATACTTTGTCCGTTCCAACCCCATACTTCACCCGTTCTGTCACCTACATCACCTGTTTGCTACGGCACTCTACGCCCGCTACACCCGCTACACACATTACATCCACTCAACACCGTACATCTGCTCAACACCCCCACACCCTACATCTGCTCCACTCACTTCATCCATTCATCATGCATTATAGGTTTAACTTATGTCACTTGTTGCACGCACTCGATCCGTCCCATGTTCTCCATCTGTCCCATGCACTACACCCGTCTCATGCACTTGAATCGTCTATTCTATTCGTTCCATTTATACCATGCACTCACATTCCATGCCATCTGTTTCATGCACTCTACCAGTTCCATGTACTCTGTGCACTCATCCGTATTATGTATTCGTCTTAACATCCTCTCCACTTTATTCCTCTCGTCCATTTTGTTCCTCTCGTCCATTACATTCATTTAATCCATTTCAACCACATTACTGCTTTCATACAATTTATTCTTTTTATCCACTTCACTGCTTTTATCTACTTTACTCATTCTATTCTGTTTGTCCTTTGTAGTTTACATTAGAGGTTATTAGTTTTCGATTTCTTGCTCGGATTGTTATTTATGATCTAGCATTTTGGGCTAATGTCATTGAGTTGCTGTTTTCCAGTTTGAGTTAGGGGTCGGTTTTAGGGGAAGAGCCATGTTTTCAGTAATTTGCGGAAAGACATGAGGTCCTCGGTGAGTCGGATGTGGGGTGGCAGTGCGTTCCACAGAGTGGGGGCCAAGGCTGAGAACAATGATCCACCTAACCTGACTGAGTTTGTTTTTGGTATGACTAGGAGGCCAGCTGAGCTTGATCTTAGAGTACATGCAGGGTGATAGGGTTTTAGCTTGTCTTGAAGATATTGAGGTCCGGTGTTATGCAGTGCTCGGTGAGAAATACATAAGGTTTTGAAGGTCACCCTTCGGGCAACCGGGAGCCAGTGTAGAGTTTTGAGGGCTGGGGAGATGTGGTCTCTTGGGCCAAGCGCTAGTAGCATTTTGGCTGCAGCGTTTTGTGCTCTTTGTAGTTTAGTCATTTGGTATGCGTGCATTCAGAGGTAGAGGGGGTTAGCATAGTCCAGTCTTGATATAACAATTGATTGGACCGCAGAGAGTCTGTTGGGAAAGGAGAGGTATGGAAAAATGCGCCTAAGAGTTTTAAGGAGGTAGTGGCAGGACTTTGAGACGTTGTTTACTTGGCGCAAGAGGGTTAGATCTGAGTCCAGGGTGCATGAGGGAGTGAGAAAAAGGGCTCACTCAATCCAGGGTTAAAATTAAAAAAGTCCTATAGTCCAGCAAAAGAGCTGGGGGGGTCTCTAAGGTTGAAGGGAATTGGCACAGAAATTAGAATTATCCCTAAGTCTCACCACCCTCTGCCCCCCCAGGCTAAGGGACAGGAGCATTTAATGCACTCCTGGATGAATCTCCTAATCCAGTCGGTCATACTTTCACCATCAGCATTTTGGTGGTTACACCCTGACCTGTGTTCTAGGGTGAAATCGAACCCTTGGAGGCTGATTGACCACCTTAACAATTTTGGATTCCCCCCATTCATCTTCATTAACCATCTCAAGGGTTGATGGTCTGTCTGAATAATGAAAGTACAACCATACAAGTATGGCCTAAACTTCTTCAGAGACAACACAATGGCAAAAAATTCACTTGCAATAGTTGCCCACCTTGTCTCGCTGTCCTTCAGTTTCCTACTGATGAAGCAGATTCATCCAGTTGACTTAAAACTGCACCTATCCCTGTATTAGAAGCATCTGTTTGTACAATGAAGGATTGGTTGGAGTCAGGATCTCTCAAAACTGGAGCTTGACAAAGGGCTTTCTTTAGTCCTTCAAAAGGTCATGCCAATGTTTGACCAGAGCCTGGCCTGCTTTCAGGTTATCTGAAGGTTCTGTCACCATGAATGCCGTCCTTTTCCTGAGGCCTAGCACATAGACAGTCACTCTCACTGGCGGTAGGCAAAGGAGCACTCTCCAACACTTCCTTGATCATGGCCAAAGGGCCGCTGACTGGATGACCATGGAGAAGTTCAAAGGGGCTGAACCCAACCCCTGCTTGAGGGATTTCTCTATAAGCAAAAAAATGGCATGGCATTAGAAGGCCCCACGTCCTTCTAAGGGGTTCCTCTAAAGCACCTATCATGCTCCTCATAGTTCTGTTAAACCTCTCCACCAATCCATTGGTTTGGGGATGTTAGACTGAGAACTTTTTCCATATGGTCTGCATGTAGTGGGACATAAAATGTGACCCCCCCCCCCCCCTGTCTGAGATTACCTCCTTAGGAAAACCTACCCTGGTAAAAATACCAAGGAGGGCCTTAGCCACTGCCTGAGCAGTAACAGTTATTTTTTATTAATTTATTTAAGCATTATATAAGTTTATAGTGACATTTTCGAATGTAATAATTTTGAATGCCTTAATGTCGAATGAAAAATGTCGAAAAAAAAGTTGAATTTTTATTTATTTATTTTTTAATGGGGGGGGTCTCCCCGACCGCCCCATTTTTTTATTGACCCCTTTTTTACTAACTAAACCCCAAAAAACCTATAAAATAAAAAAAGTATATTCGAGAACATTATTTTCTCGACATTAATGCATTTGAAATTTTGCATTCAAAATTCTGAATACCATGCTTCAAACCATAACAATTAAATGATTAAAAATAATTCAGTCAAAAATGCAATTTAAAAACAAGCAAAAAAGTTATATCTTCAGCATCTGTTCATTTTTTTTACTTATTCTCTTTTTATGTTATCTTCAAGAATTTATTCAGTAGTTCTCCTCCCCTCAGTCAAATAGTCCCAAAGTTCCCTTGATGAAAGTGTCATTAAGTGCTGGGAAAGTGGGCTCAAGTGTTTCGTTCTCAGTACTGTAAATGCTCCACATTCTGTCACCGAGTGTGCAAGAGTTTCCCGAGACCCCAGGCAAAGCCTACAAGTGTAGACACGCTCCACTACTTTCCCCTAGAGGTTTCCATCTCTCCATGACCTCCCTAGTAGGGTAGAGGTTAAAGCGTAGTCTCATAAAGTCTTGCCTCGTACTTAGTGAGGGTGATATAGTTCACCTCGTTTCCTATTGTCTCGGGTTATCCCTTCCCCACTTTTCATAGTGCAAATTCTTTCCCCTATCAAACAAATTGTCAAACAAACTTTCCCAAGTCAAACAGTTTTCTCTTTACAAGAACTGGATTTGTCATTAAGGAATTTTTGTTTAGAGCAAGGCTTTTTAGGATTTTAAAAGTAACAGTTCTCATAGGTAGGGCTTCAGCATACCTGGTAGCATGGTCTACCACAACCAATATAAATGGGTTACCTGTAGAAGTTGGAGGGTCTAGGGGACCAACAATGTTAATCCCCACCCTCACAAAATGGACTCCCACCACATGGAGGTGCACTAAAGGTGCCACATTCTTGGACACACTCTTGCCAGAGGTCTGACAAGTATGACAGCTCTTACAGAATTTCTCTACATCATCACCCATCTTGGGCCAGTAGAAGTACAGAAGAAACCTCTCTTTGATCCTCTTGCAACTCAAGTGGCCAGCCAGAGGAATCTCGTGTGCCAACTGTAAGAACCTCTGTCTCACATACTGGGGTACTACCAGTCTCCTGTAGTCCCCTGGGGCAGACTCAGTAGGTTCACTGTAGAGGAGGCCATCCGGGTCGGATTGGGACAGGAAATGGGCTCGGACCCCCAAGGAAAAGTGGCCCACCCCGCTACTAAAAAAAAAAAATGGCCTTCAAACAATCATCCATGAATCGCTTCAATTCACGTCTTTATGGTCATGATGGTGGCGGGGGGCACTGGTCTCGTGCTGTGTGCTATGCTGCTGCAGAGCTTCTGGATGTGGGTAGTAGCCTGCATATTAGATGTGCTGGCGAGTGATATTTTGGGATAAGATGGTGGGTGGTCGACTGCATGTATGGGTGTCTGGGGGGCTTGGCGGAGGCGGGTCCAGGAAAATTTGGAGTGAGGGCTAGTCCGATGGCGGCAGTAGGTGCTACAAGCACAATTTGAGTCGTTTTGTCGGTGGATGGGGCCCTGATGTTTGGGTATTTACCCACCCATTGATTGACTGCCCATAGGCATGCTAATCCTTATGGCCAATACCACCCAGTACCTGCCCCTGCCACCCTAAACACTGCCTCCTGGGAACTCATGTAGAACTTAACCGCAAACAAGACATCAGACTGTACATGGCCTCATTATGAGTTTGACGGTATTCTGGTGGTAAATCTGCTGAAATACCACCAAACAGAATTACTGTTACTGCCACTTGGTCCTGTGGATTTACAGCAGGATTACAAGTTGTGATAGGGCACTGTAAATCCCCATTTTTGGAGTCCATGGTGCTCATGGGGATTTAGGCGGAATAACCATTGGCGGTAATTCCGCTGGCAGTCATTTCACCGAGCCAATTTTTGGCAGTAAGTTGGGGGATTTACCTTCACTTTTTGCTGGAGGTTTATCCTCCACCTTATTGCCAAACTCCTAGTACAGCAATGCAGTAAGGCAGTGCAAACAGAATTACAGGCACTTAAATGGCAAAATATGCTGACTTGAGCAGAACCTAGTCAGTTCTAGGCAAGCCCTACATCTTGGGTGACAGAAATAATCCAATTGGTTTAGTGTGCTTTCATATCAAAGAAATAAATGAATGAAACGCAGTATTATCTACAGTATGTGACCTTCGGTATCGTAAAGAGCAGCATGTAACTTAGCAGCCCAGATTCCAAATGGCCCTGACGGATTATGCTCTCCCTTCAGGCCAAGTCTGTTGCCTATGCCCTTATCCTAGTCGCCACGTATCTATCAGCGGGCGGTTAGGGACATAATTCTGTATGGCCAGCACATGTTTCTTTTAACAGATCCCAGTATATCATATGATGTAAAGTGCATATCACATAACGAAATATTTATATAATGAACTACACAGATCATAGAATGAAATCTGTACATCTCATTAGGCGATGTTTATATCATACGTTAAAATGGCGTTAACAGAGGCTAAAATCGTGGGCTGTAGCTCTGATGCATATATATCATTGAGTGGGGACAATATTTTTTATGCTGCATTAGTAATGGTCCATGTTGAAAGCAACACTTTGGACCTAATTTGTGGAATTTTTTGCTAGGTGCAATGTGACTTTTCACTGGTTCAAAGTGATTTTGCACTGCCAACAAACCTCCTAATTCATGGAGCAGTGCATAGTGTATTTTTGCAGTGCAAAGTGACTTTGCACGGCATAAAGACACCTTGCACAGTTCCATGAATCGGGGTGGTTGTGTTGGCAGTGTGAAGTCACTTTGAACTATGGAAACAATTCCATGAATCAGCCCCTTAATCTTCTCAACAACAAATTATGTTCCTCCATTGGAAGGTCAGATGTAGCCTGGTTGCCTAAGCTATTTTGAAAAGTCGAGTCCTCTAAATTCAAAACCGAGACCATAGATGCATTCATATTGGATTCTTTTATGATATTTAGTTTCTTGATTTAATGTGTTCATACTGATAAGCAATTCTCTGGCATTCCAATCAATACATTTCCTTGATATTATCATAGAGCCTCAATATCGACTGTAATAGAAGATGGAGGGCCGATATTGATTACACGCCCAACGTGTCAAGTGTAAGATTTTCCATGGTAGAGCCGTTGCTTGGGTGTTCATTCAGACATTTAAAAGCCACATTTGGAAGAATGTCAAGCACTTGTTTTGGTGTAGTTAAATCCAATTTTGAAGGGCGGGGTTCACTACACCGCTAACTTCCCCCAGTCTCTGGAGAGATTCGTCTGGTGTGTCCTATAGTTCTTGACACATTCTAAGGGATGACTTGTCCAAAACTGAAATTGTGCATAGTAGGCTCACCTTGGTTAGAAGGCAGAGAATGAAGCAAAGTTTTAAAGTTGTTTTTTTTAATGTTTACTAAGGATGCAGTAGTCTGAGATTCCGTATGCAGGGAATCTGTCGTGCCCACTAAAGGCTCATTTAGATTATCATTATTTTCGAATGGGAAGGTGTAACGTTCAGTAAATCCAAACTAGGCGTGACCATAAAGGCAGTATCCGCCTCGTGTACCGGTGCATTAATACTTATACGGTTACTTCTTACATTATACAAACGGGAGGTGCAAATACCAAGAACGCTCCAATGCAACAGAAATAAAAACCAGCGGGTTAAGGCTTACCGAGGAGGAACTTGAAACACTCCTTCACAAATTAACAGACTTCAAAGGGGAGCGAGTCAAAATCAAGCCTCGACCCGCCGGCCGCCAAAAGGCCAAATCTTGCTCAGTCTGGCCTTCTAGGAGACGGCAGATTTGTCATGCTCCTCACCTTTAAATCGGCTTACACAACATCCTGGAACTGACCCCTAAAAGGACTCTCAATTTCACTGTGGAAGCCTCAGAAGAGAACACAGAAATGTTGGCCCACACTGCCGACCAAAGCAGCTCACTGCTGCAACTTGTGGCGGCACTGGCGGGTGTGGCGGAGAGCAACTTTGAGTGAGTCTGTAATACAAATCACTGGGAGGGAGCAGGCCGGGCTGAGGCAGCCCCGGCCCCACCCAGCCCTGCCGCTTCCTCCCAGTGTTTCGTAACACTGACTGCTGCTGGTGCCATGGTGTTGCGGGCCGCGGCGGTTGGCCGCTGTCCGTTGCTTTCATCAAAGAAAGGTAACACTTCGGTATTACCTTTCATTGCATACATGGCAGCCCGGCGGGGCCACAAAGGATCTGTAAGTTATGTAACTTACAGATCCTTGGCAATGTTCGTGTCCGGCGAGGCCCTGGGGGCCAGTTCCTGAAGCCTGGGCTGGAGTCCGGCCCATGCGTGGGCTTCAGGAACCGGCTGTTGGGGAGAATTCTCATAAATGAGCTAATTCCCTTCACCTTAGAGACCCCCAGAAACCTTGCTGGATTTTGAGGACTTGATTATTTTACCTGGAGAGAGTGTGAGCCTTTTATCCCACTCATGTATTTTGAATGTCTTTTACTCTTGTGTTCTTTGATCATGGAGTTTTAGACCACTCCATAGGCATCCTCTTTTCATTTGTGTCGCACAGCACCCTCAGTGCAGTGACCCAGCCTTTTAGGCTGTCCCAAGGTTTAAAGGAATGTTTCGGTCAAAAAATGTTATTTTCCCTACGGGTCGGCCATGTGTTTTTAAGCCTAAGTCGCTCGATTTTAGAAAAATTTCCTATGGACCTTACCCGAATTTTCGTCCATTAAACGCATGCGAAAACAGGCACCAGGGCGCTGCCATTTTGTGATAATCCTATCACTTGCCGCATCGCCCTGGCCCACCTGCTTTTGAGGCACTAAATCATATCCCCCGCCCCTGAGCCTGACATTATCAAAACATTCATATTCCCTGGCTCTCTCCGTGACGTTACTGTGCTGCGTAGGCACACGCGCCCAGTCATCTTCTACGCGACTCACGATAAAAAGGAACAGCATTTGCGGAGTACATTTGGTAAAGTACATTTATTTGACATTAAATGTTTTTAGAATATTCAGCAATTGGCATATTAAATCGGAATGTTATTTATTTTTTTCTTTTCTCTCTATCTGCAAATGCTGTTCCTTTTTATCGTGAGTCACGCGCTGTTTATGGTACACAGGGTGTTGGTTTTTGTTAAAAGAATCACTTTGGTCGCACAGTGAACCGCAAGGCTGTTCCATCAACTAGGCACTAGGCTAGCGTAAAGGTTGCTTCTAGCTACTAGTACCGCGTAAGGGCATATGGGCCCTTGGCGATCGTTCCATAAGATCGTCAAAGTGGTGCAGTTGTTTACAAGAAGCTGTAGCTGGCGGTTGAAAAAAACCATCTGCCGGGGTCTGAAACTGGTGCTGGCAGTAGCAGTAGTGTAGGATATACCTGTTTTGAAAACATAAAAATTATAAATAGTCTCGGCTGGCTTTATTACTATTATTCATTTTATTTATTACGGCCGATCAGAAACTATTTGCTTGCAAGGATAGTGCAAGGGAGTATGTTCGGCCCTAAAATCAATGCGAAAACTAACGAAATTGAGGTTAACACACATTGAGAAACGACTGTTTGTCTACATGCATGTGGAATGTGGACCTGCATGCCCATGTGCCCGGTACAAAGACGATCCCACAAACGTTTTACTTGATCTTTATTCATTTATTCATCCATTCATTAATTCTTCACTCCGGTATAAAAGCGTCTAAAGAGTTACTTACATTATATTTGCATTTTCCATTGTGTCTCTGCGTAATGCAGTCCGTAAATCCCACTGTGCTCGTGACAACGATTTTTCGTATACTGAACTAACATGAAACTCGGTCTAGTTTCCGAATTTTCTGCCTTACCGTCTCTTACGTTATTGCACCCCTGCTTCAGATGAAGTCCTTTCGGCATGGTCCCTGTCTCTCAAGGTCAAAAAACCATAGAACCTTATACTGCCAGTGCGAGTTGTGGGCCTCTTCAGGCCGCGAGCTGAAAATCAAAGCCGCTGACCTTCACTCGAAATGAGCATACATTCTTACTTTGCAACATCCCGTAGTAAAGCCATCTGTGAGAACTTGAATTTTCGAATACATCTATGTACTGGGCCTCAATGTGCAAATGCAAACTGGCTTCTCTCCCATCTGCAACGGCTCGCTTGGCGCGTTCTAAGGCCCCCAATTTTGTCCTCGTTGTCCGCGAGCAGCCCTAGAGAACCATAACTATGGAGATATTGACTTTTTGGGGGAAGGTCAGGGAAAGTATAAAGTACCCGAGGAGTTGAGTTGAAAGTAAGATTTATTGTTATTTGCAATACGCAAGCCTCCCCTCGGTTAACAGTGCGCAGCATTTACATGAGATTGCGAAACTTAGTTACATCAACAAAACTATATACATACACATATTGACAAGGTCAGCGATGTGAGGTGAATAGAGAGAGAAGTCAAAGATGACACCCAGGTTGTTCGCCACCCAGGATGGTGAAGGTAATAATAATAATTTGGCACTTATATAGCGCTACAAACCCTCAGGTATCTGAGCGCTGCTTATTATTACCCACGGTGTGTGGTGCTCATTTATCGACCTTGGAAGGATGAAAGGCTGAGTTTGGCCCCGCCGGGATTCGAACCTGCGTTAGCAGACTCTGCACAGATGTCAAAGCGAGCGCTCTACTCGCTGTGCCACTTGACCGGCTGGGTAACCAAGGTAGGGGTTAGGGTTTGCATACTGTGTATGTACACTGTACAATACATTTTTTTTACCAAAAGACAATTATAATGATTTAAACCGGGATTTGTACTTCTCAACGAGCTCTTCTTTGGGTGGACATGGCACAGTGGCAATGTTTGGTGGCAATGCATCAGTGCTCTGCACAGAAACGCTCAAAATTCCATATCTGTGCTTCTCGAGTACAGCAACAATAAGGACTTTAACAAAGTCGAACTCCATTTCCTCATAGACTGGTTTGATCACCCATTGCTTACTTCTTTTTGCAAAGCCCGTAGTGTAGCAAAGCATCCCTACATTACCTGTAGTTCTAGAGTGTTCACGGCACACATTCTCGTTATGGGCCAAGACCGCAATAGAGTCCTATGTTTCATGCCCTGCATGCTGAAATGCAAGCGCTTTGGCCTGTACTTTAGGCACATATTGTGGAACACTTCCAAACCTCCTGTGTGACAGAATTCTGTCAGCCCCCTCAAATCTCTTGATAGAGTTTTATCGAAAACAATCTTCTCAATGGCTTTGTGTGTGGGTGAAGATGGAACCAACCACTTCTTCTTCCGTGCCTCCTCTGGGGACAAAGGGCCATGTTCACATTGGTGGAAATGTAGGTTTTCTGTCCAGCGGTGAACGTTGGTACAGTGGTGCATCAGTGACTGCCATTTTTCAGGTAGGATTTCCACTGACCCCTCACAAGTTTTGGGGCTCCACCAAAGATGGTTGCTGATAGACTGGGACCACTGAAATACTTTCCAAACCTTTTTTTTACCCTGCAGCCGAGATTTTCTTATTGATTGATTTAGCAAGTTGCCATACATCAATTGATGTTTAAAATGTGGCAACCGGGGGGGGGGGTCGCTGTTGAGCAGCCTGCAAGATGGCTGCCTAGCTTTCTTGCTCCGTGGCCCGGCTGCTGTTCATCCGCCTAAATCAGCGGTGCTATCTCTCATCCGAGGTTGAGGAGGCGAGCACCGTGCTGCCGGTTTAATCAGCTACGCTTTGATATCTTTTGGGCAAAGATCGGAGCTCTGGCAGCTCTGTTCCTGTGCTGCCCGCCTGACGGCTGAGGCCTCCTTGGCTGTGTGGGCGGGCTGCGGCCCTGGTCGCCGAGGCCCTCCGGGAGTTGGCTTTCCTGCCTCGGGGCCAGGCCTCGCGTGTCGCTGGGACAGCGCTTGCTCCTCCCAGTCCCCGCTGTCCCTGCTGCCCAGTACCTGCTGCCTGCGCCATCCTAATGCGACTCCTCTCCCCGACCTGCCTTGAAGAGCGAGTGAGGTGGGCGGGCCCGGTGACATCGGGCCGTGGGGGCTGCCGGAGCGGTCCCCCCCTCGCGAGGACAGGGGACGTTGTGGTGTTATGGCGGCCCGCCCTTGCTCTGGCCGCTTGATAGCTGTGGCCCCCCGAGCCTCTTGGACTGCGTCCTCCACATGCGGCCCCGACGACCTGTGATCTCCCGGAGGCGGCCGTCCTCACCGTACGGGCTGCCCGGCTCCTCCTGCCGCCTGTGCTGTGGTCTCCCGCCGGGGCGGCGGGCCTGGTCCCTCTTCCGCCCGACCCCGCTTCGGAGTCGGGCCCTTGCGCACCACCGCCCAGCGCCTTCATTTCTTCAGCCTACTCTCCCTGTGGCCGGGTGCCTGCGGTTCGTCCGTGTGGCCTCCCTCCTCGCCTGCCCCTGAGGCTGGCGGATCCTGTTCCTCCTCCACTCGCCGCTCATCACGCGTCACGCTGCGGGGCCCGCTGGAGTGGACCCCCGCGGCTCGGGCGCCGGCCCTGATCTGCCTGGCGGCTTCTCCGCCGGGTCCCCTGACACCGTGGTGGTGGCTGGGGGGTCCTTGGTCCTCCGGTGGCGGCGTGGATCTGCGGCTGGTGCCTCGTGGGCTGCCCGCCGCTCCTGGTTGGGCCCGTACTGGACTTGGGCCGCTGCCTGCATCATCTTCAGCATTCTGCTGCTTGCAGGTTAGGAGTAGGGGGCCTGGACTGGGACTGCTGCTATCCGCTCCCTGCAACTTCTCAATCCTGGGGGCGGAGGCCTCCCCTCTTCGCAGGACACAATCACCCCCACACCTACCTGGTTACCTCCAGACATTGTGCCTTAACCCCTGCTGAGCCTGCATGACCCCCCCAGGTGGCCCATGTGTCATTGCTCCGGTCCTGTTGTTCTTACTGCCGCCCTCTCCTTATCACCCTGCCGCCTGAGGCACCTTGACAGCTTTTCTAGATAGAGCATCCACCTGCTGGGGCCCCTCGCCCGCCTGGTGCCCTGGGCCCGCAGGGCTTCACACGGCTGGTACTGTCTGTTAGCGACCCGACTGGATCTCTGGTGTGCCTTTCTCGGCAGTGTCCCCTCTAAGTTGCCCTGCCACTTTTGAGAGCCTGGCGCACTACCTATTCTTGCACAGTGGTACTTGCACCTCGCAACGCACCTGCCTAGTGTATATCTTGCCATAATCCCTATACGTCGGCTGGTCCTGCGTGGGTTGGAAGGCTGTGGCCCCTCCTGGAACCCTTTCCCCCAATAGCCCTGAAACCTGGCACGTGCAGTCTACAAAACTGCCCTCTGGGGTCTTGGTGTGTCACCGAATATGTCCGGCAGATCACGCGGGGCCAACAAAACTGGGGCGATGGACCAATATGCCAAAAATCTCTCTAGACTGGAGCGGGGCGGGCCGCCTCGGCTCAGGATGATCCAGACACACCCTCAGGTTCCCCTCAGCCAGACCTTACGACACTTTTGGAGACTATGGCAAAGAACTTTGCGTCATTCCATGAAAAATTAGATGACATAAATGCCAGTGTAGCCTCACTACGCACCAAATTGGATCAGCACGGCGCTAGGCTGGCTGAGGCCGAGACCAGGATTGGGGCCAATGAAGATGAGGTGCACTTGCTCCAAAACACGGTCTCTGACTTGGTGCGCGATATGAAGCAAGTCAAGGCGAAGTGTGATGACCTAGAGTCCAGATCCCGCGGGAACAATATCCGCATTGTGGGGGTTCCGGAGGCAGCCCTCAAAGGCAAAATGGAACATGCTGTTGAAAACCTCCTGAAAGACCTCTTGGGCAATCCTCAACTCTCCTCGTTTTTCACTATTGAACGCGCTCATCGCGCATTGGCCCCCCCCACCCCAAGCCGGGCAATTTCCCTAGACCAATTATTGCTAAGGTTCTCAGCTTTAGGGATAGGGATCATATTCTACGTCTGGCTCGAGAAAATGGTGAACTGAAACTGGAGTCTCAGACTATCTGAATCTTTCCCGACTTCTCTGTCAACGTCCAAATGGAGCACAGACAATTCAATGGTGTGACAATTCAATGGTGTGAAAAAACTACTCAGAGAGCGGAGAGTGGAATACGCCGTGTTGTTCCCCCGCAAGGCTGAAGCTCACCCACCGCAATAAATGGTACTTTTTCACGGTCCCAGAAGAGGCGGTGAAATTTATTTCCTATCCCTGGTCTGGTGGACAATCCATTAGAAGAGGGCTGAGCTGGTCTGCCTCGCCCCCAAGGCCTGAATCTTTTATTGCATTTTCCTTGTTATCTCATGAATCCTTTGTCTTGCATATCCATTGCTTGTCGTAACTCGTTGTAATGTCTCCTGAAACTCAACATGTGATACCGGGGTACGATCTACGATCTATGGTATATTGCATCGATCATTGGATCCTTTATTTTCTACACCCTCTGCTAGTCGTAATCTGCTGTGGTGTCTCCTGGAAACTTACCGCTGTACGTTACACGGTGTATCCCACCGATCAGTTACCTCAGTCGGGCCCACGGCAGCAGCGACCCCCGCTGCAGTTACAACGCCGAGTTGGGCTTGTTATGATCACTAGTTACGCCCCAGTTGGGTGTGTGGGCAAGCGCTGCCCTGTTGGGACTGGCACGCTCGCCTTGAATCTTTGGGTGGGTTTTTGTTCACTGCTGTGTTGGGGGAGGCAGTGAGGGGGGGGTACAGTTGTGGCATGTTATAATAAAAATGTCGAGGTAGTAGTGGCTCATGGCGCGATGCAACGCGTCACTGTATTGTTAGCCGGCACTTATTCAACAAATTATGTCACACGTTACTGGGATCCCCCCTAAAATGCTACTGAATGGCTATTAGGCTAATGTCCTGGAATGTCAGAGGGCTCAGCAACTTCACAAAGGCACGCAGGATTACTGCATATGTCCAGCGACACAGGGTCAAAATGCTTCTCTTGCAAGAAACCCACGCCCTCGCACACCTCTCGTCCTCTCTGGCCCCGGCATGGGGCCCCAACAAATATTACACGTTGTACTCCTCACAGTCCAGGGGTGTCCTTACCTGGATTCACAAGTCCTTGGAATTCTCCCTGCGCACCAGCCACATTGATATTGAGGGTAGGTACGTGATCCTCCACTGTTTCCTCGCTAATAGAGAATGCCTTCTGGTTAACACATATGCCCCGAGCATAGATGCACCTGATTTCTTTGATCACATTATCGACATCCTCCTAGGATACGTTGGGGTTCCAATTATCTGGGGGGGGGGGGGGCATGAATCTCATTCTAGACTCTGAATTGGACAGATCCAGAGCTGCACCCAGGATAATGTCCAGGGCCGCTCGCCACCTCCATGCACACATGGTCACAGGCGGTCTGGTCGATGCCTGGAGAGCGCTCTACCCAAGGTCTAAAGAGTTTACATTTTATTCCTCTGCCCATGACAGTCATTCCAGAATTGATCTTTTCCTTCTTTCTACTGGGCTCATGGGCAAAACACTTGCCACACAGATTGTGCCGCGCACGCTGTCCGACCACTCCCTGATCACATTGGACATAGCTTTGCACCCGGCCCTCCCCCATCACTCTAACTGGTGTTTTAAGTCGGAGGCACTTCAGGATGTTGTCTTCAAGGCCGACATCCTTGCAGATATCACCTCGTTTTTTGATAATAACAAACGCCACGACACAACAGATGGGGTGAGATGGGAGGCATTCAAGGTTTTCATCAGAGGCATGTGTATCTCCAGGGAGGCTGGGGTCCTGAAAGACATTAGAAACACTTTACGCCGCTCTGAGTCCAGACTTGAGGAGCTTGAGCACGCTACCACCCCTTCTCCACCCAAGCTAGCACAGATACAAACTGAACTGGACACATTCGAGTCCCTTGCCCTCAGCGAGATGAGATACCTTGCCCGACCCGTTGCGGCCCGGAAGTATGGTAAGGGGGAGAGGCCGGGTCGTACCCTTGCCCGTCTTGTCCGGACCGAGGGGGGCAGAGCCCGGATTGATAGTATCATCGACAATAATGGAGTGCGGCATTGGTCCGACCAGCCCATTCTTGAGACCTTCGCAGATTTTTATGCAACCCTCTATGCCCAGCAGCGGGAACACAGCCCGCAAGATCTGAATGCCCTCCTCGACCGCATCCCAATGTCCCTTTATATCTCTAGCTACTAAAGAACAATTAGATACACCCTTCACCCTTGATGAGATCGCCTCGGTCATCTCGGCCCTCCCTAAAGGAAAAGCTCCCGGTCCAGACGGCCTTACTGCCGAGTTCTATCAAGAGCATGTTGCCCTTCTTGCCCCACGGCTTTGAGGTTTGGGATGAGTTGCTGCGTCTTGCTACCCTTCCTCAGTCCCTGCGGGAGGCTGTCATCACTGTTCTCCCCAAACCGGGTAAGCCTCTTGATGAATGTGGCTCCTACAGACCTCTGTCCCTCATTAATACTGACACCAAAATCTTCGCCAAGATCATAGCAAATAGGTTCCTCCCCATCATGAAATATTTGATCCACCCGGATCAAAGTGGTTTTGTCCCTGCCCGCTCCACTGCCTTAAACATTCAGCGTCTGTTCAATGTCATCTCCAGGATTGACCCCAAAGCCAACGCGGTTGCCGTGACACTAGACGCCCAAAAGGCGTTCGACATGGTCTCATGGCAATACCTGTGGGCAGTGGTGGAGAGGATGGGGATCGGCCCATACATGCTGTCCTGCATTAAACTGCTATATACTAACCCTGTGGCCAGAGTCCTGGTTAACTCTCATCTATCAGCTTCCTTCACCCTCCACAGAGGGACGCGTCAGGGATGCCCATTCTCTCCCCTGCTGTTTGCGATGGTTATCGAGCCCATGGCGTATAGTGTGAGAGACAACCATACGCGCAAAGGGATACGGCTACGGGACACCCCCGAAATTATATCACTTTATGCAGACAATGTGCTTCTGTATATTAGAGACCCTTCGGTCCATCTCGACCCGATCATTTGTGAAATAATCAAAATTGGCACATTCTCTGGCTTCACTATAAATGACACTAAATCAGAAATGTTTACCCTCACACCTGCAACTTCCCAACCTGCATGCGAATTCCCGCTCAAGTGGGCCCCTGAGGGCATCAAATACCTGGGCGTCCAGGTGTCCCTCTCGAAATCCTCTCTATTGGCCGATAACTATGGGGCTGCCGCGCAATATACTGAAGCCAGGATGAAAAGATGGTGTAACCTTCCCCTCTCACTATCAGGGAGGCTGTCCCTAATAAAAATGATCATAGTTCCAAAGCTCCTATACATATTTGCTAACGTTCCACTTTGGCCTGGGAAAAAATACTTTGCGACTTGCATGCGGGATGTGCCCGCTTTCTATGGCTTTCCAGTGCCGTGCAAAGGAAGTGGCAACATATGACACTTCCCTACGAGAAGGGGGCTTCAATGCACCGGATCTCACCCAGTATTGGATAGCCGCACAAGCTCAGCACGCCACACACTGATACCAGCACCAGGACCCTCCCCCGCCTGTTAAGCTCGAAATCCTCGCGACTGGGGAGGTAAATGTCATGTCCCTGATCCTTTTCCACTCGTACCGCTCGGA
Source organism: Ambystoma mexicanum (assembly GCF_040938575.1). Taxonomy (NCBI): domain Eukaryota; kingdom Metazoa; phylum Chordata; class Amphibia; order Caudata; family Ambystomatidae; genus Ambystoma; species Ambystoma mexicanum. The sequence continues at coordinate 214,640,300 of NC_090921.1, read as the reverse complement.
CGCCCCTGCTGACCCAGTGGCCTCCACTATCAGGGCGTGGTTCTGCTGCCTCGCTCTGGCTCCCCCCCGTACGATAAATGGCTTCCCTTGTGGTCGTTCCCGGGCCTCACCCCCACACAAGATAAGCTGCTGATGCGTCACTGGTTAGACCTGGGATACAGGTCATTCTCTGACTTGTTCCGCGACAGGAAATTTATCACCCCGCATACATGGAGGCCAGGGCACTCCAAGTCGGTATTGGAGCTGCTGCAATACTTTCGACTCAGAGCGGCAGTCCAAGACATGTGGCCTTCGTATCCGGACGAACCCCCGGAGTCCCCTGAGATCTGCTACATTGCGAATTCCGCAGGGGGTAGGGGCATAGTGACCGCCCTGTATAAAATGTTGATGGCGCGAGCTGTAAAACACCCCCCGCCCCCCACACTGTCCGGGATGCTTGGAGCTGCGACCTGGGGTTGGACATCACAAATGGTATGTGGGCCAAAATGTGCATGCATACACGCAAGGTTTCTCTCAATTCCAGAGTTAGATGTGTTCTATACAAGTTACTCAATCGCCTGTACTACACTCCTTACGCGGTTGGGAAATTTGCACGAGATCACTCCCACTCCTGCCAGAGATGTAGATCAAGCGATGCGGACCACGCCCGCATGTTCTGCTCCTGTGGGGCATTGGCTCCGTTTTGGGAGGCGGTGCTTGGGGCCCTCTCTGAGATGGTGGGATTCCGTATTGACCCTGACCCCCTGTCTCTACTGTTTGGGCTATGGGAGGGGACTGAGGCGAAGCGGGTCGCTAGGTTTCTGAATGTGGCTGCGATAGTGGCCAAGAAATGCATCCTGCAGTGTTGGAAGTGCCGATTCCCCCCCCTTCACTAGAGATGTGGTTAAAAGCCCTTACCTGGACACAAATATGTGAGGAAGAGTATATCAACATGTTGCCGGTGAATGCTCGACCTAAAAATATATGGACTGTGTTTTGTAGTTACCTGAACAGCAGGGTGGACTTGGAGCTTCTGTCTTCTCCCTCATCTCCTGAGCAGGGGATTGATCAAGCTATACGAGGAATGGCCCTGTTGTAATGAACCTGTTTTTATGAACATGTGCAACCTTCTGTGTAGTCTTTGCATTGTCATCCACTCTTGAATTATGAAATGTGTGTTGTTGTAACATGTAACGTGCCAGCTACTACTTCTTGCCAATAAAGAAAAGTTAAAAAAAATAAAATGTGGGAACTGCTCTCTCATTGTCTTGGCAATTGAAACGTGTCTGTCCGTGGCTATGAGGTTGATGTGCATTCCCCTCGATTGCAGATATTCCACTGAGTTTATAAATCCAAGTTTCTCCATGGTCACTGGGGATTTACATTGGGACACCTGCACGACCACCGAACTCACAATTTTCTTACTATCCATGTCCTGAAAGTGGTAGGTGCAGTACTTGGCAGAAAATCCAGGGCTGTCACACTGTGCATCGCCGGCTAGCCTGAATAGTTTGCCTTCGAATGTACTTGCTAGAGACAATTGTTCAATTTTCCAAGCATCACTAATGGCCGGAAATAGATAATCATGTTGGAATTTGTAGTACTGCGTTTTAGAAATGAAATGGAGTCCCACAAACTGAAAGAAAGACTCTAACTTTCTAAAACTGGAGCCACTAAAAAGTGATGCAGCTGCACAAAGTAGATTGCCTGCTGGCAGTTTCCCCAGCATCGGTTGTGCAGACCATGAGAACGTATGATTTAATCTACAGGTGGCATGTATTGTGACGTTACTGCCTTGTTTTTGACAAGCCACATGAATCAATGGCTTCCCACATATTTTCCCTCGGACGGAATGCCCACATTTCAGCATAGTTATAATATCCATCGAACAACTGTTGAATTCTATGTATTTGCCCTCTTTCATTAGACTGTCATCCGGCATCACACTTGTTTCGGACTGCATCGTTGCGGACATATCGGCAGAATTGAAAGAAATATCTCCGATATCAGGTTCTGATGCGTCGGGGAATGCTGCTGCTGGTTCATTCTCTGTCATTTCAACATCTGTTACTTCAACATTGATGGGAGAACACAACAATGTGGACAGCTTTTTTGGTGGCAATTTTTTGGCGGGTGTAGATTGTGTGAATTGATCTGAGACTACTTCAGAGCTATCTTCAATACATTCAGTATCATCTTCGTGTGGTGTTGCAGTCGCACTGTAGCAACGGTCCATTACAAATTTACTGGATTCTCCGGACACATTCATTTAATGTTCTGGCCATTGGACATGAGCATCTTTAGTCTCAACACGCGGCGTCTGAATTAATAGTTCCTCCATAGTGTAAATGGTCTGGCAAGCAACATCTCTCATTCGCTTCACTGTCTGTGTATGTATAGTTCGTACACCCACGGGTAACTAGAGGACAGATTGGAAAAGGGATGTTCAGTTTAAACACAAGATAAAGTATAGTACAATTGACTGGAAAAAAAACATAAAATAGTCCCCAGCACAAAAAATGTCTAAAGTTATGAACTGTTTGTAACTAATCTAATTTTTGCTTGTTTTCCTTGCAACTTTTTTTTGACTCGACCATCAACATCTGCATACTGTAGCTCCGATTCAGTTCCGCACCTCTTCCCTTCCTGTTGCGCTGCAACGACTATATTTTCTGTATCCGCATAGACGGCACGGAATGAGGCTCCATCGACTCCCTGAAAGAGAGTACTTTCATTACTATGTATCCCAATATTGTTAGCATAAAATGCACGTGAGGATGACCACACAGGTACATCTCAATAGCTAAACACGATTTAAACATTGTGTAGAACAATCACAAACGACAAGTATTCAAGCTCTGATGACCTAGTTCGATGGAACTCTCAGTATCCATTCCTCTGGCTCTGCACGGACTGCCATGAATGATTGTATTGGAGAGGGTGCATCAGCAACTCCCTGAAACACAGTACTTGCGTTAGTATGGTTTTCAATATTGTAAACATACACACACTTGGGGTCGACGGCACAGGTACATAGATAACCACAAATGATGCTTTGTCTAAAAGAATCGGGGAATATTTAAATATGATCAGATTTAATCGACTTATTTCTCCGATTTCTTTACATCTGCATCATCTAAATGGGATGTTGTGATTGTAGTGGTAGCTCCATCGTCTCCCTGAAACACAGTACTTGCGTTAATAGGGAAGAAATTATAGCCAATGGAATCACGTTATATGATCACGCTCGATGGAGCTGCCAGTATCCATACCTCGTGCTGCTGAAGAATATCTAGGGATGTTGTAAATGTAGTGCGCACTTCCGAAAGTTGTTGCGCCGATTCCTATCCGCATGGTCCTGCTTCCACTTCCCCTGGAATTACTTGAATGTCAGGCTCTGCATCGAGTGCGGGGGTTGACGCTTCAACAACTGCCTGAAACATAGTATTTGCATTAGTAAGGATTACACATACTTGGGTTCGAACGCACAGGTACATATCAATGGCTAACCACGAAAGAAACATGGTGTAGAACAAATGACAGTGTTCCAGTCCTGATGATCACGGTCGATGGAGCTGTCAGTATCCATAACTCGTGCAGCTGAAGAACATCTAGGGCTGTTGTCAATGTGGTGGACGCTTCAGCATCTCCCTGAAAGGCAGTACTTGCATTAGTATGGATAACACTAATTATAACTGAAAACAAACACCAGGGGACGACAACTAAGGTGTATATCAGTTGGAAAGCACTAACCAAACAATTGGTAAAATAATCACACGATACAAAACTATGACTTGACATGCATAAAACAAGTCTTTAGCGGAATAGCCAAGTAAGATTACCTGATACGCGCTAGAAGTGGTTGATAACTGCGAACACGTCACGGAAGTAGGATGTTCTTGCTTCAGATTCAAGGGATAGTCGAGCAGTTGTAAAGGTAAATTATTGTTTGATAATGCAATGCCAATATTTAAAATTACATGTAAGGAGAGAGAATACTTGAGTAATGCTATTGAATATGCGCAATATAGTACAGTTCCCTGTGCCCATATATAGATTTTGTTTGTGGGTTATGAAATCTAAAAATAATATATTTATAAATGTCATTATTCAAAAAGCTATACACTCATATCAATGTCGAAAGTATTACAATTTGGAAACAACACATAAAATATCAATTAATCCATTCGTCTACCTACACACTACCGCAAGGCATAAAGCTAAATCCGGATACTTGACTCACCAGTGGCAGAATGTGGATGAATAGAGTGGGAATAGCGTTTGCGAGCAATTTTCGTGTCGTTCACCGTTTATTCTTCTTTGTTACCCAAGATGTGGCGTACTTGTTCGAGGGGAAAGTGCCGGCTGCAGATGCGGTATCGATCACCCCTCAAAGACTTGTTTGACTCTACTTTCAAGCTCATGCCGTGGATATCCGCAATGTCTGACGCATTCTCTTATTCGATTAACAGTTTTCGGGAATACATGCATTGTAGTGCCTTCAGATTTAGCATGGGTCTTCGAAGGGCAATCGCTAAACGAACAGGCAGGCATTGTTGAAAATTCTGAAAAGTAAATATCGACATTATTAAACAATCTTGATGAATAAAAATGTGATACAAAAGTAAATGAACCATACAATGTTCAATGCAACGTTTTTTTACTCGCCGGAACTATACCAGTTCATCATGTGCGGCTTAGTGTTTGCATAAGTTGCAGAAATTTGTAAATGATGTGACTAAACTCTGAACATGTGACTCGTCCCTTGGATGTTCTGTCTTGCACGAGAAGGAAACATGCTTACATTATAGACTGGACCCCCGAAGGATGCAATTCGATGACAATTGACACAGATGAAAATAAATAGATCTATCGATAGCATAACAATTGAAACTCAAGTCAATAGCAATGAGCCAAATGAACATAGCCCTATTGGGTAATCTAATCACAAATAGATAGAAATTTAAAAATGACCGAAATATGACTAGGATACATGGCCTTACCTTGACCAACAAACAGTTGGATTCAGCAGGCCGAGCAGTATGTTGCAGGAGAACAGGTATATGGCCACAGATAGCACACTGACGAGTTTGCTCGAAGCGGTCACAGATGGCACGACGACGAGCAGATTAGCACTGCTCAGTGCTTCTCAGGTAGAACATTCAGGAGTTGACTTGCAAAGCACAAAGATGTTCTCATGAGACATATCAAGTGGTTTATAAAGTATTAGAAACAGGGGTGTGTTTGGGAATGAATGACGTGTGTATGTCGTTGTATTATGTGGTTTGCAGGGGGGCGGCCAGCGTCAGGCTTGGCCTGCCTGGAGACACGGGGTCTGAGGAGGCAATGTGAGCGATTGCCCCTGGGCGTGGGATACCTTTTGAAGTGTACATGGTGTTTGGCACCTTGGCCGTTATCGCCCCTGACAGCACACCATGGCAGCGCTCATCCACGGGTGCGAAATGCCTTTGATAGGGGAGGGGGGGTGGATGGATGGCTGGTGGGCGTGCAGGCAAGTGTGTGGGAGCGAGGGGCCATCAGGCCCCTCTCATCCTTTACTTCTCAGTAGAAACTCAGACCAAGTGCCTCCAGTAGTGGGTTTGCCCCTCGCCCCTTGCCCTTATGTGATGTTAACTTTGGTTGACATTCGCGTAGATGGGACTACTGAGCAGGACACTGGGCATCCATTTTTGTACCCCCTTTCGACTCCATCTTGGTGACCAGGCCTCACTGCGATAGTACAGCGCGCAGAGCACATGGCCCCCAGCCTCGTTCCCACTGGAAAACTCCGGAGGTATTTACAACAGCTAATAAATTTAACACATCACTCTTCCTCTGAGATCACTGTCCTGCATGTGAACCAGCACACATACCACAGCCCCCATGAAAAATTGAGGAAACCCTTTTGCTCATCACATTTGCTTACCCCTGCATGTGAAACCAGCCTGAACTAAACACATAGCTCGTTCATCTCCACAAACGTGTCCTTGCCCACGCACCCTCGCCAGTGGAAATTTACTGCCATTCTGACCCTGTGTCCCTGCAAGGTATTCTCTTCATGTGCCAGACCACTGACCACGCCATGATGCCCATCTAGCAGATCCCCAACTAACATTAGACCCCTACCACAGTATATCGTATACCACAGTATGTACAAAAATACTGAAATGCAGTTCCAATAGTCAGAGTAAAGGAATGAGTGAAGGGGGGAAAAAATATCCCACTCACTCGGCAGAGCAGACAAGAGAATCCAGGAGTCCAGCAAAAAGTGCTGGGGCTCTCACAGGTGGAGGAGATTTTGCATAAAAATGAAAAATCTACCTAGTGGTTTTACGCAAGTGAGTGTATATTTCTTACTCCATGGAAGAGGGATGCTGGCTGTCTTCCTTTTGCCAGCTCGACCTTTGAGTATTTCTCTTTTTGAATGTTTCCCTCTCTAACATGACTATCTTATTTTCGAGGGGGGGGGTGGTGGACTTTGATATCTGTTCCAACTACTTGCTTGCCTTTTCACCCCTCCCTCTTATCCAGTGGGCCAGAGTTTCTGCTCCTGGCATGTTGTGAAGCGGTGCTATATATTCTTCTGAAGTGTCAAGTGCTATCGGTGTCCATCTAGTGTGCATCATCATCCTCATTCCAGAAGTTGTTTGCCTTGCGTGTATTCAAATCTATGTTAAACATTTGCATTTTTTTCCCCCTTCCAGGTGCGGGTGAACGTGGTGCAGAATAATCTGGCGCTTCTGATCTACCTGATGAGAATGGTGAAAGCACTAATGGACAATCCCACTCTCTATTTGGAGAAATATGTGAGTATCACGTAGATTTTCCTGGGGGCCGGCAGGAACAGGTATCGCCAAATCATTGTCTGGTGAAGATTAAGGTGGTGGTGAGAGAGCCAAATCTTGACACATTTCTCATACTCTCTGTTGCTACCTTTACAGATTGTGTCAAGTGCAGTTGTAGTAGTGTAACAGGTTGGATATGTTTCATGGCCTTTATAAAATCCCCAATGTGACCTGCATACTCTTATGCTATAATTATAAATAGCTATGATGACTATTACTTAGCAAAGTGACACATGCATTGTTGGATGCTAGTCCAGATGTCGCTGGTAGAACTCAATGATTGTTTAACAGTGAATCTTGTCATATTCAAAATCACTATTCCATTGAGGTGGACGATCTTGCATATTATTGTAGGCGAAGCCAGTGAAATTCTACCCTTCAAGGGTCAGTGTAATGGGGGGGATTGTTCAAGCCTGGTGTGTAATGAAGATTTTTTTGTGCTTTCGAAGAGAAGGATCACCCTTGCACGAGAGATGCTACCAGTCCAGTTACTGCTCATTAAACGTGAGCAGAGACCGCTGTTGCAATTCAGACAATTTGCATTGCCCGACCCTCGCTGCCTTGTGGGATTCTCCATGCATAGTGGGACACTTTATTCACTTGGCTGGGATGGGACCATGGGGGATCAATCCCGTATACTGCCTTTTGAGCAAGTGCTGTGAAGCAGGCTGCAGTTTCCGGTCCCTTGGTTTTCCTGCTCGGCATCCTTTTGTCTGCAGGGACAAGGTTGCATGGGAGGAGTATCCTCGGCTTTACTTATAGATGTGTGAGGGTAGGTTGAACAATTGTTAGGTCGTGCAGTTTCACCCATCTGGAAAGTGTCCATCTGTTTTGCACGTATACTTTGGGGTTGTGGCTCTGGTGGGTGGGCAATTTGTACCCATGCCATGATATCCTTGGACTTTGCTATGAATAGGAATTGCTATGAATAAGATGTGGTTACTGTTAGGGAGAATTCTCAGACATGTGCTAATTCTTTTCTAGGTTAGAGACCCCCTGCACCTATGCTGGACTTCAGGACTTTTGATTTCTAATCTGGAGAGAGCGAGACCTTTTTTGCTACTCTCTCGTATTTTCCTGTGATTTGAACTGTTTCTTTTGGTTTTTGGAGTCTGACAAAACTCCATAGGCATCCTCTTTTTACATTGTGGCACACAGCACCTTCAGTCCAGTGGCACAGTGAAATCTTTCAGATTTCCCAAAAGTTTAAACCCCTTCTCTTGGATAACTACTGTTTCCAAGAGCAGTGAAGTGAAATTGGCTTTACTTGCATTTGTAACTTTCTAGACCCAGCACACACTATCTTACAATAGGCTGCAGGAGGGGTTACTTAGTATCCCCTTTGTCTAGCTTCTCATGTAAAATGTTTATGTTCCCCTTTCTACAATTAATGGCTGGTGGCAATGGTTTACTTTTTACTGCCATTGTGTGTTTTTACCGCGGGCTGCGTTCGCAGCTGCAGTAAGGCACCCATGGGTGCCCATTTTGTCAAAATGGCCCCGGTCTGCTTTTTTCACCATTTCTTGTAAAGGTCCTTCTTGAGATTTACTCTGCTTACCAAACCAGGTTTGGTGCCTTTGTCTGTTTTGTCTTTTGAGGGATTCACTGGTGAAGCCCGCCTCTGGCTTAAGAGTTCTGGCAGGGGCAGGAAGTGAGAGAGTTGCCCGAAACGGCCTGTGCTTATCCCCCTTGGTTAGAGGAATGCACCCAAAGCTGATTGGCCGGCTGGCCACCCTACTGTGTGATTGACAGCTAGGCTGATAATGAATAGGAGAAACCTGCATAAAAGGCGAGGTCTTTTGCTTGGAAGGCAGAGGCGACCACTGGACGAAGGAATCAGTTCCTAAATCGGCACGCACCCATTTGGGATGCCACACAGACACTTCCTACACCCTCAGGCGACATCAATAGTTAGGACACTGTAGACATTGATATGTTACTGTTGGCATTTAGAATAGCACTGCGATGTGTTAAAGAAAAGGTTATTAGAACAAACATCACAATTATTCTTAAGCGGGCAAATACTTTTCACCCCTCCCCAACCCTTTCAGTGAAACCGGCTAGGCCAAAGTCAATAGGCAAAAGTCTATGTAGCTGAAGCACTTCTTGCAGGTAAGTGAATAAAGTCTTTGCACAATGGTTTAGAAGTCTGTAGTGAAGAAGAAGAATCAATATAGGGGCCACAAGCTGTTATGCTTGTGAAGAGTAGAAGCAAATCTACAACAAGAGGTAAGTTCTCTTAAACTTTACAGTACCTATTAGTTAGAAGAAAATGCAGCAGGTGACTTCTGTTCCTTTGCAGCTCTGCAGATCCTGGTGTTCCTGGGCCTCAGTCGTTGGGACAAGAGGGAGGACTTCTCGGGACCCCTGCACTGCAATGGAACGTTTACCGACAGCAACCGGCAATCTTCAAACAAGTGGCACTTCGGTGTTTCAGCTCCTCGCGTCAGCCGCAAACAGCATCACCACGGTTCTTGGCTGTCGAGATGGGCTTTCCTTACATCTGGGGTCCAGCACTCTCTTGAGGCGGCTCAGGCTCGGTCAGTCCTGCTTCCTGGGACTCGGGAGGATCTTCCTAGAGCTCTTGGCCAACTTAAAAGCAACGCACACAATCTGGTGTTCCTCTCCCTGGCATTTTGGTTTCCTGCAGCAACTCTGTGGAAATTCAACCTGCTCCGAGAAGGATGTCCAGGTGGCTTACTTTGGAGTTGATTGGTCCCACCAACTTAAAGGGAGAAGTCGTCCTTGCAGGGGCTTCTCTGTCGATACGAATTTGGAGTTTCAGCCCAGCAGCAGGGCTTCTACCGGGCAAACCAACGGTGCAGGAATTGCAGCAAGCGTCCTCTTCAAGTTCTTCTTAAGATTCCCTCGTCCAGTGGTCGACTCTGCCTTCCAAGCCAAAAAGCCTCGCCTTTTATGCAGCTTGCTCCCATTCATTCCAACATAGTTGTCAGTCACCCAGCAGGGTGGCTGTCCTTGCCGGACAGCCGGCCGGCCAATCACGTAGGAGTGCATTCCTGTCTCCTAGGAAACTAAGCACAGGGAGTTTCGGGCACCTCCCTCACTTCCTGCCCCCACCAGACACCCTGGGGCCAGAGGCGGGTTTTACTCTTGAATCCCGCCAAAGGCAAAACAAACAAAGGTGCCAAACCTGGTTTGGCGCGCAGAGTAAATCTCAAGAAGGACCTTTCCACAAAGAAATGGCAAAAAAGACCTGGGCTATTTTGACAAAAATGGCACCCAAGGGTTACTGCAGCTGCAAACGTAACCCGCAGTAAAGACACACCATGGTAGTAAAAAGTAAACCACTGCCACCAGCCATTCATCGTGGAAAGGGTAACACAAAAATGTTACATGATAAGCTAGACAAAGGGGATACTTTGTAACCCCTCCAGCACCCTATTGTAAGATAGTGTGTGCTGTGTCTAGAAATGTATAGGTGTAAATAAAGTCAATTTCACTTTACTGCTCTTGGAAATAGTAGTTAGAAAGGTAGTTAAATCTTTGGGGAAATCTGAGAGACTTCTGTAGCACTACACTAAAGGTACTGTGTGCTACAATGTAAACATATGCATATGGAGTTTGTCAGACTCGAAACACCAAAGGGAACAGAGTTAAAATCACAGTAAAATACATGACGAAGTGGGAAAAGGGGTCTCTCTCTCCAGGTAAAAATGAAAAAGTCCTAGAGTCCATCAAAAGAGCTGGGGGGGGGTCTCCTAAGGTAGAGCAGAATTAGCACATTTCTGAGAATTCTCCCTAACACTCATCCCCCAGACTAAGGGACAGGAGGATTTAATCCACCACTGGATGAATCTCCTTACTCCAGTCGGTCATACTTTCTGGAGAGACCATCAGCATTTTGGTGATTACACCCTGACCTGAGTTCTATGGTAAAATCAAACCACTGTAGGCTGATGGACCATCTTAACGATTTAGGATTCTCCCCCTTCATGTGTATTAACCATCTCAAGGGCTGGTGGTCTGTTTGAATTATAAAAGTAGATCCATACAAGTATGGTCTAAACTTATTCAAAGACCACACACTAGACAAACATTCACATTCTATGGTTGCCCACCTCGTTTCAGGGTCTTTCAGTTTTCCACTGATGAAGCAGATTGGGTGTTCCCTGCCTTTCTCATCCAGCTGACTCAGAACTGCACCTATACCTGTATTGGAAGCATACGTTTGTACAATAAAGGATTGGTTGTAGTCGGGAGCTCTCCAGACTGGAGCTTGACAAAGGGCTTTCTTATGTCCTTCAAATACCTTAGTGCACTCCTCCTTCCACCTGACTTCCTTGGGGAATTTGGGTGAGGAGATCACATTTAAGGGAGAAGCTATGTCCCATAGTTCTCAATGAAGTTCCTATAGTAACCTGTGAGATCTAAGAAGGCTCTCACTTGAGTTCCAGCAGTAGGGGTGGCCCAGTCTTGTACAGCATGTATGTTGCTAGGCAATGGCCTTATTTCACCTCTTCCTACCTCATGTTCTAGGTAGACCACTTTACTCTGACCAATGTGATGTTTACTTGCCTTTATGGTCAGATTGGCATGCTCAAGAGCCTGCAAAACATATCACAGGTGTTCAATATGTTCTTTACAAGTAGGGCTGAACACTGCAATGCCATTCAAGTATGCCATGAAGAAGTCCTCCATCACATTCAGAACATGATTCACCATCCTTTGGAATGTGGCAGGTGCATTCTTTAATCCAAAAGGTATAACCTTAAACTGGTAGAAGCCTCCTGAGGTTGAAAATGCAGTTTTCCCCTTGGCATGGTCAGTCGGGGTTATTTGCCAATAGCCTGAGGTTAGGTCAAATATACTGAGGAACTTGGCTGAACCAAGTTTGTCCACCAGCTCATCTGTCCTAGGTAAAGGATGGGTATCAGTCGTGGTCAAGAGCTCTATAGTCCACACATAATCTCAACTCCTTGGATCCTGCCTTTGGCACTAGTACAACAGGACTAGACCATGGACATCTAGATGGCTCAATAACCCCAAGATCAAGCATCTTGTTGACCTCTTCCTTTATGTGGGTTCTTACATGATCTGACATTCTGTAACCCCTGCTTTTGACAGGGAGGCAGTCACCAGTGAGTATATTGTGCTGGCCCCAAGGGGTCAAGCCTGGTGATAGTGTAAACAGTATTTTGCACTCATCCTGTTGTTCCAGAGTCAGTTCAGAAGAGAGCTGAACTCCGATCTTTCCATCTAAAGGTTGTCCCCTGAGGAGTTCAGGCTGAGGTTCACTCTCCTCCTCCTCCTCCTCCTCCTCCTGAGCAGAGGCTTGAAGCATTCTGGTCTAGAGACATAGGCCTTTATGCAGTTGGTGGGAAAGACCCTGGGGGCCCTCCTTGGGATTGTCCAAGTCCACCAAATAATTACCCTCTCCAAGTCTGCCCACAAGAGTCCAATCCATTTGTCCTGTAAGGCCCTCTGCCTTGTCGGTACCATAACTAGAACTAGTCGGTCTTGAGTAAACTCAACAATGTTGGCCTTCTGGTCATGCCATTATTTCACCAGACCCTGACCTGCTTTCAAGTTATCGGAAGCTTCTGTTACCATGTGTGTCATTCTCCTTCAGAGAGCCAACACATAATCAGTGACTCTCACTGGCTTGAGTGAAGGAGCACTCTCCAACCCGTCCTTGATTAGGGCCAATGGACCTCTAACCAGATGACCATAGAGGAGCTCAAAGGGGCTGATGCCAACCCCTTCCCGAGGGACTTCTCTATAAGCAAAGAGAAGGCATGGCAGTAGAAGGTCCCACTTTCTTTGTGGTTCTTCCAAGGCACCGATCATGCTCCTCATAGTTCTGTTAAACCTCTCCGCCAACCCATTGCTCTGGGGATGGTAGGCTGTTGAGAACTTGCAGGTCACTCCACAGTTTTTCCACATGGCTTGCATGTAATGGAATGGGACATAGAATTGCCCCCTTCCCCCTGTCTGAGATAACCTCCTTAGGAAACCCAACCCTGGTAAAAAATACCAAGGAGGGCCTTAGCCATTGCCTGAGCAGTAACAGTCCTCATAGTACGGTTTCAGGATACCTGGTGTCATGGTCCACTACAACCAATATAAATCGGTTGCCTGTAGCTGTGAGAGGGCCTAAGGGACCAACAATGTCAATCCCCACCCTCCCAAAAGGGACTCCCACCACTGGGAGAGGCACCAAAGGTGCCACATTCTTGGCTCCACTCTTGCCAGAAGTCTGACAAGTGTGACGGCTTCTACAGTACTTCTCTGCATCAGGACCCCATCTTGGGCCAGTAGCAATCTAGAGAAATCCTTTCCTTGGTCTTCTTAAAACGTAAGTGACCATCTAAAGTAATGTCATGGGCTAGCTGTAGAAACTGGGGTCTCACCTCCTGAGGCGCTACAAGTCTTCTGTATGCCCATGGGGTAGACTCTATAGGCTCACTGTAGAGGAGGCCATCCTCCCAGTACAGCCTGTGCTTCGTGGGTTCTTGCCTTCTAGCTTGGAAGCTGCCTGTTGACGAAGTCCTTCAAGAGTAGGACTCTCTCTTTGACCTCTGCTGAAGTCTTCCCTACAGGGGCCACCTTCTGCAAGCACAGTCTGCATCTCAGGATGGTCTTTAGGATCCAGATCTCCAACAGGGGGAAGGGCTTCTTCCACCTCTGAGGCATCAGTAGCTGATTCACCATCCTCTGGTTGAACCTCACACTCGGCCTCAGCTTGTGTAGGAGTCACTGGTGTCCTCTAGGGGATGCCCTGGTTTTGTGCACAGGGGTGCTACCTTTCTTCAGGCTGAGACCTTGGGTTTCCCCTTTGTCTCTTTCTTCCTGGGATCAGAAGGTTGTTCTTCCTGTGGACTGGGAGTTCTAGGCATCTCTGTAACTTCCTGTGCGAGTCATTCAAAGTGAGCTCTCTGGCCTTTCTAGTCTGCTCCTGCTTCCTTTTACTGGGAGGCCTGGGGGGTGCTTGATATAACTCCAAGAGCTTTTAAGTCATTCCAAAACAGGAGTCTCCCAGGGACCATATTTTGTACACTGACCGGTATTCTTAGTCATATTGTTCCATTTGATGAGAGCTGGTAGTATTGGAACTATCGGATAGGGCCTCCAGCAAGCTTAGTTGGGCCTTTGGGTGCCTTAGTGTCACGGATGGCAGTCTTAAGAGTGGCACAGGGCACCCAGGTAGGGTTTGGGTGTTTGTGCTGAAGTAAGGTGGACAGATAAGTACACACACAGCTGAAAGTAAAAGAGAACAAAGAGTAGGCAAGTGTAGGAAGGAAATAAGGTACAACAGAATGGATTCCCTCTTGGGGTGTATGCAGATATGGGAAAGAGTGTTCCACGGACCTTAGGAAAAACTCCAGCTTTCTGCACAGTTTGCTATAACGGAGGCCCACGCTGTTTGCTCATGGCTGGGAACAGCTGTGGGTGTCTGTAACGAGACAAGGGAAGGGGCAGAGGTTGCCTGCCGGAAACCAACAGACAAGCTCTGTACAAGGGGTCTACAAACGATACAAGAGAAGACAATAACAGACAAATCCAGGAAAAAGGAAGTCGATGAGCAAACTAGCAGAAGGAAATGATGGGAAAGCAGTATAACAGAATTGGATAGGGATAAAGAACAGAGGGTTGAAAACAAGGAAGGGAGCAAAGGAGCAGCAGTCAGGAAACAGGGGAACTGCAATAACAAAGTAATAAATGCAGGTAAACTGTTGTGGATTGCAGAGGACTGTAGGGTGCAAGGTAGAGAGCTCAGAGGAGCAGGACAGCAAAGGCAAGCCGAAAGGAGCAGGGCTGTAAGGAAGGGAGCCCAGAGGGAAAGGGCTGAGGGCAGCGGAGTGAAGTAGGCTGCACGGCAAGGAGTGAGCCCAGAGGAGCAGGGCTGTGAGGCAGGGAGCCCAAAAGGCTAGGGCAGTAGGCAGCAGAGTGTAGCAGGCTGCAAGGCAGGGAGCCCAGAGGAGCAGGGCCGATGACTGTAGAAGGCTGCCGATGACTGTAGAAGGCTGCCGAGGACTGAAGTAGGCTGCAAGGCTGGAAGCCCAGCAGACTAAGGCTGTAGGTAGAAGGCAGCGGAGCATGATCGACTGCAATGCAGAGAGCCCGGCAGGGCACTGTATCAAAAGCAGGAGTGAGCAGGAACAGCATACAAAAATACATAGCTCGAAGCAAAAAGGTGCTGGAAGGACTCTTAATGCAGGCAGCAGCTTTTATACCGCCCAGCACAGAGGCAGGCTAATTGGCCGCACCTGGATAAGCACACCTGAATACAATCTGCCTCCTCCCTCTCTGTTCCTGAGCTGGTGGAAGCAGAGCTGATCCCTAGGGCTTCTGGGGATTGTAGTTCCGATGATGACGAATAGGAATGGCCAGAAATAGATAGTTATGACAAAGTGCATACTTGTAGTTAGTTGGGAAAAATAAAAAGGCACCAAAGTCTCGCAAATGGGAAATAAGGTCCAACAAGTGAATAGAGGTTGATCCAAGAGTTTTCTGTAGATAAATGAATAACAATTCGTCCATAGTGATCGCCAATGTATGCGCCCACGGCGCAGGCATGACACTTCGCAACATCCTCAGTTTTGAAAAAGGTTTCGTCCACCACTGTAATGCTGGCCCCAGTGTCTCTAATAGCAGGGGATTCCTGACCATCCACAAGTACACTGTCCATGTAATATTCTTTGGTATTATCTGGAATACAGTGATACACATCTATATTCTGTTGTACCCACACACTCGGGGACACCAAAGAAACACTGGCAGAGACTCAATGGGGTCTGCAGCCAGTAGATGAAAGTTTCCACTTGCCATATGAACTTCTCCCTCAGGGATGAAGGCTAAAGAGGCAGTGTGGACCCCTGAAGGTTTACCCTTGCACCTGGGATCCCCTTTCACATGGTCAGTTGAACCACAAGCATAACATTTTCCAAATGTTTTGACAAATGGGGGCTTCTGCTGACCTCCCTCTGGTTTAGCACCAGAGGTTTCACTAGACTGACATGGTTTCCCATATGGCTTACCATTGTTATGTTTGTGGCTGTCTTTTGGATGGGACCTTTTAGAATAATGTTTGTGGCTGTCTTTTGGATGGGACGTTTTAGAATTCTCATTGTCATCTTTCTTGTGTTGCTTCCCCTGATCCTTTTTGTGAGTGGACCCAGAATCCTTGCGAGTGGCCCTGTTGGCCACCCACAAGTCAGCAGCCTTTACTAACTTCTTGGGATCAATCTCTTTAGAGTCAGCCAAGTGCTGTCTCAACTCAGGAGAGCAGGCCTTGTTGGGCAAAGTTTGAATGCAGTACCCTCTGGGAACACTACAAACAACTATGACAACAGTTATAGGCAACCCAACCTTTGGTATAAGCTTGTACTACACAGTTTTGGTAGAGTGTCGAGCAGCCAGGCGTATCTCAAGAGGGGAAATGTGAGCTGTAGTGGAGTTACTCAAAGGTTCACAGTTACAGGTATTCAAATAAACTCTTAGACTTAAGGTTTCTTGCATAAACAATTAATAATGTATCAGTCAGTTATAAAGTCTTCTTTAGAAGGGAGCAATTGAATAGTAACACACAAATATACTTCAATACTGTACACTCAGACAAGGCCCTTTTGGGATGGCCCACAGACACAACCTACACCCACAGGTGACTTCAGTAACAAGGGTGCTGGGGACATTAATACCTTACTGTTGGCATTCAGAATGCTCTTTAAAAGTTGGTAAAAGCAAAGGTTATTAGAACAGAGGAGACCACAAATATTCTTAAGCAGGGCAAATAGTTTCAGATAGCACTTAGAAGAGTCATTCAATTCAAATAGGCTCAGCCAAAGTCAATGGGCAAAAGTCTTTGTACAGGATGCAGCACTTCAGGTAAGTAATGGAAAAGTCTTTGCACAAGTTCTTAGGAGTCTTTGACGAAAAGAAGAATCAAATGTAGGGCCACAAGCTGATATTACTTGTGAGTTGTGGAAGTTGCAAGCACTTCTACGGTAAGAGGTAAGTTCTCTTAGACTTGTTTTACAGTACTTTGGTAAAGAAGAAAAGATGCAGCTGGTGACTTCTGTTCCCATGCAGCTCTGCAGATGTCACTGTTCCTGGGCCTCAGTCGTGGGGACAAGAGGGAGGACGTCGGGGGGGGGGGGGGGATAGGGGGGGGATACCTGCACTGCACCGGCATTCTAAAAACTGGCAACCGTCAAAGTTTACTTACAGTGGCTGTTTCTCATTTCAGCTCCTTGCGGTACAGCAAATAGCAGTAAGTGCGGTTCCTGGCTGTCAAGGTGGACTGTCCTCATGTCTGGGGTCCCGTGCTCTGCTGAGGGGGGCTGAGGCTCAGTCAGTCCTGCTTCGTGGGAGTCCAGAGGATCTTCCAAAAGATTTAGGCCAGCTTAAAAGTAATGCACACAATCTGGTGTCCCTCTCCCGGCTGTCCGGTTCCTGCAGGGGCTTCTGTCGATGCGAACTTGGCAAGTAGTCACTGCAGCAGGGCTTCACCGGGCAAACCAACGGTCCAGGAGGTGCAGCAAGCGTCCTCTTCAAGCTCTTCTGTCTTTTATTCAGTTCTCTCACATTCATTCCAGCCTAGCTGTCACTCACCCAGCCGGGTGTCTGTCGTTGCCGGACAGTCAGCCAGCCAATCACCACAGAGTGCATTTGGGTCCCCAAAATCCAGCAAAGTTGCTGGGCATCTCTAAGGTGGAGGGAATTCGCACATTTTTGAGAATTCTCCCTAACGGGCATAAAAAATAGATTCCAACTCGAATAGATTTCTCATTCCTTCAAAGGAGTTCACTCTGTAACCCTTAATCCAACCATCTAATTTTTTTTCAAACATTCACACACCCAGGTTCCCCAAGGGGTACGATCAGTCTTTTTGAGGGTCCTAAACATGTTAAGGTACTGGGAAGGAGTTTTCCCAAATCTAGCCATCAAAGCTAGCTTCACATTCTCATACTCCAATTTTTCAAGTTCCCCCCACCTCCATTACAGTATCCTGTGCAACCTGGGGGAGCCTAGAGAAAAGCCAAGGAATCTACTGATTCCATGCGAGACCCTGAATCCCATAATTATATTCAAAAGCACCCAACCAATCCAAAATATAAAGTTTCACATCATACATACTCACTGCTTTTTTGTGCAGGCAAGGCCTCTTTGGGCTGGAAGACCTTATGGACTCTGAGATAGAAATGTTTTCAAGAGACAGTTTCTTCATTTCAAGAGCATGCTGCATTTTCTAGTTCCCCAAGTTTGATGTGTTGGTGTTTGGTTTCAGCTTGGACTTGTAATCTTTTGAACCCTAATTCAAGTCTCATTTTTTTCAAGAGACACACATTCTGGGCTCCGTGATGGACCTGGTGGGGTCCCAGTGGATACAGGTTGAGGCAAAAGGGCCTGTTGAGTTAAAGAGGGGCTCTCTTCCTGAGACTTCTTTTCCTCCTCTGACTCTTCTAAGACATTAGAGTTAGGACTCTGAATTAACATCCTCATTTTCAGTTTCCACATTTCCTGGGTTATTAGGTGTGACAGGCCTACTAGCCAGTCTTTGATTATTCAGCAATCTTGTAATCAGTTCATTTTTCTTTTCTTTAACAGGGAGGTTCCAGATTTTACACATTTCTTTCAGTTGATCTACTGTCAAAATGATCAGGGCTTCCTGTCTGAAGTTATCCATATTTGGCATGTTACAATTGCTGTTCTAGTGGAGTTTAGCCTTTTGAAGGTTTTAGTTGAACAAAAGCAAAGCAAATACTCAATGTAACAACACTACAATCTGTCCTCACTGCTTTGCCACCCGTGTTAGGTGAAGATTTGGGGTAGTACCCTAAGGGTGCACTCCAATAATCTCGGCTTCCTGGCAATAGGACCCAACCTTTGGTATAACTCTGAACTACACAGGTTGGTAGTGTGGTAGAGCAGCCAGACGTATCTCTAGAGGGATCAATGTGAGCTGTAGAGTGGTTACACAAAGATTCATAGTGACATGTATTCAAACAAACACTTTAACTCAAGGTTTCTTGATAAAAATAATTATTTATTTACAGGTCAGTTGATTAAGCCTTCTTAAAAAGGGAGCAATATAATAGCAACACGCCAATACCTTCAAAATACACACTCTTAGTTCCTAAATCAGCAAGCACCCATTTGGGATGCCACACAGACACTTTTACACTGTTAGCATTTAGAATAGCATTAAGATGTGTTAAAGAAAAGGTTATTAGAACAAACAAGAGATCACAATTATTCTCCAGCATTGGATCTTTCATGGATTCACATGCTGTGAATATTTCCCTGTCGTCAGGCTGGGAAACCTTGGTAACTTTAACTTGGCGTTTTCCTATGGAAAATTTATCAACATCCTTTTTGAGTGCTTTAAGCCCCACCAATAGGACATCTGGTATAAATAGCCCCGTGGCTTCCCTTCAGATTTCAACCGTCTCCAAACTGTTGGGATCACCTCGTGTTTCTTTGTGTTTTTGCACGTGCGCTTGGTATCGTGGGCTAGGATGTCGCCTGTAGCCCAGAAGAAGTCTTTTTTTCGGCCTTGTGCTACCTGCGACTTGTAGAAGGTGTACGAAGGGGATGTCATATGGACTGCCTTTACTGTCTCTACCCCCATCACTCGGCGGATACCTGCAAGATATGTCGGGGATTTTCGCAGAAGACATTGAAGGACCATAATCGATGGCTCATGTTGGCTTAATGAGGGCACGTACCCGGCTTCTGAGGTGGATTCGGCCCGGGGGAGCCAGTCTTTGGGAAGAACGGAGAAGTCCACGGAACATCGCTGAGCTGCATCGGTTGAACCTCCGGCGAAGAAGCATCAGGCATCATTGCCTGTGTCGGAGGTGGAGAAGGGGCAGTAAGTCTTCGTCGAGGCCGCAGCAGTTGGAGGGGGCGAGGAGCTCTTCGTTGTCCAAGCATGGTCAGTCGTGTTAGGCAGAGTGGGAGGGGAATGTGAGCAGTAATGATGTTACACAGAGGTCTACAATCACAAGTGTTCAAGTAGACTCTTACACTCAAGGTTTCTTTGATAAATGCTTAATTTATGTATCTGTCAGTTATAAAACATTCATTAGGAGGAGGCAATATAATCACACACAAATATACTTCAATACTATTTCAGAATACTTTTCAAGATGAGTAAAAGGCAAAGATTATTAGAACATGAAAGGTTACAATTATTCTTAGACTGTGCATTGACTTTGAGTCTATTCAATTCATGAGGCTAGGCCAAAATCAATGGGCCAAAGTCTTGGATAGGATAAAAGCGGTTCTGGTAAGTACACAGTAAAGTCTCTGCACAAGTTCTTGGAAGTAGTTTGTAAAAAGAAGAATCATATGTTGGGTCACAAGCTGATTAGACCTGCGAGTTGCAAACGTTTCAAGCACTTTCACCGCGAGAGGTACTCTGTCTGATTTCACAGTACCTTAAAATGAAGAAAAAGATGCAGCTGGTGACTTCTGTTCCTGCAGATCTCGCTGTTCCTGTGCCTCAGTTGTGGGGACAAGAGGGAGGACGTCGGGGGGGACTCCTGCACTGAACGGGGACTGGTCAAAATGCTGGCACTTGGCAAACTTCAATTTTGGTGGATGTGAGTAAAGCACACAAACTGGTGTCCCTCTCCCTGGTTATAAGGTTTCCTGCAGCACTCGGAGGAAAATGCAAACAGCTCTGAGATGGGTATCCAGGTGGCTTACTGTCGAGTAGATTGGTCCCACCAACTCAAACAGAGAAGTCGTCCTTGCAGGGCTTCTCTGTCGATGTGAACTTGGCGATTCAGACCTGCAGCAGGGCTTCACCGGGCAACCAAAGATCCAGGAGTTGCAGCAGCCCTCCTCTTCAAGCTCTTCTTCGGTTCCTTCGTTCCAGTGGTCGACTCTACCTTCCGAGCCAAGAGACTCACCTTTTATTCAGTTCTCCCCCATTCATTCCAGCCTAGCTGTCACTCACCCAGCAGGATGGCTGTCCTTGCCAGTCAGCCAGCCAATCACCAGAGTGCATTTGGGTCTCCTAGTAGACTAAGCACAGGGAGTTTCGGGCCCCTCCCTCACTTCCTGCCCACCCCAGACACTTGGGTGCCAGAGGCGGTCTTCGTTCCTGAAGCCCGCCAAAGGGGTAGGAACAAAGGGACCAAACCTGGTTTGGCACGCAGAGACAAACTCTAGAAGGACATTTCCAAAAAGAAATGGAGAAAAAAGAAGACCGGGACCTGTTTTTACAGAGGGGGCTCAGCTGCCATCTTGAAAAACATGGCTCCCGCGATTTAACGCTAATGGCGCTCGCGAAAAATCATGGTAGTTTGTTGTAAAACCACTGCCACCAGCTATTCCGAGAGGAAAGGGTAGCATTTGACTGCTTCATGAGTATCTAGCCCCAGGGGATACTAAGTAACCCCTCCAGCACTCTATTGTAATATAGGGTGGGCTGGGTCTAGGAATTTAAGACTACTAAGTCAATTTCACTTTACTTACTCTGGGGAAACAGTAGTTTATCCCAGAGAAGGTATTTAAACCTTGGGGAAAGCTTGAAAAGGTTTCCCTGTGCCACTGCACTGAGGGTGATGTGTGACACAACTGAAAAGATGATACCTAAAGAGTTGGTTAGACTCATAACTAAAAAAAATACAAGAGTAAAACACATTTCAAAACACATGAGAGAGTGGGACAAAGGGGCACACTCTCTCCAGGTAAAAAAATCAAGTCCTCAAAATCCAGTAAAGTTGCTGGGGGTCTCTAAGGTGAAGGGAATTAGCACATTTATGAGAATTTTCACTAACAGGTCGGACCAATCCAAGGGGTCTGATGGTAGGCCCAAGAAGTCTGCAGTGTCAGAGAAAGTCCTGTCGAAGTGGAAGGATTCTTCGTCAAAGCACTCGTCGTCCAGGGACCATCACAGGTCTTCGTCCAGCCGCGAGTCTTCGAAGTCCAGTTCTTCCCAAAAATCCGGGTCTCTGGTGAAAACGAAACCAGGGGACGTGGTTCCGACGACGAGATCGTCGAAGGTTGCTCCGTCGTCGACGGTAGTGCTGCAGTCTACGGTCCCGTCGTCGACGGTGGGGTCATCAGCGCCGTCTACGACACTGACGGATAGTGGGCCGATACTGTTATCATCCACGCAGATGGAATCAGAAGGGCTGTTGTCTACGGGTAGGGCATTGCAGTCTGCCGCCTTTGAGTCTATCCTTTCTGAGAACAATTTGCAGCAAGGTCCAACTACATTTTCTGTCTATTCGGAAGTGGAGGAGGAACAGGAGCTGGTGTTTGACCCTTCTGTTCTGGGTCTGCAGAGTGGAGGTCTTCAACATCGAGTGGAATGGGGCCTGGGCTGCCCGGTTATCCGCTGGTTAACCTACAGTCTCTGCTGTTGTTGCAAGTGCTGTCTATGCTTCAATTTTTGTTGGGACAGCTGTATGCAAGGTTGCCTCCTCCTCCTCAGAGTCCGGCGGTGCTGGTGGTCGAGGTGTTGCCGGGTGAGGCTCCTAGAAAGTCTCCTCCGGCACGGTTGCCATTGCTGTTGCCCGTGAGGTTGGGTTGTCCACGGTCTCATCCTGAAGAAGGCGAGCTGCCTGAATCGGACCCCGAGTGTTCCGCAGGAACCCCTTTCTACTGTAGCATCGTCACAGACGAGATGACGACGCGTGGGACACAAGAGGTGGAGCTGCCACGTAGCCCAGCACAGTCCTCGCCTCCGGATGATATTGGGACGTTCCACGCCATGATGTCGAAAGCATGTCTGGAGTTTTCAGAGCCGACTGTGAAAGGTAGTCTTGAATAGAATTTCAAGGCTCGGGAGTCTACCACTAGATGCTTGGTGTTGCAGCCCATGCCATAGTCTGTGATGTCGGCAACTGCCAGCCGGAAGCAAGAAGCCAACATAAATGCTTTACGCCTCCAGACAGTGAGGCCAGGAAGCAAGATGCTTTTGGAAAGAAGGTCTTGACGGTCGGGGCTACGACGGTAAAGGCTGCAAATTCCTTGGCAATCATGGCCAGATATGATCTTGAAATGTGGCATCGGCTGGCCCCAATTCTTGAACATCTGTCGGAGCAACACTGTAAGGAAGCAATGCCGTTAGTGCGTGAGGGGGAGGAGTCTTCCGACCACAGCATAAATATTGCTGTGGAACTGGCGGAGTCAGGTTTTAAACAGATTAACGATGGGGTTGTGCTTTGACACCAGACCTGGTTGATGTGCATTGACTTACAATATAAGGTCATCGACATGCCCTGTGAGGGCGAACACTTGTTCGGTGAGAAAATCGATGAAGCCCTAAAAGTGATGGAGGATACAGAAACCGCTAAATCTTTGGGTTCCTTGCAGAGTGGATGCTCTATTCGCTCCTTTCGGGCTTTCCGTGGAGCCTCAGGAAATGCCTGGTTTGCTTCCGACAGTTATCGTGGTTACGGATGCTCCAGCTACTCCTCTCAAGGGTATCAGCGGTCTGTCCAGTGGGCGCAGAAAGGTTGGGACTTCCAGGCTCAGCGAAAGAACAGTTCGTCTCTGCGTCTAAGGTGAGGCAAACTAAACCTCAACAATGATTTCCATATGGACAATTTGCTGGGGGGAGGCAGGGTTGCCATCCACGTCAACGAGTGGAGAAAGATAACATCAGATCGATGGGTGCTAGTCACAGCGCATCTTAGCCACTTGTTGGAGTTCTGGCGTCCTCCGGTCCCTATTCTGCCGGTGTATGTACTGCAGCCGCATCTTCCAATCCTGCGGCAGGAGGTGTTCTCATGCTAGAGAAAGGGGCGATCGAACAAGTTCCAGTTGCTGAGCGGGGACAGTGGGTTTACCTCCGGTACTTTGTTGTGAAGAATCCCAACGGCAAGTGGAGGCCTAGTCTGGATCTTCGGGCGTTGAACAAGAGACTGCAATGCCTTAAGTTCAAGATGTCATCCGGTCGGTGCAGCTGGGCGAGTTCCTGGTGTCGTTGGATCTGCAGGACACCTATTTTCACATCCCTATGCGGCAAGTTCCTGTGTTTTGTGGTCGGAGAGGAACACTATCAGTTTCGGGTCCTCCCGTTTGGCCTGAAGTCGTCCCCCAGGACGTGCACAAAGTGTCTGGCGCCGGTGGCTGCCTTCCTCCAGAGGGAAAGTCGTCATGTGTACCCCTACCTGGACATTGGGTTGGTGAGGGGTTTGTCACAGGGAAGGGCGCGAGAGTCTCTCGTGGTGACCATGCGGCTGGGATTCACCGTCAACTTCGACAAATCATTTTCGCCGCCGTCCAGGGAGTTGGTGTTTCTTGGGGCGCAGTTTCTTACCTGGCAAAATCTGGGAGGGTGGGTGCTAGTATGCGCTTCCCCCATTCCCGCTTATTCGACGAACCATCCAGTGGATTCGGAGGTACCACTGCTGAGTGAGTCTGGTGGCTCTGTTCTGGCCCAGGCAGACATGGTTCTCAGATCTCCTTCATATGGCAGTGGACGAGCCGCTTTGGTTGGGAGCGGCTCCGGATCTCCTGTCTCAGGACGACGGCACGGTTTGGCATCACGATCCGGCATCTCTCGGGCTGGCGGCGTGGCTCCTGACCACTCTGAGTTCGGTCGTTTAGGAATATCTCGAATGTCGACGGATTCTGGAGGCAGGGACGGCGCCTTCCATGAATGTCTCGTATGGGCATAAATGGATGAGATTCTGTGAATGGTGTATGGGGCATCCTGGGGTTGAACCTTCGTTTCTCTGGCGCAGGTTCTCCCGTACCTGTTGCACTTTGCGGAAGGGGGGCTTGCGTTGTCATCCATTAGGGGGCATTTGGCGGCGATCTCCGGGTTCACGAGAAAGAGCCATGTGGCTCCTCTGTTCAGTGATCGTTTGGTGAAACATTTTCTGAAGGGGTTGTTTCGGACGTTTCCTCCAGTGAAGAAGTTTGCACCAGTGTGGAGCCATAATGTGGTCCTTTTTCGGCTTTGATGAAGACTCCTTTTGAACCCATGTCGATGGCTCCCTTGAAGTTCCTCTCATGGAAGGTGGCTTTTTTGGTGGCAATTAACTTGGCCAGGCGGATGTCTGAATTGCAAGCACTGGTCATTGACCATCCTTACCTGAGATTTGTGCAGGATAGGGTTTCCTATCCACTAACCCGCACTTTATCCCGAAAGTATTGCTTTACCCTTGTTTTTTTTCTAAATCATCCACGCCAGCGGAAAGGGTCCTGCATTCTTTGGATGTTAAGAGGGCCCTAAAGTTATATCTGAATCGCACGCAGGACTTCAGGAAGTCAAGGCGACTGTTTGTGGCATATGGGCCGTCCACCAAGGGGCAGGCCATCTCCAAGCAAGGACCTTCCCGATGGGTTTCCTCTACAATTTCGTTTTGCCATACAAAAGTTGGAAAGCCTTTGAGGAGTGCTCCTAAGGCACATTCTACGAAGTCCACTGCCTCGCCGGCGGCACTGTGGTTTGTTTGTTTATTTATTTGTTTGGTAATGCGCACCAAGCCCATAGGTAGACGGGCGCAACAGAAACAAGAAATCTTAAAACTTAGTTACAGTGCAAAGGTAGCAATACATAGAGCAGTGATTGCAGGGAGGCAGGTACAAGGTAAAGGATACATTAAATACAAAACAGTGGTCTTGGTAGGTCAAGGAAACCTTATCAAGAGTGTCAATATAAACACGCCTACATATACACTACGTGCAAAGTTAACCAAGCTACGGTGTGGTCTGGTGGAAAGAAAGGATTGTGTGGGGCTGGAGAGGTGGAGGTGTAGTTCTTCAGTTAGGTGTCATTAGTGTGTAGCCAATTAAGTATCTTGTGTCTGAATTTAGGGTAGGGTTGTACTAGTCTGAGGTCGACGGGTAGTTTGTTCCAGCATTGTGCAGCTTTGACAGGGAAGCTGGTTCCTCCTGCTGTCGAGCGTTTGAACCTAGGAACCTCCAACATAAATTAGTTGGCGGATCTCGTAGGGCGGGTAGCTGTTCTCCTAGTGATTTTATCCATTAGGTATGGAGGTGCTAGGTTATTCAGGCATTTGGAGGTGAGGGATGCTGTTTTGAGGAGAATTCTGGCCGTTATTTTCAGCCAGTTAACCTCTTTCCTGAATGTGGTAATATGCTCTCTGTAGGGGATGTTCAGTGCTGCCCTCAGGGCGTTATTCTGCAATCTTGGAATTTTGTCTGTAATATATTTATTGGCTCCTGAGTACAGGGCATTACAGTAATCTAATCTTGACATAATAAGAGCATTTGCTAGTATGGTACAGCTCGCTCTCGAGAGGTAAAGTCTGGAGGCTCTGATAAGTTTGCAGGTGTACGTTGTGGATGAGGCAAGGGAATTGACTTGCTTTTTGAGAGTAAGAGAGGAGTCCAACTAGAATCCTAAAGTTTTAACTACAGACATCACCTTGATAGGGTTGTTATCAATGTTGAAGGATGTGTAGTTTGGGCTGAGTTTTTGGATATTGACTTCAGAGCCCAAGATTAGTAACTCGGTTTTTTAACATTCAGGCAGAGGCCATGGGATGCCATCCATGCCTGAATGAGGATGTATATTTTGTTCACGAGGGCTGAGTCTGCCTCGAAGTTGCCCGAAAGGGATATGAGGATCTGTGTGTCATCTGCATAATTAGTGTAGGTGACACCCAGTCTATCCAACTTGGTGAAGATATTATACATAGTAGGGGATACACAGGAACCTTGTGGGACCCCGCAGATTATTTTCATAGGGTCGGCATAAGCTGAAGTAGAGAAGACTCTTATGGTCCGGTTGGCTAAGAAGGATTGGACCCAAGTTGTAGCATCATTGGTGAAGTTGGCGGGCGATTGGAGGTGGTTGCATAACACTGCAGGGTCCACCAAGTCAAAAGCTGCCGTCCAGTAGGAGTAGCAAAGCTATTTTTGCATTGTCCTTTAATTCTTCAATTTGAGTCTTAAGGTCTAGCAGCGCTGTTTCAGTGCCATGGAGAGGGCGGAAGCCCGACTGTCGTGAGCCAAGTAAGTGGTTGGCTTCCAGATGGTCCTGAATTTGTATGTAAGCAGCTCTATCTAAGATTTTAAGAAGAAATGGCACAGTGGTGATGGGTCTGTAATTGGTGGGGATAAAGAGGTCCAGAGTTTGTTTTTTTTTAATAATGGTAGAACCCAAGATTCTTTAAGGTTGGCTGGTACTGTGTTAGTTTTAAATGAGGAATTTATCAACTTGGAGATAAACGGGGCGAGGTATCTTGCATCCTTTATTATCTGTGCTGGGCATGTGTCACCTTTACAGTTAGAAGGTTTGAGGGAGAGTATTATTTTTTCTGTTTCAGTAATGGAGATAGTCTTGAATCTAAAGGGTGTGGTTGTCCTAGGCACCGGAGGTTGGCTAGTTTGTTGGTCAGTGAGTGGTAGTGAGGCCTTTTTTTTGCAATTTTACATTGTAATGATGACATTTTATTCGATAGGGCATTTTGTATATTAGTACACCATACTTTATCCTTTGGGGCATTGTCTACCAGTTGGATTGGGGATTCTAGTTCGCGGAGGATGGAGAATAATTCTTTAGTATTAGATTTGGCTTTCACAATCCTATCATTGAAGGTATTCTTTTTGGGTTTAGTTCTTTCTTTTTTGTACATTTTTGCAGATTCTGTTAGGCTGTTTTTGTTATTTTCAGAGGGGGAGTGGCGCCAAGTAGATTGAAGTTTCCTTTTTTGTGATCTTAAGGTTTTAAATTGGGGGGTGAACCAGGCATTCAGGTGCACTACTTGCCTAGCATTGCACAGTTTGACAGGAGCAATCATGTCCA
The DNA here is from genome assembly GCF_040938575.1 of Ambystoma mexicanum. Taxonomy (NCBI): domain Eukaryota; kingdom Metazoa; phylum Chordata; class Amphibia; order Caudata; family Ambystomatidae; genus Ambystoma; species Ambystoma mexicanum. The sequence goes on along the minus strand of NC_090921.1, from coordinate 214,612,769 downwards.
GTGCCTTAGTCATAGCATTGTTGAAGATATTTACCAATGCGTTGGGGGTTATTTTCCATTTCGGAGATGGCAGGGAGGAGAAGGGGGATGAGTTTTTCAGCAGTAATATCCTTCTTGCTTCTGGTGGGGAGAGGTGGTGCCATGTTATTAGGCTTGGGACTGAGGATGTCTAATGCGCCAGAGAAGTTTATTAAGTGATGATCTGTCCATGATTGTGGGACAATATCGGTGATGCTGAGATTGCAGTTTAGTTCGGATACCCAGTCAAGGGTCCTTCCTTTTGATATGCGTTGGTGAGAGGACTTTTTGTGTGAGGCCGTAATCGTTTAGTAGGGTTGCAATAGAATCAGCATGTTTGTTGTCAGTATCATTAAAGCCTAGATTGAAGTCTCCCAACAGTAGTGTTTGAGAGTAATTTTTTAGTGTTGTTGGCTAGAAGGCTGGTTAGGTCATCTTCGTAGGTGCCCAGGGGGTCTATATATCAAGTGGATAGTTAGAGTATGGTTGGGCAGTAAGTACTTCACAGGATGTGAAGGGAGCTGGGGTGGCAAGCCTAATGGGGTGAGTTGTTTTGAAGATGATGGCTAAGCCACCGCCTCCGGCATTAGGCCGGTGCGCTCTAATGATTTGGTAGTTGTCAGGTACTGCGAACATGAGTTAGTCCTGCGGCCTCGTGTAGCCAGGTCTCAGTAAATCGAGATTATCATTGTTACTACTGATCTAGAGTTTGAGGGCTCCTGTTAGCAGTAGAGTACTGTCAGGGTTGGCAGTTGGCAATATTTTGTGAGAACAGGTATCTCAAGCGGTGTCATAATTGGGGGGAGTTTGGTCAGTGGTATTGGTAGTTTGCGTTAATATGGAAGAGGGCTTCTTCGTCCGTGTAATAGTTTGATTATTTGCGTTGTTGGGTAGGTTTCTATAAGGTTCGTAAATGGGGGCAGTCTAGACCTAAGTCGCAGGTTTCTATCCATGGGGGGGGGGGGCTGGGGGGGAGGTGGGCGATTTGTTAAGATGGCAGTGGCCATAATAATTATGATGGCACAGGTAAGTAGTACCGTTTGGGCTAGTTTAGTAGGTAGAAGTCATAGTTAAACTATGCTGAAGGTCATACTAACATCTAAGTGATTAAATTCAGTGTAGATGGAGTGGTGGGATTTCTGTACTATACCTAAGAGATGCTAGTTGTAGCTGGATCACATCTAGGATGAAAAACACAGGTAGGTTAAATGCAATTATAGGCACAGGACACATCTAGGCAAGTCAATGAAAAACACAGGTAGGTTAAATGCAATTATAGGCGCAGGGCACATCTAGGCTAGTCAATGCTGAGCACAAATGCGGTGGTGTAATGCAATGGCTTAGATGCAAAGGCGTAATTCCTACGTTTGCGAGAGCATAGCACCTAGATTCGAAATTATACCTTTGGGTGGAATGTGTTGATGCAGCAATTGAGTATAGTGAGACACATTAGGTGGAATACATAATGTGATAATGTTGATGGGCAGTGGGCACTAGCTGGGTGCCATAAGGCAAGATAAACCAGGTGCTTAACATAGTTTAGCTTTGATACAGTGAAAGCAACGCCATGGTTTAGGTGGCGCAGTTAGGTTAGGGTGCTAGGGCAATAGCAGAGTCAATGTGGGATCAGTGCAGGTGTATTTAGTCTTAGGCAGTAGTCAATGGAGGCAAATAAAATGGGCACATTCAGTTAGCTACAGGTGTGCAATACAATATGCAGTATATGTCTATGTAAATCACGCAGTAGACATCATTTCAGACGTGAGGGCATGCATAGGTATGAACGGCAGATACATTCACAGTGAGCCATAAATCGGGAAGCAAAGCAAAAACAACAATGTGCTCCGTGTCTAGTTAGTCACTGGAAGTGATGGTGGATGGGACTGTGCACGCACATTTGGGCAGTGGGGTGGATGAATAAGTGGGATGACGATACTCGGGCTGGAGGCATGGTCAGAGCAGATAGTTATTGCATAGACCAGCAGTTCTTTGTGAAAGCGGTCGCTCATACGTACAATGGAGCAAAGTTAGTACGTTATGGCAGAGCCGCGGCTGGGAATGGTGATGGTAATGTACCTTGTATGAAGAGGGCCAGGGGGTCTGGCAGACGGTAGTCACGGCTCAAAACAGGTAGCAGCCTTGCCTCCGTGTGCCTTAGAGCGAGTGGGCCGGCTTCGCCTGCCGGCAGCCAATGGGAGTGAAGATAGGCCAGTAAGCCAATCAGCTGGCTACTGGAAGGCTGGTTAGGCAGAAAGGGCAGCAAACATCGGGCAGGCGGCCATCTTTAAATGATTAGGTACATCGTGTACCTTAATGGTGGCAATGGCCTTACTTTGGCCTTTCAGGGCAAAGAGTGATGCAAATAGAGGCTTTTGCATTCAGAATTAGAGTGAACTCGCCTGCAGTAAAATAGAGGCTATTGTGGCATTTTTTCGATCCGTTGCGCAGGAGACATCAGCGCTTACCGAATATCTTGAAGAATACAGCTGAGCATGTGTATTCCCCCGTGGGCCCTCTGCTCCTGCAGGGACATAGCCTGGAGCTCCTGCTCCTCCGGTAGGTAGTGGGGGGACAAGGTGTTGGGATACCACTGGTGAACATTTCCCAGGCGGCCTCCTGGGCGGTGCCGCATAGCTTCACCAGGCATTACTGTCTGGGGCAGCAGCATGAAGATGTGCAGGTGGGCTGTGCAGAATGCCTGTTCCGATAAGGTTGGCCTTGCAGCTTTTGGGTTTTTTCTATGTGCTTTGTCACTTGATGGGTTTGTTGTCTCATGTATGTGATTAAGTACTGTTTGTTGGTTTGCCTGTGACACACCTCCGCTAATTGGTTGTACAGCTTCTGAATCCATGAAAGATCCAATTCTGGAGAAGGGAGTAGTTTCTTCCCTGTAACTCAATTTCTCCAGCGTTGGTATCGTTCATGGATTCACATGCGCCCGCCGGCTGCCCCTGCAGGCAAACCTGGGTTTGGGTTCCATCTACTTTGGAGGTTAAAATCTGAAGGGAATCCGCGGGGGTGGGGCTATTTATAGCAGACGTCCTATTGGTGGGGCCTTAAGCACCCAAAAAAGGACATTGCTAGGAGACAAAAGTGTCAAGGTTTTCCATCGGAAAACGCTAAGTTAAAGTTACCAAAGTTTCCCAGACTGACGACGGCGAAATATTCACAGCATGTGAATCCATGAAAGATACCAACACTGGCTGGAGAAATTGAGTTACAGGTAAGAAACTACTCTCTTCTTAAGCAGGCAAATAATTTTCAACCCTCTCCAAAGTCAGAGGAGAGTCTTTCAGTGGGGCCAAAGTCAATAGGCAATAGTCTATGTAGTTTAAGCACTTCTTGCAGGTAATTGAGAAAAGTCTTTTCACAATGTTTTAGAAGTCTTTAGGACAGCAAGGACAGCCACCCTGCTGGGTGAGTGACAGCTGTGCTGGAATGAAAAGGAGAAAACTGTTTAAAAGGTGAGTCTCCAGGACAGGAAGGCAGAGTCGACCACTGAAACGAAATAACCGAAGGTGAGCTGGAGGAGGACGGCTGCTGAAACTCCTGGACCGTTGGTTTGCCCGGTGAAGCCCTGCTGCATGTCCGAATTGCCAAACTCCATTCGACAGAGAAGCTCCTTCAAGGACGGCTTCTTCCTTTGAGTTGGTGGGACCAATCAACTCATTAGACACCTGGATACCATTCTCAAGGCTGGTTAGGATTAACCAGGGAGAGGGACACCAGTTTGTGTTCTTGAATCTACAGCTACTGCAACTAAGTGACTCCATCTTGTTTGCTTTCTTCAACGATCCCGTGCAGTGCAGGAGTCCCCCAACGTCCTCCCTCTTGTCCCCACAACTGAGGCTCAGGAACACAGAGATCTGCAGGGCCTGCCAGGAACCACGACTTCAGCAGCCTTTGTTTCTTCATACAAAAGGTACTGTGCCAACCCTATTGAGAGAACGCCACTCTCGCGGTGAAAGTTTGTGAAACTTTCCCAACTTGCAGGTCTAATCAGCTTGTGACCTGACATATTTTCTTTTTTGCCTAAACTACTTCTAAGAGCTTTCGCAAAGACTTTACTGTTTGATACCAGAAGTGCTCTTTCCTAACCAGAACACTATCCCATTGACTTTGGCCTGGCCTGTTGACTTGATGGACTCTTCTGGTAAACTGAAACTATTTGCACTGCCTAGAAAGTATATGTTATCTATTCTACTTACTTTTATCCTTTTTGCTCACTTCTAAGTAACTGAACTGCCATTTTGCTCCTATTTCAGGAGAGCTCAAACTGTCTCAAAAGCTTATAGTTTTGTATTGAAGTGTATGGGTATATAATATTAAGTCACCTTCTGCTAGTGAAATGTTTTCCAAATGATTGTGTAATAAATGACTAAGTGTTTTTACCAAGAAACCTTGAGTATAAGCGTTTACTTGAACTACTGTGATTGAAAGTCCTCTGTGTAACTACTTGTACTGCTCACATTCACTCTTGAGATAAGCCTGGCTGCTCAGCTCGCTACCAAAAACTGTGTGGTACGGATTTATACCAAAGGTTGGTTTGTCTAACACCTGTAGTCCTAATTGTGTGTAGTGGTCCCAGAGGGTACTGCATGTAATTCTGCCTAACAATTACTTACCAAGTTCGCATCGACAGAGAAACCCCAACAAGGACGACTTCTCCCTTTTGAGTTGGTGGGACCAATCCACTCCAAAGTAAGCCACCTGGACACCCATCTCGGAGCTGGTTGAATTTCCTCAGAGTTGCTACAGGAAACCGAATAGCCAGGGAGAGGGACACAAGATTGTGTGCGTTACTTTTAAGCTGGCCTAAAGCTTTTGGAACATCCTTCGGACTCCCATGAAGCAGCACTGACCAAGCCTGAGTCCCCTCAGCAGAGTGCAGCACCCCAGAAGTAAGGACAGTCCACCTTAACAGCCAGGAACCACGCTTATTGCTATTTGCTGTACCGGAAGGAGCTGAAACGCGAAACAGCCACTGTAAGTAAAGTTTGCTGGTTGCCAGTTTTGATAGTGCCGGTGCAGTGCAGGATAACCCCAACATTCTCCCTCTTGTCCCCACGACTGAGGCCCAGGAACAGTGAGATCTGCACAGGAACAGAAGTCATCAGCTGCAACTTTTCTTCTTTACCAAGGTACTGTAAAACAAGTCTAAGAGAACTTAGCTCTTACTGTAGAAGTGCTTTTAACTTCCACAACTCACAAGTCTTATCATCGTGTGGCCCTACATTTGATTTTTCTCTTCGTCAAAGACCCATAAGAACTTGTGCAAAGACTTTGCCATTACTTACCAGAAGTGCTTTATCCTATCCAAGACTTTTGTCCATTGACTTGGCTTAGCCTATTAAATTGAATAACTCTTCTAGTGAATTCCTAAAAGTATCTGCACTGCTTAAGAATATTTGTGGTCCCTTGTGTTCTAATAACCTTTGCCTTTTACCACCTTTTAAAGAATATTCTGAATGCCCACAGTAAGGTATTAATGTGCCCAGCACCCTTGTTACTGAAGTATTTTGTATTAGTTTATTATTTGTATCGCGCACCGAACCCAAGGGTAACTGGGTGCTTGAGAGACTTAAGAGATACATACATGTGAAGCAAATTATGACAAGTAAGTGGAGACCAAAGTTACAAAATGGTCTGATAGCACAGGCAATTGAGCATTGTCATAGATAACAGGTTCCCGGTTACAGTTGGGCCATGAGAACCAAAGGCAACAGTACAATTTCATAATAGAAGTGACAAAACTAGAAAACAGCAGTGCATTAAGTAGAAGTGCTGAAAAGAATGACCGGATATGGTGGGTAACATCTTAATGAAGCGGCTTGTTGCTAAGCCAGTTTTTTATTCTAGTTTTGAAGGTGAAGAAGGAAGGTTCTTGTCTGAATTGTATGGGAATGGAGTTCCAACGTTTGGCAGCTTGTACTGGGAGGCTGGCTCCTCCAGCAGTCTTTAGATGATAACCTTGGTACCAAGTCACCTGTGGGTGTAGGTTGTGTCTGTGGGCCATCCCAAACAGGCCTTGTCTGATTCAGAAACTCAAAGTGTACAGTATTGAAGTATATTTGTGTGTTACTATTCTATTTCTCCCTTCTAAAGAAGGCTTTATAACTGACTTATCAATAAATTATTAATTGTTTATGCAAGAAACCTTAAGTGTAAGAGTTTATTTGAATACCTGTAATTGTGAATCTTTGTGTAACTCTACTACAGCTCACAGTTCCCCTCTTGAGATAAGCCTGGCTACTCAACACGCTACCAAAACGGTGTAGTACAAGCTTATACCAAAGGTTGGGTTTCCTATACCTGTAGTCCTAGTTGTTTGTAGTGTTCCCAGAGGGTACTGCATTCAGACTTTGCCTAACACCATGTGAAAGGGGATCCCAGATGCAAGGGTAAACCTTCAGGGGTCCACACTGCCTTCTTAGCCTTCATCCGTGAGGGAGAGGTTTATATGGCAAGTGTGAACTTTCATCCACTGGCTGAAGACCCCATTGGAGTCCCTGCAAGTGCCTCTTTAATATTCCTGGGTCTGTGGGAACAGCAGAATTTAGATGTGTGTAATTGTATTCCAGAAAATACCAACGAATATTACAAGGACAGTGTACTTGTGAATGGTTAGGAAATCCCTGCCATTAGAGACACTGGGGCCAGCATTACAGTGATGGATGAAACCTTTTTCAAACCTGAGGATGTTGCTAAGGTATCCAAAGGCCCCACTAAGCTTGCTGGAGGCCATGTCCAGATGGTTCCAATTCTGCCACCTCTAATCCAGTGCAACAATATGACTGTAAGAGTTCCTGTCAGTGTACAGAATGAGGTGCCTGGGAGTGTCCTTTTGGGGAATGACTGAAAAGCTTTTGGAGCTATATGAAGAACCCCCAGGCCTCCCAGTAAAAGGAAGCTGGAGCAGACTAGACTGGCCAGAGAGCTCACCTTGAATGACTCTCAGTGGGAGGTTACAGAGATACCTATAACTCCCAGTCCACAGGAGGAACAACCTTCTGAATCCAAGGAGAAAGAGACAAAGGGGAAACCCAAGGTCTCGGGACAGAAGAAAGGTAGCACCCCTGTGCACAAAACCAGGACATCACCGAGAGGACAGTCCAAGGTCACACCTGGGATCCCTCCACCAGCTGAGGCTGAGTGTGAGGATCAACCAGAGGATGGTGAATCAGCTACTGATGACACAGAGCTGGAAGAAGCCCTTCCTGTTGGAGATCTGGATCCTAAAGACCACCCTGAGCTGCAGACTTTGCTTGCAGAAGGTGGCCCTTGTAGTGCAGACTTCAGCAGAGGTCACAGAGAGTGTCCTTGAAGGACCTCGCAACAGGCAGCTTCCCAGCTGGAAGGGCAAGAGCCAGGGAAGCACAGACTGTACTGGGAGGATGACCTCCTTTACAGTGAGCCTATAGAGTCTACCTCGGGGGACTACAGAAGACTTATAGTGCCTCAGGAGGCGAGACACCAGTTTCTACAGATAGCCCATGAGATTCCTTTAGCTGGTCACTTAAGTTTTAAAAAGACCAAGGAAAGGATTTCTCTATATTTCTACTGGCCCTTAATGGGGTCTGATGTAGATAAATACCGTAGAAGCTGTCACACTTGTCAGACTTCTGGCAAGAGTGGAGCCAAGAATGTGGCAACTTTGGTGCCTCTCCCAGTGGTGGGAGTCCCTTTTGAGAGGGTAGGGCTAGACATTCTTAGACCCTCCCACATCTTCAGGCAACCGATTTATATTGGTTGTGGTAGACCATGCTACCAGGCGTCCTGAAGCCATACCTATGAGGACTGTTACTGCTCAGGCAGTTGCTAAGGCCCTCCTTGGTATTTTTTTTACCAGGGTTGGGTTTCCCAAGGAGGTTATCTCAGATAGGGGACCAATTTTATGTCTTACTACATGCAGGCCATGTGGAAAAACTGCGTGACCTACAAGTTCTCAACAGCCTACCATCCCCAGAACAATGGGTTGGTGTAGAGGTTTAATAGAACCATGAAGAGCATGATAGTTGCCTTAGAAGAACCCCTTAGAAGAAAGTGGGACTTCTACTGCCGTTCCTTCACTTTGCTTATAGAGAAGTCCCTCAGGAAGGGGTTGGTTTCGGCCCCTTTGAGCTCCTCTATGGTCATTCGGTTAGAGTTCCATTGGCCCTACTGAAGGAAGGGTTGGAGAGTGCTCCTTCCATCAAGCAAGTGACTCACTGACTATGTGCTAGGTCTCTGGAGGAGAATGATCCACATGATGACAGAAGCTTCTGATAACTTGAAAGCAGGTCAGTCTCTGGTGAAGCATTGGCATGGCCAGAAGGCCAACATGGTTGAGCTTACTCAAGACCAGCTAGTTCTAGTTATGGTACCTACAGGGCAGAGAGCCTTACAGGACAAATGGATTGGACCCTTCAAGGTTGTGTGCAAGGACAATTATTTTGCAATCCCAAGGAGGCCCCCAGGGTCTTTCACATCAACTGCCTAAGGGCCTATGCCACTAGGCGGTTGCCAGTCAAAGGATCGAATCTAAAGGGTCGACAAGTCAAAGGATCGCATTTTCTTTTTTTCTTTTTTTCACCCAACCCCTTTTTTTTGCTAAACACTTTTTTACCCTAAACGAAAACCTAAAAAAAAAAATATATATAATTAAAATAAAATTCGATCCTTTGACCTGTCGACCCTTTAGATTCAATCCTTTGACTACACCCCACTAGACCAGAACTGTGAGCTTTGCGTCTTGCCTCTACCCGACCTCCTCAGGTGGCAACCTTTAGATGGGATGATAGGTGTTAATCTCTCTTCTGATCTGACTCTGGAACAACAGGAGGAGTGCAAAATACTGTTATATCAGTTTGCCCCTCTGTTTTCATTATCACAGGCTTCACCCCTTGGGGCCAGCATGATATACTCAGCAGGAGTTACAGAATGTCAGACCAGGTAAGAACCCACATAAAGGAAGAGGTCAAGAAGATGGTTGATCTTGGGGTAATAGAGCCATCTACCAGTCCGGGGAATAGTCCAGTAGTGCCAAAGGCAGAATCCAAGGAATTGAAATTCTGTGTAGACTATAGAGCTCTTAATGCAGTCACCACAACTGATGCCCATCCTTTACCTAGGACAGATGAACTGGTGGATAAACTTGGTTCAGGCAAGTTCCTCGGTACATTTATTCTAACCCCAGGCTATTGGTAAATAGCACTGACAGACCATGCCAAGGAGATAACTGCATTTTCAACCCCAGGAGGCCTCTTCCAATTTAAGGTTATGCCTTTTGGACTAAAGAATGCGCCTGTTATATTCCAAAGAATGGTAAATCATGTTCTGAATTGGATGCAGGACTTCTGCATGGCATATTTGGATGATTGCAGTGTTCAGCCCTACTTGGAAAGAACATATTGACCACCTCGGTTATGTTTACCAGGCTTTTGAGCAGGCCAATCTGACCTTAAAGGCAAGCAAGTGTCAAATTGGTCCGAGTAAAGTGGTCTACCTTGGACATGAGGTAGGAGGAGGTGAAATAAGGCCATTTCCTAGCAAAGTACAAGCTGTACACGACTGGGCCACACCTACTACTCAGACCCAAGTGAGAGCCTTCCTAGGGTATTACAAGAACTTCCTAGAGAACTATTTGACCATAATTTCCTCACCCAAATTCCCCATGAATTTCAGGTGGAATGATGAGTGCACTAAGGGTTTTGAAGGACTGAAGAAAGCCCTTTGTCAAGCTCCAGTCTTGAGAGCTCCTGATTACAACCAATCCTTCATTGTACAAACAGATGCTTCTAACACAGGGATAGGTGCAGTTTTGAGTCAACCGGATGGGAAAGGCAGGGAACACCCTATCTGCTTCATCAGTAGGAAAATGAAGGACCGTGAGACAAGGTGGGCAACTATTGAGCGTGAATGTTTTGCCATTGTGTGGTCTCCGAAGAAGTTTGGGCCATACTTGTATGGTTCTACTTTCATTATTCAGGCAAATCACCAACCCTTGAGATGGTTAATGCTGATGGAAGGGGGGAAAATACAAAATTGTAAAGGTGGTCAATTGGCCTCCAAGGGTTTGATTTCACCATAGAACACATGTCAGGGTGTAATTGCCAAAATGCTGATGGTCTCTCCAGAAAGTCTGACGGACTGGATGAGAAGATTCATCCATGAGTGGGTTAAATCCTCCTGTCCCTTAGTCTTAGGGGGGACGGGTGTTTTCTCTTTTCTGTGCTAATTCCCTTCAACCTTATAGACCCCAGCTATTTTGCTGGACTGTAGGACTTTTAATTTTAACCCTGGAGTGAGTGAGCCCTTATTCTCACTCATGTGTTTTTGACCTTATTTGGATTGTGTTTTTATAGTCTGACAAACTCCATAGGCATCTAATTTGTGTATGGCGACACACAGCACCTTCAGTGCAGTGTCAGAGAAATCCTTTAGATTTTTTATAAGGTTTAAATAACGTTCCCAAGAATAGTAAAGTGAAATTGACTTTACTTGCCTTTTCTCTTTGTAGCCCACACAATCCTTTATGGGGCGCTGGGGGGTAACTTAGTAGCCTCTTTTCTTAACCTAGTCATGTAACATTTTTTGTTACCCTCACTACTTTAAATGGCTGGCAGCAGTGGTTTAATTTTCCTACTTTGTGCTTTTCTAACACAGGCTGAATCCTCAGCTGCAGTATAGCACCCATGGGTGACCACTTCGTTAAAATGGCCCTGGTCGTCTTTTTCACCATTTTCTGTTTGTAAGGTCTTTCTTGGGTTTTACTCGCGCCAAGCCAGGTTTGAGCCCTTTGTTCGTTTTGCCTTTGGCGAGCTTCTGTAATGAAACCTGCCCTTGGCTCCAGTGTGTCGAAGGGCAGGCCGTAAGGTAGGTCCCTGAAACTCCCCTGTCCTTTGTCTTTAGGAATGCTTGAATGCACCCAGTCCTGATTGACTGGCTGGCTGTCCTTTTAGGACAGCCACCCTGCTGTTTGACAGCTAGGCTGTGCATGAATTGAATAAACCTGCTTAAAAGGCGAGGTTTTGGGACTGAAGACTGAGTCGACCACTGGAAAGAACACTGATGACTAAACCGGAAAAGAAACCAGAGAAGCTCCGGAAGGGACGCCTTCTTCCCTCTGGTTAATGGGACCAACTACCCATGTGACAAACTCCACTGGACCAACTGGCTGTACTTCTTTGCTGCTGCAGGAACCGAGTGCCAGGGGCCGAGAAATCCGTAGTCGAGTGCAACGTCTGTAAGCCGGCCAGAAGCTGCAGGAGTCTCCCCAGGACCCTCCAGAAGCAGGACGACCAGAGCTAGAGTCCCCTCACCAGAGTGCAGGACTCGAGCAGTGAAGGAAGCCCAACCGTTGTCCAAAGATCCGCGGTGGTGATGTTTACTGAGCGCTGAAACCGCAAAGTGCTGCTGATCTGAAAAGAGCTCATAGCTGCTGACGACCTCCTTATTGCTGCCGCAGTAGTCCTCCAGACGACCTGCCTCTTGTCCCCACGACTGAGGCCCAGGAACCCAGGATCTGCATCACTGCAACCAGACAGAAGCCAGCTGGACCGCTCTTCTTCTAACCAAAGGTACTGTTCCGACTTGGGGTACATACCTCAGTGTCTTCAGCTTTGCTCTTCTCAGTTGAGACATGCAATAGATAATATGCTAGAGTTTATTTCAGCTCCACCCTTCACAAGTGTACCAGCTTGTGACCCTACAGTGATTTTTCTTCAAAAATTGTCTAATTTTGTGCAAGACTTTATCTAAAGTGCCTCAGTCCCAATAAACTGTGCTCCAGTTGACTTTGGCTGTCCTGGCTCCCTGCAGACTATTCTAGTCCACCTGACTTTGATATTTACTGTCCCTCATAGGTGATATATTGATTTTAAACTATTATTGCTGGGGAATGTTTTTATCTAGACTTCATTGGAAGATTTAAGTGCTCACTGTTGGTGAGAATTCTCATTATTTCTGTGCTAATTTCCTTCTACCTTAGAGATCCCCAGCTCTTTTGCTAGACTTTAGGATTTTACATTTTTATCTTGGAGTGAGTGAGACCTTTTTCTCACTCCCTCGAGTATTTTTATCTGATTTGGACTCCGTTTCTTTTGGTTTTGGAGTCTTGACAAACTCCATAGGCATCACCTTTTTGTATTGTGACACACAGCACCCTCAGTACAATGTCACAGAGAAGTCCTTTGGAGTGCTAGGGGGTTACCTAGTATCACCCTTTGTCTACTTTCTCATGTAACAGTTTTATGTTACCCTCCATGCAATTAATGACTGGTGGCAGTGGTTTAATTTTCCTACCATTGTGCGTTTGTACCGCAGGCTGAATCCTCAGGTGCAGTATTGCACCCATGGGTGACCATTTTGTCCAAATGGCCCGGTCTTCTTTTTTTCAGTTTCTTGCTTGTGAAGTCCTTTTTAGGTTTTACTCTGCGCCCCAAACCAGGTTTGGTCCCTTTGTTCATGTTGTCTTTTGCGGGATTCACTGGTGAAGCCCGCCTCTGGCTTCAGCGTGTCTGGCAGGGCAGGAAGCGAGGGAGGTTCCCGAAACTCCCTGTGCTGGGTCTGCTTGGTTACAGGAATGCACCCAAAGGTGATTGGCTGGCTGTCCTTGAAGGACAGCCACCCTGCTGTGTGAGTGGGTGCTGGGATGCGAATGAATGGGATAAACCTGCATAAAAGCAGAGGTCTTTTGCAAGGAAGGCAGAGTCGACCACTGGACGGAGGAACCGAAGTAGAAACTGAAAGAGAGGCTTGCTTCACCCTCCTGGAGCATTGGTTTGCCTGTGAAGCCCTGCTGCAGTGCTGAAGCTCCAATTTCCGTATCGGCCGGAGAAGCCGGAACGAACAACCTTTTCCCTTGGATTGGTGGGACCAACTGACCCCAAGACTAACTTGACTGGAACCCCCTCTCCCTGCTGGCTGTACTTCTTTGCTGCTGCCGGAACCGAGTACAAGGGGACAGGAACACCAGAAACGAGTGCATCATCTTTATGCTGGACCTGAGCTCCAGGAAGATCCTAAGGACTCCCTCGAAGCAGGACGGCCCAAGCCTGAGCCACCTCAACATAGTGCTGGACCCCAGAAGCAAGGGGAGCCCACAAGGTGTCAAAGAACCGCAGTGGTGCTATTAACCAGTAGCTGAAAGCATGAAGTGCTGATGATCTGGAGTAAGCCCATTGCTGCTGCCACCGACCACCAAACCGTAGTGCAGGAGTCCCTGGACGTCCTCCCTCTTGTCCCCATGACTGAGGCCCATTAATGCAGGATCTGCAGGACTACAACAGGAACAGAAGCCAGCTGGAACCATTTCTTCAGACACAAGGTACTGTGAACTAAGGGGTACTTACCTCTTGTTGTGTGTAGTTTGCTTGCTCTCACTGGAGACTTGCATTTGCTGCCCTTTGCAGAGTTGCTTGCATCTCACAGCTTGTGGCCCAACAGTGATTCTTTTCTACAAACTCTCTATAACATTGTGCAGGACTTTTGTGTCATCTTCAAGAAGTGCCTGCGCTCCCCTAGACTTTGCTCAATTGACATTGGCTGTCCTGGCTCCCTGCAGACCCTTCTTACCCTCTGACTTTGTGTTCATCTGTCCCTCAAAAAGTCATACATAAGTTACTTGTATAGCCGGGAAAGGGTTAACCTATAATTCATTGGGGGATTGTAAAGAACTTACTTGTTCAGAGAACTTGTTAACCTTTGTTTACTTCCCTTACATTTTCCTTTTTCCATAACCTCTAGTATTGCATTAAGTGTTAAAGTGATATATCAATGTCCAGTGTCCTAGCTATTGAATTCACCTCGGGGTGTAGGAAGTGTTTGACGTCCCAAAAGGGTATCTACTTGCTTAACTGAAACTGAAGAGTGTATTTTTGAAGTGTATTTTATTGTTGCATATTGCCCTTTCTAAAGAAGGCTTATTTTAAAACTGACTATTAAATTAATAAATACTTATTTTAATAAGAAACCTTGAGTATAAGTGTTATTTGAATACTTGTCACTGTGAATCTGTTTCACCTCTACAGCTCACATTGACCCCTCTTGAGATACGCCTGGCTGCTCAGTCACTCTACCAACTTGTGTAGTACAGACCTATACCAAAGGTTGGGTACCCTTTTGCCAAGAGGACAAGGCTGGTGTAGTCTCCCACTGGGTTGCTTCATACAATCTTGCCGAACACTTGCATGCTCTGAGAACCTGTTTAACCTGTTTCCTTCCCTTAACCTTTCCTTTCAACCAACCTCAGAATCTACAAAGTTTACTAGTGATATATAAATGCCATTACTGTCCTAGTTAGTGAAGTCACCTTGGGGTGTAGGAAGTGTGTAAAACAAAAAGCATCTCTAAAGAGTATCTATTAGCTTTGTGTTAATTCTGGAAAAAGTATTTTTAAAGTATATTTGATAGTTACTTATATTGCCCTTTTTTAAAGAATGCTTATTTAAAAACTACTGTTAAATAATTATAATTAAAACCTTGAGTGCAAGTGTTACTTGGCTACATGTATTTGTGGATTTCATTTCTACAGCTCTACAGCTCACATTTACCCCTCTTGAGATAAGCCTGGCTGCTCAGTCACACTACCAACTTTAGTACAGGCCTATACCAAAAGGTGAGTTGCCTAATACCAAGAGACAAATATTGTGTAGTCTCCCACAGGGTTAATACATCAATTCTTGCCTAACAGTGGGAATCTTTTTCCACACTCCAGAGTCTTTTACTCTTTTTATGGGTGTCATTTCTAATACTCTCCAGTCTTTTTAATTGTATCCTCTTTAACAACATTTGGCACATACTGCCTATTGTTGCTGGGGCTCCTCTTTAACTTTCTCCGACTAACCTTGTGAGAACTACAGTTCCCAAGGGTAGAAAGGATCTTTGGAACCCTTTTACATGCCATTAGGTGAGACCAGCACACCCCACCTTATGTGGAGTGCTGGGGAGATAGAGTATTCACATTCTCATTTCAAATGCAACAATATGTTACAAGGACAAACTTGCCTTTAATGGCTGGTGGCAGTGAACGTTTTTATCAGTTTGGTGCACCTTTACCGAGGGCTGTTTCCACGGCCCCCTGATAAAGGCACCCATGGGTGCTCTTTTAACCAAAATGGCCCCCGTCTTCTTTTTTCGCCATTTTAGCGTTTCTTCGTGTTCCTTCCCCTGACCTCCAGGGTGGGAAATTCCTTTGTGCGATTTTTATCTTGGTGGCCCATGCTCCAGAGTGTGAAGGCAGGAAGCGAGAGAGGAGTTCAAAACTCTGCAGCACTTGTCTTCCAGTCTAACTGCGAGAATCCTGTTCAACCTGGAAGGCTGGCTAAATTTTAATGTTGCAAGGCTGTTTGATTGACTGGGTTCCTGCATAAAAGT
Source organism: Ambystoma mexicanum (assembly GCF_040938575.1). Classification (NCBI taxonomy): domain Eukaryota; kingdom Metazoa; phylum Chordata; class Amphibia; order Caudata; family Ambystomatidae; genus Ambystoma; species Ambystoma mexicanum. Next base: position 214,597,397 of record NC_090921.1, on the reverse strand, counting down.
CTGATCCTGGAAGCTGACTGTGTAGTCAACCACTGGAACCAAAACTGAAGAAGAGGAAGATGAAGAATTTGCGGCTGAAACAATTTCCAGCAACCGGAGAACCTGCTGTGTAACCGGATCCTGCTGTAGCCATTCCTTGAACTCGACCTAGAGACTCCGTAACTACCGACTCCGACCTAGAACCTGGTGAGACCCACTAGACACAAGAAGACCAGCATTTAGACCATCCCATGCCGTGCTGCGCCCTTGCAGGGCTGTAATACCCTAGGCCCTCCAGCCACTGTGCAGTGCAGTCTTCCGAATTCCAAATCTCATTGAAAATTAGTTGGCTTTCTGCTGGTTCTCCAGAGGTACAATTCCAGTCCGAACGTCCCCTTACCAGAGTGCTGGACCTTGCAAATGATGAGAATCCGACCGGCGATAGGCTGTCTTCTGTGCTCCTGAAAAAGGCGCCAAATCCACAGAGACTTATCCAGCCGTGAGGTAAACCTTGCCTAGAGCCTTCCCCGTGATCCCTGCTGCAATTCCAGTGTCCTATATTCTGTCTTCTTGATGAGGGAATTCAACAACCGGGTTTTTGGCTGCAGATCCTGAAGTCCTCCTGCTGCAAAATCTTTTTCTGTTCTGAGGTACTGTGGTGGTTTGGGTATTTACTTATCTTAAGTCTCTTGTGATGCCTGTGTAGTTTTGGGGTGTTTTCTGTGATTGGGAGTCCTCTTGCCCAGGGCACCCAGGCCCGTGCTGGAATCCTCCTAAGGTGTCTTCTCTGAAGCCCCTGACCCTCTTCTAACCCTAGAAGTAAAGTACTCACCTGTTTGCCCAGTTTTCCTAAGGAACTTTGACTTTTGCTACTTAAGAACCTATCCTGACCTGCCTGTTGGACACTAAACCCTAGTGACCCCTCTTCTGCAACTGAGAATACTCATGCTCCAAGAATCAGGGAAAGACTTCTAAGGATTAGGCCTTTTGCGTAGGAAAGAGAATATGTGTTAGTTTTCTTAATTGCAAAAGAAGTTGGTTGGTAACTGTAACTCTGAGAGTGAACAGTTACAAAAGGTATTACTTACCTTAATTATGTTCTGCCATTGTGAAAAGTATATAACACTTTCTTTCCTTAGAAACTGTTTCGCCATTCTAATAGAAAGTAGATGTAAGGTTATTTTACTGAACTGTAAATTGCCTGTGACTCTCCCAAAAGTAATGCTGTTGGCTTCACTAACTATTTCTTTCAGAGAATGGGTGTATACGTTTCCTAACTGGGTCTTGCATCCCCTGACCTGCTGTTAGCCTGTCCAGAAAAGTCTGTATTGGGTTTAACCTACCTAGAATAACCTTGAGGCATTCATAAAGTGTAACACTGGGTTTTGCTTTCCCTTGTCTTCTTTAGACGGATACAAAAACGGTCTGAGGTTATACCTGCCTTTAAGTTGTTGATAGCTCCTTTAAAAAGTGTGTACATTTTACTTACCTTGAGGTAGCGGTTTGCCATCCTAAAATAAGTTGTTACTTATCTCAAAAGCACCTGTAATGGAATATTACATCCTAAGGTTTTACTCACCTAGTATAACTGTGGGTTATCACAAAAGAAGTTCTAGGTTTTTACTGTACCTAGAATAAGTGTTCCACTATTCACAAAAAGTATATTTTCCAGTTGGTTTACTAAGTGATTTCTTGCTGAGTGTCACGGTACAACTGCTAGGGCCTACTACCCTTATATACCTTAAAGCATAGTGTTGTTTTTCTATAATGCGTTTAAATGATCATTGGCACTTCTCCCAAGATGTATCTGGGCCTGCATGTATTTAAAGAAACCATTTATGTTTACAATACATAGTGTTTCTTTGGACCACTTGTATTACAATTTCTTTGTACTGATTCTACAGCCCTCTCTCCCTCCTAAGAGAAGCGTGACTGCTCGGTCTACGCTACCCTGAATTTAGGTGCTACAGCCTTATGTTAGGAGTGGAGTCTTATACTGCCTCAGTTGAATGGTTTTACTAAGCCCTTAGTTGGACTTCAGAAAAACTGTCCTAATAGAACATCATTCTAAGTTTGGCGGTGCAGGAAAAAAGCAGCTTTAGTCCGTTAGCACCACTTCTTTCAGCGGTAACTGAGTTACTGCTGTTTTCCCCATGTTTATGGAGGTAAATCCTTCACTTTACCTCCAAAAATTGATGTATTTACTGTGCAGTAATTCAGTCTGCAGTAAATACACCAAAATTCCCCATGGAGTCCCATGCACTCCAAATATGGGATGTTACACCACCCACCCACACTTGGGCTGGGCACAGTAACTGATTTTTGACAGTAATTCGGCGTAATTACTTATGAATTACCACCAAACTTGGAATGAGGCCCAAAGCGATTAGCAATTGAAAATAATTTGAGATTTAGCATGCACTGTTTAGTCACTTTCATTTAGCACTAACCTTGGTGTATTATCAACTTAAATAGTTTGATGCTCACAAGACCGGTTAAAAGTGGTAATAGAATTTGAGACTTTCTTGCCTCTTCCCAGAGCTGGGTCATCCTGCTTGATGTAAAGCATCGGATCCCCTAAATTAATTTGGTGTTTTTCCTTTTTCCCCTCAGCTGCACGAGCTAATCCCTGCGGTGATGACCTGTATTGTAAGCCGACAGCTCTGCTTGCGTCCAGATGTGGACAACCACTGGGCCCTTCGAGATTTTGCAGCCAGGCTGATTGCTCAAATTTGTAAAAACTTCAGCACCACCACTAATAACATCCAGTCCCGGATCACCAAGACCTTCACCAAGGTGAGTGCGTAAAGAGAAGCCTTTGTTACTAGTGTGAAAGCTGTAAAAGCGAGATGCCAACAGAGGGGCATGGGTGGGTGTGTGTGAGATCATACCACTGGGGTAGTGCTGTGCCAGTTTCTTCATTAATTGACTGCAGCTGAGCCATGGACTTTCAAAACAGCAGCTCTAAACACAGCTACACATCTTATTTTACCATACTAAGTTGTGCAGAATTAGCTGTGTCTGCTCTGCCCAGTATTTGGGTTAACATCTGTTTCATGTGCTCAGATGTGCACATTTTTAGCTGTGAAATCGTCTGAACAATTGCCCTGGGAAATGCAGCTCAGAGCAAAACCTGTCAGCCCTTGCATGGAACTATGGAACAAAGCCACATTCAAACGATAGTGTGTGGCTCACTTGACCCTTACTACATTAAAATCTGACCTACAGAGCTGTCAATGTTGATACCTTTTGCGACGTTGCAGCTATGGTTTAATACACTTTTATACTGTGATAAATCGTCACCATAGTAGTTTCAGGGCTGCTAAGGGTATCCATAGTGTCGTATTGGTGCCCTCACTCCTCCTCCCTGGGTATCAAGACCATTGTCTGCTGGAGATAAGGGTAAGCAAGGGAAAGGGAGTGGGAAATGGATGTCAAAAACAAAAGGATGGGGGATGCAGCAGAGAAGCCATTTTGTGGAAGCATGGGTGTCAAAATGAGTGGACCATAGTTCTGGAGCGAGCGAGAGGAGGATATGTCGTAAGCTGGTGTGAACATTTGATTGCTGGAAGCGTGTAAGTTTGAAAACTGTGCAATGTTGATTGTGCGAGTTGCTTGGACGTGCATATACAATTCTGAAAGTTTGGCTTTTCACCCCAGCATATCTAGAGATTGTACCATAGGACAAAATTCAGAAAGCTAATTCTGGGACTTCCAAACCTTAGCCAAGTGTAGCCTTGTCGAAGAACAGACTGCCTATAACAGTGAAAGATGTGGGTAACTTAAGGTCGGGGAATAGGAACTCATGAGGTAAATTTGAGAAATCCTGGCGCCTTCCTATAAAAAGCCATGGAGTGTGTTCTATCATGCAAGACTATATGCTTTGGTCTGTGTACCTTCAAGCATTGTGATGTTTTAACAAATCTGTTCATGACTCTATAACCAGTACTTATCCCAAGACTTAACTTACTTACTTGTATTTATAATAAACCTTTATTTTTTATAATACTTCTGGTTGTAGTGTTTCTATTGAATCCTTGGTATACTACAGGTTCTGTGTACTTTCCTACAGCCCTCTGTCCATCCTAAGATAAGCCTGGCTGCTCTGTCTACACTACCATATAGTCAGGCGGTACAGCCTTATACTAAGAGTGCAGTCTTGTACTGTCTCATTTGAATAGTTTTACTAAGCCTTTATTTGGACTTCAGAAAAACTGTCCTAACAAACTGTATCTCTGTGAAAGAAGTTATAAAGTGTCATTAAATATATGCTTATATTTGAGTTACATTCTGCCCCTCTAAAAAGTGTTTAAGTGCATAACTCTGAATGGTGTTTCCCCACTTCTGAAAAGTGTTGGCACTGTTTTATCATTGCTTAACTGAGTGTAAAATAGTGATAGGGCCAATTACCTTGAAATAAATGAAAGTGCAATTGGGATGCGCTGTGCCCGATTTGCTAAGTGCATTCTAAAATAGTTCATACTTATCATTAAGTAGCCTGAGGCCCCTCCAAAAAGTATTGGAGTTGTTTTACTAGCTCTGAACCGAGTTCTAAAAAGTGTTGTTGCCCAGTGTATACTTGTTACAGGGTTGGTTTATTATGTTATTTCATAACTGAGTTTCACTGCATGACTGACGGGGTGAACTACCCTTGAAATACTGATTGTATCTCTCACCTGGTCTTATTCCCAAGAATAGTATATTACTATACTGAAAGTATAACCTTAGGTTTGACTCACCTTGACTTGCTTCTTGCTCTTCTAAATAAGATTATACCTTGGTTTGCATACCATAGGTATTCAGTAGGTTTTTACGATTGTGTTTATATAATGTGATAGTACTTATTTCCCCAAGATTTATCTGGGTCTACTTGTATTTAAATAAACCATTTATTTTTAGAATACATAGTGTTTCTTTGGACCATATGTATGCTACAATTTCTTTGTACCAAGCTACAGCTCTTTCTCCCTCCTAAAATGCGCTTGGCTACTCTGTCCATGCTATCAAAACAAGCTCAGGTGGGACAGCCTTATACTAAGAGTGGAGCTTATGTACTGCCTCAGATATGGTTTTTATGTAGTCTGGTAGGTGTTGGCCAAAGTTTGTATGCAGTACCCTCTTGGAACACTACAAACAACTCATGAATACAGGTATAGGAAACCCAATCTTTGGTACAAGCTTGTACTACAGTTTTGGTAGCGCGTTGAGCAGCCAGGCTTATCTCAAGAGGGGTCAATGTGAGCTGTAGTGGAGTTAGAGATTTACAGTTACAGGTATTCAAATAAACTCTTACACGCAAGGTTTCTTGAATAAACAATTATTAATGTAATTATCAGTCAGTTAGAATAAGCCTTCTTCAGAAGGGAGCAATATAACAGTAACACTCGAATACACTTCATGAAATACACACTCTTAATATCTCTAAATAATTAGATACCCTTTTGGGATGGCCAACAGACACTACCTACACCCACAGGTGACTTTAATTGTTAGGGTGCTGGGGACATAATATATCAATGTTGCATTTCGAATCATGTAGTAATAAGTCAAAGGAAAATATTATTTAAAACATACAAGAGACCACAAATATTCTTAAGCAGGCAAATACTTTTGGATTCCCCAAAAAGAGTCATTCAGTTCAATAGGCTAAGGCGAAGTAAATGGACACAAGTCGTATATAGGATGAAGCACTTCTGATGGGTAAGTAGAAAAGCCTTTGCACAATGTCTTAGGAGTCTTTGATGAAAAGAAGAATCAAATGTAGGGCCACAAGCGGATTAGACTTGAGTAGTAGAAGATGCAAGCAACTCTACAGCAAGAGGTAAGTTCTCTCAGACTTTTTACGGTACCTTTAAAAATGAAGGAAAGATGTAGCAGATGACTTATGTTCCTGTGCAGCTCTGCAGATCCCACTGTTCCCGGGTGTTAGGGAGAATTCTCTGTTCAGGCTGAATTTCCTAACCTAGTGGGTCCCCCAGCAGCTTTGCTGGATTTTGTGGGGTTTATTTTTTTTCTCCTGCAAAGAGTGAGACTCTTTTACCCTCCCTCTTGGACATGATTTGAGTGTGTTCCTTTGACTCTAGTTGTGTTCAATGGGCTATGGGGTCTTTTACTCCATAGGGCTTCATGTGTTTTTGTGATGTGTGTACACAGCACCCTCAGTGCAGTAACACAGGGGTGTCATAGTGACCCCCCAGTATAGACTCCATACCCTGTGACTGACTGTCTCCCAGGGCATGTAAAGTCACCATTGACTTTACTAGTCTTGAATTCTGAACAGAACCAGTACAAACCATCATATTGTGGACGTACTGGCTGGGGCAATTCGATTGCCCCGGGGTCTGTTAGTCAAGGGGGCACGTCTCCGTCCCCCCGATCGAGTTTTGGCTGGTGGCAGTGGATACTACTTTTTATATTCAACCGCGGATATTTCTCTATGGGATTTTCCCATTGTTCGAGGCTACTATCTTTATTCATTTAATTACGATAGCCTCGAACATACCGCCAGTTTATTTAATTATTAATTCTCTGGTTGGTATTTTTTGCCAAAACTCGGTTCTAAAATGGCGTTTGTGTTCTCTTCTGTGACTCCAACCCAAGTCGAGCCCTTTGTTCCACTATTTTGGCGGGCTTCTCCACAGAAGCCTCCAAAGGGATGCCACTCTGTCTGGGGTACTTAGCAGGGGTGGAGGGGGATTTAGGCACCCTGGACTGAGTTGGCTAGGCAATTCAAGTCGCATTCCGTCCTGATTGGCCCAACTGGTGAGCCGGCCGGCTCACCACTTAGCATGTTTGAGTGACAGCTAGGCTGAGTGAATGGGGGTTTTCTGCATAAAAGCAGGGCTTTGGGGACTGGAACTTCAGAAGTCGCCACAGGACCTAAGAATCCGACGAGGGAGAAGCTGAGCCGACCTGCTACGACGACACCACCGGTGGAGCCCTGCTCAACCGTCTCACCACTTTTCCCAGCGACAGAGGAGATCTCCCGCCGGAGAGTCGTCTTCCTTTGACTGGTGGGGATAACCAGTTTCACCGTCTTTTCGCCTTCCCGACGCATCTCGTGGCCGCCTTGCCAGTGCCAAGCACCCCGGCAACCGGAATAGCACGTTTTACCACGACCGCGAAATAAAGGGTAATACCTTTAACTGGAAAACTCTGCGGCTGGTTTCTTCCCTGGCAGTGCAACAACCTTCATCTTTCCTCCACGTTGAGACCTTCTCTTCCTCTGGACGACGCCGAGACTTGCACCCGCTGCCAGGAACAACTGCCACCGCTGGAGGATCCTTCCCACTTAAGGTACCGTGTTCCGCCTGGCTTCCCTTGCCACCGACTGTATGGGGTAGATTTAGCCCCCGGCTTTCGAACCAGGGTTAGCCTGGGACACCCTGGCTAAACTTTTCTGAGCCTCTCTAAACTCTTTTCAAACTCTCTGCAAGACTTTCAAAGCCTAGTGTAACCGTGTGATCTTGGGCGCATTTGTGCTCTGCTCTCTCTGAGTGGGCCCAGCCTATGGACTTTGGCTCACCAGCGACTTTTGCTCTTCGGCCTTGCTAAAAGTGTTCCTAAATCTTAGAGTGGTGTATCTTCACATATTCTGCCTTTTTCCCTCCCTTTTTCATGAACTTATTGGAGTGCCATCTATAGTTAAGCGCTCACCTCTGTCTGGAAATAAGTGGTGTTAACTAAGACTTGTCTGACAAGAAATAAGGGTTGTATATATCATAATAGTAACTGTGTTTAGAGTGTTTTACAAATAAGGGTGCTGGAGTGTTTCAAACAGTGTGTGTGTAAATAATTAATTATATACTTTGGTACCAAAGCTCTGGTCAGTGTTTGCTTGTGCTATTGTTTCTGAGTGCCTATTGTGTATACTTTGCATACTGCCTAACTCTTCTTGAGGGAAGTCTGACTGCTCAGCCACAGCTACCAGGTAAATCTGGTTGGTACAGACTGCTACCAAGTGGGTTTACTGCTAACACCTGTTGTCCTAAATCTTTTGCAGTGTTCGCAAAGGGAACTGCACAGGTTTCTGCCTAACACTGGGCCTCAGTCATGGGGACAAGAGGGAGGACGTCGGGGGACTCCTGCACTGCACTGGGATGGTTTAAACTTGCAACCGGCGAACATCACTTTCAATGGCTGTTCAGTGTTTCAGCTCCTCATGTCCACTGCAGATAGCAACACTGCGGTTCCTGGCTGTCGAGATGGACTTTCCTTGCTTCTGGGGTCCCACACTCTATTGAGGGGGCTCAGGATCAGTCAGTCCTGCTTCGTGGGAGTTCAGAGGAACTTCCTGGAGCTCTAGGCCAGCTTAAAAGCAACACACACAATCTGGTGTTCCTCTCCCTGGCTATACGGTTTCTAGCAGCAACTCTGTGGCAATTCAGGCAGCTCCGAGGGGGATGTCCAGGTGGCTTACTTTGGAGTTAATTGGTCACACCAACTCAAAGGGAGAAGTTGTCCATGCAGGGGCTTCTCTGTCGATACGAATTTGGAGTTTTAGCACAGCAGCAGGGCTTCACCAGGCAAACCCACGGTCCAGGAGTTGCAGCAGGCGTCCTCTTCAAGTTCTTCTTCGGTTCCTTTGTCCAGTGGTCGACTCTGCATTCCAAGCCAAAAGCCTCGTCTTTTATTCAGTTCTCTCCCATTCATTCCAGCCTAGCTGTCAATCACCCAGCAGGGGGGCTGTCCTTGCCGGACAATCAGCCGGCCAATCACCACAGAGTGCATTTCTAGTCTCCTAGGAGACTAAGCACAGGGATTTTCGGGCACCTCCCTCACTTCCTGCCTACCCCAGACACCCTGGAGCCAGAGGCGGGCTTCATTTGTGAATCCCACCAAAGGCAAAGGGAACAAATGGGACCAAACCTGGTTGGTGCGCAGAGTAACTCTTAAGAAGGACCTTTCCACAAAGAAATGGTGAAAAAAGAAGACCGGGGCCATTTTGACAAAAATGGCACCCTTGGGTGCTTTACTGCAGCTGCAAACGCTGCCTGTGCTATATACACACCACGGTAATTAAAACAAAACCACTGCCACCAGACATTCAGTGAGGAAAGGGTAACATAAAAATGTTACATGAGTAGCTAGACAAAGGGGATACGAGGTGTCCCCTCCAGCACCCTATTGTAAGATAGTGTGTGCTGGGTCTAGAAAGTTACAATGGTAAGTAAAGAGAATTTCACTTTAGTGCTCTTGGAAACAGTAGTTTATCCAAGAAAAGGTATTTAGACCTTTGGGAAATCTTCCCTGTGCCACTGCACTGAAGGTGCGGTGTGACACAATGTAAAAGATGCTGCCTATGGAGTTTGTCAAGACTCCCCAACCAAAAGAAACAGTGTTCAAAATCACATGAAAATACATGAGGAAGTGGGGGAAAAAGGGTCTCGCTCTCTCCAGGTTAAATAAATGAAGTCCTCAAAATCCAGCAAAGTTGCTTGGGGTCTCCAAGGTGGAGGGAATTGGCACATTTTCGAGAATTCTCACTAACAGTAGGACTTTAAAACTGTTCTAACACAGTACTATTATAGTTATACCAACATTACTTTCTGGAATAGTGCAACACAATTCAAAGGTAAGTAAGGACTCAGTAATACACTTTTAGAATGGCAGTATGCACTTCAAAATCAGTAAAACCCTGTTGGTCGTAAACCATTACATTTATTCGGTTTCAGGAATATGTAGGCACACCAACATTACTTTTTTAGAAGAGTGGGACACAATTCAAAGGTAATTAATAACTGATACTTTTCATATTCGCAGTAAGCAACTCAAAAAGTAATAACTTTAATACTTGTAACATTCTATTTCGGGAATAAAGGTTACAGTACCAACACATAGTTGTACTTGTTATTATTTCTTCACAGAGGCCATGTACTTGGCAGCCCTTCCATAATCTAGGGCATGAATGTTATCAGAGGCAGAATCCGTGGTGGTCCACGGGCCAGCTGTAGGCAGGTCAGGATGAGGCACAACTGTAAGAGTTCCAGAGGGTTTTTTCACCTGAAAAGTTAGACTTTAGAGTCAGTAGAAGTGTTCAGAGACTTTGTAGAATTCAGCTTGGGCGGACCGCCAAACACACAAATCGCCACCATAGCCCCACAGGAGCGACAAGACTTTAGGTAGGTATTACCTCAGGCCACCCAACACCTCAGCAGTGAAGAAGAGCTTGCAGACTGTTGGGTAAGATTTTGTGAAGTCCAACTGGTGTAGGACTTTTACAAGACTTTTCTGCTTGGCATTAGTGACCCAACGTTTAACAAAGGCCTGCACTACATAAGTCGGAAGAGTGGCTTAGCCGCCAGGCTTATCTTAGAAGGGGTACTGTCAGGTGTAGAGCATTACAATGAAACCAGTAAATTCAAGTATTCAGGTAAACACTTACACCCTGGAAAGTTATATTGAAATGAGTTATTTTTATGTACACAAAGCAAAATAATCACACTAGATATGCAGCAACTAATAGTAACCAAGTAGAATTTCAAAATCAAATTATTCAAGCAGCAATAATGCAGGTGAGTACATTCATTTTGTACTAAAACATTTCCAGCACAATAAGTGAAATTCGTTAAGGTCAGTAGTAGCACTTAATCGTTCACCATACATTAATTAATTAATACATTAATTAATTAATCGTTCATTCATGGAGGGTAACACCAAACTCTATAGAACGAATAGAACACTGTAGCACTGTAACAATAGTCTTTTCTCCCAGAGCGATTTTTTCCTGCAATAAGAGTGTAAAACAATTAAAACCTTTATAGGGGACAAGCACTGCCAAAGCAGATAGGGTTTGTTAGGCAGAAACCTGTGCAGTTCACTTGGGGACCACTGCAAAAGATTTAGGACTACAGGTGGTTGGCAGTAAACCCAATTGGTAGCAGTCTGTACCACCCAGATTTACCTGGTAGCTGTGGCTGAGCAGTCAGACTTCTCTCAAGATGAGTTAGGCAGTATATAGAGTGTACACAATAGGTACAGAGATACTGTAGCACAAGCAAACACTGACCAGAGCTTTGGTGTAAAAGTATATCATTATTTATTTAAAGAAACACTTGTAAATTACACTAGCACAAAAAGAGGTAAGTAAATTCAACACACAGTCACTATTATATATATACAACCCTAATTACTTATTAGACAAGTCTTAGTGAGAAACACCACTTATTTTCAGACAGAGGTGAGCGCTTAACCTAAGATGGCACTCTAATAAGTTATATAAAAAGGGAGGGAAAAGGCAGAGTTATGAAAGCACACAATTGCAATACTTTTCAAAGAACCACAGTGAGGCAGGTTAGGCAAAGTCTACTGGAGAGCAAGGAAGTTCAAATGCCAGGCCCACTCTTAGAGAGAGCAAGCGAAATGTGTCCAGGATCACACAGTGGGGTTATGCCCAAAGAGTCTTTGTAGATAGTTCACAAAAGATTGAGATCAAGTCAGGAAAAGTTAGTTAACAGGCCCCAGGCTAACCCAGGTTAGGAAGTCGAGGATTTACTGTTACCCCGAACGATCTGTCGCAAGGGAAGCCAAGCGGGACACAGTACCTGAAATGGGAAGAACGCTCCATCGGGGGCAGTTGTTCTTGGCAGCAGGTGCAAGTCAGTGTTTCGTCCAGAGGAAGAGGAGGTCTCGACGTGGAGGAAAGATGAAGGTCGTTGCACTGCCAGGGAAGAAACCAGCCGCAGAGTTTTCCGGTTACAAGGTATTACCCTTTTCTTCGCGGTAGTGGTAAACCGTGGTATTCTGGTTTGCCGGGGTGCTTAGCACGGGCAAGGCGGCCACGAGATGGTCCAGGAAGGCAAAAAGACTGGCAAACTGGTTATCCCCACCAGTCAAAGGAAGAAGACTCTCCGGACTGGAGATCTCCTCTGTCGTCGGGAAAAGTGGTGAGACGGTTCAGCAGGGCTCCACCGGTGGTGTCGTCGTTGCAGGTCGGCTCGGCTTCTCCCTCCTCGGATTCTTTAGGTCCTGTGGCGACTTCTGATGTTCCAGTCCCCAAAGCCATGCTTCCATTCAGTCAGCCTAGCTGTGACTCGAACATGCTAAGTGGTGAGCCGGGCGGCTCACCACTTGGGCCAATCACACAAGAGTGCGACTTGAGTTGCCGAGGCAACACAGTCCAGGGTGCCTAAACCCCCTCGCACATCCTCTGTGGTACCCAGACAGAGTGGCACCACTTTTGGAGGCTTCTGTGGAGAAGCCCGCCAAAAAGTGGAACAAAGGGCTCGACATTTTGGAACAGAGTTTCGGGAAAAAATACCAACCGGTGAATTTATATTAATTTAATAAACCGGCAGTATGTTCGAGGCTATTTTAAAAAGTGGTAGCCTCGAACAATGGGAAAATCCCATAGGAATACATTTGCGGTCGAATATAAAAAGTAGTATCCACTGCCACCAGTCAAAACTCGGTCGGGGGGGATTGGACAGTGCCCCCTCGAACAACAGACCCCGGGGCAACCGAATTTCCCCGACCAGTACGTCCACAATATGATGGTTTGTACTGGTTCTGTTCACAATTTAAGACTAGTAAAGTCAATGGTGACTTTACATGCCCTGGGAGACAGTAATCAGTCCCAGGGTATGGTGTCTGTTTGGGGGTCGCTATGCCACCCATGGGTTACTGCACGGAGGGTGCTGTGTAACCCACATATCAAAAACACATGAAGCCCTATGGGGTAAAGGACCCCATAGCCCATAGAACACATCCAAAGTCAAAAGAACACCTCACATCATGTCGAAGAGTGGGAGAAAAAGAGTCTCACTCTTAGCAGGAGAAAAAAATAAACCCCAAAAATCCAGCAAAGCTGCTGGGGGACTCACTAGGTTTGGGAAATTAGCCTTTACAGAGAATTCTCCCTAAAAGGGTTCAGGAGGGATGCCTTTAGGGAGCCAGGAAAGCCAAAGTCAACAGTACAGTTCTAGTTCTGATGCATACCTCTTTGAAAAAGTTAGTTGAACAGTCGTAGTTGAAGAAAAATCCAGGAGCTCAAGACAGCATACCAGATGTGCACATGCTATTAGGGCGAAACAAGTGATTTACAGTAATTGAAAAGGATAGAAAGGAACACTCCCCAAGCTAGGAACACTAGATTTGGCTAAAGGTGGTTGAGCCCAAGGCCCCACAGTACCTTAGAATTGAAGCAGATGTTCCAGCTGACTTCCTTCTTGATGCAGCTCCTTGTCCCTGGACCTTGGACATGGTGGCGAAAGGAAGAACGTCTGGCAGCAATGTATTACACTCTTTACATCGGCTTTGTGTTTTTGGCTCCTTTCTCTCAGCGCCAAAGAGGAACGAATATCTGGTTGGAATTTCCTCGGTCCTGTACACTGGTGAGGGGACTCTGGAGGAAGATTACTTGCTTCTGTAAAATTACCCGGATGCCTGCAAAGTTTCCACCGGATTACTCCTCGGAAGAAGTTGCAAACGTTGATGGTCCAGTTACCCCGTGTATTGGGAAATTGCAGGACAGGAAGGTCGCAGCGACTCAGGGGTTGGCTCAGAATAAAGCAGGTCTTGAGGCTAGTTGGTCCCGCCAGCCTAAGGGAGGAAGTCGTCCCGATTGATGGGAAAATGGGGTCAGCACAGATGCAAGGTTTCACTGGTGTTTTCGTGGTCCTGGAAGGTGCTGCTGGCTAATCTCTCCTTCTTCTGATTTGATGTTGCAGTGGTTGACTCTGCATGTAGGTCCCAAAACCCTCGACTTCTATGCAAAATCCCATATTCAGTCACAGCACTTAGCTGTCAATCGCACGTGGGTTGTTGTCCTCTAGGACAGCTACCTGCCCAGTTGGAACTGGGTTTGGCCAGATATGCCTACAAAGTCCAGTGACGTCTGGGGCTCCTCTCTCACTTCCTGCCCAGAAAAACTGGAGCCTGGGTGGGCTTCAGGTCTGAAGCCCACCAAAGGCAAAACACACAATGGACTCAAACTTGATCTAAACGACTGAGTAAAAGCACAGAAAGAACTAACAAACGGGAAATGGTGAAAAAGGAAAACCGTGGCCATTTTGGTTCACCCTTTGGTGCTGTACTGCAGCTGAGAAATCACCCTGCAGATACCTTGCACAAAAGGTAATAAAAACGAAACGACTGCCACCAGCCATTCAAGTTACTTGAGAAGTGGGATAAGGAGTTACAATGTACCCCCCACCACTCCACATTAAGTGGTGTGTACTGGACCCACAAAGGAAAAAGGTAAGTAAGACAAAAGTTGCCCTACTATTCTTGGGAACTAATAATAATTTTAATTTGTTTTTAGTTCAAGTAATGAGGATATATATTTAGCAAAGGCTGCTGTGTGTCACTATATAAAAAGCAGATGCCTATGGCGTTTACCAGACTCCATTAAAACATAAGGAACACTAAATCTTAGTCAGAGGAAAAAGGCATGAGTGGGTGGCGAAAAGGCCCACTCACTCGGGGGGAGGGGGGGTTAAAAATAAAAAAGAAGGTCCCATATTCCAGCAATAGGCTGGGGGGTCTCTAAGGTTAAAGGCAATTAGCACAGAAGAACAGAGGTTACATACCCAGTGTTGGGGAGAATTCTCAGAAATTTGCTAATTCCTCTCTACCTTAGAGACCCCAAGCTCCTTTTCTGGACTCTAGGACTTTTTCATTTCTCCAGCATTGGATCTTTCATAGATTCAGATGCTTGAATTTTCCCTGTCGTCAGACCGGGAGTCCTCAGTGATTTAAATAATGGTTACATTATTTCCATAGAATTATAAATGTAGATTGCCCATTCTGGTCTATGAGCCATTTACTTCTGTAGTCCCTCCACCTCACTTTGGTCCTTTATGGCCCCAACCAATGTAACCTTTTTAAGTTGCCCTTTCCGCGATGAATGGCTGGTGGCAGTGGTTTACTTTTGTACTACTTTGGTGTCTTTACCGTGGGCTGCGTTCGTAGCTGCAGTAAAGCACCCTTGGGTGCCATTTCTGTCAAATTGGCCCTGGTCTTCTTTTTTCGCCATTTCTTTGTGGAAAGGTGCTTTTTGAGATTTACTCTGCGCGCCAAAACAGGTTTGTTTTGTTTGTTTTTGTTTGTTTATTGTGTGCGCCGGACCCAGAGGTATCAGGGCACAGGTTAAGAAAACTTACAGCTGTCACAGGTTTCCCCCCTTCTCACCTGTCTATGTTGCCTGATGTCCTCTTTAGGTGGAGTCTTCTTTCGTATGGTTCGGGACTTAAATAAGCCCGCTCGGCCGTCCTCGGCTTCCAGATTAAGTTCAGCTTCGATGTCCAGGATCTCGGGGAAACTCCGAGAGTATTCAAGAATGAGTTGGGGGGCACGCGGAAGCGACGCAGGGTTTCCGGGAAGTTAGGAAATAGGGAAGAAGTCGGGAGAAGGGAATCCAGAGGCCAGGGGATAGCAAGTAGCACTAGAGAAGGTTCGGAGCACACGTCCGATCACAGCTAGTAGCAGCGTTGAGACGCGGGGGTGTGGCTTCTTTATAGAGGACGCTGCGTAGAACGTGAAGACTGGCGAGCAGCATTCTGAGTTTGCCGCCATGTTGGTAGTATTATGGAGTGTAAGGCCCGACGTGTCGGGGACCAGGAGGCCCAGAAGGGGCGAGTTCGATGGTTCATGACAGCACGCCTCCTCCGGAAACTCGTTCCACCGGGTTTGCCCGGGTGTATGAGATGGAACCTTCTGAGTAGCCTGGGGGTATTTAGATTTGATATAGGTTCCCAAGTGCGTTCACTGGGGGGGGATATCCTTTCCATTCCACCAGGTACTGGAGTTTGCCACGTCTATGTCTAGAATCGCAAATCCTGGAGACCTCATACTCCAGTTGGTCATTGATGAGTACTGGTTTAGGCCGAAGGTTAGTTTGAGAGGTCTGAACATATGGCTTCATTAAAGACGTGTGAAAGACTGGGTGGATTTTCTTCCAGGAGTCTGGAAGCTTGAGTCGGTAGGCCACTGGGTTGATGATTTCCTTTATTAGGAATGGCTCATAATATGGAGGAGCCAATTTATTTGGTCGCAAATGCCTTGGTAGCAGTTTCGAAGACAGCCAAACCTTATCCCCTATTGTGTAGGAGGGGCTTGGTCTTCGTTTGGAGTCTGCATACAGTTTGGTCTGGGTCCTGGCCTTTTCTAATTGTTCTTTGGCTTCTCTTTGAACATTAATGAGCATTTCAATCCAGGAATCGACTGTTGGAACTGGTGTAGGATGAGGAAGGAGGGAGGGTAGAACCGAAGGGTGGAATCCTTGGCTACAGAAAAAAGGACTGGTCTGAATAGCAGAGTGGTCCGAATTATTATAGGCGAATTCTAACACTGGTATTGAGAGGGACCAATCGTCCTGGACCTTGGTAGCGAAGCAACAGATGTATTGTTCCAAGGTTTGGTTTACGCGCTCTCTGGCTCCGTTGGTTTGGGGATGATATCCTGAGGAAAGAGCGCGTTGGATTCCTAGTAATTGGCAAATATGTTTCCAGAACTGAGAAATGTGTTGGGACCCTCTGTCTGATATGATCTTGGAAGGAAGTCCATGCAGTCGGAATATGTGTTCCAGGAAAATTCCAGCAAGTTCTGACGAGTATGGCAGTTTAAACAGGGGTGTAAAATGGGCCACATGGGTGAACAAATCAATGGTGACCATGATGGTTGTGTATCCCCTGGAAGGTGGTAATTCCACAATGAAGTCTGTTGCTATGAATTCCCAAGGCCTTGTTGGAAGTGGAGGTTGCTGCAATAGACCCGCTGGTCTCTTGTTGTCATGTTTGTTTTGATTACAGACAGAGCATGCCTGGATATACCTTTCGTACATCAGCTTTCACTCCAGGCCACCAAAATTACCTTTGTATTAATCGGAGGGTATTGGTAATACCATGATGCCTGGAGTAAAGAGTATCGTGACAGAGATTTATTATCCTTTGCTGTAGTTTTTGTGTTGGGATGACCAAGGCATTGTCTTTGAACAAGTATCCATTTTTGGTCTTCAGTTTCCACTGGTTCTTGTCTGAGATATCTTTCCAGAGTTCCGAGGATTGAGTCTAACTGCGGACTTCATCTAGGAGGCTGGTCGCCTGGGCTACAATTGTTGTGTAGGGAAACATCTTGGGAAATGTTCGGTCATAAGGAGGTTCATAGTCAGGGCACCGAGACAAGGCGTCAGCAATTACGTTTTGTGTTCCCGGAACATGGTGAATTTGAAACTGGTATTGAGCAAAGAAGAAGAACGCCCAACGGGCCTGACGGCTGTTCCTGCATTCCAGGGCCTGTAACACTTGGAGATTTCGATGGTCCGTCCGAACCTGGACAGGATGTTTAGCTCCCAGAAGTAAATGACGCCCCTCGGTGAAGGCTTGACGGATGGCTAGAAGTTCCTTTTCTAAGACTGAGTAATGAGTTTCACTGTAGGTCAATGTCCGTGAAAGATAGGCAATAGGATGTTCCAGCCCGTCCTCTAGTTCCTGTTTCAGAACTCATAACTGCTCTGATGGCATAGTTAGAGGCATCTGTTTCCACTAGGAATGGTAGATTTATATCAGGTTGAACCAGGATGGGGGCTTGTGTAAATTCTGTTTTCAGGCGTTGGAAGGCCTTCTCATGGGCTGGGGTCCAATGATAGGGAGTATCTTTCTTCAACAAGGAGATGATCGGTTGAACAATCTCGGAGAAGGATGGTATAAACTTCCGATAGAAATTGGCCAAGCCCAGGAAAGATAGGATCTGTTTTACGGAGGTCGGAGTTGGCCAGGATAGTATGGCCTTAACCTTGGATTGATCCATGCCCATGTCATCTGGGCTAAGGACAAATCCTAGATGGTGAACAGTGGAAACATGAAAAAGGCATTTCTCGGGTTTTGCTAGAAGCTTGTGTTCATGTAGCCGTTGTAACACTGATTTAACATGTTATTCATGCTTGAGAGGATCCTTGGAGAATATCAAAATATCGTCCAAGTAGACGATGACGAAAAGAAATAGCATATCCGAAAATACCCAGTCCATAAAGCGTTGGAAGATTGCCAGAGCATTAGAGAGTCCAAAGGGCATG
This sequence comes from Ambystoma mexicanum, assembly GCF_040938575.1. Classification (NCBI taxonomy): domain Eukaryota; kingdom Metazoa; phylum Chordata; class Amphibia; order Caudata; family Ambystomatidae; genus Ambystoma; species Ambystoma mexicanum. Next base: position 214,579,408 of record NC_090921.1, on the reverse strand, counting down.
ACCAAGTATTCGTAATGCCCAAAGGGTGTTCTGAAGACTGTCAAGTGATAAGCACCCCTGAGATCCAATTTGGTGAATATCACGGCTCCTCTTACAGCTTCCAGGATATCCAAGATCAAGGGTAATTGATAACGATCCTTAAGGGTGCACTGATTAAGACCTCGATAATCAAGACAAGGTCTGAGTTCCTTGGTGTCTTTTTTTAGGAACAAAAAATAATGAGGCTCCAGCCGGAGACTTGGATGGGCGTATGGTGCAGTTTTTTAGGTTAGTATCTAGGTATTAACGAAGGGCCTTTTTCTCTGGTTCAGACAGGATAAACATCCTTCCAAAGGGAATCACGGCTGAAGGTTCGGTTTCAATAGCATAGTCCTCAGGCCTCTGGGGTGGCAGGGCTTGGACAATAGCAGAGGAGAACACATCAGCCTATTCCTGGTAGGTTTTAGGGACCTGGACGATGTTGGAGAAGATCTTGCTGAGTTGTTGAATGTTCTTCTGATGTTGGTTAAGGATCCTGGAGCAGACAATGGGACATGCAAAATTTGGAACCTAGGAACAGGGAACCAGCTGTCCAATTGATGTATGGGTTGTGTTTTTGTAGCCAGGGCATTCCCAAAACCATTGGGTAATGGGCAGATTTTATGATGTCAAACTTTATCCTCAGTGATGGTTTATAGCAAGCTCAGTTTCCTTAGTCTGAAGGGTTATGGGTCGAGAAGAAAGAGGTCTTCCATCAATTGCTTCTACAGGTTGCATAAAGTTCCGGGATTCGTAAGGAATATGATGTTTAAGGACCCATTCCTGATCTATGAATATTCCCATGGCCCCACAGTCCTCTAGTGCCAGAATGGGGTAGGATTCCTTCTTAGGTGACGATCGAAAAGCCTGTAAGACTACCAGGGAGTTTTGTCCAGGAGAGTTCACGGATGGTATAGATGTGGAGCCTGCATCTCTCTCCCGAAACTGAGCTCCATCTAGGACCGGGAGCTGGCGTTTCCCGAATGCCGTGGAGGGGCTAAGGGACATTCTCTGACTAAATGCTTGTCCGAGGCACCGTACATGCATAAGCCAGTATGGATCCTTCTCAGCCTTTCTTGGGGGTGATATGGGTCCACGGAAGGCCCCTAGCTGCATGGGTTCGGGTTCATATGTAGGAACAGGATAATCTTTGGATTTTGAAGGGCTCACAAGAGGATTTTTTTGGATGGTTGACTTGGTCTTCCTTATCTCTGCCTTTCTTTCCTGGATGCGGAAATCAATCTGTAGAGCAAGATCCATAAGTGACTGGTAAGAACTAGGACGTGCTACCCTGGCTAATTAATCCTTAACATCTTCATTTAGCCCTCTTCGAAAGAGAGTGAAGCAAGCTTCAGAAGGCTAACCCGCTTCTTTAGCCAATTGCTTGAATAGAGTTACATAGGTGAGCATGTCCTGAGAGCCTTGCTGGAAATCGAGTAAACGTTCTTGAGCACTAAAGACCTGTTCTGGGCGGTCAAACATAGTCTTTAATGCTTGAATGAATCCATCATAATCATCCAAAAGGGAATCTCCGGTGTTAACTAATGGTGTGGCCCAGGCTACGGCATTCCCGGAGAGGTGAGCAATAATAAAGCCCACTTTAGCCCTGGTGGTGGAAAAATAATAAGGTTTAAAGGTAAAGTGGACCAAACAAGAATCCAGGAATCCTCGGAGGGTTTTTGCACAGCCATCATATTTGTCAACAATGCCGCCCAATAGCACGCTGTCCTTTGAGGCAGAGACGAGTGAAAGTACCAATTGTTTCAGCGTGGCGTTCTCCGCTTTCAAGTTCTGTACTCGGTCGATAGTTCTTGCATGCCACGCATAAGATCCTGGATGGCCGCCTCCATGTCTGTATCGACTTCGGTCAGGTGGCGTCTCAATCTGTCACAGGTTTCCCCCCTTCTCACCTGTCTGTTGCCTGATGTCCTCTTTAGGTGGAGTCTTCTTTCGTATGGTTCGGGACTTAAATAAGCCCGCTCGGCCGTCCTCTGCTTCCAGATTACGTTCGGCTTCGATGTCCAGGATCACGGGAAACTCCGGGAGTATTCAAGAAGGAGTTGGGGGGGCACGCGGAAGCGACACAGGGATTCCGGGAAGTTAGGAAATGGGGAAGAAGTCGGGAGAAGGGAATCCAGGGCTCAGGGGATAGCAAGTAGCATTAGAGAAGGTTCGTAGCACACGTCCGATCACAGCTAGTAGCAGCGTTGAGACGCGCAGGGCCGTGGGTGTGTGGCTTCTTTATGGAGGACGCTGCGTAGAACGTGAAGACTGGCGAGCAGCGTTCTGAGCTTGCCGCCATGTTGGTAGTATTATGTAGTGTAAGGCCCGACGTGTCAGGGACCAGGAGGCACGGAACGGGCGAGTTCGATGGTTCATGACAACAGCTTAGTTACAGATGTTACGGAGCAAAGGTAAAACAGTATCCTCGCCGTTACAGGATGAGGCTAAAACAGTATAGTACATGTATAGGGGCGTGCATATGTAGACATGTCATAATTAACAACCATTTACATCTTAGCAAATCTATATCAACAATACATTACATGGGGCAGGGCTAAGTTAGTGCAGTAGGAGAAAGTGGGTTACATATCTTTCTCTGAGAGTCATTTAATTGTGTTCTTTCTGAATTTGAAAAGCGTTTGGTCAGATCTGAGTGTATGTGGTAGGGAGTTCCACAGTTGTGCTGCCCTAACTGGGAAACTGGACCCTCCAATGTGGAGAGTTTAAACCTTGGCACTTGAAGATAATTGGGGTTGTCTGTACTTGTCGGTCTGATGGAGTTTTTTCTGAAAAATCGTTCTGTTGGGTAGCAAGGGGCTTTGTTATTTAAGCATTTGTGAGTAAGGGAGGCCGATTTAAGATACATTTTTTCTTGGCTGGAGAGCCATTTGTGTTTCCTTATTTCAGATGTTTACTCTTCTGGGGATGCTTAAGGTAGCCCTAAGAGCATTATTTTGGAGCACTTGTATCCTGTTGATGGTTTGTTTGTTTGCCCGTATGTCAAGTTTTGATAGGATGAGGGCTCTAGATAGTATTAAGCAACTGTCAACTGACAGGAATTGTTTTCCGGCTCATATTAATTTACATGTGTAAGCCGTAGAGGAAGCCAGTGAATTTACCTGTTTGGTAAAAGATAAGGTTGAGTTGAGGTAAAAACCTATAGTTTTTACTTCTCTGGCAACCTTAATAGTATTCCCATCAATAATGAACGCCGATTAATTAAGGTTGAGTTTTGAGATGCGAGCTGCAGTACCCAGGATGATGAGCTCTGTTTTGTCATCAATCAGACACAGGCCATGGTTGGCCATCCATGCCTGAACGATGCTATAGACTCTGTTCACCATAGCCAAATCTTCCCCATAATCCCCAGAAAGTGGTAGGAGAATCTGGGTATCGTCTGCGTAGTTGGTATAGGTGATACCCAGATTATCAAGATTGTCAAAGAGTGGCTTGGTGAAGATATTGTTGGCGAGACGAATGATCCCTGGGGCACTCCGCAAGTAATAGGTATCGGGTCTGCTGAGGCTGATGGGCAGAACGTCACTAAAGAAAGACTGTATCCAGACTATGGCTTTCTTTGAGAAGTGGGCTGCTGAGTCCAGGTGACTACACAGGACTTTATGGTCCACCAAGTCAAAGGCAGCCGAGAGGTCTACTAGGAGGAGAAGTGCTAGTTTTCCCTCATCTCTTAATGAATCTTTTTGGGCCTTTAAATCAATGAGGGCTGTCTCTGTGCCATGTTGTGGTCGGAAACCAGATTGGCGAGCGCCTAAGAGTAGGTTCATTTCAAGGAAGTTTTGAATTTGGGTGTATGCTACCTTATCTAAGATTCTTAGGAGAAATGGCACCGTGGTGATGGGCCTGTAGTTGGTGGGTATGTTGGAGTCCAGAGTTTGTTTTTTCAGAAGAGGGAGTACCCAGGATTCCTTTAGATTTCGTGGGATAGTGCCAGTAGTGAAGGTGGCGTTGATGAGTTTGGTGATGAAAGGGGCTAGATCCCTAGAAGCGTCCTTGATCAGTTGTGCTGGGCATTGGTCACCTTTGCAATTAGGTTTAAGCGCAAGAATTGTTTTCTCTACCTCAATAACTGAGACCTTAGAGAAGTTGAATTGCGTATGTTCTTTGTGATTAGACTTCAGTGTTTTGTTCAGGGGGTTTGAGTTTGAGCTGATAGTAAAGCTTTCTTTAGAGCTATTTTGTTTTGGAGATTGGCCACTTTATTAGTTAGTGCAAGCTGGATGTCACCAAGTTTTATCTTTAATAGTCATCCTGTACTGCAATTGGGGTTTCCAATTCTTTTAGAATAGAGAAGAGCTCCTTCATGCTGGAGTTAGCTTGTGTAATCCTGTTGTACGTTTCTTGTTTGGGCATGATGATATCCTTTTTGTATTGAGATCCATGCCGTGTCACATTTTCTTTTCTGTGATCTGAGGTTTTTTAGGTGGGGTGTGAACCAAGAGTTGAGATGCTTTTTAGGTTTGCTATTCCTAAGTTTTAGTGGAGCAATGTTGTCAAGAGCGGTAGTCATAGCATTATTGTATTTTTCCACTAGTAAACCTGGGTCTGTATGGTCTGGTAGGGCGTTAAGATTGGATAGCGTATAGAGTAAGATCTTATCGGCTGTGATATTTCTCTTGTTTCTAGTTAAAGTAGGTAAGGCTAGAGGCGTTATAGGTGCAGTGGTTCTTTTAGTTTTGAGAGTAAAGGAGATTAGGTGGGGGTCAGTCCATATTTGGGGGGAGTTGGATATGATGGAGAGTTTGCAATTGTGACTGGCAATCCAATCGAGAGTTCTCCCTTTGGTATGGGTGGAAGTATTCACTTTCTGAGTGAAACTTAATTCTGTTAGGATGTTAGCTGCTGAAGTAGCCTGGTAATCATTAATATCATCATACCCTAGGTTAAAATCTCCTAACACTAGGAAATCTCCCAAACTACAAACATCATCACCACTGCGAGCCCTCAAATTAAGGGAGCCCTAATTAACGCCAGATCGTTAGTAGCACATGCAACAGAAATTGCAGACCTGATCCTCAAAGAAGACCTTGACCTCCTCGCTATCACAGAGACTGGGTTACATCCGGCAGCAGGCCCTATGCTCATGCTTGCAGTCACAGACAACTATTCTATCCTGAGACAAGATCGACCCAATTCTAGAGGTGGGGGTGTTGCAATCATTCACAAATGTAATCTCACCTTGAGAAATGTAACTACTATCACCATCCCCTCCTGCAAACTGCACTCTGTTAAAATCCCACTTACTAATGCCCAAACTCTTAATATCCATTTGATCTACTGCCCCCCTGGCCCAATAGGGACATTTGATGAGGACATTAACACCATACTAGCTAGCGACCTTAAAAGCTCCACCCAAGCACTCGCCCTTGGGGACTATAATATGGGCTTCAACGACCCGGAAGACCTAATGGCTAGCACTACCTTCAATACCCTCTCCGAATTAGGATTTATCCAAAGATGTATGGAACCTACACACGCTAAGGGTAGAATCCTTGATTTGGTAGCTGACTATAATTGCCTAGCTAACATCACCGACAGCTCCCCATTAACCTGGATTGCCCACCATCTGGTATCGTTCATGCTCTCGACCATCCGACCCCCACCCTTGCCAATCAGCAGGGCCCCACCCACACTCACGAGAAACGTGAAGAGTATCACCGTGGAGAGACTTATCCCGAACGTACTCCCCACACTTAATGCACTCCCCGACAACTTGAATCCAGAGACCTTGGTTGAAGAATACAACAAAATCATATCTACCTCGTTGGATCTAATTGCCCCACTTAAACTCAGATCAAGTAAGCCCAAAACTCATCTGAACAAATGGTATACACCATTCCTCAAAAGTCTAAGACTGCAAAAAAGAAATTGTGAAGCCTCCTGGAAAAAACTCCCCTCAGTAGCCAACTAAAACTCACCAAACTAACTGCCCTTTACAAAAAAAATCTACCTGGCAAAACGCTCTTCCTTCGACTCCCGTATATCCCAGGCAAAATCAAATACGAAGGAATTATTCTCCATCCTTAAAGTAGAAACCCCCATAGCACCACTGGATACCTGCTCCAAAGACAAAAACTGGTGTTCAGAAATCCAAAAGGCCTTAGCCAACAAAATCGCCACTCTACAAAACAAAATTCCTAGCAAAAAAGCTTCCCTGAATGACCCTATCCCTTACAATATGCCTGAGAAGCTTACTGTCAAGGATACTGCCCGTTTCAATTTCTCTAAAGTCACCACACTTGAAGTAGAAAAAATGATCCTGTCCTTGAAACCTTTGAACTGTCAGGGCGATTTGTGCCCTGCACAGCTCATTAAAGATGCTGCCCGTGACCTCTCCCCCTTTATCACAAAACTAATCTACGCTTTCTTCTCCACTGGTTCGATCCCCACCAATCTAAAACAATCCTGGGTACTCCCACTACTAAAAAAAAAACACACTTGACCCAGCCACATCCACAAACTATAGACCCATAGTGACCGTACCTTTTCTTTTAAAAATACTGGACAAAGTCACTTATGTACAAATACAGAAGTTTTTGGAAGAGTATCACCTACTAGGAGCCAGACAATCGGGCTTCTGTCCGCAACACGGGACGGAGACTGCTCTCATCGATCTGAAAGCACAGATCAACAAGCTGAGACAATTGCCAAGCTGCCCTACTCCTCCTCCCTCCTATACCTCTCTGCAGCATTCAACCTGGTCGATCACTCCGTCCTATGCACGCACCTACACACTTCAGCTCACTTTTCGGCTGAGGCCATTACTTGGATTAGATCATTCCTCAGCGACAGAACCATGAGGGTCATCTCACCCACAGCAGCAGCAGACCCCATACCTATCACCTGTGGTGTGCCACAAGGCTCTTGTGTCTCCCCCACACTGTACAACATATTTACCAAGCCCCTTTTCGACGATCTGGATCATCTCGGTATCACCTACACGAACTACACAGATGATACCCAGATCCTCCTCCTGCTTTCGGGAGATCATGGGAAGGATTTGGCCTTGGTGAATAGGGTGTAATCATCCCGGCATGGATGGCCACACAGGGACTATGCCTGAATGATGATAAAACGGAACTCATCATCCTACGCACTAACCAGTTTAAAGAAATTAAGCCCTGCCTATCGTTCTTTCAAGATCGATGGCCATAGCATCAAAGTAGAACAAGAGGTTAAAACACTAGGCCTTTACTTGGACTCTACCTTCTATTTCAACAGACAGGTGAATTCCTTAGCCTCCTCCACAGCTTACACATGCAAACTAATCCGTGCAGCTAAACCCTTTCTGTCTGACACTAGTTGCCTAACCCTTGCTAGAGCCCTCGTACTGTCCCGCCTAGATTACTGCAATGCTCTCTATCTCGGGACATCCAAAGCCACCACCAACAAACTGCAAATTCTTCAGAATAACGCTCTCAGAGCAGCACTGGGCATATCTAGAAGAGAGCATATTACAGCACACGCCCAACGGAATCACTGGCTCTCGATCAAAGACAAAATTACCCTAAAAACTGCCTCTCTCACTCACAAATACCTCAATAATGCTGCCCCGATCTATCTCATCGACATTTCACAGGCAGACTTCCCTGAGACCCACTAGAATAGCCTACAAAGACTGCCTTTCTGTCCCTAACTTCAAACGTTCCACTATAGGGGGCAACGGCTTCCCAGTGCAAGCAGCCAAACTGTGGAACTCTCTACCGCCAACTCTTAGAATGGACCTACCTTATCAGAATTTCCGATCTAAGATTGTCCTATGGTTGAAAACGTAGGCCTCAAATCACCTCCAGCTGCCATCTGTATATATTGTATTGCACACTGTCTGTACTCACTGCTGCCTATCTGTATATATGTATATTTTACTGATTTCTCCTCTACCATGTGTACGTATATTATCTTTCTTGTTGTTGTAACTAAGCTTCGCAATCTCATGTAAATGCTGCGCACTGTTACCTGAGGGTATGACCGCGCATTACAAATAACAAACAAACAAACTAGGGTTTGTGAGGAGTTTTTAGCTTCTCTGAGATAATAGTAGTAATGTCTTCATTAAAGGTACTGATCGGGCCTGGGGGTCTGTAAAGGAGATGGATGCTTAGCGTTTTGGCGGTAGGTAGTTTAATGGATAGTGACTCACAGGATTTAACGTTAGGCGTTTTCTCATAGAGAGATTAGTTTTGACGATAATCGCTATTCCTCCCCCACGCGAGTCTAGTCTGTCGGCTCTAAGGATGGTATAATTGTCTGGGACTGCTAGCGTTAGTGATGGGCCTGCTGCATCGTGGAGCCAGGATTCCGTGATGGCGATGAAGTCAATGTCATTTTCCAAGATGGTCTCTACTATGTCTGTAGCATGGGCGACTAAGGATCGAGCATTTATTGCGCCTTTCTGAATGTGGCATTGGGCGTGAGTTAGAGGTGGCATGTGGGTTAGCAGTAGTCTTGTTTCTTTTTGAGCGAGGCTTGGGGCTGGGAAGTGGGGTGGTTTCCATTGGGGGATGTATTTTAAGTCGAAGGTGATCTAGGTTAATATTATATTTATTAAGGGGTTCGAATATTTTGGGAAGCCGTGCACAGAGTCTGAGATTTCTCTGTGCTGTGTTACATGGGGATTGAAGAATGGGTGGCATAGTAGAGGCTCCTACGTTCTCTGGGGGCAGTACAGAGGGCATGGTGATACAAACAGTGGTAATAAGTAGAACTGTAAGGTTAATGGTTACGGCCAGATGGACTCGGGTTGACAAATGGAAGTATAGTGTTTGAGGCAAGTTATGCAGAGAACGAACTAGGCAGGTCAAGCTACAGCATTCTGCTAAAAGCAACAATCAAATGGTAGGCAGCATAAGGCTAAGTGAACTAATCAGATGGTGGGCAGCATGAGGCTAAATATAGTATTTTTTATACTTGGTCCCTTTATTCATTTTGTCTTTGGCGGGATTCACGAGTGAAGCCCACCTCTGGCTCCAGGGTGTCTGGTGGTGGTAGGAAGTGGGGGAGGTGCCCAAAACTCCCCGTGCTTAGTCTCCTAGGAGACAGGAATGCACTCTTAGGTGATTGGCCGGCTGGCTGTCCGGCTAGGTCAGCCACCCTGCTGAGTGATTGACAGCCAGGCTGGAATGAATGGGAGAAACCTGCATAAAAGGTGAGGCCTTTTGGCTTGGAAGGCAGTCGACCACTGAAGAAGAACTTGAAAAAGACGCCTGCTGCAACTCCTGGACAGTTGGTTTGCCTGGTGAAGAACCTGCTGCTGTGCTGAAACTCCAAATTCGTATCGACAGAGAAGCCCCTGCAAGGACAACTTCTCCCTTTTGAGTTGGTGGGACCAATCAACTCCAAAGTAAGCCACCTGGACATCTTTCTTGAAGCTGTTTGACACGACTGAGGCCCAGGAACATAAGGATCTGCAGAGATGCACAGGAACAGAAGTCATCTTCTGCATTTTCTTCTAACTAAAGGTACTGTAAAGTCTAAGAGAACTTACCTCTTGTTGATTTGCTTCTACTCTCCGCAAGCCTAACCGCTTTCGGCCCTACATTGATTCTTTGTCTTCACCAAAGACTTTGTGCAAAGACTTTTCTTGCTTACCTGCAAGAGGTGCTTCAACTACACAGACCTTTGCCTATTGACTTTGACCTGCCTAGCCTGTTTCAGTGAAGGACTCTTCTCTCCTCTGACACTGGGGAGGGTTGAAAGGTATTTGCCTGCTTAAGAATATTTGTGATCTCTTGCTTGTTCTTAATAACCATTTCTTTAACACATCTGAGTGCTATTCTAAATGCTAACAGTGACATATCAATGTCCACAGTGTCCTAACTATTGATAGCACATGAGTGTGTAGGAAGACTCTGTGCGGCATCCCAAATGGGTGCTTGCTGGTTTCGGAACGAAGAGTGTGTATTTTGAAGGTATTTGTGTGTTGCTATTCTATTGCTCCCTTCTAAAAAAGGCTTAATCAAATGAACAGTAAATAAATGTTTTATGAAGATACCTTTAGTTTAAGCGTTTGTTTGAATACATGTCCTTGTGAATCTTTGTGTAACCACTCTACAGGTCACATTGACCCCTCTTGAGAAGCCTGGCTGCTCTACCACACTACCAACCTGTGCAGTTCAGTCTTATACCAAAGGTTGCGTCCTATTGCCAGAAGGCTGAGATTGTTGTAGTGCACCCTAAGGGTACTACCCCAAATATTTACCTAACGCCCATGGTAAAAGTCTTTCGACTGGTTGTGACTCCCACATGTTCCTCATTTTCTCCAGCATGGGGTCTGGCATGGATTCACATGCTCATGAATATTCCCCGTCGTCAGGCTGGGAATCCTCGGTAAAGAAAAAACCAGTATCAGTTTCGTTTCTGATCTGTCTTTCGTAGTAATAACCAATCACTGGTCTCTGCGTCATACTGACAACAGCCAATGACTGCCCTCTACCTAAGCACCGCCTCTGGCAGCCATCTTCAGATTTTTACCGCACGTTCATGTGTTGGGATCCTCGTGCTATTGCTCTCGAGCGTTAGTGCTATTTTTTCGCGCTTTTTCACAAAAACTTCGATTCTTTCGGTCAAAAGAGCCTCAAGCTCCACCGATCCTACATCCGATCAACGGGGACCCGTGTCGGATTCATCTGTGCCCCTCAAGGGTGAAGATTTCGTCGAGCTACACTTCGGAGGACTCCAGAAGCTTCTCAGGCCCGGTCTCGGAGATGGCCCAGGAGAAGGGAAGCTCGACGCCCGGAAAGCTGTTCAGGGCCTGCCCTGGATGCCAGCTGCAGAACGTCTTCAAGGAGGACGAACACTCTTTCTGCCTTTACTGCCTTCATGGGGACAAGACGCACGTGGAGAAGGACTGTGCGTTTTGCGGCAACATGTCGGAACGGACCATGAAGGACCGCCATCAACGTCTCGCCAGCTGGCTGGAGGGTAAGAGCCCGTCTGGCGAGAAGAAGAAGAAATCTGAGCGGTCTTCTAAGACCTTTGAGGGCGCCCCGGCGACGGGGGCCCAACATAAGGCCAAGCACCGCGAGTCCGCTGGCACCGGGAGCGCCGAACGGTCGGGCTCTACGGGCGCCAGGCAGGGCGCACCCTCCCCGGCACCATCAACCACGAGCCAACGCTCTGGGTCGGGTAAGAGGAAGGCCGAGCACCCGGCGAAGCTCCTGGAGAGACCCCGGTCGAGCTCTAAGGCAGAGGAGGAGCGTGGCAGTGCCCCCTCCCTCAAGGATAAGGCGGTGAGCGCACCTAAGGTGGTGAAGGCCTTGATCCATTCGACCAAGCCCTCTATCGAAACGGTCGCGGCGGCCCTGGCCCAGCCTGTGGAGGCTGCACCAGTGGTGGCGGCCTCGGGGCCCAGAATCTCCCTGCCTCCTCGGAGGGAGTCTTCTTTCGTGCCCATCGATAGGACCCCCGTGAAACCCTCCGTGGGGAAGAAGGGGGGGCAGGGCGTCGTCGTAGATTCGGCCTCAACCTCAGAAGAGGAACTGATCGAGGTCTTAAGCCACGGCCTAGGCGTGGAACAAGACCAGCCCGTCGGAATGGGCCCCGACGCAGGTGACGACGACGACATCGTCGAGGATACCGACGGGGCCCCTGCTCGCCCGTCGGATTCCCCTCTGCCAGCGCCGCAAGACAACTCAGCGGCCATTTTGTTGGCTATACAGTCCTTATGCTCCGAGATAAGGACGAGACTACCGTTACCGACGGAGGAACCTCTCCCGTCGGGGGATCCAGAACCGGGACCTTCTGGTGTTCCCCCTACCAAGAAAAGAAGGATCCATCCACCGCCTCCTTTTCAACCGTCGCGCCCCGTCCAGCCCTCCTCCCCGTCCACCCGAGGGGATGATACGGGGACTGACACGGCAGCGACGGGTACGGACGACGAGGCATACGACGAGGATTTTCCGTCGTCGCCTCCCACCAGGGCTTCTCCGCCCGACGAGATTGGATCGTTCCACTCAATGATCGCCAGGGCATCCGAGCTTTTCCAACTCTGCCCTGAGGAGAAGAAAAAGGAAGGCTTCCTTTACCAACGGCGCGAGGCCAAGAGGAAGACGGTCCTCGCAGTGCCTCTGTTGGACGACATTTGGGATGAGGGCCTTTCCCTCCTCAAGAACCCTTCCACGACGCCAGCGAAAAGAGACCGGTACGAGAAAAAGTACCGGGTCCCGGACTCGGCCCCCCTATGCCTCCGGGCGCAGCCTACCCCGGACTCCGTCGTCTCCGCGGCAGCCAGGAAGAAAGCGGGGGGGGGTGCGGCCTCCACGTCGACTTCCCCGCCGGACGGCGAGGGAAAGAAACTTGGATGCCATGGGACGCAGAGTCATCTCGTCGGCGGTGACGACGATTAAAGCGGCCAACGCCTTGGCTATCGTGGCCCGCTACGACAGGGAACTCTGGTACAAGATAGCTCCCCTGCTGGATTTTCTGCCGGACGACAAGAGGGCGGAGGCCCTTGAGATCCTGCAGGAAGGTGAGGTGGCCTCGGACCACGCCATCACCGTGGCGACGGACATCGCCGACACTGGGTTCCGCCAGATGGGCAACGGCGTTTGCCTTCGACGTCGCGGATGGCTCAAGGCTACGGACTTTCGGCAGGACGTCCAGACCAGGGTCCTGGACATGCCCTTCGACGGGAACAACCTGTTTGGGAAGACAGTGGACGATTCCCTTCAGGCCATCAAGGCGGATACTGAGACGGCCCGGGCCCTTGGAGTACTGCAGCAATGGCGGACGCCCTTTCGGAGCGGCGGAGGCAAGGGCGCCTCCAAAGGTTCCGGCGGCGGTTTCGCTTCCTACCGTCAAGCGGCCCGCTCGTCGTCGCAAGAGGCCTACAGAGGACGAGGCAAGTCTGGCGGACCCCGCCGTCGTCGCCAAGGAGGCCAAGGCGGCAAGGCCGCGTCCAAGCAGGATTGAACCGGCCGTGGGGTCGGGCCCCCACCGAAGCACCCCGGTGGGAGGCCGGCTGGCGGGCTTCGTCAGCGTGTGGGAGTCCATCTCCACCGACCGTTGGGTGCTGGACGCCCTGGCCCGGGGCCACGCGCTCGAGTTTCAAAGAAGGTGCCCGCGCGTCCCCCCCGTGGCCAGGAAAGAACTTCACGTCCCTCAACTTCTCCTGGAGGTAAAGGCGATGCTCAGAAAGGGCGCCATCGAACTCGTCCCAAAGAGGCTTCGGGGCTCCGGAGTCTACTCGCGTTACTTCCTCGTGAAGAAGAAGACGGGAGGATGGCGCCCCATCCTGGACCTGCGACGCCTGAACAAGTTCATCAAGGCGCAGAAGTTCCGGATGGTCACCCTCCAGCACGTCCTGGGTCAGCTGGAGGAAGGAGACTTCCTATCGTCGTTGGATTTGGAGGATGCCTACTTCCACATTCCCATCCTAAAGGGGCACCGAAAATTCCTCAGATTCGTGGTCCAAGGGCGTCATTACCAGTTCAAAGCCCTTCCCTTCGGACTACGGTCGGCACCCAGGGTTTTCACCAAGTGCCTCGCACCGGTGGCGGCGCAGCTGCGCCGCGAGGGGATTCACGTCTACCCCTACCTGGACGACTGGCTCATCCGCGCCAAGACGAGGGAGCTCGCCGTGGTCCACACGGCAAGGACCGTCCAACTCCTCACGGACCTGGGATTCTCCGTGAACTACGCCAAATCCCACCTGGTGCCCGCGCAAGTCGCACTGTTTCTGGGAGCGAGGCTCGACACAGTGTCCCTTCTGGCCTCCCCGTCGGAGGAGAGGACCAGGACCATCTTGGGCAAGGTGCAACGGATGTTGGTGGCCGACGCGGCCAAGGTGAGGTCCATCAAGTCCCTCCTCGGGATGATGTCTTCCTGCATCTACCTCATTCCCATGTGCAGGCTCCGGATGCGCCCGTTGCAAGAGTTCCTGGATGCGCGCTGGATCCAGACGACGGGCAGCTTCGAGGAAAGGATCAAGCTCGACGAGAGTTTCCGACGAGCGATACGGTGGTGGGGCACCCGCGCGCATCTGACGGCGGGCATGGACTTCCAGACCCCAGCCCACCAGGTGACTGTGACCACGGATGCCTCCCTAGAAGGGTGGGGAGCGCACACCGAAAATCTGCACGCAAGGGGACTCTGGCTCCCGACGGAGAAGTCCCTGCATATCAACGTCCTGGAGCTCCGTGCAGTGTTTTGGGCCCTCAGGTCCTTCCTTCCGTCCCTCAAGGGCAAGGTGGTGAGGATCTTCACCGACAACACCACCACCATGTTTTACATCAGGAAACAGGGCGGAACCAGGTCCCCAGCGCTGTCCAAGGAGGCGCAGGACCTGTGGCATTGGGCCGTCGCCCAAGGGATTCTTCTGGTGCCGTTTCATCTGGCAGGGATAAAAAACACCATCGCCGACTCACTCAGCAGGGAGCTGCGCTCGTGCCACGAGTGGGAACTAGGGCAGGATCTGGTGGATCGCCTCTTCCGACGGTGGGGCACACCCCAGATCGACCTGTTCGCGACGGCGACGAACACCAAGTGCCGGAGGTTCGCCAGCAGGTTTCCCCAGACGAGGAGCATGGGCGATGCTTTCTCGTTCCCCTGGGAGGGCCTGTTCCTCTACGCGTTCCCTCCCTTGCCTCTGCTAATCCGGCTCGTCAACCAGCTCAAGAGGTCACGGTGCAGGATGATCCTCGTCGCACCTGCGTGGCCGAGGCAGATATGGTTCCCGGACCTTCTGGACTTGTCGGCGTCCCCGCCAATCAAGCTGCCGGCGGACGCGGATCTACTCTCCAGGGAAGGAGGCGCCATCCTCCACCACGACCCGAAGTCGCTGAACTTGCAGGCCTGGCTCCTGCAGCGCTAGAGTTTGGAGGATACGACATACCGGCCGATTGCAGAGAGGTTCTTGCAAAGGCCAGGGCGTCCTCGACTCTTAAATGCTACGGACACAAATGGAAGAGGTTCTCTGTCTGGTGCCACGCACAGAAGATTAACCCTCTACGGATTACGGCTCCCCAAGTGCTGCCGTACCTGCTGACGCTGGCCAAAGCTGGTCTGGCACACGCGTCCATCAAGATTCATCTTGCTGCGATCTCCCGATACACCAGAACCACGGGCCGGACGTCCTTGTGGTCTCATCGTCTGGTGAAAGAGTTCATGAAGGGACTGTTCAGATCGTTCCCGCCGGTGAAGGCTCCGGCCCCGGCGTGGGAGCTCAACGTGGTGCTGACCAAACTCATGGGACCTCCGTTCGAGCCTCTGCACTCGGCCCCGTTGAAGTTTCTATCGTGGAAAACAGCTTTTCTCGTGGCCATCACCTCCGCACGACAAGTGGGAGAGATCCAGGCCCTTTCCTGCAAGGCCCCGTACTTGACTTTCCACGACACGAGGGTAGTGCTCAGGACGCACCCCTCCTTCATGCCCAAGGTACCGTCGGACTTTCATCTCAACGAACCCTTGGTGTTACCTGTGTTCTTCCCGTCGCCTTCGTCGCCGGCTGAGAGGACTTTGCACTCGCTGGATGTAGCTAGAGCGCTGAAGTTCTACGTGGACCGCACGAAAGGTTTTCGGAAGACGTCACAACTCTTTGTGAACTTTGGACCTGTCAATCAGGGGAAGGCTCTCTCGAAGGCTTCCATCTCCAGATGGCTCTCCGGCTGTATCATGTACTGTCACCGGTTGGCAAACCGACCGCTGCCTGGCCGTCCGAGAGCCCATACCACCAGAGCGATCGCAGCTACCACGGCGTTCCTATCTGGTGTGCCCCTGCTGGACATATGCAGGGCTGCTACGTGGAGGTCGACGCACACCTTCACGAAATTCTACTGCGTCGACCGGGATTCCAGGGAGGAGTCCAGGGTCGGCCAAGCAGTGCTGCGCAACCTGTTCGCCTGAGGTGAGCCTGGTGAGGAGGTAAGATGCTTAATGTTGAGTTGATGTGATGCTTAATGTTGAGCCTTTGCCACCTCCCGTGGTTGTGCATGTGTGTACTGCTATGTATTCTTTATTCATGAGCATGTGAATCCATGCCAGACCCCATGCTGGAGAAGGAACAAGTTACTTACCTGTAACTGTTGTTCTCCAGCATGGGTCTGGCATGGATTCACATGCGAACCCTCCCGCCTACCCCTCTGCGGCTCTTCACTTGGTCATACTGCCACTTCACGTGCTTCCAAATCTGAAGATGGCTGCCAGAGGCGGTGCTTAGGTAGAGGGCAGTCATTGGCTGTGGTCAGTATGACGCAGAGACCAGTGATTGGTTATTACTACGAAAGACAGATCAGAAACGAAACTGATACTGGTTTTTTCTTTACCGAGGATTCCCAGCCTGACGACGGGGAATATTCATGAGCATGTGAATCCATGCCAGACCCATGCTGGAGAACAACAGTTACAGGTAAGTAACTTGTTCCTTATGATATTTCCATATCCAGCTTCAAGAATTTTTCCAGCAGAGGGCGCTGCGTCGATGTCAGTCGACTAGTCCAACGGAGGGCTTCGTCTCGATGGTATAAAGCGCGCGGAGTGCCGTTGGCTTCAGTTCCGTTTTTAAAGCATGTATAGGATATCCTACACCCGACAGTTACTCCTCCGGAAAGAGCGAAGACTGCATTCACATGGAAAATTCTACTGCGGGGCAGGTTGGAAGTGGCGATGAGGAATATGTGCGAGGAACATCCAGTTGAAAGAATGTTACGATGGGTAAGTAACTTGTGCTTCTAATGGATTGTGTCCTCCCACGTATTCCTCTTATGATAAACTCCCAAAGCAGTGAATTTATTCCTGGAGGCGGGAGTCCAAATGTTCAGACTCATAATAATTTAGGAGTTCCTTCATAGGTCTGAGTGCGCATAAACCTTCCCGGCTTGAGGAAGAGTCCAGATTCTAGTGTTTGGTAAAAGTGTGTACGGATGACCATGTGGCTGCCACAATGTTGGGCAAGACTGTATGTAGTAACCCTGGGGGAGATTACACCAGCCTTGTCCTCTTGGTGTTGGGTAACCCACCTATTGGTATAGGTCTGTACTACACAAGTTGGTAGAGTAACTGAGCAGCCAGACTCTTCTCAAGAGGGGTAAATGTGAGCAGTAGAGATGTAACACAGATTCACAATTACAGTTATTCAAATAACACTTCTACTCAAGGTTTTCTAGTAAAATAAATATTTATTTAACGGTCAGTTTTTAAATAAGCCTTCATTAGTAAGGGCAATATGTACCAATAAAAATACACACTTCACAGCACTTCCTCAGATTTCAGATAAGCAAGTAGATACCCTATTAGGATGTCACACACACACTTCCTACACCCTGGGGTGACTTCAATTACTAGGACACTGTGGACATTGATATATCACTTTCTACACTTAATGCAATACTGAGATAGTGGAAAAGGAAAAGGTTAGGGAAGGAAAAAAGGTTAACAGTTTCTCAGAGCATGTGCATACTTTCAATCTTCTCAATGAAGTCTAGGTTAGCCCTTTCCCAGCAACACAAGTTAAACTTATGCACCAACACCAGTTAAAACCAAAGTCAATGGGTCAGAAGAGTCTGCAGGGAGCCAGGACAACCAAAGTCTTTTTGCACAGTGTCTGGGAGCTGAGGCACTTCTTCAGATAGAACAAAAGTCTTGCACAATGTTTAGAGAGTTTGTAGTAAAGAATCACTGTTGAGCCACAAGCTGTAAGGCTTGTGACGTGGCAGAGCTGCAAGCAACTCTGCAGAAAAAGTAGCTACTGCAAGTCTCCAGTGAGAACAAGCAAGCTACAGACCAAAAAGGTAAGTACCCCTTAGGCAAGACAATACCTTAGGTTGCAAGAAGAGGATCCAGCTGGCTTCTGTTCTGGTTGCAGTGTTGCAGGTCTTGGGTTCCTGGGCCGTCGTGGGGACAAGAAGGATGATGTCTGGAGAACTCCTGCGCCGCACCTCTCGCATCTGCCTAAGCTTCTCCAGACACAAGCACCATACCTATTGCATCTATCTTGGCGTCTACTAACTTGTAATCACCTGCTGTCACCATGTTGCAACCATTGGTGCTAGTACTATTTCTGATGTTTGTTAATCTGCTTAGAATCACATGCTGTGCATAGTCCGACATCCAGTGGTCACTGCGGAGTATTGCATTTTGTTTTTCGTAGTCGAAAAGGGGACGTCGACAAGGCGTGTCTGTAACACTATCCCTATAGTGACGTGCGTTGTACCCACAATCCCTCAGGCGTCGAGGTCCCTCAGATTGTTTTTTTCCGCCCAGTTATTGGTCGCCTCTATGTGGAGCTCCTCGAGAGACATTGCGAAGACCTAGGGAGGTACTCCTAGTTCTCCAGCATGGATGGCATGGATTCACATGCTCATGAATATTCCCCGTCATCAGGCTGGGAATCCTCGGTAAAGAAAAATCAGTATCAGTTTCGTTTCTGATCTGTCTTTCGTAGTAGTAACCAATCACTGATCTCTGGGTCATACTGACCACAGCCAATGACTGCCATCTCCCTAAGCCCCGCCTCTGGCAGCCATCTTCAGATTTTTACCGCACGTTCAAGTGTTGGGATCCTCGTGCTATTGCTCTCGAGCGTTAGTGCTTTTTTTGCACTTTTTCTTAGGAAAATGTTCTCTTTTTCGGTCAAAAGAGCCTCAAGCTCCACCGTTTCTTTATCCGATCAACGGTGACCCGTGTCGGATTCTTCTACGCCCCTCAAGGGTGAAGATTTCGTCGAGCCACGCTTTTGGAGGACTCCAGAAGTTTCTCAGGCCCTTCTCGAGCATGGCCCAGGAGAAGGGAAGCTCGACGCCCGTTCAGGGTCTGCCCTGGATGCCAGCTTCAGAATGTCTTTAAGGAGGACGAACTGCATGAGGACAAGACGCACGTGGAGAAGGACTGTGCGTTTTGCGGCAATATGTCGGAGCGGACCATGAAGGACCGCCATCTGGATCTCGCCAACTGGCTGGAAGGGAATAGCCCGTCAGGCGAAAAGAAGAAGAAGTCCGAGCGGTTTCTAAGACCTTTGAGGGCGCCCCGGCGACGGGGGTCCAACAGAAGGCCAAGCACCGTGAGTCCGCTGGCACCGGGAGCGCCGAACGGTTGGGCTCTACGGGCGCCAGGCAGGGCGCATCCTCCCCGGCGCCATAAACCACGAGCCAACGCTCTGGCTCGGGTAAGAGGAAGGCCGAGCACCCGGCGAAGCTCCTGGAGAGACCCCGATCGTGCTCGAAGGCTCCATCGGAGGGGGAGCGAGGTGGTGACCCTCCCCCCAAGGAGAAGGCGTTGAGCGCACCTAAGGTGGTGAAAGCCTTGATCCATCCGGCCAAGGCCTCCATCGAGACAGTCGCGGCGGCCCTGGCTCAGCCTGTGGAGGCTACACCAGTGGTGGCAACCTCGGGGCCCAGGATCTCCCTGCCACCGCGGAGGGAGTCCTCTTTCATGCCCATCGACAGGACCCCCGTGAAACCTCCGATGGAGAAGAAAAAGGGGGGGCAGGAGGTCGTTGTGGATTCGGCCTCAACCTCTGAGGAGGAGCTGATCGAAGTCTTTGGCCACGGCGCTGGCGTGGAAGATGACCATCCTGTCGGGACGGACCCCGAAGTAGGAGACGACGAGAACGTCAAGGGTGCCGACGGGGCTCCTGACCGCCCATCGGAACCCCCTCAACCAGTGCCGCAAGACAACTCGGCGGCCATTTTGTTGGCTATACAGTCCTTATGCTTGGAGATAAGGACGAGACTGCCGTTACCACCAACGGAGGAATCGCTCCCGACGGGGGACCCGGAGCCAGGCCCTTCTGGGAGCCCTCCTCTTAAGAGAAGAAGGATTCATCCTCCACCTCCTTTTCAACCATCGCGCCCTGCTTAGCCCTCCTCCCCGTCCACGACACGTGGGGATGATACGGGGACTGACACGGCCGCGACGGGTACAGACGACGAGGTTTACGACGAGGATCTCCCGTCGTCACCTCCCCCCCCTGGCTTCCCCACCCGACGAGATTGGATCGTTTCACGCCATGATCACCAGGGCATCCGAGCTTTTCCAGCTCTGCCCGGAAGAGAAGAAGGAAGGTTTCCTTTATCAACGGCGCGAGACCAAGAGGAAGACGGTCCTCGCTGTACCTCTACTGGACGATATCTGGGATGAGGGTCTCTCCCTCCTCAAGAACCCATCCACAACGCCGGCGAGAAGGGATCGGTACGAGAAGTACCACCGGGTCCCGGACGCGGCCCTCTTGTGCCTTCGGGCACAGCCGACCCCGGACTCGGTCGCCTCCGCGGCGGCCAGGAAGAAAGCGGGGGGGGCTCGGCCTCTACGTCAACCTCCCCGCCGGACGGCGAGGGAAACAAATTGGACACGATGGGACGCAGAGTCATCTCATCGGCAGCGACGACGATTAAGGCTGCCAACGCCTTGGCTATCGTAGCCCGCTACGACAGGGAGTTGTGGTACAAACTCGCCCCCCTGCTGGACTTCCTACCAGACGACAAGAGGGCGGAGGCCCTAGAGATCTTGCAGGAAGGAGAAGTGGCGTCGGACCACGCCATTACGATAGCGACGGACATCGCTGACACTGGATTTCGCCAGTTGGGCAACGGCGTGTGCCATAGGTGGCGTGGATGGCTCAAGGCTACTGACTTCCGTCAGGACATGCAGACCAGAGTCTTGGACATGCCGTTCGACGGGAACAACCTGTTTAGGAAAACAGTGGACGATTCCCTACAAGCCATCAAGGCGGACACGGAGACGGCCCGGGCTCTTGGTGTTCTCCAGCAACGACAGCCGCCCTTTCGGAGCGGCGGAGGCAAACAGGGTGCCTCCAAACGTTCCGGCGGCGGATTTTCCACCTATCGTCAAGCGGCCCGTTCGTCGTCACAAGAAGCCTACAGGAGACGAGGCAAGTCGGGCGGACCCCGCCGTCGTCGCCAAGGAGGACAAGGCGGCAAAGCCTTGTCGAAGCAGGACTGAACCGGCCGTGGGGTCGGGCCCCCACCAAAGCACCCCGGTGGGAGGCCGGCTGGCGAGCTTCGTCAGCGTGTGGGAGTCCATCTCCACCGACCGCTGGGTGCTGGACGCCCTGGCTCAGGGTCACGCGGTCGAGTTTCTAAAGAGGTGCCTGCGCGTCCCCCCTGTGGCCAGAAAGGAACATCACGTCCCTCTACTTCTCTTGGTGGTAAAGGCGATGCTCAAGAAGGGAGCCATCAAGCTCGTCCCAAAGAGGCTTCGGGGCTCTGGAGTTTACTCAAGATACTTCCTCGTGAAGAAGACGGGAGGATGGCGTCCCATCCTGGACCTACGACGACTGAACAAATTCATCAAGGCACAGAAGTTCCGGATGGTCACCCTCCAACACGTCCTGGGTCAACTGGAGGAGGGCGATTTCCTGTCGTCGTTGGATTTGGAGGATGCCTACTTCCATATCCCCATCCTAAAGGGACACCGAAAGTTTCTCAGATTCGTGGTCCAAGGGCGTCACTACCAGTTCAGAGCCCTTCCCTTCGGATTGAGGTCGGCTCCCAGGGTGTTCACCAAGTGCCTCGCACCGGTGGCGGCGCGGCTGCGCCTAGAGGGGATCCACGTCTACCCCTACCTGGACAACTGGCTCATCCGAGCAAAGACGAAGGAGCTCGCCGCGGAGCACACGGCAAGGACCGTCCAACTACTCACGGACCTGGGATTTTCCATAAACTACGCCAAGTCCCACTTGGTGCCCGCGCAAGACGCACTGTTTCTGGGAGCGAAGCTCGACACAGTGTCGCTTCTGGCCTCTCCGTCGGAGGAAAGGACGAGGGCCATCTTGGGCAAGGTGCAGGGGATGCTGGTTGCGGATGCGGCCAGGGTGAGGTCCATCAAGTCCCTCCTCGGAATGATGTCTTCTTGCATTTATCTCATCCGCATGTGCAGGCTTCGGATGCGCCCGTTGCAGGAGTTCCTGGACGCGCGCTGGATCCAGACGACGGGCAGCTTCGAGGACAGGATCACACTCGACGAGAGTTTCCGACGAGCGATCCGGTGGTGGGGCACCCGCGCGCATCTGACAGCGGGCATGGACTTCCAGACCCCGGGCCACCAGAAGACAGTGACCACGGATGCCTCCCTGGAAGGGTGGGGAGCGCACACCGAAAACCTGCACGCGAGGGGTCTTTGGCTTCCGGCAGAGAGGTCCCTCCATATCAACGTCCTGGAACTCCGTGCAGTGTTTTGGGCCCTCAGGTCCTTTCTTCCGTCCCTCAACGGCAAGGTGCTGAGGATCTTCACCGACAACACCACCACCATGTTCTACATCAGGAAGCAGGGGGGTACCAGATCCCCAGCCCTGTGGCATTGGGCCGTCGCCCAAGGGATGTTTCTGGTGCCGTTTCATCTGGCAGGAATAAAAAACACCATCGCCGATTCACTCAGCAGAGAGCTGCGCTCGTGCCACGAGTGGGAACTACGACAGGATCTAGTGGACCGCCTCTTCCGACGGTGGGGCACACCCGAGATCGACCTGTTCGCGACGGCGACGAGCTCCAAGTGCCGGAGGTTCGCCAGCAGGTTTCCCCAACAGAGGAGCATGGGCGATGCTTTCTCGTTCCCCTGGGAGGGCCTGTTCCTATATGCGTTCCCTCCATTGCCGCTGCTGATCCAGCTCATCAACCAGCTCAAGAGGTCACGGTGCAGGATGATCCTCGTCGCACCTGCGTGGCCGAGGCAGATATGGTTCCCAGACCTTCTGGACTTGTCAGCGTCCCCGTCAATCAAACTGCCAGTGGACGCGGATCTTCTCTCCAGGGAAGGAGGCGCCATCCTCCATCACGACCCAAAGTCGCTGAACTTGCAGGCCTGAGGTTACGACATACCGGCCGACTGCAGAGAGGTTCTTGCAAAGGCCAGGGCGTCCTCAACTCTTAAATGCTACGGACACAAATGGAAGAGGTTCTCTGTCTGGTGCCACGCACAGAAGATTAACCCTCTACGGATTACGGCTCCTCAAGTACTGCCGTACCTGCTGACGCTGGCCAAGGCTGGACTGGCGCACGCTTCCATCAAGATTCATCTTGCTGCGATCTCCCGATACACCAGAACCACGGGACGGACGTCTTTGTGGTCTCATCGTCTGGTGAAAGAATTCATGAAGGGACTGTTCAGATCATTCAAGGCCCCAGCCCCGGCGTGGGAGCTCAACGTGGTGCTGACCAAGCTCATGGGACCTCCGTTCGAGCCTCTGCACTCGGCTCCGTTGAAGTTCTTGTCGTGGAAAACAGCGTTTCTTGTGGCCATCACCTCCGCACGACGGGTGGGAGAGATCCAGGCCCTTTCCTGCAAGCCCCCGTACTTGACTTTTCACGACACGAGGGTAGTGCTCAGGACGCACCCCTCCTTCATGCCCAAGGTGCCGTTGGACTTCCACCTCAACGAACCCTTGGTGTTGCCTGTTTTCTTCCCGTCGCTTTTGTCGCCGGCTGAAAGGACTTTGCACTCGCTGGATGTGGCTAGTGCGTTGAAGTTCTACGTGGACCGCACAAAGAGTTTTCGGAAGACGTCACAACTTTTTCTGAACTTTGGATCTGTCAATCAGGGGAAGGCTCTCTCGAAGGCTTCCATTTCCAGATGGCTCTCCGGCTGTATCATGTACTGTCATCGGTTGGCAAACCGACCGCTGCCTGGCCGTCCGAGAGCCCATTCCACCAGAGCGATCGCAGCTACCACGGCGTTCCTATCTTGTGTGCCCTTGCTGGACATCTGCAGGGCTGCTACGTGGAGGTCGACGAACACCTTCACGAAATTCTACTGCGTCGATCGGGATTCCAGGGAGGAGTCCAGGGTCGGCCAAGCAGTGCTGCGCAACCTGTTCGCCTAAGGTGAGCCTGGTGAGGAGGTAAGAATTGCTTAATGTTGAGCCTTTGCCACCTCCCGTGGTTGTGCATGTGTGTACTGCTATGTATTCTTTTATTCATGAGCATATGAATCCATGCCAGACCCCATGCTGGAGAAGGAACAAGTTACTTACCTGTAACTGTTGTTCTCCAGCATGGGTCTGGCATGGATTCACATGCGAACCCTCCCGCCTACCCCTCTGCGGCTCTTCACTTGGTCATACTGCCTCTTCACGTGCTACCAAATCTGAAGATGGCTGCCAGAGGCGGGGCTTAGGGAGATGGCAGTCATTGGCTGTGGTCAGTATGACGCAGAGAACAGTGATTGGTTACTAGTACGAAAGACAGATCAGAAACGAAACCGATGCTGATTTTTCTTTACTGAGGATTCCCAGCCTGACGACGGGGAATATTCATGAGCATGTGAATCCATGCCAGACCCATGCTGGAGAACAACAGTTACAGGTAAGTAACTTGTTCCAAAGTCCAAGGGCTAAATACCCGAAGTTGTTCTATAACGCCTTTCAGGAGGATATGAACTCTTACGACCTCACCGAATAGGACACTCACTTCCAGGAAGAAGAGGAGTTCATTAATGATGAAAACCAACAAGAGGGAGAAGGCTTCCATGAGGACACTAACATAAGTGAGGAAGGGTACGAGGAAGACCCAGGTGAGGGTGACCCAAATCCCTGGCAGTCACCATCAGGGTGTACAGAGCCAGACATTATAGACATTGGGTCTCCTCAGACCACACCAGTCAGGAACCCTTCACCTGTTGACGATCAGCTCACCTTTAATGCGCTGCTGAGGAAGGCAGCAGCACATTTTGAGGTCGAAACTGGGGAGGTCACCCCAGACACTGACTTCGTGGAAAGGATTATCAAAGAAAACCCCCCCCACCAGCCAAACAATTCCAATACTCGCCTCTGTTAAGAGACAAATCAACCCTTCACTGGCCACCCCTGCACTGGTAAGAAGGGTTAATCCAAGAATCAAAAAATTGTTCACACCCTCTCAATCAGACCCACTATATATTAAGGGTCACTCAACCCCGGACTCCTTAGTGGTGACTAACACTAGGAAAAGGGCTGGGGTTCCACTGTCTACCAGCGAGGCAACGGATAAAGAGGTGGGAAAAAGCTTTATGCCCTAGCCAAAAGAAATACCACCTCGGCAGCGTTCTCAACTAGGATTGCCATTGATAACACATTGCTGGCAAGCTAGGCTGATGCGCAATGGGGAAAGCTTAAGCAGGACATCGAGGAAGTCCCTGAACTCCTAAAAACTCGATTGCTGGCTACAGTTAATGAAGGGTCTCTGGTCAACTAAAGCATCGTTAAGAATACCCTCGATGCAGCAGAAACCGCTGGCCGCTCTTTGGTACAGGGAATTCTGCTGAAGCGCCACGTCTGGCTTCGCAATTCCGGGTTTAAGGCGGAAACGCAAGCAGCGCTCATTAACAAGCCTATTGAAGAGCCTAACCTCTTTGGAAAGGCAGTGGACGACGCACTGGAAAATGCGAAAAAAGAATTTGATACCATAAAGACCTTGGACCAAATCTCAAAGCCCCCTAACAGGTGGGGATTTGGCAACAAGCGTTATTTTCGTGGCCAACGCCAGCAACAGATTCAACAACTTCAATATTCTGCCAACAACTACCAAAGTAATAGTGGCCAGTACAATCGGAGGGGTCAACGCCGTGGCAAGGGGAGAGGCCGGGGTTCAACCCCTAGAGGCTCCCAAGCCACCAACAACACCAAGTGACGCAAAGATTCAGGTTCCCTCCCATGCATCGCTGGTCGGGGCCGGTTAACATCCTTTCTTCCAGCATGGGAGGGAATAACATCAGACCGCTGGGTACTATCCACCATAGCCCGCGGCTACTGTATAGAATTCAACAGTTCCCCAACATACAGACCCCCGAGGGGACGACACATGACACCAGAACACCCCGCCATCCTTCTCCAAGAAGTGGACCAGCTACTGGAAAAAGGGGCTATAGAGGTTGTGCCTCTATTTCAGGTAACGGAAGGTATTTATTCAGTGTACTTCCTTGTATCCAAAAAGGATCTAACCATGCGCCCTGTATTAGATCTGCGCCCAGCGAACAAGTTTGTCAAGCCCCAAAAGTTTTGTATGGTAACCTTACAGGAAGTGATCCCACTGCTAGCACAGGGGGAATTACATGACAGCACTGGACATGAAAGATGCATACTTTCATATTTTAATGTTGCCAGCGCACAGAAAATACCTCAGGTTCATGATAGAGTACAGACACTACCAGTTCAGAGTGCTACCCTCCGGCATAGCATCTGCACCGAGGGTATTCACGAAAGTACTGGCAGTGGCAGCGGCCCACCTGCGCAGGTTGTCCATCCCAGTATACCCTTACCTCGACGATTGCCTCATAACAGGGGATTCTTACGAAACATGCTTCTCCAATACCCAAAAGACTGTAGACCTTTTGTTCCAACTGGGCTTCTCTATCAACGAGAAGAAGTCCAGCTTAGACCCCAGCCAGACCAAGCAATTCCTAGGGGCTCTAATTCGAACAAAGGACGGCCTCGTCTTCCCCTCCAACGAGAGGGTCCAAAACATGCTGTTTCAGATCCCCCAATATGTGGCAGGTCGAGAGGTGACGGTGCGAAAAGCGATGCGCTTGCTAGGAATGATGGCGCCATGTATTTATTTGGTACCTCACGTGCGCATGCGCCCAATGCAAGAGTGGCTCAACAGCCAGTGGTGTCAGGCCAGCGGACAATGGGACGATATAGTGGTGGTCTCGCAGGCCTTGGTTCTCTCGCTACGGTGGTGGACACAGGAAAACCTGGTAAGAGGGAAATCCTTTGCCACACCCGCAGTGGAAGCCACTCTAACCACAGACGCATCCCTCACAGGATGGGGGGGCTCACCTATCCCATCAGACTGCTCACCGAGTGTGGACTCCGAGCGTAGCATCCAAGCACATAAACCTACTGGAGCTACTGGCTGTGTTCAAGGCACTAAAAGCCTTTCAGGAACACCTACAAGGGAAGACAGTGATGGTCCTTATGGACAGCACTACAGCCATGTACTACCTCAACAAGCAAGGGGGCACCCACTCTCCAGGACTGTCCAAGCTGTCCCAGAATATCTGGAAGTGGGCTCTCAAACACAACACGTTCCTACTGTCGCAACATGTACCAGGGGAACTCAATCTGCTAGCAGACGAACTCAGCAGACTTCCCTCTGCCCTCAGAGTACGAATGGCAGTTGCACGAAGACATCGTCTTCAATGTTTTCACACAATGGGGATTCCCAGAAATAGACCTGTTCGCAACTCTGGAGAACTCACAATGCCAAGACTACGCCTCCAGGTACCCCCAAAACCAATCCAAGGGGAACGGTCTATCAATTCCATGGTCAGGGAAATTTGCTTACGCCTTTCCCCCGATTCCCCTTCTCAACAAGATTGTGCACAAGATGCACCAGGAACAAGTTACCATGATACTAGTAGCCCCTATGTGGGCCCGGCAGCCATGGTTCGCTCACTTGATGGAGATGTCTCTATCTCCCCCAGTGAAACTTCCCTGCCCGCACAACATGCTGTCACAGGACAAGGGCAGGAGACTGCATCCATGCCCTCAGACCATGAACTTAGCAGCCTGGTTCCTGAGATCATAGAATTTGGACACTTACAACTCCCGCAGAGATGCATGGACATCCTAACACTCGTCACTTTTATTCTAGCAAATGGAAGAGATTGACTGCTCCCCCACGCACATTGTCCTGTACCTGACCCATTTACTGGACTCCGGTCTAGTGTTCAATTCCATTAAAGTCCACCTAGCAGCACTTTCTGCATACACCACTTCCCAGTTTAAAGTGTCGTGGTGGAAAGTCCCAGTTATCAAAGCCTCCATGGAGGGAGTAAAGAGAATACACCCTCCGATAGCAAACCCAGCTCCCGGCTGGGACCTGAATTTGGTACTTACCAGACTCATGGGCTCACCCTTTGAATCCATGCACAAAGCAACTCACAAACTCACTCTTAAGACCGCTTTCCTAATAGCTATCACCTCCATTAGGGGAGAGTTAGTGAACTACAGGCTCTTTCTGTTCTAGACCCCTTTGTAACAGTTCACAGAGATAAAGTGGTTCTACGCACAAACCCAAGGATTGTATGGAAATTTGTCTCAAAATTCCATGTAAACCAATCAATAGAACTACCAACATTCTTTCAAAACCCTTCCAATTCGGGAGAAAATGTCTGCATACACTTGATGTTCGCAGAGCTTTCATGTTCTACATGGAAAGAACCAGACCACTGAGAAAGACTAATCAGTTCTTTGTCTCGGTGGCAGCAGGAAGAGAAGGAGATGCAGTTTCAAAATCCACTATATCTAGATGGATTGTTCAATGCATCACTCTCTGTTACACTCTTGCTAAGAGAGAACTACCCTTCAAGCCAAGAGCACATTCTAATCGAGGCACTGGGGCATCCATAGCATTCATTGCAAATGTTCCCCTTGAGTCCATCTGCAAAGCGGCAACCTGGAGTTCTATGCACACCTTTACAAAACACTACTGTCTAGATGCACACTCTAGATCTGACTCCCAGGTGGGACAGGCAGTACAAAGACATCTTTTCTCTACTGTTCCTTCTCATAACCCACCGCCAACTCCGGGTACTGCTCGCTAGTCTATGCACAGCATGTGATTCTAAGCAGATTAACAAACATCAGAAGACAATGCATTACTTACCGTAAAAGCATTTCTGATGGCTGTATCTGCTTAGATTCACATGCGCCCACCCTTCCTCCCCGCTCGGATGGAAGGAACATACACCTCTCTACATCTCTCTCTCTCTTTTCTGTACTCACTCACTTACAGAAGGCTCCCTCAGGGCAGAAAAAATACAAAGAGAGGGACCTCGACGCGTGAGGGATTGTGGCTACAACGCACGTCACTATAGGGATAGTGTTACAGACACGCCTTGTCGACGTCCCCTTTTCGACTACGAAAAACAAAATGCAATACTCCGCAGTGACCACTGGATCTCGGACTATGCACAGCATGTGAATCTAAGCAGATACAACCATCGGAAATGCTTTTACGGTAAGTAATGCAATCTTTCCCGGACGCTTTTTTATGCATGTGAAGGAATGTATGTATATGCATGTATATGCAATATGCACTGTAACTAAGTTCTAAGACTACTTGTACTGTTGCGCCCAGCTACCTATGGGTTTGGTGCGCTTTATCAAATTAATAAATAAACAAACGAGGTCGGCGGCGGCTCTGTGCTCTTTCCAAATCAGCGACACTTCCCAGTTCCAGCTACCGCTCAACAGCACCAGCACGGTTCTTGGACACTTGATGGGCTCCCCTTGCTTCTGGGGTCCAGCACTCTGTTGAGGTAGCTCAGGCTTGGGTCGTCCTGAGCTCGGGTCTGACTTAAAGACAATGCACTTGTTTCTGGATTTCCTGACCCCTGGCACTCGGTTCCAGCAGCAGCAAGGAAGTACAGCCAGCACGGAGAGGGGTTCCAGCGAAGTTAGTCTTGGCGTCAGTTGATCCCACCAACCCAAGGAATGAAGTCATCCGTTCTGGGCTTCTCCAGTCGATATGAAATTGGAGCTTCAGCACTGCAGCAGGTCTTCACTGGGCAGTTCACCGGTCCAGGAGGGTACTGCAAGCTTCTCTTCCAGTTTTTTTCGTTGGATGTTTCTTACAATGGTCGACTGCCTTCTGTTTAAGAGACCTCACCTTTTATGCAGGTTTCTCCCATTCATGCACAGCCCAGCTGTCGCTCACACCGCAGGGTGGCTGTCCTCCAAGGACAGCCAGCCAATCGGCACTGGGTGCATTCATGTAACCAAGGAGACAAAGGACAGGGAGTTTTGGGCACCTCCCTGACTTCCTGCCCTGCCAGACCAGACACACTGGAGCCAGAGGCGGGCTTCAGCATTGATGCCCGCTAAAGACCAAACGAACAAAAGGGCCAAACCTGGTTTGGCACGCAGAGTAATCCCGAAGAAAGCCCTTGCCAGCAGAAAATGGTGAAAAATAAAACCGGGGCCATTATGACAAAATTTGGCACCCATGGGTGCAATACTGCAGCTGCAGATGAAGCCTGCGGTAAAAACACACTATGGTAGTAAAATTAAACCACTGCCACCAGCCATTAAATGTAGTGAGGGTAACATACAAAAATGTTAGATGAGTAAGTAGGAACAGGGGCTACTAAGTAACCCCCCAGTACTTCCACATAAGATGAGGTGTACTGGACATACATAGGAAAAACAGGTAAGTAAATTCAATTTCTCTTTACTACTCTTGGGAACAGTAGTTTACCTAAGAGAAGGTATTTAAACCTTGAGACATCTAGAGGATTTCTCTGTTACACTGCACTGAAGGTGCTGTGTGTCACCATACAAAAAGTAGATGCCTATGGAGTTTGTCAGACTTCAAAAACAAAGGAAATATAAAATACAAATCAGATCAAAACACATGAGAGAGTGAAATTAAAAGGTCTCTAAGATTGAAGGGAATTAGCACAGAAATGAGAGTTTGCCCTAATAACATCTTCCACAAAGACACTCACTCTCACTATGTCTCTCTCTCACTTACTCGCACGCTCTCACTCTCTCACTCTCTCACTCTCTCACTCGCACACTCGCACACTCTCTCACACTCACAAAAAAAAGGATTGGGGTTCTCCATCCAGAGGTCAAGACTCTCACCCTTCACGCATGGTTTCTGAGAGGTTGAGATTCAAGGATTGCGACCTCCCCGGAAGACGTAATGGAGATTTCGCTTTCGGCAAGAAGGCCAGCAACAAAGTCCTGAGGACCCACAAGAAGTAGGATGACCCAAGCTAGAGTCACCTCACCAGAGTGCTGGACTCAAGGAGTGAAGGAAGCCCAACCGGTGTCCAGGATCTGCAGTGCTACTATTGACCGAGCGCTGATGCGAAGAAAGCCTGTAGCTGTCGCCGACCTTTGATTTGCTGTGCAGACGTCCTCCCTCTTGTCCCCACGACCGAGGCACAGGAACACAGGATCTGTATCACTGCAACCAGGAAGAAGCCAGCTGGATCTCTTCTTCTAACCTAAGGTACTGTTCTGACTAAGGGGTACTAACCTCTGTCTATAGCTTGCTTTTCTCAGTGGAGATTTGCAGTAGCTGTTTTTTCTAGAGTTGATCTCAGCTCTAACTTTCACAAGTGTAGCAGCTTGTGCCCAACAGTGATTTTCTACAACAAACTCTCTAACTTTGTGCAAGACTTTTTGCTATCTAAGAAGTGCCTCAGCTCCATCGACGTTGCTCCCGTGACCTTGGCTGTCCTGGCTCCCTGCAGACTTCTGTTCCATTGACCTTGATTCTTAGTGTCCCTCATGGTTGATGCATTGATTTTTAACTAATATTGCTGGGAAAGGTTTTTATCTAGACTTCATTGGAAGATTTAAAAGTGCTCACATGCTCCGAGAACCTGTTTAACCTTGTTCCTTCTTTTAATTTTCCCTTTCTGCCAACCTCAGAATTTACCAAGTACAAAAGTGATATATAAATGTCAATACTGTCCTAGTTAGTGAAGTCACCTCCGGGTGTAGGAAGTGTGTATGGAGCATCTCTGAAGAGTATCTACTTGCTATACCTTGATTCAGAGAAGGTGTTTTGAAGTGTATTTTTATTGTTGCGCATTGCCATTTTTAAAGAATGCTTATTTTAAAAGTTAAGAAAAATAATTATTTTACTAGAAAACCTTGAGTGTAAGTGTTATTTGGATACTTATATTTGTGGAATTCAATTCTACAGCTCACAATTACCCCTCTTGAGATAAGTCTGGCTGCTCAGTTACTCACACAACCAACTTGTGTAGTACAGACCTATTAAAACCTGTAAGGGGACATGCACTGCCAAAGCCAATAGGTTCAGAATAGGGCCTTTAGGGAGCCAGGACAGCCAAAGTCAACTGGCAGTTCAAAGTTCTGATGCTCCCTTCTTAGAAAACGTTTTTAAATAGTAGTTCAAATAGAAAATCACAGCAACTCAAGAGGAGTCGGCTTGAAGAAGCACAAGCTGAAAGGCCAGTACAAGTGAGCTGAGGTCAACTCAGTAGAGTAAAATAGCACTCCCCAAGATGGGAAGCACCCCAAATGGCAAAAGGTTGATGTACCTGTGAAATGTAGTTCCAGCTGGATGCCTTCTCAGCAGACCCTTATTCCTGGTCCCTGGTCGTGGTGACAAAAGGGAGGACCTCTGGTGAGCTCCTGCGGGAGCACTCAAGAGAGGCACTCCGCAGCAATGGATTCTCCTTGATTCAGCGTCTCTCTGTGGGTTTGGCACCTTTTTCTCAGCGCCAAAGAAGAACAAACAGCTCTGGTTAGAAGTTCCTCTATCCCTCGGTCCTGGACTCTGGTGAGGGGCATCTGTAGGAGGTTTTTTCGGATTCGCACAATGCACTCGCATATGCTCAGGCGACCCAGAGTACTGGGATTTTGCAGCCTTGGAAAGTCACAGCAAGTCGGCGTTTGTGCCAAAATAGTTTGTCTTGAGGCTAGTTGGTCCCACCAGCCTAAGGGAGGAAGCCTTCCGTATGGGTCTTCCCAGTCCAAACGCAAAACTGGGTCAGCCTAGATACAGGGCTTCAAAGGGCACTTTGCGGTCCAGAAGGGTGTTGCTGGCATCTCTTCACGTCTTCATCGGATGTTGTCCTCCAGTGGTCGACTCTGCCTCTAGTCTCAATAACCTTGCTTTTCAAGCAAGTCCTCATTCATTCATAGCCTAGGCTGTCAATCACTCGGCAGGGTGGCTGGCAGCTGGACAATCGGAACTGGCTTAATTCAAGCACACCTAGAGACAAAGGACAGGGATGATTAGGGACCCTCCCTCACTTCCTGCCTTTCCAAACACATTGGAGCCTGGGCGGCCTTCAGGGCTGTAGCCCGCCCAAGGCAAAACACATAAAGGA
The DNA here is from genome assembly GCF_040938575.1 of Ambystoma mexicanum. NCBI lineage: Eukaryota > Metazoa > Chordata > Amphibia > Caudata > Ambystomatidae > Ambystoma > Ambystoma mexicanum. Next base: position 214,546,627 of record NC_090921.1, on the reverse strand, counting down.
ATCAAACTCGTTTTAAACAGAATAAAAGCCAAGAAGAAACCAACTGACAAGAAATGGCGAAAAAAGACTGGTGCTATTTTGAGAAAATGGTCAACCTTGGGTCCTGTACTGCAGCTGAGGAATCGTACATGGCACACAGCAGTGTCGGTTGCTGGTCACCTGAACAGAAAAAAAACTTTTCACTACCGCTACCACAATCCTTAGAGTCTAATTAGTTACACCTGCGATAGAAAACACAGTCTCCCTGATGATTTGAGATAAGAAAGCACTTCGAGGAGAACAACTACAGACCACAGAACTCCAGCAGAAGGGATCTAACCCTGTGAATACTTGTCCATTTTGGTATTTGACCCAGCCATTTATTTATTTTTTGCAACAGGTTTAATTGACCAGGACCGGGAGTGCGCGCCTCACCCTTCTTTATTTTTGCAGTAAAATATAAACCACTGCCCCAAGTCATATAAGTGAGTTTGTGTAACAGAATGTTACATGTGGAATGGGTTAAAGGAGTTTCCACATAGGGTGGTGTGTGCTGGACCCACAAAGGAAAAGGTAAGACAGACAGGGGTCATCTCACTATTCTTGGGAACAGTAGTTCACCCAAGAAAATGTAGTTAAACATTAGAAGTCCAAGGGACTTCTCATTGACGCTGCATAAAAGGTGCTGTGTGTCACGATGCAAAATGCAGATGCCTATGGAGTTTACCAGACTCCATACAACAGTAATAAACACACAAAATCCTAGTCAGGAAAACACACGAGTGTGGGAAAATATTCCCACTCAGGAGTTAAAATGTAAAAAGCCCTGAGTCCAGGAAAAGAGCATTGGCATACAAATGAGAATTCTCCCTAACAGCTCACTATATAAAATGTAAAGGGAGATGAAAATCACCCTTTACTACTTGGGAACTGTAGTTCACCCAAAGTACATGAAGGAGAAATTAGCAGGGGAGCCCATAGGGGCAACCCAGCCTAACCCAAACGTGGTGGGAAATTCCAACTTCAACCATACATTATGTAGCAACAGAAAAAGGTCACCCATAAAAAGAGTAAAAGACTCTGAGAGGGGAAACAAATTCCCCTTCACCTAAGGACAAGGTAAAATAGTTACCTAGTCAAAGCAAAAAAGTTCTGGGGTTGACACAGGCCAGTAAGATTTATCATTGATATTGAAATCTTACCTAATACAGTTACCACACTAACCTCTTTAGCAAGGAAGCACTTTCACACTGGTTATACTTTGGAGGCAGAATCCCTTTCTTATCCAGTCATTCCTTAGTAAATTGCATGACTTTTCTCAGAGGCAGAAGAGGGTCCCCAGTGGTCTAGGTGCTAGCTGTAGGCAGGCTGAGATAAGGTATAAGGTTCAGTTGCAGGAAAGTCAAAGTTCCATAGGAGATCTTCTTTAAACAAGTAAGTATTTGCTTTCAAAGTTAGAAAAGTGTTCAGGGACTTCTGAGGAGGCTCGATATGTGTTCCAGCATTCTCCCTATGTGTTCCAGCATTATGCCTGGGCAAATGGTAAGGGCGAACGCCCCTCCACCCGCTCATCCTTACAGGATTCACACCACACATAGGTTAATACCCAAGGCATCACAGTAATTTAGGAGGAAAGAAGACCGTTTTGTGGATGCCTTCAGGATGCAGCAGCACAGGACACGGTCCCTGGATTCTTGGTCTGGAGAAGAAAGAACTGCACACTGGATGGGAATTTGCAGCAGCAGTCTTCCGAGTAGGCTTCCAGCAAAGGATACTTCAGATTATCTTGGCACTGTGGATTTGGTGCCTTTTTACAGCATTCAGATGGAGAACGAATATTGCTAGTCGAATTCTCTTCACTCTCTCCATCCTGCACCCTGGTGAGGGGACTTTAGGGATTCCAATCGGGTCTCTGGAGAGCCATGAGGATGCCACCAAAGTTTCCGACGGATTCGCACTTCGGAAGACGATGCACTGGACAATGGCTTGAGGTCCCAGGGTATTGGGATATTTACAGCCCAGCAAGGTTGCAGCACATCGTGGGATGGATCAACACGCAGGTCTTGAGATTAGTGGCCCTCACCAGCCTCTTGGTAGGAGTCGTTGTTTTCGCGACCTCCCAAGTTGATTGGAAGAAAGGGTTACATCAGGCTCTTGTTACACAGCAGGCTCTCCGGTCACTGGAAATCACTTAGATGTCTATTTTATCTTCCCCTTCAGTTTCAGCTCCAGTGGTCTACTTGTCAGACGCTTCCAGGTTCCGATCATTTATCAGGAACTTCAGCACTACTTCTGCAATCTCTCCCTGCAGTTTACAGAAAGGGACTGTCTGGCTATCCAATCAGGACAGCCAGCCCACCACTAGGAGTTGGTTCCTTTCAGGCAAGGTGAAAGACAAAGGTTTGCAGAGTTTTGGACTCCTTCCTCGCTTCCTGCCTTGCCAGACACTCTGGAGCCTGGGCGGCTGTTGGGAAAGATTTTCATAGCAATGATAAATCTTCCTGGCCTGTGTCAACCCCAGAACTTTTTGCTTTACTGGCGGATTATTTTTCCTTAGTGAGTGGGAACTTTTTACCACAATCAGGCCCACAGTTTCAGCGAGATTCGCAATTCGTGAGACTGCGAAGCACAGCACAATCGCCAGAGATCCCAGGGTATTGTGGTATTTCAGCCCGCAAGGTCGCAGCACGGTGTGGGATGGCTCATAATGCAGGTCATCTTGAGTCTAGTGGGTATCACCAGGCTCTAGGTTGGGGGCGTTGTTTTCGGAGTCCACAGGTCGATTGGAAGGAAGGGTAACAGCAAGCACTCTGGTTGCTGGAAATCGTCTCAGCTGGGAATTCTTCATCTTCCTCCTTGGTTTTGGTTCCAGTGGTGACTACCTCTTCATTTTACAGGATCTGACTTTTATGCAGGAACACAGCCAATCAAACAGCCTTGCAACATTCAAATTTGGGGGGCGGGGAGGTTGACCATCCTTTCAGGACAGCCAGCCTCCCAATTTAAACTGGAGTCTCTCACTCAGGTTGGAAGACAAAGGACTGAGGAGTTTTGGACTCCTCCCTTGCTTTCTGCCTTCGCAGGGACTTGCACTCTGGAGCCGGGGTGGGGTGTCCACAGGACTCCCGCCGAAGATAAAAATCACTCCGAGGAATTTCCTGTCCTGGAGGTCCGGGGAAGGAACAAGAAAGGACAAGATGTAAAAATGGCGAAAAAAGAAAACTGGGGCCACTTTGGTAAAATGAGCACCCATGGGTGCCTTTACTGGGGCTGTGCAAACATCCTGCTGTAAAGGTGCACCGAATTATAAAAAGGTTCACTGCCACCAGCCATTAAAGGTAAGTTTGTCCCTGTAACCTAAATGTTACGGAGTATCCCCTTTCTCATTTTAAATGTATCTCCCCAGCGTTCCACATAAGGTGGGGGTGTTGGTCTCGCCTAATAAAATGTAAAATGGATCCAAAGATCCTTTCTACCCTTGGGAACTGTAGGTCTCACAAGGTGAGCTAGAGAAAGTTAAAAGGTGGCCCCTATGCAACCCACCAACAATAGGCACTTATTGCCAAAAAGTTGTTGGAGGATAACTTTTGACACTATGGAGAGTCTAAAAATGACCCCCAATAAAACGAATAAAAGATTCTGAGCGTGGAAAAAGGATCCCACTCATAGAAGTGTAAGGAAAAATAATCCACCAGTAACAGCAAAAGGTTCTGGGGTAGACCCAGGACAGGAAGATTTATCATTGCTATGAAAAAGTTTCCTAACAGTAACATGGCGTACTACCAATCCTATCTCCTCACCTTGGACTGCATACTGCTATTCTGAATGTGGTTCATACTTTGTTTTACTTGCCATAAGTATTGTGTTGGTTTTTATATTGCGTTTGTCTTGTAATAGTATTTCTGATGCGTGTTAATCTGCTTAGAATCACATGCTGTTCATATAGTCAGACATCCAGTGGTCACTGCAGAGTATTGCATCTTGTCTTTGAAAATCGAAAGGGGACGTCGACATGAGCGTACCTGTAACACTATCCCTATCATGACCTGTAGTGCACCCAAAATCACTCGTGCGTCTAGGTTCCTCAGCTCGTTTTTCTTTCCGTCTAGCATACCGGTCGCCTTAAGCGGAGCTCATTCAGAGACCTTTTGAATTGTTCCATCGACCTTAGGTTGAATAGATTATAATAATATTTAAGATCACCCTAACCGTCCTTCCTTTCGACGGCTGTTCCAGATATCCACCAAAACCTCCAGCGGACCTTCGACGGACAGTGATCCAGTCGGTGCTGCCGACCACATGGCCGAGCCTTCCAGCCGGCCTACACAGTAGGGAGAGCGGGGTCGGGGTGGCCATTTCGGTAAAATCTGAGAATGCCTTTCCTTTTCCTCCCTCCTCCCTCTTTCCTCTTTGGTCTTCGTCACTTTCCCTATCCTCAGCTATGGAGAGGACTCCATTTAGGTTTTGCCACATTTGCAGGGGCAAATTTCCTTGGTGAGATGAGCATCGACGGTGTAACCATTGCTTGCCCCTCGATCATAATGAAGAAGGTTGTGTGGCTTGCAAGCTCCTCCATCCTAAAACATTGAAGGAGCGCCGTGTCAAGCCGTGGGCAGCCTGCGGGATGTTGAAGGCCGAGTCATCTCCCGCTGCTGCAACCACTGAGTGCGACGAGGGCAATAGTGACGAGCAAACCTCTGACCCGGAGGTCGTTGACCTTTTGACGGAGCGTTCCTGCTCTGCGTCGTCTGTCCCCGGCCCCGCCAGGCACGGCTCAGGCACTGCTGTGGGGAATATACACCCCGGTGACAAAGACGAACATTTGCAAATCACTAAACACACAACCCCCGGCCTTTCTTCAACGAAGTCAAAGAAGACCACAGTGCCAATGGGCACACCGGAGGTGCCGGCAGTGCCCGCTGACTGACACGATCGGCAGCCCTCCCTGCAGCTGCAGATGTGCGTAGCGACCGGGCATTCGAAAACAAAGGGCGCTACCAATATTCCAAGTTCCATCGAGACACTTTGTAAGAAGGCGTCCGCTGACGACAAGGCCCTGGCTCCGTCAAAAACTACACAACCGCAGGACGAGGCTATGCATCTCCCGTCTGCGCAGGACGTTGCAAAAAGCATCGCGAGAATTGTTCCAGGCGACGCTCGGAGGCGGCAGTCAAAGGATTCGCCGAGGCCTATGGAAAAGGCCAAAGATCCGTCGAAATCCAGAGATAGCCAAAGGGGAATACCGTACCCTCCGCCAGGCCTAAGGAGAAGCACAGGGGCACGTCTCCTCTGTCAGTCCCCCGGGAGGAGTTTTCGGAAGGCGAAGAAGGTATTTCTTCGGCATTGAAACCAAAATCTCGGCGTTTGGCGGCAGAGGAGCGTTTACAGGAGCCTTTTCCACCTCTAGACCCCTGTGGGTCTTCTTTTTAGACTAGGGAAACATTTGAGAATTTTATGGAGAGTTTGTTACCCTCTCAGAGCAATCCACCCCCAAAAGATCACGGGAAGAAAGCCTTTTGGACCCTGTGGCTAAATTTCCAAGACTCTTTGACCCGTCTCAGGAGGAGGATGTGTACACCTGTGACCTCACTGAGGAGGGAAGGTTCCTGCAGACACTCAGGTTGAAGATCATTTAATCGATCCTGAGGATATGCATGACCCCTTATAGGGGTGGGAGGAAAAAACTGGATATGGGTGACCCTCAGCCCTGGCTCTCTAAACCCTTCACCAGATCCTGATTTTATTTTTAAATTTGTTTATTGGCATTTTTGCAATATCAATCACATAACATTCAAAAGTGCTGTGCACATTTATGGTTGAAATACATTTTTAACTTACCATTAAACAATATCGTAAACAACAACTACTGTCTCCATGTTCTGTTCCTACAATTTCGTACCTTCCATACTAGGGGGTCGGTAGACGGCCAAAAGGGGGTTGGGGGTGTCCTCAGAGGGCCAGCTTTCTCTTCAGTGGCCTCGCCCGTGTCGTTTCTGATTATACTGCGAGTATGCTTAGCCTGAGGCCTTTAGTTCATGGGCGTTTATCGTCGGAGGGGTGGAACATATGTCTGGTGAGTTCTCTCCATGCCTCTAGCGCCCTGCTAGATTCATCAGTGGATCTAGCGACGCAATCCTCCCAAGTCTTGGTCTCGGCCTGCACCCACTGCTCTGCCTCACCGAGCCATATTTTGTATTGTGGTCCCGCTGGTTTTTTCCAGGACATGGCAATGGTTCTCTTGGCCAGTATGCATACCAATTCCATGAGCCGTACCGCGTGTTTAAGCTTGGGCAGTCTGGGGTAAGTTCCTAATAGGCACTCCTCTGATGTCCCATCTGTATCTGGTCATGCCTGCTTTTTCGCACGTCTGTTTTACTTTGCCCCACAGCAAGCTTGCCTTGTGGCATTCCTACAGCATATGTATCAGATCGGCCTTTTCCCCCTTACACCAGGTGCAGTTCTGTTGAGCTTGCTTGTTAAATTTGGCTATTCAGTGTGGGGTCAAGTAAGTTCGGTGCAGTACATTCATCTGTATCTGTCTGAATCTGTGGTTTCTTGAGACTTCTTTGGGAATGTGAGCGCCCTGCTCCACTCCCCCTCTGTCATTTCTCTGCCTATGTCCCTTTCCCATTTGCTTTTCATTTCCATACTTCGGGGGTTGGGTATGTCGCTTAGATGGCCATATATTTCTGATATTGGTCTGCTGCCCTTCCCCAGGTTGTATAGCATCATGAAGAGTGGGTCTGTGTCCGGTTCTTCAGGCCACGTGTCCCACTTGTCTCGTGCAGTGGTGCAAACCCTTTGATACCATAGAAACTGTCCTGGGTGGATACCTTCTATTTCCTGTAGTGATGCAAACTCTTTGAAGGTGCCTTCTTCGTAGAGATCTCCCCAGGTGTAGACCCCCTCTCTTTCCCATAATCTAATTTGTTTCAGATCTGTGGCAGTTTTTTGCAGAGGTCTGCGAGCAGTGGTACTTCTGGTGCATAGGAGTTCCGTGAATGGGTGAGCATCTTCGTTCTATGCCATATCTTTTTCGCCAGGGTCTCTAGGGGGGGTGCATTTCCCAGTAGTTGTAAGGGTATCCAGATCAGTTCTTTCAATTGGTACGGGAGGACCATAGCCTGCAACAGGGGGGTTTCAGATGTGGGCTCATCGGCTAGCCATTTGGTCACAAAGCTTAGCTGGGCTGCAAGGTAGTATTTTTCTAGGTTAGGAAGCTGGATTCCTCCCTGACTATATGGTAGGGCTAATGTCGACAGCGCCAGTCTGTCTGTTTTTCCTCCATAGGAACTCTTTTATTAATGTCTCAAGCAGTCGGAAGAAGGGTTTGTTAATGTAGTAATGCACATTCTGGAACCCGTACAAGAACCTTGGTAGTACAGTCATCTTGACTATCGAGGCCCTTCCCATCATGGACAAGGAGTTTAGAAGTTCATCGATTTCCGCAGTGCTGGGAGTGCTGCTTTTGTGTTGTGCTTGTGCATCAGTGCGGGGGTGTGCACTATTTGGATTCCGAGGTATCGGAACGAGGTGGTCTGCCATCTTATCCCTACTGCTGGAAATGTCTCCATGTCCTCATGTCTCAGGGCCGCTATGGGGAACAGGCAGGATTTTGACTTGCTGAATTGGATTCCTGAGACCTTGGAGTAATTATCCAAAACATCTAGTATGGTGGACACATTGTGTTGTGGGTTCCTGACATATATTAGTATGTCATCTGCGTAAAGTGAGATGACATGATCTATTCCTCCAAGCCTTATACCAGCATCGAAAAATTGCTTTCTAAAGTAAATGGTCAATGGCTCCAGTCCCAGTATGTACAGCATTGGGGACAGTGGGCATCCCTGCCTAGTCCCCCTTTGTATGTCCCAGGCCTCCGACACGTATTTCACAGATTTCACCCTAGCTCTAGGCTTAGCGTGTGATATTGTGATCCATCTAATGAACCCCGGTCCAAAGCCAAATTCCTTGAGTACAGCCACCAGCCACTCCCAATATATGGCATCGAATGCCTTTATGGCGTCTAGGGAAAGTAGTGCATACGGGTCCCCACCATTGTCGCTGTGCGCTATGATGTGTTGCAGCCTGCGCAAGTTCCTGGATGTGTTGCGGCCAGGTATAAAACCGCACTGGTCAATGTGTATTATGTCTCCTATGATTCTGGACAGCCGCTTAGCTAATATTGTAGTTAAGATTTTTACGTCATAATTAAGCATCGCTAGTGGGCGATAGCAGTCACACCGGTCCGCCGGTTTGTTGGGCTTTAGGATTGGGACCACCAGTGTTTCTCTCATGCTCTCAGGTAGTATCCCTCTCTCGTATGCTTCCTGGTATATCTCATGTAAAAGGGGCATCAGGGAGGGCTCATAAGCTTTTATAAAATTCTGGGGCAGTCCATCGGTGCCAGGTGCCTTGCACGTGGTCATGGACCCTAATGGCCTCCGTTATGTCTTCTGGTGTGATGTCTGTTTCTAGTATGTTGGCCTGTTCCGGGGACATCTTGGGGAGCTCTATCTCGTCCAGTGTGTCCATTATTTGTTCCTGGGAAACCTGTTCATTATGGGAATATAGGCGTACGTAGAAGCATTTGAAGGTATTATTTATGTCCTGCTGTATGTGATGCGTGTTCCCTTCGTCGTCCTGCAGTGTGGTGGTAGTGTGTCTGGGATGTTCCTTTTGGCAGAGCCAGGCCAGTAGCCTACCTGGTCTGTCCGCCTCTACATGTGCTCTGTTCGTTTTGGCAGTGTTGTCAAACTTTTCTAGCCTGCTCCAAGCGGTTGCATTCTTCTCCCTGAGTTTCTGGAGTTCAATTTCTCTCTGCTGGGTGCCTGTGGGGGCGGCCTCTAGCCTTTCAATCTCCTTCTCCACCTGTTCTAGTTCCCTCCTTAGTGTTTTCCTGATTCCCCTGGCCTTTGCAATGATTTCCCCTCTTATCACTGTTTTTAGGGCCTCCCATTCTGTGCTTCGGTGTTCCACGCTGCCCGTGTTAGCTTCTATATAGTTGTCTAGAGACTCTTGTAGTTCTTCTCTAAAGGCTGGGTCCTTCAGGGCATCTATGGGCATTTTCCACATGGGGATCGGGGGTCTAGGGCCACTGTGGTTCCATGTCACTAAAAGTGGGGAGTGGTCCGTGATGGTTCTCCCTAGGTACTGTGCTTCCCCCACTTGGGGTAAGTGTTCCCTGCCTATAAGGACGTAATCTAGCCTCGTGCGTAGATTTTCACCAGATCCTGATGCCCTGTGTTTGGATTCCCCCCAGACTACTCCCACTAGACAGCCCTCTCCCGAGAACGATCAAATGACGTTTAATGCCAGGTTGCGCAAGGCAGCAGAACATTTCAAAATCGCCACCGATGAAGCTGTTCCTAAAGCTGACTTGGTGGAGGATATTCTTAAAGGGAAGCCACCGGCCAGCCAGGCGATTCCTCTCCTCAACTCGATTCAAAAGCGTCTGGCTCCCTCGTTAGCAACACCTGCACTCACAAGAGCAGTTAATCCGAGGATAGAAAAGTATTTTCAGCCTTCCCCCTCGGATCCCCTTTATATCAGAGGTCCCTCCACCCCAGACTCTCTAGTGGTGACCACTACAAATAAAACGGCAGGGCGTCCCCTGTCAACCGGCGAGGTACCCCCTGGCAAAGAGTGTAAATGACTCTACTCCCTAGGAAAGAGGGTCAAGACGGCAGCAGTTTTTTATAAACGCATTGCTAACAATACCACCTTGTTAGCCAGCTACGCAGACGCTCAATGGGCCTTGTTACAGGAAGGCCTGCAGGAGGTTCCTGACCCGCTACGGACTCGTCCTCTGGCCCTGGTAACCAAGGGCAGGCAAGTAAATCAAAGTATACTTGAGAACACTTTGCATTCCGCTGAGACAGAGGGTCGATCTTTGGCTCAGGGCACCCTCCTAAAAAGACATGCGTGGCTAAGAAACTCTGAGTTCAAGCCAGAAATGCAAGCGTCACTTATTAATAAACCCTTGTAAGAATCCAACCTATTTGGAAGAGCTGTCGACGAGGCTCTCGAGACCGCAAAGAAAGAGCACGACACACTGAAGACGCTAGACCAAATTACACAAAGACCCTCCACAAGGCGAGGATCTGGCTCCAGAAGCAGAGGCTCCCCGGTCTCCATTTCAAAATGACCCAAAGATTCGGGTCCCCTCTCATGCCTCCCCAGTCGGGGGCTGGTTAACATCATTCCTTCAGGCATGGGAGGGGATAACTATAGACCAGTGGGTGCTGAAGACCGTGGCCCACAGGTACTGTATAGAGTTCAGCCGGTCCGCAACGTTCAGACCTCCATGCGCAAGACGACTGACGCCAGACCATCTGCGTATCCTCCTTCAGGAAGTTGGGACACTACAAGAAAAAGGAGCCATAGAGGTCGTACCTCTTTCACAGGTAAACAAAGTATTTATTCAGTGTACTTCCTTGTACCCAAAAAGGATCTCCCCATGCGCCCTGTAATAGATCTGCGCCCAGCGAACAAATTTGTAAAGCCACAAAAGTTCTGCATGGTCACTCTGCAGGAAGTAATTCCCCTGCTCTCACAGGGGGATTACATGGCAACACTGGACATGAAAGATGCATACTTTCATATTCCGATGTTGCCAGCGCACAGAAAACGCCTCCGGTTCATGATACAAGACAGACACTATCAATTCAGAGTACTACCCTTCGGCATAGCCTCCGCACCAAGGGTGTTTACAAAGGTACTAGCAGTGGCAGCGGCACACCTGCGCAGGCAATCCATCCCGGTCTATCCTTGCCGTGATGACTGGCTCATAACAGGGGACTCTTACGAAACCGGTCTGTCAAATACCCAAAGAACGATAGATCTTTTATTCAGTCTGGGATTCTCCATCAACGAGAAGAAATCCAGCCTAGACCCCCAGTCAGGTCAAGCAGTTCCTTTGGGCTCTAATTCGAGCAAAGGACGGCCCTGTCTTCCCCTCCAATGAGAGGGTCCAAACCATGCTGTTTCAAATCCCTCAATATGTAGCCAGTCGAGAGGTGACTGTCCGCAAGGCTATGCATTTGTTAGGAATGATGGCGTCATGTATTTACTTGGTGCCTCATTCGCACCTGCGCATGCGTCCAATGCAGGAGTGGCTCAGCAGCCAGTGGTGTCAGGCCAGCGGACAATGGGACGATCTAGTGGTTGTCTCGCCAGCCCTTGTTCTCTCGCTACGGTGGTGGTCGAGGGACAACCTCTTGAAGGGGAAATCCTTCACCACCCCTGCAGTGGAGGTTACTCGAACTACAGACGCATCTCTCACAGGTTGGGGAGCTCAGCTGCTTCAACAAACAGTGCACAGAGTTTGGTTGTGAGACATAGCATCCAACCACATAAACCTGTTGGAACTATTAGCAGTATTCAAAGCACTGAAAGCTTTCCAGACACAACTACAGGGAAAGTCGGTCCTGATCCTCACATACAGCACCACGGCCATGTACTATCTGAACAAACAAGGGGGCACTCACTCTCCAGGGCTGTAAAAACTGTCCCAGAACATTTAGAATGGGCTCTCAAACACATGTTCCTGTTGTCACAACATGTTCCAGGGGAACTCCATCTTCTGCCAGACGTACTCAGCAGAGATTTCCCACTACCAATGGAGTATGAATGGCGATTACACAAAGACATCGTCTCCAACGTTTTCGCAGAATGGGGGTTCCCAGGGATCGACTTGTTCGCAACTCTGGAGAACGCTCAATACCAAGAGTACGCCTCCAGGTACCCCCAGAAACGTTCCAAGGGGAACGGACTCTGGATAACATGGTCAGGAATTCTTTTTACGCTCCTCTCCAGCCCTTCTCCCCCCTCTTACACCCCCCCCCACCAAACTCCCCTACTCAACAAGATAGTGCACAAGATGCACCAGGAACAAGTCACAATGATATTGGTGGCCCTCATGTGGGCCCGCCAACCTTGGTTTGCTCATCTGATGGAGATGTCCGTATCCCCTCCAAAGAAACTGCCATACCTGTACATGTTGTCGCAAGTTAAAGGGGAGACACTTCACCCATGCCCGCAGACATTGAACTTAGCGGCCTGGCTCCTGAAGTCATAGAGTTTGGGCACCTGCAACTCCCTCAGATGTATGGACATACTCAGGGAGGCGAGAAAACCTAACACTCTATTGCTATTCCAGGAAGTGGAAGCGGTTTGTCATCTGGTACAACTCTAAGAGCATCAACCCGATAGACTGCTCTCCCACACATATTGTTTTGTAACTGATGCATTTACTTGACTCAGGCCTGGTTCACTTAGCTGCTCTTTCAGCCTACACTACTTCACAACAGAAGGTGTTGTGGTGGAAGATACCAGTTAAGGCTTTCATGGAGGGAGTAAAGAGAATTCACCCTCCCATTTCTAACCCGGCTCCTGGATGGGCCCTAAATGTGGTGTTGACTAGACTTATGGGGTCTCCTTTTGTGCCCATGCATAGAGCAAGTCTTAAAGATCTCACCTACAAGACAGCCTTTTTAATAGCTATTACTTCCATTAGGAGAGTAAGTGAACTACAAGCGCTCTCAGCAATACGGACTTCTGTACACACCTTTACAAAACACTATTGCCTAGACACTCATTCTAGGTCTGATTCTCAGGTGGGACAAGCAGTACTAAGACATCATTTTACTACTGTTCCTTCTCACAACCCACCTCCAACTCAGGGTACTGCTCGCTAGTCTATGCACAGCATGTGATTCTAAGCAGATTACCAAGCATCAGAAGACAATGCATTACTTACCGTAAAAGCATTTCTGATTATTGTAGCTGCTTAGATTCACATGCGCCCACCCTTCCTCCCCCCCTTGGCTGGAAGGAACATAGACGTCTTACTACCTTCTCTTTTCTGTACTCACTCACGTTAGTCATAGGCTCCCTCATGGCAGAAAAAATACAATCGGAGGGACCTCGATGCATGAGGGATTTTGGGTACACTACACTTCACGATAGGGATAGTGTTACAGGCATGCCCATGTCGACGTCCCCGTTCGATTCTTGAAAGACCAGATGCAATACTCTGCAGTGACCACTGGATGTCAGACTATATGCACAGCACGTGAATCTAAGCAGATCCAATCATCAGAAATGCTTTTACAGTAAGTAATGCATGTCTTACTGTTCTAAAGAATTCTTTTTGCCTGAGTATATAAAATAGACCTCTATTTTTACAATATCTAAAGTGTTTTTTGGACCATGTGTATGCTACAAGTTTGTACCTTCCTACAGCCCTCTCCTCCTAAGATAAGCCTGGCGGCTCTGCCGTAGCTACCACTTTACTGGATAATACAGGCCTTTACTAATAGTTGTAGTTCTGTATTGCCCTAAGTATATTTTTAGAGAGTCCTTTGAGTGGGCTTCAGAAAAACTGTCCTAACAGCGGTTAGTACATTTGAGATATATGGTGCGCTGCAGAGGTCATTACGATTGGTTGATTTAAACAAGTGGGTGAAAATGACCTTTGCCAATAAACCTTGTATACATCGATCTTTCATGAACAAGTGTCATCGTTATTACAGAAAAGAGTGCAATGGTTTCGAGCGAATGCTGTGTGTCTAGATCTGTACCAGTCTCGGCTGTGGTTGTAGTGCATCCATGGTCCAAGAGGAGAACCTTCTTCCACATTAGACCCTTAAAGAATGAAGTTAAACCTGTAACCCCCTCTTCAAACAATGGGGTTTATGTTCTCTTGATTCTCTGAGGATTTGCAGAAGTAAGAATTAACCTTGCAGCATTGGAGCGTGACTGGAGAACGATCCTAGCACTACTCACTTAGTGCTAATAAAGCGTGCTGGGACTCGATATAAAGAAAATAAATTATTGAAGCTAAAAAAAAAACACTTTTTCAGCCGAGTGCATTACCTCTGCTAATAATTCCACCAAATAATTATTTAATATGCTTAAACATTTCTCTCAATCTACAAATGCATTAAAATATGTTGATCTTTGCTCGGATTGTTGTAACAGCTTGCCTTTACAGGAAAAATAATCCATCTTGAATATGTGTAGCCACCTGACTGTTTTCAAACTTGCTCATCCTCATTTGTGACATTTTCTGATGTTGAGTCCAAGAGCCCCACCTCAAGCGTTCTAAGTGACTGATGGATTTGATGTTAATCCATTATTCTCTATTTCTGACATCATACAAACATGAAATACTCCCAGCTGCCTGTAAGATCCATGTCCTAGACTGATTGATTGAAAATATAGATAGCTCAGCCCCTAGTATTGCCCCCATACTAAATAACATGCTTAATCAAGGCTTTGTAACTTCCTATTTGAAATAAGCTTGGATTACTCATTTATTTTTAAAATGCCTTCATTGGCTATTTATGCAGCCACTCATTTTCACTCCATTATGAATGTTCCTTTTCTCTTAAAGATTCAGGAGAAGGTTGCAAGACTGTAATTTCAGAATCTGATTGAATCTCCTGAACCTTTTGAGGGGACTGGCAGTCTGGTCTTCAACCAACTAGAAGCACCCTGTTTGCTCTATTACATGTCAAGGAAAATCTGCTATGAGTCCTTGGTAAAGGCTCTGCTGGGCTGCTGATGTCAATAGAGCTTTCAGCGGCCTTTATACAATTGATCGGTCTTCCCATTACCGGGCCATGAATATTTTAAATCTGTCTCGCAGAACTTCAAGTTGGCTGTCTTGCATTTTTGTCACACCAGATTCGTCAGAATCAGAATTGAGACTTCATTTCTTTGAGATGCATGGAATGCGGATATTAACTTTGAGTACATTTTTGTTTCTTGGTTGAGTCGGGGGGAATCGACAGGTTAGCAACATATGAATGGTAATGGAGGTTTCTGGAGGTTTCTTTTGTTGCTACAACAGTTTGTTAAGCATAGCTTTAATGTGAAATCTTCAGTAATGACCGCCTTTCTAGTAGCTAGTGTCCTGGGCCCTTCAGCGAAAAGTGTTTCTAAGGAAAAGGCTCACTATGTTTATGGTAGTTATTGTGGAAGTCAGACTTTTTCAAAACAAATATTTTTCATCCATTACAGAGCTGGGTTGATGATAAAACACCCTGGACCACACGCTACGGTTCCATCGCAGGACTTGCAGAGCTGGGACATGATGTGAGTTATTCTTTTGCTGACTGCTTCCTTATGTATTCAGTGATGCTCCCTCTGTTCAAATCCACTCTGTACCTCAGTTTAACAATTTGTAAATGTATGATATCACAGCAAAATGAAGTTTGCATACATTGTACAACGTCCTGGTAAGACTGAGGTAAGAGCAGTTTCAGCGGAAGTCTTTGTGACTGCTACCAGGGTAGTCTGGGAAGATTGTCTGTATGCTGCGAGGTGTCCAGCTGTTGAGCATGAAATCCATGCAGGATGTTGCTAGGATGGGAATCTAGATGTGCAGCCTGTTCTTGGCTAGAGTGAATCTCCCCATCCTCTGTCCATGGTTGTCTTATGGCTTCTCCCTCCAGGTGGTGAAAGCACTCATTGTGCCACGGTTGCAGATCGAGGGAGAAAGAATACGGGGAGTCATGGAGGGTCCCATTGTTACAAACATTGACAAGATTGGAGCGGACCACGTTCAGAGCTTGTTGTTGGTAAGTGAGACATTCAAACTGGTCTAGCCGCTGCATGTCACTTTATTCATTTTTCATTTTGGCTAATTGGTGTCACCATATTGAAATGAGTGTGTAGATAATGCACTACCCAATGCTCTTAGATCCGAAACATCTCACTATGCCTTCCGCAAAAACCTGAAAACCGCCCTTTTCAACTAACTTTCGACGCACAGTTATACTTTTTCTTCCAATATAGCACACCATGTATTCCTAGCATGTGTCGCTATCTGCTTTCTATGTAACTAAGCTATGATCATTTCCTGTATGTCTCGAAGCCATGATCACCCTCTGTAACCAGCGCCACGATGCCCTTGGGCTGTTTGTGCGCTCAACAAATGTGAATAAATAAAGGGCATATGAAGATGGATACACAGCTTTGGGGGAGCAGGGGGTGTTTAGCTGCTGCAGATGAAGTGGCCTGATCCAATGATTTATAGATGGGGACGCACATGCCACAAAAATAACTCCTTTTGTTGCTGCAGTCATTTTATCTTAATTATCTGAAATTAAGGTGCAGTTGCAGCATTTATTTTCTTTTTTTTTCTTCTCCATAATTAATGCTCACGTGCATGAAAGATGCTTGAAGGCAGAAAATAGTTTTTAGGCAGTGCAGTACAGCTGTTTAGGGCCCTCGTTACACAGCATCAACCTTAGCCTAAGGTGTGAGTGAAAACTATTGATATGATATGATAGTTTATTTATACAGCGCCTATACACAATTTGTTTCAAAGCGCTTCAAGGCAAGGGAGGGAACGAGGGTAAAAACAATGACATTCTTACAGGCCATGAACAGTAAGGATGTGAAATTAACTATCATACTCGGCCTGACAACATTTCAGAGCTAAGACATAGATAAGGAAGGCAGGGGAGAGTGGGAAGGAAATGGAAACAGACAGGCGACTACCGTACTAGGCCCGGCGACATTTCTGGTAGAGCTAGAAAAAAAACAAGAGGTGAGGGAGAGGGGTGCAGAAAGGTAGGGGAGGAACAAAAGAAGCGACTATTGTACTAGGCCTAACGACATTTCAGGGGGTGGGGAGGAAAAAACCACGAAGGGGAAGGGAGGAGGAGACAGACGAGGTTGCTATCATACTAGGTCCTGAGACAATTCTGATAGAGTAAGTGCATAGAAGAAAGTAAGGGGAGGAGATAGGAAAAGGGAGAAAGGGAGAGGAGGAGCGAACAGAGAGTAAGCAGTCAAAAAGAGTGGAGAATCAAGAGGGGAGAGTGAATACAATTGCAGAAGTCCGTACTAACATGTAATGTTGCAAGCCATGAGTACAAGATGCAAGGGAAGTTCAGCTTGAGAGTTGAAAAAGGGTGACGCACCGTGAATGAATGAAGTCCATAAAAGTTAAATCCAGCATTGGCCACAAGACAGTGATGGTGAAACCAGAATGTACCAGGACAGACTCCGGCAGAAGTAGGCTCGCGTGGGGTCAGGGGGCGCAGGGTAGAAGAATCAAGCAAAACAGGCAACACCTGTGTGCGAGAATGGGGGGGCACAAGGGAACATCACGGGGGGACCAGAGGGAGTAACGCATGTTGGTGCATGCTTACCTGCTGTCTGAGCAGGGGGTTGGGCCCTGGGTCCTCCTGGTCCGAACAGGTCCAAACGGGAATTGCCCTTCACTTGTGACGCCCGGGCGAGAGACGCCCTTTATCTAATAGTTAAGAGCAGGATGGAAGAGGCAGGGCTAAGAAAGGGACTTATAATGTGTAAGGAGCGGTGATGGCATCTGCAGAGGTATATATATTTAAAGTCTGTGGCTATCCTTGGCCTAGAGCAAAAGAGCAATGATCTGCCCATAAAGGCACATTGAGGCATTCATTATAAATTCTGCAGATTTCCTCTAATATGTGTTTCCTAGATATGCGAGTCAAAATGGAATGTAGCGTTATATTGAGAGACCACCCTTAAGCTGGGAGTTCCTCCACCGCTCCCACAATCAAGGAGCCCAACAATATTATGCTAGCACTGGCCTTATTAAAGACTCCTACAGAGCCGCAGAAATCTCCCCTCCTGTGCCCACAGTGAGCAAAGAACCAGCCACCTTCTTTGTCGCAGAAAACGCTGCTTCAAATACAAAACACGCTTTGTCTACATAGATTTCTGTCTCCCAAGCATGGAACACAGGCTACATAAACTGTCAAAACTCTTTTCCCATGAATCCCGTTGTAAGTGGAATTTCATCAGTAATATGGCACAATGCTAGAACATAATCTTCAACACTACTGGCTGGGAGGTTCATTATCAAAACATAAGCATCATTTTTGTTTTGTGGAAACTAGTTCACCTTCAAGGCTTCATGTATGGAGTTCACTGCGCACTGAAAATGCTAGCAGTTTAAATCACAGATTTGTAAAATGCATATGGCAAATAGCACTTTACCAGAATTTAGCTTGGGAAAAGAGACTGGGCTAGTTTAAAAACAAGACATACATCACACGTTCAGTGTTGGCTACATGAGGTCTTACTTTCGTAAATCACTGCTCACCCCGCCCCCAAAGACCGGATAATCAAATTAAATGCAGCACCCTTCTGTTCAAAGGCCAGGTCTAGGGAATGGGGACAGTTTAGGAATTTCGTTTTGCAGACCTCTCCCCACCGCCCTCACTTAAAGGCCTGTGTTGGGGGAAGTTGGACAGTAAAATGGGGATATTTATGAATGCTTGTTTTTCAGACCCCTCCTTAAACTTACGGCCTGTGTTGGGAAAGTTGGCCAGTTTAGACGTTTCTTTTGTGGGGCCGAGGGCAAACCTTGGTTAAATACAATGTTGAAAGGGTGGTGACAATTGGGAATTTCGTTTTAAGATGATCATTCCTTTTATTTTAAAGCAAGTTTTGGGAATGGGTTTCAGTTGGGAATGTTCCTTTTAGGGACCAGTATCTTTTAGTTTGAAGGGCAAAGTTTGGAGATAGTGACCATTCTCAATTGTTTTGCTGGCAGGTATATATTTTGTTTAAAAACAAGTTTTGGTAAGGGGTTGTAAGACAGTTTTTCATTAAGTCCAACTAAGGGCTTAGTAAATCCATTCAACTGAGACAGTACAAGACTCCACTCTTAGTATAAGGCTGTACCACCTGAGTTCATGGTAGCGTAGACCGAGCAGCCAGGCTTATATTAGTAGGGAGAGATCGCTGTAGAATCAGAACAAATACATTGTAATAGCAATGTGGCTCAAAGAAACACTGTATTGTAAACAATAATTGGTTAATTTCAATACAAGTAGGCCTAGATAAATCTTGAGGGAGTGTTAGGAAAAATTCTCAGAAATGTGCTAATTCCTCTCTACCTTAGAGACACCCTGCTCTTTTGCTGGACTTTAGGACTTTTCATTTCTAATCTGGAGAGGGAGACCTTTTTCCCACTCTCTCATGAATTTTTCTGTGATGTATATGTTCTGTTTCTTTTGACTTTGGAGTCTGGCAAACTCCATAGGCATCATCTTTACATTGTGACACACGGCACCTTCAGTGCAGTGGCACAAGGAAGTCTCTTAGATTTCCCAAAGGTTTAAATACCTTCTCTTGGTGAAACTACTGTTTCCAAGAGCAGTGAAGGGAAATTAACTTTACTTACATTTTGTAACTTTCTAGACCCAGCACACACATCTTACCATAGGGTGCTGGAGGGGTTACTTAGTATCCCCTTTGTCTAGTTTCTCATGTAACATTTATATGGTACCCTTTCTACAATTAGTGGCTGGTGGCAGTGGTTTACTTTTTACTACCATTGTGTGTTTTTACCGCGGGCTGCGTTCAGAGCTGCAGTAAAGCACCCATGGGTGCCCATTTTGTCAAAATGGCCCTAGTCTTCGTTTTTCACCATTTCTTGTTGAAAAGGTCCTTTGTGAGATAATCTGCATGCCAAACCAGGTTTGGTCCATTTGTCCGTTTTATCTTTGGCGGGATTCACGAGTGAAGCCCGACTCTGGCTCCAGCATGTCTGACAGGGGCAGGAAATGAGAGAGGTACACGACACTCCCTGTGCTTAATCCCCTTGATTACAGGAATGCGCCCAAAGGTGACTGGCTGGCTTGCTGTCCTTGGAGGACACCCACCCTGCTGTGTTATTGACAGCTAGGCTGCAATGAATGGGAGAAACTTGCATAAAAAGCAAGGCTTTTTGGCTTGGAAGGCAGAGTCGACCACTGGGCGAAGGAGTCCGAAGAAGAACTTGGAAGAGACGCCTGCTGCAGCTCCTGGACCGTTCGTTTGCCCGGTGAAGCCCTGCTGCTGTGCTGAAGCTCTGAATTCATTTAGACTAGACAAGCCCTTCAAGGACGACTTCTTCCTTTGGGTTGGTGGAACCAATCAACCCCAAAGTGAACTTGTTTGGACATCCTCCCTGAGCTGGCTGTACTTCTGCTGTTACTGGAACCGAAGTGCCAGGGAGAGGAACACGAAACGGAATGCATCACTTTTAAGTCGGACCCAAGCTTGTGGATGATCCTCAGGACTCGCAGTAAGCAGGACGGACCAAGCCTGACCCACCTCAACAGAGTGCTGGACCCTAGATGCGAGGACAGTCCACAGTGGTATCCGAGAGTCCACGTGGTGCTATTTTCTGAGACACGAGGAGCTGAAACCGCTGAATAGAAGTTTTGTCATTTTCTGCCGCAGACCGTCCCATTGCAGTGTAGGAGTCCTCAGACCTCCTCCCTCTTGTCCCCACGACTGAGGCTCTGGAACAACTTATCTACAGAGCTGCACAGGAACAGAAGCCAGCTGGAACCATTTCTTCTAACCAAAAGGTACTGTAAAGTTTGACATGACTTACCTCTTGTTGTAACCTTACTTGATCTCAGTTGAGACCTGTATTGGTTGCATCTTCTATCTCTCACAAACCTCCCAGCTTGTGACCCTACTTTTTCTAAAAAGACTTCTAAAACATTGTGCAAGACTTTCACTTACCTGCAAAGAAGATCTTCAGCTCCTCTAGACTTTGCTCAACTAACATTGGCTGTCCTGGCTCCCTGAGAGACTCTTCTTGCCTCTGACTCTGTGCCTTTACCTTTCCCTCCTGGAAAGTGTTAAATTAACTTTGCATTGGAAGCTTTAAAAAGTACTTAACTCTTTATGAATTATTTATTTAACCTTTGTTTTATTCCCATATCTAATCCATTACACTAAACCCAGTATTGCTCTAAATGTACCAGTGATGAATCAATGTCCGCAGTGTCCTACCTATTTAAATTACCTGAGGGTTTAGGAAGTGGCTGTGTGCCATCCCCAAAGGGTATCATCTGATTTAGAGAAATGGAGTGTGTTTTGAAGTACATTATAATTGTTACCTGTTTTGCTCCCTTCCGAAGAAGGCTTATATAACTGACTGTTAAATACATTCTTTAATCAAGAAACCTTGAGTGTAAGTGTTTATTTGAATAACTGTCACTGTGAAACTCTGTTACAACCCTACTGCTCACATTGACCCCTCTTGAGATAAGCCTGGCTGCTCAGCCACCATACCAAACTGTGAAGTACAGACTTGCACCAAAGGTTGGGTTCCTATTGCCTGGAGGTCAAAGTTGCTGTAGTCTTTCAAAGGATACTGCACACAATCTTGCCTAAAAGTGGAATATATTGTCAGCCCCTAGGCTGCGCTCTGATGAATAACACCTCCAACTTTAGCCAAAAACTTGCCCGAGCACTCACGACCATATACTAAGTCAAAAATTATATTCCTTTATTGTATCAAAAAGTAGTGCAAAACATCATAAAAATGCATACAAGGCAATACCTGGTCAGACCAGGCATAAGGCACCACTCGCCCCCAACGGGTGGAAAAACGCCACGCGTTCCGCTCAACTCGCGAGCTTCCTCAAGCTTGTAGTTGTTCCCAACTGGTGTGTTCTCGTGTTTATATTGACTCATAGGCCATGTCATGTGTTTCTCCCATTTGTTGCTCACGCGTCACATGATGCACTGTTCAAATTTCACTGAGAAGTACTCTATGGTTCTATATGTCGGAAAATCCGCCATCTAGGAGTGGCTAAGGTCTAATGGACCATAGGATAAAGTCTATAAAAATAAAATGCTACTAGATTATTTGAAATAGAACTAGCGCGTGTGGATAGCAAACACAGGGGGAGTCAAACATGACATGCCTGAGCGAGAGCAAATTTATATCAACTTAATGACGAGATCTCGCGCCAGTGCGCATTTACAATATGTGTTGCCTCTCCGCGCGAGAAAAAATTCTCCACGGTGTGGCAAACAATCCGCATGAAGGGGTGAGTACAGAAAAAACTTATACAGCGGCTACAGCCCAATATCAGTAATGCCAGCTTACACAATGCACGAGAGAGAGGAATCTTTGTCTAAGAAGCAAGTGTGCTAACTGAATGACGGGTGAGGCGTGGTGCATGTTGGACCTGCTAGTCTCTTACTCGCCAGGAGGATGCAAGTGCATATACTGGGAATAAAAGACAATTTCAGGCAGAACTATAGACGCCTCTCATTTCATATGGAGTGGTACAATGCTATGGATAGATAAAAACTCAGTGCATTGATAAAGTGCAAGTGCAAAATTGAAGGAGCATGATTTGAAAATAATCGGACAAGTGTCCAAATAGATTACATTTATCTAAAAGGGTTGTTACTACTCTGAAAACACTGCGATGTGGAAGAGACGGAGAACAGAGATCTCTCTGTCTCTAAGAATACCCAATCGTCTAAGAGTATATGAGCTGAAGAACATAGCACAATTATAAAAACACAACACTATGCTTGAAGGTGCACAGACCAAAGTATATAACCTAATTTGGAACACCTAACCGTAGTTTAGGGTAGTCAAAACCAATAGTTACTTTTGGATTACTTACAGTAGTACAAGGGTAGTAGACCCTGACAGTTGTACCCTGACGCTCAGCAAGAAATCAAATAGTAAGTCAACTGGACAATATACTTTTCAGAATAGTGGAACACTTATTCCAGGAACATTACACACCTATAACTCTGATTCAGGATAACAGTTATTCTAGAGGAGTTGAACCTTGGGGTGTAATATTTGATTAGTTGCATTGAGTTCACAGACTAAGGGAAGCAATAACTTGATAACTTATTTTTGGATGGTACACAGCTATGCAAGGTAAGTAAAACCTCTACATACCTACCCAGCAACCTAAAAGGTAAGTATGACCTCAGGAGACTTAGTCTGAACAGGCTAACAGCTAGTCAGGGGAAGCACGACCCAAT